>NC_138978.1:197460174-198707574 GCF_964341445.2 Mesoplodon mirus | reverse complement strand
GACCTCTCTTCTCCCGGGTGTTAGCACTCATCACAGCTGTGAAGCCATCTGGGACCTGACGAGAGAGAAAGCTTAGGAGAGTTCACCTGGACAGAGTCTGCTCTGGATCAGCTAGAGGGCGGCATGACCAGCAACCTGCATGGTGATGACAGTGGCCTGGGGTCCACCTTGAGAAGCACAGAGGCTTCAAAAAACTAAACTTGTGCCAAACTGATGGGATTTAGCACAGATAAAATTTCTGCAGGTGGAGGAGTTTTTCAGAGGTACCCCCCAATGGATGACCTGATAGAAATGAACTTTTCAATGCCAAGGGCAGGTACATTTGCCCTCAGCCTGCTCACCTCAATAAGAGCGGAGTATGTGCATTTCACCGCAGGAGTGTCGAAGCAGGGGAAGAAGGCGCGGTTCAGGACAGCCTGACCCTGCGTGTAGACGAAGGGCTTCCTCTTTCCTGCCGTCTGCTCCGGAGCCAACCAGCAAACCTAAGGGGAGGCAAGAACCTTTCGGAACTGACATCCTGCACGAGCGCAGCGCACAGCCAGGGCGGAGCTGGCCGGAGGGGAGGCTTAAGGTAATCCTCACGATCCTCCGCCCGCCAGTCCAGCTCAGACTGCGACGCTCTCTCCCCCAGTGTATTTAATCCCCCTGGAGTCCAGGCCAAGGTCTGACGTCCACTTCCCCAGGTGGACACCACCAAAGGGCCGCCCCTCAGTGTGTCCCATGGGCCATCTCAAGCGTTCCTGACGTGGCCTCCGACCCCCTGGTCCTGCCTCCCTCCTCTGTCCCCACCCCCCCGCCGCTGTAGTAACTTCTCACCAAAAAACAAATACTGGAGAAGCTGTTCTTGAACTTGTGATAAAAGACACAGAAAAGCAGAAGCTAATAGCAAGGAGTCTGATTGATGTGTGCTCTCCATCCCTCCAAGCTACCCTTTCAGAATAAACGTGTTTTACATTATAGGCATTGGCTATGATTCTTAACTTGTCTTCTGTCAGCCCTTAATCAAGAGCACATTTGAACGACTTTTACAAACCCAAATCCTGCCCACAGCGAAGAGGAGTTCCCCTGTAACACAGATGCCACCGCGGGGGGTGAGGAGGGTGTGTCAGCACCGCACACCACGGAGAGGTTAGAACAGGGTCAGGTGACTTCAGGAGGGTTTCATAGGGGAAGCAAAACTCCCTGGCTGGACCTTCCAAAGTGGGCAGGATTTAGACGGCAGGAAGGAAGGGAGGAGAGTCCCTCCAGGAGGTGGGCAGCAGCGTGAGGACGGCGCGGGGGAGTGCAGCTTCCGGCGGAGGTGGGCACCCAGCCGGCAGCTGTGATGAAGGGCTTTGAGCACAGAGGCACTTGAGACCAATATCTTCCCCCCGGGAACGAGACTCAAGGACGAGAACATTCCCTGAGGTGTCTCTTGTTCTTTTTTAAATTAATTATTAATTAATTTGGCTGCGTGGGGTCTTAGTTGCGGCACGCGGGCTTCCCTCTAGTTGTGGCCCATGGGCTTAGTTGCTCTGCGGCATGTGGGATCTCAGTTCCCCGACCAGGGATGGAACCCACATCCCCTGCACTGGAAGGCAGATTCGTAACTACCGGACCACCAGGGAAGTCCTGAGACCAATTTTTAAGAGGCACAAGGGAGACACAATGGGATGCTGGGGTTTTCTTTGCTTGAGAATGTGTGCGTGCGTGCGTGTGTGTGTGTGTGTGTGTGTGAGTGTGATGAGTCTCGTTCCAGAGTCCAGCACAGACGGAAGCAGGGGAGAGAGAGGAACGACCTGGTGCAGAAACCCAGCAAGCTCCGCCTCAGCCCGGTGACCGGAGGTACGTTTGCACAGCAGCCATAAATCCTGTCAGTACTGTTGCCCTCAATACGACGTTACAGAAATGACACCTTATCTCTGTGAACTTCTGCTCAGTTTTGCTGCGAAACCGAAAACTGTTCTAAAAAATAGTCTATGAAAAACAAACAAACCCCCGTAACCCCAGTCTAATCATGAGAAAAACAACAGACAAATTCCAATAGAGGGTATCACACTCCTCCAAACTATCAAGGTCACCACAACAGGAACGTCTGAGAAACTGTCACAGCCAACAGGAGCCAAAGAAGACATGACAGCGGGACACACAGTGGATTTCTGGATGGGACCCTGGAGCAGAAAAAGACACATTAAAAACTAAGGTTGTGGACTTCCCTGGCGGTCCAGTTGTTATAACTCCGTGCGTCCACTGCAGGGGGCGAGGGTTCCATCCCTGGTTGGGGACCTATGCTGGTTGGGGACGCATGGCATGCCGTGTGGCCAAAAAAATAAAATGAAAAAAAATTTTTAAAAATTTCACAATTTGTATGGAAACACAAAAGACCCCGAATAGCCAAAGCAATCTTGAGAACAAAAAATGGAGCTGGAGGAATCAGGCTCCCTGACTTCAGACTATACTACAAAGCTAGAGTAATCAAGACAGTATGGTACTGGCACAAAAACAGAAAGATAGATCAATGGAACAGGATAGAAAGCCCAGAGCTAAACCCATGCACATATGGTCACCTTATCTTTGATAAAGGAGGCAGGAATGTACAGTGGAGAAAGGACAGTCTCTTCAATAAGTGGTGCTGGGAAAACTCGATAGGGACATGTGAAAGTATGAGATTAGATCACTCCCTAACACCATACACAAAAATAAGCTCAAAATGGATTAAAGACCTAAATGTAAGGCCAGAAACTATCAAACTCTTAGAGGAGAACATAGGCAGAACACTCTATGACATCAATCACAGCAAGATCCTTTTGGACCCACCTCCTAGAGAAATGGAAATAAAAACAAAGATAAACAAATGGGACCTAATGAAACTTCAAAGCTTTTGCACAGCAAAGGAAACCATAAACAAGACCAAAAGACAACCCTCAGAATGGGATAAAATATTTGCAAATGAAGCAACTGACAAAGGATTAATCTCCAAAATTTATAAGCAGCTCATGCAGCTCAATAAAAAAAGAACAACCCGATCCAAAAATGGGCAGAAGACCTAAATAGACATTTCTCCAAAGAAGATATACAGATTACCAAGAAACACATGAAAGGATGCTCAACATCTTTACTCATTAGAGAAATGCAAATCAAAACTAGAATGAGATATCATCTCACACCAGTCAGAATGGCCATCATCAAAAAATCTACAAACAATAAATGCTGGAGAGGGTGTGTAGAAAAGGGAACCCTCTTGCTCTGTTGGTGGGAATGTAAATTGATACAGCCACTATGGAGAACAGTATGGAGGTTCCTTAAAAAACTAAAAATAGAACTACCATATGACCCAGCAATCCAACTACTGGGCATATACCCTGAGAAAACCATAATTCAAAAAGAGTCATGTACCAAAATGTTCATTGCAGCTCTATTTACAATAGCCTGGAGATGGAAACAACCTAAGTGTCCATCATCGGATGAATGGATAAAGAAGATGTGGCACATATATACAATGGAATATTACTCAGCCATAAAAAGAAACGAAATTGAGCTATTTGTAATGAGGTGGATGGACCTAGAGTCTGTCATACAGAGTGAAGTAAGTCATAAAGAGAAACACAAATACTGTATGCTGACACATATATATGGAATTTAAGGAAAAAAAATGTCATGAAGAACCTAGGGGTAAGACAGGAATAAAGACACAGACCTACTAGAGAATGGACTTGAGGACACGGGGAGGGGGAAGGGTAAGCTGTGACAAAGCGAAAGAGAGGCATGGACATATATACACTACCAAACGTAAAATAGATAGCTAGTGGGAAGCAGCCGCAGAGCACAGGGAGATCAGCTCGGTGCTTTGTGAGCACCTAGAGGGGTGGGATAGGGAGGGTGAGAGGAAGACGCAAGAGGGAGGGGATTAAAAAAAAAACAAACAGCTAAGGTTGCTGTACACCTGAAACTTACACAACATTGTAAATCAACTATCCTCCAATATAAAATAAAAATTAAAAAACCACTAATAATACCTTGTACGTGAAAGTTGCTCAATAAATATCTATTATTTTTTTAAAAAACTAAGGAAATCTGGAAGAACTGTGGACCCCAGTTTATAATAAAGTATCGATACTGTCTCATTAACTGTAACCAATGTATCCGACGTGTAAAACACTAGTACAGGGTAAACAGTGTGTGTGTGGAAGCGGCTTCTGGATACTCCGTACTGTCCGCTCAGTTTTCCTGGTGATCTAGACATCTATCTATCTATCTATCTATTTAGGCTGCGCCAGGTCTTAGTTGCAGCACGCAGGATCTTCATTGTGGCTTGTGGGATCTTTGGTTGCGACATGCAGGTGGGATCTAGCTCCCTGACCAGGGATCGAACCCGGGCCGCCTGCATTGGCAGCATGGAGTCTTAGCCACTGGACCACCAGGGGAGTCCTCTACACAGCTTTTTAAAAAATAAATCCTATTAATGAAAACAACTGTAATGAGTTGGCAGGAAGAGGCACCAGGCACAGTATTAGGACTTATATAAAGACAACTCATGTAACTATTGTCAGGCTTAGCTCAACAAACACTATCATCCCCTCAACCACAATTCCTTCTCGTCATCTTCGCTTGAGTTTTCTTTGGTTCTCGGCTTTGTTTTATTGACACGAAGAGAAGAAAATGAAGGAGGCTGGCAGGACACACACTACAGAGTCCAAGTCAGGGAGATGCTGCGACCCACGGTGTCCAAGGTGAGAGCCCTCCCTGGGACAGTGGCAATGAGAGGAAGGAACAGGCACAGTGCCAGCAGTGGAGACCTTCACAGGGCAAAGAATAGTTCTTCGTCAAGCGTGTATCTCTGCCACCACGTCTTAAATGAAAGCTATCTAGTTCTGATATTTAATTTGGGGTGCCACTTTTGTTAGGCTCACCCAGGAGGGCCTAATTTTTCCACTCATCCTATTTAATTTCTGCCCCAAACCAGGAACCAAAATATACTAGAGCAACCAAACACATTTCCAGATGGCATGTTATCCCTAGAGGTCCCTGGGTTTCTCCTCTGACCTTAGAGGTCAGTCTACATTGCTTTGGACTTTAACTTTTTAAACAAGTTCTATCATAAGGTTCATTTACTGCCTGAATGGTGAAAGATGGAAACAGAACTGCCCTTGGAGCGAGTTGCAACAGCAAAAGGGGAAGCGCAACCAAATAAGCAAGCTTCCCTGGTAGGCAGGCAGCCAGCTGAGACTTGTAGCACACCCCATCCAAGAAAGGACTGGCAGCCACGCCCGGACATTCACAGATGTGGACACATGACCTTCCCCTTTCTGATAGCCAACATTTGCCGCCCCCCGCCCCCCAGTTAAGATTTGAGTCAACCAACAGTGAGAAAGCCAAGTTATTCCAAAGCCTGGTACACCCTAATTCTGGTTCTCACTTTTACTCAGATTTTTTGGGGGGGGGGTACGCGGGCCTCTCACTGCTGTGACCTCTCCCGTTGCGGAGCACAGGCTCCGGACGCGCAGGCTCAGCGGCCATGGCTCACGGGCCCAGCCACTCCGCGGCATGTGGGATCCTCCCGGACCGGGGCACGAACCCGTGTCCCCTGCATCGGCAGGCGGACTCTCAACCACTGCGCCACCAGGGAAGCCCTACTCAGAGTTTTTTGTTCATCAAATCCAGGACTTCGCAGGAGGAAACAGTACTAACTGCCCCGAGGCGTTAGGAGGGCACCTGGAACAAAGGACTGAGTCGGCAGCGGGTAAGCAGCCGGCACTGTCAGGCCGCCCTGGAGGAGAGCGGAGCAGCTCATCACCAGGGCCTAGCCTAGGCCGAGCGCAGCGACAACCCTGAGTTCTGTTCGTGAACCGTCTGCTGTCCAGCCTGGAGGAGGTGACCTCCTCGGGCAGATGTGGACTAGAGACAGCGGTGCCGTGGGAGGGAAGGTGGGGGGGAACATCTGCATGAAGATGGGCGGGAGCGAAGGGATGGGAGGGGCGGTGGGAGGGGATGGGGGTGTCATCTGGATGAGGAGGGGGCGGAGGTATGGGAGGGGAGGTGGGAGGGGATGAGGGGGGCGCATCTGCACGAGGAGGGGCGGGAGGAGGGGCCGGCGCGGAGCTGGGGCACTCACCCCGGGTCCCTCGCCGACGCGGTAGGTGAGCTGCACCCGCAGGCGCTCGCCGGCGATGCAGGGCTGCGGGAAGCGCACGCACAGGGCCTGGCCGTAGTGCGAGAAGGGCCGCGTGCACACCGGCACCGGCTCCGGCTCCGGCTCCGGCTGCCCCGCGTCCGGCCGCTCCCGCCGCAGAGCCGCCGCCGTCACCTCCACGCACGGGTGCGAGTCCAGCCGCAGCTCCGCGGCGCCGCCGGGCTCCAGGCAGCGCAAGTCCAGCACCGCCGAGCCGCTCAGCCCGCGGCTGCCCGGGCCCGGCCCCGGAGGCCCGAACTCGGCCCGCAGGTCCAAGTGCAGGTGCAGCAGCTCGAAGGCGCGGAAGTTGGAGGCCGATGCCACGTCCTCGGCCCGCGCTGAGTGCAGCACCCGCCCGCCGGCCCCATGCCCGCTGCCCGCCATGGCCCCTAGCCGCCGCTGGACCGGGCCGCCGCAGGCCCCGCCCCACCGCGCAGGCCCCGCCCCGCCGCTTGTCGTGGTCCCCGGCGCTTCTGCAGCGCACCCGAGTGGGCCCCGACAGACAGCGCTGGGCTCGCCCCGGCACTCAGCATGGCCACGCCCCAAAGCTCAGACTACGCCCCGCCGTTCGCCATGGCCCCCGTGCACTAGTGCAGGCCCCGCTCCACAGACCACGCCCGGAACCGGCATGACCAAGCCACAAAGCTCAGACCACGCCCCGCAGCGCTGACCACGCCCCGCCGATTGCCAAGGCCCCGGTACAGCCGCACCCGACCCTGCCGCCGGCCCCGCCCCACCGTGCAGAACCCGCCCCGGAACGCGGCCGGGCCACGCCTCTCTTCTTGACTTTCCCCAACTCCCAGCTCTGCACCGGCATCTCAGGACTTCCGACAGGCGTGCGGGGGGAGGGGGTACAATTTGATCCACCTTGGCCGAATTCATCCCACTGGGATGTTCTCCAGTCCCTTCTCTACTGAGGTTTCCCGTGTCCTACTCCTCCAGGCAGGCCGCACTGAGCCCGATTGCAAGGGTCCGGGTTGGAGGTCGCAAGCTCGACGCTCGCCCAGTTATTAGGGCCGTGTCATCCTGGGCAAACCTCCCCCAAGAAAGGGGACTCTTTCCAAGTCTTCATGTGCACCTGTAAAACAGGAGGAATTATAGCATCTCTCGAGCTAGCTGTGAGAGCTCAATCGGAAACAGCACGGGACTCCACGCCGATGGGGGTCCTCCCGGGACTCCGGGTGCGCGAGTCCTTTGTCCTTCCGCCAAGGGATGGGGGCAAGCACAGCACCTTTAAGGCTGGGCGTCTGCTGTGCCGCTTGTCCCCTCCTCCTGAATGGGACAGCTCTTTGAGCCAGGTACACACACTTCCTGCTGTGTTTCTCTCCTGTACCAGCGGTTGCAGTAGCCCTTCTGTGACTAGGAGCCACTCGACGGTGAGATTTTTATGGATCAGCTAGGAAATGAAATTTTAAGAGACAATGTAGGGAGTTTTTCATAAAAGGAAATAGTATCCTAGTATGTTCTTCCTAGTTTTACACTGTTAAAATACATTTTATCTCATAAAATGCTTATAGTAGATATTTTTAAATTCCATATAAGGTCAATGTTAGTTTTCTTTTTTTTTTTTAACTTACTGCCTAGTGAAATCCAAAAACTTTGGAAAACCACTTTTCTGTGGCATTGAGCACAATACTTGGTACTTATTAGTCATTCAATATATCTACCCTCAAATTATTCATTCCCTTATGCAATGCGGTTTTGTTGAGTATCTGCATACACCATCCACTGGGCTGGGTGCTGAGGATACAATTGAAGCAAGCCTGGCACCGCCCCTGTCCTGGTGGTGCTCACGGGCGAGCTCACAACTTAACCTAAAGACAAGGAAAAAGGTCACGACAACTCCATGTGCTGTGCTGTGACCTGGGAAGAACAGGAGGCTACGGGAAGCAACGTTTCCAGGTAAGTTGCTGGAGGAGAGGGCCTTTTATCCTTTTTTTTTTCCCCATAAATTTATTTATTTATTTATTTTTGGCTGTGTGGGGTCTTCACTGCTGCGCGCGGGCTTTCTCTAGTTGCGGCAAGCAGGGACTACTCTTCACTGTGGTACGCGGGCTTCTCATTGCGGTGGCTTCTCTTGGTGCGAAGCACGGGCTCTAGGCACGGGCTTCAGTAGTTGTGGCACACAGGGCTTAGTTGCTCCACGGCATGTGGGATCTTCCCGGACCAGGGCTCGAACCCCGTGTCCCATGCATTGGCAAGCTGATTCTTAACCACTGCACCACCAAGGAAGTCCTGAGGGCCTTTTATCCTTGGCTGTAGAGTCAAACATCTGTGGAACTATGCTGTTTCTCCTTTCAGCGGTAACTTCTCCCTGGGGATAAGAGCAATCTCATCCCATCCATTCTCCTTCCTTCCTTCCTCTTCTCCTTCCCTCACTTTTGAATGCTTAGAATGCAACGTATCTTGGACATTTTGAAATAATGGCTGAAAATCTTCTAGAATCGATTAAAGTGTGATTCTAAGGATTTAAAAGTTACAACAAATTGCAAGCAAAAATATAAAAATAAATCTACACCTAGACATGTTTTAGTTAAACTGAGGAAGACCAAGACATAAAGGTCTTAAGAATACCCAAAGAAAAAAAGACAGGTTACTTATAAAAAAGCGACAAATGGAAATTGGACCAAGGGCAGACCTCTCATTAGCAACAAGAGGCCAGAAGGCATTATCTTCAAAACACTGAGGGAAAAAAGCCTGTCAACTTAGAACTGTATACCCAACTAAACTATCATCCAAGAATGAAGGCAGATAAATTTTTTGATGACAAAAATTCAGTGTTCACCATCAATAGACTCCTACTAAAGAACTTCTAAAGGAATTAATTCAAGAAGGAAAATGAGATGAAAAAAGGAATGGTGAGCAAAAAAAGTGGGAAAATTTAAACACTGTATAAAGCAACAATAATAAATATATATTAATAATGTTTGCATGAGGGAATCAGAATAAAATGAAAATATTAGACTAAATGTATATAAGAAGAGGGGGTGATTGAAGTCGAAGCATTCTAAACTCCTTGGATTATCAGGAGGAGAGGGAGAGGAATAAATGTGAGTTTTTTTCTTAGGTATGTGTTTTAAGATTTTAAAGAAAATCACTTAAGGAATGTAAAATGAATATAACTCACAAGCCAACAAATGGGAAAATATGTAGTATGATTTTTAAAAATCAAGGAAAAAAAGGAAATGAGCTGGGCAGGAGAGTACTTACCCCAGGCTGGAAGAAGCAGAGCTCATAAATACCCAGATGTAGACTACTCGTCAGTTCTAGCTCACTTATTGGGGATGTACCTAACAGTACAGCCTCAAACTATAGAAAGTCGAAGGTAACAGAATTACAAGGGAAATGGGCAAATCCTCCAACAGAGAGGTTTACGTACCTCTCCCAGTAATTAACAGATCACACAGACAAAAGTCATACAGACATATAAGATCTGTACAAAAATGTCACAATCTTGACCTAATCAACACACACCAAACTTTGCACCTATTAGAGAAAACACACAAAACTAACCATAGATAGGCCGTGAAAAACTCCCAACAAATACAAGAATCGATGGCACACAGAACAACATTCCTTTAACCACAATGCAATTAAGTTAAAACCAACGTTGGGAGCCAATTCTCCACGGATCACGTGCGCTTCTGCACATATTGCAAAAATGAGCCGCTGAGTGTCCTTTGTTCTGGACCATCTGGTCGAGGATGCTTGTATAGAGAGCCACTCTGAAAGACAGATGGTGACTTCCTCTGGAACAAAGGGCGAGTCTGCTTATCATAATGGTTCTCAACCAGGGCCGGTTTTGCCCACTAGGAGATATTTGACATCTAAAGACACATTTGGTGGTTACAACTGGGAGAGGAGGTGCTGCTGGCATCCAGTGGGCAGAGGCCAGGGATCCTACATCCTACATTGCACAGGACAGGTCCCCACAACTGATTATCCAGCCCTAAACGTCCACAGTGGTAAGGCTGGTAAACTGGCTTACACCCTTCCAAGACAGAGACAGGGTCTTGCTTTGGAGCAAAGGGAAGTCACGCTCACTATCTAGTATAATAAAGGTAATGTCTCCCTCAGAGGCAAAAGGAGGAATGCTACTGCCCACTATAAAAGCTCAGGGCATAAGGAGCTTTTTATAAAAGCTCCTCTCCCATAATGCCACCCACTATATCCCTAGGCATCCATCTGGATCCACCCATAGAATCCTACCCTATAAGAGATGTTAGAGGACGCTCTTGAGACGGAAGGACTATGATACCAGAGAGGAACTTGGGTCCACACGAAGAAAAGGAGCGCTAGAAATGGAATCAGTTAGATAAAATAAATCTTTTTATTTTTAATTGCTCTAAAACAGAGGTCAGCAATTTTTTTTCTCTAAAGGGCAAACATCTCAGGAGTTGTGTGGCCGCCTAACTCTGCTGTGTCGTATGAGGGCAGTCGCTCATAAAACGTGAAGACTTGGTATGGCTGTGCACCAACAGAACTGTCTTTATGGACACCAAACTCTTCATTTCGTGTCCTTTCCACGTGCCATGAAACGTTTTTCTTCTTTCGATTTTCTTTCCACCATTAGAAACGTTTTGAATCCACTCTTCACTCACAGGCCTTACAAACAGAGGCAGCAAGGTAAATGTGGCCCCTGAGCCTTCGGTGGCTGACGTTTGCTCTAAAAGACAACGTACTCTACAAAGCAAAACCGGCAGCAAAGTATCGTGTGTTCTAACACTAATGCACCACAGGGTGGCGCTGTGACCACGCCGTCACAATCTGCAGACATTGCATCCAAGAAAGCAGATGGGCTTTCAACAGATGCAGCTGTAACCCACGTGTTCCAACCCTGACTCAGAAATTCACTATTTCAGGCCCATTTCACACAAAGTGTTCAGATACTAAGGGAAAAAGGGAGAAGCAGATGGGATCTTTCTGATGAGCATTTCAACCTTGAAACTGAGGAAACCACTCCATTATTCCAGAAAAAGACCTAGGGAAAAATTCCTTCCTGTCTGCTTGTTTCTGCATTAATCTTGGTAATTAAAACCATTTTCGTGATTTTACCTTTTATTCTGGGTTCTTGTACACCAAAATTAGTTTTAGAATATGTATTAAACATTTCAAATAGGTATTTTAAGATATTTATTAGAATCTAAACTACCTGGTTTCTAGTATTTGCTAAACTTAAAAAAAAATCAATGTATAACTGATTCATTTTACTGCACACCTGAAACTAACACATTGTAAATCAACTATACTCCAATAAAAATTTTTTTAAAATCACATCTTATAAAGCTTATCAATGGATTTCATAAATTTCTATTTTATTAGGAAACAGGTGGTATGTGAACAGGTACACAATGGTAAAGTATTGTAAAGTTAATCATAGAATCTAGGTGATGGGTATATGTATGTTCACTGTGAACCTCAACTTTACAGGTTTGATATTTTCATTGAAAAAATGTTGGGGAAAAAGGTGGGGGAGAGGAAAGAAAACAAAACAAACGGCTCAGCATCTCCTCCTGCTGTGCAGTGACAACAGGACATGGAGAGGGGACGGGAACCTGCAGGGGCGCTTGAGCTGGTCCCCAGACCACCAGGAACCAGCCCACTGGACAAACGGGGGAAGGCAGAGGACACGGCACACGAGGACGTTCTTGGGCGGTTATGAAACACCTGTGCCCGGAAACGCAGATGGCACGAGGCTTCCAGTAGAAAATCAGAGGCATGAAGTTTGCTTTCCCCTTTCCCTCTCCTCACCGGCCCCCCATCTCCACACTAGACACATAACGGAGACGGAGCCACTCGGCTCAGGCCAAGCCCCAGCAGGTAGGTGGGCAGCCAGGCTTTCCCCGGGAGCAGCAGCTCTCCTAAGTGCGGGACAGAGGAAGGGGGCATCCACCAAGGAGGAGAGGGGCAAGAAGCAGGGAAACAACTGGAAAGGTTTTCGGGGTTTCTACCTGCCGTCCCACATATTGTGGAATTAAATGTCAAGTTCTTCAAAAAGAACTGGCTTTCCATCTTTTTCAAGCTTCTTCTCTTCCCCCCCACCCCTCGTTCCAGAAAATTCATCTGTAGCCAAGGATTGCTTCAGATATGCTGTTAACCAATAAAATGGCAAAAACACGCCAGCATCACATACACACACCCGTCAGAGACTCCGAATTCACAAGAAAGAAACTTACTTTCCAAACCAATACGCCATTTAAGAGAAGTTCAGGAGACCTTAAGAAATGTAAAGCATTTTATCTGCGATTCAACATGCCCTCAGCTTTGAACTGTTCTGATAACATCTCCTTACATTCACTCCTGGAAGTCAAAAGGGCTACAGACTGAAAGAGAAATCCCAAGTACTCACAAATGGCCAATAAGCGCAGTACGTTTGTTACCAGGAGAACACAAATCAGAACCACAATGAGATACGTCACACATACTAGACTGGCTATAATGTTTTTATTTAAAGGAAAATAAAAGTGTTGGCAAGGATGTGGAAAAATGGGAACCTTCGTGCACTGCTGCTGGAAATGTCAAATGGTGCAGCGCTGTGGAAAAGTTTGGTGCTTCTTCCAAAAGTTAAACAGAACTACCACATGCCCCAGCAACGCCACTCCTAGGTTCTCACCCAAAGGAACCGAAAGCAGGGACTCAGATATTTGTATGCCCATGTTATTCACAAGAGTCATACGGTGTAAACAGCCCAAGTGTCCATCAATGGATGAACGGAGAAATAAAATGTGATCTCTGCATACCGTGCAATATTACTCAGCCATCGAAAGGCACGAAGTGCTGGTTTATGCTACACCACAGAGGGACCTTAAAACACGATGCTCCATGAAATAAGAGCGACACAGAAGGACGAATATCGTACGGTTCCACTTATACGAGGTACCCAGAATAGGCAAACTCAGAGACAGCAAGCAGACCTGTGGTTACCAGGAGCTGGGGGAAGGTGGGATGGGGAGTTTCTGTTGGTGACGATGAGGAAGTTTTGGGATACAAAATGGTGACTGTTACACTGTACTTAAATTCCACTGAACTGTACACTTACAAATGGTTAAAATGATAAATGATTTCCTGTATATTTTACCACACAAAGAAAGATCAAACCAGCACCAGTAAATTAAATCCTTACTATGCACGTGGCATTGGGCCAAAATACGCGTGTGCTCACCACGCCCACACGGATTTGCTCTCCGTTTCACACAGAGGCGGGCAAATGGGGAGTAACAGCCTGCCTCCTGTAAGGCCGCACGGCATCTCCACCACAGCCAGTAAAATGGCCTATTCTGAAATGCTAATCCATTTTACAGGCCCGGCCAGACCCCAGAACACACCCTCCACGAAGATCAGCTTCAGGGGACTTGCAACACATTAAAAATAGCATGCATTTTACTTTCCAGCACCCCATAAACACCAAGCTTTTCCAGGGCTATTATGCCCTCCAGGCACCTTCTCATACAGCACTGGGTACACCAGAAGGAAGCTTTTCTGATGATCAAGAATCAAGACACAGTAGCCTCAGAGGTGAAGAGAGTTTTGTATCCGACACCCTCAAAACCAAGACGTGGCCTATTTTTTTACTTGCAAGGAGAAGGCTAAGCACTTTCCCGCAGCCTTCCAGCCCGCAAGTGTTTGCTGTGGACCAATCCTTGGTGACTGTACCACGTGCAACTTTCAATGCACTCTGCATTATTTGAATTCAAGGATGAAAAGTAGAACTCTGCAACTTATCTTAACAGAAAGAGCAATCTCCTGGCGTTTTTTATTGTTTCACTAACAGAACAAAACCAGGCAGAGAGGTCCCCGAGGAAATGCTGGTCATGCTTCGTTGCTGTTTGCCATTGGTCCTTCGTCTTCCAAGCACTTACTGTTTTTCCTTCTAAAGATTTCAGACATTTTGATCACAAACGCAATCCAAGTGTGAATAAATAAATGTATTATCTTTTAAGACCCTCCCCCGCCCCCCACATTCCTTTAAATAGAAAAATGTGCTAAATGTCTCTTCACAGCCTATTTGGCCATAGTTGTCCCACGTACAGTTTTAAAGACAGACTGAATTTGATCTTCTGAAATCCTTCCTTGAACCGCAGCTCATTCTGTTGAACAAGTCCTGGGAGAGAGGTCCTACTGGTATTGTTGATAGTCCCCGAAAGGTGACGATGGTAACTGGGCTGAAGGCAACTGGGAGGGGTCTTCAGCAAACGGAGGACCTGCAATTAAGAGGGAATTTAAACACCACCTGAATATCATGTAATTTAAAGGGACAAGTCTCTGTAAAGAGCAAATCAGTCAACTCAGAGAACAAAGTGCTCCCTCAGAGCTGTAACCTGAATTTCTTTGTCGAGCTGCCCGATTCCCACGGGAGCGCCGTGTTAACGTACGGCAGCCGGCGGCCCTCCCGCTCCAGAGTGAGCAGCTCTCAAACGCTACACCAGCGAAGTCAGATGGAGTAATTACAGCAAGAAACAACATGCCAGTTTTAAAGCAACTGCTGAACAAGCTGCCATATCAGGACTGGATGAACCTCTCACACCTCCTGATGTATTTTTCAGTAGCTATTTAAAATTATTTTCACAAAGCTTAAGTACCTTAGTCATGTTTCAAGAGAACTCAGTAATACAATTTATACAACTAAGTAAGGAATGGGTCCTGAAATGGGAAGACACCGCCATCCCCTAGCTTGCACAGAACTAAGTGTTGTAGTATCTGCTTTCAAAGGATGGGACGGCCTGTGACCTAAGAAAAAATGTGGCTCTTTAAAAAGACTTTAATGGGAATAAGCACTTCTCTTTTTTTTAGGGAAACTGAGGCAGACTAAAAAACATCTGGAAGGAAGAGAGAAAGAGGACAGTGGTAAAGAGGGCTTTCTTTCCAACACTTTACTCCAGTGATTTTTTTTTTATATTCTAAAAATATCTGTTCATTACAGAAAGCTGGAGAAGACACTGGGTGAAAAAGATAAACCAAAAATAACCATTGTTACCGTTTCGATACAGTTTTATCTCATCTTTCTGTCTTAAGAACTCTTTCATGTAAGTTAACTGGAAAAATATGATTAACTTTTCGAAGATTTTTGCCCCCGCATAGCCTTTCAGAAACACTCTTCCTGTCTAAAATAAAAAGCACTTCTTTTAGAGAACTCCTTCTGAGGAAAGAAGCCTAAACCCAAGCAAACAAGGCTAAACCCTACAAGACAGTGTGACTGAGTTTCTGTTCTATCAATTTCTGAATTTCTGCAAACATGGAACTTTTCTCACATCTTATATGAAGTCTTTCACACTAAAGTGCTAAACTAAAAAGCAAATTAAGAAAGTGGCCATCACCACAGAGTATTCAGTGAGAAATGATGATTGAAAGCAGAAGCGAGGACCGAGGGCCCAGGAGCCACCCAGGTCATCCACTGGCCACGGGGAGCAGGCCTCAGAACCGCGCCAAGACACCGAATCCCTCGCCTGGTGCCTCAGGGAAATCAAATAGAATTGGGAGCTGTGACCTGTCCCTAACTCTATGCCGAATCCTTTCCAAGCTCCAAAAATAACTTCCAACCAGTCTCACGGTTGTGCGTATTTCCCTCCCCAAACGCCAGGTCAGCTCTTCCCCGCAATGATCCTCGGTGTCTTTCTGCTCCCTTCCAATGCCAAGAAATAGTCCCATTTAGACACCTCACGTTTTCTAAGTTACAAGGATCTGCACACACTGGCCGCGGAGCAGACATTCCCTGGCCACGTCGTGATCACCTGTGGACCGCTAACCACCCACCATCTCACCTTCCCTGCACCAGCAAGAGCAAGAGGAGCAACGCATTACATCACCAGCGTCTCAGAAGAACTCTCCTTCCAGCCCTAAGTGACCCCCCACCCACGGGTCACTTCTCCCGCTACTTCACTTTCTTCAAGGAAGCAGCACACCCAGCTGACCTCACTTATCTGTGAGCATGTCAGCCTGACGCTCCCACTGCCCCCGGCAGCTCCAGCGCTGCCCCACACACGGGCACTAATAAGTTGGCGACTGACGGCCATCATTGCTCCACGTCTGCAGGGACCTTTCTTCCCGCACCGCTGAAATGATCGGCGATTTCTTAGAATGAGCAAGTGAGCACTGATAAAACCTAAGAACTCTAAGGAAAGAGCGACAGCAAGTCGTCTAGCCAAAGCATTCTGTGACTGAGATTAAACACAATTAACTGCACCCACAGCCGTGCAGAGCCGCGGCCTATTACCAGAACCCTCACGAAGCACGGCGCATTCACATGTGATGCAGAGATGTCAAACCACCACATTTTAGCAGACGTTGGGAACCCATGTCAAACGTCTGAGCCGTGTTGTTAGGCAGAAAGACGACTCACCGTTGGGAAACTGGGCAGAGGCGAACCTTGTCAACAAGATACCAGCTCCTTCGATGAGGGCTAGCAGAATGCCACCCATCGCGGCTGACCCGACCATGGCCACCGGTCCGTCTGAGCACGTTGAGAACAGAGAGATTACTTTAACAGAAATCCAGGTTAATGTAAGATACCATAAAGCGAAGACCTGTCCATAGGGCTCCATGCTACCCCCCGTTCCCAAACACCCTTTCTCGCTGACTGAGACCGGGGTCAGCAAACTGTGGCCCGCAGGTCAAATCCAGCCCACGGCCTGCTCGTGTAAATTAAAGTTGTACTGGGACAGCATGCGCGTCCATTCACGTATTGTCTAGGCTGCGCTCATGACAGCAGAGCTGAGGACAAGTGACGGAAGCCCTCACAACCCACGAGGCCCACACATTTACTACCTGGCCCTTCACAGAAGAGGGTGCTGACTCCTGGGCCCACCCACCACGCCCAGAGGAACTCTAGGTCGCTCTGTGTCCCGAAGACCAGAAGGTGGATCTAAGCTCTTCACTCACAACAGTGCTGTGTGACAGGTACAGTGACTAATTCCAGAGGCTGAGGAGAGAAACCGCCCAGTCACACAGCTGTAAGTGGCAGAACCAGAACTTGAACTGCTCTTAACCACGGTGGTTACCGGTTAGAGCCCCAGGCTCTCTCGTTCTCAACACTCCAAGTTAAGATGTCCTTTTACTACTCTTCCCCCCAAATCACCATATACCCTCACACTATACCAAGTTACCCAATGCTCAGTTTATCTATTACAGACGTCCCTAAACTCGGGCAGAGGCTGGTTGCAATGTGTGTCTATGACTGCTTACTTCTTGCTGCCAGGATGGCTCCTGTTAAGGCACCACTCGTGATGGAGTTCCAGGGATCTTCCTTCCCTCTGACTTGAACCATACTGCAGTCAATCATGGAAAACAGACCTCCCCAAACGGCAAAGCTACCTGTTTTATTTAAAAACAAAACAAATAAATTTCATTTTTTATATTTTAGTCTTTAAATGTAATAGTCAAAAACAAGCTTAAATAACAACACTCACTATATTCTTAAAACTCTCACAAACACATGCAAACAAGTTTGAATAAGCACCGAACAGGAGTCAGAATACTTATCTTTTTAATAAAGCTTGGTTTGTATTACATCAGCAGGGAAATCAGCAATGGCCCAAAGCCTAAAAGAAATAAGCCAGGCCTAAAAGAGTTGGGCTAAACCCAGTCAAACCCCCTTTCAGAAGAGTGTGTATCTGTTTAAAAAGTGTCCTCCTTCCTGCTTTTCTTTTACTAAAGCTTCACCTTACCTCTATTTTTCTTTTCTTCAGTCAGTGCCACTGAGCACCTGCTCTACGAAAATCACTGATGTGAACACAAAAGAAACCGGGCTATTTTGGGATGTACTACAGGCATTAAGCCAATACACATAAAGGGCAAAAGGGTGATACAAACAGTTTGAATTATGGAACCTCGAGGGAATGGGAATTACCTTTCCTCTCTCATTTCTATTCTTCATTCCTCAAGCATGAAACTAAAAGCAACCCTAAATCAGATTACTTTGCACTTTAAACTCTTCCTAAACACAGTGACTATTCTGTAAAATAAAAAACAAACACCCACACATACACGTGTATAAGTACACACAAAACATAGAAAGGCAACACCAAGATTTTAATTGTCAGCATCTCTCGGTGACAGATGACAACAGACGACTTCACTGCTTTGTGCTTTTATTTTCCAAATCTTCTAAAATGAATACACGTGACTTACACTCTATGAAGAGTTCTTACATTAAGATTAAAGAAAGAAGAAAAACTGCACTGAGGAGCCCTTGTCAGGTTATCCTTCACCCTCTGAAACCTCACAGAAGCAGGGGTGTATTAATAAGGACAATAAACTGGGTTCTGCCAACTGTGTGAACCAGACCATCACCAGCACCCTTCCCCAGAGCTCACCCTGTGAGTTAAATCCAGCAGATACAACCAGTTAAAGTATGCACGAGGGACTTCCCTGGGGGTCCAGTGGTTAAGACTCCACGCTCCCAACGCAGGGGGCGCAGGTTTGATCCCTGGTCAGGGGACTAGATCCCGCACACATGCCGCAACTAAAGATCCCACATAATGGCAACAAAGATCCCGCGTGCCACAACTAAAAAAAAGATCCCACATGCTGCAACTAAAAAGATCCCGCATGCCACAACTAAAGATCCCACGTGCCGCAACTAAAGATCCCACGTGCCGCAACTAAAGATCCCACATGTAACTAAAAGAGCCCACATGCCACAACTAAAGATCCAGCATGTGGCAACAAAGATCCCACGTGCTGCAACTCAAAAAAAGATCCCGGGCTTCCCTGGTGGCGCAGTGGCTGAGAATCTGCCTGCTAATGCAGGGGACACAGGTTCGAGCCCTGGTTTGGGAGGATCCCACATGCCGTGGAGCAACTAGGCCCATGAGCCACAACTACTGAGCCTGAGCGTCTGGAGCCTGTGCTCCGCAACAAGAGAGGCCACAATAGTGAGAGGCCCACGCACCGTGATGAAGAGTGGCCCCCGCTTGCCACAACTAGAGAAAGCCCTCACTCAGAAACGAAGACCCAACACAGCCAAAAATAAATAAATAAATTTAAAAAAATAAAATAAAAAATAAAAAAAAGATCCCGCATGCCGCAACTAAAAAGATCCTGCGTGCCATAACGAAGATCCCATGTGCCGCAACTGAGACCTGGAGGAGCCAAATAAATATGTTTTAAAAATAATAATAAACTATGCATGAGCCTCCTCATTTTCGGTCCAACACTAAATACCACATGCTACATACAGGTGAAATAGTCCGTCCTAACTCAGTGGCTCTGTGCCCTGGGAGAGAGATATGTCCAGGTATATTAGAATTATCTCACCAAATTCCTCAAACAAGGCTCTCCCACTCCCTCCCAAGGGTCTGATATCTCCCCACCCCAAGAATGACTGCCAGAGTAAGCTATGGTGGCTGATGAGAGTGGAGACTGAGTCCACACAAAAGTCTGGCCCCGTGTGGCAGCCACAGCCAGAGCAGGGCGAGGAAGTGTCCGCAGGAAGGACACTCCCAAGCATGGAGATCAGCGTGCCCATGTGGAAGGGGGGCCTGTTACGGGGTGCCCTAGCCCAAGTCAGGCAAGGAGGAAAGTATTCATATGAAAAGAGAAAGAAGAATGAACCTGTGGGGCTGGACTGAAGTTAGAGGTATCAGTGTGAACCCATGATTCCTAATACGTACAGATATAGAGAAACATAGATATAAACTTGTGTGTGTATGTGTACATGGTTAGTATGTGTTCATATATATACAGTACATTCCTAAGAAGGCCTGGTAACAGCAATGCCCCACAGCAATGATACACTTAGTGCCCAGATTTTGGCTTCTAAGTACCATTCTCAACTAGAAGGAAGCAGGGCTCCTTGGGGACGGCTGACTCCACACTCAGTCAGGGAAAGTACAAGATGAGCCTGGAACATCTTGTTCCAAAATGCAAGGAAGGGCTGGAAGCACAATGGGGACACATCAAAAGCATGTCTCATTTCCACTATGAAAATACAAGACCTTTCAGGACACAACTATGACTTTCCCACACTGCCTTTTTCCCAGGAGCTTAACTGGAAGAGCTCAGTAAATGCTCACTGAATTAAACTGGAAGTGCCATCTCAGTACTTTTAAAATTCAAGACTCCATAAAGATTCCTCAGTAGTTTCCTTAAAAAGGCTGATCCCAATTCACCCACACCACAACACACTCTTCCTCTATTTCACCCTGATTGTTTTTTAACCAAACCTTTATTCTTAGACTAGTTTCAGAGTCACAGCAAAGCTGTGAAGATGGTACAGCTCCCACGTACCCCACACCAAGTTTCCCCAGCATCTAACATCAGCACCGTGCGTTTGTCACACAACCCAATACTGACGCATTATGAACTGACGTCCATACTTAATTCAGATTTCCTTAGTTTTTATGTCCTTCTTCTGTTCCAGGACCCCTCATAACGTTTAGTAGTCATACCTCCTTAGGCTCTTCTTGACTGTGACAGTTACCTGATGGTTTTTTTAATTCACTGAAAATGCATGTGATAGAAACAGGCTCTCAAGAAACCTGTTAAAACCTGTATGACTTCTGCATTTATCGAAGGTTCAGGGTTTGGTGTGTACTTTTTTCTTTTTTCTTTCTTTTTTTTTTTGCGGTATGCGGGCCTCTCGCTGTTGTGGCCTCTCCCCGTTGTGGAGCACAGGCTCCGGACGCGCGGGCTCAGCGGCCATGGCTCATGGGCCCAGCCGCTCCGCGGCATGTGGGATCTTCCCAGACCGGGGCACGAACCCGTGTCCCCTGCATCGGCAGGCGGACTCTCAACCACTGCGCCACCAGGGAAGCCCCTACTTATCACTCTTAAACAACACGGTAACCATTAAAACAAAGGAAAATTAGTCACTGTTTACTTTCCAGGGTGTACAATTATTACAGGGAGAAAAACAGGAAACAGATACACCATCACTTCAACCCTCGGAGCCTCAATTTCCTCATCTGGAAAATGGAGATAATAGTGCTCACCTCCTATGTTGCTGTGAGGACTAAATAAAATAATCCTGGAAAACACCTGGAGTGCCTGGCACGTGGCAGGCACTCAATAAACAACAGACATTGGCTACTACCTTCTAAAGAAAACAAATGCTATAAAAACAAAGAGAAGATTATTTCTTCTGATGCACAAAATCACTAAGCAACGACTGAAAGTGCTAAGTCCATTTCACGTGTTATACGTGGTCTCTCCAGCCTGACTGTACCTTTGCAAGCAAACATAAGCTCCGAGATTTCTTATTCTCTCTTCTCCCAGCTTCTGAATTACCAAGCTTAAAGAGTGTGATGGACAGAATCGTTCTCCACCTTTGCACTGACCTCGGCACAATGTCCAAAAGCTAAGCCTAGAGGGAGCCCCATCAGTTCCATCAACCCCTCTCACACACCCTGATCCTTCCGTTCACATCTTCTTCAGTTTCATGCTAAGCCAGAAGCTATCACTCCTGACCCTCACAAACCTAAGCTGTAGACACACTGTCTGGATAAGAGGGGAAAATCAAATGAAACCAGGCAAAAACAAAACCCCACTGAGCTTTTGAAGGACAGATTTTCAAATGGATGCAACAATTCAAGTTAACTTGCCAAATAAATCATAAATCAAGAATTCGCATAGATACTAACTTGTGACAAGCTGTTAGTTAGACCAAACTAAAATCACTAACTGGTATAATCTAAAAAACAAGAAAAAACCCCAGAATTTCACCTTCAAAAAAACAGGGAAAAAACCATCTGAAGTACAAATGGAAACACTCTGCTTACCTCCCAACTGTGGAGCCCTGGTTCTAACAGCTGTCAGACTCCCTCGTAGTCTGTGGTTTACTCCCTATAAGAAAACAAAAGGAAGCAACCAAAAATACATTAGGAGTATAACACATTTCCAATCCACTGATGGGGCCCAAGTGACATTAGCAAACGGGTCTCAAGCAACGATGATATGAGACCATCCACCCACTTACCACCGGAGAATTGCGAAAACCTTTGATGGCTTGAAAGATCCCACCACCTATGGTTCCCATCGTAAAGGCCCCACCACAGTCGTCCACAATGCGCCAGGGGCTAAGAACAGGAAAGAGAAAAAAAAAAAATGAGCGTATTTCTCATTTATAAACCATAAAACCCTCTTTGTTAATAAGGGATATACAACAGATTCCAGGGCAGGGCTCACTGCAACCAGTAACATCTGGCCCATAAAATACAGACCAAGATTAAGGATTCTAAACAGATCCACATCTATTCAGCTCAAGTCTTCTAAGCTACGGGCAATGGAACTGGCTTCAACTCCCTACTGCTCACAGCACTTTATTCATTCACTCAACTGCTAATGCATCTATTCTAAGGCACCGTGAAAAGCAAATAAACAAGCATTAGGAAATTACACTATAATCAACGGTGACCCAGTCGCCTGGGGATCAAGGAAAGCTCTCCAGCTGTAGCGAAATTTAAAGCTGAGACCCAAAGAATAAAATTTCAACAGGCGCAGAAGAAGACACATTATTTAAATTTTTAAAAAATTATTTATTTATGGCTGTGTTGGTTCTTCGTTTCTGTGCGAGGGCTTTCTCTAGTTGTGGCGAGCGGGGGCCACTCTTCATGGCGGTGCGCAAGCCTCTCACTATCGCGGCCTCTCTTGTTGCGGAGCACAGGCTCCAGACGCGCAGGCTCAGTAGTTGTGGCTCACGGGCCTAGCTGCTCCGTGGCATGTGGGATCTTCCCAGACCAGGGCTCAAACCTGTGTCCCCTGCATTGGCAGGCGGATTCTCAACCACTGCGCCACCAGGGAAGCTCACATTATTTAAATTTTAAAACTTCTTTTTGGGTTTACTGAGTCCAAGTTAGCATTTGGAACTTAACTTTGCATCAGATCCACTTAACACATTAGTAACCTCTAACATCTGATAATTAGAGGTTAAATGTGTAAACCCGGCTTCCAAATGCAGCACCCCAACTCATGGTGCACAATGACATGAGTAATCTGATCAGTAGAACAGAACCACTATTCTAGGAATCTGGCTTATTAAAAAGTCTGTGAATGGGAATTCCCTGGCAGCCCAGTGGTTAGGGCTCGGCACTTTCACTTGTGGTGGCCCGGGTTCGATCCTTGGTTGGGGAACTAAGATCCCACAAGCTGCGTGCTGCGGCCAAAAAAAAAAAAAAGTAAAAAGGAAAGACAAAGGAGAGTCACTAACTCTAAATGATCGAACCTAAATGATCCTATAATCAGTTAGAATGAAAATGAGTATTTAAAAAATCAGTGAAGAATAGCAGGATTCAGAAGTATTCCAAGAGAGGACGTCCAAAACACCGGCAAGATGGAAACAGTTCCTGAAATAAGTCTGGCTAAATCAAGGTTCCTGCAGGGAAGCGACGGATACACAAAAGGAAGGTTGAAGCCAGACTCTAAATGTAAATGCCAGACAAATACAGGGCAACAGGGAACCAATAACTAACCACAAGATTAAAGTTATCATTTATTAAGTATCAACTATGTTTTAGGTGCCTTAGAGTGCAAATAACCTGATTTCAAGGAAGCTACCTTACTTTCTTATAGACTCCCTCATCTTTTAACTTTGCAGAAGAGTATTCCTGTCTCCTCTCCATTTTACAGATGAACAGAGGCTCAGATTAAGTACCTTGCCCAAGGTCATATAGGTAATAACTGGTAGACCCAATTTAAATACAAAATCTAGTACACCAAAGGCCCCAAATTCTTTCCACTATATCCTACAGACTAGGGCTTCTGAAAACAAAACACATGATTAAAAAGTATTTAGGACGATTAAGTACCTATGATGTATTAAAAAGGACTGAACAGGAGGAAAGCAATTAGGAAACTACTGTAAAAGGCATTAAGGATGCCAGGCAAGATCCTGACAACAGGAAATGAAAGGTGGCAGGTGTGAAAGAATTCAGGCTGCCTATGGCGTTGGGGCAGGTGCAGAGGGAGGAGAAAGATGCTTACAGTTGGAGCTCGGATGACTTCACGAAACAGGCTAGTCCAGAAGATCAACGCAGTTTTGAGTATAAAACCAACCAGACAATTGACTGTACTGCTTCAGGACATATGAGAAAGCAAAGGGGCCACCTAATTTAGTAGTAGATGAAAATTTATGATTCCCATAACATCCTTAACCCAAGAAAGTCAAGTATTTTCCCCTCATGCCAACCTGTTTCACGATATCATACCCAAGAGCAGGTGACAAGAGCATGCTGAGTCCTGCACACCTGAGCACAACCCAGGAAGGGGGACCACTACCTTTGGAGAAGGTAAATTTAAAGAGGTGGGAGGCGCTGAAACATACACTCTGTATCTTATTTCAGGGAAGAAAAAAAGCACAAAGCAGGCAACATGGCTAATGCTGGCAAGGTCAGAATGTAAAGCCCTGGGCCCTTTCACACAGCTGGAGAACACCTTGGTTCTTGCTCTTACAAAAAAAAACCACAGGTGATTAACCCAAAAATCAAGATGTGATTTTTCACTCATGACCTCCGAAGCCTTAAACTGTGTGCGTGCCTGACTCCTCTGTGCTTTCATTCCTGGGACCGACCAAGCGCGGGGCACAGACCACCCCACCTCGCTAAATGCCGAATGAACGGACCCCCGTCGCCGGCTTTTCGAGAACACACGCTACTCTCCTCGTTTTCCCGACCGCGCCGGCCCTCCCCCACGGGGAAACCCCAGCCCGGACCGCGGCCGCCGCGCCCACGCGGACCCTCCCCGGGCACCGCCCCCTCCCCACGCAGGCCGAGCAGCCCGAGCGCAAGGACGAGCCCAAGGTCGCCGGCGGGCAGAGGGGCTGCTCCCGACCCGCGGGCCGGGCAGGGTCCGGGGCCACACAGCCGAGCCGGGGCGCCCTCGAGTTGCCGCAAGGTCACCCGGCGTGGCCCCGCGGCCCCGCTGACTAGCCGGCTGTTCACGCCAGGGTGCCCACAGCCCCCGGCGCCGCCGAGCCCGCGGCTGAGAGCGGCTGAGAGCGGCCTCGCTCCGGGGGCCGGGCAGTGGCAGAGGGGCTGGCGGCGGGCAGCGGGCAGGCTCACCAAGGCTCGCGCGCGTACTCCTCCATCTTGACTCCGCCGCTCCGCGATGCCGGGCGAGCGGGGCGGGGCCTGGCCCGGCGGCGGAAGTGATCCCAGGCGGAGGGCGTTAGGGTGTGCGGGGATTGGCTCGCCGCCTCCTCCCGCAGCCAATGGGAGCCGGGAATAGGGCTGCGGGGCGGAAGGCGGGGCTCCGGGCGGAAGGCAAGCCTCCCGGCGGGGGCGGGACGCCCGGGGCGCCCAGGTGCGGTGAGGTACTCGTCACTGAAGCCGCGGGGCAGGCCGAAGACAAAACTGGTATTGCTCCGCTAGGGTTACCAGAACTCCCGAACACGCTTCTTTGTTCTAGTACCTGGCGGTCAAGTGTGGATTAAATGCTGCCTACTTCGTCAGAGTTGGTGAAGCCCCACCGACTACCCGGAGCTCCTTTAGGGCGGCCAGTGCCCGAGTCCTTTAGAGTCTCGGGGCCGGACTGTAGTGGATGTTCCATAAATGTTTGTGAACATCTGGAGCGCCGTGTCCCGTGGGGGCCCTCGACGTGAGGGACAGCGACAACGAAGCCTCTTTCAGACCTCACTCCAAATGATCACCGGGAGACGTGAGGGGTGTGTAGCTCAGAGAAGAGGTAGCAAAAGGCTGGGGACCCCGGGCCCTTTGAGCTTGCAGCCAGCAAAACCTGTCATGTGACAGCTGCTACGGGACCCCTTCCCCACCCTGCACTTTTGAGGTTGACTTTAAAACTTGTATATATTTTTTTCTGGGAAAGTGAGTGTAATAAATAATAGGAAACTGCAAGGAACAGTGACGTTCTCTCCAAAATCTTGGAAATAAGGTGAGCAAATAAACTGAATCCTCCGTAGAACCAAATGAAGACTGTCAGTAAAATGTGTCTCATACTGAAAAGAACAGTTCCAACCAGTCCTGTGGTTTGGATGCCTAAGTCCAAGAGGGCTTATTTGGAATGTGACTGTGACTAAGAACGCTTCAATCTAATTAATTGACAGCCTGAAGAGAATGTGGGAGACGGGCAACCAGGGACCTGGAAAGAGTCACCAGGCAGCAAGGGTCCCAGTGGGCATAAGTATTTCAGTAACTAGAGATAGGCGTTCTCATGAGGTTCTGGTCTCACCAGGACCCAGAGGAACTATCCCTTAGCTCCTATTCCATATTCATTATGCAGTCTTCTGATTGTTATTTGGTTTCTGAATGGCTTTTCCTTTAAGAGAGAATGCTCCTAACTATTCCTGTCCACTCGGTGTTTATATTGGTTTATGCATTCACCTCTTGTGAGGTTGGTCCCCTTGAATCAAATCAGTCACCAGGAGCGGTGATCATACCAAGTTGCTGAGTTTGCAAAGCTGAGGGCCAGACTCTAGGCTGTGGTTACCCGGCTCACTTCATCCCAACAGTCCCTCTCCTGGAGCAGCCTACATTTCTAGAGGGCACTGTTCACGTGGCCAGCAAGCATTCTTGGACTTCTCACCTTCTGTTTTCTGTAACTGCAGCAGGTAACAGGGTGGAGCAGACAGTTGGGTCTGGGCAAGGCCTAGGACTTGGCCTTTGGCTAGAGAAGGAAGCTGCCCCCATGCCCCCCACACCCCCGGAAAATATCCCCAACCATCTTGGAAGAAAAGAGAGTAGTGAGTCTTCGAGAAGTCTGCAGAGCTGGTCGGTCAGTGACATGAAGGAATGACATCAAGACCAACAGAGGAAAGGAGTGGGGTCCTTGAGAGGGACCTGGCCTGAGGGGAGGGGAGTCTGAGATGGTGACCCAACACCCCTGGGCACGTTTGGTGACAGTCGGTGTGCTGGGCCCAGTGTGAGGCTGCGCTGGAACCCTGTGACCCAGGTCCTCCGGGTGTTGCTTTGGGGAAAGCAGCTCCCTGTGCGAACTGAAAGAGCTGCGACCTGGGGCCCGTTTTGCTATGAGATTCCCCCAACCGAACAAAGTGAAGGAAGGAAGCTCCTCAGAAACCACGCGGAGCGACGTGAGGTGGTCCAGCAGTGACTCTGATGCCTTTGCCCACCCCGTCCGTCCCTCACCCCACAATGAGCTTCCATTCGTCTTCTGCTCTTGGACAAGTAGAACTTGTCTTTTTTCTTGGGGAAGGACCACTTTCAGAGGCTAGGGTTGGGGACAGGGCCATTTGATAGATATTAAGGGTGCAAAGGCTGTGCTGAACCGAGAAAGTAACGAGGGATTGGTAATCCCAAATCAACTGTAAGACCCTCCCCTATGCTCAGAGTTGCCTTAGTGTAAGGACTGGGGTGGAGAGAATACTAAAAATATCCACGTGGTTCCTACCCTCGGGGTCTTCAAAAGTACTTGGAGAGAAAGAATAAGCACTTGAGAGATAGCTGTTGGGTCAAAATTATAAAATGCCAGCATGTGACAGAGAACGTGCTAAATGCTAGAGGCATTTGGAGGGGAGAGAGCCCTGGGGGCTGGCGTGTGCTTGCAAAAGGGTCCTGGGGGAATGGCAGTCAAGCTGGAGCCTGAAGATTGGGAGGATTCTGCTGGGTGAGGGGGGTCGGAGGGAGAGGGGATGCCAGCGACAAGGCACAGGAGCAGGAAGCGCTCAGCGTTGTCACCAGGTGGGCTGCTGGTCCCACTGGGAGGGTAGGAAACACGAGAAGCCGGAGAATGAGGCTTTCTCAGGGGATAAAGTTCCCAGCCATGGAGGCGGGGAGTGTGAGCCAGAGGGAGGGTCTGCTGTGTGTTGGGAGACAGGTCTCCACAGACCTCTCCCATTTCTACACATCCGAGCATCAGAAGCTCACCTCTGTCCGAGAGCGTTGCTGTAAGCAGGTCGCCTGGGACGGCTCCAGACGTGGCTTCCTCTGGAGCAGGTGTATTTATGCTACAGGATGGTGAAGGGTCAGCTCTCTCCCTCCCCTCCCTGGAGCTGACTGTCTACCTTCCAGGTAATAATGATGAATTAAAGTTTTATCTACTTTATTCAAGTAGCTGAGGGAGTTCCTTCCAGAACGATGCTGTCCTTTCGGTAGACGGTGAGCTCACCGGGAGAAGAACAGGCTGGAAGCAGCTTGGGTGAGGGGCGCGAGGGAGGAACCCTTCTCTCCACCCAGACCCCACCCTCGGAGAGGGGTGGACGTTTTCAGAACCCGCCTGCCACTTAGGGGGTCCTGGCCCCCAGTGGGTTGGGCTCCACTGAGCCAGAGGTTTGGGGACCTCAAGCGCTCCACGCAGCAGGAGGTCACAGGCCATGTGTGTGGCTCCAGACCCCCAGCCCCACCTGGCCCGTCAGATTGCCATGGACAAGTGAGGCTGGCTCCACAGCCGGCTCTGGGTCTGGGGTTGCAGTCTGTGACTGGGGCCTGTTAGGGGTTTTAGCCGGGCGGGGGTGCCGTGGGGGGCGGGGAGGAGGCAGTCTCTTGTCTCTCTTCTGCCCTCTTTCCTCCCCCTGCCCTCCTTGCAGGAAGACATGTGTCCGGCCTGTGGTCTGTCTCCGAGCTCTCCTCTGGCCACTTCTGCCCATCCTGGGCGCGCGGGGCCAGGCCGGCGGCTTGCTTCAGAGAAACTTCCAGGCTCCCTGAAAAGGAGAAAGCCGGTGTGGTCATATACTGAGCGTGAACAGACTGAGTGCTCGCGGCGTCTGACGCTGTGCTGCACGCTTTGTACACATCACCTTGTTGGATATGTTTAGTACCTTCATAACCCTGTGCAGTATGTGTTTTTCTCAAGGTACTTTTAAGATTCTCGTTTTCCATTTCCTGCAGCTCAGAGAGGTTAAATAACTTACACAAAGTCACACATCTCAGATTTGAGCCCACGTCATTCGACTCCTGAGCCCGTGGCCTTATCTGCTACACTATACTACCACCCTGTATTCCTGAAAATGTGACTTTCCTGGGGTCACTCGGCCCAGCTGAGAGCCACCCTAAGCATGAGTTAATTGCTTCTGGTCCCTGTCCCCTAACATGTACACAGGTTTTGGCCAGAGTTTGGGGTCCCTTTCCCTTCCTCCGTCTGGCACAGCAGTACTGGGTTTTCTCTCGGGACCCATAATCCCGATACTCAAGATGAATTTGTTCTGGGTGGATGGAAGTGGATTCTGAGCTTGGATAACCATTGCCCCTGGAGAGAGCGTGGGGCGGTGGTCCCTCGCCGCAGGGGCCCAAGTCCTCCAGCCCCACAGGTGATGCCTTTTGGCTTTCAGGGTCTGCAGGCCGGTGCCCGGAGCCCGGGTTCTAGGAGCAAGAGGCTTTGGACCGAGTCACACCAGGAGAGCCAGCTGTTTGGCATTGTGGGACCGAAGCAGAGAACATGCTGGGCTTCTGTGCAGAAACCTTTGGTTAGGAGGCCGGGAGTCCTGCCTGGAAGTGTGGAAGCTCTGGCTTTGTTTTCTGAGTTTAGAACCAGCGGGGAGGAGAGGGCTGCTGAAACCAGGTGGCCCGGGGCTGAGTGACTTGGCTTTGGGAGGAGAAGGGAGAGTCGCGGGGGGCAGGAAAGAGCCGCTTTCAGCTGGCGAGGTCGAGAGGTTGGCTGGGGTGGCCCCAGAGATCAGGCCTCTTCTGGGCGGAAGTGAGAGCAGCGGCCGACAGACGTGAGGGGCTGGGGGGAGACGGTTCTGTCCACGCGCCCTGGAGCCCCAGGCCAGCCCAAGGCCTCGGCGTGCCCACTGGCGTGTCTCCCTTGGGCTCTAGGCAGTTGCTTCCTGCTCTCCTGGTTCACCTTGCCTTCTAGTACGTGGAGTTTTCTACATCAATAGAGGACACATTTAAAAGAGAACGACCACACTAATTATTCTTGCGTCTCTCTCCCTATAGCGCCTGGCTGGGTGGGAAGTAAACATAGCGCCCTTGAATGAATGAATGAGTGAATGATGAGAACGAGGTGAGGAGAGGAGTGTGCATACACACGCGTGTGCGCGCCTGTGTGCGTGCGTGTGTGTGGAAGGTGGTTTCTGCTGAAGGACGGAGAGACAAAGATGAGCGAGGAGGTGGGGTGTGGAGAACAGAGCCTGGGCCAGGAGAGAAAGTGAGGGCTTACGACGCCTACAGACAGGGATCGTGTGCCTGCTGCCCGTCAGGCGTATCAGCCGCGTGGCTCACGTGTAACGCTCACAGCCATTCTCCGAGCCTGGCACCAGCGCTGTCCTTATTTTATAGGTGATGAAGCTGGCTCTCAGAGAAGGAGGTGGCTGGGCCAGAACCCCACGTCGGCTGAGCAGGGAGCCCAGGACCTAAGCCTGTCGGCCGCCCAGGGAGCCCAAGCTTGAGCCGTGAAGCCAGCCTCCCTGTTGTGCTCCCCGCGGCCCCTGCACTTCTCGTTTGAGGCATTTTGTATACTCTTTTTTTTTTTAATAAACGGTTTGAAATTACTTGTTTATTAACTGTCTTCACTGATAGACTGTAAGCTCCAGGAAGGCAGGGACCACATGGATTTCCTATCCTTAGTTTCATCCCTTGCTCTTGGCCTGGTGCCTGCCACGTGGTCTGCGCTCATCAGTATATGCTCACGACTCGCCCACAGACGCCCCGCCTCTGAAAAGAAACAACCCCAGGAGCCCCCCAAGCCCCTCCTCCCCCTTCCCCACGGCCCGCCTGCTCGCCTCTGCCCTCCAGTCCCACCAGCCAGCCCCAGCTCCTCCTGGCCTTATCCTGAAGCGGGACCAGCCGGCCGTCAACGCCAGGGCCAAGTTTTTCTCCCAGACCATCCCTGGCGTCAGCAAGTGCCAATGGGTGACTCTCTCTGGCTTAGCGTGGACCGACGCCAGGAAAGATCGAAGCCGCTACGCAGTGGGTTACAGCAGAGCTTCTGGAGGGATTTTGTGGCAGGAGATTGAATGTCCCTGCGCCTTGTACAGGGCAGCAAGAGAGATGAGCAGTGAAAGCCCTTTCACGAAACCTGCCAGACCCATTGCAGTAGGGTCTCTCCCGACAGCCCAGAGTTATATTTCCCTGGATTTGCACATGGTGGGGTCCTGCTACCCCTCCTGATGCCCCCACGGGAGGTGCCCCGGCAGAGGAAGGAGCCGACGGGACGGAGGGAGGTGGGAACCCTCTTCCCAAGAGCTCGTGGAGGCCGACCGCCCTGTCAGAGTTCCCTGACTTCTGCACCTCACACTTTCTTGCCCAAACAGCCTGCCAGTTTTCGGTCTAGGAGCACAGTGAGGATTTATTTTCTCTCTCTCTCTCTCTCTCTCTCTCTCTCTCGCTCGCTCGCAAGAAGTGGCCACGGCAGGCAGGGGCCTCTGATGCTGGGCCCTCCTCGGCAGGAGAGAACGGGCGGGTGGGTCGGGGCTTCTGGAATCGAGTTCCTTCCTGGGCTGTAGACACTGGGGAGTCCCCAGCACACTACCAAATACAGTAGAAAGGAGTCAGTGGAGCACGTGCTGACCACAGCGCCGTCCACCCCGGGTGGAGGCGTCACGTGTGCACTTGAACTGGGCAGGCCTGGGGCTGGCCGCTCGTGAAGCCCGCGTCCTGTCTGCTTGCTTTTCTGGCTCTCCGTGGCTCTTGCTTGCTTCTGCCAGCCTCTGCATTTTTGTATTATATCTTTTTCTCATTGCGTGGCCCCCTTGTCTTTAAAAGGCTAAATGCTCTGTGCTAAATTTGGTCACACAGCGCTCCAAGATTCCCTGGAATGTCCTCAAGTTTCAAACAGCTCTGACAGCGAGGCAAGCCCGCCCCCGCCCGGGGATTGGCCTCTCCTTTCAGGGCCGGGCCGTCCTGGGGCCTTATTGGCTGCTGGCTGGACCAGCCCGGGTCCACTAGCCCTGGGACTGGGGAGGTTGCTGCCCCCCGTTCACACTTGGGCACCTGCAGCAGGCAGGGCAGGGAGCCGAGGTCCTCGACCAGCTGGGGGTCTGCTCCATCCAGATCGGCTCGCACCCCGTCCCGGCCCACCAGGACCTCCCCGCAGCCCTCGCAAGAGCAGCAGCCCACTTTGCCAAGATGTCCAAGGTAGCCAAGTATCGCCGGCAGGTGAGCGAGGACCCCGACATCGACAGCCTGCTGTCCACCCTGTCTCCTGAGGAGATGGCGGAGCTGGAGAAGGAGCTGGACGTGGTGGACCCAGATGGGAGCGTCCCCGTGGGGCTGCGCCAGAGGAACCAGACGGAGAAGCCATCCACGGGCGTGTACAACCGGGAAGCCATGCTCAACTTCTGTGAAAAGGAGACCAAGAAACTCATCCAGAGGGAGATGTCCATGGATGTGAGTGGGGGGGGCGGGGGAGGGGGAAGGGAGAAGAGGAGGAGGGGGGAGGGAGGGGGAGGGGGGAGACCCCGACGCCACGATGAGGATGCTCTTTCCTTAGAAGAAGAGTTCTCGCTGGCAAAGGATTTAATGTTTCAGAACCGATTGTCATCCCCTGAACTGGCCGTGTGAGCTCCTTACCCCTATTTGCTGTCTCACGAAGCAGAGGTCGGATGTGTTGGGGGGACCTGCACCCACGTATCACGCGGGGCTGCTAGCAACTTGGGAGCTTGAGGGGACGCCCTTGGGGTGGTCACTGTCGGGTTGACCCCACCCGGACGCCCACACCTGGCTTTTTTCCTTCCCATTCATCCCACCCTCCTGGCAGGAAGAGAGACTGGGCTTGCAGTCTCCTGCCAGCCTCTCCTTGTGGAGAACAGCTCTCTTTCAAGGCCTCTGGGCATCTCGTGGCATGTGGACCATGTGAGGCAGCTGGTCAGATGGGCTTCCCAGGGCAGTGGAGACAGGCCAGGGTCTGTGCCTTCACCCACAGCTTCCGTCCGTCTCATTCCCAGGGGAGGTGGGGTCTGCACTTTTTGGAGGAGCCTCTTGAGGGAGCAGCCCCCCTTTTGGGGGTAAGGCCCCTTGGCTGGGGGATGAAGCTCTTTCCCAGCCACCAGGTGTTTTGCCACCAGGAGGGACAGAGGAGGGGCAGGGGTGACCGCTGGGGAAGCGTCTGCGCACATCTAGGATGGGCTTAAGCAAAGTGGCTTTCTGTGTTTTTCCCGGGTTTCCGCCATGTGCTCATATGTGGGTTTTCTTGGGACAAAGTAGCCTGGCCTCGGCCGGAGGACGACTTCGCAGACACCCTTCCTCCAGGTCAGGAGTGTCTGCTGGGGAGACTGTTCTGCTGTGTGCTGCCTGCCCACCCCCCCGCCTGGACCTCGCCGGCCACCTCCCTGTGCGCCATCACCTGAAACTCCTGCGAGGTGTCTGGCGGGGACACTAGCTGCAGCGCCCGCCGGTGGGCACGCATGGCCCCTCGAGGATGGGGAGCAACAGCAGAGGGGCAGAGGCTGGGGCAAGTGGGGGAGCTGGCGCCCGGCTATGCCCCTGCCACCCCGGCCTGTGTTTAAAGCTTTGCCAAAACACTGGTAGGGTAGGGGTCGTTTTGTAACACACAGAAACATCAAATAACTATGCTGTGCACTGGGAACTAACATAGCGGTAGCATTTTAGGTCAGTTATAGTTTATTAGCCTGTGGGCACGGTCCAGGTGCAGCTCTGACGTGCTGGGTAGATCCTACCACCTGGGTGGGAAATGAGAGGATGCGGGGACTTGCTGTTGGGACACACAGGGAAGGGAGCAAGCCGCTCCCCGGGGGCTGGCACCTCTGCCAACGCCCCACTGGACCCCTGGCACCCAGGCCCCAGGCTCTGAGCCCACAGCTGCGAAGGTCCCCGGAGGTGAAAGACAAGCAGGAAACACTCCTGATCCCAAAGCAAGGCATTTGGGCCGCAGAGCATGTGAGGGGCTCACCCTCCCAGGCCTCCCTCCCGGCCGGCCGGTTAGCACCAGGTGGACACTTGTCTCGCAGGCAGAGCCCGAGTCAGGGGACACGGTGACGCTGTGGGGAAGGCACCCCAAGGCCTTTTCCCTTGGGCAGAGGCTGTCGGTCCTCCACACCCCACACCGCTTCCTCCCCCAGGCCGGGGGCCCATGCAGCTTGGCAGCTCCCGGGCCATGGGCAGAGTCACCTGTGTCACCTGGGGAGGGGGCACAAACCCGGGGACGCGGCTTTGTCAGCACCCTTAGCAAAACTCGAGCCTGGTACGAACTCTGCTTTGAAACACATGGTCTGAGGACCAGTGTCCCGCACTGTGACCTGCCTTGGTCTCCTCATCCCCACAGTGAGGGCTGGAGCGTCCACCTCATCGACTTCATCGGGCTGGTTCGAAGCGAAAACTGCAGCTCCAACGTGTCGGCTCTCTGGGTCAAGAAGCCCAGGAGCCATGGGGCTGGGAGGGCGGTGCTGGAGCTGCCTCTAAGCAGAGAGTAAGGGGCCGGCGTCACCTGACTTGATCACGGTGTTGTGGGCACACTTTTTTCTTTTTTTGTATTTATTTAATTAATTTATTTATTTGGGCTGTGTTGGGTCTTCGTTGCTGCGCGCAGGCTTTCTCTAGTCGTGGTTAGCGGGGGCTACTCTTCGTTGCGATGTGTGGCTCATTGCGGTGGCTTCTCTTGTTGCGGAGCACAGGCTCTAGGCGCGCGGACTTCGGTAGTTACGGCACGTGGGCTCAATAGTTGTGGCTCGAGGGCTGTAGTGCGCAGGCTCAGTCATTGTGGTGCACGGGCTTAGTTGCTGCACAGCATGTGGGCTCTTCCCGGACCAGGGCTTGAACCTTTGTCCCCTGCATTGGCAGGCGGATTCTTAACCACTGCGCCACCAGGGAAGCCCGTGGACATACTTGTTAAAGGATCCTTATCTTTTAGATGCGGACACTAAAACACTTATGGGAAAAAAACTGCTAGGATTAGGGAATTTGCTTTAAAGTACTGTGGCCGGGGGGAGTGGGCAGGGTATAGATGACATGAGACTGCCCGCTGGTAGACAGTTGCTGACGTGTTGAAGCTGGTGGTGAGTCCGCACTGTGCTATTCTACTCATCTCTCTACTTCTGTGTATATGTTTCAGATCTTCCACAGTAAAATGTTGTTTGTCTTTTTATTTAATACATAGAGACCAAGAGTGGAAGGCAGGCCCAGTTTGGGTCCTAAACTCTGGCTCTTCTTGGGGCGGGGTCCCCAAGGTTCATATGCAGACTGGGTGGGTCTTGCTGTGGAAGGGACCTCGTTCTGCTTCTCCCCCACCCCTTGCTGCCTCCAGGTCAGCTCCTATCTGTCCTTGGGTCTCAGGTACCACTTCCTCCAGGGAGTCTTCCCTGACTTTCCCTGCCCCTGGCAGTGTCAGGCACCTGGCCTGACCTGAGCGCTCCAACGCCACCTGTGCCAACCCCACCCCGACCCCTCCTGTCCTCCCGTCACAGTGTTGCCGAGTCTGCTTTCTTGTGCAGCTGCTGTGGTTCTGGAGAACACGTGCTAGCTCGGCCTGGTGAGCAGGGGGTCAGGGTGGGCTTGACAGAGTTGACCCCTGGCTCCCCTCCCTCCCCCTAAAGGGGCAGAGCCCTCGGCCAGTGTGTGCCTTCCCGGTCCTCCCGCCCAGGTGGAAGACGGCCCTGGCAGGTGTGTAGCCCAGGGTTCAGTGAAACCCTCGTCCTGGCTCAGGTTTCAGGAACCGGATCCCAGCGGGTCAGCTGTGTGTTCTCTTTCCTTCCCAAGTGGGAAAGAAGACCTGCTGCCTGCCTCCCCGTCCTCCTCCCTGGTCTGCCGGGGGCTGGGATTAGCACCTGTGCCCAGGCAGGAGCAGGGGCAGCTCAGTCGGGGTGGAGGAAGCCCTTCTAGGTTCTCCCTCGGGGAAAACTCGAGGACCTCCACGAGCCAGTAGCTGCTGGGCCCAAGCCTCTGAGCTCCCCGTGGCCCCTGCCCCCGCAGCCTCAGCTCCCGGCCCAGCATCCATGGTCTCCCTGCAGGGACGGGAAAGCGGAAGAGCCCAGCAGCACCAGCAGGTCCCATTGCCCTTTGCTGTGTGCACTGGGCGGCATGGCTCCTTGCTTAAGGAGATTAACCCCAGTGGGTACACAACCAGAATAGCCCCGGAGGCCGGGCGGAGGGGGCAGGAGAGGGGATGGGGAGGCACCAGCGGGCACCAGCGATGGCCCGGCCAGCTCAGAATCCCACCCTGGATCTGAAAGCTGCCTCTGTCCATCCGGAGTGTGAAAAAACACACTTCTTTTTTGCGGTACGCGGGCCTCTCACTGTTGTGGCCTCTCCCGTTGCGGAGCACAGGCTCCGGACGCGCAGGCTCAGCGGCCATGGCTCACGGGCCCAGCCGCTCCGCGGCATGTGGGATCTTCCCGGACCGGGGCACGAACCCGTGTCCCCTGCATCGGCAGGCGGACTCTCAACCACTGCGCCACCAGGGAAGCCCAAGCACACTTCTTAAACTAGGTGGTGGGATCCACGTGTGTTTGTCTTAGTTGCTGTTCTTACTCATGTATTATATAGGTTCTTCTGTATGTATAGAATGTTCAGTTGGATGAATTTTCAGCAAGTGAAGCTCCTGCTGCCAGCCTTGGGCTGCCCCTGAGCGCTTGCCTTCTCCTCAGTGAGTCAGCAGGGACGCAGCTTGGCTCGATGGGCCGGGCGGACAGGGAGGCAGGACCATGGAGACCCGAACACGCAGAAAGGGCAGCAGTGCTGGGGGATGCGGGTGGGCGGGGCTGGGATGAGCATCCCACTGACCAAGGGGAGGTTGCTACCGGATCAGGTAGGCTGGGGGCTCGAGGTCCCCAGGCTGAGGCAGGAAGGGGCAAGGGTGGGGCCAGAGCCCGCACCCACCATCTGCTGCCATCAGCCTCTCCCTCCACCCAAGAGACTGGAGCATCTGTGTCAGACATCTGGGGTGGGGGGGTAGTTGATATTCGATGCCTGCCAAGTCGGATAAACAGGAATAGCCTTTCCAGACCAGCCTGAGCTTGTTTACCAGACCTCTCCTGGCATAACGGGAGAAGGAAGCCGGGTCTGGATTCGGGGTCTGTCCCCCCAGGGCTTGCTGGCCCAGGACATGGGAGTGGGGGGAGCCCCCGGTGTCTGGAGCCCGAGGTGTCCAGGTGTGACCCAGCTCCTGTCCCTTACGAGCTAGAGAACTCGGCGAGTCCCCTCAGGAAGGAAGCACACTCACGGTGCTGAGGACCTTCTGGACCGAAGGCCTCGTTAACGTGGCTTCCTGAGTCGACCCGGTTACCTGTCAGGTGACCTTGGAGGGTTACTGTGAGGTTGAATTGGACCAGGTGCTGAAAGTGGCACAGGGACCTTCCCTCCTCTCCCTGAATCCTGCAGACTTCATGCCTGCGTATTCGCTAAATCGACTTCTTATTCTCTCATGAGGTTAAAAACTACTGCGGGTGGCAGTGAGGACTTGATGGACGCGGGGAGAGTGGCCCGGAGTTCAGTAAAGAGGGAGGCGGGGGTGGGGTGGGGGGGTGGGGTTAACTACTTCCGGCCCCACCCCCATCCTGTGGCCTGGTTTCTTCCAGCCTCTGCCTAATTATTTTACCCCCAGGCTCAAGGGCTGAGGCGCAGGGCTGGACGCTGCTGGGGGAAGGGAGATGGGGGAGGTTTCGGGCCTGTGAACCCTCCTGGTCTCTGGGGTCCAGGGCAGAGAAGACCAGCTGGTCGTCCGGATGCTGTTTACAAACAGGAATAGAATGGCCTCCTGCCCCGCACCCTCTCCCTCCCACCCCCCTCTTGCCTCCCCCAGGAGGGTCCACAGCCCCTTCAGCCTGTCGCATCAGTGCCAGCAGGACCCCGTCCTGACCTGAAAAGTGGAACATCCCGGGCGCAGAAGGTAGCGAGTCTGGAGGCCAGAACAGGGTCTCCAGAGGCAGCTGGACCTGGATTCAGACCCCGTCCCTTTGCCTTTCTGAGCCTGAGATGCCCATCCTCAAGATGGAAGTAAAGCCCACCGTAGGGCAGTTGTGAGGTTTAGGCAAAATAGGGCACGGAAGGCATGTGGCAGGGAGATTTCCCTGACCCTGAGATTTTCCTGACCCAGGAGTTAAGGCTCCGAGCTTCCACTGCTGGGGGCACAGGTTCAATCCTTGGTCGGGGAACTAGGATCCTGCATGCTGTGCCGTGCAGCGCGGCCAAAAAAAAGAAGGCGCTTGGCAGGCTGGGGGCTGGGGGCCTGGAGGTGGGGCCTGGAGCTTTGTCCCGCTTTCACTCTTTTTAGGCAGGGTTCATGGATCATGTTTGTGTTCCTAAGTAAGGATTCCACTAAATCATTGACTCTCCAGCTATTTCGTGAGTCCCCAACAGGCACTTTCGAAGCGCTAGGAGACTAGTAAGACGGAGAGGCCGTTGGCCCTAAGCTCACTTTCTAGTGGGTGAGACAGATAATACTCATAGAGACCATAGGCACACATCACATGTAACATCTGTTTGTTACAAAGAAGAATAACCCAGTTTCAGGAAAGAGTATATAACCAACAGCCTCGGTGGGGGGAGAGTCCTGCCAGGGGTCGGGGAAAACACTGCCCAGAGGCGACGTGGGAGCAGGCCTGGGAGGGACTGAGGGATCAGCCACGGGTCGGTCTAGAAGGAACAGCAAACACAAGGCCTGTGGTACTAGCAGGTGTAGCCTGTCAGAGGGCGAGCCAGGCCCTGTAACCGGAGCAGTCGAGGGGGGGATGAGGCCAGGAGTAGGCTGGGTTCAGGTGAAGCAGGGTGGGTTCAGGTGATATGGAGCGGGGTTCAGGTGATACGGGGCGGGTTCAGGTGTTATGGGGTGGGTTCAGGTGATGCGGGGGCGGGTTCTGGTGATGCGGGGGCGGGTTCAGGTGATATGAGGGCGGGTTCTGGTGATGCGGGGGCGGGTTCAGGTGATATGGTGGTGGGTTCAGGTGATACGGGTCAGGTTCAGGTGATACGGGGGCGGGTTCCAGTGATGCGGGGGCGGGTTCAGGTGATGCGGGGTGGTTTTCAGGTGATATGGGGGCGGGTTCCGGTGATGCGGGGGCGGGTTCAGGTGATATGAGGGCGGGTTCTGGTGATGCGGGGGCGGGTTCAGGTGATATGGTGGCGGGTTCAGGTGATACGGGGCGGGTTCTGGTGATGTGGGGGCGGGTTCAGGTGATATGGTGGCGGGTTCAGGTGATACGGGGTGGTTTTCAGGTGATATGGGGGCGGGTTCAGGTGATATGGGGGCGGGTTCATGTGATACGGGGTGGTTTTCAGGTGATATGGGGGCGGGTTCAGGTGATACGGGGCGGGTTCAGGTGATGCGGGGGCGGGTTCCGGTGATACGGGGCGGGTTCAGGTGATGCGGGGCGGTTTTCAGGGGCTATGGGGGTGGGTTCAGGTGATACGGGGGCGGGTTCAGGTGATACGAGGCGGGTTCAGGTCATGCGTGGCGGGTTCAGGTGATGCGGGGTGGTTTTCAGGTGATGTGGGGGCGGGTTCAGGTGATATGGGGGGGTTCAGGTGATGTGGAGGCGGGTTCAGGTGATGAGGGGCCTTACAGGGCAGCAGTGGGAGCTTGGAGTTTTATTCCAAGTGGGGTGGGATGGCACCGGAGGGTTTTGAGCAGGGGAGAGATGTGGTCTGATCTCCATTTTCAAAAGGAAGTGTACACACTGCTATATTTGATATAAAATGCCTTTCCATGAAACATAAAATGAAAGGATCCATTCCTCTGCCAGCTGTGGGATGCACAGAGGGCAGGAGGGCAGGACTGGAGGGGGAGGGCTGGGCAAGAGCTCAAGGATGTTTCGGGGAGAAGCGGTCGGATTCAGGAGATACTTCACAGTAGCACAGCCAGGACTGGCTGACATTTCGGGGGAAAGAGAGGAGTGAGGTGACCCGTCCTGCCTGAGCTACGGGTATATCTGGTGCTGCTTACTGACGTGAGGACGGGATTTGAGCAGATGAAGAATGCTTGTGGAGCTTAGCAGCCCCCGAGGGGAGTGCTGGGTTGCAGGTGCGAGTCTGGAGCTCAGTGGGGAGAGCCCGTTTGGGAGCCCGAAGTGTAGAGGGTGATGCTGAAGACCCTGAGCCGGGAAGAGGCACTTGGGGAGCGAGTGCCGGGGAAGAGCCAGGGCCGAGGACCACGTCTCCGCCCCTCCCAATGCTTCAGGCGCTGGAGAATGGGGAGGAGCCCTGAAGGAGGCTGGGGAGGAGGGCGGAGGCGCGGAGCCGTTTCTTAGAAGCAGGTGAAAGGGGCTCAGTTGTGGGGGGGGGACTGCCACGTCTGTTCCTGCTGAGAGATTCCGTAAGGTAAGCCTCGAGGAGGATGGCGGGTCCGGCAGATGGAGCACACAGACACGGCTCTCTGTTTTTTCTGCATTTTGTTCTAATGGGAAGCAGCTGGAGGTAAACACGGATCACGAGAGGAGGTTTAAAAAGATGGGCTATGACAGCGTGTTCGGTGCTGCTGGGGAGGGTCAGTAGAGAGGGAGACCTGGATGGCGGGACGCACTACGGTGGGGCCTCACCTCCCACACTGGGGGAGGCGCGGAGGGGGGCACGATGCGTCAGGAAGGCAAGTGGGGGAGGGGGAGGGGAGCTTGGCCTCTCACATGGGGCCAGGTACCCGGGCTGCTCTGGGAAGACACGGCGCGGCCAAGCGGGGGTGGATTGAAGGGGAGAAGCTGGGAGGCTGGGGTCAGAGGTCAGAGGTTATGCCTCAGGTCCCAAGAGAAATGCTCAGTGCTTCCTGGTGAGGTAGGGACACACAAGACGCCCCAGACATGAAACCCGGCCTTGAACATCAGCAGCAACAGCTGCCAGAGCTGTTCCAAGACCCAGTAGACAGTCACTCCGGGACATTGATCCTTTGTCCCCAAGGCCATCGTGCCCAGCGGGAGGTGGGGGGCTCCGGGCCTCTCGGCATGGCTGGTGGTGGGGCGAGCCCTGGGCTTCAGGCCAAGCAGGGGCCCCGGGCTCCTTTCCCGGCCAGACGGTTCACCAACCGCGCAGCCTCAGATGAGCTCCGAACGTTTGCCAGCTTTACTTTCTTTCATTTTATTCTTCAGTGTCTTACCTGTATCTCATTGACAAGAGTGGATGTTTTTTCTAGCACACGTCTTTATTGAAATATAAAATACATACAGAAAAGTGTACAAAACACAAATACAGACTTTCCCATATTCCCACAAAGTGAACAAGAACTGGAGCGTTGGCGGCACCGCCCCATGTTCCTCCCCATCGCCACTCCCGTGCCCTCCCCATGGGAACCCCACCCTGACTTCTAACCCCGGGCTTAGTCTTGCCTGTTTAAAATCATATATTTAGAGTCACAGTGTGTGTCCTGTCACTCGTCTTTATGTTTGTGAGATCCATCCATGTTGTCTGTAGCTTTGTTTGTTGTTGTTTACTTTCACCGCTATGTAGTAACCTCTTGTATAAATATGCCATAATTTATTTATCATTTCACTGTTAGTAGACATATGGGTTGTTTCCAGTTTTGGGGATATTACAAACCATGCTGTTATGAACACTTTTGGGTGCACTTATGATTTAATTTCTGTTGGGGACGTGCCTGTGAGTGGAATTGCTGCCACACAGAAAACGCATAATGAAGTTTCCATTTCTTTGCCTGTGAATAGAGGTGATCCTATCTAATTTGGAGTCTGTATGAGGGTGGGGCACACAAGTTTGCAGAATGTCTAACATAGCAATTTGCAAACAGTAGGCATTTAATTAAGTGATAGCCACCGTTGTCATTTCTCCTGGGGCCCATCCTTGAGGGCAGCCGCCTGCCTTCACGTCCTGGGACACATCCTGCCCTCCCACACGCCCACCAGTCTCTCTGTTCAGACCTGGATGCCGCAGTGAGGCCCGGGTCAGGTCTCTCCACCCCGAGACTATAACTTTCCCAGAAACTGTGGCCCCTTCCATCCTTGGCCCCAGCGTGGACGGACGTCTCATCAGTGTTTGGAGCCTTTCCGGCTTTGCTCATTTGCCCCTTTAGCTTCCGTCTTACTCGGTCATTCTCAGCATGACCCTGGGTTCCCATGCTTCGGCCCCCACCTTCATCACCGGGCCGGCAGGAGACTAACCCTCTGGCATATGTGCCCCGCCCCACAGCTGCTCCCCAGACCTGGAGAGAATGACGTAGCGGGTACATCGTCGGTGCCCGCGGCCAGGCCCTCAGGCTGCCTGGAAAACCTCTGCACCTCCCTCTCTTCTTCCAGAAGTCAGCCTTCCTCTAGGAACCCTCTTGTCCCAGCTCTTTTTTCACCCTCAGCAGATGACCTAGCGCCAGGTTTCACTAAGAAACTTGAGGGCTTCGGGTGAGAATACCTTCAAATTCCTCTTCTGCTACCTGAAAACTTGTAGGCGTCCATGTATGTAATCTACCCCCTTCCCTCCCATCTCAGCACGGAAAAGACGGCCCTCCTCTGGACCAGGCACTGTTCAGATTCTGTTCTCTCCTGTGTCCTCTGCAACCTTTGCTCCCTTAAACACCGGTTTTCTCTCAGTCAGTCTCTCTCTGTCTCTGTCTCCCTCTCTCTGTCTCTCTCTCTCTGTGTCTCTCTGTCTGTCTGTGTCTGTGTCCCACCCTCTGTGTCTCTCTGTCTCTCTGTGTCTCTCTGTGTCTGTCCGTCTCTGTCTGTCCCTCCCTCTGTGTCTCTCTGTCTCTCTGTCCGTCTCTGTCTCTGTCCCTCCCTCTGTGTCTCTCTGTCTCTCTGTGTCTGTCTGTCTGTGTCCCACCCTCTGTGTCTCTCTGTCTCTCTGTGTCTCTCTGTGTCTGTCTCTCTGTGTCTCTCTGTCCGTCTCTGTCTGTCCCTCCCTCTGTGTCTCTCTGTCCGTCTCTGTCTCTGTCCCTCCCTCTGTGTCTCTCTGTCTCTCTGTGTCTGTCTGTCTGTGTCTGTGTCCCACCCTCTGTGTCTCTCTGTCTCTCTGTGTCTCTCTGTGTCTGTCTCTCTGTCTCTCTGTGTCTCTCTGTCCGTCTCTGTCCCTCCCTCTGTGTCTCTCTGTGTCTCTCTGTCCGTCTCTGTCTCTGTCCCTCCCTCTGTGTCTCTCTGTCTCTCTGTGTCTCTCTGTCTGTCTGTGTCCCACCCTCTGTGTCTCTCTGTCTCTCTGTGTCTCTCTCTGTCTGTCTCTCTCTCTCTCTGTGTCTCTCTGTCCGTCTCTGTCTGTCCCTCCCTCTGTGTCTCTCTCTGTCTGTCTGTCCGTCTCTGTCTCTGTCCGTCTCTCCTCAGCCTCCCTCCCTGCTCTCTCTCTGGCCCCATCGCTCCTCCTTCACAACAAAACTACAGGAAGCAGCCCCACAGTCACCATCTCACCGCAGCTCCCTGGCCCCTCCACATTCAGCCTTGGGGGGCTGGCTTCTTAGTCCTCGTCCCGCGTGCCTCCTCTGTGCCATCTGACGCCACCTCGGTCCCTTGACACCCTGACCAGCGCGCTGCTTTCCTTCCCTCCCCAGCTGCCCCCTCCCCATCTTCCCCTGGTGTCCAGGCAGCGCTGTGGCCAGGGCTCTGGCCGCAGCCCCTGTGCCCACCCACTCCCTCTGGCCTAGATCCCCATTCTGAGTCTAGAGCATCCACTTGCCTCTTGTGCTCCTCGAGTGTCTCAAGTTCAACTAGTCCAAAAATAAATGAACCATCGCCCCACCCCGGGCCCGCCTTTCCTCCTCCTCTGTACTTTGGTGAGCAGGGGGGCCGCCTAGCCCCTCTGCCCGTGTCCCGGGTTCTCTTGGCGACAGAACCCTGATGCGCCGTCCTCCCCTGCGGTCCACCTCCCTGTCGCCCAGATCACGCGTCAGGACCTCGCTGCCCACCCCCTCCTCTGCCTGTGGAATCCGTGCTCCCCGAGCTGCCAGCGTCTTATCATAGAACGCAACCTTGACCCCGACGCTGTCCTGCGTGAGACCCCCTTGCTCCGCACGGCTTCCACCACCAACCCACACTCTGTGGCGGCCCAGGGCGCCCTGGGGAAGCCGGCACCTCCCTGACCCCGGCTACTAATGCTCCTCCCCTTGACTTTCACCCTTTGCCATGTCTACACTTGACGGTGGCCCACAAAGGGGCTTCCTGTCCTTCCTCTGTGCCTGTGCTGACCTGCCAGCCCAGATAATCCTCCTCCCTGGAGGCTCGGCTCCGGTGACAGCCGTGACTTTCCCACACACGTGGAACGCCGTGTTCCCGCATCGCCTGTGTCCGTGTTTCCCCGCACGTCTAGAGGGCGAGGCCTGACCCTCACCCAGCCCCGCTCCCCAGCAGTGAGTGCAGGGCCCAGCTCAGAACACATCTGAACGTTGAATGAACAGAGGACGGATAGTTTGCAAATACCATTCTCGTCCTACTTGACTGGACCTGCAGAAGTTATTTATTCATCTATGCTCTTCGGAGACTACTGGAAAGTATGATTTTGTGTCCAGATCCTCAAATGGAGAGAGATTTGGCAGTGATTCCTTTTTTCCAGTTTCTGTAAACAGCCACTGAAATCGGTCCACAAGTTTATACCCTGCGGCCCCAGCGCTGGGAGAGGTCACAGCCGTATTTCCCCCTCAGTTTGTTCGGGACAGATTGAGACTCAAGGACTCATTTTTAACTTGTTCCATTTTTCTTCCTTCTCTGGATCTTCTCTTTGCTGGCTCTCCAGGGACCTGAGATCACAGGCTGACATTTTTAGCCTGACCCAGTCAAGTTCGCCTGTATCTTGGGGGCCATTGATACACCCTAAAGAGCATATTAATGATTAGCTCCAGACCCAGCCAGCTGGGGCTGTCAGCACCCACCATGTGGTTTCTCCCCTAAAATATCTGGAGAAGTTTGCGGCTTTGCCTCTTGATCCAGAGAAAGTGACGTGGCTCCTGCGGAGAACTGGCTCCACGCAGGTCTCCCCTTGGAGTGGGAGCGAAGGCCCGGTCACGGTGGCGCAGGCCCACCTGTGGGGAGGCTGGGGGTCTGAACACGGGGGTGTGATAACCGGGAAGGTTGTGGATGGGCCAGTTCTGACCCAGGCAGATGCACAACGGGCCTCCTGAAGCCAGGATTGTGAGGCCAGAGCAGAGCTGGGAGCAGGTCCTTGTAGATAAACGGTCAGCTTTTCTCCCCAGGGCTCTGCAGGGAACCAAGCCCTGCAGAAAACTGAGTGACGCTTTCCTCAGTTCCCCCAAAGATGCTAAATAGCTGGTCCCATTCTAAATACAGAGGAAAGAAATTCAGTACATACAGTGGACGCCTCAGGGCATTCTCCTGGAATCCCCTTCGACAAGGGCTGACTTCAGGCCATTTCCTCGGACCAAGTGTCCCCAGGATGGGTCACCTCCCCTACTCCAACGGTACAGTCTTCTGCCTGCCTATCCCTGTGTATTATTTAGAAAGAATGTATTTCTAAATCACCGGGAAAGTGTCTACTGATGACCCAGATGCTGAAGACGCCAGTGTCCCAATGGTCAGGGTTCCTTCAGGTCAGGGGTCAGAGAGACTTTCTGTTTTACTCTCCGTCCCTGTAATCCTTGCCTTAAAGGCAGGAGGAGACAGTGGAACCCAGAGCACGGAGGTGCTGTTTCTTCAAACAATAATTTATAATTGTAATGTCATAAGGCTCTATAGGCAATATCAAAACATAGGGGAAAAAGAGAAAATAGGGCTTCCCTGGTGGTGCAGTGGTTGAGAGTCCACCTGTTGATGCAGGGGAGGCAGGTTCGTGCCACGGTCCGGGAAGATCCCACATACCGCGGAGCAGCTAGGCCCGTGAGCCATGGCCGCTGAGCCTGCGCGTCCGGAGCCTGTGCTCCGCAACGGGAGAGGTCACAACAGTGAGAGACCCGCGTACCGCCAAAAAAAAAAAAAAAAAAAAAAAGAGAGAAAATAACCAATAATTCTTTGTCTTATTAGCTAAAGGTGTCAGCCATGGTCACATTTCCTGAGTGCAGGCGTGTGTACACACTTTTCCTTTTGTAGCTGAGATAACTCTATGCACAAACACACATATTCACATACATTCTGTCTCCTGCTTTTTATTATTATTTGCTTATCATATTATAGTAGTCATTTTCCCATGTCACTAAAAATTCTTCCTGAGCATCGTTTTCAGAGGGTATTATGGTCCATCGTATGGCTGGGTTAAGCCATTTGCCTATATTTGGACACTTACATGGTTTCCAATAAATATACTTTCCAAGTCCCCAAGTGGATCCCCAGACGCAGGCTCCTTCCCCTGGCCTTTGGCGCCTGTCCCCAGAGAGACTGAGCCAAACCCCATGATAAACAGGGCCACTGACACACTTCCCGACTGAGACTCGTGGCCAGATGGGCAAGACCGACTAGGAAAGGGGAGAAAAGACTCCCTGATGGTTACTCCCGGGACAGGGACACGCGAGGCTACCCGTGCTCCTTCTCGAGGCTCAGGTTCCTGATGTTGGCACATCTGCCAGGCAGGGCAGCCCTCCGCCCCCCCAGGAGCAGTCACCTGCGTGCACCGTGGCAGAACTGGTGTGCCCGGCTTCCCTTGGACTTGGGAGGAAAGAGTCGTTCCTACTGACAAAGAGAATCAAGTCTCCAGCCTGGGAAATTGCAGGTGTGGGCAGGATGTCAAGGAGGCGAGGGCACTGTCCAACCTCCTGCTTCCGAGGCCCTGCCCCAAAGGCATCCCAAGGTACCACGTCCTCGTGGTACCGGTTCCCTCCCCCAGAAAAGCAGAGGAAGGGTGTCTCGGCTCAGCTGACCCAGGTGAGCACTCAGCTGCTGTCCTGGGAAATCCGCTCACGAGCCCCAGCTGTCCAGGCTCCAAAGGGGAACCTCACACTTGCCGGCCTGTCCAGGCTTGTGGGTTCCCGCAGGCGCCGTCTGATTTCCCCTCCCGTCAGCCTTGCAGTGTAGATGGGATAGACAGGCTTTAACCTGCTTGACAGACAAAGGAGCTGGGGCTGAGGAGGTCACCCTGCTGGTGACCAGGGACGCTCTCGAACGCCTCCTTCTGACTTCAAGTTCACAGAAAAAGAGTCTGTCTCTCAGCCTCCTTTCTGAGCCCCCCATCGAGTGGCGGATGCCTGCCATGCACCCGCCTGGGGCAGGTGCTATGCCTGGAAGCCCTCTGTGCTCTAGGGAGGGAGCTGGCCTGGCCCACCCTGCCCTCGGTGGTCCCAGGATGGCTTCTCCCTGATGCAGACCCAGGGCTCGCTCACCCAGCCTACGACCCCGGAATCACCACCCCGCACCCCCTCCACCCCAGGTCCTGCAGCCGCTGTGGAGGAGGCCGTGGACTCTCCACTTGCCCCCTCCCGGGACGCTGGGTCACTAAGAGTCTTTTTTAGGACTTTTATTGCTCGTCACAAGTGGGAATAAACAGAGGGAAGCAAGCGGCCCACACGGGAAGTGCAGTCACTCACGCGGACCCCTCCACGTGGGGCTGACGAGCTGGAGGTGGGGCCGCTGGGAGCCAAGTGTGAGCCACACAGACTCCTCAGACCTATCGGGAAGAATAAAGTAGCTCACTAGTAATTTTACATTGATCACATGTGGAAATCATTTTCAGATGGGCTCAAAACATGTATTTTTTATTTAAAAAAACACAGGATTTATTAGGAAATCATGTCATCAACCCTTCCTGCGTGTGTCCCGAATGCATATCTTCACAGAGGGAAGTCTGACGTGGCGTTGGGTGTGTGTGCACATGTGTGTGTGCATGTGTGCGTGCACACGTGAGCATATTCTTGGGGCGCTGGGAAAGGGAAGGCTGTGATGGGTTCAAGGTCAAGTTTAGTCAGCGCTTAGACATGCAATCTGCAGGGTTAGTGACTCAGCCCCTTCTAATTCAAGGGCACTGAAACTCCAACAAACACTTTATTAAAATTCATTTCACTTGTTTCTTTTTCCTTTGTATTAATGTGGCTACTAGACCATTTAAAATTGCTGGTAGAACTCCCATTATGATTATGATAACTGATGATCATAATTAACCGATTATGATAATTATCATAATTAATTAATTATAACATAATTAACTGATATGATTATGATAACTCCCCCAACTAGATTTTTTTTTCTTTTTAATACTATTTATTTATTTGGTTGCACCGGGTCTTAGTTGCAGCAGGCTGGCTCCTTAGCTGCGGCTCGCCACCTCCTTAGTTGCAGCGCACGGGCACCTTAGTTGTGGCATGCAAACTCTTAGTGGTGGCATGTCGGATCTAGTTCCCTGACCGGGGATCGAACCTGGGCCCCCTGCACTGGGAGCGCGGAGTCTTACCCACTGCGCCACCAGGGAAGTCCCCCCTGCCCCCGCAGCTAGATCTCGACTTCTCTCGCTGCAGTGGAAGGACTAGCCCCACCTCCCAGCTGTCCTGGGGCTTTAAGACTCAGCTCAGTGCTCAGGCTGGTCCCCAGCTCTGACCCTCCCCCCACCAGCATGTCTCAAACCGGAAGACCCAGCCTTTTCACTCTACTACAAGGGGGTCCCAGTTCCCTTGCAGCTCCTTGGCCTCGACTGCGGGAAAGGAGCTGCCTCTGGGAGTCGTGACGACCCCGCAGCACAAAAGAGGGAACTTTCCAGAACGACCTGCAGGCGCCCAAGGCCTGAGAAACGGAGGCTCGGGGGTGGCATTTTCCTGGGGTAGAATCTGCAGGAAGAGTCAGCAGCGGGGGAGGTGGCACTGAAGCCAGCAGCCCCTCATCCCCATGGTCCCGTCACGTCCAGAGGCGTTGGGAGACCCCACGGTGGCTCGGCGCCCAGGATGGCACATGTGGCCTGGAACGTGGGGCCCCCAAGGCCAGCAGGGCTGTCATCCGTTCTGCCCTGTCCCGTGGGCATGGGGGTCTGGGAGGCACACCCACCAGACCTGTGGATTATCTGAGGCCCAGAGGGAGCGTGAACTTGGAAACAGCGGAGCCAGGATCCACAAAGTTCTGGTCAGACTGGGATGACGGGCTCAGTATAACAGGTGGAAAGAGCCCTCAGAGGAGGGGACCTTGTTCCATGGGACCCTGGGGGCAGGACCCGAGGGCTTTCGGCCATAGCGTCAGCTTGAAAAAAAAAAAAAAAAAAAAGGCTTGGCTTCCTCAGGAAGAACTGAGCTCTCTGTCCTTGGAACCTACGTGGTGGGGACATTATAGGTCAGGTTGGAATATTTCATTCCATCCCGGCAAGCATTTGTTACATGCAAAGCACTCAGCCAGGCCAGATGCTGGGGGCTGGGGACAGAAATAAAGGGCCAGTCCTGCCCTCAAGCCGCTCACCATCTAGTCCCAGGACAGCGCAGAGAGGGCTACAGGGCAGCCACCCAGGAGGGGCTCCCGGGCCAGGGCGTGGGCTGCATGTTGATGGACCATTCAGAGGAATTAACTATTATTAACCTTTTAGGGAAGAGAACAGTATCGTAGCTCTCTTTCTCAAAAGTTGCCATCTTTTAGAGATACATATTGATTCGTTTGTGCATGAAGCGATATACCTGGGATTTGCCCTGAAATAACGTGAGGGTGAGAGAAACACAGGTGGGCAGACAGTGATGACTGGGCTGCCAAGAGGTCATTGTGCTCTAGTTTTGTGAACCGTTGAAGTTTCCCCAAATAAACAGTTAAAAAGAAGGAGGAGGGGACTTCCCTGGCGGTCCAGTGGTTAAGAATCCGCCTTTCAATGCAGGGGACGGGGGTTCCATCCCTGGTCAGGGAACTAAGATCCCACGTGCCGCAGGGCAACTAAGCCTGCGTGCCGCAACTACTGAGCCTGCACACCACAATAAAAGAGACTGTGTGCCGCAACAAAGATCCTGAGTGTCGCAACTGAGACCTGATGCAGCCAAATAAATAAAAATAAATTTTTTTTTTTTTTTTTTTTTTTTTCTGTACGCGGGCCTCTCACTGTTGTGGCCTCTCCCGTTGCGGAGCACAGGCTCCGGACGCACAGGCTCAGCGGCCATGGCTCACGGGCCCAGCCGCTCCGCGGCATATGGGATCCTCCCAGACCGGGGCACGAACCCGTATCCCCTGCATCGGCAGGCGGACTCTCAACCACTGCGCCACCAGGGAGGCCCAATAAAAATAAATATTAAAAAAAATTTTTTTAATTAAAACAAAAATGAAGAATGAGGCAGAGGAGGAGAGGGAGAAGGGTGGGGGAAGGACGAGTACAGTCAGGCAGGCAGAGGGGGGACGGGACACTGGGCGGCACGAACAGCACCTCGAAGGCAGCCAGGCCCCGTGTCCTGCACGGAGACCGGAGTGCGGGCAGGAGGGGGCGGGGCACAGACGCGGGCAGTGGCCACGTCACAAGGGCCTGTGGGCCTGCTCAGGGGTCTGGGTCTCATCCCAAAAGCCAGGACCCACTGACCAGGTGACATTTCCGAGAGATGGCCCCGGCTGCAGGTGCAGGTGGCTTGGAGAGGGCAGTGAGGTGGGCAGGGGCCCAGCTGTGGCCCCAGCACAGCGGTGCCGAGGGTGTTGAGGTGTCAGGGAGGCAGGTGAGGGAGCAGGGGGGTGGAGCTGCCGTCCCGGGTCCGCTCCGGGGACGTGGTGCCTGCCGCCCCATCCTCCCTCCTCTTTCCCTATTCGGCCCGGCACTGGCTCCAGAATCTTCAGGACCCAGTGCAGAACCGAAGTGTGAGGCCCCTTGTCCAGGAGTTAAGCCTTTCAAGATGGTGACTGGAAGCCTGAAGCCGGGCTCGGGGCCTGGAGCAGAGCAGAGTCCAGGCCTCTGTCCAGAGCAGGCAGGAGGGGCTGTGGGAGAGCTGGGCCCCCTCTCACAACTGGGCAGGAGGATGGCGTGTCCCTCCTGCCACCCCTGGGACCTCCGCGGGACCCAGGGACGTTACAATTACCTTTCAAAATACTATGTAGGGCTTCCCTGGTGGCGCAGTGGTTGAGAGTCCGCCTGCCAATGCAGGGGACACGGGTTCGGGCCCCGGTCCGGGAGGATCCCATGTGTCGCGGAGCGGCTGGGCCCGTGAGCCATGGCCGCTGAGCCTGCACGTCCGGAGACTGTGCTCCACAACGGGAGAGGCCACAGCAGTGAGAGGCCCGCGTACCGAAAAAAAAAAAAAAAATACTATGTAAAATTGAGTTGCCACGGAAAGTTGGAATATGAACCCTAGATAACTGGGAGAGAGCAATGTCAAAATTGAAGGAAACGTTGGTCTCTTCTAATAGTCATAAGTACTAAAATTGAGACAAGCTCCTTAAAAATTACTAAACTGCTCATCTCACTCCCTGGGTCCCACTGAGGTCCCAGGGGTGGCAGGAGGGACAGGAGGGAAACGCTCCCATCTAAGCGGCGCTTTACAGCCTTCTCCAGACTCGCTGGCTTGCGTCTGCCTGGGACAAATTGCAGGCGCTCAGGGCAGCCCAGCCCGGCGGACAGCAGAGGGCCAAAGTGACTTGTTTGTTTCTACCGTGTGCTTTCCCAGTTTCTCCAAAAATGGGGTTTGCTACAAGCTTCCCACCCTGAGTCACCAGACCCAGCGGCCAGAGACAGGTCCCTTAGGTCCACAGAGACAGGGCCGCTGAGCCTTCGGGGCAGAGAAGATCCACCACAGGACCCTTCCTTCCTCCCTGGAGGTGGCTCCTTCCAGCCTCACACGGCCCACGGGGGTCTGGCCACGGCAGGCCCAGTGCAGCCGCGACCCACCCCTGACCTGGCGCCCCCTTCCCTGCAGGGAAATGCCGGTGGCCACAGACAGGCCCCTCCCTTCTTTGGGTGGCTCTTGGAGCTCGTAGGAGGGGGCAAGGGCCCCAGAGTCACCCCCGTCCCCGCTGGCAGGTGTCCTTCCCCTGGGCAGCACTTCACGTCTCTTTCACACAAAGTCCTTGCCCTCGAGGACCGCAAGCAGCCACGGGGCAGAGTTTGGTGAGGTGTTCGGTGCAGGGGCTGGACCACCGAGTCTCCACGTCACCCGCTTTCCAGAAGACGCCGGCCCTCCCTCCCTCCATGCACAGGGCAAAGCGGACACAGAGGCAGCCTGGCCTCGCGCTGGACGCCAGCAGAAAGTGCGCTGTGTCCCGGGTTCACAAAGCAGCCCCCACCCCGGGAGGTAAAGATGAACTGTTTACACTGGGGTGGAAGGCGGCGCCTGAGCCCCCCTGCCCTCTGTGCAGCCCTCATATTTATCACTGTGCTGACCTCATAGTTGCTGGAACGAGACCGGGCAAAGGTCAGGCTCCGTGGTGGGTCCTGGCACAGCGCCGCTGGGCTGCGTGATGGGGAGTCACCGCCCGTCTCTGTCCCTATCCGTCCCTGCTACCTGCTGCTGACCTGAGAGGGCTTGGTTTTTTGTTTTGTTTTTCTTTTTCCTTTTTTTTGCTATGAAACTGAAATATTTAAGGACAATTTTCTTTCCTTTTCTTTTTCTGCAACAACTTTTGTTTTTTCTTATCATAAAAGTAATCCAGACATTAGATAACTCAGACATTAGTTTGGGGGACAAGTTAGATTGCTACCTCCTAACATACTCCAAAATAAATCCCAGCTGATTTAAAGATCTAAGCTAAGACCCCTCAAGGTTAAAAATTAGGGTAAGAATTTACCAGGAAAAAGGAGGAAGAGCTTTCCAAGCAGTGAGAACATCGTCGCAAAAGCCCAGTCTGGGTCCCTGGAAGGCGAAGGCAAAGGTGGGGCTGGCGGGAAGGAATGCAAGTTGGGGTGAGGTCTTGGGAGTCAAGGCTTACCCTGGGGGACTGGGGAGCCACCAGAAGGTTTCAGGGAAGGGAGTGAGTTGGCAGATCTGTACTCCAGAAAGGTCCCGATGCTGCGGCAGGAAGAGTGTCCTGGCAGAGAGCCGGCCAGTGAGAAGGTCTGCAGTGACCCGGGTGAGAGGTGGCGGGGCCTGGACCAGAGGTGCATTGGTGAGGATGCAGAAGGTAGTGTGGAGGATGCAGATGGTAGTGTGGAGGATGCAGAAGGTGGTGTGGACGATGCAGAAGGTAGTGTGGAGGATGCAGAAGGTGGTGTGGACGATGCAGAAGGTAGTGTGGAGGATGCAGAAGGAGGTGTGGAGGATGCAGAAGGTGGTGTGGAGGATGCAGAAGGTAGTGTGGAGGATGCCGAAGGTGGTGTGGACGATGCAGAAGGTAGTGTGGAGGATGCAGAAGGAGGTGTGGAGGATGCAGAAGGTAGTGTGGAGGATGCGGCCTCATCTGCCTGTGGGAGAAGGTGTGTGTGTATAAAGCTGTCTTTTGTAAAATAGGTCGATTTCACAGCCTCCCCCTGACTCCCTTGGGGTGGGGAGCAGGGATGAGTGAGGCAGAGAGGTCCACGCCGCTCCCACAGGCTGCTCCACCCCTTGTCATCAGGATGGACTCGGGGACCCACCCACCAAGATGGAGCAGGTGTGGTGGCGGGGAGAGAGGAGGAGTTTGGGGGTGCACTGGGGCTCGTAAGCTGAGATGTTCATTAGACAGTTGGATCCTAGGGTCCGAACCTCCATAGGGGGTTCTGGCCCGGAAGTACAGCTTCAAGAGACACCACGACATAGAACCCAGCTGATGCCATCAGAGTGGACGAGGTGACCCAGGGAGAGTCTAAAAGAGCAAATGAAGGAGGCTTCAAGGGAAACCTTGAAAACACCCAGGTTTAAGGGGCAGGCAGAGGAGGACGGCTTGGGGACTGAGAAGGAGCTGCCAGAGGGCCAGGAGGTGGCTCGAGGGGGCAGGGAAGGGCTGGTCCAGAGTGTCACATGTTTTCCAAGCAACTAAGCAAGATAAGGAATAAAAGGCCTAAATCCGATTTAGCAACAAGGTCAGCGATGATCTGGGTGAGACATTTTCATGGAATGTTGGGGGTTGAGGCAAAACTGTGTTGGATCCAGAGATGAACAGGGATTTACAAAGAACTCTTTGGGGGAGGCTGGGGTAAAAGGATAGAGACAGAGGGCACCTGGGCGGGATGGTGGGCTTGAGGCAGGATCTGGTTGTCCTGGGAGACGTGTGAGCACTTTTACAAGGCGATGGGAGGGGCCGGGGAAGGGAAGAAGTTAGGGCTCTGGGAGGCGGAGGTGCAGGGAGTGGGGGCTGAGCCAGAGCCCTAGGCAGGGGAGCCCCAGACAGGAGGAGGGAGGGGAGCCACAGCGGGAGGGGGAGGATTCCCACAGTCGGTTTCTGTTTATTCCGGGACTTTAGTGGAGGAGGCTTCTGCTGAGACTGGGGGTGGGGTGGGTCAGGGGCCAGGTTTATACGGAGGAGGGCAGGAGGGGCTGTAGACTGGGCACATGCGCTCGGTGAGGACACCTGCCTTTACCGGGAGCTCCTGTGCACCGCCGGGCACTGTTACAGCTTCATGCAAATTCGTTGAAGCCACTGGACAGCCCGGGAAGGACTGTGGTCCCCAAGTTCACGTGAGAGCAAAGGCTGGACCTGGGCATTCTGCCGTCAGAGCTGGGGCTCAGGAGGGGGTGTGTCCAGCAGCCTTGATGGAGAGCAGCACAGACGTGCAGTGGGCGAGAGTCGGGCGGGGCTTGCACGGTGGCTGTGACCACGGCAGAGGGTTTTATAAGGATGTGATTGACACACTCGGTACAAGGAGGGCTGGGTGGTGAAGCAGTCAAGGCAGCAGGTGTAGAGAAGCCAGAGCCTGGGTTTCGCTCCAGGGATGCTGCTTCTGGGTACAGACCCAAAAGGATTGAAAGCAAGGGGACTTCCCCGACGGTCCAGTGGTTAAGACTCTGCCTTCCCGTGCAGGGGACGCAGGTTCGATCCCTGGTCAGGGAACTAAGATCCCACATGCCACGGGCAACTAAGCCCACATCCTGCAACTAATGAGCCCGCGCTCTAGAACCCGTGCGTCACAATTAGAGAGAAGTCCGTGCGCCACAACAAAGAGCTCATGCGCCGCAACCAAAACTCCCGCGTGCTGCAACTAAGACCCGACACAGCCAAATAAATAAGTAAATAATAAATTAATTTAAAAGAAAAAGAAAAAAATGCACAACCTAAAAGTTGAGGACTGGGCTTCCCTGATGGCGCAGCGGTTGAGAGACCACCTGCCGGTACAGGGGACGCAGGTTCGTGCCCCGGTCCGGGAAGATCCCACATGCCGCGGAGCGGCTGGGCCCGTGAGCCATGGCCGCTGAGCCTGCGCGTCCAGAGCCTGTGCTCCGCAACGGGAGGGGCCGCAACAGTGAGAGGCCCGCGTACCACAAAAAAAAAAAAAAAAAAAATTGAGGACTATTTTTTAAAATAAATAAATAATAAAGTATGTGAAAAGGATTTTTTTAAAAAAGGATTGAAAGCGGGGACTCAAGACACACCCCTGCCCAGCCATGTTCAGCAGCTGATTCACGCAGCCAAAAGGCAGAAGCAACCCAAGGGTCCATCCGAGGATGAGTGCATAGACAAGATGTGGTCTGCACACATAATGGGATGTTAGCCTTAAAAAGGAAGAAATTCTGAATTTGAGCTTTTCGAGGGTCCCTGTCCGGCAGGTGACCCCTCCATTTAGCAGGACCTCGTCTCACTCTCACCCACGCACCTTCCTCAGCAACAAGAGGGTCCGCGGTGATCGGGATGAGAACTGAGTAGTCAGTGGGGGGCTCCAGCTTTGTCCTGAAGGACCACGTTCCAAGTGGTGGCCCAGAGGGAAGCCACTGGGGAAGCAGCCGGAAACTAGCCCATGGGTGCCAGTCCTGGGGGTCAGGTCTTGGCCTGAATGTAACCGGTCTCTGGTTTGGAAAAGCAAACGCAGCCTCTCCCCAGCTGCTCCGTCCTTTGGGATAAAGTGGTAGAGGTGGAGAGTGAAGCCATAAAGGTGGAATAAAGTGGCTGTCAGTGGCCCCCGCCCCGAGCCTCCCACCTTGGTCCCCAGGGCCGGCTCCCTATTTACCGCCTTCCTTCAAGAGCCATCCTGGGGGGCAGGCTCTGGTGCTGGCTGGCTTGTCTTGCTGCCTCTTGGCTCCCACCTCCCTCCCCAGCTCCGGACATCCTCGAGGCTGGGGGCCTAAGCAGACTCCCCGAGGGCCTCTGGGCCCCGTCTCGGGCTTGGCCTCCTCAGGAGAGGCTGTGGGGAGCGTAGAAGTGCTCCCCGCTGGCCCTGCTGGAAGGCAGAGCCTGGGCCGTCTTTCCAGGGGACAAGGGGTCACCTGCGTCCTCCCCCAGCAGCCCGGGCCTCACACTGCCCCGCCGGTCTGACCGGGCTCAGCGGTCTGCCTGAGCGGTTCTGGGCTGCAGGGCTGGGGCTGGGCGGGAAGGCAGGTCAGGGTCCTCAGGACTGACTTCCAAGCCTCCGTCTATCTCATTTCTGGCCCTTGTCAAGCACACAGGCCCTCTGAATTTCAGTCTCAGTGTCAAGTAATGTGGGAAAACCAACACGGGAAGTAGAGGCCCGGGGTTGCAGACGCTTGAGTCCTTCAGCATCTAATAAGAAGTGCCCCCAGGTGCACACGTCCCCACGAGCCCCGAGCAGGTGGGAGCCTTCCTCTTTTGACCTTCATTCCCACGAGGCTGTTTCCCCACCAGCCTGCCAGCCTAGACGTGAGATCCAGGGGAACCAGGGAATGCTGGCTGCCCGCCCCACCCTAGTCCCGGGCTCCTGGGGGATTCCCGCACTGCCCTCTCTGCACCCCAGGGGCCAAGCCCGGTGCAGAGCTGTCCGTCTGTGTGTGCCAACGAGCGGGCACCCAGGGGACGAACGTCAGGTGTGCTCCATGTGCTTTACCAGGAGCTCCTGGCGGGGGTGGCACCCACTCCTCGGATGACAGGAAGGGCACTGAAGAGCCCGGGAGACCCGAGCTTGACCTCCAGCCTCTCACCTCCCCCGACACGCCGTCTGCAGAGCCAGGAAAACGTTAGGACTGGCCCCCGGCCCACGCGCTCCCCTCCCACACTCTGCCCAACGGCGGTGGGTTTTCCGTGTTTGTTTCCAAGATACTCTGACGGCGTGATAAAGGCTCGTAGGGACAGCGAAAGGCAGCCCGTGAGACACCAGGGAAGGTCATCGCGGGTGAGGCCCTCACCCCCACGTCCCCAAGCTTCCTCCTGCTAAGCCCGGAGCTCAGCTCGCTCTGCCTGCTTGGATGGATGGATGGACGGACGGATGGTCAGGAGTAACAGGAGGGACGGCTCAAGCCAAGCCCTCAGCGCAGCGTTCCAGTGAAACCCACGACGGTGGGCTGTGGAGGAAACGGTTCAGACCCCAGAGCTGGAAGCCCGGCCTCCTCGGGGGTAGCTGTGCGGCCTTGGGTTTCAGTTTCGTCCTGTGTGAAATGGGGACGATGACAGCCCCGCAGAGCACCGCACTGGGGCTGAGGGTTCCGGGAGGGGCGGGGGGCGTGGTGCCCTCTCCAGACGCTGCCAAAGCTAGGAAATGACTGGTTTCCTCACTGGGCAGGACAGTGGGTGCCTCGCCGTCCCTGGTGTGCGGTCCCCAGGATGGGCTGGAGCCTGGGTGTCAGGGCTGACTCCTCTTAACCTCTTGACCTTGGCCCCTGGGCCCAGGGCCCACCAGGCACACACGTCCCTGGGTGTCCTGAGCAGGCAGGAGGCTTTCTTTTGGGGGTCAAGCGGCGCAGCCTCCAGCACAGCTTGTTGTGTTCGCGGGCGTGGACTGGTGCTAACCCTATCCACCCATGGGGCTCCAGCCTGGGAGCACGGAGGGCCCTGAGCCTGGGCCTGTCCTCGCCTGGCATGGCCATCGTCCCAACAGGCACTGGCCACTTGCAGGCCTTGTGCTGGGAGCTGCAGAGCTGGGAGCAGCGTCCTGGGCCTCAGAGAGTGCGAGAAGCCACCATGCTGCCCTCACAGTGAGTGGTCCAGACCCCAGCCCAGCAATGGGAATTCCACTCCCAGCCCCCGTTCTCAGGGGACTAACCAGGCACCAGTTATGGGCAGGAGCTGAGTGTCTGTATGAGCCCTGAACACCCCCAAAAAGTATGTTTCCGGGAATGTTAACCAAGGGGTGTCAAAGCCCTATGCCCCCTCCTTCTGTGCCCCCTCCCCCTCTCCCAGCTCCAAGCCACTCTCTGGGTCTCGGTTTCCTGCCAGCTGCCTGCAAAGCCAATGAACGCCCATGCAACTATAGGCAGAATTTTCCTGAACAATCCCAGTTTCCAGACAGCCCTGGAGGGAACCGGTAGCTTTCTAGGGGATGATCAGTTGTTACAGACCTGAAGCTCAGTCCAATGAGCTGGCCTAAGCCTCAGTAGAGGCTCCTGCCCACGAACCACCAAGGGAAATGGGCACCGCCGTCCCTCCCAGGACTGCCAGCCCCAGGAATACCGCGTCCCCTGAAAGGCAACGGACTCTGCTGAAACTTCTTGTTGGGAGAATCTAGACTCTTTCTTCTTGGTGGAAAACAGGGAGAGAGCTGGCCCTCCGTGCAGCAGGAGGCTGGAGGGAGTGAGCTCTCCGGGCCCCCGTGAACCCTGGCCCTGCCGCTGTGCTGCCCTCACGCCCGCCAGTCCTGTAAGGGAGCTGCCCTCCCAGGGGAACTTCGGGCGCCCCCAGCCCATGGCCGGCTCCTCCCTGCCCTCCCTTGTGGACAGACGGCCCTGACAGCTGCACTGCCTGACATCAGAGGTCACCAGGTGCCTGGAGAGAGTGGGGGCCAGGGCCCCAGCCCTCGGCCAGCCGGCTTCAGGGGAGAAGCAGGGGGGTGCGAGCTGGGCTGTGAGACACGGAGGGGCTGGTGGGAAGTGCAGGTGCAGGACAGGAAGGAGAGGTGTTTGGGGGGGCGCTCTGAGCACGGGAGCAGGACATGCCCCCTGATGCTTTCCCGGGAAATGGAACCTTGACCAGGGAGGAACAAGCAGCAGCCCCAGCCAAGGCCAAGGGGAAATGCTGTCTCCTAAGGGGCTCGGCTCCACAGCCTTGAGGCTGTCAGCGCCCCCAGAACTTCAGTGAAGTCTGGGGAGAGAGTTCTGGCAGCCGTGTCCCTGCCCGCAGCCCGGATGCTCCAGACGCAGACCTTCAGGGGCCTCGCCACGCAGCCCTGGGGACACAGAACCCTCTGGGTGGGCATCACCCTGCTCTTGCTGTGGGGAAGGAGCAAATGCACCTGAACTCAAGGCCGCGGCCACCCTGCCCCCTTCGCTCCGCCCCCTCCTAGGCTCGCGGGTCTGTTCTGCACTCCCTCCCCTTTTGAGGCGTTTCCCAGGCTCCACCTGCCCTCTGGGGGTCTGTGACCCCTTCTTGCAGATGCCTCGGGCCAGGATTACTCTTCCTCAGGTGATGGGTCACAGGAAGGACAGAGAGGACCTCGGTGGCAGTCAGCGTGAGCTCGCAGGGCAGTGGTGGCCCGGGGGCTCAGTGCAGCACACCAGGCGGGGAGGGGGTCCTCATTTTTAGGGACTTCCTGACAGGCACGCACTTCCTTCCCTCTCCTGCTTTGGCAGCAGAAGTGGGAAGTGCTCTCCCCTGTCCAATCAGACGAGACTTCCTGGGGAAGTAGTGCAAGGCCCAAGGTGGGGAAAGACACTGCATCCTGCCGTCCACACCCACCAAAGACGCGTCACCTGGATCCTGACCGTGTGAAGGCACACAGCAAAGTCATGAGGCCAAATGGCCTGGAGGGGCCGGGGGCCGGGAGCTGCTGCTTTCCCTGACCCTGACCCCGGACTCACGGCAGGTCCCTGCCACGTGTCGCAGGTCCTGAGAGATTGTCCGAGGTCATCCTTTCCACTCCCCTGCATCCACGAGGAAGTCCCAGACCACGCCTGTGTCTTCCCCTGACCTGAAAGCTTTTCCCAAAGGAAGAAAATAACTCTGCTTAGTCTCATCCAGAGGCCTGCAGACCGTTGCTCCATGGAGGTCCCTAGTTCAACTCAACCTAAACCCTCTTCGTCGAGGGGCCTAGAGACAGGAGCACAGAGTCACCCCCAGAGGTCACCAGGATGCAGCCCCAGTTCCAGCAGCAGAAGTCAGCCTGGCGTCCGCGTCACACAAGCAAGGAGTCAGCGTGCTCTGGGCCGAGGAACTTGGCTCCACGGAAGCCCGGCCCCGGGACGACGCTGGGCTGCTTCTCCTTTTAAGGCAACGTCTGAGCTCTCGGCCCCAGCCCCACTCATTCCTGGCTATTTGGAGGCAACGATGATTACTCAGCGCCACCCCGCACCCCCCCACCCCCGGCCTGTTTTTCATTAGGTTCTTTTTAAAGGGCTGGCGCCCCCCCGTAGAGCGACACGTGGCCGATCCCGGCCCACTAGGAGCCGGTGCGGGGAGCGCGTGAGGTCGGGGGAGAATCCCGGTGAAGACAACGCGGGGGCAGAGAGAGGGCTAGGATGTTGGAAAACAGTCCTGAGAGGCTGGGTGCGGGTGTGCAGGTTCTGCGGGCAGCAGGGGGTGGTGCCTTTGCCCATTCCCCCCACAGCCCCACGGGGGCGCTAGTGAGACAGGTCTGAAGTCGGGTTCTGGCGAATGCTGGCTGAAGCTGGCTAAGTTATCATCCCTCTGGATCCCCAGTTTCCCTCCAAGCGAGGCCTGCGAGCGGCATGGGAACTCTGCAGAGGGCAGCGGGACCGTGTGCCATGGGCACGGCCGGGGGCCTGACCTCCGTCTGGGGGGTGGGCCATGGCCCCAGCTCACCCACAGCTCCTCGAGGGGCCGGCATCTGTGATGGAACCACTCTGAACCCGGGGGGACAGGGAGGGGGAGAGGGGCTCCCTGGCCAGACGGTGGGTGGGTTCTTACAAATGTCCTAAAAGGGCTGAGCCACCGGGCCCCTCACTGGCCTCGTACCTGCAAGTTCCTCTCTCCCTTTCAAATCAAGGCACGGTCACCACCCCTCCTGGCCCAGCCCTGGAAGGTGCTCTGAAGGGTCACCCCAGTGCTGGGAGCCGGAGTGAGTGGGAGAGGGCTCTGTGCCCCACGAGCCCCGACCTGGGCCTGCGAGGCAGGAGGAGGGAAGTGGTGCCTTGCAAGGCCCTGGCTCACCAGGCCCCGTGCCCGGAGGCTGCCTGATGGGATTCTGGCAGCGGAGCTAAATGAACCCTGGGGCTGGTCCCCGAGGGCATGTGTTTGTGGTCCAGGTGCACACTGTTTCCATAGGGCCAACCGGCACCCCTCTCCCTCCGCGACACACGTGAGGAAGGGCCACGTAGGCCGAGTGGGCTTCTGTCCCCAGAGCCACCTGGCTCCTGAGAGACAGAACACCTCCCACCACTCGGGCCACAGCCTCCTCCTCTTAAGAACCTTCAGAAGGACAGCGGGGCTGTCCCTGTCCAACCCAATCACAGTTGGACAGGGTTAAATCTCATATCTCATCTTAGGCAATTCAGCTGCTCCCGTGGCTCTCAGAATAAGGGGCAGGCTTCACGCCCCAGCCTCTAGCTCAACGCAGCATCCTCACCACCGCCCCGCCGCCGCAGCATGGTTCCAGCTCTCCCGAGGTCAGCTGACCTGGCTGGTCCTGGGCTCCTCACAGAGAGGGCTGGGCCTTAGCAAAGTGCTTACTAAAAAATAAGGGAAATAATGTGGACTTTTCAAAAAGCCACATATATTTGATGCAAAGGTATGTCCTTTATTCTGTTATGTCTACTTTCCCTCTTTATTGTTGTCTCCTTCTTATTTCAATGAGATGAGGATGGTAGACAGAATTTACAAATACTCCTAAGTGATAAAATAAAACATAAGCAGTCCTTTGTTGGTCCCTCCAACCTTTTTTTCCTCTGAAAAGCTCTCGGCTGTAAAAACCCCAGGATCTGAGAATCACTGACCTACTCCTGGAGGCTAGGGCAAGGCCCTGAGGCTCCCGCCCGGAGCACAGGAGGCAAGGGGGGCCCAGGAGCCCAGAGATCAGGACAAGTAATGTTTTAACGAATACTGTAAAAAAATCAAATTTAACACAAAGCAAGCAATATGGACAAAAATCTAAAATTTTAAACAAAGACACGACCACTTCTAGGGATGTTCCAGCAAGGCTCAGCAGGGTCCACCTTCCCAGTCATCCACGACAGAGGAGGGCGCTTCAGGCTCTGAGATCCTCTGGGGAGGAAGGGCCACAGCCGCCCAGGAATTCCCTTTGGGGCCTCACGACCCTGACGTTCTGTGAGTCTGACGTCAGCTCGGTCTCTGCACGTGACCCCAGGCCCCCGCACGGCGTCCTCAACGGAGGCTCCAGGCGGCTACATAAGTGACCCCCACGCTGTCCCCAGGCTCATTCCTCTGCCTCCGAGGCCAGCTCTTCATGTTTATTTTTCTTTCCTGAATTCTTAGGAGGGCAAGCAAGTGGAGACCAAGACAGATGCCAAGAAGGGAGAGGAAAGGGGCAGAGATGCCAGCAAAAAGCCCCTGGGCCCCAGACGGGATTCAGACCTGGGGAAGGAGCCAAAGAGGGGCGGTTTGAAGAAAAGCTTCTCAAGAGACAAGGACGAAGCTGAATGCAAAGGCGCAGAGAGGCCCAAGGAGGAGAAGCTCATCAGGGGCCTCGAGAAGGGCCGGGTCAGGGCCGCGGTGGACAAGAAGGAGGCCGGGAAGGAGGGGCGGGCGCAGGAGGGGACGGCAGCCCCCAGGAAGGACGAGGAGAAGCAGGGCAGTGCGAGCGGAGACAAGGGGAGGAAGGGAGAGAGGAAGGAAGCAAGCCAGAGAGACGAGGCCGAGGAGGTGACGGGGCACAGGAAGGACGCAGACGCCCGGACGGAGGGCCAGGAGGTGGAGAGAGGGAGCAGGGACAGGGGTGCCAGGCCGGAGGACGAGAAGGCCAGAAAGGGGGAGCCCCGCCGTGCAGCGGCCCCCCGCGAAGAGAGCAAGAATCCGGCGCCAGAGAGATCAGCCCCTGGAGCCCCTGCCGAGCCCGCCGCCGGGCCCGCCCAGGCTGAGGAGGAGGCGGCCCCCAGCGTCTTTGACGAGCCCCTGGAGAGGGTGAAGAGCAACGACCCGGAGGTGACCGAGGTCAACGTGAACAACTCCGACTGCATCACCACCGAGATCCTGGTGCGCTTCGCCGAGGCGCTGGAGTTCAACACGGCCGTCAAGGTGTTTGCCTTGGCCAACACGCGGGCGGACGACCACGTGGCGTTTGCCATCGCCATCATGCTCAAGGCCAACAAGACCATCACCAGCCTGAACCTGGACTCCAACCACATCACCGGCAAGGGCATCCTGGCCATCTTCCGGGCCCTCCTGCAGAACAGCTCGCTGACCGAGCTCCGCTTCCACAACCAGCGCCACATCTGTGGTGGCAAGACCGAGATGGAGATGGCCAAGCTGCTCAAGGAGAACACCACGCTGCTCAAGCTGGGCTACCACTTCGAGCTGGCCGGGCCCCGCATGACCGTCACCAACCTGCTCAGCCGCAACATGGACCGGCAGCGGCAGAAGCGGCTGCAGGAGCGCCAGCAGGCGCGGGAGGCCCGCGGGGCAGAGGCGCTGCTGGAGGGGCCCCGCGCCGGGGCCCCCGCCCGGGTCTCCCCCAGACCCTCCCCGCAGCTGTCCCCCAGGGCCGCCCCCAAGAACTCCCCGGGGAGAGGGGGCGCCCCGGCCGCGCCCCCCCCACCGCCGCCGCCCCTGGCCCCCCCACTCCTCATGGAGAACCTGAAGAACTCGCTCTCGCCGGCCACCCAGCGGAAGATGGGCGACAAGGTCCTCCCCGCCCAGGAGAAGAACTCCCGGGACCAGCTGCTGGCCGCCATCCGCTCTAGCAACCTCAAGCAGCTCAAGAAGGTGAGTGGGCGCGCTGAGCCGCAGCGCAGCGCAGGGCTGAGAGGGGGCTGGCTCATCCCACCGCGCTCTGCCCCAGGCTGGCCGCCCCGCCTCGCCCGCGAGGGAGCCTGGCCTTCCTCTGGGGGCTCCCTTTGGCCCCTCACCCTGCAGTGAAACCCGTTTCTCCCAGAAATGGAGAAGCAGCTTCAGACCCTTCCTCCCTCCCCCCATTCCCCAAACCCAAATGGTCTTTGTTTTCCTAATTCCCTCTCAGGACCAGCCAAGTCCTACAGGTCCGTTTATTCCAAAGGTCTTTGGGAAGCACTCCGTCCCTGGAGACCTTGCTTCTCAAGGCTCGGCCTCCCTGGGCGGTGGAGTCTCGGTCCTCTGCCCGGCTGACCCCGGCCCTACACGGTCACTCCTGAGACACCGCACAGCCTCGACTGTAATTCCAGGGTCATTCGATGGCCTCGGGTTTTCACAGAAAAGGGGAAGGGCCCCCTCTGTCCACATGTCAGCTCTTCCTGAGCCCAGCAGGAAAGGAGAGGGATTCCAGAGGCCCCCGCTGGGTTCCCTCCTCTAAACCGGCTCTGCTCTGCCCGGACAGGTGGAGGTGCCCAAGCTGCTGCAGTAGGACCGGGCTGCAGGCGCCATCCGCGACGCCACGCCTGCCCAGGCCCCGCTTCCCAGGGCCGCACAGACCCCGCCCGACACGCCGGCTGACCTGCTCTGGACGTCCCTGCCCTGCCGTGGGAGAGCTGGAGGCCTGGGCCAGCTCCGGGAAGGATGCCTTCTCTCCTTGCTTTCCTTTTCTTGTCTCTGAGGCTCTCCACAAATGTCTCACACCTGGAGTTGAGGTTTCTGGACAAGAAGAGTCCTTTCGGCACGTGACCGAGAAGATGGCACGCCTGGGGCCCATGCGGCTGGCAAGCTGCCAAAGTCCTAGGATCCAGGAACGATGTCTCCCAGGGACCACGTGACCCGCCCGGGCCCCACTGCCCCGCTAGGGCCAGGATTCAGGCCTCTGAGGAGCCCTTGGGGCAAGGCCGCTGGGCTGCTGGCTCTCTGTGTGGGGCAAGCCTGGAACACTGGAGGGCCAAGGGCCCAGGGAAGAGGGAGGAGGGGCTGAGGACACCCCCAAGCCCCTCCCAGCTAATCAGAGCACATGGCAGGGGCAGCGAGCCTGGGGGGGGAGTGGGCTCCAGACAGGAGGAGAGGACACACAGCAGCTGGACCTGAAGGTTTGATGCCAAAGCAGACATTTCCTCACACCCACCTGCTGCTGTATAAATAGCTGTGTATCTGTTTTTCCATAAGATTTTGATAATATATACGAGCCTTTAGCTGTGCCTGGCTGTGCTCACCTCTGTGCTGTCCCGATGCTCACCTGGGCTCCCGGGAGGGCTCCAGGAGCTCAGGTTCCCTGCCATGCCCCCCCCAGGTTGCCACACACAAGCTCCCATCCGCAGAAAGCAGAGTGTGGGGGAAAGACTCAGACAGAGGGGAGGGCTCCCGCTGGCCCGGCTGCCCGGGCCCTGGGGTCGTTGGGCAGAGCCGCGTCGGGGTGGCAGGCAGAGCGCAGCGCAGGGCGCTGGGATGACTATATTAGGCGTGTCCTGGATGCTCCTCCGCGACGCCTCCTAACCTCACGCTCCAGCATCTCCTCCCAGCAGCCCCAGGCCACTGGGGAGCAGTGCCCGCACCGCTGTGCCCCCTCTGCCCCACGCCCTCCATCCCCGATATAGCAAAAGCATCTCTCTGGTTTGATCCGCTAAGGGAGCTGCACCCTGTCGCTGTGGAACTGCCACCTGGGTGTGGGTTCAGCTTCCCGTCTGCAGGGCGGAGGTGGGGCGTCCCTGCGCCGAAGCGGGACCCCTGAGCTAGGTCTGGCCAGAAACAGAGCGCAGCCTGGTCCCGGAAGCAGAGAGCTCAGATCCCAGGGCGCACCCTGCCCCCTCCCCCCACCCACGCGCCTGTCCCCCAGAAACCCAACCAAGGCCGGGCCGGAGGGGGACATACTGCCGCCCCCAAGCTAAGCGCAGCAAGTCTGCGGGCCGAGGCTGCAGCTCTGTGAGCCGGACCGACGTCACCTCCGCGTCGCAGACAAAGCCTGGCCCAGAGTGTGACACGGGCCGCCACCACTCAACTCATCAGGAGCCCGAGCTCCGCCCCCGAGCTGCTCCTGGTGACGCCCCCTCCGGCACCGACAAGGGCAGGTGAAGGGGCTCAGGTGGCCTGAGCGACCCCGCCCGCCGGGGTCCAGATCCTAGAGCTCCAGCTGGACCTGTCGCTTTAGGACGTGACACACTTAACTCAAGATGAGCCGACAGAAAACCACCTTCTGCTGTTACTGGGCCACCAGGGGCACCGACCTCCCCCTCCCCCTCCCCCCTCTCCGCTCCGCTGTGGCCTCCGCAGGCCGATGACGTCATCCCCTCCGAGCCTGGGGTGGGGGCGCAGCGCCACCTGGCGGACACCGCGGCCCCGCGCCTTCTGCCGCTCAGCGTTCCGAGCCCGGAGGGTGGGCAGCCGGACCTGGCGCGGCCCAACTGCGGGGAGGCCTGGGGGCGTGGGGGGGGCGATCGGGAGCGTCCTCGGGGCGCGGGTGCTCTGGGATCAGCTGAATTGAGGGGAGGGGTTTCAAGGCGGGGCAAACGACCTGACAGCTGATGGATCCGGATTCAAACCCAGGTTTCCTGCCGACTTGGGCCAGGAGGCTCCCCCAGGGCCCTCCGGCCGCCGCACTCTCTCCCCGACCCCGTCCAGGGGTCCATCTGAGACTCTGGCCCCAGGCCCCGCCCGCAGGAAAAGTGCCCCCCCTCCCCCCTCCCCTCCCCGTCCCCTCGCCGGGCCTGGGGGTTGTGTGTACAAGCTGGGGCCCAGGCCCTGGAGGCACCGGGCCTGCAGGGCTATTGGGCCCACTTCCTGTCGTAGGAGGCCCAGGCCGGGCGTCGGAACCAAGGCCACTCAGGTGGCTTCTGTAAGAAGTGTAAGATCCGAACGCGGGTCACCCACCAAGATCACCCAGCCTGGATAGGCATGTGCCAGCTGCCTGCTGGGGAGGGGGACAGGCTGCTGGCCTGGGGAGGTCCCCCTCAGCCGCCTTGCCCGTGCTCTACCTGCCCTACCTGGCCGCGCACCTTCCTCCCACCCCTCGGCCCCCTTCTGCAGGCCTCACCCCCTCCTTTATCCCACCCGCCCTCCAGCTTTCCCCTTGCCTCACCAGCACTCCCCTTTCCTGATGACCTCTGGCTCCTGGCCTGAGTGTATTCCAAGTACCTGGGCCCTAGCCCTCTCCCTGTCTGCCTGCGCTGGGCTCAGCATGCCAACACCACAGCATCCCCTGCTGCGCCCACAGTGCAGGCCGGCGGGCTTCGTGTAAGACGCCACCCTTCCCCATCTCGGCTTCCCAGACCTCCCCTCAGGGTCCCCGCCGGTCCCTCCCAGCCTAGCAGGACCCCACTTTCGCCCGATCCCTGAGGATCACGGCTCCTCCCACCCCACCCCCACGTTGTAGGGTGTCTGCCGGTTTCCGGGGTGCTGGTGCAGGAGCAGCTGTGCCCCGTCCCCTGGTGAGGAGCTGGGCCACAGAGGACGTGGCACTTTTGGAGACAGGGTGCTGTCTTGTTCTAAAAACTAGAGAACGTGAGGGGCCCTCCTCTCTGCTCCCCACGTGTGGAAGCTGCCCTCTGTCACCGTCTCCCCTTTTCTGAGAATTCTCTTATTTTCAGAGCTCTGCAGAGTTAATTGACTGGAAGTGTTGGGGGCAGCGTCGCGGGAGGCAGCTCTGATTGGGATAAACTTGACTCCCCTCCCAGACTACAGAGCAATTTTTAATTGGCCCCAGGCTGTTGACATAAGTATAATTAGTTCTGACCGGCACAGCCTTGCGTTCATTTACACGTCATTTCTTAGGGAAACTCAGAAATTTTATCTTGCAAACCTCCTCCACCTCCCAGCTTCAGGAGAGAGAGGGGGACGGCCCGAACCCTGGAGTGACCTGGTGAGTTCCTCTCCCAGTGTCTGCGGCCGGAAGCCAAGACACTCGCGGCCCCTGGCGCCTCTCGGCCCCATCCTCAAGGAAAAGGTGGACTTGCAGCTGTAGTCCCAGCTCTGGCCCCAGCAGCCCTAGCTTCCCCTCCATCTGGGTCAGGTCCAGGGACGGAGGTCTGACCCTGGCCCCAGGGCAGCTGGCCCAGGAGCTCCCCGCCTGGACTGTGTGATGAGAGCCTCCAGTGGGCCCCGGGCATGGTTAGCACAATGGCCATCCAGACGAGGCTGCCAGGGCCCAGAGGCCTGAGGAAACGGAAGGGCAAGCAGGTTGCAGTGGGGCTGGAGGACCACGGATGGAGGGGAGGGGGCTGAGCTGAGGGGCTTGGTAAGGGGGAGATGGCGGATTAGGTGGCTTTCCAAGCTGAGTTGGCACTTTTCCCACTTGTATTAAAAACTGGCCCACATCCTCGGCAGGCGAGGTCAGGGGGGCGGGAGAGGGGACCTGCCTGGCCCAGTAGAGACACAGAATTGGGCCTGGGGGCCTCGTGCCTTGGGCTCCCCTGGTGCTCCAAGGCAGCTGACAGCACCTGCCCAGCCTGGCTCCTCTGATGGGGAAGGGCAGACCTGACCAAGCTTCCTGTACACGGTTCACCCTCAGGACAGTCCTGAGGCAACATCTGCATTCTACAGATGAGGAAGCTGAGACCTGGCAACCTTGGGAGACATGGACACACCCAGGTCCGACGGGGGAGGGGCCCGACCGAATGGGGGCAGGGGCCCCTGGGCGGCTAGCGGTGCCTCACTCGCCGGCTCCTCACGGGGAATGTGTAACCAACGAGCCCCCTCTTCCCTGCAGTGGCAAGATCCGCCTCCCCGGCTCTGGGAACCAGCCCGAGGAGCCCTCAGCCTGGGGGCTTCTGCCTGTGCTCCAGCCCTGGCACCCGCCCCCCCTGCTTCAGGGCTGTGGGGCTGCCGGCAGAGCCAGGAAGTTGTGCGTGGCCCAATGACACAACCCACATGACATGTCATTACAGCTTTAATCCAGCAGCCGGGGCACGGCCCGTGGGGGCGCCAGGAGGAGGGCTTCTGCCCACGGCCGGTGGAGCCCCCTCAGCCCACGGTGGGCAAACAGGAGCGGCCCAGCCTTCCCGGCTGGGGTCCTGGGAGAAGGACTAAAAGAAAGCAGGGGCTGTGACCCAGGCTTTCCTGTCCTTCCCCCGCCCCGGATAAAAATAGTCCACGCGTCCCAGGCCCTCCCCACCCACCCCTCATTCGCGGCCAAGTTCCAGCTCAGCTCCTGTTGCTCGCCCTGGGGCTCTGCTCGCAGAAGGTCTCAGGGCGTGGCTTGGTCTGGGCCTGGCGAGAAGAGGACCCTGCCCACCCCCGGGCCGGATGGAGGTTCAGGAGGGGGCATCCCTGAGGGACGGCAGAGGCAGAGACGCAGCTGGCTGCTCAGGCTCCTGGGTAGGAGGGCTGGGGTGGCATATATGGGGGAGGAGCTGCAAGCCAAGGAGACAGGATGAGGGTCACGGCGGCACGGGAGGGCGCAAAGGAACCCCTGACCGCAGGGCCACGCAGGACCCACGGGGCCAAGGCAGCCTGGAGGTCTGGGAGAAGGACTCCGGTTGTGAGGGGGCGGGGGTGGGCAAGTGGGAGCAAAGGGCTCACTTACCTGCAGGGTTGTAGACAGGGGGCCCCGCCGGGTAGAGTGGATACTGGGGTGCAGGACCACTGGGTGGGTACATGAAGCCAGGCTGTGGGGCTGCAGGGCCTGCTTTGGGGTCCTGGGGGTACGGGTACACCGGCTGCACTGGGATGCCTGTCATTGGGATCTCCTGGCCTAGTTGGGGGACAAGGACCAGCACTCAGGGCCCTGCCTCCATGGGAAGCCACCCCCTCCGTCCCGGGAGGCCTTGCTGCCTCTGCTCCCAGACCCTGCTCGGCCGAGTCCAGCAGAAAGCCTGCGGGTGGCCCTGGCTGGTCAGTCTGGGTTCAGCAGTTTGCTCCCTCAGGGGGTTTCAGAGACCTCCTGGACCGGAGAGCGCAGCCTGGGGAACGTCTTACCTGGGCAAGGAGATGGCCGCTGTGGGGCTGGAATCTTGCAGCCTAGCAGAGCTGCCCCCAACGGGGGTCCCCCCACACTGATCCCCTGCCCGGGAGTCACCGTTCCCACGCCCACCAGTCTGGGCTTATGTGCAGTCAGGCACACGCCAAGTCAGGCACACGTCCTTCGAGCACGGAGCGCACCGATGATGCTCACACTCCAGGCCCCACCCCAAGAGCTTCCTAAAAGCCAAGAGCATGCACAAACCCAGGGCATACACACTGATGCCGGCAAACGGCGCAGGCGCATTCGTGTATACCAGTCCAGCATTCACATATGCCCCTGCACGCTCCTGTTTCTAGGGTTACACGCTGGCAGGTGTGTGTCTGGAAGCCCACGCTGCTGCAGAACCCCACCCCCTTGACCTCTGGTACCCACCGTGGGTCTCAGCCTGGCCCGGCTCAGGCTCCCCTGGCCCGTCCCACACGGACGCACCTTCAAACGGGCTCTGCAGCTGCTGGCGCCGGCGGTACAGGTAGCAGCAGGAACAGAGGAAGCAGCAGATGGTGGTGGCGACCACGGCCACGAAGAGAATCACGGCGGAGGCGATGCCCGCTATGGTCTTGGGACTTAGACAAAGAACAGGTCCCCTCACCTTCCAACCTCACCACGCTGACAGTAACACTGGGCTCGGACCCCTGGCCAGCAGGGGGCCACCACAAACCGAGATGTGGGTCTCCTGGTGGGGCTGTGCCCGACCGGTGTGGGTAGATCTTAGGGGGCCACTCTTCCCGGAAGGCCAGGCGGCCTGCTGGTCAGAGAGCGGCCGGCGGGAATGTGGAGTGTGTGCCCCCGTCCATGACTTAACTGGTTAGACTCCAGCACGGGAGCCCTGAAAGCCCCCTGGGAAATGATCCAGAGCTGTTTTCTCAGATCCCACTTTCATCACAGCCTCCCTATACCTGTTCTATATGTCAGCGTCCCCTCCAATAAGAAGTTTGAAAACCACTCATTGTGTCCCCCCTTTTTCATGGAGAGGAAACAGTGACCCACCCGGGACATGTCCTCCCCAAGATCATGCAGCTGGTGAGCAGAAGACCTGGGAATCAGACCCCCGTCTCCCACCTTCCGGCCAGAGCTCCACTGCGCCCAGAGCTCCACTGCGCCCGGGTGCGCAGGCCCGGAGCGAGGGGAGGGCTCAGCCCAGCCAGCGGTGACCACATGACGGTAACTAGCCGGCCCCTCCTGGAACTCCCCAGCCCCGGCGCTACAGCCCCGCTTCGTGCCCAAGCCGGAGCCCTGGGTGTGGGCTAAGAATGCGGAGGCGGACAAGGAGGGGAGGGGCCGGAGCCCACCTGAAGGCCAGGCAGTGCTTCTGCTGCCTCTCGGTGATGAGCAAGGTCAGGTCCCGGCAGCAGTACCGCTGGTAGCAGGTCCCGCAGCAGAAGGTGAAGAACTCGCAGTTGAAGCCCGGATGCCAGGAGCCATTCCGGTCCAGGTACCACAGGCAGTCCTCGCCGGCCAGCGCTGCGGGCACGGACGGGGGTACCCAGTGGCCGCCCAGCCCCACTCCCACTCCCCGGAGCTCCACCCTGGTCCCTGCGCCCAGAGGCCTCTGCCCGGAGCGGCCCCTGGGGTCGGCCCCACGCCCGGCACCCGCCGCCCTCCCCTCCCGCGGACCCCGCAACGCCGGGGCGCGGGCTCCCCCAGGGTCTCCGGGACCGCGCGCAGAGACCTCCCCCGCGCCCCCGGCCCCCGGCCCTTACCCAGGGGCGCGCCCAGCACCAGGAGCGCGATCGCGGCGAGCGGCGCGGCCCCGCGGAGCCCGGCGGGCGGCATGGCGGGGCGCGGGGAGCGGCGCGGGGCGCGCAGGACGACGCCGGCCGCCCAGCTCCGCGGGGCCAGCGCGCCCGCCGGCTCCTCTCCGCCTACTCTGGGCGGGGCTCGGCCGGTCGGCGCTGACCCTGCCCCCGCGCCCCGCCCGTCCGGGCTCCGCCCAGGACACGCCCCGGGCACGCCCCGAGCGGGCTCCTCCTTCCAAGTCCCCCCGGGACCAGTGGCTGCTGGGTGCTGCGGCCGGCCGGGCCCGCCCCCTGCCTCGGCCCAATCGGCGTCCCGGCCCCCAGAAGCCCGGATCCTGGTGCCACCTCCGAGTGCTCAGGAGCAGCGGCCAACTCTGACCTTCCCTGTGCGGGACCTCCTCTGCCCCAGTGTCCAGCCCGGGACATCCTGCGGCGGCGGGAGGAGACCGAGGAGGCGGGGGTCACCCCGCCCCCACCTCAGAACACAGGCGCCCATTGAGAGGCAGCTCAGAGCAGCTTTGTCCCCGCCGGGCCCACAGGCCTGGACCCTGCCAGCTGCGCTGGCTCCCTGAGTGGCCCCTTCCCCCTCCGAGTGGACAGCCCTGGCATGCGCCAGCCTATGGCCTCACCAGTCCGGATGGCAGGCAGCTGGGGCCACCTGGGGACCATCCAGTCCGACACCCTTGACAGTGAAAACCCCTTTCTTCACAAAGCAGCCCCGCTGAGATACTGCAGTAGCCAGAGGGCATAGGGAGGCCCTGCCCCCCACTCCCATAGTGGGTCATCAATCTCCTTGCAAACTTGTACCGAGTATTGCTAGCTGTGCCCCTGCTCCAGGGGCTCCCTGACCAGGAACATGCAGGGGACCAAGCTGTGGAGAAAATCCAAAGCTTCTCTTAGCCCCTCTGTGTGCATCCTTCAGGGCACTCAGACAGTCCCCTCATTTGGGGCTCCCCGGAATCCCACGAGCGAAACTAAGCTCACTGGTTGTATCAGTCCGTTTTACAGACAGAGATTTCTAGGACTCAAGGGTGTTAAAGGGATTGTTCAAGGTAATAGAGCCAGTAAGTGGCAGAGGCATTCTAAATCCAGCTGGCTTTGCCTACTGAGTGGGAGAAGGTATTTGCAAATGATATATCCGATAAGGGTCAAAATCCAAAATATACAAAGAGCTCATACAACTCAACATAAAAAAAATAGATTAAAAAAAATGGGCAGAGGACCTGAATAGACATTTTCCCAAAGAAGACATACAGATGGCCAACAGGCACATGAAAAGATGCTCAACATCATTAATCATCAGAGAAATACAATTCAAAACCACAGTGAGATGTCACCTCGTACCTGTCAGAATGACTGTCATCAAAAATACAACAAATAACAAATTTGTTGGTGAGGATGCGGAGAAAAGGGAACAGTTGTACACTGTTGGTGGGAATGAAAATTGGTGCGGCCACTGTGGAAAACAGTATGGAGATTTCAAAAAAAAAATAGAACTACCATACGATTCAGCAATTCCATTCCTGGGTATTTACCTGAAGAAAATGAAAACACTAATTTGAAAAGATTTATGCATCCTCATGTTCATTGCAGCATTATTCACAACAGCCAAGATATGGAAGCAACCTAAGTGTCCATCGACAGATGAATGGATAAAGAAGATGTGGTGTATTCTTACAATGGAATACTCCTCAGCCATAAAAAAGAATGGAATTTTGCCATTTACAACAACATGGCTGGACCTGGAGGGTATTATCCTAAGTTAAATAAGTCAGACAGAGAAAGACAAATACTGTATGATATCCCATATGTGGAATCTAAAAAAACAAAACAAATGAACAAACATAAAACAAAAACAGAGTTATAGATACAGAGAACCAACAGGTGGTTGCCAGAGGGGAGGGTGCTTGGGGAGAGGAAAGAAATAGGTGAGGGAGATTAGGAGGCACAAACTTCCAGTTACAGAATAAATGAATCACGGGGATGAGGAATATGGTGTGAGAAATATAGTCAATAACTATGTAATATCTTGGTATGGTAACAGATGTAACTAGACTTATCATGGTGATCATTTTGGAACGTATAGAAATATTGAATCAGGACTTCCCTGGTGGCGCAGTGGTTAAGAGTCCACCTGCCACTGCAGGGGACACGGGTTCGAGCCCTGCTCCGGGAAGATCCCACATGCCGCAGAGCAACTAAGCCCATGCGCCACAACTACTGAGCCTGTGTGCTGCAACTCCTGAAGCCCGCGCGCCTAGAGCCCGTGCTCTGCCACGAGAGGCCACCTCAATGAGAAGTCCGCACACGGCAATGAAGAGTAGCCCCCGCTCGCCACAACTAGAGAAAGCCCGTGCACAGCAACGAAGACCCAACGCAGCCAAAAATAAATTAATTAACGTAAAAATAATGCTTAAAAGAAATATTGAATCACTATGTTGTGAACAGGAACTAACGTAGTGAGTGTTGTGGGTCAATTACAGACAACCAAACAAACTCATAGAAAAAAGAGATCCGATCTGTGGTCACCAGAGGAGGGGGAGTTGGACGAAGGCAGTCAAAGGGTACAAACGCCCAGCTGTAAGATGATAAGCACTACGGCTGTACTGTACAGCATGATCAATATAACGAACACGGCTGTACGTTATATAAGAAAGTTGTCGAGAGGCTAAAGTCTGAGTTCTCATCACAAGGGTCCATCAGTCCAGCAATCCAGGTGGCTCCCATGCCCAACAGCAGGCAGCGAGTCTCTCCAGTGTCCCAGGCGTGGAAGACCCAAAAGGATCTAAACAGGTTAGGGAAGGGCGGCCAAAGAAGGCGCTGCCCCGTCCTGGGCCCCTGTGGGCGCTGGCACCCCACCAGGAGAGTGGAAGTGAGGACCAGGAAGCGGCTGGTAGTCTGATGGGGGCGGGGTGGGGGGCAGCGTACATCTGTCCTGACGCAGAAGCCGTGAAAAATGCCACAAAGACGGATGTATGGAGAGAGTTCCCAGGTCCCCACGCCTGACGGTGTGTCCATTCCCAGACCACAGGCTCTGTGAGTGTGGGGACCCTAGGGCCCTGTGCTCCCTGAGACCCCCCAGCCCTCACTGCGGGGGCTCCCCCGTGGTTGCCGAGCGACTCTCCGATGAAGGGCTGTCCCGTTCCTGCCCCGGCTACGCGCCCACGTGCTCTCAGAGCGCATCTGCTGGAGCCCCTCTTCCGCATCCCCTCTTTCCGTGTCTTTAGTTCTTCCTTCCTTAGGAAACAAAATCTTAAATCTCTCCTATTAAAACGAAATAAAGCAAAGCAAAACAAAACCTGTTTCCCGAAACTCATCCCTTTCTAGCTATTTTCCTGCTTTTCTCCTTTTTTCTCCAAGTAGTTCTCCTCAAAGTTTACACCCCTGGTTCCTGCTCATCAGGACGCCCAGCTCTCAGCAACATCAGTGATTTTTTTTTTTCAATTTTTACTTTTTAGCTGCGTTGGGTCTTCGTTGCTGCGTGCGGGCTTCTCCCTGCGGTGGCTTCTCTTGTTGTGGAGCACGGGCTCTAGGTGCACAGGCTCAGTAGTTGTGGCTCACGGGTTTAGTTGCTCCGCGGCACACAGGATCTTCCCGGACCAGGGCTCAAACCCGTGTCCCCTGCATTGGCAGGCGGATTCTTAACCACCGTGCCACCAGGGAAGTCCGACATCAGTGATTTTCTAATTGCAAAATTCTAGGAAAACTTTTCAGTGCAGGTGATGGGAGGTGATTGGACAAAGGCAGAGAGTGAGGAGGGGGCTGCGGGCAGGCCAGAGGCAGGCGAGAACAGGCAGCCATGGGAGGGCTGGCGCTTCTCAGCAGGGGATGCTGGAGCCTGGAGGCAGGGAGCTAAGGCCGGCTCTGTGGCCGTGACCGACCTGGACCTGCGTGCTGAGCCAGGCCTCCGGGCTGGGAGGGAGTAAGGGAGAGGCTTGGGTGGGAAAGCTGGGGGCCCTGGAAGGTAGATATTTAGGCCTGGAGGGGCTTCCTCAGACCTTCTGCAGGCAAGAGCACACGGGAGCATGGTCCCCTCAACAAGCTGGCCTCCCGGCCCCCAGTGAGTGGGGCAGACACTTACCTGGACCAGAGGAGGCAGAGTGCGTTGAGTGTGATAATCATGGAGATACTAACAGCTAACTCTGCACGTGAGTTTGAAACCGTGCACCTCAGACTGGGACTTGAACCCGGCCAAAACCCCCAGTCTTCCAACTGAGATCACACACCTGGTTTTACAACTTAATGAAGCTCAGGTTCTTGATGTCTCGTTGCAGAAAGAATTCAGTGAGAGAGAAAGTGATAGGTAAGAAGTGGATTTATTTAGAGAGAAGCGCACTCCACAGAAAGAGAGTGGGCCATCTCAGAAGGTGAGAAAGGCACCAGGGTATGGGGCTGTCAGCTTTTATAGGGGTGGGTAATTTCATAGGCTAATGAGTGGGAGGAGTATTCCAGTTATTTGGGGAAGGGGCGGGGATTTCCAGGAAGTGGACCAAAGCCCACTTTTTGATCCTTATGGTCAGCCTTGGAACTGTCATGGCACCTGTGGGTGTGTCATTCAGCTTGCTGATGTGTTACAGTGAGCGAATCCTGAGGCTCAAGGTCTAGTGGAAGTCGACTCGTCCGCCATCTTGGACCCACTTGGTTCTAATCAGTTTATGTCATGTCCTCGGGCTCTGTCAACCACTTTCAAAGGTTGTGCCCTGCCCCCTTCCCTCCTGTTTCAGGTTTGTCCCATTGTACCGATGCGGAAACTTGGGTTGGAAGAAGTTAATTTTCCCAGCTCATGGGGGGCTGGGATTTAGAATTGACTTCTGTGACTTCAAAGCCCAGGCCTTTCCACTTCACCTCCTGCTTCTCCTTGAACATGTGTAAGATGCTCCGTGCCGGGCCAGAGCAGTATTTGGGGAGACCTTGGTGCGCAGCCCTTATCCCCAGCAGTACTCTGTGTGGGAAGCAGGGGCAGCGGGGGGGGGGGGGGGGGGAGGGGAGGGGGGAGGGCAGGGCAAGCCCGTGACCCAGTTTGGGCTTGGCCCGGGGCTGTGGCAGTACTCTGCTGAGTCATCCCACCGTGAGGCAATGACCAGGGCCTCCTCCCTGCTGCTTGACGCTCCTCTTCAAATCAGAGCAGACTGGCCTGGGCATCCCCGAGGCCCCCCTTACCTCCCCAGGCCCCGGGGCCCTGGGGCCTCCACTCCAGAGGTTCCTGCCCCTCCCGACCGCCTGGCCCATGGTCCAAGCTGAGCCATCTAGAGACCAGAGTGACTCCCTTCCCTCCTTCCCTCGCCTCTGGGCAGTCAGGCTCTCCTTCAGGAGAGCCCTGCGAGCACTCGGCCCTCCTCCACCCCGAGGGCCTCTGTCCACCCAGCTCCTCCAGAGAGGTCATTACACCCTTTCCTCTGCCTGATACAATCTCATTGCACTGAAGGAACAGGGTCTTCTGGCTCCCCCTGCCCCAGGATAAACACACATTTCTCCTTCATCAGGTTTTTCCTGGTGTCTAGCTTGACTCTTTATTTTTTAAATTAATTATTTTTGGGTGCGCTGGGTCTTCATTGCAGTGCACGGGCTTCTCACTGCGGTGGCTTCTCTTGTTGTGGAGCACAGGCTCTAGGCACGCAGGCTTCAGTAGTTGTGGCTCGCGGGCTCTAGAGTGCAGGCTCAGTAGTTGTGGCATGCGGGCTTCGGTAGTTGTGGCGTGTGGGCTCGCAGGCTCTCAAGAACAGGCTCAGTAGTTGTGGCGCACGGGCTTAGTTGCTCCACGGCATGTGGGATCCTCCCGGACCAGGGCTCGAACCCGTGTCCCCAGCCTTGGCAGGCGGATTCTTAACCACTGCGCCACCAGGGAAGACCCAGGCTTGACTCTTTCTTGCCGTAAACGGAATGCTGTCTCCTGTGTTCGTCCTGTCGGTGGGGGAGGGATGTGTGTGTGTGCAGGGGGAATGGGGACGGGCCTCACCGCTGCTCCAGCTCCAGGTAGGAAGGAGCGCTCTTCTCTAGAGGGACTTTTGTCACTGCCTTTGCAGGATTACCTCTCCCAGAGTCCCAGGACAGTCTAGGCAGCACTTGGGTGGCCGGGGTCTCAGGAAAGCAGGCTGGGGTAGCCAGCCTGCCCTGCGTGGCTGGAGGAGCAGCAGAGGTCCAGGTCCGGCCAGCGGGCCAGACGGGTAGAGCCAGGTTGTCTTTAAATGGCACCTTACTCAGCCTGCAGCCCTGCCAGCTGGGCAGGGTGGGGCAGACAAGTGCTATTTTGGGACTGAGGGTAAGAGAGGAAGAAGGCTCCGCTGACAGCTCTCCTGTCTGTCCCCACTCCCTCTCTGGGGAAGGCTTCACTGACCCTTCCTGAAAACAGACCCCAGGTGGTTTTCAGCCTGACCCCGTGTGAACCATCTGCACAGATGCAAGCGGCTGGTCTTCCTCGGCAAGACCGGCTGTGTAAGGGCGGCTCCAGGTGCTGAGAACAACACTGGGCTCAGGATTAGACTAATCATGGCCCCCACAGTACCAGCGGTGAGGCAGCCCCGCAGTCAGAATCGCTGCAGGAGGCCTTCCTCGGACCGGGAGGTGGCAGCTCGTCCAAAGCGGCCCCAGGGGATGAACGGCGGAGCTGGGATGCAGGATGCAGGGTCCCCGCTCCGAACCACCGGCCAGGGCAGGGGCCCCGCTCTGCCACTTCCTGGCTCTGCGAACTGGAGAAACTGCCCAGCCCCTCTGGCCTCAGCTTCCACGCTGTAAACGGACTAGGGTTCAGTCAGACCCACCAGAACCGCAGGTCAGCCGGCAGAGGCACTCCGGTCCTTCTCTCTCTCTCTCTCTTCGATGGAAAAAGGATTTGCTGGAGGTCACTGGCAGGTCACAGGCAGGGCCTGGACAGAACTGGCCCTCCTGCCGCAGCCGGTGAGCGCAGGGGAGCCAGGCTGGGAACCAGGGGTGCAAGAAGGCCACGCTTCTTTCTTTCAGTCCAATGAGATCAGACTGAGTCTCTATCCTGCCAGCTGGTGGGGAGTTCAGTCTGTTGTCTCTATGGTTTGCTCCCCTTGCCAGGATCGTGAAAAGGTCCCGGGACCTCACACAGTGCAAACACGGGGGCGGGCTCTGCAGATGTGAGTTCGGGGGGCCTGCATGTCCAGCGGCCTCGACTTACACGGCCCAGGCACGGGGACCTTCCTGGGAGCCCCGGCACCCCGTGTCCAGCCCTCACATCTCCAGGTGCTCTGCCAGGATCAGGGCAGGGTCCTCACGACTCACAGACCCGCGGACTTCTAGAAGTTCCCTTCCTGTCTTCTGGGACCCCTCCCCCTCTCTTCCTCCAAGACCCTGGGCCTAATCTCAGTTGATGCAACCCTTCAATCAAGGATCCAGAAGCCGCTTATCCTCAAACAGTTCTGCCTTCCCCGTGCAAAAGCAACTAAGGCAAGGAAAGTGCAAAAACTCGGCTATGTTCCTGGAATAAGTGGAGGGAAAAACACCTAGTGAAAGCAGATTAATACATCGATATAATGTCACGCAGACCAACATGGAAAAGCTCTGCTTAGCAGGTGGTAGGCAGGAGCCGCCGCCGCCGCCTCCATTTCTGTCCCCCGCGCCCACGGCAGGACCCTCACAGAGCTGTCTTCCCAAAGGCTCACCAAGGCCCTAATTTAGCAGCAGCATCTGTGAAACTGAGTCACTCTAACCCAGTGAGTCAGGGAGACCGCCGAACACAGCTCCCAGCGCCTGCGACTGTAGGGTGGGGAGGCAAGGAGCAGGCGCGCCCCCGCCCAAGCCCCAGGGTCTTCAAGGCGGTCCTCCTTACATGTAACCACAGCCCTGAGGCAGGGGTCAGTTCCCCGTTTCACAGAGAAGGAAACCGAGGACCGGAGGCTGTCGCTTGTCTCAGCCTGTTTCATCCGCCTGTAAACGGGGTGGACACAGCACCTACTCTGTAAGGTTAGAGCTGACCCTTGAACATGGGTCTGAATCGTGCGGGGTGCGGGTCCGCTAAGACGTGAGTTTTTCCAACAGTAACTACTACAGGATGACCCTGTCCCTGGTTGGTTGAATCGCAAACACGGAGAACCGAGGGCCTCCTCTAAGTCCTAAGTGGGCTTCCAACTGCCCCGAACACCCTCCCCCCGAGCCACGGTCAAGGATCCACGGCAGAGGGTCTAAATGAGATCAACAGGTGACACGTAGAGCAGCCCTGCATTTTGTGCTTCTGAAACATCGGCAGCTGTCAGCCACCCTACAAGGGCGGCCTCCCCCATCGCCATTAGCCGTTCCCTTCGGGCAGTGGGCACTCAACCCAGAACTAATTTCTCTCATAACATCCCCAGAGCCACCGCACTGTTTCTCATCCCCTACTAGACTGGCTCCTTGGGGAAGGGGCCAAGCCCCTCGAACCCCGCAATGGCCTTGCATGTGAGAGAGGCTTGATGTTTGCTGAAACACAATGCAAACAGAGGAGCCAGGAATCGGCTGTGTTACCATCTCCTCAGTGGCGACGGGTCCGCTGGGTTAGTGTCTTCCACGGGGCAGGCCTTTAACCTTCCGGAGCGATGTCCTGTCTGCGCAAGTCCCCCAGCCCCTCCAGCTTCTTTCCTCGACGCGATCCAGGTCCTCCAGCTGGCCTTCCCCTTGCAGATGGGCCTCCTCTGTCACGGAGTCCTCGTTGGGCACCAGACGGGACTGAGCACTGCAGGCCCGCTGCCAGGCACAGGAAGGTCGAGGTGGCCGTACGTGACGCTCGGGATGCTGCGCTGCGACCCCAGCCCTCGTCTATACTGGGGTTTTGCAGAGACGCGTGAACAGCTCCTGGCATCGCACTCAGTACTGGCACGGGATTGTGCAACAGCCGTGCTTTGAAATGCTTGGCTTTTTTCATGGATGCGCTTGTCAATCCGCATCTTTGAGAGCCTTACACAGAGATTCTGCCCACTTTTTGCAGCTTGTAGAGATGTTTGGACCCTATCTGAGAATAGGATCAGTGCCTCCCCCGCCCTTGTCTAGTACCTATTTCTTCTGTAAATGGCCTCAAACCCTCTTCTGGAAGGTAAGGCATAAAAAACCCTCATCAGCCACTTACATCAAAGGAGGGCTGAGGACAGTGCCCTGAGGCACACCGTAAACCACCCGATGGGTTAACCTGCAGAGAGCTGGTGGACAGGTACCCACTCTTGCTTTCCTAATGCTTTTGCTTTGACCGTGTCCAGATGTCCTGTGGTGTGTTATTAAAATTAGACAGAGGCCAGTTTGCGTCACTCGTTCTTTTACACTTCATCGTGCTCCCCAAGCAGCGGCGCTCGAAGGCCAGGCGTGCGCTCCTCGGCTTCCCTTCCCGCCTGTGCGCTTTCGTACCCGTGCCCTTCTGTCCACCGAGAGCTCCGTGAAGCCCTGGGCGAGGCCCTGGTGTCCTGGCCGCTGTTCTTCAGGGTCAGGAGGCCGGAAGGATCTCAGAACAGCCAAGGGCTCTTATTCTCCAGCGGTCTGATCTTGAACTCCAACTCCTTGCAGACAGGTAGCCCCACCCTTTCCATACTGGAGCTGGCTCTCTTTGGCCAAAAAGACAGACACAAAGGAGCTAGAGAGTGACTTTCTGTCAGTTCCCCGGGCCTCCGGCAGGTCTTTTTCACGTCCTGCCCTGACAACTGACAACGGATGCAGTCTCTGAACTCTCTTCCTCAAGGATAGAATGGAAACGTCTAGGGGAACCAGCTGTCAGGTAAACGGGATGACGTGTGTGAACACGCTCCGGAAGCACGAGGAAGGGCCTGCACGCCGGGGGCTGCCTCTGCCCTCGCCCCCAGCATGAAGTCTGCGGGGCAGGGGTAGCCCCCTAAATGCTGCTGCGACCCTTTCCTTCAGGACTCGAGTTCTGAGGCGGGAGGCCCGGTCCTCCCCAGAACCAGCGAGCGGAGAGCAGGAGGAAAGGACCTCGCTGGAGGGTCGCTGCGGCACTGGGGGCAGGCGATCTTCCTGGAGCAGGCCCGGCCGGTGTGAGCGCCCCACGCCTCCCACGCTGCGGGCACGAGACCACTCCTCTGTGCCTGGCTGGGACATCCCGGCCTGGTGGACCATCAGCACCAAGCCCTGCCTCAGACCCACAGCCGTGGGCGAGTCTCCGAGCACCAGTGGCCAGACCTGCCGTCCTCTCACCAGAACCACGGGGGGATGAGCAGTGGTCAGAGGCGGCATAAGCTCAGGGCCCGGCTGGCAGCCCCGGGCACACAAACACTACCCCCGCCCCGGGCCTTCCACTGCAGGTAGGGGGCAGTGACCAGCAGGGGCACCTAGTGACAACGAGTCCCAAGGCTCCCAAGGCAGCCCCACAGAATCAGTGCCCGTGGGGGGTGGTCTTTCCTTGAGAGAGTTAGATTCCGTTTATATTCTATTTCCCGCTGAGACCACCACCCTAAAGGAATACTCTGAAGCTATTAAAGATGGGGCGCTGGGTGTGGGCAGTACCAAAAAAGGGGCTGCCGGGCTAATTCACCTTCCTCCCCCCGATTTCTTCTCCTCATTCACTTTGGAACCCACCACAGACAATTCCCAACTAGGAGAATCCATCATTTCCTGTAGGTCAGCTAAAACACACAAGGGTGTCTACTACACGGCTCTACCTAAGCCTTTCCCCTCATTTTAATTTTCCTTCTAAAAGGAATAGAAGGCAGAGGTGCTGAGACACCTTATACCATGCAGACTAAATTCATTTGTAAAGATTACTTTACTCTCCTAGAAAAATACACATTGCAAATTTGAGGGCTACAACTTACCCACCTTAGAGAATTCCTGAGGGAGAGGGGGAGCCTCTGGATATCAGACTGTGTGGGGATGCGTGTGAGGCATGTTAAATACGGTTGGGTCAGGTGGACTTCTTTAAAAAATCTGTTTTTCCCCCATTTTTTTTTTTTCTAAAAAAGGAAAAACAAATTGCCATCTGACTGGCTTATCCCGTGTGCGTGCACGTATACAGAGGAACAGCGTCGGGGAGGGGCTGTGTCATGCAACGAGGCAAAACCAAGATGACCTCCTTCGACGGGGAGTCTCAGTGTCGCAGGAGGAACGGGGTCCCTGGCGCGGCTTCCCCTCGCTCCTACGAGGCCCAGCGCGTCTGCGGTGGGGGGCAGAAAACACCATTCTCTCCCGAGGGTATTCCTATCTGAACACGTCAGATGTCCTGCGAAAGGAAACAGGTCCACTTTAGAATATAACGGTCGTGACTTCCGGTACTCCTCAGGTGAGGCCAAATAATCCATGTACACATAACCCTTCTGGGCACTATGTTTCTGGCCCGGCCAGCAGAGGACTCTAGGAGCAGAGAAGGGCACAGCTGGGGACAAAAAGGTTCCAGAGACGGGCTTCTTCAGTGTACTTTGGGAAATGTCCTGTGTTCCAGCATTCCTAGGTGATGGCACTGGTGAGCCTGGTCTGTACTGTCAGTGTCACTCTGCAGAGGCCGCTCTCGGCTGAGAAGAAAGTGCATCTCAAGGCCAGTGAGGGCCGCAAAACGGTGTGCATCGGGGCGGGAGGAGGACCGGTTCAGATGCCAATGGTCTGCAGAACCCGCCTCTCGTGGTCGTTGAGGTGGCCTGAGAACACCACGTAGCAGGGCTGCTGAGCAAACTGGCAGAGGAAGTCCGTGAGGTACGCCTAGAGGGAACGAGGAGGGAGGCGTCCCTGAGGGCGGGAACCACTGGCCTTCACACTAGTGCCGGCGCCCCGAGGGATGCTTGCCCTGTCCTTGGCTCTAGGGAAGGTTCAACCCAGAGACTGAATTCCACAGGGATTTCCCAAGACCACACCTTGCAATCCACCCCTAGGACTTTGACTACACAGCCCCAGGAAGCTGGATTCCAGCACGGAGGAGCAGAGGCGGGAAGCCCCTGGGAGCAGAGAGCCCGCCCTCCCCCAGCCCTGCCCACCGGGCAAGACGAGGTCAACCCGGAATGGTGCCGAGCCCTGCTGCTGGCGAGATGTGTCTCTGGACACCCTCACCTGCAGATCGATCTGATAGAGAGGGTCCTTCAGGGCATCAGGGTCGTCTTCCTCGTCATCTTCGTAGTAATCCTCCTCTGGAGAGACACCAAGCCAGGGAGGGTCAGGGCACAGGCACGGGGGCAGGCAGCACCCACATGGCTGAGGTCAAGGGGTACACAAGCCCAAGGGACGTCCCTCGCGGGCCCACTGCTCGCCCTTCCCTGGGCGCCCCGTTCTCGGTGCTGGCGTGCGCAGGGCTGGCCTCGACGCTCACCGTATTTACTCGTGGCAAGAATATCGGACAAGAGCTGGCCCGCCAGGCCGTCCTCCTCCTCGTCGTCGTCCTCCTCCTGGTCCTCCCACATGTCGCTGGAGTCATCTGCACGGGGCCGAGAAGCAGCTGTAGCACACGCACGCGTCTCCCTCCCACACCCAGACCGGCCAGGACACGAAAGCCCCGTGGGCCCCAGTGGTGGAGGACCAGGCCAGATCCCCCCACCAAGTCCGACTGGAAAAACTGAGCGTGCTGGTGGGGAGAGAACAGGCCGAGAGGCTCTTCAGAACAGTCAGAGCCGGAAGGGCTGGCCTTCCGGCCACCCCCGAGGTGCTGCAGGCAGACCCTGGAGATCAGCACACCCGGTCGGCAACCCGCAAGCCCGGGGCCCGGCTGCTAGCTCGGTCTCCAGGGAGGGCGGGCACCTTGGCTCCACTCTGCAGGGGCGGCCTGGCGGGCGGCGTTGGCCTCCATGACGCTGGACAGCTCGTTGATGATCAGCTTCAGGATCTTGACCAGCAGAGGAATGTTTGTCCAGCGCTCAGGGTCTGCGAAGGAGAGAGGAGGCTCCATGTCCCACTGTCCCTGGGCCGCTCCCCCCAACCCACACCACAAGGCTGCTCACCAGACACAGTGCACCGCCCCCTGGCTCTCCACTGCCCAGACCACACCCAGCCCTGAGGCACAACGGAAAATTAAATAACTTCATTCTGTGCCACGTTACAGGAGTTTAGAAGTCAGGAGAGATGAGAGATTTCAGGGACTAGAGGAGACAGGTTTTGCTGGTAAAAAAGCCTGGAAACCACGGACCTGCATAGGGTGGAGCACTCCAGGCCCTGGGAATTGCAGTTAAGAGAAACAGCACAGGTGAGTGTAAACCTGCAGTTAAAGAAGGCAGCTCTAGGGCTTCCCTGGTGGCGCAGTGGTTAAGAATCCGCCTGCCAACGCAGGGGACACGGGTTCGAGCCCTGGTCCGGGAAGGTCCCACATGCCGCGGAGCAACTAAGCCCCTGCGCCACAACTACTGAGCCTGCGCTCTAGAGCCTGTGAGCCACAACTACTGAGCCTGTGCTCTGCAACAAGAGAAACCACCGCAGTGAGAAGCCTGTGCACTCCGCAACCAGAGAAAGCCTGTGTGCAGCAACGAAGACCCAATGCAGAAAAAATAAATTAAAAAAAAAAAAGGTTAAGATGGTAAATTAAAAAAAAAAAAAAAAGAAGGCAGCTCTATGCTCTGCCCACACATCACCGGAGTCATGGGCCAAAGGCAATCAGACACAAAAGCACTAGAAGTGGGTATCCGAGGCCCAGAATGAAGCTGGACGCTGGGGATCCTGTACCTGGGACTCCTGTCCACTTTCAGCAGCAGCAGGACCCACATGCTCCGCTCCACTGTTCACCTGGGGTTTTCTGCCGCTTCTTATGAAACCCACCACTAACAATCATGTCTGAACCACCTCCCAGCCCAGGTGTCCTGAGGCCCGGGGGTGGGGGCGGGGGTGGGGGCGGTGTGTGTGTAAGGGGAGCAGCGTCACCCACTCTTGGCCGCCTTGGAGCGGGTGCGGGTGCCCTCGTCCAGGCCGTAGATCTCCTCCCCCTTCACGCGGATGTCCTGCAGCCGCTTGTCATCCGCGTTGATGCCGTGCTGGAGCAGCTTACACAGCGCCACAGAGCTGGCGAGGAAGAGACAGAAAGGGCCGATCAGCTGCCCGCTTGGAGTTCACTCCAAGGAGACCAGCAGTTATGTCCCGACACGTGGAGGGTGAGGGTGCTTTCACAACTAATTAGGGGACAGAAGAGAGGCTGGCTGAAAAGGGGATCTCGTGTTCTTAAGGACGGTCAGATGAGAACTGTCCCTGAACACAGCCGGAGTGGGTGAGCAGCACAGCGGTGTCCGCACCAGAAGGAGTGTGGGGCGATGAGACGCCGCGGATCAAGTCCAGGATAAAAAGTCAGAAAGCTGGGTTTATGGAGAAGAGGAAACCGCCAGCAGCACTTGGCTGGGTGAAGGTGCAGGCAGGGGAGGGTCTCTAGCCAGCAGAGATCAAAAACACACACTCTACCTGCAACGACGATCTTTTGGGAATTTCAAGATGGCAGCTACTTGAATATACAGTTCAGCCAGAAAGAAACAGAGGGAAAAGGAATGCAACGGGCAGCTGGGTAGGTCAAGTCAGGGAAAGAGGCAGAACGCCCAGAGGAGGAGGAGGAGGCCCCACCTGACTTTGCCCTCGTACTGCCCGTAGAAGAGGTGCTGCCGGCTGGTCCACTCGGCCATCACGAACTCCAGGGCAGGCTTGCCGGTGGGCCCCGGGAGGCTGCACAGGAACTCCAGGAGGGGCTCCAGCTGGGTGTGCACCAGGTGGGCGAACACCATGATCAGGGACTGGGGGGACAGGAGGACACCTGCTTCAGGGACTCAGGCAGCCAGGCAGGAAACAGAGGGCGGCGTGGCCGCTCCCTCGCCAGCGTCTCTGGGGCTGGGGCCATCCTACCTGCATGACGCTGAGCGTCTCCGCCTGCTGCATCTTGCTGAGGATGGCACGGAGAATCTGGTCCAGGCTCTCCCCCAGCTCCCGCCCTGCCTTGGAGATAAGGGTGGACACGAGGCGGCCCACGAAGGCGGCGGTGAACTCGGAGGTGCGGGGGTCCAGAAGCTGGCTCACCACCTGCATCACGTACCACAGCCCGTTGTGGCCCTGCTCGTCGCGCCACCGGGCCACCTGCTCCAGCGTCACCGACACGTAGGCCCGCAGGCACTCACCGCCATTCTGGGAGACAACAGAGGGGACTAGGTCAGCTGCGGGCACACGAGCCCTCCGTCTGCAGGGTCTGGGGGGCTCATCCCGCTGGAGTTGGAGCCACGCCATTGCAGACACAGGCGCGCACCACCCTGTCTCTGCCATGCCACAGTGGCCGGCTCAGAAACGCGCGCTTCTCATCAAAGGGAGAATGGACACGCAAACGGAGTTCCAACCGTAAAGCTCTACCTCTGGTACTGAGCAAACAGAGCTAAGACACAGCAGTAACTGGGGGGACTGCAGGTCTTTGTTAGAATAAAGCAGACCTCACACCAACCACGCTGCCTACAGATTTCCAAAGGCTGATCCCTTTGCTGACTTCATTAGTCTGCACGTCTATAATCTCTTCCGCCGCAGCAACACCCAGACACAGACAGTAGGATGGCTGGCACTCACACCTTTGAGACGCACAGGACGTCTTGGTTTTAGCAGTCGGAACCCTTCCTGGGTCCTCTGGGTAAATACGGATTTGAGGGGTTTCTATCTCAAAGGCAGGAAATGGTGTCCGACTTCTCAGCCTGCTGCACACGCACCGCGGCTCAGACACCTGCGTGGTGATACCTGCACGGAGATACCTGCATGGTGGCGTTGTCGTCCGTGTGGAGGGTGCACTGGGCCACAGCAGGGAAAGCCTGGCAGATAAGCAGCTGGGAGAGGGGGGGCTTCGTGTTCCGCACGACGGTGGTCAGGATGTCAATGGCCGTCTGCAGGAGAGAAGTCGGGCTTGCCTCCGGGGTGGGCGGAGGGGGCCCAACAACAAGATCCTCACTGTGAGGAGCCCACCCACCAACCCAGAGACACTCATCATGAAAGGCACGTTTCTGGAAGAAGAAGACAGCAGAGGGTACTCTCAGTCTCCTGGCGGCAGCTCATCACTTGAGAAGCCACAGGGGTGGGCAGGGGCGGAGGCTGACTGGACAGCCAGGGACAGTGTCATCACGGGACTGTCCAATTACCGAGGGCACCTTGGGAACAAGAGCTCCCTTCTGAAAGCCTCGAGAACCACCCACTGTCCTTGTGGGTGAAGTAGCCCAGGAACATCACCCCGTGAACATATCACGCTGCTGGTCGGCGTCAGCGGGGTGGGATCTCGGGGGGCTCGTGCGGGGCTCGCTCGCGCTCTCTCATCCCCACCCTGGCCCCGTAACGACTGCCATACCGCACAGAGCCCCGCAGGGATCTTGTCTGCTGGTGCCTGCATGATGCTGACCAGGGTGGGAATCAGCCTCATCTGCATGGGGCCCTGGCAGGCTTCAATCTGGGACAGCTCCTTGAAGATGTCCTGAGCCAGCGAGGCGACCACAGGATCTGAAGTGGAGAAGGCAACATGAGTCCCCCCGCCTGGTGGTCTGTGTGTGCTTCTGCCTTAATGCTGCCTGTTGTTTGGCCCTAACCGAAGTGAACAACTCCTGCTTTGTTTTTTTTTTTTTAGAAATTTCATGTAATGTCTGAAACATTTATATTAACATATTTCCATACAAATAACCCAAAGAGAGTTTAGTATTAGTTATTTTTTGTTTGTTTGTTTGTTTTTTTATACTGCAGGTTCTTATTAGTCATCAATTTTATACACTTCAGTGTATACATGTCAATCCCAATCACCCAGTTCAGCACACCACCATCCCCGCCCCACCACGGTTTTCCCCCCTTGGTGTCCATACGTTTACAACTTCTGCTTTGATTACACATCACTGACCCGGGACCTACTGGGGCCACCTGAGTAACCTGAAAAGCAGGGAGAGCTGCTAGCTGTCTGAGAGACAGCATGTGTGTGATCACACGAAGTCAGGGACGAGTCAGCAACAGCTATTCCTAAAATAAAACCTGCCTCTTTTTCTGGGACAAATCTTTAACGTCTGTATTCTTGTGAAACTTGGACTGATTATGAAAACAAATGCTTAAGGGGAAAAAAAAGCCCCCACTGATACTGTGTTAAGACGACATCAGTCTCAGAAACTGCCCAAGCATTGCCTCGTCCCAGGTTCCCACGTGTCGACGAGGACCACGTACATCTCCTGGAGGTGGTCACCATGCCTGAGAACTCCCCCAGCCATTGGAGGGCAAGAGGTAAAGCCTTCCAAAAGCAGAGCCTCGTGAAGAAATGCAACTTCAGCTCGACCTGCTTTGTGTAAGAAAAATACAAATGCCCTCCTCTATCTAGCATGAGACAACGTATGCAGTGTGCAGGGCACTAAGACACACATTAAAAGTTCACTGCAGCATTGTCCATAATAGACAAAAACTGTAAACAACCCAGAGGTCCATGAACAGAATGGGTAAATAAATGATGATATTTATGGAATAAATACTATGTGATGGGCAGAGAAAATGAGGACTATCTAAGAGTGCAGTGTGGAACCCTCCTTAGGACACATTTTTAAGTGAAAAAAAGAATTGAATAAAATGTTTAGTACGACATCACGTTACATAACCAACCCCCTTCCAAGCTTCAATACTCGCTCTTCAGATACAAATGTCCTTAATATTTCTAATACACACTCACTGCAGAAAAACTTAAAATGCAGAGAAGTATTAAAGGAAAAAATACACCTGTAATTCCACCACCTAGAGATAACTACTCTTAACATTTTGATGCATTTTCTTCTGGTGTTTTTTCTATATACATAACCACACAGACATCCTTTTCTAAAGCAAAACCAAAACTTGGGGTTATAGCCTACGCATTTTGGAAAACAATCTATTCACTTACTACAAGGTGAGCGCTTCCTCGTGGCTTTAACAATTCCTTTGAGGTTTGATTATTAACGGCTGCAAAGCATTCCATTTTATGGACATAATTAATGAACCTCTCATTATTTCCAAATTTTTGCTACTATAAAAAACACGCAATGAACACCTTATTCATAAACCTTTGCATGTATCTCCTCCTTCACTTTTCCTTTTCTAGTTAGAGTTCTAGGCCGCTTCTTTTAGGAAGCTTTTGATTTAGCTGCTCAATTCCCTTACTTTCCTGTCAAAGTCCTAGATTATGCCTATCTTGCTGGTTAGCTTTCTTCCCAGTTATGACCAGACGGCGACTGTGACAGGCACAGGTTCTCTGCTGTTTGTGCCGCTGGATCTACAGCGCGACCCTACTCTCGCTGACTCAAAGTCACACTCTTCGCTTCTACTGCTGAGACCACCAGAGCCAGGGCAGGGCTCGCGCGCCCCCTCCCCCGCCCCCCGCCGCCGCGCGCGTACCGTTGCTGTACTTCAGGAAGATGGCGATGGTGAACGGGCAGATCCTGCTCTCCATGCTCGCCGTGAACTCTGGGTCCACCGTACACACGATGCACAGGGTCTCCATCACCAGGTTGAGGACCTCGGAGCTGAACTGAGCCGCCAGGTGCATTAAGCCATCCAGGATGCTGGGGAGGAAGGGCTGCAGCACGTGGGTGCTCTCCGAGACCTTCAGCTGGTCACAGTAACTGGAGGGCAAGAAAGAAGCAAGCACGGCTCACCAGTGGGTCCCTCAGTTCCTGGTGTTTCCAGTCAGCATCACGTGTGACGGCATTTACACGGGAAGCTTTATGAAGCTACTTCTAGAGCCCATTAAGTTTTTACATCTTTCTGTGGCTTTTTTTTTTAGAACTATCACCACCACCATTTCTATGTTTTCTAATTTATTTCTGCTTTGGTCTTTGTTATTTCCTTTAAAATTTCTTTCATCCCTCTATTTCGTTTTGAAGCAAATCCCAGTCATGGTTACATCCAAATTATTAAGATATTAAGTCAAATGACTTATGATTCCTCAGACTATTGTTTTAGTCACATTCCTAAGATATATATATATATAATATATATTATATATATATATAATTTTCCAAACAGTGTTTTTAAATCTTTTCCAATACAACTGTTACTTAGTAAGAGACTATTTTTTAACTTCCATGTTATAAAGATTTTATACTTTTTGGAGTTTTTTTGCATCCTAAGATGAGATCAATGTATATAAACATTTTACACATACTTACAAAACTGGTGTACTATTTGCAGGGTTTAAAAGTTTGTTTTCAAAACAGAAAGAGACTCACTGACTTAAGAGTACGAACTTCTGGTTACGGGGGGGTGGGAGGGATACACTGGGAGTTTGGGATTGACATGTACACACTGTTATATTTAAAATCGATAACCAACAACGACCTACTGTATGGCACAGGGAACTCTGCTCAATACTCTTTATTACCCAAGATGGGAAAAGAATTTGAAAAACAATAGATACATGTAGATGTATAACTGGATCACTTTGCTGTACACCTGAAACCAACACAACATTGTTAATCAACTATTCTCCAATACAAAATAAAAATTTTAAAATTTTAAAAAAGAAAATTTTATTTCTTAAAAAAAAGTTTGTTTTCTATTCATAGTTCTATCTTATTCGCCTTTTATTCAATCAATAAATATTTACTGGGTGCTGCTTACCATGTCCAATGGGATACAATTATTAAAAATATATCATCTAAGTCTTTACTTCTGTTATTTTCAGAACAGTAATAAAAGTCAATAAAAACATTGTTTCTCTATGTTAAAAAAACCTAGTGCAGAAACAAGGCCCCCCGACCCCAGGTTCTCAATAAATGGTTTTTCTTAACTTAATTTTTAAGTGTCTTACAACCATATTATTTGTGTCAGCTGCTGGGTTCAAAGATCCACAGTGACTAGTAAACCTGTGGGCTTAGATCTCAGATTTGTTCAGATTCTTTGTTTTTTGGTCCATAACATCTTTTTTTTTAAGCCACACTGTGCGGCTTGTGGGATCTTAGCTCCCCAACCAGGGATCGAACCCAGGCCCTTGGCAGTGGAAGTGCCAAGTCCTAACCGCTGGATTGTCAGGGAGTCCCTCATCTCTAACATCTCTGTGTTCAATGCCACCGTGCTCTAACCTAACTCCTCCTTAAGGGCTGGCCCAGCATCTGGCCGTGGGCAGCTCTTGGCTCGTCGGACTGGATTCTGCATCCGCCTCCACTGGGACTGGGCTGTGCCCTACCTCTTCCCGTGGCTTCTCATTTTAAGGGTTTACAGAGTCCGGGAGACCACAGAGTGCATCATCTGGCCAGATCATATGGGATCTTCTATGCCAAGCTAAGGAGGTTAGACTTTATCCTGGAAGCCAGTGTATATCAAAGTTTTTTTTTTTTTTTTTTTTACAAATTACTCCTAACACCTAATCTCTTCTTTGCCCTACCCCACAGTCTTCAGGGAAAACCGACATCCCAGGAAAATGCTCTATATTTCTCCTGTGGCCTCATGGACCGTCCGGTATACTCTGACTTTCTTCTGGGTACCTGTATCCCAGAGTTCGAAGAGCACAACCAGAGCCATGAGTTTTAATTTTCAGGCACAAGAAGCTGAGCACACGAGCCAGGGCAGCCACAGTGGGAGAGGGAGGAAGGGAGGAGAGGCGAAGGAACCAAGCCCTGGCAGAGAGCTGGCATCTCTGGGAGTACAGACCTCTGTCTTTAGGTATAAGATCTAAAGGTACAAGATCTGTACTTTTACTATAACAGGGACTACAGGTAGGGTAGGCCTGGAGGTGGTAAACAGTAAGCTCAGTAGTGGATGTGTTAGTTTTCAGGTGCTTGTAAGATACCCATCCTGGCATAGCCGGTAAGCACATACATTAATTTGGAGCTCTGGAGAAAGGCTGGCATAAATATGATTAGAGCAATGAGACACAAGTGGAAGTATCTGTCAATAAATATCTTGTTTCAGAAATGGTTTAAGGCAGTTTGCAATAATACATACACCACGACATGAATGAATATATTAAAACTGGGGTAAAAGAAAGAAAAGCCAAGGTGGTACGATGACCAGGAAAGGGTTGCTGGTGACATGAGAATGAGCAGTTTCAATGACATGATGAGAATATAAGCCAGATTGAAACTGGCTGGAAAACTGAAGAGGGAAATGGCCAAATGGAGAATCCTGGCTGTGAAAGAAATCACAGCTAGCACCCCTTCACAGGAAGCTCTTAACCTGGGGTCCACTCTTCCACACATGATGTAAAAGTTTATGAACAGGTATGAGTGTCCATTTCTTTGCTGTGCATGTTCATGGCTTTTGTCACTTTTCCAGAGACAGCCGTTACACCTTTCCAGAAAACCAATGCCCATGTAGTCAGAGAACTGAAAACTATTAAAAAAAAAAAGAGAGTTCTCTTCACATATTTTTTCTGATTATAAGAGTAATATAAAATTTAAACTAAATTTAAATTCTTTTCAGCTTTATTGCAGCGTGACCGACCTATAAAATGGTTAGCTATGTCCACTGAGATGACTGGACGTACATGCACAGCGTGAAAGATTTCCCACATCCAGGTCACTGACGGTCCATCATCTCAGATTTACCTTCTTCTGGGTGAGAACACTAATTTCTAGGTCCCGTTAAACAATGCAGTCACCATATCTCACGTTAGATCCTCAGCTCTTGGTCATGTGACCAACGACAGCGTGTACCCTTTTATCAATCTCTCCATGTTCCCCACCCTCAGCAACCACCTTCCTGCTCTCCTTTACAATGAGTTAGGCTTTTTATTTTTTATTTATTTATTTATTTTTGCGGTACGCGGGCCTCTCACTGTTGTGGCCTCTCCCGTTGCAGAGCACAGGCTCCGGATGCGCAGGCTCAGGGGCCATGGCTCACGGGCCCAGCCACTCCGCGGGATGTGGGATCTTCCTGGACTGGGGCACGAACCCGTGTCCCCTGCATTGGCAGGCGGACTCTCAACCACTGCGCCACCAGGGAAGCCCTGAGTTAGGCTTTTTAAAAGATTCCACATATAAGTGATACCATGCAGTATCTGTCTTCCTCTGTGAGGCTTATTTCACTCAGCACCGTGCCCTCAAGGTAGATCCAAGCTGCTGCAAACGGCAGGCTTTCCCTCGTTCTCGCAGCTGAGTTATATTATGGTCCACTGAACATGCACACATCTCCTTCATCCACTCAACCACCGATGCACACTCAGGTTGTTTCCATATCTCGGCCACTGTGAATACTACAATAAACACAGGAGTGCAGACACCTCTTCGAGATCCTGTTTTCATTTCGTTTGGATATATACCCAGACATGGGACTGCTGGATCAAATGGTAGTTCTATTTTTAAGTTTGTTTAGGACCCTCCATACTGTTTTCCACAGTGGCTGCACCAGTTTACATTCCCACCAGCAGTGCACAAGGGCTCCCTTTTCTCCACACCCTCACCAACCTTGTTATTGCTTGTCTTTTTGACGATGGCCATTCTAACACGTTTGAGGTGGTAGCTCATTGTGGTTGTGATGTGCATTTTCCTGATAACTAGTGATGTTGAGCACCCTTTCATGTACCTGTTGGCTATCTGTATGTCTTCTTTCGAAAAAGTGTCTATTCAAGTCCTCTGCCATTTAAAAAAATCAGATTATTTGCTATTGAGTTGTATGAGTTTTTCATATATTTTGCATATTAACTGCTTATCAGATAAATGGTTTGCAAATATTTTCTCCCATTCAGTAGGTTGCCTTTTCATTTGGCTGATGGTTTCCTTTGCTGTGCTTTTTTAGTTTGATGTAGTCCCACTTGTTTACTTTTGCTTTTGTTGCCAAATACAAAAAATCATTGCCAAGACAAATGTCAAGGAGTTTAGCTTTTATGTTTTTCTCCAGGAGTCTTATGGTTTCAGGTCTTAGGTTCAAGTCTTTCATTTATTTTGAGTTGACCTAAGTACATGGTGTAAGATAAGGGTCCAGTTTTCCGAACACCATTTATTGAAGAGACTGTCCTTCCCCCACTGTATATTCTTGGCTCCTCTGTCATAAAATAACTGACCATATAAGTGTGGGTTTATAGCTGGGCTCTCTGTTCTGCTCCACTGATCTCTGTGTCTGTTTTTATGCCAATACCACACTGTTTAGATTACTGTAGCTTTGTAATATAGTTTAAAATCAGGACGTCTGATGCCTCCAGCTTTGTTTACCTTTCTCAAGATTGCTTTGGCTATTCAGGGTCTCTTGTGATTCCACACAAATGTCAGAATTGTTTGTTCTTCTATGAAAAATGCCACTGGAATTTTGATGGGGTTGCACTGAATCTGTACATTGCTTTGGGTAGTTTGGACATCTGAAAAATATTCATTATTCCAATCCATGAACATGAAACATCTTTCTATTTGTGTCTTCTTCAATCTTTCATTGATGTCTTATAGTTTTCTGTGTATAGATCTTTCACCATCTTGGTTAAATTTATGCTCAGGCATTTTATTGTTTTTGATGCAATTGTACAGGAGATTGTTTTTTAAATTTCTCTTTGTGATAGTTCATTACTTCTTTTCTCTTCTAATTGCTCTGGCTGGGACTTCCAGTACTATGTTGAATAGGAGTGGTAAGAGTGGCTACCCCTACCTTGTTCTTCATCTTAGAGAAAAAGCTTTCTTTCAGCCTTTCACTGTTGAATATGATGTTAGCTGGGGGGGTTGTCATATATGGCCTTTATTGTGTTGGGATATGTTCCTTCTATACACTTTGTTGAAAGTTTATGTCATGAATGAGTATTGAATGTTGTCAAATGCTTTTTCTGCATCTATTAAGATATTCATGTGATTTTTTATTTTTCATTCTATTAACAGGTGTGTGACATTTATTGATTTATGTATGTTGAACCATCCTTGCATCCCAGGGGTAAATCCCACTTGATAGTGGTGTGTGATCCTCTTACTGTGCTGTTGAATTCAGTCTGCTAGTATTGTGTTGAAAATCTCTGCGTCTATAATCATCAGGCATACTGGCCTGTAGTTTTCTTTTCCTGTAGTGTCCTTGTATGGCTATCAGGGAATGCTGGCCTAGTAAAATGAGTTTGGAAATGTTCCCACCTCTTCAATTTTTTGGAAAGAGTTTGAGAAGGACTGGTATTAATTCTTCTTTAAATGTTTGTAGAACTTACCAGTGAAACCATCTGGTCCTGGGCTTTTCTCTTATGGGAGGTTTTTGATTACTGACTCGCTCTCCTTGTTAGTTATTGGTCTGTTCAGATTTTCAATTTCTTTATGATTCAGTTTTGTTAGGCTGTATGTTTCTAGGAATTTATACATTTCTTTTAGGTTATCCAATTTGTTGGCATACACCTGTTCACAGTCGTCTCTTATGAACCTTTGTCTTTCTGTGTTATCAGTTGTACGGTTTCCCTTTTCATTTCTGATTCTGTACTTGAGTCTTCTCTCTCTTCTTTTTAGTCTGGCTAAAGTCTGTCAATTTTGTTTATCTTTTCAAAAACCAGCTCTTAGTCTCACTAAATTTTTCTAATATTTTTCTGCTCTTTATTTTATTTATTGCTGCTCTCATCTTCCTACTGCTACCTTTGGGCTTAGTTTGTTCTCTAATTCCTGAGGTATAAAGTTAGGTTGTTTGAGATCTTTCTTTTTTCTCAATGTAGGTGTTTTTATCTATAAACTTCCTTCTTAAAACTCCTTTTGCTGCATCCCCTAAGTTCTGGTATTTGTATTTTCCATTTTCGTGTGTTTCAGAATATCTTTTATTATTTTAAAAAATCATTTATTTAGGGCCTCCCTGGTGGCGCAGTGGTTGAGAGTCCGCCTGCCGATGCAGGGGATACGGGTTCGTGCCCCGGTCTGGGAGGATCCCGTATGCCGCGGAGCGGCTGGGCCCGTGAGCCGTGGCCGCTGGGCCTGCGCATCCAGGGCCTGTGCTCCGCAACGGGAGAGGCCACAACAGTGAGAGGCCCGCATACCGCAAAAAGAAAAAAAAAAAAAAATCATTTATTATTTATTTATTTATTTATTTATTTATTTTTGGTTGTGTTGGGTCTTCACTGCTGTGCACGGCCTCTCTCTAGTTGCAGTGAGTGGGGGCTACTCTTCGTTGCAGTGTGTGGGCTTCTCATTGCAGTGGTTTCTCTTGTTGTGGAGCACAGGCTCTAGGCGCACAGGCTTCAGTAGCTGTGGCTCATGGGCCTACATGCTCTGCAGCTTGTGGGATCTTCCCAGACCAGGGCTCGAACCTGTGTCCCCTGCATTGGCAGGCAGATTCTTAACTGCTGCGCCACCAGGGAAGTCCCTCAGAATATCCTTAGATCACTCTTTTGAGTTCTTTGATCCACGGGTTATTTAGAAGTGTGTTGTTTAATTTCCATATATTTGTGATTTTTCCAGTTTTCCTACTGTAATTGATTTCTAGTTTCATCTCAACGTGATCAGAAAAGATACTTGGTATTATTTTAATCTTAAATTCACTAAAACCTGCTTCATGACTTATCCTGGAGAATGCTCCCTGCATGCTTGGGAAGGATGTATGTTCTGCTGCTGTTGGATGGAATGTTCTGTATGTCTGTTGGGTCCATTTGGTTGAAAGTATAGTTTAAGTCCAATGTTTCCCTATTGATTTTCTGTTTGGATGAGCATATCCATTGTTAAGGGTGGGATATAAATCTCCTGCTATGATTGTTCTGTTGTCTATTTCTCCTTTCAGATATTGATATCTGCTTAATATGTTTAGGTGCTCTGATGGCAGGTGCACATATATTTATAATTGTTGTATCTTCCTGATGAATTAACCCCCTTATCATATAATGACCTTTGTTTCTTGTTACAGCTTTTGAATTAAAGTCTACTTTGTCGGATAAAAGTATAGATACCCTCACTCTCTTTTGGTTTCTACTTACACGGAATATCTTTTTCCATCCCTTTACTTTGAGCCTATGTGTGTACTAAAACCCATAGTCTCTTTTAGGCAGCATATAGTTGGGTCTTCTTTTTCAATCCATTCAGCTACTTTGACTTTTAATTGGAGAATTTAATCCATTTAAAGTAATTTTTGATAAGTGAGCCCATTTTATTAACTGCCATTTTATTGTTTTCTGGCTCTCCTGTAGTCCCCTGTTCCCCCGACCTTTCTCTCTGGCTGTCTTCCTTTGTGAATGGTGATCTTCCATGGTGGAATGCTTTGACTCCTTTATCTTTATCTTGTGTGCGTCTATCATAGATGTTTGCTTTGTGGCTACCATAAGACATTTTATAGATATGATAGTCTATTTCACACTGACAACTTCGGCTGCATACAAAAATTCTACCCCTTTATTCTCTTCCTTTAATGTTTCTGATGTCATGATTTAACTCCTTTTATACTGTGTATTCATAATAATAATCACAAAGTATTTAGCTAGTTTTTATTTATTTATTTATTTATTTTTGCAGTACGCAGGTGTCTCACTGTTGTGGCCTCTCCCATTGAGGAGCACAGGCTCCGGACGCGCAGGCTCAGTGGCCATGGCTCATGGGCCCAGCCGCTCCGCGGCATGTGGGATCTTCCCGGACTGGGGCACGAACCCGTGTCCCCTGCATCGGCAGGCGGACTCTCAACCACTGAGCCACCAGGGAAGCCCTTTAGCTAGTTATTTTTAACACTTTCATGCTTTAACCTTTATACTAAAGTGGTTAACACACCACCATATTACAGTATCAGAGTATTCCGAATCGATTGTATACTCAGCTGTACCAGTGTGTTATATATTTTCACATTATTAATTAGCACCCTTTCATTTCAGCTTGAAGAACTCCTCTTAGCATTTCTTGTAAGCTAGGTCTAGTGGTGAAGAACCCCTTTACCTTTGTTGTCTGGCAAAGTCTTTATCTTGTCTTCAGTTCTGAAGGACAACTTTCCTAGCTAAAGCACTCTTGGTTGGCAGTTTTTTCTTTCAGCACCTAGAACATATCATCCCACTGTCTCCTGGCCTGCAAAGTTTCTGCTGAGAAATCTGTTTCTAGCCTTATGGGAGTTCCCTTGTATGAGAGAAAAGTTTTTTCCTCTTGCTGCTTTGAAAATTCCCTTTGTCTTTGATTTTAGATAGTTTTTACTACATTTTGTCTTGGAGATCACCCTGGATTGAAATTTTGGGGTGATATATTAGCTTTATAACTAGGAGGTAAAATCTCTCCTCAGATTTGGAAAGTTCTCAGACATTATTTCTTTAAAAAGCTTTTTGCCCCTTCTCCCTCTCTTCTCCTGGGACTCCAATAATTTGTAGACTGCTTCTCCTGAAGATATCCCATAGTTCACATTTTCTTCCTTCTTTTTCATTCTTTATTCTCTATCCTCCTCTGACTGGATAATTGTGAAGGTTCCGTCTTCTCCTTCACAGGCTTTTTCTTCTGCCTGATCCATTCTGCTACTGATGCTCTCTACTGCGTTTTCTATTTCATTCTCTGTATCCTTCAGCTCCAGAATTTGTTTGGTTCTTTTTTTTTTTTTTGCGGTATGTGAGCCTCTCACTGTTGTGGCCTCTCCCGTTGCGGAGCACAGGCTCCGGACGCGCAGGCTCAGCGGCCATGGCTCACGGGCCCAGCCGCTCCGCGGCATGTGGGATCTTCCCGGACCGGGGCATGAACCCGTGTCCCCTGCATTGGCAGGCGGACTCTCAACCACTGTGCCACCAGGGAAGCCCTGTTTGGTTCTTTTTTTTATAATTTCTCTCTTTGTTGAACTTCTCATTTTGTCTGTGAGTTGTTTTTCTGATTTCATGGAATTGTCTTTCTGTGTTTTCTTGTCGCTCACTGAGCTCCTTAAAAATGGCTGTTTTGAAACTCTTTATCAGATAAGTCACAGATCTCCACGTTTTTGGGGTTGGTTACTGGAACATTACAGTGTTTCTTTTGTGATGTCATGCTTCCTTGGTTTTTCATGTTCCTTTCTGTCTTGCACTGCTGTCTGCACATCTGAGGTAGCAGTCGCCTCCTCCAGGCTTTCCTGACTGACCTCTTCCGAGTGTCCAATCTTGGATTTTTTTTGCTCCAGTGGTGTGTGCTAGAACTTGTCCACTGGGCTTTGGACTTCGACAAAGGCTCTCTCATCTGTGGGTAACTGTCTCAGTCAGTGTTCTCCAGGAGGTCCTGGACCACGTCAAGATCCACAGCTGGGACCGAGGTCTGTGTCTCTATTATCTGACCTACAGGTGGGTGAGATTCCCCCTGGGTCCCTTGGTGTACCGTGCCGATGACAGAACCAAAGCCAAATGGGGCTGTAGCCGGGACTATGGTCGGAAGTCAGTGGCTGGGATGTGGGCCTGTCTTCTCAAAACAGCTCTCCTTGTCCTTAGATGGCACTGAGTTTGACAATCTCCTCACTTGGACAGATGCCACATTGTTGTTGTGGGAGGGATAAGAGCGAGGGACATCTTATTCAGACATCTTGCCGACACGCCCCCCCCCCCCCGCTCCCCCCACCCAGCAATGGTTTCTAAAGATACATAGTGATGCCAGCACCTCAATCTCTGCTTCAAAAGGTAAGGAGGTAGCGCAGGCAGGTGGAAGGCGAACTCTGCGTGTTTAGGGTTTCAAGCAATTCTTAGGATTCAACTGAGACTCTGTAAGTTTGGACTTGAAAATACTCTTGGAAGCATCCACACCCCCTGTGGTCTGAGAAGGAATATACATAAAGAACTGATAGAACCACTAGCTGTGACAAAGAGGTGACATTGGGAAAACAGAAGCAGTGTGTCCAGGCTACATTACCCCAGATGTGGTCTCCAATACAGAGGCAAGCAATCAACCAAATGACTCTAAGCCTGCTTCTAAGGCCCGCTGCTGTGCGACCCTAGGCAAGTGAGTTATCTCTCGGAGCCTCAGGTTCTGCTTCTCTGTAAGACAGAGAGTTGGTCTAGATGATTCCAGAGCTGGAGTGAACTGAAAAGGAACGAGGAGTAAAAGGGGACAGGATGTATCCGGGACTCACAGAAGCCATGTTTCTGGCATGGTTTCTTTCCCTGTCCTTCCAACATCCATTCTGCAGGAGATCTTCAGAAATTTCCAAGCAACATAATCCACTGGACAACTGCTGTTTGGGACTTCTACCCTGAGCAACTTTCTCTTAGAACAGTTTCCATTGTCCTAAGGTGGCGTACTCACCCCCAGATGGCTCTCACTGCAGAAATTCGAACCGATGGGGGTTGTGTCTCATGAAGACCACTAACTGTTGCCTGAAGAAACTGCTGGATCAATTCAGGGGACATAGCAACAGTGAACCGACTGGCAGCCCAAAGGGCCCGGCCCAAGAGGAAAGGAGACACTGGGAGGAAGAGAGAGCAGTTAGGGGCTGGATAATACAAGTTTCTGCTACTGCCCGCCCTCCTCCCCACCTCTATTCCTCAGTTAGTTGCAGTAACTGGATACCACCTAACATACATAACGTAATGGAGAGAAAAAGCATGATCTTGAGAGATAAAAGCAAATGTATGACCTATGGCACAGAATCATTTCCCTAGTTTCACTTTTCACTATTTTCAAAGTACATTTTGAATATTCCTAGACTCAAAGCCCCCCACCCTTGTTCCCACCACAGCTCTCACCACCCCTTACCACACTGCTAGTCAGTCCTCTAGATGTCTTCTCCACTGCCAGTTTTTTCCTACTCTTGGACCACTATTGGAATACTATAAATTATAGCTCTGTCATGCTTTTATTTAAAATGTCAGCAAATTCCATAGCCTACCAAATAATGCCCATCTAAATTCGCACAGCATTCGAGGCCCCCTCACATTAGTGACTCTAGCATTACCTCTCATTTCCCTTTGTGCCTTCCAAACTCAGGCACACACCCCTCCCTAGGAAGTCAACATCTTACTTTGCCATTTCTGTGCTTTGTTTATAAGCCAACACACTCACCTCTCCTTGCATTATCTAACCGATCTCTTGGGCTGAAGTAATCCTAACTATCTCTGCCACTTTAAGCCCACGTCTTTAGCTTTCTAACATGATACAAATATATTTTTTGATATTCTAGGCACTGGTGTAAGGATTACTACCCCCTGCCTATTATAAGATGCTTGAGGACAGAGACTATACTTATTCAGCTGTCATAGGGCTTAACTTAGTTACCTGTACAATAAACATTTAGTTGATGGGACCTATTCAACAGAAGCCAGCAAACGGTGCCAAATAACTACACACTAATTCATATAATGGAGAGTACCATCCAGGAACGCCTGGAAGTCCCAAAAGTTAAAACTATTTTCATAGCAACACCAAGACATTATTTGTCTTTTTTCATTCTCATTCCTTCTCGAGTATACAGTGGAATTTTCCAGAGGTTACTGATGTGTGACACCATGGTTCTGACAGCTAATGGAACGTATGCTTGTATTTCTTATATTTTGAAAGCTTCTCAGTTTTAATTTCTAATATGTTAAATACTGCTACATGTGACTCACAAAAAAATCTCCTTGGGATCACTGATAATTTTTTAAAGTGTAAAGGGGTCCTGAGACTAAAAAGTTTAAGAATGGCTTGTACAGAAAAGCTTTGCTAGGGCAAGTTCTACAAAAAATATGCTGGTGAGTTTGAGAAATTCCAACACTGTCATTTAACACGTAATTACACTATGTCCATTAGGTGCCAGGCACTGTGGGGCAAAAGGACATATTAGACATGGCTTGTACTCAAATATCTTACATTCTAGTAGGAGAAAGAAAACATATTTGTCAACCACAACATAATGCAGCACGTGGTAAATGCAGAATAAATAGGAACATGCTCAGTGGGTCCTGAGCTCTGGACGCTCAACCATTTTAATTCTGTGACTCAGGCCTGAGATGCCCTATAACAGCTGGCCTAAGGAGAGGTGGAGAACATTTTCCAATGGCTTAAGCTACCCAGAGGGCATCCTATGGAGAGGAAGCAGTGAGTGGACTGACACGGCATCGACGACGCAGGGGTGCCACGACTTAAGTACTCAGGGAGGAAGCAGAGACAGCACTGCGGGCTCTGAGGGTGAGAACAAGGCACGGAGATCGTCGCACAGAGACAACGCCGTCTCTCAGCCGCTGACCTGCGCTGCTGAGAAATCAGGCTCACGTAGTCGAGGCTACTTTTTAAGGCTAGTAGTGAACGTGGACATGAGAACGGAAACTTTAATCATGTAGACAGAAGAGCTTGAGAAAACTGACAAGAAGCACACAGAAGGGATGAACCACACACAGGCTGCCTGAGGGCATGGGGATTTTGCAATGACAGAGCTTGCACCAGAGGTCTCAAGGCAGAGCAGCCAAATCTGCACTCTATTCAGATGCCAGAAAACATCCGGGACTCGAGCGCTGATTGGGAGAACAGTGTGAGAGAACAGCATGAAGAACTATGACGAGGCAATCCTAGTCTCTCAGTTGGTGAAGCTTGAGTCAAGGTCTCTGGGCAGTTTAGAGGTTCAGACGAGCTCAAGCTCTAGGGTGGAAGAAGAATGTTCACCCCGAGGTTTACCTGCCTAAGTGAACAACAGAACTGAGCTGATGGTGGGCCTATGCACGGTGCTGAAACCTACCTGAGAGGTTGAGGTCTGCAAGCACAACGTTGGTCAGGAAGCCATGCATGTCGAAGGGGATCCTGCCATTCTTCACGCTGTCGGTGATGATGGACTTCACCGAGCCGAGGGCCAACATGCACGCCTCATGGATCTTCCACCTGCCAAAGGGACACCACAGCCTGGTCACACAGACCCACGGTCCAAGAGACAGACGCTTGAGGGAAGCCAATTCAGGAAAGGGCATTTCAGCGCAGCCTGACCCCAAAGTGCATTGAGCTGCTCTTCCGATCTAAACCTATAACTGAAAACAGTGTAATTTAATAATAACAGGTTTATCTAATTAAAAACAAAGCAAAAGTCCTTCCTTTCAAACCTTTTTAAAACGGGGTAAAATAAAAGCATCTTAGCCAACTGTTTTAAGGATGGGAAGAAGTGCTTTAAAACAGATAATGCAAAGCAAGGACGCGCCTGCCTCCGACCTGATGCCCAGAGCACGTCCCTCAGTGGGACGCCCGCTGCCCACTCTCACCAATGTCCGGTGCTGCCATTCTTGGTGTGCTCAGCTTCCTGTAAATGCCGAGTTGCTGCGGCGGCCAGGGCTGCTGCGCTCTCATTCTGGAAATCAGTGGCCACAGCCTGGTGGGAGGAGAGGCGCTAACAAATGTTTCTGTGCAAATTAAACTGCAAGCTTCATTGCACACTGAATGGTTCCAACTCCTTCACATACACACGGCTAAGCCCAATTAGGTACATTCAAAATACAGCCCCTAATTGTATTAAGGTCTCTATGTTAAAGTAGTATCCATATTTCCGCAGTGCCCAAGCACTGTGAAGCTCACAAAATGGACAGCTCCCTTTGGCTACATTCAGCAGAGCCTAAGGGGTCAATGAGAGATTCAGCTTTGAATGGCAGGGGACCAGATATTTATTCTCTGGGAGCCTGACTGTGGAAATACAAGGCTCATCTACTAGCTGAAACTTGGTGTGGTCTTTCCTAGGTGCCTTAGAAACACCGCAGGATAACAAGGAGTGCTCACCAACAAGGAAACAACAAGAACAAGCCTCGCCCCTGACAGGCGGCAGGTGGCAGCTTCCTCACAGACCCTCAGCCTAGAGACAGTCCTGTGCTCCAGTCAGAGCCAAAGGAACATGAGCAGCCATCTGGGTGTTCAACCTCTCAGCCATCTAAGTTTTTTTAATTTGCCAACCTCTAGTTGGTGGTACAGCTTCTTGCTGAAGAGTGAATTAAACTGAGAAGTCCCTGATTCAACCACCCTTACCCATTAGAACACTATCCTCTGCACAATTCTTACACCTGATATTTACACGTAAATAAGAACCGGGAGCAGTGACTTTGGAGCTCCGGAGTCTCAGACGTCACTCGAGATGCTCTTCTTATCCCCCAGAAGCCTAAGACAAAGTCACCCAACAACAGTGCTCAGCTTGGGTTAGAGATCTAGAAAGAAGAGGAATAGCTCAGGATCATTTGGCTGAAGTATCAAGGTGGCCCTCTTACCAGCAACAAGTCTTGGGCTGCGATCCTAACAGTATAGGAGAAAGTGTCATCATCTTCATCTTCCACAAACTGCTGGGGGTTGGCTGTCCACACTTTAATCTGAAAGGATGAGGAAGTCAGGTCTCTCTGAGGCTCCCATCTGCTCCGTATGTTCCCTCTTTTCATCCACACACTGGAATGGTTCAGCCTTTTGTTTTTATCTTGAACAGAATGCTATTCTTTTTGGTGCAGAGAAGTGAACCCTTTAACAAGCTGAGCAGCAAAGGCCGCTGCAGAAGGTGGCTGACTGCTGGCCCCTCCTACTGTAGTTGGCTGTTATCCCCAGATACGTCAATTTGCTGAGTCTATTAGGTCTGATGGGTATTTAATGGAAAATCATGTCCATTCTTGTGTTGTTCACACGAGACAGGCATTATCATATTTTTTAATGCTCTTTTCTGGTCTAATGATTCACCAACCAGGCTAATGATCTGAACTCTATTATATCTCACTACTTATAGAGAAAGGTAGGCTCTTCTGGATATCTGGGCCTTTGGTTGGCGGTCCTATAGATGTAAAAGTATTAGTACTCTGAAAGCCCAATTACCTAGTACAGGAGTTGATAAAACCCCAACACCCAGGGATTTGGCAACATAATGACATCAAAGCTTTCTAGAACTTCCCATGAAGTTACTCTTCAGGTGTCTCTTTTTCAAAATCAGTTGGTCACCTGACTTAGACCCCACATGCAGGCTGCACTCTCTGAATGCAAGCCGGTCACTGTCTCCCACAGGCTGTTACCTGCTCCTCGGTGATCTGCATGTATAGGATGAGATAGTAAATCAACTCAGGCAAGGCCTTCTTGACAGTGCTTTTGAATTTGCTGTTTTCTAGGAGAGCATGGACAAATTCAAAAATGCTAAAGACGAGATTTTCAAAGCCCAGGACTTCGCCTACAGGAAACACACAAGAGAAGCTTTTAATGACAAGAAAGCAAGAGGAAAGCACAGATGCTGGAAAGGAACTACGTCATCTCTGTAAGTTAATGAATAGTTAAAGCACTTGCTAATTATTATTCTCCAGGGAATGGAAGAAGGGGCTGAGGAGTCAAAGAAAGGGACTTGAGGCCATTAAGTACTCTTTGGTTTTTCAAGTAAAAGAATCAGGGAATTCCCTGGTGGTCCAGTGGTTAGGACTCAGTGCTTTCACTGCCGAGGGCATGGGTTCAATCCCTGGTCGGGGAACTAAGATCCCAAAAGCCGTGCAGCGAGGCACACCTCCCCCCCGCCCCCGCCAAAAAAAAAGGAATCAGAAACACTGAACATATTTTCTACTCAGAAATTCTACAATTCATGAGACTCACGCAAATGCCTATGAGGAACAGTTCAATGATTTTCCACTTCTCATTTCCCCACATCTAATACACTCAGAGGAAACTCGGTGAGAACACTCTCTTAAGAGCATGAAGCCTCTGAGTTCCCGCCTCTGTTCTGTCTTTTCCTGGCTCCCTTTCCCACTAAGGGGTACACCTGTCGAGATGAGACACGCCACGTACCATCAGAATCCACAGGATCTTCCACTTCCTCTGTGTAGTTTACTTCTGTCCTCACATAAGTACAATGAAGAGTAAAGAAACAGAATCTGGAGGCTGCTCTAGACACGCTCTACAAGGGCATATGCCGTACACACCCCAACACCAGGAGCAGGCGTTTTAAGAAAGTGGAACCACGTGAACGTTAAGACCCAAGGCTAGATTCCCAACTATGGGGGTGGCAGGCCCCTTCGACCTTCTGGAAAGGATATAAAGCTGCACTTTCAGTGAGGGTGTTCCAAACAATAGGCAGAATTTGCTGCATGGAGGACACCATGTGCTTTGGGAAGTTTTTCACCAGGGCTGTCACTGCCTGAGAAGTTAAAGAGAGAAAACCCCAAGAGTTACAAGTGATATGGGAGAAAAATCACTGATTGCAGACCACTCTTCAAACACCCAGCATCTCCATCACAGTAAATATTTACCTTCAGGACTTCCATCTTAAACCCGCTGTCAGACGTGGGGCCGTCTGGTATCTGGAGGGCCTGGACGAAGGCCTCTGTGAACTGCTGCACCACAGGGAAGATCAGGACTTTGGCCGCACCCTGGCGGCAGAAACCAAAGTCAGTACTGGACGTAGCCCGAATCAAGGGCTCAGTGCACGCACCGAACACCGAGACCCGCGCTGTCTCCAGACCCCTTCAGGCTCGGGCCTCAATCAGAAGGGTGTGGCCACAAGGTCACTGGAGGTGTCCCCAAGGCCTGCTGTGTCCTTATCCAACACTGGCAGCTCCTCACCAGGAGCTTCTTCGAAGCTATTACATAAGACCAGCTTCTCAATCCCAGGGACTGGTATTTTTCAGCTAGGCTGGCTCCACATGGGAGAGAGGTAAAAGAGCAGTGAAGTTCTGGGTGATGACTAGCGTGAAAAAGATGCAGGAGGAGGTGTTAGAAAAAATAAGGCTCAGACGAAAGGAAACTAAGCTACACGCAGATGAGGAATTTAACCAGAACATTCACTGCATCCACAACACGGCGAGTGTCCAACCTGGCATTGCTGTGCCGAAGACCTCTACGCAGGCCATCTGTTACCAACCTAAAGGCTCACTCACCTTCTCCAGCTCCTCCATGTTACAGATCATATGGGCACAAGTGGTAAAAATCTCCACGGCTCGGGAACGGGTTCGAATACCATACACCTGGAAACAAGTTACAGTGTAGCTATGAGACTGGTGGGTGTGCATTCGTGCGTGCGTGCGCGACTAAACTGTGATTACTCAATCCTGACATGGGACTGGATCCCCTAGAGAGACAGGAAATGTCAATCACTCATGTCCAGAAGACAGACTTCTTCCGTAATCCAGAGAATGGAAGGCAACACAATGTTAGAACTTATTAGAACCAGCCTTACATACAGGCCTCTGTGGGTTAATTTGACAAAAATCTGAAGCTGGGTACGGCCTAAAATCCCAACACGGTCAACGTATTTCTTTCAAAACACAGCCCTTGGCTGGGGCCGGAGAAGAGTAGGGAGGTTAACCAAACACATACAGAGTAAAGTAAGGGCTTATCAGGCACAGTGCAGGGATAGAATTGTTCCCAAGTACTCGGCTGAGGCGAGCAAGCTCGGGTGGACTGCCCCGTGCGAGGCCAAGGCAGCACCAAGGCAGCAGGGCTGAGATGTGAGGGGAGACTGCAGCTACTTCACTCTCTCATCACAGGCTTGTCCTCGCAGTTGTAAGTGAACGCCTAAGCATCATCCCAACTCAGCCTTTGTCAGTTCTTGTCTTCAGGTTTGGGGATCAGCAGCCAGCACACGGGCCCCTGAGTGGGGCGGCTGGCCAGAGCCCGAGCAGCTCTGCCTGCTGGATGGCGCGGCTGAGACCCATACCTCGGCCATGGTGAAGATCTTGTACATCTCTGGGAGGATGACAGGAGCAACCAGCGGCATCTGGGTGTCCGTGACTTCCCGAGTGAATTCTACGAGAAGAAAGCCCTGCTTTAAAAAGACATTCCGTGTGAAAACTGTTGAACTGCTTCTAGGCAGCACACAGGGAGAGACGCTGGTTGGGAGACGTACCTGGGCGTACGGAAGCAGTGCCAATTATTGGTCAGAAGGGAAAGAGACCACAGAGATAAAGGAGAATACACGAGATTAAGAAAGAAAACCTGTAACGGAACTGTGTAAAAATCCCTGTGAGGCTGCCTTAGGAAAATTCGGAATTAATCTAGTCTGTGCCCACTGTCACCATCCAGGTGCACCTGGAGGCGTCTCACCTTTGTCCCACTTTCAATACCCTGCCCAAGAAGCTGTTCTGACGCACACAGTAAAGTCTGTGCAGGCTTACCTGGCTTGAGCTCCACCCTGCAGATGGGCACAGGGTCTACTGACCTAGAGGTCAGGCCACTGCTCAGAGGAAGAGAAGGGGGTTTATACCGCATGAAGGCGGCAAAGAGCACCCTGGCTGCGGAATGAGACTTGAGGAAGGTGAGGCAAATGTGGGCCCTGGCTTTCCCTTCACTTCCAAAACCTCACGAGGCACCGAGACAGCAAGCAGGGCTCTGGACGGTGTCACTGAGCGTGGACTACAGTCCTCGAGCCTCAGTGTCCTCTCGTCTATCTGCTGCTTTACTCTCATGATCACTCTGGATAGTCTCAATTTATCAACACTTTACAAGCTTAAGTCCAAAGTAAGTTTTCTGAAGTCACTCATTAGGTCAGAAAAAGCACAGGATGCCAGCGACATCAGTCTCCAAAGTTCTTTGAAAGCGAAGAGAAAGCTGAGGCTCATGGATCACTCATTTCAACCCCTGGCGGCTGTGTTTGCATTTCCTTCACACCATTAGCCTTGGCTGTCATTTATAAACAGCGAAGTTTAATGGGAAGCCTTATTAAATTGGAGAGACTGGGACAGCACCTTCAACAGCCCTGACGAGAGTCAGACCCGCTCTCCTGCCGGGCTCCTGCCCCCACACCAGTGCCCTGCTCCCCGCACGCACACCTGAGCTGTAGCTGCCGGAGTGCGGCCCAGCCTCAAGTGAAGGCGTGTCAAGCAGCTATTTGGGAGTGCAGGCTGGCAGCAACCCACTTGCAGAAGAACACACACTTCCCCTAGCCCTTTCCCTGTGGCCGACAGAAAAGTCATCTCACTGAACAACGATTTCCTTAGTCAAGCACAACAAGGGCTCTTGAGCAAGCCAACTGTATATACAAATGTACAACTATTCTTTTCTCCAGGTTTTTAAAAAAGAAGCTGAACTTTGTGTTGGAAGACTGGAAGGGAATAGGCTTCCTTTCCTTAGTAGAAAATAGGTCTGTTAATTGATATTTTGGCATCATGAGCTTGTAAAGAATCCTAGAAGGCTCATTCCACGGAGAGGGGTAGGAGGAGTCACCTGAATAATATGCCGTACAAGAGAAACAAGGGCGATAAGCAGGGCAGGGAACATCTGAGCAAGGAGCGTTTGACCTCTTCAGTAGGTCAGCTCTATGCCCTGAGCACCTGTCACATGTAATCAATAAAAATACACTGGGTGGTGCAAAAAGGCAGCTGGGGCATGGGAAGAGGGGGTTTGAAACAAAAGGAGAGGGGTGATTTGCTTTTGGACATAGAACTGGTATTATCTACTATCAATATTAGATGGACTAGTAAAATTGGGCCCAAATGCCAAGTTTAGTAAACTGACTGACACTCAGAAAAGGTTGAAACAGCATTCCTAACGACGTAAGAATACCTTTCAGGTAAGAAGGAGGTAAGACAGGGGTGAGACTTTCGCAAACTCATATAAACAGAAAGCAATGTGGTTTCTAACAGATCAGTACGATGGAGGTGACAGCTGGGAGGAGCAGCAGGGAGGGTGATGCGTGGGACGCAGGGGGCAAAACCAGGGGATGGTCTCCAATACCTGTAAGCACTCGCATGGCGCCATGGACTGCGTTTAAGTCTCCGCTCACCAGCATCCCCATGAGCAGGTTGAAGAGCTGGGGCCAGGCTTCGGGCCAGTCCCAATGAGCAATGGCTGACACCGCATAGGCCACGCTGGAGCGCACCTTGCTTATCGACTCTCTTAAGCCATTGGGCAATAGCTCCCGGATGACGATTTTTGCCTGGAGAGGAGAAAAGCCCACCTGCCATTAGACCAGGTTATAAGTGAGTGGCAGAGTCCTATCCAGTTCATGTGCTGGAAAAGCAATGTGTACAAGACACCACATATCTATGGAAAACTCCAATACGCCAACTGGACAAGTAATTCATCCAGAGAGTCTAACTATGGTCTCTAAACTTACGCTGTCCATTACGGTAGCCACCAGCTACATGCGGCCATTTCAATGTAAATTAATTAAAATTAAATGAAGTTAAAAATTCAGCTCATCAGTTGCCCTAGCCACATTCTAAGTGCTCAGCACCCATACGTGACTAGCGGCTGTACTGGACAGCACGGACACAGAACGTTTGCATAACGGCAGGAAGCTCCAATGGACAGGGCTGCTCTAGACCTTATACCTCAAAATTTCCTGGGGGCCCAGCATGGTTGCACAGCACTGGACTAACTAGAAATATTATTTCATGTAACCCTCAAACAACTCTTTAAAGTTGGAATTTTAGATATTTAGGAAATTGAAGCTTAGAAGTTAAAATATTTTTTGAGTATTTCATAGCCAGTAAAAGGCACACTGGCATCTGCACCCAGGTCCGCCTGGCACTCGAGCTCTCTCATCTGTAGCATGGCTCCCGCAATGCCAGCTACCAGTCACCCCATGGCCTTCTGATAGCTCCTTGTGGTCAGAGAACAACCCTCACATCTCCACAGGCAGACAAGTCGAGTACCTCTCCTCACCCTTTCTGTGGTCTCAGGAGGCCTGAACCTCTCCGACTGGGCACACCAGTGAGTCTCCACGTACTGCTTCAAGATGACTGATGCCAGCTGTGAAAAGAGTAAGCCAAGTAGCACAGCAAGAAAAAGACTCTCTTCCCACATACAAACCATACACACTGCCCGATATATTCATCTGAAGTCTATCTAAATCTGGTATAAAATTCTAAGTTATTTATAAAGTGGCCTTATTCTTTCACTTTCCCATAAGAAAGTTTCACCACCAAGTACAGGGAAATTACTTATAAACTGGGCCAATCAGTCTCGACTTACCTGACGGATTGCCAACGCCCCCTGGGGATCTACGGTCAGCTCTGCCAGGTGAACACCAAATTCTGGAAGGGAAAAGTCTACTGTGAGTCCAAGGGCTCCCAGGAAAGCCATAACGGTTTACTGAGCTCTAACCCTGATGCCACAGGAAAGACTTCAGAGGAGCCTGATTCAGTGGCTGCAAGAGCGCTGATGGCTGCTCAGACCGGCTCCTCCAAGCAGGAGGCACGGGGCAGGGCTGCTCGCGAGGCATGGTCCAGCACCTCTCACTTCCTCCAATTGCTGCACAGCCGTCTTGCCTCCCGTAGTATCTAACCGAACACCGCTGCTATCTAACCCCAAAGGAAAATTAAAAGGTGAGACTTCAGGAGTTGTCCAGATATACACCACCAGAGAAGAGATGATGAAGTCTAAGAAAATCTGGCTTCACAGGCTTAGTCCTAAAAATGCAACTGTTATAAGAGAGCAGTTTCTAACAAGCAACAAATGCATACTGGGAGGCTACAAACAACTTCGACTCCCAAATTAAAATTTAGATCCTTCAATGCAATCCCTATCAAAATCCCAATGACATCTTTTTGCAGAAACAGAAAAACTCATCCTGAAGTTCATATGGAATCTCAAGGGACCCCAAATAGCCAAAATAATCTTGAAAAAGAAGACCAGAACTGGAGGACTCACACAAATCTACAGCAATCAATACAGTGCAGTACTGACATAAAGACGGTCATACAGATCAATGGAATAGATCACTCAATGCAGAAAGAACAGTCTTTTCAACAAATGGTGCTGGGACAACTGGATATCCATGTGCGAAAGGAGAAAGTTGGACCCTTACCTCACACCATAACAAAAATTAACTCAAAATGGGCCAAGGACCTAATAAGGCCTAAAACAATGAAACTCTTAGAAGAAAACATAGGACAAAAGCTTCGTGACATCATGACATTAGATATGGCAATCATTTCTTGGATGTGACGCCAAAGGCATGGGTAACAAAAGAAAAACTAGACAAATTAGACTTCATCAAAATTAAAAAATGTTGTGTATCACAGGACACTATCACAGAGTAAAAGCAGCTACCCACAGAAGGGGAAAACTTGCAAATAGGTATGTAATAAGTCATTAACATCCAGTTATATAAAGAAATTCTACCACTCAACAACAACAAAATGACCCAATTAAATGATGGGCATAAGACTTGAACAGACATTTCTCCAAAGATACATGAAGGCCAATAAGCACATGAAACGATGCTCAACATCACTAATCATTAGGGAAATGAAAAGCAAGACTGAGGTACCACCTCACATACGTTAGGATGGCTACCACCCAAACAACAGAAAACTGCCATTGGAGAGGATGTGGAGAAACTGGAACCCTTGTGCACTGTCAGTGAGAATGCAAGAGGGTGCAGCCGCTGGAGAGCAGTACAGTGGTGGCTCCTGAAAATGTTTTAAATAGAATTACCATATGATCCGGCAAATTCCACTTACGGGTATACACCCGAAAGATGGGCAAGCAGTGTCCTGAAGAGAGATTTATCTGTACGCCATGTTCACGGCAGCATATGTCATAATAGCTAAAATGTGGAAGCAACCCAAGTGACCATCGACAGGTGAATGGATAAGCAAAATGTGGTCTATATGTACAATGGAATACTACTCAGCCTTTAAAAGGAAGGAAATTCTGCAATAGGCTAAAACAACTGCTATGATGGATGAACCCTGAGGACAGTACACGAAATGGAACAAGCCAGTCACAAAAAGACAAGTACGTACGTACCCACTTACATGAGGTACTTACAGTAGTGAAAATCATAAAGACAGAGAGTAGAATGGTGACTGCTAGAGGCTGGGGGACAGGGAACTGGAAAGTTACTATTTAACGAGTATAGAGTTTCAGTTTTACAAGAAGAAATGGGGATAGTTGGCAGCGAGGGCTGTACAACAATGTGAATGTATTTAATACCACTGAACTATGCACTTCAAGAAGGTTAAGATGATAAATTTTATATGAAGTGTATTTTACCACAAGAAAAAAAGTTTGAATTTAGATCTAATTTATACTTGCAAAGAAGTAAATTATCAAATATATATTTGTGAAAAGAGGAAGCAGAACGTAAGACCGAGAGCACACCCTAATTTTCACATCTTGCCTTCCAGGGCTGCGTGATCCAATATGGCAGCCATCAGCTACAAGTGGCTACTGAGGACCTGAAATGCGGCCTCCAAGAACTGATATGTGCTGGAAATGTAAGACTTGCACCAGACTGCAAACGCAGTATGAAACCAAATTCTGTGGAATATTTTAGTAAAGTTTATATCAATTACGTATTGAAATAATACACTGCATACATTTGGTTAAATGATTACAGTATTAAAAATGAATTTTACCTGTTTCTTTTTTACCCTTTAGCTACTAGATGATTAAAACGTTCATGTGACTCACATTCTTCCTACTGGACAGCACTTTTTTGAGAACAGACAGCAGCTTTCAGAACTGCTTGGTCATGGCAGGTGCACAGGTTACAACAGGCTCACCATCCCACTTGAGAGCTGTGATCAGTGGGGTTAAAGCCTGGGCCCTGAGCTGCCGTGGCAATCCCTATCCAAATTCCAATGGCGTTTTCCACAGAAACAAAACAAACAATTCTAAAATCAGCACGAGGGAAGGGATGTGGGAACAGATGTATATGTATGACTGATTCACTTTGTTATAAAGAAGAAACTAATAAAAATAAATAAATAAATAAATAACGTCTCCCATCAGGGCAACAGACTACTAATTTTGAAGTGGGACGATGAGGTCAGGCTGCTTCAGTTAGAAAGCTGGTTTTGCCCCTCACTAACCATGTCACAAATCCTCTACGTCATTTTTCTCATTTGTATATCATCTGTAGTAGTATCTACCGCAGAATTGGTATGAGATTATGTGAGCTAATATATATACTAACAAGAGTGTTTGATACATAGCAAGCAATCGATAAATGCTTTTTATGGTTGTGTACAGCCAAACTGTTCCTGTAAATATTGTGACTATTTACAATTTTACCATTACATTAAAAATTCCCACTTCTAAAAAAAAATTTAAAAAATAAAAAATAAAATCAGCATGGAACCACAAATGACCCAAACAGGCAAAGCAATCCTGAGAAAGAATAAAGTTAGAGGCACCATGCTCCCTGATTTTAAATTGTATTACAAAACTGTAGTAATCAAAACAGTGTAGTATTGGCATAGAAACAGACATACAGATCAATGGAAGAGAATAGAGAGCGTAAAAATAAACCCACACATACATAGTCAATTAATTTATGACAAAGGAGCCAAAAATATACAATGGGGAAAGGAGAGACTCTTCAACAAATGGTGCTGGGAAAACTGAACAGCCACATGTAAAAGAATGAAACTGGACCACTATCTCACACCATACACAAAAATCAATTCAAAATAGATTAAAGATTTGAATGTAAAAGACCTGAAATCATAAAACTCCTTGAAGGAACCATAGGCAGTAAGTTCCTTGACATTGGTTTTGGTGATTTTTTTTTCATTTGACACCAAGATTAAAGGCAACAAAAACAAAAACAAGTGGGACCACATCAAACTAAAAAGCTCTGCACAACAAAGGAAACCTACCGAATGGGAGAACGTATCTGCAAATCATGTATCTGTTAAGGGTTTAATATACAAAATATATGAAGAACTCATACAATTCAACAGCAAATAAAACAACTGGATTTTAAAATGGGCAGAGGACCTGAATATACACTGTTCTAAAGACCTAGAGATGGCCAACAGACACATGAAAAAGATGCTGAACAACACTAATTATCAGGGAAATGCAAATCAAAATCACAATGAGATAAACTCACACCTGTCACAATGGCTATTATCAAAAAGATAAGCAATAACGGGACTTCCGTGAAGGTGCAGGGGATAAGACAGGGGGTGCGGGTTCGATCCCTGGTCAGGGAACTAGATTCCACATGCATGCCATAACTAAGAGTTCGCATGCCACAACTAAGTAGCCCTGTAGCCACAACTAAGGAGACTGCTTGCCACAACTAACACCCAGCACAACCAAATAAGTAAATAAGTATTAAAAAAAAAAAAAGGATTAAGCGATAACAAGTGGTGACAAGAATGTGGAGAAAAGGGAACCTTTGTGCATTGTTGATGGAAATGCAAAATGGTGCAGCCACTATGGAAAACAGTATGGAGGTTCCTCAAAAAATTAAAAATAGAGCTCCCATTTAAGGCAGCAATTCCACTTCTGGGTGTTTATCCAAAGAAAATGAAAACACTAACTCAAAAAGATATATCCAACTCATGTTCATCGCAGTACTATTTATAATAGCCAAGATGTGGAAACAACCCAAGTGTCCACCGATAGGTGAATGGATAAAGAATACGTACGTGGTATGTATGTATATGTATGAGTACAGATACACACACACACACAAAAAATAGGATATTAGTCAACCATAAAGAAGAATGAAATCTTGCCACTTACAACACTACGGATGGACCTTGAGGGCATTATGCTAAGTAAAGTAAGTCAGACAGAGAAAGACGAATACCATATGATCTCACTTATATGTGGAATTTAAAACAAACAAACAAACAAAACAAACAAGCTCACAGACGAAGAGAACACACTGGTGGTTGCCAGAAGCTGGAGATGGGGGGTGGGCAAAATGGGTGAAGAGAGTCAAAAGGTATAAATTTCCAGTTATAAAATAAATAAGTCATGGGGAAGTAACGTGCAGCATGTCAACTACCGCTAATAATACCGTGTCGCATATTTGAAAAGTTGCTGAGACTAGATCTTAAAAGTTTTCATCACAAGAAAAACAAAAATTCCGTAAAAAAAAAAAATCAGTTGTTGTGCTATTATTTTTATTGCCCATCATGAGTACATTGTTCCATCATGAGTACATTGTTTGGCTTTCTTATCGATGTAACTAAAGTTACTTTCCATGGTAAGTGCTAACTATCACAACTAGATTCCACTGAAATAGCCATCCAAAGGGTATTTATGCAATACAAAAGCTTAATATCAGGAAAAAGTTGTTCCAGGCAATGTTCCATGTTCAAGGCTTATCCAGGTAAGCAGGTGAAAAACTACTGAAAATAATCTATGCCTTTTTAAATAATTAATTAATTAATTAATTTTTGGCTGCGTTGGGTCTTCATTGCTGCGTGCGGGCTTTCTCTAGTTGCGGCGAGAGGAGGCTACTCTTCATTGCAGTGCAGAGGCTTCTCACTGTGGTGGCTTCTCTTGTTGTGGAGCACGGGCTCTAAGCACACGGATTTCAGTAGTTGTGGCACACGGGCTCAGTAGTTATGGCTCATGGGCTCTAGAGCACAGGCTCAGTAGTTGTGGTGCATGGGCTTAGTTGCTCTGTGGCACGTGGGATCTTCCCGGAACAGGGCTCAAACCCGTGTGCCCTGCATTGGCAGGCAGATTCTTAAACACTGCGCCACCAGGGAAATCCCTATGCCTATTTTTTTTTAATGTTTAATTTTGAAATAATTTTTAGACTTAAAGTAGTTTCCTCCAATGCGTGACAGTCTTATTCTTTCCTTGTTTTTTATGACCCGACCACTTTTGATAAGTAATGGTCAGTATTTTGTAGAACACATCTTGATGTTCATCCGACTGACGTCTCCTCATGATCAGATTGAGGTCATTCATTTTCGGCAAGAATATCAGGGAAGTGATGCTGTGTCCTTAGCGTATCATAATGTTGATAAATTTTCTTATTGGTAATGTTAACCATGACCACTTGGTAATGTGGGGTCTGCTGGATTTTCCACTATAAAGGTACTGTCTCTCCCTTTACAAATGACAAAAATCTTCAGAGAGATACTTTGAGATTATGTTCATATCCTGTTTCTCTTCAAACACCCACTGATTGATTTTAGCATCCATCTGTGGATCCTGCCTGCAACAATTACTGTGTTGTTTGTCCTGTGGCGCTTTTGTATTTCTTATTCTCTTTACACTTACTACTTACTTCCAATTCTTTTGTAAGGAAGCACTGTCCTGTCTCCTTCATTTATTTCGACCCATGTGGACCCATGCTTGTTCATTTCACTCCATGAGGTTTTTTTGTTTTTTTTGTTTTTTTGCGGTACGCGGGCCTCTCACTGTTGCGGCCTCGCCTGTTGCGGAGCCCAGGCTCCGGACGCGCAGGCTCAGCAGCCATGGCTCACAGGCCCAGCCGCTCCACAGCATGTGGGACCTTCCCGGACCGGGGCACGAACCTGTGTCCCCTGTATTGGCAGGCGGACTCCCAACCACTGCGCAACCAGGGAAGCCCCACTCCATGAGTTTTAACCCAACACTCTCATTATTTGTTCTGTTGCCCAGCTGTTCCACTGTGGCCACCAGCACACCTTCTTACAGGCCTTTCCACATGTTCCCATCGTTTTTCAAGCCCTTCCTTACATGCTGTTATCACAGGATAGTCTAGGCTCACCCTGTATTTTCTCTGCCTAAACCCTGGAACCAACTATTCCTCCAAGGAGCCCTGGTGCTTTTTAGTGGAGAATGCTATTTAGAGATCAAGATCTGGACGCTACGTGTGCTCACTGCTTCTGGGACGTCACTGCTCCTAGGCCCTCTCAGAGAACAGCACCACGACATGTATGTATGCATACTAACCTACGCTTACACGTGTATCTGTCCGTCCATCCGCCTGCCAATCCATCCATCGATCTACTGATAACGCGAATGCCAATCCAATATCTCAAGGTTCACCCTGCTTGTCCTCCTTATTTGTAATGCTTTCTCTGATAGTGATAAATCTGGCTCTCATTATCTACAGTAAAATTACTTATTTGTTCAATCTTAGTATACACAGAAGCTAATTACAGAACTATTAACACTCCTGGGAAAAACAGATATATTAACTGGAGTACAATTTTTGTGTACAGTCCTTTTTGACTTGAGTCTTACAATATGCAGTCAAAATCCTTTTTTCCAGGGACTTCCCTGGTGGTGCAGTGGTTAAGAATCCACCTGCCAATGCAGGGTACACGGGTTCGAGCCCTGGTCCAGGAAGATCCCACATGCCGCGGAGCAGCTAAGCCTGTGCATCGTAACTACTGAGCCTGTGCGTTGCAACTCCTGAAGCCCGTGCACCTAGAGCCCGTGCTCTGCAACAAGAAAAGCCACCGCAATGAGAAGCCCAGACACCGCAATGAAGAATAGCCCCTGTTCACAACTAGAGGAAGCCCGTGAGCAGTAACGAAGACCCAACGCAGCCAAAGATAAAGAAAATTTTAAAAACCAAACACCAAAATACTGTTTTCCATAGTTACTTAGGTTAGTTCTTTCCTCCCACAACGCCTAGTAGTAGTTACACTGTTCATCTGTAATACAGTTAGGTTCATTTGTTACTAATTGCACCCTTCCATTGTTTGGTTTTAATTATTTACTTATTTTGGGGGGTATGTAAAACTTTATTATGATTCCAGAGTTAAAGCTACACAAAAAGGCATATGCTCCCTCCTCATCCCTACTAACTTCCTTCCATCCTTTCCCCAGCAGCTCCATGTAGGTGACCAATCAGTTTCTGGTTTATCTTTTCTGTATTTCTTTTGCGTGAACAAGCAGATACATGTGTATTTTCTTGTATCCTCTTGTTTACAAGAAAAGTAGTATATTACACTCTTTTGCACTTTGCTTTTTTTCAGTTAACATTATAATCTGGGGGCTTCCGCGGTGGCGCAGTGGTTGAGAGTCCGCCTGTCGATGCAGGGGACACGGGTTCGTGCCCCGGTCTGGGAAGATCCCACATGCCGCGGAGCGGCTGGGCCCGTGAGCCATGGCCGCTGAGCCTGCGCGTCCGGAGCCTGTGCTCCGCAACGGGAGAGGCCACAACAGTGAGAGGCCCGTGTACCGCAAAAAAAAAAAACAAAACAAAGAAAACAAAAAAACATTATAATCTGGAAACCATTCCAAAACAGTTCCTCAAGATTCCTTATTCTTTTTTACGGCTGCATAATACACCACTGTATGGATACACATACTTTTTTCAGCCATCTTCCTATATATGGGCAACTAGATTGCTTCCAATCATTTTGCTTTTATAAACACTGTTGCAGTCAATAATAGTGTTCAGTATGTATTTTTATATTGTTAAATGTGTATCTTCAGGGTGTTTTCCCAGAAGTGGGACTGCTGGGTCAAGAGTAAGTGCATTTGTAGTGTTGTCAGGGGTGGCCAAATTTCCCTCCAGAAGGACTGCACCAATGCGCATTCCCACGAGCACTGTTAAAGAGTGTTTCTCCAGGGCTTCCCTGGTGGCGCAGTGGTTAAGAATCCGCCTGCCAATGCAGGGGACACAGGTTCGAGCCCTGGTGCGGGAAGATCCCACAAGCTGCGGAGCAACTAAGCCTGTGTGCCACAGCTACTGAAGCCTGCACGCCCAGAGCCCGTACTCTGCAACAAAGAGAAGCCACCGCGATGAGAAGCCCACGCACTGCAATGAAGAGTAGCCCCGGCTCGCCGCAACTAGAGGAAGCCCGCGTGCAGCAACGAAGACCCAACACAGCCAAAAATAAATAAATAAATAAGTTTAAAAAAGAAAAAAAAGAAAAAAAAGTGTTTCTCCACCACCTCACCAACAGAACATGCTTTAAAAATTTTGCCAGTCTGATGGAGGAGAAATGATATCTTGATGTTGTTTAATTTGTATTTCTCTAAATCCTGAGGGACTTTACACTATTTGTGTGTGTTTGATGCCTTCTTTTTTTTTTTTTTTTTGCGGTACGCGGGCTTCTCACTGCTGTGGCCTCTCCCGTTGCGGAGCACAGGCTCTGGATGCGCAGGCTCAGCGGCCATGGCTCACGGGCCCAGCCGCTCCGCGGCATATGGGATCCTCCCAGACCGGGGCACGAACCCACATCCCCTGCATCGGCAGGCGGACTCGCAACCACTGCGCCACCAGGGAAGCCCTTGATGCCTTCTTAATGACACTTAGGAGGAGGGGTGAGTTCTCTGTCCATGCCCCACCCCCTCATTGTTCTATTGAGGTTTTGGTCCTTTGGTTCTCAATTTTTAAGAGTTCTTTATATATTAAGGATATTATCCTTTTGTCTGTGGTATATGCTGTGAAAATCTCTCACTTTGTCAGCTGTCTTCTGACTGAAAAAAATTTCATCTCTATTTCTTCTGAGCTTGTTTTGAGGTCCAAGTTTCTAATGTATAATTTCCCTTCTCTCTCAGGAACTCCTGTTCACATCTCTTGCAGGGCAGGTCTGCTAGTAATGAAGTCCCTCAATTTTTGTTTGTCTGAGAAAGTCTTCAGTTTTTTTTTTTTTGCTGTACGCGGGCCTCTCACTGCTGTGGCCTCTCCCGTTGCGGAGCACAGGCTCCGGACACACAGGCTCCGCGGCCATGGCTCGCGGGCCCAGCCGCTCCGCGGCACGTGGGATCCTCCGGGACCGGGGCACGAACCCGTGTCCCCTGCATCGGCAGGCGGACTCTCAACCACTGCGCCACCAGGGAAGCCCAAGTCTTCAGTTTTGAAGGCTGATTTCAGAGGATACAGAATTCTAGGTGGTAATATTTTTCTATCATCACTTGAGATATCTCACTCTACTCTTCTCTCGCTTATATGGCTTCTGAAGAGCGGTCCAATGTAATTGTTAATTCTTGTTCCTCTATGGGTAAGGTACTATTTTCCTCTGACTCCTTTCAAGATACTCTCTTTGTCTTTGGTCTTCTGCAGTTTGAATATGATAGGCCTAGGTGTAATTTTGTTTGTTGGTACTGACTTTTTATATGGTGTTTTTTGTCACGAAAATTAAAATTTTAATGTAGTCAAATTTATCAATCTTTTACTGCCTCCGGATTTTGAGTCATAGTTAGAGAGCATTTCTTTATGCCAAGGATAAGGAAAAATTCACCCATACTTTCTTCTAAAACTTTTATGGTTTCATGTTTTAAATATTTAGATTCCTAATCATTTGAAGCTAATTTTTTTTTTTTTTTTTTTTTTGCGGTACGCGGGCCTCTCACTGTTGTGGCCTTTCCCGTTGCGGAGCACAAGCTCCAGACGCGCAGGCTCAGCAGCCATGGCTCACGGGCCCAGCTGCTCCGCGGCATGTGGGATCTTCCCGGACCGGGGCACGAACCCGTGTCCCCTGCACCAGCAGGTGGACTCTCAACCACTGCGCCACCAGGGAAGCCCTGAAGCTAATTTTTTTGTATGGTGTGAGATACTGATCTAATTCCAAACGGCTACCCAATTGTCCCAGCACCTTTATTAAAAGGTCCATCTTTACCCCAATGATATGAGATGCCACCTTTATCAATACTGCATTTCCATAGTTACTCGTGTCTACTTCTGGACTTTCTATTTTATTCCACAGTTCTATCTGCCTATTTGTGTGCCAGTGCCGCACTGCTTATTTTAATTATAGAGGCTTTACATAACGGTTTAATGTCTGGTAGAACTAGTCCCTCCTCACAGTTTTCCTTTTTTGGTGTTTTTGGAGCTATTTCTTCCAAGCTTATTTCTCTATGAACTTCAGAATCAACCTTTCTCACTCATCTAGAAGGCTGAGTTGTCCTATCCAAGGACAGCGCACACCTTTCCATTTCATGTCTGCTTTTAAGGCTTTCAGGAATGTTTAAAAAGATTCCCCTAATAGGTTTTTGCACGTTTCCTGTTAATTTTGTTCCTAAGTATTTAATCTTTTTGTTGCTATTGTAAACGTTTTTTAAAAAACCACCATTATATTCTCTAACCTTTCACTGTTTGTGTATATGAAGGCTATTGTTTTTTATATTTTAATTTTTTGTATTTTTAATTTATGCTACCTTACTGAATTCTTAAGATTCTTAACTCTTTCTTATTACACCCTTATTTTAAGCTTCAGTTACTGATACAACCTTACGGCACCTATCATGTCACTCAGCAAAGGAGAATTTTCGCAAGACCGCCGAAAAAGCCGCCACATTCTTTCTAAAGCATTTGTTAAGTGATTAAATCGCAAGCAAACACTTCACACCTGCAGAATTACCTCTAAAGATACTGAAATCCATTCTAATTCTTAGGGTTAATCTGGCTACTTCAGCCTCTGGTAAGTCTAAAAAACCCATTTTTAACAGAATAAACAGTAGGTGCCTACAACCCAAAGATATGGGAATCAACTTTCCAAATGGACTAAAACACAGATGAGTCAGACATAATTTAGGAAGACCTCTTGGATACCAACCAATGTTCAAGTTTAATGGAAAAAAGCACTCAAAAATGCATGTGCGGGGTTTTCCCTGGCGGTCCAGTGGTTAAGACTCCGAGTTTCCACTGCAGGGGGCATGGGTTTCATCCCTGGTCAGGGAACTAAGATCCCAGCATGTCGTGGCCAAAAAAAAAAAAAAAAAACCAAAAAAACAAAGAGAGAGAAAGAGCACTTGTAATGCTCTGTAAGGCTCCCAGACTTCCTTTGACTTCAGATACGTGATGTGACAATGGATGCTAACTTTATGGCCCTAAGTCTGCTAAGAATGTCACTGTCTACCCAGCCTCAGCTCCCTGGGTACTGTCAACCAATTCTGGTGAGCCTATATGAGGTCCTTCAGAATGACTATCAACATATTCACAAATTACCTAGGCCACGCAGTGTTTTCTTTTACAGCACTGTTTCAATAATGTTTGCATGGAGCACTCTGATATGCATTTTTAATGTTCCTGCCAAGAGTACAATTCTGGATCATCACTACAGGGACAAAGTAATGAGATCAAGATAAACAAAATCTTTAATCATAAGGTGCGAAAAAGATACTGAGGTATAAAATAGGACTTTTTTGAGGAGGGTTTGAAACATGAGTGGAAACTATAAAGCTTAAACCAATCTGAATAATTTCCTCCCAATAAGCACAGATGCTGCTGTCGGGTCCGCGCCGAGGCTCACAGAAGGGAGAAGGAAGCAGGCCTTCTCCATCAGTCCACACTCCCAACGACCAGAAGAGTCATTACAGCAGGAAGACCGGGCAAACTCTACACAGGGGTCCTTTCTCATCAACCTGAGAACTTCAAGTTCACTCTTTTTAAAGAAAAGCTTAGTGTGAATACGTGTTTTCCATCTGAGCGCCAGGAGGTGGTCGTGCTCTGGTGAGGATCTCACAATAACTGGGAGCTCTTCATTCTATAACATAATGTTTAAATTCCTCTTGTCAGGAACCTATCAGAGATCACACCCCAATTTCCACCAATCACCGTGCTTCACACATCACTGAGACTGTAAAAGATGGTGAGAGGGAGAGATCATCAGAAGATTAAGATCCATGTGGGAGCCCAGAAACCTAAGTCAGCCAGGGGATTCATACCCACAACAAGCATTACAGAATGGATTTTCTCTGAAAGTTTATTTCCTCCACGTAGGAAACTAGAAGCTCGAAAGTTCGAAAAACATGATTCTCTGTTCAAAAGCTTTAATGGGAAAGAAAACCTTCAAAGAGTATCATCTAAAGACAAATTTTTAAAACAGAATGGATAAACAGAATAGATTTTCTTCCCTACAGGCTCCCGGAGTTTCAAAAACAGTGACATGATCAACTCTGGGTTGGAAACCCCCCAAATTCAAAGACAAAGAGCTCATGTGCATTAGGTTATAGAGAGATATGAGGGAAAATATCAATTATTATTTTATTTAACCTAATTTAGTCTGTCTAGACCATATACCCATTAGAAATACAGGATATCAGTCGCCATAAAAGAGTTTCATATCATAAAATTTAATTTTATTTTTAGTTAGTTTAATTTTAATTTACTTAAAAGCTATATGAAGCATCACTGACAAGACGTGACAGTGGTGGTGTGCAGGTGATGAACTCTGTGCTCTGTAAAACTCATAGGATGAAAAGCCAGAAAAAACCCTCAAGTTCTCTGACTTACTTTAACTCTGATCAACACCACTGCCTTATACACTGATGACTTCTGTGAAGTAGGAAAAATCCTATATACAGATATTCACTTAACAGAGATCATACAATATTTTTTGATGAAGTATAACTAAGTATATCCATAAAGAAAAAAGTACTTATATTTTAGTGTGTGTTGGGGGATTTCCAGTTTTTCTGAAATTAACAATTTCTTTAGAAAGCATTAGAAAGAACAGCTGAATAACTTACTTTGGGATGATTAAGGGAGGGAAAATACAAGAGACATAGACAGACAGAGCTGTTTTATTCTGTCTTGCTTGAAAAGGACCAATTCCAGATTAAACTAAGATTCAATCTATGAAGTTAGGCCAAAGGGGGACATTCTCAAGTGGGCTGTATGAAGTTAGCTTTCTAAAGCCATTTTCGTTAAGAAATTTAATTTCTCTAGTTCCCTTTCCCAAGGTGAATAAAGACAGACCTGTTCGATTTGTACCCTGTACCCTGGGTTTGTACCCTGACTCTAAGTGGTTCTGGATTAACCTTTAATCCAACCCAAAATGGTAGCCTCTGACTTCCTAAGGAATCTTTTGCCTGTCTCCTTAATCATTCTCTGGCCTTTTAGTCTCTGCTGCCTCTCTGGTTTTCCTCACTCCTCTTTCTCTCATTTCACCCCACTTGGCAAAAACACGATCCTTCTATAACTTGGCTGGGAAGGGAAGATCCAAAGGAGAGCGTGGAGGAGAAAGGATAAGCTGAGAAATACATGCTCCTGGTCTTAAGGGTCGACTGGAGACATGAGGCTTGGACAGTCAGGAAGGCTCCTACTAGGAAGAATTGGGGACAGGGACTGGCTGGGAAGGAGGGAGTTCTGAGGAGAGCTCTGGAGAAGTCCCCCTTTCTCACAGGGTTTTTCACAAAACCACAGCTGAAAGGAAAAAGAAAACTGCACCACTGGCCTTTTTCCGAGCGTGGCCGCCTTCCGCTCGGCTCAGTGCCCGCCACACGCCCAGGAGTGCGTCTGGATCCTGGAGGGCTCCCTTCGCAGGTGACAGTGCTTACGCTACACTGGAAGAGAGCCAGAAAAGCGCCCATGAGAACCAGAAAGCAAACTTCCACCAGCAGGATCATCTCTCTAGGCACCTAAGATGGGGAATCAACACAGATATCTCGGCAGCGTCGGATGTCAGGAAAAGCGAGGGAGAGATAATCCCCCCTCCCCAGCTCAATATAATGGTGGTGGGAGGAAAGAAAAAATGTATCTTGTGTGACATATCTGCCGGGAGCAAGACAGAAAAGACTAAGTCAAGGCCAAATGTCTTCACTTCTAACACACAAAAGAAATAACTAAAAGAAGAAAATGACCTAGGGTCTAAATCTAGTCATATAAGAAAGTCTCTGCTACACTGGCTGGCCTGGAGAATTAAAGCTTCAGAACGAAAGCAACACATCCCACCACTCCGGTGATGCTGCTCTCAGAAGACAGTAAACAGAGAAGAAAAAAAAAGGAAATAACTTCATTCTAAGATATAAAAAAGTCAAGCATAAATACTCCAAAAAAAAAAAAAGAGCTGACATTCTCAAAAATCATGATCTTGTAATAAGTCACCAAAAAAGAGCTCATAAAGCTGAGTAGAGAACATTAGACTTTGACGTAAGAGACCTTCGGCAGTTCACAAACTATCCTCTTTAATTACCGTGTTTATAAGATGCTTGATATGATCCCACCTACTAAATAAAATGGAATTAGAAGAATGCTCTAACAGATCAAAAAGACTAATTCTTACTTTACTGAGGTAGAACTAAACTCCTACAAACCCTGTTGATAAAACTCAAAATCTCAGTCTTCCTAAGGAAACAAAAGGGTACCAATTATCTGTTGGAAAACTGTATAGCAGAGGAACCTCCAACTTTCAAGTAATAAGTTTCTCAGTTTAGGATGTGAGTGCTGTCTGAAGAAGGTGGCTAGTGGCACCATCTCCTCTGCCACTTAGCCCTGTGAGATAGGCTTTCACTAGTCAGAAAGGTTTGCTGGGTTTCCCTCAGATTCCACGTGACTAGGGAAAACAGCAAGCACAGGGACTTAAGAAAACCATCCCAGGACACCAGGCTGGTGGGCATAGCCTATCTTCATCCTTTCAGAATTAGCCCACTATACGAGTCAGATGGATCTCTGACATACGCACCGTTTCTTGGCTTAAGAGGACAGGTTCCCATTCTGGAAAACATGGTAACTGACAATGGGCAAGTTATTTCCCGGAAAATACCAGCTGGCAGACCGAATGACCTGGATGTCCTTTGGGCTCCAGCACCTCCGTTTTCTAAGATAACTGCTTCTTAAAATCTCCCCTACTCCAGAATCTGGTCAGAGCACGGCAACCTCTCTTATCTGTCCACTTAACAGAGAGTTGACAGCCGACCTGTGTCTTTCCCCCCAAATTAAATTAGAAATTGTTCCCTTTGTCAAAGGGAATAGACGGGTTAATCTGAAGGATCGGCTGGGACCAGTCTCCCACGCGAGGCAATAATAAGGCTCATAAAGACAGTGTGGTTATTTGAGGAGACAGAGGGACTAGAAACAACCAGATCTGGTTGTCATCCAATCTTGGGCCTCTCGGAACCAAAGAAGGATGGAAAGAACACACATAATAACAGACACCAACTCCCAGATTCCCCATCAACTCCAAGTTTTAAGGAAGTGTGTTTCCTAGGACCAGAAAGCAAGGTTTCTTCTACTAGGATAAAATGAAAACACGAAGCAACTCCAAAGGAGTGGAAAAGATTCATTCACTTGCAAGAACGGCTGCTCGCCTAGGCCTGCAGGGTGTTCTAACAGTGGGAGCAATGCCCTGCGTGCTTCCTCAGGCCAGACTGCTGGCGAAAGCCGGGCTGGGGAGGCACGTGCTCTGCTTTCATTAAAGGAGAAGAAACGGGCCGCGCAAAGGAAATGTGTGACATTCAGACTGAAGAGAAGACAGGCGGTACTCTGGACCCCATGGCAAAAAACAACTTGTGAAAGGCCACAAGAGGAGGACAGGAAAGAAGCAAGGTACTGTATCTGAGGAACGGATCACCATCCGCCATCTCAAAAAGAGGTTACTGAAAGGGGTGGATTTCTACAGTTTTTAAAAAAAACAAAAGAAATTAGACTATTTAAAAACACAAACAACCCCCAAAGGGTCCAAAGTACCACATTCAACTCCACAGACTTGATTCAGCCCTGCACATCACATCCCAAACCTGTGAGTCACATGCCTTCCTACTGGGTCACCAACAGCAGGCTGCTGTGTCAAAGCCTCTCCACGGCTCACAGCACACTGGTAGCAGGTTCCCGGTAAGGTATGGGGTGTGTGTGTGGGGTGTGTGTGTCTGTGTGTGAGAGGGAGAGAGAGAATCTATTCCCATCAGTGGCCTAGATCAAATGCAAAATTCTGTACTTCTGTTTAATTTCTTATTTTGAGACCCAAAAAGATGAAGCAGGAGAGTAGAACTTCAAGAAGATCTCAAGAAGATGATAACTGACTTTGCCTAGATGAGACCATGGTGTTGGCTAGCGTCAAAGGGATCAGAGCCCAATCGGAGCTGCTGCTGGACAGTTCAAACACGAGCGAAGGTTCACCTTTTGTAGGAAAGCACCGGACCTATGCCTGGGGCACCGGGAACCCTGGGTGTCGCTCAGGGAAGGTACCGGACCTTCAACTTTATTCTAGTAGCAACTTGAATGTGGTGAGGTTCCTCTGCTCTGTCACCCTTGCTCCTTCACACCCAAGGGCGGCAGGGACGGCAGCGTGAATAAAGGACTTTCGCCTACTAGGCTGTAATAACTCCTACAGGTCAATCTGTGCACAGCTCCTCTTATAGGATCTGACATTTCACAAGACAATGACAACGACAACTGGGCCTTCACAATGGTCCTTAACCTGCTAGAGCCCAAATCTCAACGTATTTCCAACAGAGATAATTTAGTTCTTCAAGAACTCTCTCATGCCGCGGGAGAATATAAAATTAAATTTAAGTGAGCTTTGTCTTAAGTTCTTTTCAATAAAACCCCTCAGTCCATAGGCGGGCCAAGTCCTACGGACACTCTGAGAGGTGGTGGGACCGTCCTGCTGAGCTGGAGGAGTCCGCAGGTTTGGAGTTCTGCCAGCGAAGCCCCGACAGGCCAGACGTATTCCTGACACAAACCCCGAGCGGATTTCCCTCCTCCTGTTTCAGGATCTAATGCTCTTCGGAGCGTGGCTGCCCTGGGCCAGGAGAAAGGCCCGCTCGGCAGGAACTGAAGGACAACCTCAAGCCAACGGCTTGTTTTCTCCTCCATCACTTTCAAGCTTCCAATAGGAGGAGGGGGACAAAGACACAAAGACAAAGGACGATCGGCTCCTCCGAACAGTGCCGGCCGCTCCGAAAACCGGCGGGGACGCGGCGGGGAGGGGAGGCGGCCGCACAGGCGTGATTGATTCCCGGGGAAACGTGCGGAGGCCCCGCCGGGCCCCCAGCTGACAGCCTCGCCCAGGCCCGCCGTCCGGCGGAGAACGCGCCCCCGCCTCAGCCCCCGCCCCCACTCCGGCCTCGCGCCCCGGCCCGGCGCCCCCGGCCCCGCGCTCCGCCCGGCCGGGCCCCAGCGGCCCCAGGCCTCCCCGGCCCCCGACCTCCCCGGGTCCAGCCTCCAGCCGAAGCGCGGCCAGTGGTCAGCGCGGCCCAGACCCGCCGCCCTCGCGACGGCCCGCCTCACTCACCCTCCGTCACCTCCAGCACCTTAATCTGCTCCTCGGCGGCCGCCCGCACCTCCTGCACCGGGGACAGGATCCCGGTGAGCGTGTCCACCAATGCCTCCTTCAGCCCCTGGGCCACCGGCCCCGGCAGCCCGGAGGCCGCACCAGCTGCCGCCGCCGCCGCCATCTTGCTCCGCGCCGCGCGCCAGCCCCGCGGCCCAACCCGCCGCCGCCGGACGGCTCCTGCGCGCGGCCAATCCGCGAGGCCGTGCCTGCGCACTGGCCGGGCAAGCGCGCGAGGGCGGGGCCGCGGCCCGAGCCTCCGGAGACAGCGCCACCTGCCGCGGGGACGAGAACTGCACCGTCTCCGCAGGAACCTGGCCGGGGGGCCAGGAGGTGGGGTTTCTCCTGCGGCTTAACGGCGGCTGGGCAGCCTTGCCGGGAGCGCAGCTCGTGACCTGTGACTCCACATGCACGGGTCCTTCACGCGTAAGGTACCAAGTCAGGAGAGGGTGGGATGGGGATGGGTGGACGAGGCTTTAAGGAGAGGGTCGGAATTAGCTCCTCTTTCAAACCAACCGCTTTTGCCCTGAAACAAGTGAGAGTCTTCATCTCTTAGCCTCAGGAATCCAAAGGTCGGGAGAAGGAATCTGCGTGGACTGGGCAGTGGGGAGTCCATTGGTTTTTCAGGTGGATGAACCCAACCTCAAGGTTGGACTGTGGCTGGCCAGGAGAGAGCAGCGTGGGAAAGGGAATTCCATCCAGAGTAAGTGCTTACAAGTCCTATTGAGAATAAGTCCTACTAGCTGAGAAAGTATAAAGTTTTTTTTCCAGGGAAATTATGGCTGGACCTTACAGGGTGGAGGGATAAGTAGTTAATATGGCCATCCTGGGCTGCTCGGGGACATGGCTCAAGGTGCAGAGGCACTCCTAAAGCCTGGAGCAAGCGGAGAGGATTGTTGAGAGGGGTTAGCAGTGCAGGGCAGGGCCAAGCACGTGGCAGCACAGGGATGGGGCTGTCGTTGGAGTGCCAGGGTCAGAGCAAATTTCTTAGTAAGCTGTTCAGGTTAAGTGCCTTGAAAACGTTTCTAAGAACCATAACTCCTTCCCAAGTGGCAAAGAAAACCAGTTAGCAATTCCTAGCCCAGTTCTAAGACTTCAGAGGCTAAGCTGGCCACAGGAATTAAGTCACCTCGCCTGAGTATTCTTGCGAAAGAATGATTCCTCGATTATTTATTTTGAGGAGAGCTCTAAACCCACTTGCCACCTCTTACTAGAGGGCAGAGGTGGCTTGTGTCACCACAATTTCGTAGGGGAAAGATGCCCTTTTGGATGCCACAGTTCCACAGTAGGGCAGAGTAGGACTTCCTATTTTCCTTCTTTCAGTGGCCAGGAGAAGCAGAACTCTATTAGAACAGCTTCTTTTCTCAGAGGTTTAGTCACTTTTACCCCAAGAAGAAAACTTAGGCAAGTCCAGAGGGTGGTATGTTTTCAAACATCGAGGCAGTGGATGGAGGATTCAAAGAGCCCCGAGGTCTGGGCTGGACGTTTCGAGTTCTGGTGAAGGAGGCTGCGTCCAGTCTGCAAGCAGGACCCCACCCCACCCTCAACCAAAGGGGCCGAGAGGGTCCTACTTAGGGCTGAGGATCAGATATTCAGGCAGGTGGCTCTTACCTCTGGGTTCGGCAAATGACCTTCCCGATCAAGGCACGGGCCAGAAGATAAATGGAAACAGAAACCAGACAGAGGGAGCTGGAGAGAGCTATAGGACAACACAGAAGATAGCTTTATTGAAATGCAAATGGCATCAAACAGGTGACTGTTGGTGGGAGGAGACATGCCTGATGGACAGAGGGCCCAGGTGAGGGGCCTCCGGCAGTGATGGAGGAAGGCCTCTTCTGCGGCCCCGGCATGGATTTAACTTTCAACCACTTTGTTATTTAAGATTAATAACCGAGGGCACGGCCCAGCTCTCTTTATGATTGTTACCGCAACTATGTACAACGGCTCACTTTCTCTACATCAGATATAAAGGGGGGGTAGGTTGAAAGACGGAGGGCCAGTGATAAAAACCATAAACACACAGACACACACACATATCCAGGTTTGGGGGTTTGTGCACAATAAATTAAAAAAAAAAAAGGGTTGCAAAGATTCCTGCCCACCTTCCACCTGAGGATCGCCATGTGTTTGAGAAACAAGATTCCATCACACAAGCAGCACTGCCTGAAACAGGACGGGTGCGTTAGGGACAAGGAAAGGAACCCAGCAGGGGCTGGAATTCATTTGAGAAAAAGATTGTTCTGTTAAAAAAAAACACCAAAACCCAAAAAACAGCAAGTGGGAGGCCCTCGCTCAGCAGTGGCCCAGAGACGGGCTGGGATGGGACTGGGATGGGAACCCCTGCCTTCCCATCCACATCTTCTCTCTGGAGACACAAGCCATGGCGTGGATGCGGGGAGACCCCACAGGAGCTGGACGAAGGGCCCAGGGTGACTTTAGTGCAGCGCTTCACTAGCCTTCTCATCCTCCTCCAGCTGCTTGGTCCCCGAGCCCAGGAGGCCCAATGCCAGATGGTTCTTCGTCTTCCACCCACAAGTGCTCTCATGAGGAAAACGAACAAACTTGAAACAAAACCAGTTGTACGCACCTCATCTCCCACACGGCCCCACCAGCGGGGGTCTGCGAGTTTGGAAAGATATGAAGCTCCTTTCAGATTAAAAAAAAATTTATTTATTCTATCGCCATGAGTAGTTGTGTGTCCCGGTGCTGGGAAAGGATGGACGACCCCGACGACTTGGTGCTCCACTGCCTCAACCTTTCTCCTGCGGACTGAGCAGGGCCGGGGTGTGTGTGTGTGTCGGGGGCAGGAGGTTCTGGCAGGTTCTCAGACCTGGCAGTGCCCTTTAGAACTGGGGCAAGGGCGAGGGATGCTGCTAAGAGAACAAGTTTTCATGGAAATGCAAGTCACATTTTTAAACCGTTCTCATCCTATTACATCACCAGAAAAAGGCTGAGTAGACACGTCACCCAGCAGAAGAGCTACCTGGAAGAGCTCTCCCACTGCGTCCCCCTGGGAAGCCCCTAGGAATCTCAGAGCCATGACATTTTTCTCTGAAGGTTGTGTTTGACTAGGAGATGCAAGCATTCCCCCCTAACTTCTACCCAAAGGCACACATACCCGTCCTTTCTGTTAAATGAAAGGAAAAACAGAATCATGAGGAAGCATGAGAACACTGTGAAACTAATGTTAAAGTCTGAATTATAACCTAGGACCTTATTTTTGGTCCTAAAGCCCCAGTGTGGGGACTCTGACCCTTGGCTTTCCCTAACACAGTGAGCTGCAAACTGTAGTGTGCAGCAGAATTACCTAGAGGTTCGTTAAAACACGAATCACTGGGGCTTCCCTGGTGGCGCAGTGGTTGAGAGTCCGCCTGCCGGTGCAGGGGACACGGGTTCATGCCCAGGTCCGGGAAGATCCCACATGCCACGGAGTGGCTGGGCCCGTGAGCCATGGCCACTGAGCCTGCGCGTCCGGAGCCTGTGCTCCGCAATGGGAGAGGCCACAACAGTGAGAGGCCCACATACCGCAAAAAACCCCAAAAACAAACAAACACACGAATCACTGGGCCTTCTCCCCAGTTTCTGATTCAACAGGTCCGGGATGGGTTCTGAGAACTTCATTTCTATCAAGTCCTCAGATGCTGCCAACACTGCTGGTCTGGAAACATATGTAAGAACATATTAAGAAATGAAAGAGGTGGGCGTCAGCTCCCAGTTCCGATGCAGAAAATATAGCAGCACACAATATGTTGTTTTGGCAGAAAGCTATGCATTTGAGTAGGGAATGTCTGTCACGGGGGCCTATCCAATTAACTCACTTTTGTCGAGAAATCAGAATAAATAGTTGAGAGGAGGCAAAAAAAAAAAAAAAAAAAAAAGAAATGAAAGAGGTGGGAATTCCCTGGCGGTCCAGTGGTTAGGACTCGGCGCTTTCACTGCTGTGGCCTGGGTTCAATCCCTGGTCAGGGAACTAAGATCCTGCAAGCCGAGGGGCACAGCCAAAAAAAAAAAAAAAAGAGAGAGAGAGAGATGAATCAAGGGACCAAGTGTTCACTTACTTCCATGACCATGCCTATCACAGAAAACTCTCCATGGCATAACCACTAAGAAAGAACCAAAACACCAAACTGGGAGGATTCAGTACACACAAGCTTAATTTTCCACTGTGTTGGTATTTCTGCAGCTTCCAAATTTCTCTTGGTGTCCTCACGTTCAGACTATGCCGTCTCTCGCAGGGTCTGTGGCTGGAGCACTTGCTCCAGGCTGGGCTGAGCTGACACACACACATGGACCCTCAGCAGTGGGCAAGCCAAGGTGGTGGCCCCCTATATCCCTGATCAGGTTGACTGAGACATCATGAATACATAAAACGGATTCAATTATAAAGGGCAGCCTCAGGCTTTGGCCTTCTGGGAACACCGTGTCCCTAAGACCATTTTCTTACGGCCTCTTTGGACCGTAAGTGGGGGCCATGGACCAGAACTCACTAGTAGTTATCAGTCATCATAAGAGAGTACTGGGGTTCCACTAGTGAACCCTCTGGAAGAGCACATTTCAGCCCATCAGTTGAGGGGGGCTGCTTACTAGTAGACTAGAGTCTACTTACTAGCTTCAGCTTAGGTAAGGCCCAGGATTAAGGAAAGGGAAAAAAGTATGATGAGAAGTTACATCTGGTGGCCCAGATGACTTTAGCCCTAGAAAGAATGCCTCGTTAAATGTGTGATTACGACAAGCGCAACTTCCTCTCCCAAACGCCTTGCAATAAAGGGTCCCTAAAGTAGCATGGAGGCTCGCCCTGATCCCAGCTTACAGGGCCAAGCCCCACTCATGTAGGCAACTTTCACCCCTGTGCAGGGTTGGTGTGTGTGAGGTGCTGGTGGGAAGGCGCAGGTCACCACTGCTTTCTTCCTCCTCTTGGAAAAGTACAGGAAATAAAGGGACCTCAGAGATTGAAGAGTGCCCCTCTGAAGACTGGGAGTCTTGTCTCAGGGAGCTAGGAGTGAAGAAACGGTGAGATGAGGCCCAAACCAGGAAAACCAGAAAGCAAGAAATAAAAAATTTTTTAAAAACCACTATTTTGTCTTGGGTCCTTAAGGAGTATGGATAGACGAGTGAGAAAGTTGGTAATTCAGAACCAAAGCTTAGCATGTGACCAAAGCTTAGCCTGTCAACCACTAAGGACTCTGCAGTAGGGGCTCCCCAGGACCTCAGGAAACCCCACTTCCCTGCAGCTTCCCGAGGCTCTGACCACGTGACAAAGGTGCTGGGATGACACTCAACGCACACAGAGATAAGCACCGCAGAGCTGCCTCAAAGCAGAGGTTTTAAAAAATACTCGATGAAGCTCAGAAGATGGGAAACGGCAGCAGTCAACTGCTCTTGTGAGAGAGACACACACAAGACATCGGGTCCTCTGCTGGCCTCCGTCACCTAGTACTTTATTTTTCGTGCCTAGGCAGGGGCTGAGGACAAATACACTGGACAAAATGCGTTGGTCTCCTTCATCCAGGAACGAGGGGCCGCGGCCGCACCTCTGCCCTGAAGCGGGGCTGGGCGTTGAGCCACGTGGTCTGCTCGCCGGCTTTGGTGAGGAAAGGAGTTGGGGGCTGGGGGTGGGGGAGGGCACACACGCCAGTCCTGGAGAGGCCGGATTCTTCTCAAGGTGCTGGGCGTTGAGAGTTTAGCCCTGGGACCCAGCTTTTCTTTTTTGAGGGATCCCAGTGGTCTCGACCAAGAAGCAGGGGTGTAGGTGGCAGAGAATGCTGTGGATCTGCACGTGCCACTCATCCAGGGTGGAGGCTGTGGGGCTCGGGTTTCAGCTCCAGAGGACGCTGGAGGAGCGCCCCGAGGGTCCTAGCACCGTGAGGAGTTTCGGCCTGCCCCAGTCGCCATGTCACCGTGATTCCTGGGGGATGATCCACGCCCACAGCCAGGGGCCCCGGTGGACAAGTGGAAACGGGCCCAGGCTCCAGAGGGAAAGCGGAGGGGCAGTGCCACTTCGCCAGATGGGATCCCGCTTTCTGGAGGCAAGCGGCTGGAGACCCGGGCTAGACGCAGCAGCCAGCCGAGAGCAGAGCGGTGGATCCGGGAACGGAGATGAAACGCCGGAACCTGAGGCCTCCAGAGCCAGCCTGCTGAGGATCCACGTAAACTTCGCGGTGGTATCCACGGTGACCAGGGAAGCGGGAATCGCTTTGGGGGTCTGAGGCAGTTGGAATGGAGGAAGAGGGTCACCCCTTTCCTTTTTCTCAAGTAGCCAGTTAACGCCCATGACCGAAGGCACTGGCTGGGCAGCACCGAGAACAGAGAGAAAGGCTCAGCCCCCGGGTGGAGACGGCGCTGGGAGCCTGAGCCCGGCCACGGGGCTGCAGCTGGGGAGGGGCCGCGAGAGGCCAGAGCCCAGAGAAGGCCCGCTCGGGTGTCTCCCCGTCCTTCCAAGCTCGAATGCCCAGCTCCGGGGCTTTCCTCCTCCTGCACGGCAGAGACCTTAAGGCAGTGATGTCAGCACCATCCTTGGACAAACAGCCTCTTCCCGCTCAGAATTGCATACTTTCCGGCTGAGTTGGGGGTCTCCACGGCTCTAGCAGCATCAGCAGACATCGTCTCCAGCAGAGACGAGCCCGTCACCCATGGCAGCCACCAGGTGAACGCAGAAGCTTTTGAAGGGAGCAATCTGGACCACCTTTTGGACCTAAATGAAAGTCTTCTGATGTGAAGGTTCAGATGCAGCTGCTCCTTGGTTTGGCGGGACAGAGCGATCCTGGTGAGTGGTGAGCGTGCCTGTAGGTTCTGATAAGGTCTTGTGCTACTTGGGGGTCTGAAGAGCAAACACTTGGGCCCAGGCTCATCACACATCCCTGGTCTGCAGAGCCCCAAACCGCAGCCTCACCAGGCAACCCAGTGCGCTGGACAGCTAATCACGGGCTTCTCGCTGGCTGCCTCCTGGGGTTTTGGCTCCATTTCTCAGGTGATCCTGAAGGTCCAGAAAACAAGGGGATGTATGCATTTAATGGAAGTTAACATTTCCTACTAGAGTATGAACGTAAGGGCCCACGTCTTTTTTTTTTTTTTTTAACCTAGTGACTTGTACACAGTAAGCACCCTACAAGTGCGTGTCCAATGAAGGAATTAGGACTGCCGCAACTTCAGGGCAACTTCTGCAAAAAGTGGATCCCCTTGGAAGGCAGATCTCTGCCACCAAATCAAACTCCTTATATTCTGATTGGGAGCATCTCACGTGGATGTCCGCTCTTAAGGGACTAGTCACTTGTTCTAAACCAACAGTAAAGGCCGGCTGGGTATTTTGGATTCAGTTGGGCAAAGCGGTCGCCATCAGAATAGTGCAGCGAGGGGCTCCACAGGCCACAGGACAGAGAGATTTCCAGTTTCCGGTTTTCCTCCAGTCCACGGGGAAGCTCAGATTAGATCTTGTATCAGGGTGAGGCGATGAGCTCTCCTCCAGAGGCTGGCCGCCAGGCTCCAGGCAGAGCGTGTTTTCTCAAAAGGGACCTCGACGTCCCTCTTGTCCCACTGCTGAGCCAATGCTACATGTCCCATGTGGGCCCCAAGGGTGGCAGACACAGTGGCATGGCAGGTGTCTAGCTGGTGCCAATCAGGTGGCATTGGGCTCTCCAAAGAGCGACTTGGAAAAGCAACGTGAGCATCTCGTGGACGTGGGAGGAAATGGGAAAAAACAAACCAAAAAAAGAGGAGGAGAATAAATAGGCAAATGGGAGGGGAAAATGGAAAGAAAACAAAAAACAAAAATAAAAAGTAAAAAAAGTAGGGTTTATTGACTCATGCGTGTTAAATTAGAGGCTGAGACGGAGCCGGCAGTGCTTCTCCGAAGGCTGTGGTGGCACCTCTGGGGTCTGGCAACTTCTCAGATCACAGCCGTCTCGTCGGTGCCCCCATGTGGTCCAGAGGGCAGGGCAGGTGGCACGCTCTCTGCCCAGGCAAATGGATTTCCTCCCTCCAGCTTCAGCTTTTCTTTTTTTTCTTCTTTTTAAACCCTTTACAGATTGATTTCAACGTTTTTAAATCACATGCTTCTTTTTCTGGGCTGCAGCCAAATCTCGGGGTGCGGGGAGAGCTGTTGGCAGTGGCGATGGAACTGGGCAGGGTCCGCGGGAAGGTCTGGGGAGCCGCCGCCTCCCCCAGCAGATTCCCCCATGGCGCCGTGTCTCTGAGTTGTCTGTGAGCATCAGTTAGGAACTACTGCAGGCTTGTTTGATGTCTTCTGAACCCCTCCCCAGAAAGCTCAGGAGTTTGTAATTGAGACAAGAAACCAAGGAAAAAGACCCAGGATCATCTTTTCCCCAAAGTCACAAGAGGAGGCCAGGAAATGTACCTGGGGACACAGGTCCACCCACCAGTCCCACCGGGAGTTCTTGAAGGTGCAGCACCAGGAAGCCGCCCCCTCCTTCCACCTCCCCCCTCCTGTCCTCGTGGCCAGAGAGCCAGCGCCCAGGAGGAAGCGGGGAAGAGGAGGCTGCACGCAGCAGTGTCCGCGTCCTGCTGTCCTGTGACTGGCCGCCGGGCCCTCAGAGCGTGGCCTGGAGGTTGGGGTCCAGGATGCTTTCTCGGTCTGGAGACTCGATGTAATTGGCAGCCTCCTGAAGTTTCAGCAGCATGGCCATCTAAAGAGGGGCGGAGAGACAGTTACGGAGAGTTGGGACTTTGGGAAACACAGAAAATCAGACTGTGGGTCTGGTCCTGGGTCTGCAAGGGGCTGAGAGCCCAGAGAGTTTGCGGCTGGTTCAGGAAGAGGCCAAGATGACTGCTTCCACCCTGTGTGTAAGCTCGAATGCGGGGACCAGCCCTCGGGAGTGCAGGGCAGGTAGGGTGCTGCTCTGGCCGTGATGTGCGGGGAAGGCCAGAGGGCAGAGCCACCTCCGCCTTGCAAGGTGCCAGCACTCCCTGGCCAGTCCCAGGAGGAGGTGGGAAGGGCCCAAAGACCGTCTAACAGCTCTCCTTGCAACAGACCATGGCCCAGCGGCTGCACCCAGTGCCCTTAGGACCTGCTTCTCCCTAGCTCCCACCCCATCGCTTCAGCAGGGCCTGAGCTGTGCCGCGCGGCACGTGGGATCTTAGTTCCCCGACCAGGGATCGAACCCGCACCCCTTGCATTGGAAGTGCGGAGTCTTAACCACTGGACCGCTGGGGAAGTCCCACCTCCCGCCCTTCTTCCCTCAGTTTCCCTCAACACTTCACGACTCTGACTCTCCATTCAGCGAAGGAAGCCTCATTGCCTCTCTATGGCTCTGCCTTCCAGCCTCTGTTTCCATGATATTAGCACCCTCCCGATTTAAAAGCCTTTTGACACAGAGGACATCTGTTTTCTACAAGGTCAAAATTTAAATAAAATGTCTTGGGACTAAAGTAGAGGAATCTCCTACTCGAAAAGGTAAAATTGCAAGGTCCTGGAGCTTGTGCACCTTAAGTTTTTCAGGCCATCTGCCAAATCATCCTCCAAAACAGTGACTGACAAATGCCCCCACCAGCAGAACGAAGGTCCGAGCTTCCCCACACACACAATTCTGCAAATGTGAAACAGTTATCTCCTTGTTGTAATACGCATCTCCTCAGTGATTAAAGAGGGGAAGGGTCTTTTTCTGTTTTTATTGGCCCTTTTTTTTTTTTTTTTTTTTTTTTTTTTTTTTTTTTTTTGCGGTGTGTGGGCCTCTCACTGCTGTGGCCTCTCCCCCTGCAGAGCACAGGCTCCGGACGCTCAGGCCCAGCGGCCATGGCTCACGGGCCCAGCCGCTCCGCGGCATGCGGGATCCTCCCAGACCGGGGCACGAACCCATGTCCCCTGCATCGGCAGGCGGACTCCCAACCACTGTGCCACCAGGGAAGCCCTGGCCCTTTTTTTAAATAGTATTTTTTAAATTAATTAATTAATTTATTTATTTTTGGCTGCACTGGGTCTTCGTTGCTGCGCACGGGCTTTCTCTAGTTGCGGTGAGCGGGGGCTACTCTTTGTTGCGGTGCGCGGGCTTCTCAATGTCGTGGCTTCTCTTGTTGCGGAGCACGGGCTCTAGGCGCGAGGGCTTCAGTAGTTGTGGCTCGCGGGCTTTAGAGCGCAGGCTCAGCAATTGTGGCACACAGGCTTAGTTGCTCCGCGGCACGTGGGATCTTCCCGGACCAGGGCTTGAACCCATGTCCCCTGCATTGGCAGGCGGATTCTTAACCACTGGGCCACCAGGGAAGTCCCTTTATTGGCCCTTTGCATTTCCTCTAGTCAACGCCTGCCCCTTGCCTCCTTTGCCCATTGCTGTTCTGCGTGGCAGTTTTGGGGGGAAGGGTCACGTGTTCTGGGTGTCAATCCTCTCTTGGTTACAAGCACTGCAGATATTTCCCCTAGTTTGTCACTTGTCTCAGCTTACTTTCTAAGGGCTCCTGAAGTCCCTGGACCGCAGCAGCCCGCAGGACGGCACCAGGGAGCAGAAGCAGCAGCAGGGCAAGCACCCGTGGGTCCCACCGCTCTCCAGCTCTGGCCGCCGTTCTCACCTGCGCTCCGCCTGGACCCGGGTCTTTGCTAGAGGACACACACCTTGCTGGTGGGTGACACTGTGTAGCTTAGCCCAGGGCTCTGATGGCCAGAGTTTCCCACCCCTGGCCTCATGCTTGTCCTGGCCTCCGGGCCCCAGCGGGCTGTGGACGAGGGTTCAGTTCTGTGACACTCTGACTTTTGCCTTAGAGCAGCCTCTACTCACCAGTGGGTCGGAGTCCAGGGAGCTGGGGGTGCTGTCCTTGACCGTCCTGTCCTCAGGGGGCGAAGCAATGCTGTGAGGGCCCACGGTGGGTGGGGGCAGGTGGTACAGCTTTGACTGGTCTTGTTGGGCTGACGGCCAGGGAAGAGTGTCCCGGACCCACTCGACGGGGTCCTCCCAGGCGGCTTTCTGCCCGTGAACCTGGAGAGAAGGAGAAATGAGATCACTGGGTGAGGAACCCGCAGGTGACAGGCTTGGTCGTGGGGTCTCCTGATGGTGCGTGTACTTCCTCAAACGTAAAGCTTGAGGCTCTGATCCCTGTGGGATTTCCTTTGAGTTTCCCAACAAGGGAAGTAAAATAAGTTGACATAAATTGGTAGAAACCATTTTGGAGGATAATTTGGCAGACTGCATTAAAACTTAACATGGACAAATCTTACGACCCCACGATTTTATTTTCCAAGTAAGAAATTCTTTCAGTTTAGTAATACCTTTTGAAAGAAATTTCACCTTTGTTGAAATGAGATATTATCTGTATAAAAATGATGTAAGTCGGGGGACTTCCCTGGTGGTGCAGTGGTTAAGAATCCACCTGCCAAGGCAGGGGACACGGGTTCAAGCCCTGGTCCGGGAAGATCCCACGTGCTGCAGAGCAACTAAGCCCGTGCGCCACAACTACTGAGCCTGCACTCTAGAGCCCGCGAGCCACAACTACTGAAGCCCGCGAGCCACAACTACTGAAGCCCGCGTGCCTAGAGCCCGTGCTCCTCAACAAGAGAAGCCACTGCAATGAGAAGCCCCTGCACTGCAACGAAGAGCAGCCCCCACTCGCCACAACTAGAGAAAGCCCACGCGCAGCAACAAAGACCCAGCTCAGCCATAATTAAATAAATAAATAAATAAATCAGTTAATTAATTAATTTTAAAAAACACAAAAGAGCTTTAAAAAATGATGTAAGTTGGAAAACTATTAATAATAATGCAAATTAAATGAAATAATGATACACTGCATCTCTAGAAATCTAACATATCATCAGGCAGTGTCTATCACAGTGACACATTACTTCTATGGATAATACATGACCAGTAGGGTCTAGTCACCACATCACAGGTCATTGGATCATGCCCTAATTAACAGGTGAGAAAACTAAGCAGGTTTAAAAAAAAATGACATTTTCTTTTCACACCAAGTTCTTATTCTAACTTTTACTTTTACAAGTGTTTTCACGTATTTCATTTGCCTTCACAACACTGCCAGTGATTTAGGCAGAACAGAATTTATACCACCTCCTTTTTTACACATGAGCATATTGAACAGTTTAAGTAACTCGGCCAGAGTAACATTTTTGTTAGTAGTTAGTAATGAGCTAAGGCTGTAATAGGGTTTGACTTAATTCTTTGCTCAATTATTTCTCTATCTGCCCTGATCCCTAGAGCAGAGCCACAAGTCCTAGGGCTGGACACACGGCCCCAGGGTCAGTGTGAACGCTGACCGAAGGCAGGAAAGCAGCGTGGCCTGTCCAGTGCCTCACCCGACCTGTCAGGAGGAGACCCTAAAGATCTCCGTGGCCCCGTGTCTAACCCTGTTTCCGCTCTGTGAGGTGGGCCAGGCTGGAGTCTGGGCTGAGCGGAGTCGAGGGCGGGCTCACCTTGATGCCGTCCTTGGCCCCTTCCTGCAGGTAGGGAATGATGGAGTTGTTCCATAGGTCAATGAACCAGGTCCGGAAGTCCTCAATGCCAATGGGGCAGGACAGAAAGAAGCAGGGGCCTGGGAAGAGGATGGGGCCGTGAAGACAGCCGAGAACCTTGCTCTCCCTGGTCATCTGCCCCCTGGACTCCTTTACACCAGGCAGAGGGTCTCATAACCACAGGGTTGAGAGAAGCGCAGGACTGGGCTACACTGAGACTGAGGTCAGGACGGGCGGGAGCTGAGAGCCTGGCTGTAGCCTCGTGAACGATGCCTCCCTGGGTGGACGGGAGGTGGGGGAGCGAGGGGAAGCTTTAAACTCCCCCGAGATCCCTTCCCCCTTCTTCCCAGTAATCGTGGGGAAATGATGGCTGACTCAGGGTGCGGAGTGCGCCGGGGGCGCCTGCGCGGTGACTTGGGCACGGGGTCAAGCCCTGGTCCGGGAAGATCCCACGTGCTGCAGAGCAACTAAGCCCGTGCGCCACAACAGAGTCAGTGACTCTGTGCGCTGAAGACGTGAGAAGGAAAGGGAGTGCCCCCGACCCCGGCCCCCAGGTGTGGCGCGGGAGGCCGTGGCAGGGCGGGCCATACCGATGAGGAAGTCTGAGGTGCTGTGCTTCTCCAGGAAGGTGTGCAGGTGGTACCACAGCTTGGGCACCCAGTCCAGCACCCGCAGCAGCTCTTCCCTGTTGGCGTTGACGTCGCAGTCCGACTCCACCAGCTTCCTCCTCAGGTAGCGAACCAGGAAGCCGTTGGCGGGCTCCACGTTGTTGGAGAAGGTCAGCATCCTGCGGCCAGGGATGCGAAGGGTGGGGCGGAGTGCGCGGGGGGGTGTCCGGCTCATCCCCCCTTCCTCCCACCAACGCCCGTGGGGTCCGCTGAACTCAGGGCCGCGGCAGAGCCGACTCAGGTCGGTGACCCCCCTCAGGTAACCATCTGACCTCACTGGCCTGGACAAGGGGCGTGCGGGCACAGAACCTGAACCTCAGCCACGAAGCCACACCTCTCAGTTTTACAGTCCTTTCCTGTCTCAGGGGTCCGTCTCCCCCTGCACTGCCGCAGTACACACACCTGCTCTCTCCCCAGCCCACAGGGCTGCACTACTTCTCTTTCCTTCTGCTGCTCCTCTGGCCACATCCTGGATTGAGCTGGTTTACAGACTGGGGTAGGGTTGGAAGGCTTATCCAGGGCCACAGTCCTTACCTGAAGCTCAGATGTAAGCCGTGGTTGGGTGTCATTTTCACCGGCTGATTAGTGGTGCCTATAATATAGGGACTGTGGGAAGAGAGAGAAAAGATTTGCTTACACTTGTCTGAACACTTGCTTTCTGCCACGTACCCTCCCCCGACGCCCATGGAAAGCTCACGGCTTGGGCTGGACCGGGCTCTCCTGCTGCCCACTGTGATGAAGCTAGTCCTGACTCCAGCTTACCACTTGTGATACTTGCAGGTCAGGGCCCCGTTGACCAGCTCGCTGATGGAGCCTGCTTCACTCAGGTCATCCAGTAGGATCACCAGGGGGACGTCCCCAATTCCTGTTTCCCGGTCTATCTGGTTAGCCAGGTTGGAGAGATACAGCTGCAGATCCTGAAATGAAAAAAGGCAGTGCGTCAACACTCGCACTGGATGAGCCTTGATGAGAAGGGTTTCAGAGAAGCTGAGCTGGCTCTGGAGGCCCTGGGGCCTTGGTTCCCGTTTGACGCGCTTGGACCTGGAACTACGGAAGGCACCACCCCAGACTGATCAGCAGTGGCCCCTAGAGCCCACGGGGTTGGGGAACACACGCTTTTCCTCAATGGATTTACACCAGGAACCACGCCTAATGGACGCGCCTCCCTGTGGGGCGGAGACGGGGGCCAAGGTGTGAAGCCACGGCACAGCGTCGGGGGGAACTGGGGAGGCAACAGGACCTGGCAGGGGACAGCACAGTAGTGACCGTTCTGAGTGCTTCCCTAAAGGAAGGCCACAGTCAGAGACAAATCCTGGAGAGAAGGGAAATGAAAGAGAAGGGGGGCACTGACGAGGCGGGCAGAGGGCCACTGGGACATGAGGGGACGGAGTGTGGACCCCGGTCCCTGCTGGGGTGGGAGCTCCCGGAGGCCCGGGGAGGGAGGAGGCTGGAGCAGGGCTGAGACGGGAGAGGGGGTCACCGAGGGGCAGGGAGGTCGAGGCGGAGGCGAGGAGGGGAGGGAGGACGGGCGGCCACCTTGCAGGACTGCTGCTGCATGTTGAAGGTGCTGACGATGCCCTCGGTGACCTCGCGGCCGGAGCGCTCCACCAGGTACTCGGCCAGGCGGTTGGTCAGGTAGGTCTTGCCGGTGCCACTGGGGCCGGAGAGGACAAGGCGCCGGTGCTTGAGCAGGAGGCCAATGTAGTGCTGCATCATGGGCTTGGGGATGAGCGTCTCAAACACCAGGCTGTCCACACACTTCTCCTTGAGACCTGGACCGCAGCCCCCGACGGTGTGAGCCTGGGCGGGGCCCTGAGGCTCGCCTTCCTCACCCGGGGACCCCGCGGGAACCCCCAGGCCTGGCTCTGGAAACGTGGGGCAGGCCGTGCGCTACGGGGGTGGGCGGAGGGGAAGCCCAGGCCGGGCAGAAATGTCCTGCAAACGACAACATCCCTGGGACAGGTCGAGACCGGGCTCGTTCATCTTGCACCTCACGGTGACCTTCACCCTACAGCCCCTCAACCAGTTCTTGCTCAAGGAACGCGTGACGGACCACCCGATGGTCTCCACCCCCCAATCCTCAGCCCCACACCCAGAAGCAGGGACTGACCTTTGAGGGAGACTGCTATGTTGTTGACCCCTCGGCGGCAGGGGGGCAGCTCCAGGGGCTCCGCATCCAGGAGCCGTTTCACGTGGCTGACACTGTAGCCGTGGATGGACTCGGTGCTTAGTCCCAGCGTCGAGGCTGGGTCCATCTTAGAAATGTAGTCCTGACGGGACAGGAGGGAGAGAAAGGAGATGCACAGGACACACACACAGACGTGAAGGCCACGGGGAAGGTAGTGCTACAGGGCACAGAAGTCGATGGGGAAGGGGAGGCGCGATGTCTGTCCCGCTGAGCTCTCCTGCACAAACCTCAGAGGCCCCCAGACCCCAGTGTCATCAGAGGACCAGCACACCCTCCGAGTTCTCGCATCCCTTACCTTGAACACCTGGAAAACAGCGTCATCCAGCAGCTTCCAGTCAACCTTCCCGCTGACCTTGCTGCACCCCAGGAAGAACTCCTGCTGCTTCAAGTCCTGTGAGGCCAGGGTGGACGCACGTGAGCCCAGGGCAGACGGCTCCAAGGAGGGGAGAACGTAAAAGGCCTTGGGAGCTGAGTGCTGTGGGTTCGGGGGTCCTTAGAGCCCAGATGTCCTTGGGTAGAAACGACAGTGTCACCGCCCCCCCCCGAAGTTCCTTACCCCTTTGATGATGTGCTGTGGGGGCATCCTCACCACCACCCGAAGAGTCACTTCCTCCTTTGGACCAGAGGTGCTGATACCATCCATGGGAGACAGGTCTGGAAGTGAGAAAGAGGACTGTTGGTTTGGGGGTATCCACAGGCGTTCCTACATCTTCCTGCCACTAGCCTTTCCAGATAAGTTTTTATCTAACCCAAAATTGAAACTGGAGACCAAGCCGGAACAGTAATTAAGGTCTTAGGACCACAACCACCCTCGGTGTCTCAGGACACCGGCAGCGGCTTGGCGGTACGTCCCGGAGCCAAGGAAGCCGCACCAGAGCGAGCGGGGCGAACCCTTTCCTTCTCTCCCGCCGCCCAGGGCCTTATCCCCAACAGGTACCTGTATCTGCGAGGCTCGGGCTGAAGGGATGGGTGAGCGCCAGGCCCAGGGAGCGGCGAGGGGATGGCAGAGCCGAAGATCCCGGGGCCTGCCCTGGAGCGGAGCTCGCCGAGGGTCCCGGGGCCACCTTCAGCCGGTCGTTCTCAGCTTTCAGCAGGTCCACCTCCAACTGCGGCAAGAATGGGGGTGTGTGTGGGTGTCGTCTGGAGCCTCGGCCGCCGAGTCCCGCGGCCCCGCCCCGTCCAGGAGCCCCTCCCCGCCCCGCGGCCCCGCCCCGCGGCCCCGCCCGGGACTGACCTGCATGTTGTGCATGGTCTCCCGCAGCTGGTCCAGCTGGTGGGCCGAGTTGAGGGCTTCCAGGCGGATGTCCGTGAGCTTCATCTCCTTCTCCCATAGCTCGGAGCGCAGCTCGGACACCTCCTTCTTCTCCGGCTCCTCCTCCTCGCTGCCCTGGAACAGCCGGGCGTGGGGGGCCGGGGGAGCGGGGCCCCTGGAAGGAGGCAGGGAGCGGCGGGCGTTAGCCGCTGAGCCCACGGGTGGCGGTAACCGGTCCCACTGCCCGGGGAGAGGGCGCTGCAGTGGGGGGCACTCACTCGGGGGCGTCGGTGCCCGCGGAGGACGAGGCGGAGGACTTGATGGAGGGCGAGGCAGTCTCCGTAGCCTGGTGCTGCAGTTTGGGGGACGAGGGGGCCGAGGAGTCGGGCGTGGCGATCTCCTCGATGTCAGAGTAGGAGGAAGCGGACTTGGGCCCCTTCTTTATGCTGAAAGCTTTGTTGAAGGAACTTCGGAGCTAGAACAAAGCAGATCCGGGGAGAGAGCAGTCAGGGCTCCGCGCTGGAGACGGTGAGGGCGGAGGGGCTTCTGAGGCAGAGGCCAGAGGCAGGGATGTGTCGGTAAGCAGGCCCCCCCAAAGGCTTCACTGGCTTCATGGAATACGGACGGGAGACTCGCCTAGGAATTCGGGCTGAGAGAGTGGGACTGGCTGCTGTGCTATGGGAACTTTCTGGGTCTTCCCTCCCCCGTGGGGGAGGCGCACCCGTGAAAGGACGGAGGGGAGGCCCCGGGACACGAGGCGTGTCTCTCGGCGACCCCATCCCACCTCCCGCAGACCAGCAACTGCTCCATCTGCAGCCTGGCTCACCTGGGCCTCAGGACCCACCTCTGAGCAGGGCTCATGGGATCAGAATCTACCCGCCAGAAACTTACACTATGATTCTGTGCAATCAACAGAAGGGAGCGGAACCAAGCTTCTTTTAGTGCCTCCTGTGCTCCGCACATCACAGGATGGTGAAAACAACCAGATACAAGTGTTTTCGACTATTTCCACTCAACTGTCCCAGAATAAGGGACACCTCCCAGCATTTCCTCCAAGTACGCAGGGGATTATAATCTGACCGTAACTGGCTTGGTCTTGGGTGTTGATGAGCTGGGTGTTAGGGATGAGGGAGGGAAACCAGGGTTCTGTCCCACACCCGTCACATGCATCCATTTAGCATGCGCACACACACAGGGAGACGGAGCGGCAGCCGGACACAGAGAGTAAAGGAGGGGTCAAAGCAAACCAGATCGCTGGGACAGCAAGAGAAGAGAGTGCAAATCTGAGGGCACTCTTCCCATGTGTGTCTCCCGGAGCCTGGGAAAGCTGCAGGTGGTGGCTGGCGCTGCGGGCGGGGCGTGTCAGGGTCTCTACCAGGCGGGACGTAGGAAGACCCATCTGGTGATGGGGATGTGAGGAAGGGAGTGTGCGCGGGGGACACGCCATCACGTGGCTCAGAGTGTCAGGAAGCACCGTTCTCTGCAGAGGTGGAGACCTGGGACTAGGACTCGGGCTTCCTGATTTTCAACCCGATGAAGACTTCTCTAGCCCCTGCCTCCCGGGAAGCCGTGCATGCTTGTGTGTGTATGAGTGTATGTGTGTGTACCAGTGTGTACGAATGTGTTTATGTGTGTGTATGAGTGTGTGTGTGTACGAATGTGTTTGTGTATGTGTGTGTGAGCTGTGTGTGTACGTGTGTGCGCGCACGCAGGAACAGGTCCCGTGACACCCGTCTGCCGGGAGCACCCGCCCTCTGAGATCACCGAGATCCGAAGTGGGAACAGTGCTCTGCGTGGTTCCGTGTCCCCAAAGCAGAACTGCTGGGCAGTGCATTGTGTGGTGTGAGGTGGTGAGGCATTCCGTGGTCAAATGAGTTCCGGAAACAGTGGATCCAGCAAAATGAACTGGGACTCTGTCCTGAGATACGTGCGTGTAGAAGGCAGCGTTCCTCAGATCCGAGCATCTTGAAGGGCTGGTGTGGAACTCACCTGGGGCGATGCTGCCCTAAGACTCAAGTCTCAGTAACCCCCTGCATTCAGGTCCTTCCTCCCTGTGCCCCTCGGTCAGGCTCTGGGGGAGGGAACTGCTCCCTGCGGGCCGCCCCTTCTGACCAGGGTCTGCAGGAAGCTCTGCATACCCCTCTCTGCCCATCACGATCCCACCTCCCTAGCTTTAGTCCCCTGGGGCCTGCCTTCCAGAACGGGTCTCTCATCTGTGAGCTCCCTGAGCCTCACTCACTGAATTAAGCATTTGACACTGCTGGATTGTTACCAGTTTTATATGGGCAGTATTTTTGTCTCCCTGGCAATTCTGCGGACTCCTTGAGCTCACAGACTCCATGTTTCCTGTCCTCACAACACCCAGCACAACGTTGGGAGAGGGTTTGAGTGGACCTTAATGTGTCTGGTTTGTCATGGAAATTCTGGGTTCACTTTCTGTTTGTCTTAGACTTTTATACCCTAATCCCCGATAGGTCTTTGGAAACCCCATGGCTGCTCAGAGGGCTTCAGGCTTTAGAGTAACCTGAGGTCCAGCGCTCACCTCTCTCTGGTTCATCTCACTCCAGAGCTAAATCTTGAGGCTACCCCCAAACTGAACTGGCCTCTGGCAATCTCTTCCATTTGGGGCTTCTAGGGTTTGATGGATCAAAAGATCAGGGCGCTAGCTTTCCGGACAGGCGGAGCGCGGTCTGACTGCTTTTATAACAGGTGGACTTTGGAACGGGGTCGGGGCGGGCAGGGGGCAGAGCCTTCCCGCTCGACGCCCGGCCAGACCTCTCCTCTGTCCTCATGGGGCGGCCGTGGATGGACATGCGGGGGGGGGGGCGTTAGGGGCTCGGCGGAGGTGGTCACAGTTAGTTTCGTGAGTGGCCGTCTCTATTTAGGGGGAGGGGCTTGCTCTGGAGATGGGGAGGGTATGGCAAAGGCAAAGAGAAAACGGAGAGGAGTGAGTGTCTTACCTCGTAGACCTGGAAAAAAATAGGGATTTGAAGTCAGCATTTTGAAGGAAAAAAAAAAAAAGAAGCAACACTTAATCACTCGTTTCACACGGTGGGCCCTGTCTGGACTACACAAAGGTCTGTGGGGGGCTCATCACACGGGGACAGCGGGTGGCACATGCCCTCGTGGGGCCCCCCTCCTCCACATGGGCAGCAGAGGGGCTGGAGGTGTTCTCCATCTGCCTCGAGAGGGTCAGAAAGGGCATCCCAAGTCGGTTTAGGGTTATCTGGGAAACAAAGAAACAACCAAAACAACACTCTCTGGACCGGTCAGGTAATACAAAGGTTCCTTTTGAGGTAATCTGGAAAGTTCCACAAATACCTCTCCCAAAAGTTGAAGAAATGACCTCCAGGAACACCTAGAATGAGTGGCTTTGTTCCTAAAATCTTCTGTCCACAGTGTGGGAGTGGGTGGAGACAGATGGGGCGTTCCCTTCTGAATGTAGCCTTCTGTTGCCCATCGGATGTGTGCAGGGCTGGAGGGCATGGCTGGCGGGGGGAGGGGGCAGGCAGCTGCGGCAGACCTTGCTCTGGGCAGACGCCACCAGGGGCTCCTATCGGATGGGACTCATCGTGGTGAGTTCTGGAGGGCTGGCTCCCGTGCTGAGGCGGTGCGGCCCCCCAGCGTCCCATGCGGCTCCCCCAAACCTTCACCTACCCAGCTCTTCTTCTTCTTCTTCTTGGCCTCGGCCTCCTTGCTGCTGCCGATGCTGGAGTGACTGGCGACGCTGTTGAGGCTCGAGATGCTGTCCGAGGAGTTCTGCCTCTTGATCCGGAGTTCTAGGGGCCAAGCACAGGGGGCGAACACAGACACGGTGGGTTTAAAGGAGACGGCGTGAGGCTTAGGGCAAGTCCCGCCGCAGGAGAAAGAGGAGGAACCACCACCTCCTCGTCCACACTCTTCATGTTTTTGGATCATCTTCTCAACAAGCCTTTATTGACTGCCAATCACGTTTCAACATCAACAAAGGTTAAGGGATAAAAAAAAAAACAAGTAGGAAATGATCCCCGTCCTCAAGAGGCTCCCAGTCTAGTAGGAGAAAAAGCAGCACAGAATCCAGTGCGCTCGGCTTGAGCAGGTGTGACAAGGGGCAGCCCAGGCCAGGCGTCCACAGTTCTATGGAGACAGGGACCTGACGCCCTCAGGACTTTCTCCAGGAATATTGGCTGGGGGGTCCAAGGCCAAGTGCCCCACATTTAACCCAAAAAGCTTTAGTTTCCTCATCTGATGGGCAGAAAAGCTTTTCAGCTCTCTAAGAAGGTCTGCAATGGCACCAAACTGACGCCCTTTTCTACTATGTAGAAGGAAAGGGTTAATAAAGGAGAAGGCCTCTGAGTGATGAAAGAACCAAAGCTCTTCAGGCGGGAACATTGGAAAATGATTTTAGGGCTGGAAAACGGTCCCTGCAAAGGCTGTGCAGGGAGCTGGTTGTGCGCTGGGGCTCCTCAGGCTGGGTAGCAGGGCCGGGGAGGGGGCATTAGCGAGGGGGATGCTGGAGGACAAGCCCGGCAGGGTGAGCCCTGGGAGCCCCTCGAAGGAAGTCTGCCTTGTGCCGAGAGGACTGGAGTTTTAAAACCTTATTATGAAATCATTAGAGGTTCACAGGAAATTGGACAGAAATGGGCGGGGAGGTCCCCCACGTGCACCTTTGACCCAGCCTCCTCCAGGGTTAGCATCTTGGGTGACTATGCGCAACGTCTCACAAAAACAAGGAGAAAGGCAAAGTGGCAGGACCTAGCCCAGAAGGACGGGGCTAGAGGTGCCTGTCTGCAGCTGTTCCCCTGTTCAGTGCAGGAGACGTGGCTGGTTCTTTTCTCGCCTCTCCTTGACCAGCAATGGATGTTTCAACTCTGGTTTTCCCTTCATACCACAGGGAAAACAAGATCCTAGGATCCGAGGAAGGAATCACCATGCTCCCAAAGCACATGGAAAACGCTTCGCTCCATGACCATCAAACCAAGTTTTGCTGTAACCTAGCGTGCCTCCAGTTTTTTTAAAAGGTATGCAAACTTCTCAAGGGAATATGCTTAACTGAAGTAAAGAATTTTTCGTTTGTATAAAAATGGAGCTATGGGGCTTCCCTGGTGGCGCAGTGGTTGAGAGTCCGCCTGTTGATGCAGGGGACATGGGTTCGTGCCCCAGTCTGGGAAGATCCCACATGCCACGGAGCGGCTAGGTCTGTGAGCCATGGCCGCTGAGCCTGCGCGTCCGGAGCCTGTGCTCCGCAACAGGAGAGGCCACAACAGTGAGAGGCCTGCGTACCGCAAAAAAAAAAACAGGTAGTGAGCCAGATTTGGCCAATGGGCCAGGATTTGCCAATCCCTAGTTCACATTTTCCTCCAGAACGTGTACTGCTTTTGTGATAAATTTAATTTACAATTAGTTACTTAACAACAAAATGAAAGGCAGCAAAACAAGTATCTATCATCTGTTACTTGGGGGTCCAACTAGCTGTGAGCCTGTCAATTAGATTTTTCAAATACGCTATACGGTACTTTTAAGAGCAAAGGAGGTGCTTTAGAATCAAACAATCTTCAAAAAGTTAAGAAATCTTTTGTGCATTTAAAATTTTGTGCCATGTACATTACCTATTTACAAGCAAAGTAAAGTAGGCATCATTGCTTTAAGCACGAGTTCTTTGACGGCCAAGTTGCACCTGGGTCAAGAAGAATGAGGGAAACATGAAAGCAAAGGACAGGATTCACTTATCCATTCAACACACATATAGCTGAAGAATCAGGTGTACTCGGGAAACTAGAAATAGCTCAATGTCCCAGAGCCATCGCTTAGGAGCTGTGTTTGAGCCAGTGACTTGTCTTCTCTGATCTTATTCTCAACTGTAAAATATATTTTATAGGGTTGTTTCCTGCAATAAACGAGGTAACGTAAGTACAATGCTCAGAGCGTACTGGAGGTGCTCATCAAAGGCTGGCTGTTCCTGTGGTGGAAGCTGGGGCAGAGCCCGCAGGAGAAGTGATGGGAGGTGTGGATGCGGCCAGAGAGAAAGCGCATCCTAGACCAGGAGGAGGGCGGCGCTCCTGCTGCAGGGTTTGCATGTGTTCTCTTTCCCTTTAACTTGCTTTTCAGAAACGTTTCAAACTCACAGAAACACTTAAAGCACAGTACAAAGGAGGACACCCACAGGCCCTCCCCACCATATAACAACTGTGATGTTTTATTTGTGCCAGTGCACACTCTCTCTGCATACAGACATGTGCACACACATACACACACCCACACACAGAACATTTTCCTGAACAATTTGAAAGCAAGTTGCAGACGTGACACTTTACCACTAAACACTTCTAAGAATAAGGGCATTATCTCACAGCATCAGTATGACACCTAAGCAAATTCAAATTGCAATGATTTCTGATGTTAACTGATGTGGCTGGATCACTCTGAGGGCAGAGTGACAGGAGGACGGTAGCAACACAAGACTAGTTAGGAAATTACTGTGATAACCCAGAAGAAGAGTGACAGCCTAAGCCAGGGGAGTGACAAGACAGCGGAGGACAGACAGACAGATCTATGTGTGAGTTATTATGTGTAGCAGCTAACTGACCACACAGGGTGAACAGGGAGACGTAAAGGATGATGCTCCTATCGGTGGGCTCAGTGAGCAGGCAGGTGTTTATACCTGAAGTGGGCAAAAGTGCAGAAGGGAGAGCGTTAAGCAGTTGGAAATAGAGGTATGGGATTCAGGAGCGTGACACAGATTAAGAAAAGGGACATACAGACGAAGAAGTTGTAAAACCCATTGAGTTAATAAATGAACTCAGCAAGTTTGCAGCATTCAAGATGAACATACAAGAAAATCAACTGTATTTCTCTATACTAGTGATGACTAATCTGAAAATGAAATTAAGAAAACAATTCTATTTATCACAGGATCAATCATTAAATTCAGAAAAGAAATGCAAGATGTATACTGAAGGCTGCAAAACACTACTGAAAGAAATTAAAGTATATCTAAATAAATGGAAAGGCATGCCATGGTCACGGAAGACAGCATTGTGAAGACGACAATACTTTCCAAATTCACATACTGAGCCCATACAATCTCTACACCAAAATCCCAGCCAGATAATTTGCAGAGATTGACAAAGTGACCCTAAGATTCACATGGGAAAACAAAGGGCACAGAGTAGCCAAAACCATCTTGAAAAAGATCAAATTTGGAGGACCCACACTTCTGATTTCAAAACCTACTACAAAGCTATAGTAATCAAGGCAGGGTGGTACCTGCTAAGGATAGACATAAGAATGAATTAATGGCATAAAACTGAGAATCCAGAAATAAACCCACATATTTATGGTTGACTGATTTCCTGCAAGACTGCCAAGATAAGTGAATGGGGAAAATAGTCTTCTCAACAAATGGTGCTGGGACAACAGGACAGCCACTTATAAAAGAATGAAGTGGGACCCCTACCTCACACCATATAGGAAAAGTAACTCAAAATGGACCAAAGATCTAAACGAAACAGCTAAAACTACATAAAACTTTTAGAAGCTAACACAGGAATAAATCTTCATGACCTTGGATCAGGCAACAGTTTTTTAGATACAACACCTAAAGCGCGCACACACACACACACACACACGTACACATACACACACACACACGCACACGCACACACACGCACACAAATCGAAGAAAAAAACACATCAGTGACACTTCATCAAAATGGAAAGCTTTGCTTCTTCAAGGTGAAATGGAGCAGGACCCTGTGGTCCTTGCCACCCCCATGTCCTCACCCTGCCTTCTGTCTGTGGAAAAACTTTAGCCAAAGAATAAGTTTAATGAGAGAAGTGAGAAAATGCAGAAACAAAGGAAAACGGTCAAAGGAGACCAAATAATAATAGTTTAGTCCTTAAGCATGGTCAAGGACCTTCAGTCCCTCCTCAAGGGCTATAGATAATATTCTGAGCCGTACCCTGTGAGCTGTCTTATAGAAGCTGAAACCCTGACCAGGTGGAAGAAGTTAACTACATGATGAGCAGGCTGTAGCCATGAGATAAGCTGCCACAATTCCAAGAACTGCCATCAAGGAAATGGGAACAAACCGACCCTGGAACTGAAGCCTAACTGTACTTAAAAACAATCAAGATGACGCTGGTCAGACCACCGATGACCAATTTCAAGATGACCGTCAGAGCTGACTGTGCTGTTTCTGCATGGAGCCCCCTCCCCCTGCCTGTAAAAGCTCCTGCCCACTGACTGTTGGTGGGGGGAGTCGGCCTTTGGACAGGGGTCCGTCCTCTTCACCGGACCGCCGGCATCCAAAGTAAAGTAAACTTTCCACCAACCTGGCCTCTTTATTGGCTTTTGAGCGGCGAGTAGCCGGACCCCACTTTTGGTTACAAAGGGACAGTATAAGAAAGTAAAGACAACTCACAGAATTGGAGAAAATATTTGCAAATCATATATCTGATAAGGGGCTAGCATTCAGAATATATTAAAAACTCTTAAAACTCAACAGTAAAAAGAAAACCTGATTGAAGAAGAGGCCAAGGATTTAAACAGACATTTCTCCATAAAGAGATACAAATGGCCAATAAGCACGTGAAAAAATGCCCATGATATCCTTAGCCACTGAGGAAATTATAACCCAAATCATAAGGAGATACCACTTCACCTCCACTAGGATGGCTATAACAGAAAAGGACAACAGCAGATGTTGGCAAGGATGTGGAGAAACTGAAGCCCTCACGTTGCGGGGCAGAAGGACGAGGGTGCGGCTGTCTTGACGAAGGTTGGCAGTGACTCAAGACGTTGACAGAGCTACCACAGGACCCCGCAGTTCCACGGCTGGTTACACACTAAGAGAACTGAACACATACGTTCACACAAAAACTTGTGCATGGATGTTTATGGTCGTGTTATTCGTAACAGGCAAAAAGTGAAAACAGCCCAGTGTCCACCAACTGATGATGGATAAACAACGTGTGGTCCATCCATACAATGGAGTATTATTCAGCCCTAAAAAGGAAGGAAGTCCTGACACATGGTACAACATGGATGGAGCTTGAAAACATTAAACTAAATGAAAGAAGCCAGCCACAAAACACCACATACTGCATGATTCCATTTACATGAAATGTCCAGAATAGGCAAATGCACAGAGACAGAAAACAGATTAGAGGATGCCGGGGCTGAGAGGAGGGAGGAAGAGGGAGTGATGGCTAAGGGGTTCAGGGTTTCTTTGTGGGGTGATCAAAATGTTCTGGATTTAGGGCTTCCCTGGTGGCGCAGTGGTTGAGAGTCTGCCTGCCGATGCGGGGGACACGGGTTCGTGCCCCAGTCCGGGAAGATCCCACATGCTGCGGAGCAGCTGGGCCCGTGAGCCATGGCCGCTGAGCCTGCGTGTCCGGAGCCTGTGCTCCACAACGGGAGAGGCCACAGCAGTGAGAGGCCCACGTACCGCAAAAAAAAAGAAAGAAAAAAAAAAGATTCTGGATTTAGATAGTGGTGATGGTTGTAAATACAACCTTATGAATATTCTAAAACCCACTGAATTGCACGTGTTAAAAAGGTGTGAATTATATCTCAATTTAAAAGAAAAAGAGATTACAGAAGCTACCGGATAGACGTGAACACTAGGGAGAGTGTGCACAGTCAGAAGAAAAAGCTGAGGCTGGAGCCCTGGACAAAGTGTTTTCCTTGTGATGAGAAAACTCTTAGGATTTACTCTCAACCGCTTTCATGCAGCTGTCTGTGTTAATTGTATTAATCACGTGGCACCTTGCATTCTTAGTACTTATTTATCTCCTACCGGAAGGCTGCACCTTGTGACCACCTGCATCCACCCCCAGCCCCCCGCCCAGATCACCCCTCATCCTGACTTTCTCTAGCAAAGCTTGACTGGCTGTTACATCCCAGGCTAACCCGTCACTTGAGCCCCACGGAATCCATGTGATCTCTGTCTCATTTGAAGAGTCGATTCATTCCCCTCGGAGAACCAAAGTGAGGATCAAATGGGGTTATACACATGTCTGCACACGCACATGTTTATGTCAAAGCGGAAAGTGCTAGTGTTTTAGACTACTTGCTAGGGCACTTTTAGGTTCATGGCAAGTTTGAGCAGAAGGTACAGAGATGCCCCACTACCCCCTGCCCCTCTACACGTACGGCCCCCCCCCCCACTATCAACATCCCCACCAGAAGCTACATTTGCTACAATCGATGGACCTGCACTGACATGTCACCATCCCCTGGAGCCCAGAGTTTACACTGGGCTTCGCTCTTGGTGGTACATACTGTGGGTCTGGACAAACGAATAAGGACACATATCCCCCATCACCGTAGGCTACAGAGTGCTGTCACCGCCCTGCAAATCCTCTGCCTGCCCACCGCCGTTCCCCGCCCCCAGCCCCGAAAGCCACAACCCCATCACTGTCCCCAGAGTCTCCGTCTCTCCCGGAATGTCACACCGTCGGAATCACACAACACGCAGCCCTTCCTGACTGGCTCTTTCAGTCAGCAGGGTGCCCTTATCACGGTCAGCACCTTCTCGTAGTTTGATAACTCGTTTCTTTATAATGCTGAGTGACATTTCGTGGTCTGGCTATGGCACAGTTTATTCATCCTTTCCCCCACCGCAGGACATCGGGGTTGCTTCCGAGTTTTGCTGACTGTGAATAAAGCTGCTGTAAACATCCATGTTTAGGTTTTTGTGGGGACATAACATTTCAGCTCCTTTGGGCAGATACCAAGGAGAGTGACCGCTGGGCTGTACAGCAGGAGTACCTTGCGTTTGTGAGAGGAAAGTGCTACGTTAACGACTGTCTTCGACAGTCACTTGAGGTCAGAGGTGAGGACCCTCTCCTCTCCCTCACCGTCTGGGGTGGTGGGGTCGTGCCCCGCTGCTACCCACTGACCGTCCGAGGGCCCTCCCCTTCTAGAAACCTGAGGTGGAGGGAAATCCTGCAGTAAGCCTCTTTCTAGCCCAGCCCTGTGGCCGGAGGGCCTACCTTTGGGTGTGGCTTCTGAGGCATTGAGGGCCCCCTGAATGACGGCCTGGGCCTCAGAGTTCTTCTTCTTCAGAAAGTCTATGGTTTCCCGTAAGTCCAGTAGCTCAGTGTCCTGAGAGAGAAACGAAGTGGTGTCACGGGTGGGGCTTGGGGACACCTGCTCTGTGCCCGGCCAGGGGCTGGGCTCGGGACTCTCCAGACCCGATGGGGAGGGCCGGGAATCGGGGCAGGTGGAGGACCCAGGGCGGCAGGAGGGAGGGCGCCGGCCTGGCCTGGCCGTCCTCCCACCCGGGCTCTCACCTTCTCCTCGGCTGTCTCTGCCAGGTGCCGCAGACGGCATGTCATGCTCACCAGGCTCTGCTCAAAAGCCGCCACCAGGTTGGCCTGAAACAAACACGTACGGGGGTTCCCCAGGTGCCTGGGTTTGGGGAAGGGAGGGGACGTCTGTGGGAGGTGGCTAAGCTGACTGCGGGTCTCAGAGCGGACCAACCGCGTAGCGGCTCTTACACCTTGCTTCCCTTTCTGGCCCGAAGAACATTCCTGGGGGGCCCAGCTCCTTGAATGGTGAAGCGGTACAGACAGCATCAGGGTGGGGCAGGACTTTGGAGGCGTCCAGAGATGCCACACCTACCGTTTGCAGAGGTGGGACTGTCCCCTGCTTCCGGGGGGGCGTCACCTCAGGGCCCGTCGCTTTATCCTGGTGTAACTCCTCCCCCAGGGCCCCATCACTCCCAGAGAACGGGTTTGGGACAGCTTCCCAGCCCCGCGCCCAGGGGGCCTCCATTCTTCGGTTCTGGCTGCTCTTTCCCTGATCCTGGGGCTGGAGCGGTAGCTTGGGCCACCTCGCGGCAATTCCACAGTCTGGCCACTAGGTGTCGGGCCGGCTCCGCGAGGGGCCCCCAAGGACCTGGTGGGGGGCAGCAGGGGGAGGGGCAGGAACTCCAGCTCTGCCAGAGGGAAGGGGGGCGTGCTGAGGCTGGGACCAGAGAGGGGGACGCTCGCCCCGGGAGAGGAACGGCCGTGGTTGCGGGGGAGTAAACTGTGGCCCTTCGAGGGACGGGCGCACTCCACACAGAGCTCTGGCGGCCGGTACCCCTGCTTCCCGTCGGCCAGTGGTTCTGCCTCCCTGGGGGTCGACCCTAGTGTTCGCCCCCTGTCCCTGACACAGGCTGGAGGCCTCTCTGGTCCGGGCCGGGCTCCTTGGCAGGTCTGTGCCACGATGGGGTTACCTCCACCTGCTGGACCGGGAGCTCCTGCCTTCCTGGCCTTGGGTCACCTCTTGTTTGGTCCCTACATCCCTGCCCGTCTGTGAGCACACGCCTCCTCGTGACCCCGGCTCCTCGGGGCTTTTCCGTGCCGGCCTCTTCCCGTCTGGGGCTCCCCCTCCTCTGGGGCTGCCGCCCCGCATCCTGTCCCTCCTCTGAGCCTCCCTCACCCCCAGCCCCACGAGGGAGCCTGTATGCCCTCGGGGCTCGACCGGGGGTCTGAAGAAAGGCTGGCATGTGGGAGGGGGAAGGCGTCCAGGCTGTGCCCAGCGTGGGCAGCTGGGGAGTCCCGGTGAACAGGACACAAGGTCTGGAATTGGGGGCCCCTGAGAACAGCAGAGAACCTTCCAGAATCCAGGACTCTGACCCTCAGCGAAAGCCTGTCTTCAAAATTCAGGACCGTCGTGTCTGAGCGTTTAGTTTGTCCTCTCAGCCAAAGGGAACTTCCTGTTCTAAGAGAGTCACCTTCTACATTCATTCTCTTGGCTCTGGCCCAGACTGGACAGCACGACACTGACAGGGTGTAAATGAGCCAGACGAGCTCATGCTCTCTGACACCCCTCCCCCGCTGCCGGCTCCCAGACATGAATTTCCTGGGCTCTGCCAGACGTGATGGCCTTGGGTGAGGCGCCAGGGACAGACGAGATGGGTCTTGTTCCTATTACGATTCTGATGGGTCCCCAGTTGTGGGGAAAAGGCTTGATACGAGCTTCGTGCAAGCCAGTAAGAATACAACGGACCAACTGAGAGTTTGGGAAGGAGAATAAAGAGAACAAAGAGAACCACCAGCGTGGTGAGGACCCCGCTGCCCGAATGTACTGGAAACACGCAAAACCGCGGTGCAGGGTCTTCTACCTGATTCCAGTGAGATCCAGGCCTGACAGCTGGGCTCCCCAGAGAGGAAGGGAAGAGAAAAAAACCAGCAAGGACTGCGGAAATTGCAGACATGGTTACTTTGTGCAAACACTTGGAAAGCTCCGCAGATCCGGCTCAGCTGTTGTTTACAGCTTTGGGGGAAAATGGCTCTTATGTTCTCTGTTTGCAGCTCGGTCGCTGGGGAGAGGCTTCTGCGGCCTAGTTTGGGGGGCAGCTTCATTTCTCCCCATCTCACAGGGTGGAAAAACCGAGGCCACAAGAAACGCATTCTAAGCGGAAGTACTCTGGGCAGGGTGAGGGCGGCGACAAGAATGCGGGCTCCCCAGCTAAGCTCAGGGGCCCAAGAAGCCAAGGCAGCCGTGGCCGTGGAGCCGGAGCCCGGGCTGGCCTCCTAACAGCGTTGCCGTTCCCAGGTGGGGTCCCACTACCCAGCCGCATGCCTGCCCGGCGACGGCGTGAACAAAGACACAGGCAAAGGCAGAGGGTTCCCAGGGATCTATGATTCTGATCCGTGACTATTTCTGTCCATGGCCAGTGGCAAGGCTGTTCCCACCTGCACGCAGAACCACTGATATAAACCCTTTTCTCTTTCTCTAGGGGCTTCACAGACCGTCGGACGGGCGCTCGTCCACACCTATGAATTAGGGTGGGGGTGCAAATGGCTCCTCAGAGACATCTCGATTCGGAGGAGGAGACCAGTCCCCAGATCCTCCGCTGCCTGGAATCAAAGCCCACGGGACACCTTATGAGACAGTTCTCCTGGGGCTGAACTCATCTAGTTTGGGCCCAGACAGCTGCCCGGCTGTCCCCTCCCCGGCACTCACGTTGGCGGAGAGCTGCGATGTCAAGGTGGCTACTTTCTCCTGGGACGACTCCAGTGCCCTGCGAAGCTTCCGGATTTGCTGTGAAGGAGAGGGAGATGCACTTACGGTGGCAGGAGAGGTGTAAGGCTCGCAAGGAAGTGGGGTGCAGGGGTGTTAGGAGGCCAGGCGAAGGCTGGGGACCCTACCTCAGACTGCATCCTCTCCTCGGCCTGGTGAAGGAGCACAGAAGGGGGGTCGGAGGGAGAGAGAGACAGAGACAGAGACACAGAGAGAGAGAGAGAGAGAGAGAGAGAGAGAGAGAGAGAGAAAGGCCGTTACTACGGAGGCAAAGGCAGCGCGCAGAACTCGAGGAAGCGAGACGCAGAAGTGCCAAGAGGCTGAAGCCCTGTGGCCGGGCCTGGCTCTTCACCAGGTGGGCTCAGACCCCAGACCACGGTTCCATAAAACAGACCTCTGGAGCAGAGGTCACAGCCACCTCTGCCATTGCCAAGAAGGCTAGGAAATGAAACTGCTGATCTGAGGACTAACCCTGTCGCCACCAACTCAAAGGAGTAAAGCATTAGGGGCAGAATGAACCTGAGGACCAGCTTACGCCTCACGGGCTGACGCGGGCCCAGGGCCCACGAGGAACATGCGGCAGATTCTGCACACAGCGAGGGTTCTGGGGTCCCTGAGCGCGGCCCACCCTCCCGGGCACAGAACGCCTCCAAGACAGGGGGATTCTCCGTATTACAAAGGAGGCACAAAAGGCGCCAGGGTCGCTCAGGGATTGGCGGTGAGGCCGGAAGGACCACCAAGGTCTGGAAGGGCCCATTTCGTGCCCTAAGCTCCAGGGGCCCCCACCCCACCCCGCCCCGCCCCCAGGAGGGTCCAGGGCGCAATTTGGTGCTGGGGGGAGAAGCGAGGCTCTTACTGAGGAGTAGGTAGAAGAGGCACTGGAGGCCAAGGACAGCACTGAGCCGTGAACTGCAAGAGAAGCAGAATGCAAAGGGTTAGCAGAGCGCTCGGCCGGGGAACCCGGGGACGGTTCCCGGGAGGAGCGCTAAGGCGGGGGTTCGGGCTCTGATCCTGGAGCAGAGAGGGAGAACAGAACAGAGGACGCGGCTGGCTGCCCCGCCGAGGACTCGAGCTCCGGGCAGAGCTGGCCTGCCCACTCCGGCCCGTGCTCTCCGATAGCCGGGCCAAGGGCCCCGCGCTTGGCCTGCTCCTCTGAGGGCGCAGGGGTCCGGGAGAGAAGATGCTCCCGGGCACGGGTCCCCACCTCCCCCATCAGGAAAAAGTACTGTTGCTGCTGAGGAAGAGGCAGTTCTCATCAGAGCTGCTCAGAACGAAACGCAATGCTGCCTGTGCCTCCTCTTCGCAGTGGGGACCGTTCAGATGAGACAAGTCTCCAAGTGCAAGACACTCATTCTGATTCTTCATGAACGACAGCCCTACTGAGAGAACCGGAGCATGTCGGCAAGGAAGGCCCCCGGGATGAGCGTCCTGAAGTCACCAAGTGTCACCCCCAGAAAGCCGGGCTCCAGCTCTGACCACCACGCCCAGAGGGCCGCCCTGAAGCTGGTCTTCGGAACGTTCTTGAAAGAGGAATGAGATGCCTAATTCTCGTAAGGCTTTAAGAGCTACCTCTGCGTCCCCGTAAGCGGTCCTGTCCTCTGATGACTGGGGGGATGGGAGGACGGTGGCGGCGTGCTCTGAGGGCGCCGTCTAAATAAGCCTTCCACGCTGCCTCCCCTCCCCCGCCCCCAGGAGAGGCTCCATCCCAAAGCCCCAGGGCTAGACGGTGCCACCCAAGGTTTCTGGGCCCCCAGACCCTTCAAAGTGATGGGAAGGAAGAGCTGAAATGGCCCAACTGGATGTTCTGGGAAGCAGACATGTGCACGCTGGCGGCAGCGGTGGGCGAGGGGACCCAGCAGAGCTGGAATGAGCGTGAACCGCGCTGGCATGAAGTCTCACCGTCGTCCGTGGGGTCTCGGAAGGATCCTGACCGGATCATCCCCTTGGGTCTCTCGGCCAGGGACAGGGTGCTCCCCATTTGGGAGCCGCTGTACAGCGCGAAGGCCGCCTCGTGGGTGGGGATGCTGTTGGAGCGGGTGATTCTTGGCGTGGTGGCCGCAGTGGGACTCACTGGAAGGACAGAGGGGGGGACAGGAGAGGGAGGGGAGGGCAGGAGAAGAGGCAGGGGCATCAGCTTTGGGTCCCGGGGGCGGGGCGCCAGGAGCAGAGGCGGATGGAGGGGCAGAGAGGAGGCCGGCGGGGCGGCGGGTGTGCAGGCGGCCGTGCCTGGGAGAGCAAGCCCTACGAGGAGGACCCTGCCGCTGAGCCAGGGGCGAAGAGCGTGTTTGAACGCCCTTCCCTCGGGCCTGTCTGCCCCGGAGAGGTCGCTTTCAAAGGTCAGGCTGGGGGCCTGGCAGCTTTTCTGAAACCTTCGCATCACTTGGATGTGCCGATGAAAATGGGGTGTCATGTTTCTCTAACACACAACTGGCTGCCGGGGAGGCCTGAGAGTTCAGAGCAAGACTCAGATCCGAGTGATGAAGAGAACCAACGAGATACAGGGGTCAGGCTGTGGGGCGCACGGCCGGGCACCATGGAGGGGAGCGGGACGCCCCATAAAGCACGCCGCTCTGGGCGCATTCACCAGAAACACGGCCGGTGCCCAGCATTACCCTGGCTGGAAGGCCAGAGCCGGCGAGTGTGTCCGGGAGGCTGTACAGCCCTGCTGGCCCACAGCCCCGCCCCCCCGGCCCCTGCCTCTCGGCGTGCATACTTGGGGTGGGGGGGGGCTCCTTGGACACTCCGTGGACGTCCAGTCTCCAGGAAGACCCGGGAAGAAGACAACCCCACCTCTCTTGGGGCCCTTTGGCGTGTGTGAGGTGATGATCGTGGCTTGGCCCGGCCCCTCATCCCCCTGTGTGGTCTCCATGGAGACGGACAGCAAGCTGGCCCCGCCTTCGTTTTAATGGCTCTCAGGGACCAGATGACCTTCCCTTTAGCACCGCGCCCTTCTCTAGCAAGACGACCCCGACTCCTAGTTTTCTCAGATTCCCCAGTCGTCCCACAGGTGTGTCACAGGTCCTCAGGTTTTGCTTACTGCCTTCCTTCGCTCCGCTGAAAGAGGCAGTGGATTTGGAGCCGCAGGAAGGAAGCAACAGGACGGCCCGGGCACTGTCCTCAAGGGCCCCCGGCACTTGGCCCCCCAGGAAGCAGGGCCGTGAGCCCCAGCCTTCGCCCCTCCCGTCTCTGAAGCACAGTCGCCTCCTCCTCACAAGCTTCCCCTTCTCCTCAGACACCAGGAAGGGAGAGGCCAGCGCGGGTCTCCCTCAGCCCTGCCTCCAGGACTGGACAGTCCTGGCTTTGGGGCAGACCCACCTCTGCACTCGACCGCTCACCCCTGCCTCCCCAGCTGCCCCACACTGTGTCGCGGCGCTGGGAGCGGCGGCTCCCTTCTGGCTGCACCGGGTTTTGCTCTGGGCCTCCCTTACGGCTCTTCCACGCCAACAGGCAGACTCTCTGATGCTGCGAGGACCCCACAGCCTGGGCCCAGGGGCCACGTCTCAGGTCAGGGTCTAGGCGCACTCGGCCGTGCGTCTCATGATGGATGGATGAACTGAGACCCGTGAATAGGCGCAAACCAAGTGTGAGGTGAAACCCAAGGCCCCGCTGCCCTGCCTGCCCCCCGGCACGGCGGTGACTGCGGACACTGACCTATGGTGGTGAGCTGGCCCTTGGCGCCCAGGGACATGGACAGCGCAGGGGGCGATGGCAGCTCTGGCTGGTCGTCGGACGCAGGCGGCCCCCCGATGCTGTGGGAATGTCGCCACTCCTTGGCCTCCTCCTGGGGCTGCAGCTGGTACCTGCGGGCGGCGGGCGGCAGCTCGGTCTGGGCTTCTACCCCCTGAGCTCAGAGGTGGGCTCCAAAAGCAGGACGAGGAGGTGGGAGCCGTCGGGGCTGGGTGTTGGGGGGAAGCAGCATCCTCCCGGACCTTGGGAGGGGCGGAAGGGCTGGGGACGTCCCTGCGGGGCTGCCCGAGCTGGGCCGAGATGACGGAGGCCCGGGACAGAGCTCAGCGTTCGAACCTCCCAGCAGCAGGAATCACCGGACTGCAGGACCTACTGCCCACCTGAGTGGCCAGAGGTGGCCCGCTCTCCCTCAGGCTTGGAGGGGGGGGTTCTGGCGGGACTGGGGCAGACAGCACAGGCTGGTGCAGGGAAGTGCGTGAGTCCCATGTGCAAGCCTGTCTCTCCTCTGTCACCAGAGCCCCGGCTACAAGGTGACGCACACACCACAGTGAGCCTGGGTGGGCGCCTGGGAGGAGGTACAGGAACCAGGTACACGTGACCGGCCCAAAGGGGCACCGCATGCATGACTGGAGCCTGGGACAGGGTGAGTTATGGTTTTTCATACAGACCAGGAGCCCCAGGTATAGGAGAGAAAAACACACGTAAGGGGTATTACCTGAGCCCCTTCTTGGGAAGAGTATTCCGATCCCGTTGATTACTGTGGAGGAAAAAAAGAGAAGCATGTGGGGGGGCTTCCCTGGTGGTGCAGTGGTTGGGAGTCTGCCTGCCGATGCAGGGGACGCGGGTTCGTGCCCCGGTCCGGGAAGATCCCACATGCCGCGGAGCGGCTGGGCCCATGAGCCATGGCCGCTGAGCCTGCGCGTCCGGAGCCTGTGCTCCGCAACGGGAGAGGCCACAACAGTGAGAGGTCCGCGTACCACAAAAAAAAAAAAAAAAAAGAGAAGCATGTGGGTCCATCTTAGGAGCTAGAGTTTGGGACCAGAGGTTTGACGGATGCAACACTGGGACCCAGGGCATCCGACTGTGAGTCCCCCGTCTCCATAAACAAAGGGGAGGTCAGCCACAGCCGCCTCTGGGCTCACAGTTTGAGAAATTTATCTGAGATGTTTGATGTTTTTCTCTGATTAGCTTCCCACTCCCCCTCCTCCCCTCCCCTCCCCGGCACCGCTTCCCGACAACCAAGGATTGAACCCAGGCCCCGGGCAGTGAAAGCGTGGAGTCCTAACCACTGGACCGCCAGGGAATTCCCTCTCATTAGCTTTTTAAAGATCATACTATGGTGGATGAAAACCAGGATGTGACATAATAGGGATGATCTGGGGCCAATGATGAGGAAGCAGAAGCCTCGGATGGCAGGTTAAACCAGTCACGAGGGCTTGGGGAAGTCACTGAATGTCTGGGTACTGGTTCCTCACGTAGCAGGTGAGAATCAGCATTTAAACACAGAAACGAAATCCCGTTTCATAAGAGCTGCTGAGAAGCAGAGGTTACTTAACGTGCACACAGTGTTGAAGGTCACAGAGCAGCAGTCAAACACGCCCGGAGGCAGGGGCGGGCTCATCAGGCTCGGCCCCACCCACCTACCTGTCCAGCTGCCCGGTCCTGGGGCTTCCGCTCCAGGTCAGCTCTTCAGTGTCCTCCTCTGCGGGGGGGGCAGGGGGCGCGGGGGCCGCAGGGACGGGGGCGCTGCTGGGGAAGGCGCCGGGCAGGCTCATGGGCATCTGGAGGGACTCCATGCTCCTGTGCAGGCCTGAGAGCTTGGGGTACATGCGGGTTTCTTTGGGGACAGCGAAACTGCTCATGAGCTCCAGGCCCTGGGAGAAGCTGGCGGAGTTGATGTTGAGGATGGGGGCTGGGCTGGGGCTGAAGCAAGAAGGGAGGGGGCCCCCGGCGGCGGGGCCCGGAGTGTGCACATCTGGGAGCTTCGGCGCGTGGGCGTCAGCGGACGCAGGCAGATCCAGGCTGTTGGAGTTGACCTTGTCCAGATTGGCTAGGGAGGGTGGCTTGACAAAGCTCTTAGCCGTGGCCCTGAGAGAAGTGACGATAAAACAGGACATTTAGGATCACGGAGTTAGAGAAACAACAGGCAGGTGGGATCTCAGCCAACTCCTGGTCCTGTTTCCTCGCTTTCGGGCTCTTTGCAAAGCACGGGAGGCTTCTCTCAATGCCATTGGGAAATACGGGGGAGGAAATCTGACCTGGGTACCATCAAGTCTTAACGAGGGGGCAGCACATGCATAAGGGAGACAAGGGTGGGTTTACACACAAATGGATGTGTGTGTGAGAAAATAAAACAGCAAAACCACCCAGGCAAGAGCTCCAAGAGGCTCAGAGCACATCGGGGGGCACTGAGAACAGCTCCGAAAGACAGAAGAGGCGCCCGGCACCCGGGGAACATGCGGGAGGCCCAGGGGCAGCAGGGGACAGGCCGCCCCGTCTAAGGAGCGCCAGAACCCTGGGAGGATGCCGGGCGGGCAGACAGGAGGAAGCGCCCAGCCTGGGTACCTGAGGGGGGTTGGCGGCAGCTCTGCCGACTTGGGGGCCGGGGAGTGGCTGGCGTGGCCCTTGGGCGTGCTCTCCGGGGAGCCCACGCTCTTCAGGGACACGCTCTCTGGGTCCAGGGCCACAGCCTTGGCCTTGGCCTTCTCCTTCTCCCGGTCCGTCTGGTTGACGGGGGCTGGGGTGGCCCGCCCGCCGGCCCCCTTGGAGGGCTCCTTCAGCCTGGAGGGCGTCAGGCTGCCCTGCCTGGTGCTGAGGAGACTGGGGTCGATGCTGCTGCTCACGGGCCGGGGGCCGGCCCGCCCACCGGTCACGCTCATGGAGCTGGACTTGGCCGGCCGGGGCAGGCTGCGGTACTGGATGTTTGAACGGGCGCCTGGAGCCAGGAAGCCGGGCTCCGCGCTGTTGGGCACGTCCAGGCTGGTCTTGCGTCCGTTCGCCGGCTTGACGGGGATGCCCGAGGACTTCTGGACCTTGCCGAGTGTGGCCGAGCCCCCGGTCTGCACGACGGTGGCCGTGCCTGTGGCGGGAGGGGGCTTCTTGTAGCCGAAGGACCCCGATGTGGATGGGCGCGCGATGCCCGAGGGAGGCTTCTTGGCGTCACCCAGGCGGTCCCGGCCGGCATCCGAGGAGGAGCGCTGCAGGCCGGCGCTCTTCACCGCCAGCTTGCCCTTGTCGGCGGCCTTGCCCTCGGGTTTGCCTGCGGAGGGCGGACAGGAGTGAGCTGAGGCCACCATCTCCGGCCCTGGGAGGAGGGGCGCCGTGGGCCGGTGAGCGGGAGCCTGCAGGCTGAGGACCCTTCTCGCCAGAAGGGAGGGGACTCTGGGCGGGATTGGCCTTTGATTGATTGTTTTGTTCTTTGTTGTTTTCCGCCCCCAGGGTAGGGTGTCCCATTCTGGTTGAATGGCAAAGGCGATCACAAAGATGATCAAGAAGGAATGCCGTCTAACACTGGTCCAGGGAGGGAAGGGCGGGGGGGGGGGGGGGGTGGGGGGTGGGGGGTGGAAGCAAATGGACGGGACTCAGCTGTGTCTGCCGCTGGTTAGGGACTAGAGGGGGCCCGACCCAGGCCGCGGGTCACCACGGAGCCACTCTGGGAGAGGCATGATTCTGACCCGGCCAGGACCTCCCTGGGATGGCAAACAAGCCCTCAGGAAGACAAGTGCATCACCCGCATGTCCCAGGAGAGGAGAGGGAACCACTGGACAGTGTGAGGCAGGTCAGGCCAGCCTCCCCCCTCCTCTACATCTGGGCCTAGGCTTTAAGCACGTGGCATTTGTATGCCCACATCTGCACGACGGACATCGTACTGCCCGTCTTCCCTGACTCGGGACGGCCTGGAGACTAGGGTGGACAGTACGTGGAAGCAGTGTGCGGGCTGGCCATCTCCCAAGGGTTAACGTCTGTGAGGAAGCCAGGGAAGCAGGACTTGGCCCTGGGTCCCCCGGTCCCTTGTCACTCGGCTCACCTGCGACCTTGAGGGCGCTCTGGGCCGTGTGAGTGATGGGGGAGGTGACGGCCACCGGCGGGGTCTTGCCCTTCTTCAGGGACCCGGGGTGCCCCAGGGTGACGGGCTTCTTCAGTTCCCCAACCTTGGATGGGTCGTCGCAGCTCTCGGGCCGCTCCCGCCGCCACTTGGCCGCCCCAGGCTCCATCTTCAGGCTGCCGCTGTCATACTCCAGCTTTCTGGGGGCCTTTTCCTCCGACTCACTGAACCAGTTCAGCGCGCTCTCTGCCAGCGAGCGCTTCTCGGAGTCCGTGCGCAGCTGGAGACGAGAGAAGGCAGAGTGGACGCTCAGGTGGGGAAGGGGGGACTGGGCCGAGGGAGGGACTTTGGCTGCCGGGTGGCCTGACTCTTCCAGAGCAGACAGTGAACCAGCCTTCCGCCCGCACCTCCAGGCTGCCAGAGGACAGCACACAGATCCCGGGCTCCTCTTCCTCTCCAGGTGGGACAGCACTTACGGGCATCCCTCCGAACTGGCATGGGCGCTTGATAGAGGCCCGCCCGCCAGGAAAGCAGCTCACGCCTTAGGTGACTGCCCGGCAGCTAGGGATTTCTTTCCACCAGCTCAAGAAGGACTTGGCCAAGGGCACGTGGGAGCCAATCCCACGGAGCAGGTGAGAGGACGTGCCACCGCGCGCACAGGCACGGCGCGGTCTGCCCTGTGGTTCTCCTGCAGAAGGGGGCCTAGGCATGCGCGCTCCCACGTACCACTATAGCCGAGTTCCTGCGAGAGGCCGTCGGCGTGGAGGGCAGGGAGTTGAGTGAGGAGCTGGCGTTGAAGTCTTCCGAGCTGAGGTTGTCAGAGGCATCGCTGAGCCCACTGCTGATGGAGCTGCTCTCATCCCAGCTGCAGGACAGGAGAGAAAGGTTAGCAGTCAAGGCAGAAGCCACGGCGAGAAATACAGTTACCATAATGAGGGCAGAATGGCTGCACTCCAGCATACAGACCGGCCAGGAGGGGAAAAGCTTGGGGGTTAGTCCTGCGTTCGCCAGCAACGCAAAGAGTGATGTAAACTTCCCTGTAATTTGGTGATGTCCTTTCATAAAAGGAGGGGACTACACAGGGAGCTCTACTCAACACTCTGTAATAACCTATGTGGGAAAAGAACAGGAAAAAGAAAAGATATACGTGTTAGACATACACTGAATCAAGTTGCCTTACAGCTAAAACAAGAACAACATTGTAAATCCACTATACTCCAATAAATATTAAATTTAAATTAAAAGAAGGGACTAGCTTTATCTGGTCAAGGAAGATGTTAAATCTCCTTAACAGAAAGGTGTATTATAGAGACAAGGTAATTCTTGGATCGATCTAATCACATAAACCCATTTCCCGTCCCTATAAAGAGTCTCCATTCTTAGAATTACTATATCTTTATTTCTAGATGTGTTCTCTAGGTATTTCCCCTCCCTTTTCTATATTTTTCCACACCTGATAACCAGGGCCGGAAAAAGACTGATCTTTTCTAGAGCCGCTTAGACCTATCACTTCTCACCGCTCCCCTCTTTATCAGGTTCACCCCATCCTGGGACCGGGTCCTGCTTCTTAAGAGCATGTACTGCTCTTCTGGTAAGTGACCCACTTTAGGTGCCGTGGCCAAGCAGAGGGGCCAAATGTGTGCTGAATGGTTTCATTTCTCTGCCAATTGCTTGGAATATCAGACTTGTGGTACCCGGGAGAGATGTCGTTAAACATCTGTCTGTACGTCTTCATATCGAGAACCCTGGTCCGTATATTCAGAGAGGCTGACACAGCCTTGGTCATTCTCCCACAGTCACTTGGCTATTGATTTTTGTTTGACGAGTTTCACAGTCAGAACGTTTATTCTTAACATCTGAACGAAACGCCTCCTCCTCTACCGTTCATACCAATCTCCTCTTGGACCATCCGCGCTTGCTATCACAAGTTTCTTGTTGTTCACACATTATTTTCAAAGCTCAAATTCCATCTCCTACAACCTTTTTTCAAAGGTCCCATTTCCCAAGCCTTTCCCCATTTCTATTTCTTCCTTCTGGACCTATTTCTTCCTTCTGGACCCTAAAAAGTTCTTCAGAAATTCCGTGTTCAGTTTTAGAGCCTCAAACTGAACACGGGACTTTAGTAAGACTTTACTAATTCCGTGGGAATTATCTCTAAACCGTCACATCTCCGTCCACAGTGAGTTTGCTCATCAGCTTCACGTGTGTGCTGAAGAGGCTTAAGATGTTTTCCGTGAATTAGCTGGTATCTGGGAAACTTCTCCCTTTAGATTTATTTTGAGTTTCATATCATGGAACAAAAATCAGACACACAAGTCATCTAAGTGCTTGGCCCAGATTTCAGCTGGCCTCCGTCTGATTTATTTGCTGGGAATAGGAAAGTGGGTGGTTTGGACTTTTGGCTTGTTGCTCTGCAGGGATTAATCCAAATACATTGAGAAAGAGCAAAGAAAGCACGGGGATTAGACCACACTACAGAGCGAGCTGGACTTTATTATTAGGAAATACGGCCATTATTAAATGACAACCCACCTCTTCTCCCCCCCACTTGTGACATATATTAAATCTCACATTTGTCCTGGGCTAAAATAACACCTCCCCTGAACCCCATATTGTAGAGAACACATACTGAGCAGGAAAGATCAATTCTGGTTTTAGGATCCTATCACCCTATCAGCTCTCCTGGGTCAAGATAAGATCTCTGGCAAACAAACAATTTCCAGCGGTCAGACACACAAGAAGCCTGTCCTTGCACAGAGATTAATTACGGGTAATCGAGGCCTTGGGGCAGAGAAAACTCCTATGGACAAAGAGGATTTTGCAGTCCACCAACCCCAAAGAATCCCTTCCTTTGCTCTGCATTGACAGAAAGCCCAAAGCTAAGACAGGGGAGGGGTGTTTATCTTCTCAGAGACAGTTCCTCCTGGCCACAACGACCTCCTCTCCCAACTCACAGACTTTCTCCTGTAGTAAGAAAGTTCCAGCCTAATTACTGGGCAAGGTTGGCTACAGGATTTGAAGGTTTCCTTCCATTTTTCCACGGACTGGGGGCAGGGCAGGGGCATGGCTCAGGAAGTAATGGGGAGCGGCAGGTGAAGCTCTGCTCAATCACCTCCTGCTGTGCGTACCGGTCCTCGGCCCCAGGGGTTGGGGACCCCTGACCTAGAGAAATTCCTTTGCAGGCCCTGAACAAAAGGAAAATTCTGCTGTCATGACTTAAGGATTAAGCGTGTCCATTGGAGTGAGCATATTTTCTTTCTTAAAAGAAAAATTAGACAAGTAATAAATGCTCTAGTCAAGACTCAAACATTATGTAACAATATAAAGGGAAAAAGGAAAATCGCCCCTTTTCTGCCTTCCCACTTTGACTTCTAGGGTAACCACGGGTAACGGTTTTTGTGCTTCCTTCAAGAGCACCCCCATGCGGCCCCCTGTCCACCGCTGTCTGCGCTCTGCATCCGGGACCACACCCCACCCTCTGGAGGCTCTTAAGCTGGAACCTCAGGCCTCCTCTTTGTTGGTTTACATTCTTGTTTTAGTGAAGTACCTCTTCCAGTAGGCTCCTGGAGAAGGGTGCTTGGGAAGCAAACTTGATAAGATCTGACACATCATAAAATGTCATTATGCTATTTCACGTGTGAGATTTTGGCCAGGCATTGAATCCGAGCTGAAAATAGTATCCTTTCAGAATGCAAAAGCATTGCTCCATTGCCTAGCCTCTACTGTTGCCATTCGGATTCCTTGTCCCTAGAATATGACCTGTTTCTTTGTTTCCTTTCTGGAAACGTTTAGCATCTTTCCCGGTGTTACGAAGTATCATTAATGATGGGGCTTGGTGTGGGCTGTGTTTACTCATTGAGTTGGATACCCTCCTGGGCCCTTTAAATCTAGACGCTCATGCCCTTCAGCCCTGGAAATTTTCTCTGATTATTTCTTTGATGGTTTTCTCCTCTCCATTTTTCAGTGCTCTCTTCTAGACTGTCAGTTATTTTAGACGATCGATTTTGAGGTTGATATTCTGATTTTCTCTTATTTTCCAGCATTACACACACACACACACACACACACTCTATTTTTTGGGCAGTGGCCTCAATTTTATCTTCCATTGCCTCCATTTCTGCTACCATTTTTCATTTCCAAGGGTACTTTTGAAAACACCGTATCGGTCTTTCTCTCAAGGACACAACCTCTTCTTTTAACTCTCAGAGACATTCATTCACTCATCCATTCGGAGGGGCAGGTTTACAATCTCTTTGCCTAGTTTCTAGCTCCAAGTTGCTTTTTTCTGTTTGTATTGGTGAGACTTCTGTGTTACAGACCTTCTCGGATCTCTGACGACCCTTGGCTGTTTCCTCATCTGTAAGACTGGGACCCTCATCATAAGTTCCTTGGAAGCTCTGTGTACACAGGTAGGACTTGTCAGCGATGGCGTCGGTATAGGGAGATGCAACGGGACTGATTCATGTAAGTTTCTTCTCTGGGGCTGCTCAGATGTCCTAGAGATGAATCTCCCACCCTCCTGCCTGGAGGGGATAAGACCTGTGTTCTGAGAGCTGAGCTGGGGAAGGTCCTGGGGGCCTCAACATTCAATATGCGAAGTTTCACTCAATACTGGCTCAAAATCTAAGCCTTCACTGTGCCAGGAGCCCACGAGTGCAGAGACTCCTGTTCTATTCTCTCCAGAGTTTCCGGTCTTCTGTCGACTAGGGGAACAGCCGTAGCCTTCCTAGGAGGAGGGGATCTGAGAGTCTGAGGGTTTCTTACATAAATTTCCAACCAGTCCTCCTGTTTTTAGTTTCACCTCTTCCCCCTCTAAAGGTACCTGATGTCACCAAGTCAGCAAGCTTTTTAAGGGTCCTGGGATACAAACAGAGGTGCTGCACAGTTGTCCCCACTGTTGGCTTAGGACTCACCTTCGAGCTGATAAATCAGTTCACACCTGCCATTCTGATTCCAGCTTCCCCAGATGTGGCTAGTCTCTCCCTTCTAGTCTTTGTCCCTGTGGTTTATGATTTAAAAAAAAATCCCAAACCCTTTATGGTCATTTTACTCTTGGGGGTAGTTGTGAAATACATTAAACGAATTTTGTCACAGCAGCAAAATTCCCCTAAATGAGCTCGATCTTTTGGATTCGATGTTCTGACGGCTAGACTTTGAGTGGAGCGAGGAGAGGAGATATTGGTGTTGGAATCAGGAAGAGGCAGAAGGGAATTCTCTGGCAGCCCAGTGGTTAGGACTCGGCGCTTCCACTGCCGAGGGCTTGGGTTCAAACCCTGGTCAGGGAACTAAGATCCCTCAAGCCTCGCGGTGTGGCCAAAAGAAAAAAAAAAAAAAGAAGGAACCATCTAGATGAGTGTTTGGGTTTTTTTAAAGTATTTATTTATGTAATTATTTATGTATTTATTTATTTATTTATTTATGGCTGTGTCGGGTCTTAGTTGTGGTACTCGGGATCTTTCGTTGTGGCGCACGAGCTTCTCTCTAGTTGTGGCACGTGGGCTCAGTAGTTGCGGCACGTGGACTTAGTTGCCTCGTGGCATATGGGATCTTAGTTCCCCGACCAGGGATCGAACCCAGGCCCCCTGCAGTGGGAGCGCAAAGTTCTAACCGCTGGAGCACCACGGAAGTCCTGAGCTGAGTTTTTGAAGAATCAAGAGCCGTGGGAGAGAAGAGGCTGGGTGGACCCTGTCTCTCCTGAAACATGGCTGTTTAAGGTGTAAGAACAGAAAGTCTTTAGAAGAGTTTAAAAAATCTACCAGCTAGTGAGTCAGAGGACTATGGAGTACCTGCCTGGCCAATCAAGACAGCGGTGGGGGGAAGGAAAGCGGCTTAAATACAGCGCCAAAAGGAATAGACAAAGTGGAGTCAGGCCCCGCCCGAGCTCCGGAGGGCTGTCATGTACCACAAAGAATCTCTGCTCACTCTAAGCTGGGTTTTGCTCTCTTCCTTCTGTTTCTCTCTGAATGTGTTTCTCACATAGATCTCAGGTGGAGAAAAGAGGGCTGGGCAGCAACAATCTAGGTCTAAATTTACTAGCACATAAGAAAAACAGAACGCAGAGAACTTAATATTCTTTTATAATCCAATCTATTTATAAGTCCAAACAACAATCACTAACGGGTAACTGATGTATAAGAGAAATGTTCTTTTGAGCATTTACACCATTTTACACAATTTACTTTGAATGGTGTACAAGTTTTCATTCTGGGATGGTTACTATAAGAACAATGACACTTCCTCGTTTTCACCCACCCTTGGAATAGAAGATGAAAAGAGTCTGAATAAGCACACGAGAGACTGAGTCACATACAAACAACAAAAACATCCCTTGTCAGGGGATGTTTCTAACGTGCTCGACAGGGGAGAAGGTAAATTAGGGCATTTTCTCTGCAGGGTGTTTATTTCCCTGCCTCCTCGTGCCCCTTAATCCTCACTCCAAGTCTCAAACTTCTCATTTCCTGTTTCCGCTAGAAGTATGACTTTTTCCCGTCATCCGACCAAAACCTTCGATGCGTCTTCAACGCCTTTTTTTCGCCTCCCTCCTTGAGCACCCCATCCTCCCGCTCCCCACTGCGTTACTGGGCTGGCCAAAAAGTTCATTCAGGGGCTTCCCTGGTGGCGCAGTGGTTGGGAGTCCGCCTGCCGATGCAGGGGGCGCGGGTTCGTGCCCCAGTCCGGGAGGATCCCACATCCTGCGAAGCGGCTGGGCCCGTGAGCCATGGCTGCTGAGCCTGCGTGTCTGGAGCCTGTGCTCCGCAACAGAGAGGCCACAACAGTGAGAGGCCCGCGTACCGCAAAAAAAAAAAAAAGTTCGTTCAGGATTTTCCGTAACATCTTATGGAAAAACCTGAATGAACTTCTTGGACAGCCTAATGCTACCGGCCTGTCCATCTTTTCTTCCTTTACGCTTCTCCTGCTTTTGCTCTGGTTCAGAGCCTAATGACCTCTCAGCTGAAGCCCTGTGAAAGGCTTCCATCCCCCCCACTGTCGACAGTTTCCCCTCCGTCCAGTACACACTGAATATCATCAGAAGCCCGACCCAGCGCTTCCCCAAACCTTCATTAGCTCCTCACTGCTGAGACAATTGAATCAAAACTCTACATCCCACTGCTGCAGACCGTCCGTGAGCCATCGCGAGCGTAGCGTATGACAGAGCACGGATAGATGCTGTAGCCAGGCCCTCCGAACTCAAGTCCTGTAAACTCTGCTCGGGGTTAAGCTCGCTGTCGACGTGGCAAACATCCACCGAGCTGACATTTACAGGGTGGCGTCAGCTGTGTGGATACTTGACAATGACTGTCCAGAACAAAGAGGGGAAAAGATGTAAATGAAACATGAAATCGGAAGCACAGACCACAGATACGAGAGGACTCAGAGTAAGGGGTGACTTCATTCTCAGACCAAATCCAGAAATACGGCCCTGCCGTGTAGGACGCGGGTCAGCACGGTGCTCAGCCCCTAGTCTCTGCTCCTGATTCCTAGTCCCTGCAGATTCCGCCTCGGTGGCCGGCGGGCTCCCTTCATGTCTTTTCAGAAGCACAGGCCTGCAACGCGGAGCTGCTCCCCTCACCGCTGTGCAATGGTCTGTGTCTGCGGAAGATTCTGGAGCCCTGGCATCATCACGGCACTCGACAGGGATGCACATAGACCCGATCTGCCTCGGTGGGCTTCCCCCCAGCTCTGCATCTTGAAATCAAGGCCCACACCAAACACCCAGTTTTCTCTGAGGCTTTCCGTGATCCTCCTCGTCAGGAGAAATCGCATCCTCTTTTATGTCTTCTTAAACTCACCTCTAGCTCCATTAGAGCATTCTGCCTTTAGGTAGTTATGTCTGTGCATCCCTTTGCTGGACTACCTCTCCCTGAGGGGTAGGACTGTGCCCCTTGTACAGTGTCTGTACATGGCGGGCAGACTTGAATTCCTGGCTTGTGAAAGCAGGGATGCATAAACTCAGAGAATGGGTTACGGTTTGGAAATGCTTCACAGCTGTTCTCTAAGAATGACCGGTAGTTTATTTCCAAAGAATCCTCACTTCAGTGGGAATTGATAAAATTTCTCTTTGTAGAACTTTTAGATCTCTGCTTAAATTCTCTGTCTATTCAAGAATGTAATCCACCTTTTCTACCAGATCCTTAAAAATACCTATTAGAAATATTTGATAGGGACTTCCCTAGTGGTCCAGTGGTAAAGAATCTGCCTGACAATGCAGGGGACGCAGGTTGAATCCCTGGTCAGGGAACTAAGATCCCACATGCCGCGGGGCAACTAAGCCCGTGCACCACCGCCACTGAGCTCGCGCACCTCAACTAGAGCCCACGTGCTGCCAACTACAGAGCCCATGCACCCTGGAGCCTGTGCACCACAACTAGAGAAGAGAAAAAAAAAAAAACCCTGCATGCCACAACTAGAGAGAAGCCCGCAACCAAGACCTGATGCAGCCCAAAATAAATAAATCAATCTTAAAAAAAGAATTTGACAATCCTTGTCTGCTAATTCCAACAACAGAGTCATCTGTTGGTCTGCTTCTATTGACTATTTTTCTGCCAGTGATATTTTCCCGTTTCTTCACAGGTCTCATAACTGCTTATTCTATGCCGTGTGTTTAGTGGATGGCAACATGCCCACCTAGAAAACGACGTGCCCCTTCCTCTGTCAGGCTGCTAGGCCTGAGGGCCGAGTCGGTCTCATCTGCGGTAGAGCTAGGTCCGGGTTTTGTTGTCACGTTGGTTAAAGTTGCTTCCAAACGTCCTGGGGGCAGGATCAAGGCTGTCCTTCCTATGGGGCTTGGGATGTGACCACGGTTAAGACCCCAGAGGTCTCTCCACGCTTTACAGCCCAGCTGCCAGATTGCAGGACCACCGAGTTCTCTTAGCTGGTGGTGGCCACCTCCGTGCACTCAGAGAAGGGCCCTGTGCCTTGCAGGGGGTCTCCTCCCCGCTCCTGCCCTGCTCTTAGCTTCCTCTGTGCTATGCTGCTTCCGGCTGCTCCGTGAATGCCCCGTGCACCCCAGATGGGGAAGCGGTGTCTGTCCCATCTTTCTGCCCTGCCCTCGGTCGTTGGCTCACGTCCGCTGTGTGCTCTCAGGGAAGCCCTGGGGGAAAGAATTAAGGGTGGGTGGGGACGTACTTGCTCTGTGACTAAGTCTCCTTGTAGCCAGTTCGCATGTAGCCTTTGAAAGTTTGTACAAAGTCCAGCTGTTTTCTCCTTATCCTCATCTCCGGCGGGTTAACCCTCTGCCTCGCGCCGGGGCCCTCAGATGAAAGCAGCCGAGCATTCTTTCTCTCCCAGGAAGGGTTCATCCTCTCTGGAATTGAGTTTACTTAGAATACTTTGCATCTTTAGATACTTATTTTTTTCTTTCCTAAGTTATGTATGTCACTTCTCCAGCTCCTTCTTGCTGTCAGGTGGGAGTGGCAGTGTGTGGTGACCTTGTACCATTCCTTCAATAAATTTCTAAGCCCTCCGTCTAGGGCTGTAAGCGAGCCAGCTGATCCCTCTGCTGTTCCCTTGCCCACTTCCTAGCACCGGGGTACGTGGGTGCAACCATCTCCTCTGTGGGGCGAGAACAAGGACCGTGGCGGGGGCGGGCAACTCAGCTGGACGCTCCCTGTTTGTGTCTGTGCCGGCCCAGGGCAGTGCACAGGGTGGGGCGCACCCTCCCCCTGGGAACAGCACCAGCACTCATGTAGCTCTTGGCCGCCCCTCCCAGACGTCTTCCCGCAGAACTCAAGTGGCCAAGGGAGTCAGAGGGCCAAGGGTGTGGGCTAGCGGATGGGAAGGGCGGGCCGCCTTGTGATGCACAGCAAAATTCCTTAGTTCTCCCCAGCCCAGCACGGTCCTCGGAAGGCAGACCCGAACACTGAATCGGCATTCCTCTGGTCCAGAACATACGTGCCTGGTGAAGCAGCAAACACACCTCTCTGGTTATTTACCACTTTATGGCTCCTTTACTACTTTAAGGTTTCAGAGATCTGAAACCTTAATTTCTCCTCTGAGAAATATCCGCCATACAATAGGCTGGTTATAAGAGTTGGGCTGTTTTTTTTTTTGTTTTTTGTTTTCTTTTGGAATCATTTTTTACTCGCAGGTAAAGTTTACGGAATTGGGAGCCTGATGTTACAGCCCCAGCAGACGCCGAGGCCTTCCCGCTCTCCATCTTGGTATCACTGCCATCTGAACGGAAACACGCCCCAGGACAGCAGGAAGCTCTCTGACCACACAGTGGACCTGATTTCCAGAAACTGAATTCCCAGCTGCTTGTAAAAAGAAGCCGGAGTCAGACCCGGGAGGCTTTCAGTGCCCATCGCTGAACCAACGAGGGCGACTCTATACCATGAAACCTACAAACATCGGGCGAGCCAAGAGTCACCAACACACGACCCTTGCCACGTCCCCCTGGCTGGGGCTAGTAGTCGGCTGCCCAGGCCAGGCAGTTAAGCAAGCAGCAGTGAGTGGTGGTGAGTCAGCATAAATCAGGCCCAGGGTGGAGGCAACCCGACAGCCAGGGTGTGCGAGCGTGATGCGCTGGCTCCAGGGCCCCGGGGCCTGCATGGCTGTGGCTCAAGACAAAAGGAACATCTTACTAAGCAAGTGCCTTAGGTGATGCCCCCGGATGGCTCTGCAGCCCCACAACTCAAACTGCTGTACTTCAGGGAACCAGAAAGGAGGACATGGAGTTTGGTCCAGGACCAGCCCCGTGGGAATAAATACGTAAAGAGACTCCAAGTTACCCTGTCCTCTTGGGGAGGCTGCCCGGAGGGCTGGGAGTGGATATTCTGATCCTTGCTCTAGTTTGGAAACATCCACAGCTTCCCTGGGAGGACAGCACTTAGAGTTAGGATACAGCTTTCCCTGCTCACCATCTAGGATGGAAGGTAACGGGCTAAACCACATGACACCGCCAAGTTTGTAGGTAGAAGATGGGTGACCGGGGGCACTTCCATCTGGTTCAACATCACACGTGTTTCCTTTTGAGTCTGGCCTGGGCTGCAGCACTTGTTTGCTACAGAAGTGCGGTAGTGGGTTCTGAACTCTTAACAACAGGAAGATGCCGAGTTCTGGGATCAAACGACAGAGGTGACAACCTGTCCTGGCTGAGGACTAGTTCGGTGCCTCTGTAAACAAGGGAACACATCTTGGACTCCCCTCAATCCAACGTTCCAAAGAGATCCCACTCTTCACTGTCTTTGATCCTTTCTCCTCCAGGCATTTTCCTGGAGGTGAGCCACTCGGGTGACAGCCAGCCCAGGGCCTCCCCAGAGCTCATTCACAGCCACGGCGATGCCTCCTAACAAGGCATCTGGTTGGTGATGCTCCCTGTCTGGCCCCTTCAGCAAGTGACCCTCCTGCCCCTTTGGTTAGCAGGTGGTCACCTCCTAGGTCTGTGTAATATGGTAGCCACTGGCCACGTGCAGATACACACTGAGCACCTGAAATGTAGCCAGTCCAATGATGTGAGATGTGCGGTACGATTTCAAAGACTTAGTACCAGATTCCAAAGACTTAGTGTGACAAAAGAATGCACTATATCTTATTAATAATTTTATATTACATACTTAAATGATAATGTTTTAGATATATTGGATTAAATAAATCATGTTACTGTAATTAATTCCACCTGTTTTACTTTTTTAAAATGTGTTTACTATGACATTTAAAATTATATATGTGACTTGCACCATGTTTCTACTGGAAAGCGCTGTCCTGGAGGAAACTTTTGGTCAGTGGAAAGTCAGCTTCGCAGAGCTGGGGTTCATTAGCCGCTACAGTGGTTACAGTTGGTCCATGACCTGAAAAAGCTGTGGTTTGCAGTTAAACGCCAATGGTGCTTCTCTCGATGGCACCAGATGTGGCAGAATTGCTGGGCACATAGACTGAAATATTGGCCACAGTCCTGAGCATTCAAAAGGTTAAAGAGGATAAGTGATTTAAAACGGAAGAAAAAGAAGACAAGATCACAGAGGAGTCAGAGTGAAATTGAGCAACTGTGTGATCAGTTTTGAAAATGAATCAAGGCCACGTAGAGAGACCGACGTTCTGCTCAGGCACCGGCAAAGCTCTCACCCACCCGCGTGGCCTCAGCTCTCCAGGGCGAGCGCAGCACAGCGCCTGCTTCATTACATGTCTGTGGTTTGGCCGAGGCCACGGCAAGCCAGCCTAGTCTGGCCAACAAGGATGAACTGCACACAGAGAGATTTAGAAGAAGAGGGGGTGGGGCAGAGAAGAAGCCAATGTAAACATCTGGAGCTAACGGTCTGCCGAGTCTTAAGGGTAAAGATCACCAAGCAGAAGGAACTCTACAGCACCAGGTACCCAGGGTCCAATAGGAAACTGGAGGATGTGCACGATTAGGGAAATTTATTTGGCCCCCTTGATATTTTGGCAGCTTAGCTCATACCTCTACCCCAGTCCCTACGAAAACTGATGGTTTCAGCAACCTGTTAAAGACACTTCCTGAACTCCAGTTTGAGGAATTCTGTTCAGCTCTCGAATGCTGAGGCTAACTTTGTGAATGATGATGGCTGGGGACCCTAAAGTTCAGATTTCATCTCTACAGACGGGTTACCCGGCACTACCGGCACAGACGAGAACTGAGAGAAAACAGGCACCACCGTTTCGGAGCCCATCACTGTAGGAGATCCGGTGCAAGACCTCAGTGATGAATTCTTACTCCGACCCAGCAGGGAAGATTACAAAGAGGAGCATCACAAATTCAGAAAACATTTCCTGGAGATCAAACCCAGCTCAAGTGAAAGCCGAGAAAATTAGACCCCATGCCCTACTGTACCTTGATCATCCTACCAAATTGTGAAACCACCCATTTCCACTGTTGCCCTTGTCTGTTAAGTCACTCACTGAGGGCCAAAGTTCCCCGTGCCACCTAGACAGGGTCTGGTGTAAATACACACAGACTGCTATGCCACCGAGAGTGTAGAATGGCTCCTCCTGTGCTTTACTGGGAGGGGACTTCTATCCACTGGGTCCCAGTTGTAGCTCCCCTCACCCCTTCTTTGCCAAGTCAACCACCGTCAACACGGCCAGTGAAGTGCACTCTCCTCTCCTAGAAGGTCGACGTGTTTTCAGTGGGGGCAGTGGGATCACAGGCCCGTCCTCAGCAGAACCCCGTTCAGTCAAGCTAAAGCCTGTGTCTGAATCTGAAGAGATGCCATCTCAGCAGCAGCAAAAGAATGACTTAGCCTGCTAGCTTGGAGTACTTAATTGTTCTGGAGAACTGGGTGCTCCTGTAGTTAATATACAAAATTCTAGGCGTATGTGCAATGTTGTGTTGTCTGATCATACCTTTGGATTCTCAAATGTCTATGACCCGGAAAAAATTTTTTAAAAATTATCATCTTGGCTTCTAACACCCTGCTTCAAGCATTGCTTTCTTGGTTCTGGCATTTAATCTCTGCCCTAAGGTTAAGACAGTTTCTCACTCTTAGACCATCGTTATAGATGGAAATGTGTCCCCCCAAATCCTTATGTTGAAGCCATAACCCCCAGTGGTTATATTTGGAGATAGGACCTTTAGGGAGGTAATTAAGGTTAAATGAGGTCACAGGGGTGGGGCCCTAATCCAATATGATTGGTGTCCTGAGAAGAGTAGGAGACACCCGAGCTCTTTCTCTCCACGGGAGGACACGGAGAGAAGCCAGAAGACAGGTCTCACCAGGAACCAACCCTGACGGCCCCCTGATCTTGGAATTTTAGCCTCCAGGACTGTGAGGGAATTAATTTCTATTGTTTAAGCCACCCAGCCTTTGGTATTTGAGTATAATTAGCTTATTTTTTATTTATACATTAAAACAGTGGACCCTGACCACCTCCATGATTCAGGCAGTTTTCCATTCAGGGATTTACTAACACGAGGCTTTTGATCGTGATACCATAGGTCACTGCAGCTGAAATAAAATACCCAAATCCATCAGCCGGGCTCAGTAGAAGCTACGGGTTGAGAAAAGCAAGGAGGCAAGCAGAGTGGAAGGAATGATCATTGCTGCTTTGACTTGGCAGGGGTACAATCCTGGAGAAATGTCATCTTTTTACGATGAAACCAGGCTCTACATGTGCTCCCCTAATGACACGCTACGCAAGTATTCAGTCCTGCAAACAGCTTGGCTAGCACTTTGTGGGACAAAATGGATGCAACTGGATTAGAGGAATCAATATATTTTAATGGGATCTTAATGTGGGAAAGGGTCATTGCAGGGTGGTGGGCGAGACAGAGAAGTGAGAAGACAGGGAGTAATGAGAGACCGTTTCCGAGGTGTGGGTTTAAGCTTTGCCGTGTCAGCTGGCAGGGCTCCGCACAGTACAGCAGAGCAGACAGTCGAGCTGTTTAACGGGTCTCCCTGATGAGGACCAACTGCGGGTGAGAATGCTGACTCGGCTGGCCGAAGCTTGTTTGAGTTCTCTCCTGTTTCAGAGATCTCCCTTTTCGCCTGCCCCAAGCCGTCCCCCTCCTCTCCTACTTTCACAGGGGAAAAAAAAGGCACCTTTCTCTCTTTCAGACGTTTCCAAGTGAGGAAATGTAAATCCTACAGAGTCAAAAATAACTGGGAATCTGAAGAAAAGGGAAAATCCTCCCGGGATGCCATTCAATTCACCTCGGGAGGATGAACGGCAGCCCTTGGGGGCAGACTCTGGAATGCTCACCCTGCACTGTCCCCACTGCGCTTAACTCCCAGAGCTGAATTCGCTTACTTGTCTTGGCCTCAATTTCCCCAGGTGTGAACAGGTCATTCCACACCTACGAAGTGAAATGTTTGGGAAGTCGAACATCTGGGAAGATAATTTTGATTCTTAACTTGGGCAAAGCAAATGCTGACAAGAACGAAAGAGTCACAAAATTAAGGTGTCAACTGGTGAAAAGTGATCCTGATTTGAGTTTCCATCAGAAAGAGGCTCTAAGAACAGTCAATAGGGCGCTGCTTGGAACCAACATTCCCTTCTCTTCCTAAACCGACACAGACGTCCCATTCCGTAGATTTCTGGAAAGGGATGAAAACGCTGTTTGTTTTAACATTTCGGAAGATACTTCCTGCTTCCTCCCCACTTCCCACCTACTCTTCCTCAGGGAAGAGTCACCCAATTCCCAAATCCCCGGCTGATGGAAAGGACACGACACGGCAGTGTTTGCACCTCTGCATTTTCTTTAAACCAGTCAGGAATTAAAAGACGACTGACGATACTCTGAAAAGTAGGACAGGTTCAGGTTAAGTGCCTAGAGCAGAGCTTGGCAAATTTTCCCTGTAAAGAACCAGACAGTTACTAGGTTAGCCTTTGATGGCCACACGTTCTGCTGCGGCCACTCCCCTCTGCCCTTGTAGCAGGAAGGCAGCCACAGACAACAGTAAATGAATGGATGTGGCTTTATTTAAATGGACAATGAAATTTGAGTTTCATATAATTTTCATGTGTCACAAAATATTATTCTTCTTTTAATTCTTCCCCCACTCACTAAAAAATGTGAAAACCATTCTTTGCTTTGTGGGCCAAACAAAAACAGGCGGTGGACCAGGCACGGCCCAGAAGCCCAAAGTTTGCTGACCGCTGGGCTAGACCAAGCTAAAGCGAAAAGGAAAATAACAGTTCCTCAACTGACAAGTCTCGGACCAAAAAGCAACTCTGGACTAAGAAAGGCCTCTGCTTTTATTCCCTTTCCGTGCCTTTCTGATCTAAGCTGCTCGGTTTACAAGTCAAAACACGATTTTTCTCCCAGCAATGTTACTGGCTCCTCTTGACTCAGAAAAATAAAAGGTTGGGGGCTGGGGAGGGAGGGGAAAAGAGAAGGAAAAAAGGAAACGCTAGGATTGCTTGCCCCTCACTGCCAATCCCCCACTGGAATCGGGCAATGCCCTAAAGTAGGATGGGAATCAAACATATTTGCAGCTTTCAGAATGATTTATGCGCAGTTGACAGAAGCGAACGCCTTTTTCAGTGAGAAGCACAGAGCCTGCCCCAGGGACAGGATGGAAGGAGTCAGGCAGAGGGCATACGCCCTGGCGTTTCTGTCATGGTCACGGCAACAAAGAGGTCCTGATGTTCATCTTCAGATGGCAAACTACCCTGGGAGTATACAGCGGGCATCCGAAGAGGTGAAAAGGGATGGGAAGCAGGCCCCAGTCCACACTCCGGGCTGAGGATCTGTGCACTCTGAACAGTTTCTGGCAGCTCCGGAGGGTCTGGGCCAGACTGCTGGTGTGAGATGCTGAGTTGGCAGTAAACACCCCCAGCCTGTAAGCTACTCTCTTGGCGGAACGAGGCTTCCGCCACAAACCCCACTGCTGCCAGGCCTCCCCTTTGAACACAGCACTCCCCTCTGCTGAATTCTCTGTATCACATTCAATCTTCGCACCCCAGAGTCCCTGGCACTCCATTATCACCTTTTTTCTCTTTTACTCCGTTAAAACTAAAAGTCCACTTTCCAACTTCTTCCTAGTGTTTCTACATAAACTGAGGCAATCGTCTTTTTTCTATTTGCTGAGACTCCCCGTCCGGTCAAAAATCCTGATTCAAAACAGAGGGCAACGAGCCACCCAAGTTTCCTGTCTGTAACTATCCTAATGCTGTCCACGTGTAATCTACCAAAGAAAAACAAAACAAGGAACGTTCAAAGGGAAAGCCAGCAAAACAGAGACAAACACACATTCCAAATCCTAAGACCTAAAGAGAAACGTCCCCGCGTCAGCCTGCCTGCCGGCACGCTGGCCCCCTCACCCCACCCCCATCCCGGCAACACGCGGTCAGAGACCCAAGTGCCCTTTGCGTCCACCAAGAGGATCAGCTCAGGATAAACGCGAAGTTTCTGACAGCATGACGCGTGCAGCGCACACACAGGGAGTGCCATCCGGATCCCTGACTTGTTCTCCTTTCCACGAACAACACGGAGAAAGCAACCCATAGCAGAATGCAAGCACCTCTTGCAGGAGCTCACAACCTCTTGAGATCCCTGGGGAGAAGCTCAGCCACAACCTTGGACGAGGATGGTTACTCTAATGCAAGTCAGATGCAGGGTCGCACAAAAACTGTTGTACCTTCACTGAATATAAAGGAAGAGAAACATCCCGGGCTGGGTGGAGAGTCATAAATAAGATACAAGATGAAGCTGGTTTCCAGGTTCCAGAAACTTTTGATACAGCCTACTTAGGTCCCTTTGGAGTTTTGGCTTCAGTGACTTCGGCTGGATTTCTTCATTCCCGTAACAGCTGCAATTCCTCTTTATGTCGTATCCTCGTTTAAATTCCAATCTCAAAGTGTCGATCATATAGAGTGGCAGTGGCCATAGGTGTAGGAGTCCAAGGTGATAACAGTTTTCTCTCCGCAAAGAATCAGAAGCTGAGGCCTCAAAGGAGCGTCAGCGTATTGCCAGGGAGGCTTCTCAATTTCTTACTGGGGAAGCTTATCTGATGCCGCCGCTGGCACCCTGATATCATTCTTTCAAAAGAAATGGTCATGAGAAGGTAGGAGAATTTAAGGGTACACTTCATAACTGAACATTTGTTAAGCTGTGTGGTTCCAAGAGTAAAGACTTCTGTTGTAGCAAAACAATCCGAGTATAAGTCGGCTGAGGCTGCTCTGTGCAAAGTTGCTGTTCACTTAACCAGCAGGCAGCTGGGGTGTGACCCAACAGGAACCATGATTTGCACCCACCTGGTCAGACATGGCCAACAGGACTCTACACTGCTGGACACACACGTGGCAACACCCTGCACTTGACCAAAGCAAGGTCTGCAGCTCTACTGAAGACTCAAGGCTTTCCGGAAAACACCCTTAAATGATGCTAATGAAAGTCATACTACCGCCAACATCAGAAACGCTGGAGCCGAGGTGCTGGTCCCCTTCAGTCTGTGGAGTCAGAGGAATTACCAAGCTCACCCATTTGGTTGTCTGTCTATAAGCTTTGCTCAAATCACAGCAGTTTCTCCTCTCTTCCACCGCCTAATGCAGTGTGGAAATCCAAACAGTGACTCTGAAATGCTCACTACTAAAAGGCATCTTTAATACGCTGCCTTTTAAACTGATCCATGGCACCTGCTTCTGTCAGAAGCGCACGCCTTTTACATTATCTTCTAGTGGAGATGCCAGATTGGCGCTGATCCAAGCACATATTCTAATCTTATTTTTCTTTGTGAATGTCACCGGGTTACGAAAACAATAGTTACCACGTGTCCAGTATTTAAATATGTGTCTGAGCACTGTGCTGGGCACTTACATAGAGGTACAACCTCATTTAATCTTCGTATCAGCCTGGAGTTCGATATTACTTCCATTTTACGCACGAGAGGAGAAACTTAAGTAGAGCTGCGTGCCCGCCCATGGACCCACGGCTTCTGTTTACTGTCAAGATCTGTCTGACTGTTAAGACCTGCCTTTAACCACTGTATAGACTATAAATACTCCCATCATGAGAGACATCTCTAGTTGGGGGTGGTCACAGACTAGCAGAACTAAATCGGGCATCTGCTCGGATCTCTAGGGACCCGTCTGGCGTCACTCTGCAGTGTGTTATTGGCAGCATTCCAAACGGTGCTCCACTGGAGGGCGAGATCACTCACCCGCCTCCAGGGGCCCTTTGCACAAAGAGCTGGTCTCCGGGTCAGTCATAATCTGTATCCGCTCCACCGCTTTTACACCGCACCTCAAGTTACTGAGGTTTGGGATCAAGAATCGTGAAGAAGAAATAAGGTTAGTCCTAGACCTCAAAAGGCCTGAAAACCCAAACACGGCGTTCCTGAGAGGGGTCTCGGTAACTGGCTGAGGGCTTGAGTGCAAGAAGGCAGGGCGGCCAATCCGACAGGCCCTCCCACGTGCTTACACAGGCTCCCGCCCTTTGCAAAGGCCAGCGGTCCATGTGCCCCTACGGGCCCGCCGCAGAGGGGTGGGAGGGTGCCGGGCAGCTGGAGAAGACTCAGGTGCCTTGGCCTGGGTGGGGGGGGTGCTCTGTGGACCCCTGTCCACCACCTTCCCCTCGTGGGGATTCATCGGGACCCACGTGGCTCGAGTGTGAAGTCCAACCTCCTGGACGGCGCTTTGCAAAGGGCTCTTCGGGACGATGGGTAAAACTCAAACGCCCCTGACAGCAAGGGCCAGGACGCTGGGCGAGGCCCGGTGGACACTGCGGTGACACCTGCCTCCGCTGGGGCCTTCAGGGCCCTGGGGCAGGGGTGACGGGCCCCTAACCGGGGGTCAGCAAGGCCTTCCCATGGCCACATGTCCCCGGGACACAGTCACACCCTCCCCTCCGAGACCAGGCTGGCCTGAGGGTCCACTAGCACCCCGCCCACTCCGTCCTGCCCTGTCCGTCAACGGCGCGGGGGCTGCCAATTGGTCCACTCGCGGAAGGTCTGTGCCCACCCTTCCTGCACTCTTCCTTCCGGCTGCCTCGCTCCTGTCTTCTTTCCTGCTCCCTTCCGGCTGTGTCCCTCCGGCTATGTCCCTTGGGTGCTCACCTGGGTTCCTGCAGCTGGGAGGGTCGTTGGTTTCACAACAACAATCCCCTACACTAACCCACCAGAGGCCAACACTTATGTAGCCCCTCATGTTAACGAAAAGCCGTCCTATGTGGAGCCTGCCCAGAACAGCTTAAAAATGAAAGCCAGGGGCACAATTTGCAGGGACGTTGCGTGCTGAGCTCTTTGAGGTCCCCTGAGAGCTCCTGAGGTGGGAGCCCCGCCATGGCTGCGGGAGACCCTTTCCTGCCAAGAACGCACAGCATCTGAGCTGACGCCACAGTATGCAGGGGCTCATGGAGGGCGCTTCTCTCCAAACCCAGCCGGTGGTCAAGTGTAAGGCCAAGTCGTCCTGTCAGACACCACGTGCTGGAATTTAATTAAACAGGGGCCTTCTCCAACCACCCAATTATGGGCTGAAATGTAACATGGTGCTTCTTTCTCCATTTATGAAACACGCCGTGTAGTTCCTCATCAACGCTGTCCTGGAGGGTGGACTGCGGTACTTACACCGCTGTGGGTCCCAAAGAGACAATTTTACAAGTGTTTACATGATCATCTTCTGCCTCGAAACAGCCACCTCTTAGATCCGTGAGGGCCCTTCATTTGGGAAGACAGTCGCGGGCAGACAACCAAGACAGCTTTCTTTGCTTGGGGGGATATGGGTTTCCAATCTGTTCTCAGACCCCAGACCTGAGATGCTAGGTAAGGTAACTTTTAATTCGAGCCTCCCTTCCCCTCAAAACAACCCGTACATTCTTTCCTGATATAAAGATTTCCAATAACAGCATAAAATGAGCAGTTAATAATAGGTCCCAACATGTGAATTAGAGTGGTTTCCAAAAATAAAGCTTCATGGAGGAAAAATCTGCAAGCTACTGCTGTGAGGTAGATGCAGCGAAAGAACAGTTTCCTCACACCATGGAAATCTGGATGTCCGCACACAACTGGCAGACACAGGTTCTGAACACAGCCCTGGGAAATGATTTTTGGTGTAAACCGAACCCTGACTTTTCCCTACCTCGCCGCTCCGTCTCCCTCTCCTCAACCAACCTTACAATTAAACACCCAAGGCCTGTTCCTCAGTCTCAGTCTTTCCTTACATTTCCAGAGAGCAAGACGGAAAAAAAAAAGGGCAATGCTATAATCTGTTACCTTCTCTGCGCTTTGTCTAAGGTGATGCCTGGGACCCCGTGTTGTTTATGAAGTCTTCTTTCTTGCCAACCAGCCTATAAATGCTTACGTCCTTGAAAACCAGAGAATAGGAGCACTTGTTCAGGATTTCAACATGTCGAGAGGCCCTCTGGATTTGTGCATGCTGAATAGCTCCCCGCACCGAGGTTCTCCGCTCTTATCAATTCTACCAAGGAACACTGGGCAGGTTTATCCAAAGAAATCCCAGCACTAAGAAAGCCCACTGACTAAAAACTTTACTTGTCCCTTTAATCTAGGTGTTAAGGAAGGCTGAGCTGTCACTCCCACCGTGGGGGGATCAGTGATGTGGCCTCGGTGGGCACTGTAATTGTTAGAGACCTTTTGCCTTCATCTTTATCGCCAAATGAACCGCCGTCTTATCGGGAGCCATTTAGTTCACGGACTGCTTACTCTCGGTGACATATCTTTGTTGAGGGCTCTGAAGATTTTCACTTCAGAGCGCAGGACGGCTGAATACCACATTGTGCGTGGGGGTCAAAGGTCAGCATCAGAGGAAAACCCAGCTAGTGCATGTAAAAGACCCGCGTTTTATGGGTGAGTTTTCTCTGCGTGTGAAAGTAAGCCCATCTCTCACCTACTACAAAGCCTTGAACAAAAAGAATGCAAAGAAAAGGAATCTTAATTCTCAACCGACAAGGAGATGAAGTAAAGATCTTAGACCAGAGGAACAAACTACACACAGGTGTTCAGGCACGGGCAAGAGACACGCATTCCCTGCCCTGGGCATGACATTCGGCCCGCTGAAGGATGAAAGATGAATGGAGGAAAAAACAACAAGGAACGGAAAAGGTTCAAACTTCTCCAACCCTCACCTGCAAATGCCAGAGACGGCAAACAGTTCTGAGAGGCCGATGTCCTATGCAGTTTTCACAGATCAGGTACTGAAGCATCTGCGGTGCTTTGCAAACAGACGTGCCCAGCCACTCTGGGAACTGCTTAGTGCTCTCAACTCCCCGAGAGTGGATTGCCGTCATCCTGTAGCAAATCCTGACCCATCACTCTCCACCCAGACATTCCCTTCTCTCCGAACCATCTCACGTGGGCCTCCCCACGGCGGTGGCCCTAGTTTTCCTGCAAAGAAGGGGAAACTAAGGCTGGGACTTTCGCCCTGGGTCCCGGAACAAATCAGTGGCAAAGTCAGTATTAGACTTCCGGTGCTTCATCTCTTCACTTCAGCATGGAAAACGTACTCCAAGACTGGCTGCATACAGATCGTACACTTAGCCTTCCCCCGCCGCCGCCCCGGCCCCTCCGCTAATGCTTCCCTCATGGTGTCTCCTGCCACGTCACCTCCCCAAGGTCGAGAGGGAGAACGGTTTTTGTTACCTACAGATACCTATCTTAGGAAAAAATAACAACCTTGAGAACACAGGAAATGACCAGCTAGGAAATTACTTGGGGTATTAACATGCTTTTCTTGGGCAACTATAAGTTGGAATCTCTGTTCTGAGGCTTTCTGATCAGTCTGGGGCTTCTGGCATAATCCTTAAAGAAGTCCAAAGAAGGAAGACTGAAATTAAAAGAAGAGAAAGTTAATCAAAATCCAACTGGTTTTATTTCTGGGGAAGGAGCCTTCAGGCAACAGATGGGAATGAAAACATCCTGTTATTTCTTCCATTCTTATCCGACGCAGGACAGATGCAGAGCCACTGCAACTCCGCTGCTGTCCCGAGGGGGCTGTGCTGTCCCGAGGGGGCTGTGCCCAGAGTCCCGCCTGCCTTTCAGAGACCTGGAAGAACAAAGCCCTAAGGGGGTCCCCTTTGGCGGTGACAACCGTTAGGTCTGAGTAAATATAAAGTGCATCAGTCACCACCGGAAGGAGCTGAAAATGAACGGACAGACGAGGTGACTTGGGCACCAACGATAGGCGCCCCGAGCCTCCCGTGGGGCGAGCTCAGCTCTGTGTCACATGGATCTGAAGGAAGAGAGACAGAAAAGAACGAAGCTGGTAGTCTGCAAGCCCCCTTTGAAGGAGAGGAAAGCTTTCTGCTAACATCTTTAGCAGAAGCCCCCATGTATAAGGCAGGGAACCAGAGGGCTGCTCTGGCGGCCCCCCTGCCAACGCGCGGGTCACCCAGGCCCCTGGTGGGGTGGGCGCTCTTCTGCACTGCAGGACGCCCAGGGAAGGCCCCTCCCCACCTCCCTGAGGGCTCGCTCCGGTAAAATCCTCGCAGACTCAGCCTTGTTACAGAAAACTCCCCAGAAGGGCGCCAGCGAAGCTCAGTGCTGGTCAAGGTCCCAGAACCCGCAGGGCTTTCCCAACACACGTGTGTTTTCCACCCCCGCTCTTCACGGCCGGACCCACATGCAGGAGGCCATCCCGCATCAGTCTTTGAAGTGGGGCGCGATTCTCATGGCACAATTTTCTCCCCATAACCTTTAAATCCTACACCCAGTTCCACCACCGTTTTCCTAACAATTTGCCTTTTCAAGCCCCCTAAAGTCTTCAGTGATGTAGTTTTTTTATTTTTAATATTTATTTATTTATTTGGCTGCGTCGGGTCTTAGTTTTGGCGTGCGGGCTTCTCTCTAGTTGTGGCGCACAGGCTCAGTACTCGCGGCACGTGGGCTTAAGCTGCTCCGCAGCACGTGGGATCCGAGTTCCCGGACCAAGGATCGAACCCACACCCTCTGCATTGGCAGGTGGATTCTTCACCACTGGGCCACCAGGGAAGTTCCAGTGATATAGTTTTCATAGAAACAACTTGCTTTTCACACTCACACTTCATCAAGTTATGTAATAATTAGATGACACGATTTCAACGGGCACAAACAGGTTTGGGAACAAACAACTCTCTGTAGGCCTTGGACACGCCAGGCGGAGCGGGAGGGCACGGGGGCGGGGGCGCAGGAGCAAGTCAGGGGCAGGGCCCTGCTATGTCTGGTGCCCAGAACCACTGCAGGAAGGTTCTGACCTTTCCTGCTTCCCAAATATTCCTCCTTGCTTCACCGCTGGATTTCTTTGCTAAACGTGAAGACCAGAGGTGGCCATGACAGAAATCAAAATTCAGGTTATTTCTGCATCTCTGGGCCCACAGCACAACTGCATTATTTTACTGGTAGAATCGTGGTGGGTTATAGAGTCCTGCTTCGACTCTGTAAGAGACATGGAGTGGCTGGGGGCTCGCCGGAGCAGACCGTCAGAGGCCGGGGGTCCTCCAGGAGCGGCAAGGCTTCTCCCAAGGGGCTTCGGACTCTCTGGGGATCAAAGCTGCTCCCACCATGAACTGCTCTGTGCAAATTCCCAGACGTGCTTTCTCGACAGCAGGAAGGCACCTGAGCAAGCGATGCTTTCCTCCCGCCCGCAAGGGTTTCTGGGAGCGAGGAGGGACTGATCCTCCACCCGCTGGTTCCGAGGCCTGGGAGGGCAGATTGGTGGAGGCTCTGAGGGTCCCGGCTGAGGTAACCGAAGTCTAGGGGCCTAGATTCATCTCCCTTTCTATACAGCCCCCATCCTCTGGGACCACAGCTTTGCCTGGGCTTTCCATACAGCCTCCAGGACAAAAGCACTTGAAAGATAATGCAGATACAGGGTGCATCTACGGAGGAGGAAAGCAATTTCTATAACGCACAGGAGAAGACAGGTCTTATTATATATATATCCCCTCATTCACAGTTCATTTATAAGAGCTGGCCCCGTTAACAGTGGGCCAAGGAACATGGAGGAAAACTAATCAATTAACGTACAGCTCATTGTACTTTGAAGGTAATTCTAAAATGCATTATAGCACTGAGAATAGGGGCCTTCATGGGTTTTCCTCGTTCAGAGGAGCCACCTCTGCAGGAGAAGGTGATTCAGAAGTCTGCCCCAAGAGCAGCTCGATGCAAGCCCGAAAGGCAAAGTTGTTAAGCACGAAGCCCATGTATGACAGGCCCACCCCCGAGGGGCTGCTGTGGGAGCTGAGTTCTGGAAAAGCAACGCCCCAAAGAGAAGCTCTCCAAAGCAGCAGGTATGGAAATCTGGGTTGGGAACCCAGGGCCTGGAAATTACAAGGATATTTACCGAGAACTTATGAGACAGAAGCTTAAATAGGAGAACCAGTACAAATTATGGGAATGGAACACATACTTAACAGAGTAAATAGGAAGGAGTGGAACAAATATCCAGAATGTGGAAAGACACCTCGGCGTTAACGAGGGTTTCCTTCGGGAGCTCTTCCCAGACAGAGGCCTCCGTTCCCAGATCTGACGGACCGGCCATGCTTTTCCGCCTCCCTTAGGAGAGAATTAAGGAACCAGTTCCAGGATGTACGCCTCAGTCGCTGTGTACAGGGGCTCAAACTCCAGACACCCAGGACACCCAAGAATAAATCCCAAGGATTTGTTTTCCTTTGGGGCCTCTGAGCCATAATTCTACCCAGTGGCAGAAATACTGCTCCTGTTTTAAAGCTGTTAAAAACCTAGTCTTAAAATCACACAGTTGGCAGGTCACCAGGATCAAAACCTGGTCGTCTGGTATAGCCTTACAGAAGAATTTCAAATAAGCCGTGGGAGAATGCTCCAAGCTGAAAAACAACATTTTCACGCACACACGCGTGTGAGTACACACACCCCTGCAGGAGCAAGCGTGCACCGGACACCTGCCCACACAGCCTCAAGAACGGGCCTGGCCGGACATCAGAGATGGCGGGGGATGCGCCCTCATTCCAGTCTTTTCCCACGTCACCCACTTATCCCGCTGCCCCGTGAAGTCTTCCCAAGGTGCCTCTTGGGCCCAGGGCCCCTCCCTCTTCCTGCATAACTGAAATCCTCCCCCCAAATGTCTTTGCAGTCTGCATTTGAACTTTCCATGACTTCGCCACATTCACTGCCCTCCTAACTGCTGCTCCCTGACCTGGGTGTAAATCTCTTCCGTTTCTGACTTGCTTGCTTCCTATTTCCAGCTACTGTTATTCTCAGTGTTAGACGCCAACATCCCACTCTGTTACAAGTTAATCGTACCACCATGTGGATTGAAGTAAGTTGTCTGTTGTTCCCCTTGCAGTGATCAGAACAATTCTTGGCACACAGTAGGCAATTAATCAGTACGTGCTGGTGGAGAATTGATCTGCTTTTATTTCACATAGCCGTTTGACCCTAAAGAGCGAGCGTGACAGGGCACAGGATAAATATGGTATATCCGCTAATCCCAAACTCCCAGTCCATCCCTCCCCTACCCACCCTTCAGAACTATATTCAATATCCTCTGATAAACCATAATGGAAAAGAATATGAAAAAGAATGTATATATGTATCACTGAATCACTTTGCTGTACAGCATAAATTAATACATTGTAAATCAACTATACTTCAATAAAATAAAATTTCAAAACATATGGTGTATCCACATCTGACCTGTTATATAAGCCGTCTTGATGGGACCCTGTTGGCTATTTGCTATCATCATCAAAAGACCATTATTAATTCCATATATGCATCACTTGAATAAGAGTCCCTGCCCCCAGGAATCTGTGACTGGACAAAACCACCATCATGTAATGAATGACTATGGGGGAAAAGCATAAATAGGTAAGTTGGAAAGCAGTTTCCCTGGAGGTCGGAGAAGCTGATATATCAGCAGCTCTTGTTTACAGAAAGCGACCGTACCTGAGGGAGCCCCAGTGTTCTCGAGCTTACAGAAAGCACCAAGCCCCTTAGCCCGACATCCAGCCCAGAGTGGGATGGGCAGAGAAGCTAGCCAGGCTGTGTATGAATTTCTGCTTCACTACTTACCATCTGTGACCTGGGACAGGCACTGCCCTCCCCGAAACACACCCGCAGCCCCCAAATGGTCACGTCACCACCAGCCTTTCAAGATCGTCATGCGGAATAAACAAGGTAAAAATACAACACCCAGCTTGACACCCAGCAGGGAAGGCAGGTACACGGCTTCCCTCCAATCTCCTCTTCTGAATAACCTACCTGCTACTCAAATGGCCCCGGTAGCAACATATTAAGGAGGAAAACTAGTTTATGAGGCAACTCACATGTGCTCCCCCCTCTGTGAGCACACAGGTCACACCGAGCATCTCCTGACTGTGCGAACAGGACCAGCGGCCGGGCGGCCATGCGCGTGCACACGTGCACGGCGGGGGTGGGGTGGGGTGGGGCTGAAGGGGTCATGATGTTCTTTCCCCCTCAACATGTTCCCCCAACAATGCGTCAGTCTTCAATAGAGGCTTCACAGGGCCAGGAATGTCCAGGCATTTACTATTTCTAGGAAATTCCCAAGGCATCCCAAGACAGTTAGGCTGAGGATGAATTCTCACAAGCTATGCATTCTCCATGGGGGTAGCAGTATTTCACTCTGCTTTCAGGGCAAGGGCGAGGGCAGTCTGTTACCCCGGCCATGAACTTAATGGGAGATGACACTGGATCCAGGTCCAGAGGAAACAAGCCAGTTGTGCTATCGGATAAAAGGTTTTCAGGCAGGATTCCTGGTGGGGGCTGAGCAGGTGAGAATGTATACAGTTGTCTGTCTCAGAGGATTCCACCTCAGACCAGGAGTCTGTGTGATGGGAGGTACCCCGGTGATGGCGGGTCTGGGCAGGGAAGCTGGAAGATGACACAGAACCGCTCTACCGAGGAACGCTCCTCCCTCTCTTCTCGAAGGAGCTCATGGTCCTCTGGAAAACTCTTACTTTACTTTCAAGGCTCAAGGAAAACGCTACCTTCTCCATGAAGCCCTCCTGCCTTGCCTGCTTCCAGCTACCGCGTGTATGAGCAGGTACCACAGTGACCGCCTCCCCGGCTCCTCCACAGACTGCTTCCTCCTGCATGATTGCTTCTCACGTGTCTTACGATTCCAAATACCGTATGTATGTGTCTGCTACTTCTGTTTGTCTGTTTTCACTGTAAGACTCCAAGCTCCCTGATGGCAGGGGCTGCGCACCACTGTGTCCCCTGTTCCCAGCACTGTGCCTGCATCTGGGGGGCGCTCACGACACTTTGTTGAATAAATGAATAGATGTGAGCTCCTCGGGAATCTGCTGTTCCTCCAGCACCCAGCACGGTGGCGGGCCCAAAGTTACCACACAGTAAAGGCTGAATAAATAACGGCTGGTTTTTTTTAATGATTAAGTTTTTTTCAAGTTTGCCATCAAGAATAGGATGTATAAATACGCTATCCTAGTTAGCACAGAGCTCGGACTGAATAGAAATCTGAAGACAAACAATTAAGAATTTACGTAAAAATCCAAGATATATTCTAAGCCGAGACCTGTTTAGTCTGTTACACTGATGGGCACCTTCGTTAGGGTCCTAGCAAGATGGCAGGGAAGGATGCTGAGGGAAAGAGCGGCTTGGAGAATCGAGGAGGGAGCCCTGCTGCCTGGGAGGGACCTTGGCTGTGCGATATCATCCGGGAAGGCTCAGGTGTTGAAAGCACTCAGCTTGTCACATCATCTCACTGTCATTCCCACGTCCCACGAGGTGGACGGGTCAGGAGCTCGAGAAGGAAACTGAGACAAGAAGCCAAGCAACTAAGGTCACAAAGTGAATCAGCAGTGGAGCCAGAGTCCGGATCGGGTTGGTGGACTCCGAGTCCAGGGCTCTTCCCACGACACCCACCAGCGGTCAGGCCAGCTCTCACTCGACCTCTGTGAGGCTGCTACTACCCGCAGCTTCTGCGGTTTCAGCGTGGAGCATCCCCCGGGCCCAGATTAGTGTCAGTGAGAACAGGTTCCTTGGGGCAGGGTTTAAAGGTTGACTATAGAGTCAGGCAGATCCCACCACTGGGATCTCAGGTAGGTTCACTGAACCGCCGTGTGGCTCAGTTTCTTCATCTGTGAAATGGGATGACAGTAAAATGCACCCCCTGTGCTTGCCGTGGGATTAAACAAGCGTTTACAAAGCCCTCAGCACAGGCGTTGTCTGGAGCGTCTTGTTATAGTGGTTAGAAGTGACAGATGTGCGCACAGGCTGCCGCCACACCCAGCCTTCCTCTGCCCTCTCTCCTCCTGCCTCCCAATCAGAGGGCAGGGCTCTGCAGGGAGAGGTCCAGCCAGCAAGTGCAGCCTGCCCTTGGCACGCAAGCCTAGCCCCGTAAAACCCTCTAAACCAGAAGCAGCCACTGGCTCTGCTGTCCCGAGGCGTTCTGTCCCCGCACAGGGGCTGGTTCTGTGCCAGGTCCACACCCTCTGCCCCAGGGTCTCTGTGAGCAGGTCCCATTCCCAAGGGTCCCCAGGCTCTAGCTCAGGGTCCTTCCCAGGAGGGAGTCCAGGAGGGCTGAATGGGACCGATGCCTGCACTCCAGGTTTCCTGCTTGGGAGACACTGAGAACCGGGTTTGCTGGGGCAGGAGAAGTCAGGGGTCTCCAGGAGAGACCCTAACACTTGAGATGTGCGAGAATGGCACCAGTGGAAACCGCCTCCCCCGTAGATGCAATATTCCCAGGCATCTGGGGAGGAAAGGCCCAGGACTGATCACAGCTCAGCTCATCAAAAGCTGGTCCTGGAGATACTGGAGGGCCAATTAAGCCATTCACCCTGAGACCTCACTCACATCCTCCCCAGCTGTCTCCTGCAGAGTGCAGGGGACCTGAGCCTGCAGGGAAAGCGTCGCTTTGATCCCTGTTGGCCCCAATCAAACATCATTTACAAGTTAGGCTCTGAGCTGTCCCCAGAGTGAAGGCTTGGGCTAAGCCTTCCCTCGGTGGATGAGAGCCAGGGCAGTTAAAGTTTACATTTGAACTCTGGCAATTCTCGGCCTGACCTCCAGTTTATGACATCCCCTCTTTCCTTGCCTACTAACTACCATCCCCCTGAAAGCTTTGGGCTTGCGTGAAAAGGAAACCACAGGCCCAGCCCAGCCATACCCCAGCAGGCAGCTGGCAGGCCGAGTAGGTGTAACTCGACCTGCTGTGTCCTCAGGCTAGGGCACACCTGGCACACCTGCCCAGAAGTCGGATTCTGGTAACAAGCTAGGTGAGTGAGTACCCAACAGCTGTGGATTCAGGACCGGATGCTGAGCTCACTGTACAGAGCCTGGGTCTCCCGGGGTGGGGCGGGGTGGAGCAGAGGAAGGGAGCAGGGAGGATTCCACGTCAAGGCGTAATGGGGTCACCTAGCAACGGCTGGTGGAGGAAGAAAGGCGTGGTGCGTTCAGCGGAGGGTGCTGGGATCAACCAGGAGATTTTCACCTCTTCTGCCATGGGGCTGGGGGGCGCTGGGGGGAGAACGTAAGAGTAGAACCAGTGCAACTATACCGGTCCTCAGACACACCCCGTGTGGATCCGGAGTGGGTTCTGAGCTGGGGTGGCAGTGGTGGAAGTGGGGTTAGGGGAGGTTAGGAAGGCACCCTCCCCTCTGCCTTCGCCAGGGCCAGGGACTCAGGACTCGCCCGGGATCCCACCAGAAACAGGAATTCCCACAGGTCCCTGAATAGACCTCTGTTCTCTAGAATATTCTCTCTTCATGAATTGGTTCCTCTTACAACACCCCCAGCCCACCAGTCAGCTCAGCAAAGTGACTCCAAGCGTCCCAAGTTGGAGGCCAGCAGGACAGGTTTCCGAGGGCCTCCGGGTGCTGGGGATGCCCCCCTTCACCAGGCCTCACCCACCGCTCTGCTCTGACCCTGAGCCTGCGTGGGCAGAACTGCAATGGGAACCTCGGGGGACGAGGAGCACAGGGTGCAAGTCAGGGGTCTAGGGGCTGGGCGGGTGGAGTGGTTACAGCAAGCGGCATCCGGCCTCCCGTTCCACTCCCCAGTCCCCAACTTCCTTCAGCCCGGCAGGTCCAAGGGAGGCTGAGGGGAGGGAGGGTGCACACCGGGGTGGGAAGCTCCCAGGAACACCAGACAGCAGCAGCCCTCTTCCTCAGGTGGCTGGAATTCCCTAATCCTCTCCTGGAAGCGTGGTTTCTAAGCCGGCTGGCGGGGTCCCTGGGCTGGCCACGGTCACAGTGGTCACAGTCACTGCCCCTTAGTGGGGAGCCTCAGTGCCCGACCCTCACCTTACAGGGCCGGTGTCTGTTCCCCAAGCAGCCGGCTCTCATCCCCTCCCAGAGTAGGGTCCCGGGCTTTACTCCTCCCTGAGGGATCCAGTCGGCTGTGGCGTCATAAATTCAGCCCGGCGCCCACTCAGGTCTCAGCCTACACCTCCACCACCTCCCTTCACCCCAGAAGACCCCCAGAGCTTCTGGGGCCGGGGGAACCCGGCTGGGGGCGAAGCCCCCTCGCTTTCCACTCCCCAGGCCCCCAAGACCCCCCGGCACCACCGCACTGCAGGGAACCAGGGAAGTTCTGCCCAGTCGTGCTATTGTCCCAGATCCGTCCCGGACCCCGGGGATCGCACGCGCCCCGTTTTCCTCCCCCTCCCGAGACCCCTCCGCACCCCGACCTCCAACCCCAAGGCCAACAGGCCAAACGCTCGGGAGCCAGAGGCTCAGCTGGCGCTGCCGTCCCCTAGGTCCGCGACGCTAGGGCGGTCAAGACCCTCTTGCGTGCGGACCCCACCCCGCCCCCGCAAGGCTGCGGCAGCGAAGGGCCGGCGCGCGGCGGGGCGCTTACCTGCGGGAGAAATTCGTCCTTCCCGCCCTGGGCAGTGGCAGATGCAGCATCCTCCCGGCGCAGCGGCCCTCGGCCGCCGGGAACCCCGCCGCCGACGCCGCACCCGCCCGGCCGGCCGACCAGCAGAGGTCTGAGTGCGGCCACGCGGACGGCCGGAGACCCGGGACCAGCCCTCTCCCTTCGCTCCCTCCTCCCCCCGCCCGCCCGACTCACCGCTCCAGCTGCACTTAAAGCGACAGAGCCCCACTTCCCGTCGCCGCCTCGGGTCCCGAGCCCCGACCGCGAGCGGGCCCTTTAACTCCCGGAGCAGGTAGACAAAGAGCCGCCGCGGCGCGGCCGTTCCGGGGCTGGGGGCCGGGAGGTGCGCGGCGGCCGGGGCCTCGGTCTCCGCCGGGCGGCTGCGGGACTAGACCCGGACGCAGGCTGCGGGTCACATCCCCCTCCTCCCCCCACGACGCCGGCTGCGGGCCACCACCACCCTCCCGCCGCGGGTCGACCCGGGCTCTTCCTTGGGCTACGCGGGCAGACGCGTGTGGGCATCCCAGGTCTCTGGGGACAGGGGGCCCGCGTGCGCTGGTGGGCACGGGTCGGGGAAGCTGGACCCTCCCCGGAGGGCTTCCTCCCAGCTCCCTCCTGGCCCCTTTCCAGGCTTTTAAATCAGACCAAGTAAGAGCCCGGGATCAGTACAGCGCCTGCAACAAGGTCGGCGGGGGTGCCGAGGGGGTGAAGGGAAGACGGGGTGCAAGAGCCAGAGGCTGCTCAGTAGCCGTCCTCCTTACAGGGTGGGCGACCTCCTGAGAAGTGCTGACCACTGGCGGGGGGCGGGGCTAACCTTCCTCCAGTGGGGGGCGGGGGGGTGGACAGGGAGGCGTGCACGTTGGGGCTGACTGTGGGGAGAAAGAACAGGTCACACCAAGCAAGGGTCTGTGCCTGCATCTAGGAGGCATTTCCAGTTGACTGATCGGGAGGAAAAGGATCCCAAGATGTAAAGATTTTAGAGTAAGAAAAAAAGTGGGATCAGTGGGAGGGCTCTCCCACAGAGCGCCTCTCCCCTCGGGGAATTCCTGGTAACGTAACCCCCCGTTGCGGAGGAAGGGGCTGCACGGGGGCTGCACTGCTGCCCCCACCTTCTTCCAGCCCATCCCTGCTCCTGGGAGGGGCTGAGTGTGTTAAGTCGCTCCCAACCCCAAAGTGACCGGGCAAAGGGGAAAGACTGTGTCTTAGATATGGACAGATTACATCCGCAATTTCTTAAAGCAACAGAAACAACGCCATTGATGGTATTTTTTTAAAGGCTCGAAGGCCTGAGCTTGAACCACAGAGCAGCAGTATCTCTGGGTTTGGGCAGCGTGTGTGACAGCCCCACGCAGAGACCCAGGCCAGCGTGTTTCCCTAGGCCTCTCATCTCCGAACTTCGGCGGCCCCAGTACGAGTCACACTCCTCCAGAGCCCCTCCGCACTCCCCGCCTTCAGGGAGGTGTGGACGGTGCTCTGAGGATGGCCCTTCTCCCTAAAGCCCGCCTGGCTCTAGTCCTCTGAGTGCCCAGCGCCACTGACCTGGGGCTGCAGCTCTAAGGGGTGAACCGCTGCTCTGGAGGGTGGGAAACCTCTCAGAGGGAGCTCTGAACAGTCTGAGTTGGGGAGGGGTCTGTTTCTGAGGGTGCACACACTGCGGCCAAGGTTTCTAAATATGCTTTGAGCCCAAAGGGAGTAAAGAGCTGCAGTGATCCCAGCACCGAGCTGTCAGGCGACCCCCTAGCATGGGGGGGAATCGAGTTCCATTCCCTTTACTCTCTCTGAGTGGTTTAGGTGGTGAGATTCAGCAAAGGTGCACCAGGGTCCAGGCTGTGCAGCTTTGGGGGAAATCCGAGCAAAGCAGGCTCTGCAGCAGCATCTCCCACCTCACGGCCCCGGGCCAGGCCCCACACAGGCTCTTCTGTAACTTCCCTGCACCCCATCCTCACCACCAGCCTAAATGGAGGGTGAGCGGGATGGATTCTCTGCTCTGGGGCCCGCCTGGGTCATCTGGGGAACAGCTTACACGGGACGTGCACCGTGAGGGATCCTCTTTAGCCTCAGCCAGCATGGAATCCCGGGTAAAATGACTGTCTCAGCCAGAGGAATGTCACCAGCAGGGGATGTTTTTCTCTAGATCTAGCTGTGCTTTTCCATCAGGTTTCCTCCTTTGTGGCTTTCTGGGCAGAGCGGGGAGGGAGGGAGGGAGGGGAGGCCTGAAGGGGGTAAGGCACAGGGGTTTACTTGGAGGACTAGATTTTTGTGCAGGGAACTGAGCCGTCCGCTCCCCCCTCCCGGCCCCTGCCCGCCACACACACACCATGACGGACCTTCACAGCCCTGCTGAGCTGTGGGCCTCTCCCCCTGCATCACACCCAGCCGCCGCCCACCCTGCCTGCAGCCCTCCCATCCCTGCATTTCACCCCCAACAGCGATGGGGGAACTGGCCAGAAAGAGAGCAAGTCAGCCAGCAGCTCAGCCCAGGGGAGGGGTCCCAGATTTCTGAGTCCCCTGCTAAGAGGATTCTGGGTTGGAGGATCTGTAAACTGCCTCCTCCTTGGAACTGGTTCCTGTCAGAACCCAAAAAAATCTGAGGTTTCCCTCCATAAGTTCCTCTTTCCTCCTCAAGGAGGAAGCTGGGCTGCACGGAGACCCTACCTTCCTCCACCTTGGGACCCAGCCTCCTGCTTGGTAGAGGCTTCCACAGGGTAAGGACAGGATCCCTGGAGACACTGCTCCTTAAATAAATAGGATGCAAATTAGCACCTGCTATTCTCAGCCACCAGGTCAAGGCATGTTGGGTAACTGGACAGCAATGCTGTGTGGGAGCTTCTGTGAAGACAGGAAACTGCAGCCTCTCGGGTCAGCAGCCCCGACCTTGCCCATCACGGGAGTGTGGCCAAGTATGGGGGGCGGTGGCCCAGCTGCTTTGACCACAGTGAGGGGCACACAGGGGTGACTGAGCTCTTCTTTCTGGGTCCCAGGCTGCAGAGTTGTAGCCTGCGGCAGGGTGAAAGGGGGAGACACCTGCTGAGAGGGAGCTGAGAGTTAGGCTCTTTTCCAGAAAGAAAACCCAGCCAGAGAGGAGAAAGGCCCGGCAGGCTCCTCTGTGCTCCTCTTCACAGAGCCCTCCGGAGCCAAGATCAGGTGTGTCCCCTGTGCCAGGCCCAGCAGAGTGGCTCTTTGCAAGGGGGAAACTGAGGCACGGGGAGGCCAGGAAATGTCCAAAGCACAGGACGGGGCCCAGACTAACACGCATGCATCTTTCAGCCTGATTCCCTCCCCTACCCCTCGCCACACACACCTTGGATCTCAGTCCCCAGGGCTCTGGACCAACGTTCCGTTTCCAACAGAGACATCCCAGGAGACTGTGGGAGGCCCTGGTCGTCTCCCTAACAACAGTCTCAAGGCAGACGGGGCAAGATTAGAGGCAAGAAAAGAAGAGAATGACTTGCCAGGAAGTGCCACGTGGTCTGAGTTCCCGTTTCACCTGTCTGGGCCCTGACCGCACCCCTGATTCCTGGTGAGCCGGGGAAGCGAGACCCCTCAGAAGACTAGGTACCAGGGCAGGCTCTGTCTCTGGACCAATGCCTAGTCCCCTCTTTCCCCTCAGTTACGAGGCTGTTCCCTCCTTTAGGTAGGAAAGCCTCTGCCCCTGCACAAGTCTCGGGCAGCAGACAAGCCCCCTCGGCCCACGGGGGAAGCTGGGCCCGGAGACTCCTGCATGTCCTGGCCGCGCGCACCGAGCTGGTAGCATCTGGGCAGACAGAACAAAGAGCATGTCACCACACAGAGGGGTGATGGGGACCGGACCAGCATGCGGGGAGGCAGGGGGCGGCGAGTCAGCCGGTGTCCACACTGCTGGGGCCTCACGCTGTCCGTGGGGAATGACCTCACCACATCTCTAACCCCAGCTTTTACAAACCTACCCCGGGTCCCCCGATGACCCCACTGAATTCTGGGGAATCATCTGTTGTGACCTTGATAGGAGAAATCTATAAAAATCATTCCCGGCCTCTGGGTAGCACGTTCACATCATAAAGTAGGATTTCATTCTCAAACAACCTAGCGATCTAGGGTGAGGCAGGTGTTAGTCTACTCTCCACTTGCTTTAGGACATTCAGGCTCAGGAAGGTTGGGAGCGTGGCCTTAGGTATTCTGGCCACAGGCACGGGAGCCGTGATGACGTGGGTCCCAGGCCAGAGGCTGTCGGATCCCCGGTGGACTTCTTGGCGTCTCAGGGAGGCCCGGGCCTTCAAGGGCTCCCTGTGCATGACCCTGGCGAGCTCTCTCCTCTCTGGACCCATCAGGGCTGTGCCTGAGGCCCACACAGACACACTTCTCATGGCTGGAGATCTGGAATGTCAGAGCCGAAACAGCCTTAGAGCTCCTCTGGCTCCGCGCCCAGGTACTCGTGGGGAGGGAAGGTGGGCTGAGGAAGGGCAACCCTTCTGCAGACCCAGGCCGCCTGGCTCCGGGGCGGGGCTGCCACTCCTTTCCAACTCCCTCCCCAGGGCAGCCTGGGCTCTGAGGGAGAGGTGGAGGGTGGGTGGGAGACCAAAGCCCAGTCCCAGGTCTGGCTGAGATGTCCCTGGGGCAGCAAACGAGCCAGCTGGAGGAGGGGGTCCCATTCCCAGCTGTGTGCCTGCTTCCCAAATATTTACACAACCTCTGAGGAGGCCTGCCTTCCCTGCCACCCTGCAGCTGGGAGAGGCGGCGTCCCGCCAGCTCGCACACAGTGGGCAACTGTTTCACATCCTCCCAAACCTCAGCGTCTCTGTGTGGTTCTGAGAGCGCAGGACAGATGGGGCGGTGGGAACGGAGACAGCAGGAGGCTGCCCGCCCTCCACAGGGCCTGCTGGACCCTTAGCTGCCCCCGGGCAGATGCGAGTGTGTGTGTGAGTGTGTGTATGAGTGTGAGACCCCCCGAGGACAGCGCAGTGATTTCAGGTTGGCCGAAGCGCCCGCTGACCCAGGTTCCCCGTTCCTGAGCTGGAGCTCCAATCTCTGCCTCCCGCCCCACCCCACCCCGCCCAGATGATCCCAGCAGCTTCCTTTCGCTGCTGGGCAGCCCGGCAGACCCTTTGCAACACGCGTCAGACCTCATTGCTTCTCCGCCTGGAAGCTGCCTGTGGCTGCCCCTCACCTGTGCTACCTGGCCCCTGGCTACACCCCGACCTCATTTCTGATCACCGTCTGTCTTGTTTATTCTGCTTCAGCCACACGGACCTCCCTGCATTTCCCTGAACACGTGCCCATTCTTGCCCCAGGGTCTTTGCACATGCTCTTCTGGGCATCAATTACTGGAGAGTTTGCCCTGACCACGCTCCCCGACAGCCCCCACCCACCACTCTGTGCCTCACCTGCTTCACCTTCCTTTATGGCGCACAGCCACCACCTGACCTACCACGTATTTACCTGTTGGCTTGTTTGCCTTCTCTCTTTTGTATATGAGTTTAAGAATGATGACTTTTTCTCCTGCTCTTCCCCCAGGGGTCTGTACAGCAGGTCTCCAGAAGCACTTACTGACCCTGTGAATGAGCAGCATGAGGTGGGCGCTGTCCTCCCCTTTCCTTTCAGACGGCGAGGCTAAGTCCCTTATCCAGGGTCATGCAGGCAACAGCGGCAAACCGGGGATAAATCCGGGGCAGCTGGACTCTGCAGCGCCCCATCGATGGCGCCGGCCTAGCTCTCAAGAACAGGAGACTAACCACAGGGACTGCAGGAGCCACAAGGGACGGGACGGCTGCTACCACCCAGACCGCAGGGGCGACCGCTCGGAGTTGGGAAGGGCAGGACCTCACACGGGGACCGTCCGAGGAAAGGTGAGCATGGGCACAGGGCGCCTGCAGGGGCCTGCTGCTCAGAGGGGGATGGTGACAGGCAGGTGACAGCTGTGCCTCCTCTTCTAGTGACACTCTGCAGAAAGCTGCGTCCTGGGAGCCTCTGCTGCCGGAAGTGCCACCACCGGGCTCCGTCCACGGAGACAGCATTGCTCCTGAACTCTGCCCCTTGTCATCAGACCCACAGGGGCCGAGACAGAAGCCAGACAAGGAAGAGGAGGCTGAGAGATCGAGAGGGGTGGCCAGTGAGAAGCGGGGACAGGAAAGGGGCTGGACGGGGCTGAGCGGTCAGGAGCAGAGGGCAGCGGCTAGGGTGGAGGCGTGTCCCCGGGTCTGGATGGAGACGCCCCACAAGAAGGAAGGGACAAGGCACGGGGCAGACCCCTCTTAATATTTATTTACTTATTTGGCTGTGCCGGGTCTTAGTTGCGGCATGCTGACTCTTAGCTACGGAACGCATGGGGGGGTCTAGTTCCCCGACCAGGGATTGAACCCATGCCTCCTGCACTGGGAGCGCAGAATCTTCCCCACTGGACCACCAGGGAACTCCCTGGACCCCTCTTAATACGAGCCGGCCAAGGCGGACAGAGCAGGCGGGCTGGTGAGACACTGGTCCCTCCACCTCTCAGACGCTCTCTGGCCTGTCTGGCTGGCGCACGCCCTGCCCTCTACCAGGGAAGCCGGTGTGCACACAGCCTCTTTGTATCCAGCCCCTCACACACGTGTCTGGGTGGCTCTCGCCTCGCCCCGCCTTGGCTGCACATCCCGCGCACTGGCTCTGTTTACCGCCCGCACCAGCCCCAGCATCAGCTTGTCCACCCGTCTCTCCGTGACCCTGACCTGTGGATCCGTGAGCACTGGTCGGTCTCTACCATAGCTGCCCGCCTGCGGCCTCTCAGGGCCTGACCCGTTCTGCCTGTTTTCCAAATGCAGACCTTAATGCGTCCACCTGTGCTACAGCTCCAGCGTGGCCCCAACGTACGGGCAACAGCAACTCAGTCCCGCAGCCTCTCTGGGGCAGCCCGTGCACAGCTCAGTGGGTGGGTGCCCAGCCTGGCCTGCTGGCCTTTCTTCAGCCGCAGTGAATGGTCCTTTGCTGCCTGGCCAGCGACATCTGATACCCCAGAGGCCAGAGCTGGCCCCTCGCGAGCGTCTTGGGACAGCTCAGCCTCTGAGCCACGGTCAACAGAGCCTGTGTTCATGAGGCGCGGCGCTCCTTCTGCCCTTGCCCTGAGCTCCAGCTGTGGCTGCTCTGTGGTTTGCAAAGCACGACCCTATCTCCTCGAAGACGGAGCAGTCACTTAGGGGCCTTCCGGGAGGGGGCCTCCAACAGCGTGGCCTGCTGGGTGTTGACGGGAGCTCCTTCTGCAGTGGCAGGAAGGCCTGTGCCCCCCGCCCCCAAGCTTAGGGACACACATACTACACACACATGGAGGCAGCGGGCGAGCTGGAGAGAGCACGGGATGGGGAGGGCGTGGGGAGGGCAGGTGTCGGAGACGCCTGGTTCTGCTCCCGTGCTGCCACTTTTAAGTTATGAGCTCCTGGCCAGCCAGTGAAGCCGAGTTCCACTTTCCTCGCTTGTAAACTGGGGAAAAGAATACCTGATTCACAGAGCTGTTAAGATTAAATAAGACAGTGCCACATAAATGTTGTGTAAACCACATGGGCCGTGCAACTGTTAGAGAATTATAAAAGTGCAAGTTACTACAGCACAAATTATACACACAAGTTCCAGGACGACCCCGAGTCGGGTAGCAGTCACACTGCAATGGGGTGAATTTGGGGAGGCTTCCAGCAGGGGTGGTGGGAGGACCCGGGCACAGACAAGTGAGCGACTAGGTATCAGCCCCCAACCCCCGAGCTGGGAAAGTCCCCCTCTGCAGGCAGCCTTCAGACCTTCAGAGCGTTGGTTTTCTAGGCGCCGACAGAGAGAAGGGAGGGAGGTAACATTTGCCGAGCCCCTGCTGTATACCTAGCACGTTATCACAATGTACTCCATAACATCCTCACGACGACCCTATTCCCGTTGGACCAGCCCCGCCAGAATGGACGCACAGCCTCCCCAAAGCCTCAGAGCTGGGATCTGAGCCCACTCCAAACGTGGGCTCTTCCTGTAATATCAGACTGCATGGAATTTCCAGCACTCCACGAGCCCAGCTGGCTCATCCCAGAACATAAGGTGTGTGGGTGGGGAAAGGAGGAGGCCGACGATGAAGAAGAGACAAGTGGACAGGCAGGCAGGCGGGCAGGACTGGTGGGGAGGTGCCAGACCCGTCTCAACGGCTTCCACAACCCTTATCCGTCTTGACTGTCAACCAGCTTGTATATCATCAAACTCAGGGAAAGCCCGGCAGCTCAACTGTAGGTTACTAGGACACACCAGAGGGGCCCCTCCTCTGCCTGCATCCGTCGCCTTGGCAACCAGCACACATCCAGCTGCCCCTCTGGAATACCTGGCTTACTCCAAACTTCCAGCAACCCTGTTGGGTCTGAACAGACCCTGTACCCCCTCGCTCCCAACAGACCAGGAATCTGACTCCACAGCCTCCTCCCTTCCCATCTTCCCTCTTTATAACTGATGTCCCTTGTATCCCACCTATGTCCCCTCTGTACTTACTGTTCCTGTAAACACAGACACAGCCGCTCTGCAGGCACCTGTGACTCTCAGCCTGTGTGAAGTAGCAGAAAACACCAGGATGCAATGACCCTGGGAGCCGCCCTCAACCAGTAACGACTGGGAGTCGAAAGATAAATATCCAGGCTTCCTGGCCCTCTGGGTGGGCATGTAATCCCCCAGAAGCCCCAAGCCCAGCTGACCTCAACAGTGACCCACACAGAACGCCTCCTGCACTGGCTTCCTTCCCTCCCCGACCCACTTCCTCACCCCCATCAGTGCTTTCTGGAATCACCTCCCAAATAAACCACTTGCACGCAAACCTTTGTCTCGAGGTCTGCTTCTGGGGACTCCATCCCAGGACACACTTCATGTACAACACAAGTGTTTGAGTGAGGTACAGACAGCCCCGTTAGCCAGGTCACGGCGGGAAAGGAACCATGGTCACTTACGCGGTCCTGTGTGCAATTAGTCTGCTACACTGCACAGCCACATGCTGGACCCGTGGCCGGGCGTCTCCAAGCCACACAGGGGCACCCTTTGCCACACGGTAGCACTGCATGAACAGGCAGAAGTGGGTCAGGATGCCGCCATCCTGCTTGGTAAACCACTTAGTTTGTCATCCTCCCAGTGAGGCTCAGAAACATCATGTTCAAGCATGAAGGTTAACACACACTTTTCCAAATACTGTCTTATCTTTCAGAAGGTGCGTGTGACAGCTTAGGGCCACCAGCTTGCTACCATCAGTCACCAGATGGCTAACATCTAACACTTATTATATACAAAGTAAACACGTTCAGTAATTCGGTGCTCGCACCAGCCTTACAGACTAGGGTACCACCACTCTCTGCTTTTTCTAGACAGGGGAACTCGGGCAGAGGGAGAGCAGGCACCCACAGCAACACACAGAGCTCATGAGCAGAGCCAGGGCTCTGTCTAGCCGTGAGCCGTACTCCACACCACTCTGCAACCCCGCCAGTCCTGGCGTGCCATGTTGGCAAGCCTGTGCCCAAAGGCCGGTTCATTTAACTCTGCACCACAGGACGGAAAGAACATCAAGACGCTGTAAAAAAGCCAAACAAGATCACCCCCCTCAACAGAGTCAAAGCCCAAACTCTGTGAACTCATCTGTCAAGCTGAAGAACTCTTATGTGGATACTCTAACAGCCCCTAATTAAGACAGAGGCCACCAGTTAAATGAACAGAACCGTAAGTTGAAACCAGAATAAATATTTCAAGCCGACAGTTCTTCGTACTTTTTAGAGCACTCTTAACTCTTTTCCACTTGATCCTCCCAAGGCACAAATGATGACCTTTTTACAAATGAGCGAACGGAGACTCAGAGGGGTTGGGGACTTGCTTAGTGCCACACAGCGAGCTAGAGGGGGGCTCAGGAGGGCGCCCCGGATGCTCAGATGCTCCTTCCCCTGAACCCAGAGAAGGTCAGCCGAGGCCACGTGCGGGAAGCTGCAGGTCATCGTTAGATGTTACCCCCAAAGAGGCAACAGCCACTGTCTGCATCAACTACACCTCACTTCTGCTGCTGCCATGGATACAGCAGGCAACCTCCTCCCTTTTAGATGTGAAGCCCTTCAAGGGCAGGAACTGATTCCTTCCTGAACTTGAATGCCGGGTCCTCCCCAGGATGGCCCCCTACCCCGCTGCCCCAATCCTTGTGTTCCACGGGCAAAAGCCCGGCCTGGTCCAGCCGCCCACGGGGTAGAATGCCTGCCAGGAAACAGAAGAGACAGGGGCAGGGGAGGAAGACTCTCCTCCCTGCCCACTCACATTCCAGAGTCCTCCTCTCTCTGCACAAACCCTACAAACCCAGCGCCCCTTGCAGGAGGATTCTGTCCCTAAAGGGGGCGGGGTTTGGCATCTTGGGATCAGCCACCTGGAGCCCAGTGAGTGACGTTTCTTCTCAGGAGGGGGCTGCCCAGGCCCAGGCCACTCAGCAAGGCGGGAGCGTTTCTTTAAGGCTTGGGCTCCTGCCTCTGGGAGCAAAAAGCCAGCCTGGGAGGAGACCGGGGCCTACAGTTTATTTTATTTGACATTTTTCAACGTCAGGACACTTCAGCACCAAGGAGGAAACGAATCCCATCTGTTCCCGAGCTCCTGAGCACGGTTCAAGAGGACAGGCTGGGGAAGGAGGGGACGAAGAGGGATAGGACAGGCGCAGCCAGCCGCCACGCGGAGCAGGCACCACCCGACGATGGAGCCCCGCCGTCCCCCGGCACACCCGCAGGGCTCTGTCTAAAGCTCTGCGGCCCTTGGTCGAGGTCGCCAGACAGCGGTCCTGCCAGGACTGCAGAGATTACTCTACACCAGGTGAAGGGCGCCCCCGGGAGGGCGTGACGGCAACGCTGCTGGTGACGCAGCTGGGGTTCCTACCCACCCAGACCACCATTTACACAGACGGAAGTGGAGACAGTGAGAGGCACGTCCAAGTCAAAGGAGGGAGGGGCTGGAGGGCACACACACCCCCGTACGCACGCCCCCCTTTCCCCGCCGGAGCCCACCCTCACCTCTGTAGGTGCAGCATCCCCACCTCCCACCCCAACACTGGGGGCTAGGCGTGTGCAGATGGCTGTGGAACTCATCTCCTTATTTAGATTAAATTCCAGACCATCTTATTTTTAGAAAAACAAATTCCTTTTCTCTTTTCAGGAGGTAAAAATGTCCTGAGCTGCCACCTAGGACAGCGGGCAGCCAAGCTGATGCTGTCCACGGTGTCAGGCTCTGGATGCCACCCTGCCAGGACCGCGCAGATCAGTCCAGGTGCCAAATTTTTAAGAGGATCGTTGACAACCTGAGAGCTTCCACAGGAGGGTAACGAGGACAGGTGGGATCTGGAAAACTGGGTCATTTCAGGAAGCACTGAAATGAGCTGGGGACTCTTTCTTTTGTAGAGAAGAGACTACCTGAACCACCATTAAGAACATGTTGAAATGTTCGGATGAAGACTTCCACTTAGCCTGTTTTTCTCAGATGACAACATTTGAACCAATAGGCAGAAGTGAAGCAGATTTCAGGTGAATACTTAAACGCTTTTTTGTAATCTTATGCTATTTGGAGTGGAATAAGCACCCCCTGGCACTGTGCCCACCCAAATCAAGGCTGAAAGATGCTGTCGGGGTTACTGTGAAGAAGATTTGTTAACTTTATGGGAAGACAGACGAGCCCCCAAATCACTGAGAAGTGTCAGAAAAATACGGCTACCTGAGGTAGGAGAGGTAGGCCGGGCATGAGACTTGGAATTTGTATTTTTAAAAAGCCCCAGCAGGGGGCTTCCCTGGTGGTGCAGTGGTTAAGAATCCGCCTGCCAATGCAGGGGACACGGGTTCGAGCCCTGGTCCGGGAAGATCCCACATGCCGCGGAGCAACTAAGCCCATGCGCCACAACTGCTGAGCCTGGGCTCTAGAGCCCGCGAGCCACAACTACTGAGCCCGCGTGCCACAACTACTGAAGCCCGCGTGCCTAGAGCCCATGCTCCGCAATAAGAGAAGCCACTACAATGAGAAGCCCACACACCGCCATGAAGAGTAGCCCCCGCTCGCCGCAACTAGAGAAAGCTTGCGCACAGCAACAAAGACCCAACGAAGCCAAAAATTAATTAATTAATTAATTAACTTTTTAAAAAAAACTAAAAAAAAAAAAAAGCCTCAGCAGCTATAAAACTCTTGGAGAAAAACATTGGGGAAAAGGTTCATGACACTGGATTTGGCAAGCATTTCTTGGCTATGACACCTACAGTGTAGGCAACAAAAACAAGAGATAAACTAGACTTGATTGAAATGAAAAACTTTTGCGCATTAAAGGGCACCATCAACAGAATGAAAAGGCAACCCACAGAATGGGAGAAAATATGTGCAAATCATATGTCTGGTAAGGGATTAATACCCAGAATATATAAAGAACTCCTACAACTTAACCACAACAACCAAACAACCTGATTAAAAAATGGACAAAGGATTTGAATAGATATTTCTCCAAAGACATATGAATGGCTAATAAACCCATGGAAAGATGTTCAACATCTCTAGTCATTAGGGAAATGCAGATTAAAACCACTTCATACCCATCATGATGGCTGTTATAAAAAAACAAACACATGGAAAATAACAAGTGTTGGCGAGAATGTGGAGAAAAGGCAGCCCTCATGCACTGCAGGTGGGGATGGAAAATGGTGCGGCCACTCTGGAAAACTGTATGTGGTTCCTCGAAAAAACTAAAAATAGAGCTACATATGATCCAGCAATTCCACTGCTGAGAATACACCCAAAAGAATAGAAAGCAGATTCTTGAGGAGATATTTGTACACTCATGCTCATAGCAAGCAACCCAAATGTGTATCAATGGGTAAATGGATAGACAAACTGTGGTCTATACATACAATGGAATATTATTTGGCCCTAAAAGGGAAGGAAATTCCGACTGCTATCACATGGATGAATCTTGAGGACATGATGCTGAGTGAAATAAGCCAGTCAGAAAAAGATAAATACTGTGTGATTTCCAGTTCTGTGAGGTCCTTAGAATAGTCAAGCTCATACAGACAGAAAGAGGAAGGGTGGGGCGGGGGCTGGAGAGGGGGCTGGGGAGTCAGGGTTTAACGGGTGCAGAGTTTCAGTTTGGGAAGATGAAAAAGTCCGAGAGATGACGTCAGTGATGGTGACACAGCAATTGAATGTAATTACCAGCACTGAACTCTTAAACTTAAAAGCAGTTAAGATATTAGCCACTTATAAAACCATATTTTACTATAATTGCTTAAGTATATAACTTCAAGTATATGATGGTTTTAGCAGCTGCGTTCCCTTCCTCATCCTGGTTTGTTGAGCTTCAGTTTGAAGAATCTGCCTTCCCTGAGCTCACCCAGATGGGCAACCCGGGAAACGTCCAGGCATTTGGATGGAGCGGGGAGGGCTGATTCCGGACTGAACAAGGGCTTGGGAAGAGCCCCAGATGGGCGATCCTCCAGCAGGGGATGGACGGGGGGCACCGAGAAAGCCTCGGGGTCACTGCCATCCTCCACGTCTCACCTGGATGGCCTGTGACTGTGTCAGCTGGGGTCGGGGGGAAGGGGGGAGCGAAAGCCCAGCGGTGAGCCTCACCTGTCCTGCTCGCCCAGTGCTGAGACTTCTGGGAGTCGGGAAGTGAATGGTCATGGGCAGTGGCCAACGGGGAAGGGATGGGCTGTCACTGGTAGGTGAGAAGGGAATAGCCCTGCCTGTTTTATGAGTAGGAAAAGCAATTTTCTTAGGAGCAGGACGTTTTCTAAGTTACAAAACCTGGATGGAAACCACAGGGGGAGAGGGAGGACCAGAAAGGGGCTGGGCAAGTGTGGCTCAGGTTTGCTGGAACCTAGGATGCCCTGCTTCTAGTGAAAAAACACAACACTTAACTGTGAAAACACATACATGAGGAGTGATTGGTTATATTAAAATTACCGGGGGTTGTAAATGGATTCCCCTCAACTCTGACTGCTTAAGGGCATCGAAGGATGGGTGTGTTGACAGTGCTGGCGGGGATGTTAACGCCAGAGCCCCCTTAGAACGGGCTTGTTGAGAGTTGCTGCTAATCGCAGACTGACCGTAAAAACTCACGTGAAATTATCTTGGCACCAGCACTGCAGTTCGCAGTGAGGTCTACTTTGTGGGTTCCACCACTCTGTTCTGTATTCCCTGCCAACCCCACGCTTCCCCAGGCCTGACGGGCATGAGTGCACAGGGAGGGAAGTTCCCATCCATGCCAGTCTAGTGAGCTCTGCTTTTGCACTGATTCAGGAGCACACACGCTGTCCAGAGGAAAGAGGACAAAGAAAAGGTGCTAGAGGCTGGGTAAAAGGCGTCTTTCCTGGCTCCCCCGCCCAGCACTCCATACCCACACACCCCTGAATCTATGTCCCCAGGATTGGCCAGCTGCTGCTACATCTGTCGTTGCTGCCGATTCTGATGGGGCTCTGCTGCACTGCCCAGTCCCTGAGGGCAAGCCTGGGACCCTCGGAGGGCAGGAGTCCCTCCCCTCCTTTAGAGGGGGATTTTAACAATAACGGTATCGATAATAATAGCAATAAAAACAAACTAACATGGATTGAGCATTTACAAAGAGCCAGGAATTATCCCAAGCACTTTACGTAATTAATGCATTTAACCCTTATCATCACCCTGAGATAAGTTCTACTATTATCTGCACTGGGCAGACAGACAAACCGAAGCCTAGAGAGCTTAAGTGACTTGCCCATGCTCACAACTGGTTAGGTGCCAGAGGTCCCACCACCTGCTTCAGACTGGGGTCTCTCCAAAGGCAGAGCCCTGGACGTGGGAGCTCTCTGCCCTGTCCAGCTGGGCGATGTCAGAGGGCAGGGACCTAACACTTCCTCAGAGGAGAAGAAGGGCTTCCTGGGGCAGAGGCTGTGCAGAGCAGCACCAGACGCCAGGCTCTCCTCCACCTAGCCCAGCCTCTGCACCCTCGAGGAGCTGGACAACTGTCTCCGGCCCCAGCCCCATGCTGGCGGATCTGAGCAAGACGTGGGCCGGCCCCTGGGGCTTACAAGAAGTAAACAACCCCATTCATGAGTCACTTGTTTTGCTCCAAAGCAGCCTGTCATCAGGACAGGCCCTGCCAGGTCCAGTCCTCCCAGTACATCCCTGGGGTGGGGAGCAGTGGACAGCCTGGAGCTCAGCTACCTTCCACTCCCTTCCAGCTGTTTACTGGGGAGAGGTAGTTCCGAGGGGTGTGGAGAGGGGCACTGCGGCTACCCGTGTGGTCCCTGGGAGGATCCAGCAAACCAAGAAGGGCGAGTGGAGGTAGAGCCAGCCCGAGATGCCTGAGAGCTTCCAGAAACTGTGCAGTGATCTGGTCTCAGCTCTTGGACCCTGAAGTCCCTAGCAATTCTTTCTTCCTGTCCTCTCCCCTCATGTCCCAGACTGCCCCCCCACCGGCAAGCTGCTCCACCCCTGCAAGCTGCTCCCCAAACCCAACCTCCTAAAAGCTGCTCCACAAACCCACCCTGTCTATGGGGCAGAAAAAGATGAGAAGAGGAAGACGGGAAAGAAGGGTTTGACGGAGGGTGCCGAGTCTGGGTCAGACTCGGAAGTTGCAGCGCTGGCAGAGGTTTGCAAAGGAGGAAACCAGAGGAGGAGAAAGGGGGCCAGGGTGGGATGGGGATAGGGGTTGGGGCCCAGCGTTGGAAGGAGAGCTAGTACTGCGCTCCGCTCTCCAGCGCTCCCAACACACGCCCTTGGCTTCTCTTCCCAGTAGTCCCTCGAGGGAAAGGGACCCTGTCACCCTGACTCTCAAATAGGGAGGTCAGGCTGTCCCACGTGCACGCGTGCAGCAAAAGGATCCTCCAGCGCCCGGACCACAAGCGGGTCGGGGGCGGAGACCAGACGGAGGGCGGGGCTGCTACAGAATGACAGCCGCAGGGGCCAATGAGGGGGCACCTTCGCTGACCAATCAGCTCCTCAGACGTCGCCCCCTCCCACACCCCGCCCAACCTCAGCAGCCTCGCGACCGCCCACACGAGGTCCCCCACTGTCTCCTTGTCACAGCACAGCTTCCTTCCCCCCACGCGTCCGTGGTCCCCTCGCCCTCCCTGGGGTCCACCCGCCCTTCTGGCGTCCGGGCGCTGGACTGTCCTCCCCCCAGCTGCCCACGGGCCGCTCCTACCCGGTGGTGATGTCGTCGTCCTCCGTCATCGTTTTGCCCATGAGGTCGCTGTCGCTCATGTAGCCGGACTTGAGGTCCACGTCGTCCGAGTCCAGGGACTCGACCAGCTCCAGGCGCGAGATGTGGCCAAGCTTGCTGGGGGAGCGCATGGGCATGGTGTGCGCGTAGTGCGCGCGCTCCCCGTGCATGTACCAGGACGGTGGCCCCTCCGAGCGGCAGCTGCCGCCCACCGACGGCGCGTCCCCGGCCTGCAGCCGCGGGCTGGACTGGCCGTAGCGCCAGGAGAGGGGCGACGAGCGGTTGGACAGGCTGGACACGCTGCGGGGGTTGGCGTCGTCGCTGTCGTAGCAGGTCATCTCGAGGGAGCTGGGCGGGCGGAAGGGCACTGGTTACTCTCCAGTCCAGCGCTCTGAGCCCCGTCCTCGGGCGGCTGTAATGCCTCCCTCCACTCTCCCGCCCTCCCGCCTCTGCCCGCCTGCCCGAGCTCCTGGGCCTCCGGGAGGCCTCTTAGGGTGTATGTTGCCCTGAGGTGTGTCAGCTCAGGTTGGCAAAGGAAGAGGCCGGTGAGCGCTAGGGAGGGAATCCCGTACACAGTAAGGGCACAGGTTTTATAATATGACCTGGGTTTGAATCCTTTTCTACTATTTATTAGTCAGGGGGCCGGGGCAAGTCATCAGCCTTGCCAAGCCTCCATCTCCTCATCTGTCAAATGGGGATAAAACTATAATAGCAACTTTATCATATATAGAGTTGTAAAGACCTAACACGGTGCCTGATATACAGAAGGTGTGCAATGCACGGGAAGGGGCCCACGAGACCTGGGGGAGTCACCTGAGACTGGAAGGCCTCGCTCATTCATTTTGTTCAGGGAGTCTAGCACCTCTTTTCTGTTAGTGAATTCAGGGCTAGTTGCTTCCCAAACCAGAGACAGCAAAGTCAGGAGTGGGGTGTGGAGCATGTAGGTCCCCGAAAGACTAGCCCCAGCCAAGGCATGGGCATCTGGAGAAGCAGCGGAACCTCACCAGAGAACAGAGCGGCCTTAGCTGGACAGAGGGGAGAACGTGGGAAAATGGACGGAGCGGGTGAAGCCTCAGGCCCTGCTCGGCCAGGCCAGGGAAGCAGGTCAGTGCTAGATGGCCTGAGCCCAGGGGGTCTGGAGCTGGGGAAGGAGATGCCTCTCTCCCTCATGGGCCAAGGTGGCTGCTTGGACAGGCACAGACCCACAATCCCCCCCCAAGCCTAGCGGTGGTGCCAGCCCAAATCAACCACACATGGGGTCTCGGTGGCTTGGCCTAAGTAGAGCCAGACAGGGTTGAATAAATGAGATGGGATCTGTGGGCCACGAAAGCTGGGCAGCAAAGGAAACCTGAGTTACAGAGCTCAGGAATCCGTAATCTGCAAACACACCCATTTCTCAGTCACTCTAGGGGGTCAGATGGAGTGAGACACTGATTCTTCTCGTTTTTGTGAAGTTCCTTGAAAATAACAAAATCCTCCAAAATTGTCTCTGTCAATCCTGAGAAAACAGAGTTTTATTTTTTGATCAAAAACTGGAGGGAGCTGTATGGGCCTTGACCCTGATGGTGGTCCCTGCAGAAGTCCTGTGGGTGAGCAGGGGACCAGGATGGGCAGGGCAATCAGTGACCAGACTTCCTGGCCTGGTCCACACCCAGCTTCTCCCCTTGGGACTTCCTGTCTGTCCTGTGTGGTACCCTGGGTACTTTCCCTTTCTAGTGACTCGGACCTCGGGGGAACGGCAGTTCCCTGGGCGCTTGTGGTCCTGGGGGAGGGGGGGCAGCCTGCCTCGCTCACCGCGGCGGGTTGCCCTCTGCACGCCCTGGCGGGTGCTTGGCACTCAAGACCGCATGGGCGGGGGTGAGCCCAGGACGGACGAGCAGGCGAGTTCTCGAAGTGAGACTCAGTATCGGGCCTTGTGCAGCAAGTAGGGGCTTAGTAAAAACAAGCTGACCGTGACAAGGGGGCAAAGAGCAGAAGGAAGAGGACAATGACGGCCCTGGTGACAGGACGATGGAGAGCCTCAGGGGAGCCTGTTTTGTAGCAAAACTAGCGTCGCGTGTGGGTGTGCCGAGCGCCAGGTCCCTCGGTTCTGTTCCCGGCTCGCGGCCTCGACCTCACTGCTCCCCTCGGTCCCCAAACACACCTCCAGACACCTCTGAGTCGGTGGCGGAAATTCTAGCTCAAACTTGGGTCCCTGATTTCCAGTCCTGGATTCCACCCTTCAGTCTTGCTCCTCTCTGGGGAGGACGTTTTTTGGGGTGGAGGGCATGGTGGGCCTGGAGCGGGCTGAGGGTGCAGTTCCACTTCCTCTCCGGCCGCAGCCCTCTGACCCAGACTCTCTCCTTGCGGGGGAACAAGCCAGGGAAATAGAGGAAGTCGGATAGGAGGAAAGGTTTCTGAAAAGGAACCGAATCTAGAGGCAGCCTGTGAGCTCCAGGGTGAAAATAACCTTGCTGGACACGCTCACTGGACTGTAAGCTCCTCCAGGACAGAGCCTGTGTTTGTCCTGCACTTGGCCGGCCGGGCTCTCAGCTCGCTGGACGCAGAAGCCACCCTGATCCGCTCGTGAGACTCTGGCACGGGACCCCTTCTCCAGAGCCCCCGCTGCACCTTCTCTAACTCAGGGCACGTGTACACATCCTGTCCACTCCCAGGGCCGAGGGAAGGGCTGATTGATGGGAAGCACTTTAAAAAGTAAAAGAACCGTAAAAATTCAGGGAATCATTGTTCTGGCTATCAAAGCGTGAACCAGGAATAATATAAACCAAAGCCTAAGACAGGAAGTGGCTCTGGGTCCACAGTAAACAGAAAAACCAGCTTCAGGGCTCTTGGTTCTTTTCCCATAAAGGGAGAGAGAAGCCAGAGGCCGAGGCGCTGCCCACACACCCGTCAACTTTAGGCAAAAGGCTTCTGGCCTCCTTCCCACTCTGCCCCCAAGCAGAAAGCAGCAGAGCCTGCCTGGGGTCAAGGTGCCTTAACCTGGGGGGCTGGGGGCTCAGAGGTCGGGGCACCAGGAGGCTGGGGGGCTGGGGGCTCAGAGGCAGGGGAACAGGAGGCCGGGGCTGCTGCGGCTGCCCTTTCCCTGTGGCTGAGTCATCTGGGGTGTGACCCTCTCAGGAACGGAGCTCTTGCTGCCTTCTTTGGCATGGGGCTGGCGGGTGATTTGGTGCTGAGCACTGTTCCAACAACCTCCCTGGCTGGGGGAAAGAGGACGTTCAAGATTTCATCCACTGGGTCCTTAAAATGGTGAGCCAAGCCAAGGCAGACCCCTGTCCCACTTGGGTTCTGCTCAGGGCTGGGAGGGCTGGAGGCTGGACACAGGTGTAAAAGGACCTGAGTCCCAGGGCCTCCCAGAGCCCCACCATCCACTTTTTTTCTCAGCCCTCCCTGATCACATCCCTTTCATCACTAGTCGGGGTCCTGCTGGCCCGAGGAGAGGTAACCCCAGAGAGAAGAGGCTTTGCTTCATCATGTAAAATATTTTAGACATCTGGGAGCAAAGGGCTGCGTGTCCAGATGGGATGGGGCCGGGGAAAGAGTGTGGGAAGGAAGGAGGAGGGAGTCTCCGCAGGGGAACTGGAGCCAATGGGTGGGAGCCACTGAGGCCAGACTTCAGCTCCACTTCATAGTCACAGCCACCCCACAAGGAAGGGATGGCTGAGAGGTAATGAGTTCTCTGTCACTGGAGGTATGTAAAGTTGGTCTGCATATAACTGGGCCACACACTTGGGCTAAGAAAAGCCCTTTTCACACTGCCCCTAGATCCCAACTTTGCTCTCATTTTCCAACCCCAGGAGATGGGGAGGAACTGGCTTCCAGGCCCCTTCTCCACCTTCCTGCTGCACAGCCCCCAGGATTTCTCAATCCTGGCTGTTTGCTCTCTACCCCCCGGGGTGTAGCCCGGCTCCCTGTCCCCCTTGGAGCTGACAGCATGAGCTCATCCAGGCAGCCCAAGGAGCCAGCACGGGAAATTCTGAGTCACGGCAGAGCCTGAGGCCAGGACACCGGGCAGGGAGATGCCGCAGGGGCTGCGAGGCTCGCGGGGGGCAGGTGGAGGGGGTCTGCGTGGTGTGGAACCTGGGCCACCGTGCTGGCCACCAGCTGAAGGGCGAGAAGGAGGCTGGGTGTCAGAAGGGCACATGGAAGCTCCAGGACAGGAAGAGAAGGGTAGTTAATGACCCCTGTGACCACGAGGAGACGGGCACCCAGCAGGGACACGGACGTGGGAGATCACAGCCTGAGCCCCGTGGCGGCTCCGGCTTCCCACCCCGCCTCCAGCGATGCTCCAGCTTTAATGAAACGAAACCTGAGTCTCCAGCAGGAGGAGACACCAGGCAAGGCCACACTCCTCCTGTGGACACGCGGACGTGGCCCCGGGGTCTGGGCGCGCATGGCTCGGACGCCCACCGACCTCGCACTCTCGGGCCAAGGTCGCAGGCCCTGCCCCCCAACAATGGGTGGAAGAGGGGGCAGCTGGCTCTCACCTGTGTGTCACCTGGGACCCTCGCAGGCTGGACATGGTCTCCTCCAGGTTCTGTCGTAGATCCAGGACATTCTGCACCGTCCTCTTTCTCTGGGACTCGGGATCTAGAGTGGGGAGAGGAGAAGCTGGATGAGCGTAGAGGACTCGCTGCTGGGCCGGGAGGTGGCAGGTGACCATATCCCCAGGGGACCGGTCCCGGGGGCACGAGGGTCTGCCTCTCAGGCCTTTCTAAAGGCCCTGGACATGCCCTGGAGTCCTGACGTCCCAGGCCTGGACGGGGGCTGCAGGCACCGGCCTTCAGTGTCTTCCCAGAGCCCCGCGAGACCACCCCAGCCTGGCGTCACTTTGGGGGGCCCCGCTTCTCCCAGCAGAGGCCCCGGCCCAGGCCCCCACGGTCAGGGTCAGCCGGAAGGTCTGCCCGAAACCCCGTCTCTGGAGATGTGTTGGTAAATGTTTAACAACTGGCTCTTGGAGGTGGGGATGCCTAAATGGGTAGTGCTGGCCAGTTTCTGGGGTATAAGTACCCCACTGTGAGGCTGCCAACGTGATGTCGCTGACCCCAGAGTCAGGGGGAGGGGCTGAGGGTTGGCTCTGGGAGCTGGTGTGAGCCTGCCCCAGGCTGGGAGCATCTGCCGCTGGGGTTCAGGGGAGAGTTTGTCTAGAGCCCCTGAAATGCTGGCGGGCAGGGGGCAGTGAGCACCCATCTTCCGGGGCACAGGCCGAGTCCAGGGCATCCAGACCCCAGGCCAGTGGTGTGAGCCCAGGTGAGGCTGTGTGGGTGCAGCCCCACTGCAGACCCTGCACGATCTGGGTCATGGAACCCAGCCTTGGTTTCCAGGCAGGACTTTAGCCTGGACAGAGGCGACTCCACCACAGCAGACAGAAATGTGCCCCATCGCCTTCCCAGGGCAGAAACATCCGAAAGCCTGAGGGTACCGAGCATGAAGAGACTCAGGGGCTTTCCCCTTTCCTCCACCTATCCATCCAGGGAGCCTCGATGAAGCAGACACCACAGTCCACCCTGCTCCACGGCTTATAGGGGACCTGGGACCCACAGTCACTGAATGCAGGCAGATCCCCCAATGGGGAAAACCCCAGAGCTCTGACCCCACAGGCTACCGGGTCCCCGATCCAGACCCTCGGGGGTCCTCGCCCCAGAGCACACGGGCCCTCCCCAACCCAGACCCAGCAGGAGTGTGTAGCTCTGTTAGCTGCCGAAGGGGACGTTTCTGAGTCCCTTCAGGAGGCACTTTTCCCCAAGACTAGGTCCGGCCAGCTGGCAGGCAGCTGCCCTGCCTGTCTGGTGAGCAAGGTGAGGGCTGCAGGAAGCCTTCCTAGAGCCTCAGAGGCACCTTTCCAGAGAACCGGCTCCACGCTGAGCCCAGCCACCTCCCTTCCCTGGGGGCCTGGGGGCAGCGGGCAGGTCTCCCGCGGCACGCCTGTGGGCGCCAGTGCCTGTTTATCCTGGCAAGGGTCACGTGTGAGCTGCTCCGTGGCTGTAATGATGGCTTGGTGTGGAGAACAGACAGGGACCCTGTCTGTGTACGTATATTTTTAAAGCTTGCTCCTAAAAGGCCTATGTGGGGACCAAGATGGGGTGGGGGGGCTTCTGGGCCAGGGCAACGCTTTCCATGGGTTTGGCAGAGGTGAGGGAAGAGGTGCACGCGACTCCGAGGGGTGAGCGCCCCCGAGGAGGGGACCAAGGCTGACTCGGACACCGTGTGTGCCAACCCCAGGCAGGCATCAGCGAGGTGGGGCCTCGCAGCACATGGGGGAGCTTTGGGCTGTTGCCCCATTTCACGGAGGAGAAACTGAGCCTCAGAGACAGGGTCCCACGCCTCACATGGAGCACAGGACACAGTCAAGTCCAGGAAGAAGCTCACACTTCTTTGCATCGATCACAGGGCATCTCGGCATCGCTGGCACCAAGCCAGTGGTGGCACAGAGTAGGTGCTCGGTGACCGTCTCTAGAATGGATGGGTGAGACCACAATAAAAACACATAAAAAAAGAATGGATGGATACGTGTCCCATTAGGAAGACGTCTTTTTTCCCACAAGAGTCCTTGGAAGTGACTCAGTCCAACATGGTCACAGGAGGAACGGGAGGCTGAGGTCAGGGACGGGGGCGGAGGGACGACTGGCTGGAGGTGCAGAAACTTATCAATGAAGAACATGTGGCATCAGGCTGCCACCCCAGGTGTAGGTGGGCATGCGGGGGTGGGGGGAGGCGGGGACAGAGTTGGGGACAGAGCTAGGGGCCCTGGCTCTGCTCTCTGCCCCAAGGCCTGGAGAGTCTGCAGAGGTGCCACCCCACAGCTCCCTCCGAGCCCCAGCAGCGTCCCCTGGTGGCCATCTCGGGCATGCTACGCTGCTCGTTAAAGGCTCAGCTCAGGTGCAGCTGGTGGTGAGAGTCTGGCTGTGTCCACATTCTCAGGTGACAGGCCCATCTCTGGGGGTGCAGCGGGAGTCCCAGGACGAGAGGACTGAGCTGCATGTAAGGGAAGGCCTCTGTGGCTCAAGGAGCTGCAGACCCTGCGCCTGGGCCGGGCGTGGGGGGGAGGGGGGAGGAGGGCAATTTGATATTCACATCCCTGACCCCAGAAGCAAGTCTTTAAATTTTTAGCTTTAAAATATGAATAAGCTGCATTTGCAAAGGCATTCACCCCCCCACCCTACCCACCTCTGACCACCAACCCATAACAAGCTTCACCCCTTCCCCACCATCTCTGCAGAGATCAGAGATGGGGCGGGGAGGTAATCGGGGCACACGTGACTTTGTGACAATGTTTTGTTGGCTGAGTCATGATGCCTCCATGCGTCTGTCAAATGTCAGGTCTGGGTATGGGGGAGAGGCTGGAGGAAATAGAGCGGCGGTTGGGGGGAGCCCGGGAGCTCCTCTCCAGCCCCCGTGTGGGACAGGGACGCACTCAGGACACTCCCAGTCTATGCAGTACCTTCGTGCAAATGAGGAAAAGGGCCCCTGAGTGTGACTCAGCTCCTGCCAGGGTCCTCGCCATGGCCACAGAGCACACCTCTCCCCTGGGCTGGAGGCCCTGATCAGGACACACCTCACAGCCTTCCTCCGGGGGCCTGACTTCTCAGCTCCTGCAGGACAGGGTCCACCCGCAAGAGGAGGGCGTGGTGCATGCCTGAGTGAGCATGTGTGCCTGTGTGTGTGCGGGTGCATGTACGTGTGTGTGAGAAGCAGGGCTGGGGGGAGGCAGGGTAGGGATCCCAGCAGTCATGGGGTGACGAGGAGGTGGGGCGGGGAGCACGAGTTGTCCTGACTGCTGCTCCAAGCCTCACCCTGCGAATGGAGCAGCTGGGAGGATGTGTGTGCTCCCCGGGCTCAGAAGACGCAAGCGTCCTGCAACCCAGCCGTCACCACGGTAACGCAGTTGCCACAAACAGCATCCTCCCAGCACGCGCGGGGGCGGTGTTTCTTGTAGGAGACCACAGACAACCTGCTGGCTCCATCAGGAGTCCCTGGGGTAAGGACCAGCCACCAAGGAAACCTGACATCAGGTGCGCATACGTGCACACACACACACTCGTGCAAATGCACGCAACACCCACTCACTGAGTGTGCACCACACGGTGGGCTCAAGACTAGGCACTTCTCATGTCTGTGTGACTCCAAAGCTCTGTTCTTTCCAGGACAACACAGGGCCCCAAACACGCACACACGCCTCCAGACACACACCTCCCCAGGGTCCAGCTGGCAGTGGAAACCCTCACATCAGAATCACGCACACTCCGCTCTGCTGTCCCAAAGACGTGTGCGCGGAGAGAGTTGTGTGGACGTGTCCCCTACCGCAGGTGTGGAAGGAAAAGACCAGGGCACAGGGGTCACTGGAGCTGGAGACGGGGCGGCACCCCGGGAGGCTGATGGCAAACAGGGTCCCTTCTGCTCTGGAGTCAGAACCAGGGAGACAGGCTTCTAGAGGGCAAGACCGTGAAGGGCCAAGACCCGGTGGGGGGGGGAGTGCCGTCGGGTGGTGCGGTAGAGGGAACGCAGAGCCTGAGGCATGCCCTCCCAGCACGTCTGACCTGGAGCGAGGCGTCTCACCACTCCTCTGAGTTGTCCGCTCTATTAAAGAGAGAGAACAGCGAACCCGCCCGGTGGCACAGTCGGGAGAATTAGAGCTGAACCAGGCGCTTTGTGCCCAGGAGGTTCTCTGCACGAGGCAGCTCTAATTTGTCCGAAGGTACAGCGGGGGCGGGGCGGGCAGTGGGCACACTCAGACACCTGCAGGTGGCAGTGCCGCTCCCGCAGGTGCAGCTCAGGTGGACCCCACCTTCTCTGCTGGGATTCGCTCACACGTGGAGGGGTCACCAGGCCCACCTCCCCCTGCACTGCAGCGATAGTACATCTTCATCCCCAGTCCCTGCGAGCCCGTCTCAGTCGTGGGAAGTGCTGGGCCTCAGGGCCCTTCTTCGGCCTGTGATCTGAAACCTGACGTAATGGGCACGAGGATAAGGACCCCAAGAGATTTAGGGGCCTGCAGGAAGGAGGAGGGACTCAGCAGTCAAATTTCCCCAAGTTCTGTACAGCTTTAATTACTGGCTGACAGTTAGGTGAACCGCTGTAACTGCCTGGTGAACTCTTAATTACTTGCACTGCGTCTCGGAGCGCATGTTCACTTTAGCCCGGGGCAGGGCCCCCAGAGGACTGCATCTGGGTCCAGCCTCGAGACTGGCTCCTGTTCTGAGTGGCTGCACCAGGTGGGAACCAACAGGAGGAATGGAAGGTTTTCAGGTCCTGGCATTTCAGAGCTCGAAAGAAGCATCTCGTGAATGGGAAAAAAAGCACATCGCTCCAGCCCAGAGAAGAAAGGCTTGGGAGCGTCACCAGGTGGGGGGGTGGCAGGCCCAGTGGGCTCCTGGCCCAGGGCTCCTGCACCGGAGGCCTTGGACTGGCCGCTCTGTGTTGTCCTGGGGTCGATCGGCATGGAGGCGTGTCACCAGCAGGGGTGACAGCTACATTAACTAACGGAGACAGTACAGAATAGATCCACCTGGAAATCCAGGCCAAAGGACCCGGGACAGGCAGGACTAAGCTTCTCACACACACACACCCTCTCTCTCAACAACTCCCAAAACGAAAAAAAAAATCTCTCCTGACCCTATTAGATCCCAAGGGTAGTATCCAAGTCTTCTCTAAATTCTAAAATTCATCACAGTTTGGGATCCTAGTACACGTAGGTCAAATACCATTATAATAAGAACCAGTTACAAACACAAACTTCTCTCTGACAAAGCGATCTCGGCTCCAGCCAGGGGACCCCTTCCCCAGCAACAGTTAGCAGGAGATCCTTGGGAGTCTGTGTCACCACCCGACAACCAGTGTCCGTGGATGATCGTCCTGTGTGGACACGGAGCCCCACGTCTCTGGGAGTCTGACTCATTTCTGTCCCTCTCCTCTGCTCAAGGACATGACCTTCAAGGTCCAGCCCGGGAGGGCACTGTGAGCCCACCCCCGGTCCCCACACATGCCAGGTCTCTGCTCACGGCTCACAGGTCATACCAGGCAGGTTCTGCGGACTCTGAAAGCCAGTAACCCTGCCCTAGATGGACTGCCAGGAGCCTTGGCCTCTGAAGGCCCAGTCCTGCATGAGGCTGGCACGGGGCTGAAACCGCAGAGGACTAAGGACGCTGCACACAAACCTCCCTGCCCTCTGGTAGAGCCCAGCAACCCTCCTTCACCTCCAGCCACTCCCCCACTCCTTTCCTCACCACCTTTTTGAGCCCAGAGGCCCCAGAAAGAGCCCGGAGTGGCCCTCCGTGCAAGAGGCTCCCACCTTCACCACCGTGCGGGCGGGGACAGTTTATTCTTTTACTAATTCCGTCGTTTCACTGGCCTCCCACGTAAGTCACAATACTGTCGGAGGCGGCTGTCACAGAGCCCTGCAGCGCGACAAATTCCGAGCTTCCTGCTGAGGGCTCCCGGGTCCCCATCCTCGCTCCAGAGAAGCCTGAGCCCTCTCGACCAATGAGTGCCCGCCCGGAGCCCAGCAGTCAGTGGCCCCAGAGCACCCAGAAAGGGCCAGGACGACAAAGCAAGGTACCGGCCATGTGCTTGTGTGAGGCGAGGAAAGGAAACCAGGAGGGGCCAGAGAGGGGGCACGAAGGTCTCCCCTGGCCCAGAATCACCAGGCAGGGGTCTCTGCAGATCCCCGACAGTTTTGACTTTGCTTGAGTGAGAAGACTTGGCTCTGAGACCCTCAGCGACTTGTCTCCAGTGGGCACTGGGCCAAGAGGCAGTGTGAGGCGGGGTGGCGGGAAGACGAGGGCAGTGGCTCGGGGCCGGTGGAGAGCTCTCTCTTGGTTTCCCCCGGGCACACGCTAGTCGGCTGTGGGGCCTTCGGTAAGTTACCTCCCCTCTCTGGGCTTCAGTTTCTCTGTGGATTAAATAAGGGAGTTGGGGCTGGGCATACCCAAGGCCCGAACCAACTCTGACAGCTTGGCTGTGTAGCTCTGTTGTTGGCTAAAGCCTGTAAAAGCATCTTTTCCTCCTCCCAGAGTGTGCTGAAGAGGCAGGTGCCAGGGTATCACCCACAGAGGCTACGACTCAGCAGCTTGGAGACGGGGCCCAGGAACCTGCACCGCCCAAGCCCCCTCTGTGGGTGACGCGATGCAGAAGGTAGCGCCTGAGAGATCCAGACTCCTTGCCGCAGGCCGCCAGAGCAGGCGCCCATCGAAACCAGGGCTTCCATTTCCCGATGCCAGGCCGCCGGGCGCTGTGTCCGGGGCCTCCAGCTCAAGTCTGCCCCCTTGGCACAAACGCACTGTCCCTTCCCTGCGGAAGTCCACTCCCGCATCCCCAGGCCTCACCTGAGGGGCCCCCTCTGTCCCACTCCTCTGGGGACGCCCTCCCCAGGCCACCCGGCCGCGGCCTCACTGCGGAGACGGGCCGCCAGGGGGCGCTGCCGGGCCTCAGGCGCCGCCGGACGCTGCCGCAGTGCTGCCGGGCAGGCAGCGTGGGCTCCAGGCTCTGGGCGGGCAGCGCCCAGACGCTCTCCTTCCCTCTGCGTCCTGCTCGGCACAACCCCCTTCGCCTGGCTCTGCGCTCCGGGGCTGACGTCCTCCCTGACCCCACCCTCCTTGGAGAACAGCCAAGGCTTTGCAGCACCTACTTTGGGGAGCCTGCCCGCTGGGATAGAGGCTGCAGTGTCTGGCTTCTGGGTACCCGTCGGCTCCACTCGGGAAGCCTGGACGTGGGGCTAGAGCTTCGAGAGACCCGGCTGGCCTTTCTGCTGCAGGGGCTGCAGACGGAGTGCCTCTGGGGAGTGGAGCAGGCTTCCCATCTCCCCGCTCTGGCCTCACTTCTGGCAAAAGCTGGCCTGATGAGGGAGGAGAGTCATCCCTGCCACCCCACATCATGCCCAGCCCCGCCCTTCCTCGGGGGAGTGGCCGCCCCTCTCTGCAGCGGGCCAAGGGCGGCCCCCACGGCCGGCCGGTCAGCCCGGCTCAGCCTGCACTTGGAAGAGGGCTTGGACAGCAGTCCTGCCACAGCTACTTCACGTCCAGCACGTGTGCCTCAGAGAAAGACGTGCTGGTCCAGGGCGGCCAGCGCCGAGGGCCAGGGGACCCGGAGAGGGTGCCCGCCTCCAGCTCTGTCTGGAGGGGTGCCGGCTAGCTCCTTTCTCTTCTGCCTCATTTCCCTCTGATCCTTCGGTTACAGGGTCAGAGAGTGGGTTCTTGACGTACTGAGCCTGCCCTCATTTAAAGACCTGAACCCCAGCCTGGGAGCAGAGGGCCAGCCTCCTGCCGACGATGGCCTGCCTGCCTCGCCGGGGGACGTGGCCCCCTCCCTGACAGGCCCGGCTCTGCTGCCCTGTAACCCTCATGGTTTACTGGCAACGTTCTCACAGTGATGCTGCCCAGAACCTTCACGTGACACCCGGCTCCAATGAAGTCGCTGCTGCTGGGAGCGGAGTGGTTGTTATGGCAACAGTTCTCACATTAGCAAAGACCATCTGCAGGCAAAGGGGGCAGGGCAAGGAGGAGGATGCGGGAGGGCTAGGGCTGGGCCCAGGTGTGGGCGACAATTGCAAGGGGCCCTGGGGGATTCCTGGTTGTGAAACTAGTAATATTAGTATCGGCTAAGTGGGCTAAGTCCTCCGGCACCTGCCAGGCACGTTTCTAGGGGCTTTTGGTTTATAGCCCACGTAACTGTCACAACAGCCCTTTGAGATGGTCCAATTATCACCCCCATTTTACAGTTGAGAAAACTGAAGCCCAGAGAGGTTAAGTAAGCTGCCAAAGGCAGTAAAGCCAGGATCCCAACCAGATGGTCTGATTCTAGAGATATTATCACCTGACATTATTGTGGCCATGATCCACAAATGGACATATGTATACAGTATGTTTACAGAGCGCTGACTCACAAAGCATAACAGTCACCCTTTTAAAGTGCACAATTCAGTGGGTTTTAGTACATCTGTAAAGTTGTACAGCCATTGCCACTATCTGATTCCAGAACATTTGTATCACCCCCAAAAGGAACCCCAGACCCATTAGCAATCTCCCCTTGCCCCAGCCCCTGATCTACCTTCTATCTCTGTGGATTTGCCTATCCTAGGCACCCCATAGAAATGGAATCGTAAACATGTTGACTTTTGTGATTGGCTTCTTTTACTTTCAAGGCTCATTCACGTATCGTGTGTCAGTACTTCATGCTTTTCGTGGCTGAGTAATGTTCCGTTGTATGCATACACCCTATTTTATTTACCTGTTCATAATTTGATGGGCATTCGGGTCATTCTTGCCTGTTTTACGAATAAAACTGCTATGACCACTCATATCCAAACTTCTACATGGACACAGGTTTTCATTTCTCTTGGATAAATGCCTAGGAGCGCAACATGGGGTCGTACAGTAACTCTGTAACACCTGAGGAACCGCCAGGCTGTCTTGCGAAGTGGCTGCACCATCGTCCCCACCAGCAGCATGCTAGGCCTCCGACCTCGCCACGTCCTTCCCAACACTTGTTACTGTCTGTCTTTTTATTCTAGCCATCCTAGTGGGTGTGAAGTGGTGTCTCACTGGAGCTTTAATTTGCATTTCCCCAATGACTCACGCAGTTGAGCATCTTTTATATTGAAATGAGCTAAAATTAAATACAAATTAAGACCTCAGTTGCACCAGCCACACTTGAACTGCTCAGGAGCATCACCCTCATGCCAGCTGGTGACCACCACAGCAGAGAGAGGACAACTCCATCACCCAGGAAGTCCTCCCGGGCAGCGCCGCCGAGCCTGCCGGCCTGGTCTGTACTAGAATCACGGCTTTTCCATAAGGTGTTTGCCTTTGGTGCACTTCGAGTTCAGCAAATCTGCTTTACAAATGGGGCCCACCTTGAGGTTTGCAAGGCCCAGAGTGAGTCGGACAGAAAGCTGCCAGAGCACAGCATCCGAGTCAGTGGCAGCCTAGGTGAGGGCGGGCTCCCCCTGCACTGCGCACTCTCACTCCCCCTCCCACCCGAGTCTCCAACATCACTGCCTTTCCCAGGACCCACCAGTGGCCAAGTGACAAGAGGCACTGCCTCTGAAGGTGCCAGCCTTGCTGGGGGCGGGCGCCTCACACGTCAGTGCTGCTGGCTGTAGGCCCCCCGGAGATCTCCAACCCCGACCTTCCAGTCTCCCCTGTAGATTCTGCCCCTCCTGGCTCCCAGGGAGGGGCCACACCACAGCGAGGGGACAGTCAGATGGACAGGCTACCACTGCCTTTGAAGTCCCAATCGTTCCCCGAGAAGCTGCTGGCGTCCCTGCACAGGGGGCCTGCGGCCGACAGCCAGCACGGCCGTGGGAACTTCAGTAGGAACTTAATCTCCAGCCTCACTCCGCTCATCTGTAAAATGGGACGATGGCCCCGGGACAATGGCGACTGGGCTGCGGGTACAAGGTCGGCCAGCCTGTGTGCCAGCGTGGAGGACGGTGGATGGTAACACTCGTCACGCGTCGGAGCTGGGGGGAGCCTCAGAGGCCATTTGACAGAAGGAAGAACTGAGGCCCAACGGAGTGGCAGTGACCTGGTCAGGATGTCAGAGCCATGCTGGGGGACAGGGGAGGTGGCCAGGCTGCAGGGAGAATTCCAGTGGGGACAGCTGGGGGCAGGGCATGGCCATGCAGGGCTGCCCGAAGGGGGAGGCCCTCTTCTAGGAGGCTCCCCACTTCCCCCAGTCCGGTGAGAACATCTGCTCCCCATCAGACCTGTGGTCCGCCTGGCCCGGCCGCCTCCCCGGAGGTTTCCCATTTCTGAAAAAGCCTTCTATGTCACCGATCCCCTCGACCCTCTGCTGCGCCCACCCCCCCCCCGCCCCCAGGGGGACCCTCAGGCTCAGCCCATCTGCCACCAACGCCTCCAGGGTAGCCCCACCACCCACCAAAAGGACCCGGCTTAACAAAGGCCAAGGCGCCCCCCCGGCCCCCGAGGTTGGGCACAGAGCAGTGAGGCGGGGAGGCTCATTTTAAAGAAGGCTTCTGATTGGGGGTGCAGAGAAATCGGCATAAACCTGACGAGGTCTGCTGGAGCCACTGAGGCGCAGGCAACGTCCTCCGAGGCAGGAAGGGAAGGGGACGGTATCTACTTAGTGCCTCGCCTCACACGCTGAGCACGGCACCGAAGCCCGAATGTAGTTGCCCCCACTTTACAGACGCCGGGCTCCGAGAGGCCGCTTAACTTCCTAAGGTCACACCGCTTGTGTAAGTGGTATAGTAGGAATCTGAATCCAAGTCTGCCTCTGCAGTCCATGCTTCTCCCAAAATAAATTATAACGGACAATGAGGACAACGGAGCAGGAGGCCCAGAGGCCCGACCGACATGCTGGGATGGAGCGCCGTACAGGTCGCAGGAAGAGGCCCCTCCTGCTCTGCTGCGGGAATGCACGAGGGCAGGGCTGCCAGGAGGCTGGACGAGTAGGCCTCGGGCCAGGCCAGCGTGTCTCTACCTCCAGGACTTGGGGCCGCGGCCAGTCCCCTTGCTGGCAGGCAAGGTCCTCCCGCTGGGCTTTGTCCCAGTTCTGGAACCTGTGGATCATCTGGCCTGGGAAGAACCTTCCTAGAGTGTCTGGCAGGCAGGCTGTGTGGCCCGCTTGCCAAGACTGTGGCTGTGCTCTGGGCCAGGAGACCCTCCGAGATCCCCGACTCCAGCCGGGAGCCTGGGAACCTGCTGCGGCCAAAGCAGAGCTCCAACACTCTCTCCCTCCCCCACGGCCCCCCCCCACCGCCTGCCCCGCCCGCAGCAGCCGGCCTGTCCCTGGAGGAGCCGGCTAGTCCCTACACGCTGGAAGGGTGGGCTTCAGAGCTCCTGCACAGCCTCTTCTGGGCCTTTCTGGGCCTCGGTTTCTCCTTCTTCGAGAGCGGGCCGCCGGTCCCCACAGCCTGATGCAGGGGGAGGGGAGGCGAGGGATGAGCTGGGAGGGGCTCGTGCGCGGTACGCCGCTGCCCCCCTCCAGGAGGACCAGCCTCAGCTCCTGCCTGGTCCCGTGCTGGGCCGGGGCGAGGCAGGGTCCCTCTGGAGAGCCTTGGACCCACTCAGTGTGAGGCCAGGGAGGGTCAGGGAGAGGCAGTGAGGACACCGGGCCTTCTTTCAGCCTTCACCCAATCCCCCCAGGGCCCGGGCTGCAGCCACTGAGCGGCTCAGGACTGGTCACCACCTGAATGGAACCGAATTCCCAGGGAAAATGCCCCTGGAGAGCGTCCCAGGCCTGTGCTATGACACACCCTCCCAGTGGGGAGCCCCGGCTCTTCCCCACACCCCACGTCCCCACTGTGAGGGTTCTCGGAAGAACCCAGCAGGCCTTTCTTCTGCTGGAGCCTTCTAGAAGGGCAGAGATGGGCGAGCGTTGAGCTGAGTGAGGTCCAGCTTGGGCCAGGAACCACACTCAGGGCTCAGGAGGGCGGCCGGGGGAGGCCAGCCTGTCTGCAGGAGCCCTCGCGGCTGGAGGCCGGGACTGGGCAGAGAGTGGGTGCGGGCAGTGGTGCAGAGAGGCCCCCTCGGGACAGGGCCGCCAAGCACACCCGGGTGGACACAGAAAAGCCAGTGTCCTTTGCTTTCATCCTCCCCCCTGTGCAAGGGAACGTCCTGAACCCACCAGGCCAGAGCAGGAGGCCTGAGCACAGAGAGGCTGGGGTGGGGCTGGGCCCGGAGGGAGGGTCTCCAGAGGAGAGGGGGGACCAGGAAAGTAAGCCCCGAGGGCCTGGCCGGGCTCACTTCCTGGAAACACGCAGGCCCTCTGGCAGAACTGAGCTCACCTGTCCCTCTACCGTGGAAGCAATACACTTAACATGTATTAGGTGCCTACTGTGTGCCAGGCCCCTTCACGGTTCTGACGCCATTTAAGCCCTGTGCTGATCCTGTGAGGTGGACACCGGGAGAGCGGGCTCTGCAGCTCGGGATGAGGACCCGGCTCCTCTGAGCCCAGCACCACTCTGGGGACTACATCCCGCCCATCACAGATCTTCAGTGATAAAGCATCCAACAGAACACAGGGCTGGGGGAACACAGACCCCCCTCCCAAGTGGCTTCTAATGTCTGTCAGCGGATGGACCTGTTCTCAGGGACATGATGCTGATGGCCAATAAAAACCACCATCCCGGGCCTCCCTGGTGGCGCAGTGGTTGAGAGTCCGCCTGCCGATGCAGGGGATACGGGTTCGTGCCCCGGTCTGGGAGGATCCCATATGCCGCGGAGCGGCTGGGCCCGTGAGCCATGGCCGCTGGGCCTGCGCGTCCGGAGCCTGTGCTCCGCAACGGGAGAGGCCACAACAGTGAGAGGCCCGCATACCGCAAAAAGAAAAAAAAAAAAAAAAACCACCATCCCAGGGCTCGTCCACGGCCTGGCTCAGCCTGCTGGCGGTCCAGGCCACCATCTCCTTGCAAATGACCCCCAGCCCGGTGAGGGCAGGAGGTCCCAGCAGCTGGTGGGCCCTGCTCCCTCTCGGGAGTCATCCATCATTAATGAGACCGAGGATGCACAGGGCTCGCCCCAGGCTCAGAAGGAGGGATGGGAGGAGAGACGGGGGTCAGCCGTGCCCAGGTCCAGCACCAGTCAGCACTTCACTGCTTCCTCCTTCAAAGGACAAAGGGAGCCCCTGGCCCTCCGCTTTCCTGCCCGGTGTTCTCACTCTCCATCATACAGCAAGCAGCTCCCCTCTGCCCCCACTTCTCAACGGGGGGAGCCCAGTGATGACTTGGGGCTCTGCCCTCCCGCAGCTCTCCGTGCTCCCACAGCTGGTGGTTGCCATGGGAACAGCGGGCCAGGGCTCCTGGGGACCAGGGTGAACAGACTCGACTGAATTGATGTCTGTGTGTCTCCCCCCCCCCATGGGGGAAGACTGCAGCACAGGAGTGCCAAGCCCAGACTGGAGGCTGGGGAGGGGCTCAGGTGGCTTCAGACAGACCCTGCTCCCACCCACAGACCAAGGAGTCACAGGGAACGCCATCCACGCCACGTGGGACCTCAGTGCCTCTCAGATGCCATTCGAGTCCTCGGCCTGGCGTTCAAGGCCCTCTACGGGAGGTAGCCTGGTTTTCCACCTTGACTTCCTAGCCTGGGTAGAAGTCACTCGTCCTGCCCTCGGGTCCCCGCTGGAGCCCGGGCAGACTTGTCCATGGCCTGTGCACCCCACTTCGGTCCACACGTCTTCACTGTCTGTCCGCCTCCAGGGCAGAGACCATATAGCTTCCCATCCCAAACGCCTAGCACCTGCCAGGTGTGGCAGGTCCTCCGTACAGCCTGCTGCACATACGACCTCTGCCATGCCTGCCCTGCCACAAGGGACTCTCAGGTTCACAGAGAGGCAGGGAGCAGCCTCCTGCCCCAGGTGCCCCCAACAGCCGGCGCCTCCCGCACTGCCACCCCATCTTCCTGGCTCAGGTCCTCCAGGACACTTCCACGCCAGCCCCGCTCCACTCCCCACCCACCTTCTGGATTCCTGCCTCCGCCTCAGCAGCTCCCCCTCTACCGGGGTCTCATCCAGGCCCAGCCCTGCTTCCACCCACGGGCGGACCTCGAGGACACCCCTCGGGGCCCTTGTCTTCCTCCCCCTGCTCAGACACAAATCAGAGGGAAACGGCTCCCCTAACACCATAAATGCTTTCCGTGGAGCTCAGGAACTCACTCTAAAGATTGTCCTGCGTTTTCCAGGCCACTATAAACTCCCGTTGTCCGGGAGCCGCCGTGATCCTCCCTGGGAAGGCAGACACATATTTCACTGGACGTACGGCTCTTTAACACGCATTGAAAAAAAGCTCCAATAAAACTCTCCATCCCAGACTCGTGAAACTGGGGCTCCAAGGATCCCTTCCCTGCAAGGGTCCCGACAGCCTCCCAGGGCCGGCTCTTAGGTGAGGCTCCTTGGACTCCCAGGGTGCAGTCTCCCTGACGTAGCCCTCAACTCACCGTCCCCCGGCTGCTTGGGGACACCCTTCAGCCGTGCCGTGTCCCCTCTGCACCTCAAGGGTCCAGAACACGGGCTCATCAAGCAAGCGAGTAAGCCATGAGCCAGCAGGGAGGAGCGAGGAGGACCCAGCCCCTCACGGCTCCACGCCCAGGAGGAAGACACAGCCCAGGGGACATGCAACACGCACGTGTGACCCGGGACCGAGAACGGACGGCGCGCTCCGTTCCAGGGTCTTTGGGTGGGAACACTGCTCCCTGATTCTGCAGTTAGAGCTCGGACCGCAGCCAGGGAGGGCAAAGCAGGTGACGTCTGAGGCTCCAACTCCAAACAAGGTAGTGACTTCTGGAGGCTTGTGTTCAGACATACTCCAGGGCCCAAAACACCCTTCCAGGTCTACCAAGAAGGGGTGCTGTGGTCAGTCAGTGGAGGCTTTAGGAGACAGACAGCCGGCCCTCTTCTGAAGGGTCTTCAGAACAAGGCCTTCTACAGCTCCCTGAGTCAGAGCTGCAAAGCCGCGGTCTTGTTCCTCATCCCCGGGACAGGGAGCGGGCGGCCTGCACCCCTGCAGCCCCTGTGCCCTCGCTCGGTGCTGGTCTCTCACCTGGGACACGTGCACCCCGTGAGCACACGCTGAGCACCTGTGCATCAAACACCGGGCTAGACTCCAGCCATAAGAGGCTGAAAAAGACCAACCAACCAACCAACCAACCAAAAGCCTGTTTCCTTGGTTTGGTCCCCCAGCTCCTCTTCCAGGGAGCCCTCCCTGATGATGCCCCCACCCAGACTTCATCGCCCTTGGCACGGGGGCTGCGCACACCGCTTGCGCCTCTATCACTAGGTTCTCAACTGGGGGTGGTGTTGGAAATGTCTGGAGACGCTTCTGATTGTCACAGCCTGGGGTGGGACGCTCGTGGCATCCAGGGGGGAGAAGCGAGGGGTGCTGCGAAACATCGTACAACGCGCAGGACAGCCCACCTCCAACCAAGAGCTATCTGGCCCTAAAGGTTAACAGCGCCGAGGCAGGCCTGTCACAGGACTGTTGACATTGAGGCCCCTATCTCCACTGCCTAGATTTTAAGTCCCTTGAGGGCACGATCCGTGGACCGTAACATTTGGAGTCGCTCACGCCAGATGCCCTGAACGTATACGCGAGATCTTGTACCCAAGTGCGATGAGCATTTTCCCGGGGAGAGGAATCTGAGACCAGCAAGGTTTAGAGGCGCTGACCTGGGGCCCCGCCCGGCGGCTCAGACAGGCCACTGTGCAGACGGTGGCCAGTCCCCGGGGGAGCAGGCTCCCCTCGCCCCCAGGTGCTCTGGGGCCCCAGACACAGCTTCCATGACCGCTCAGACCTCTCCCCGAACTGGGGTTGCGATTCTGATCAGAAAGGGCAGCTCAGCCAGCAGAGCTCCCCTCCCTGGGTTCCACCACCTGCCTCTGCTCTGAGTTCAAGACTATTAAATTATGCAAAGTAAGTTCCGACAAAAAGGAGGGCCTTGGCCTTAAAACTCCTGGAGAATCCCCCGTTCAGCGGGTGTGCTGAGATTAACTGCTTCTCGGAGGCCCATGAAGACCCCCCCACTAATCTGCCGGTTGGTCACGTAGCTCACACCCAGTGCCCCTCACGTTCCCATGGGATAAACCAAGGCCTTAACCTCAAGGTCGGGGGAGCAGGCAGCAGGTCTAGGGGCCCAGGCCCCAGCCTTTGCTGCTCCCCAACCAGCTTCCTCGTTAATGGAGGCAGACTTTATCAAAGCAAGAAGATTCGGGCTGCCCTGGCGGCGCAGTGGTTGAGAGTCCGCCTGCCGATGCAGGGGACACGGGTTCGTGCCCCGGTCTGGGAGGATCCCACATGCCGTGGAGCGGCTGGGCCCGTGAGCCATGGCGGCTGAGCCTGCGCGTCCGGAGCCTGTGCTCCGCAACGGGAGAGGCCACAACAGTGAGAGGCAAGTCAGGGACAGAAGAGGGAGATAAAAGGACATCTGACCCCCTGCTGTCACCCAGAGACCCTAATGAACCCTTTGCTTCCGAAGACGATTATCGGACAGAATAATTCATCGCTAGAGATTAATTGGGCTAATTATGTTGCCTCTCAGAATCCCCTGAATAATTATTTTCTACAGGGCGGTGTCAGTGATAATTGTGCGATATTTGAGCCTCTTCCCCCAGTGAAAGGCCTGCAGAAAGGAATCCCTGGCTCTGAACGGTGGGATGGCTCCGTCTCAGCTCTGATCTGCTTGGAAGGTGCCCATATTTCACGTGGAAGCTGTTTTTTCAGGGAAATACTACCACGTCTAATAACCTTCCTCCACCCTCACTCAGCATGTTCTCCGAACACCCTGCTCTTCCCAGGATGTTCTCCTTGATGTGTCATGGGGTCAGGGAGCCCATGAGCTGTGTGACCCCCCCGTCCCCACCAGGGGGACATGCACTTGCCCCACAAGCCTGCCAGCGCCCCCTCTCCTCCGGCGCTGCTCCCCCGAGAGCCACCCTCAGCCCACCCACGACCCAGGGCCCCCAGACCCCTACACGTCAGGACAACCCGCTGTACTCTGACGCTCCTGCCTTCTCTCCCTCTTTAAGAGTCGACAAGCTTGTTATGTGAATAACTATAGAGGCTGAGTGCACAGCAGAAGAATCTAGTGTTTAAGTAACACAATGAGGTTAATGTGACACAGGTAATAACCCGCACTGTCGCTTTCCTGTTCTGGGGCGATTAGACATACAATGGCGGGGCAGTCATTCTCCTAATTGCGTAGCCGAATGAGGGGTGCTTAGGTCAGCATCACCAGAGGTGGTTACGGGACGATGCGACCCCTGGTTCCCACCTCCTCCCATCCGAGGAAGGGCTTGGGAGAAACCGGCTTTCCCCGCATTCTCCCCATCAGCCTCCGGTCTGCAAATGAAGTCGGTTTAGGAGGGGTGGGGGCCACGTTAGTTTAAGGCTCCAGGCTACTCAGAACCCATATCCAGGGTGGGTAGGTGGTGGCTTTAGAATCAGACAGATCTGAGCTTGAATCCTGACTCAACTAAGAGTAAGCCAAGAATGTAAGCCAACAATCTTAATGTTCAGGAGTCTCTCTTTTTTTTTTTTTTTTTTTTGCGGTACGCGGGCCTCTCACTGCTGTGGCCTCTCCCGTTGCGGAGCACAGGCTCCGGACGCGCAGGCTCAGCAGCCATGGCTCACGGGCCCAGCCGCTCCGCGGCACGTGGGATCTTCCCAGACCGGGGCACAAACCCGTGTCCCCTGCATCGGCAGGCGGACTCTCAACCACCGCGCCACCAGGGAAGCCCCTCATTTTTTAATTTCTCCTACAAAATGGAAGTAATTAAATATCTGCTTCTTAGGGTTATTGGGATGATTAACTCAGGTACCATCTGTTCAGCCAGCACAGAGTAGGTACTGAAATCGTAGCAGTGATTATGACTATTGTGAGTATTACTGTAAGGGGGAAAGTCTATCCATCTTGGTCCACTTTGGTTATAAGCCTAGGGGTCTGCAGAGGGTCCTCAGCTTCAAGCTCTTACCAGCCCTCCACCTTAATGGAGGAAAGTGCCAGACAACACAGTACTCATTTCCACTCCCTTTGCTCGGAGCTGGATAGATGTCTGCTAGGTTGTGTGGTGATATGATTTCAGGGAAGACAAATCCTGCCCCAGGATGTGTCTTTTTTTTTTTTTTTTTTAAAGCAGTCTATAAAACTGTCCTGTAGTAGCTGCCTAGACTCAATCAGTGAAATATATTTGCTTATATATTGATGGTAGAATCCTTAGAGCGAGGGTCATTGGTTAATCCGTAGAGTAATTTATATAATACTGTGTATATTGGCAAAGGAGATCTTCCTAAAAACTGTGTGGTGGGGCTTCCCTGGTGGCGCAGTGGTTGAGAGTCCGCCTGCCGATGCAGGGGACGCGGGTTCGTGCCCCGGTCTGGGAAGATCCCACACGCTGCGGGGCAACTAGGCCCGTGAGCCACAACTACTGAGCCTGCGCGACTGGAGCTTGTGCTCCGCAACAGGAGAGGCCGCGATAGTGGGAGGCCCGTGCACCGCGATGAAGAGTGGCTCTGGCTCGCGGCAACTAGAGAAAGCCCTCGCACAGAAACGAAGACCCAACACAGCCCAAAATAAATAAATTAATTAAATTAAAACAAACAGACAAAAAAACTGTGTGGTTATAAAGACTTCCTAAGGGAGAAAAGGAAGGGCATTTAGGGTGAACCATGCAAGGAGCTGAAAGGTTTCTGTTAATGGGTAACTATGCATAATTGCAGAATACCTTCCAAACGGGAAGGGGCTTCTCAATTGACAGATCAGCTGCCGCTGGAGCCTTCTGCAGGGCAGCAAACGTGAGCCCCCTCCTGCCCTGGCTTTTCCTGCGGAGGGTAGCGGGAAGGTATGAGCCGGTGGGGAGGCAGGCTGCAGGGGTTGAGCCATTCTCCAAAAAGAAAAGGATAGACTGCAGCCAGGAAGCCATCTCAGGGCTCCTTAGGAGGCAAAGATGGCAGGATGAGTAGCCAGAGAAAAGTCTACTTACAAAAGCTCCTGAAATAAGCAGGTGGATTGGGGTGTGGGGTGGCGGTGGGCAAATGCAAATGGTTGCAACCTTGCAATAAAATCACAAGGTGGTCAGTTCAGCATAAAGAAACATGGTTAGAAATGCCCGAGACGCACTCAAGACCAAGTGCGGGTAACAAAGGGGCATCCGATGCTAGAGTCAAGGCCTGCACCCCAAATAGTCAAGATGCATTAACAGATCTCTGAAATTTGAAAGCATCGTGTCCCGTACTTTAATCAGACTGCTTTCCAAACACCTTGACTGAAGAAAGTGTTTTGATGGGGACTCTGGGGAAGGGCTGATCTGGACAAGCCACGCTGGGGGGGCAGACAAGACGGCCCCCAGGGAAGAGTGTGTATCATCCCCAGAGGAGGAGTGAGTATGGGGGATGGGGCTGAGAAGAGGGGCAGAGACAGGGAGGGGGCAGGTGCTAAAGGCAGCCCTGATCTTGCTTAGGACCGGCATGACTCCCTCCCCTCCAGGAGGACAGGACAGCTGTCACCTGATTCTTCTTAGGTCTGTGCCTTTCCACACCCTCTTTCCCGGCTCTGGAGCCTCAGGAGAGCGTGAAATCAAACTCAGTGAGTTGAGGACATCCTGTCCTGCTCATCTGCAGAAAAGTCTCAGGCACTCCTCACAGGGACATCCTGCAGAATGGGAGCCACAGATGTGCTGGGGTGTTTAGTTTAGGCGTGCTGTTAGACCTGCGGCTTCTCTAAGAATCCATCAGGCATCACCATGGTTCCAGTGTAGGACATTCCGACGGATGGGCCTGGGACAGTGGACTTGAAGAGGGAAGCGGCTTGGGTTCTACTTCTTGCTCTGCCATTAGCTATGTGTCCTGGACCTGTTTCTCATTTGGAAAATGATCCAGAAGTCATTTCAAGCTTTGTGGACTCTGTTTAGGGACACACATGCCTTGACTGTCACCGCAGGGGACGGAAGTACTGGTTGCTGAGCCAAGGGGGACAGGCAGGGCTGTTGTGAAAGAGTCTGCTGCAGGCAGTAATGGATCCCAGACAATTTGGCCTCACACCAGGAGGTATCAGGTGTTCTGGGAACCAGATACAGGAGGAAATGAGCAGAAACACCCAAACATGGGGTAATGGACACATTAGAGAGGATTATAGGCTGCTTCCCACAGAGCATCACCTGAGGGAAGGTGGAAGCTAATGTGCCCACAGCCCCAGGGGTAAGAGACGCTGCACATCTGTGAGGTGGCGGGTGTAGCTTCTTAGATGTGCAGCACCTTTAAACTTAATTAAATTTAAGACACATCTGCATGCTTGCTACAGTGCCTTTAGAGTGCAGTCTTTGCCTTGAAGACTGTGATTCAGAAGAAATAGGGTTTTAAAAATTAAAAAGCCACATAAAAGAAAGGTTAGAATGAACCATGTGGTTCTAGACTGGAGTTGGACAGATTGGTATTAACTAATGTCTATTATTTTCATTATATTAAATACAATTATAGGTATGTGTGTTACTTATACTCAGGTTAGCATACACACATATATGTCCTAGCTCCGTCCACTGAGAGGGTCTAGAAGCAGTGACGCCCTAGGACCAGTGAGATCACCAGCACCTAGATCTTGGTTTCTAACACCATCCTCCAATGAAAGGAACAAGGCTCCTTGGAGAAATGGCTGATTCTTGGAATGGGGCAGGGAATATACAAGATGAGTCTGGAGCATCTTGTAGGGCCCCAAAGCAAGGAAATTAAAAAAAAAAAAAATCAGGGTATGTCAAAGGGACAAAGGTACCAACTGAAAGCGGTCGCCCAACAGCCAATGCTGAAACAGTTTGAGCAAAATAAACAATGCAGTATCAGAGTCTGACTCGAAGAATGAAATAAACATCCACGAGTGCACGCTCACCTAACTAAACAAATGGAGAACAGAGAAATCTCCTGCACAGAATTTACGTGGATACCCTCCATGGCAGGCGGCAGAGCCTAACTGCCCCCACTCCCTGACTGTGGCCACTCCAGGTAACCGCCTTCTACAGAGTGCACCATGGAAAGAGAGGGGAGGGTGACTCTGCAGTGGGGACACACAACACTACATCAGCCGGACGGTCAAGGTGAACAGCCACGACAGATCACGTTAGGAGTAAATACCCTTCATCTGATGCCGTGAGAATGACACTTTACCTCCGTGGTCATCCAGCCTGTCTAACCATCAGACCCATGTTGAAGGACATTCTACAAGACACCTGTCTTCTTCAGAACTGTCAAGGTCATCAAAACAAGGAAAGACTCGGGAATTCCCTGGTGGTCCAGTGGTTAGGACTCTGCTCTTTCACTGCTGTGGGCCCAGGTTCAATCCTTGGTCGGGGAAGTAAGATCCCATAAGCCACACCTCTCAGTCAAAAAACAAAAAAAACAACAAAAAAAAGCAAGGAAAGGGGCTTCCCTGGTGGCACACTGGTTGAGAATCTGCCTGCCAATGCAGGGGACACGGGTTCGAGCCCTGGTCTGGGATGATCCCACATGCCACGGAGCAACTAGGCCCGTGAGCCACAACTACTGAGCCTGCGCGCCTGGAGCCTGTGCTCCGCAACAAGAGAGGCCGCGATAGTGAGAGGCCTGCGCACCGCGATGAAGAGTGGCCCCCGCTCGCCGCAACTAGAGAAAGCCCTCGCACAGAAATGAAGACCCAACACAGCCAAAATAAATAAAAATAAAAATAAAAAAAAGGCAAGGCAAGACAGAAACTGCAACTGCCATGGCCCAAAGGAGCCTAAGAAGACAGGCTTAAATGGAATGTGGTCCCTGGATGGGATCCTGGAACAGAAAAAGGACATCAGGTAAAAACAAAGGAAATCCATACAAAGCATGAACCTTAGTTAGCAACAATGTATCAGGACTGGTTCATGAGTTGTGACAAATGAACCACAGTAACTAAGACGTTACCAACAGGTGAAACTGGGCGTGGGGTACATGACACCTCTCTGTAACATCCTTGCAACTTTTTGGTAAATCTGAAACCATTCTAAAATTTTCAAGTTTATTAAAAGATGAAAAGCTGCATGGGAACCTCCCTGGCAGTCCAGTGGTTAGGACTCCGTGCTCTCACTGCCATGGGCCCCGGGTTCGATCCCTGGTTAGGGAACTAAGATCTTGTAAGACGCGTGGCGCAGCCAAAAAAAAAAAAAAAGCCGTACAGACAATTCTGAGGCACAGTCGGACAGCCAGGGGGATGTATCATGTGAAGATACTGAAGAGAATAAAGTAATGAGGACACGGCCCTACCAGCGAGGGGCTTAGAGTCTGACCAAGGGCAGAATGGGGGTCACCGCCCGACAAGAGGACAAAGAGTGAAAACAAACAGTTTCAACTGGTGGGCGCTGCCACGCGGGGTCCAAAGACCCCAGGAGAGGTTCCCGGTTGGGGTGGGGGGAGTCAAGAAAAGTATCTTTAAAGAACGGGTGAGGTTTTTGTAGGGGAAGGTGGAGGCAGTGGGGGGCTTCAGGCTGGGGATGTGGCTAAATCCAAGATACAGAGACCAGAACATTGCGGCAGGCTCTGGGAACTGCAGAGCCTGACCTGACCAAAGACGGGGAGTGTCCCCACGGGGTCCACGGACCACCGCCCTACAGAAAGCCCTGTGAAAACAGGATCCCGGGGACACAACGCTGGGAACTCCGCATCCCACTAACTGATCCTGGGCAGTCACGAAGCCGCTGAGTACAGGCTCTGAGAAGTCCCACAAGAAAGAAACCTGTTCAACCCCGTTCAGCCCAGGGTCTTGCATCTTACAGCAGAGCCAATTAGCAGGTCTCACTCAACTTCCTCAGGGAAATGCGGGCAGATGGCTTGGGCAGGGAAGAGGAAGGGGGGTGGGGGGACCAGGGGGGCAGGAAGGCGTGACTGTGGAGGCCCCGAACGTTAGGATGAGAAATCAGAACGTTCTCCTCTGGGAGCCACCGGAGGACCCCCATGTGGGGAGCAACGGCGTCTCAGCTGTACCTGAGGAAGGCGCCCCCAGAGCGGCATCTGGGGGTGAACGGGAGAGAGGGGAGCCAGGATGCTTCTATGATGGGGTGATGGCGTGAATTAAGACAATGGGTGGGGGAGGTATTTCCAGAGGTGGAAGCAGCCAGACTTGGTGAGTGATGGAGCCAAGGGCAGGGGCAGGGCCAGGGAGGGAGCAGAGAAGAGACGTGGGAGGCACCCCACCTCCGGGAGGCACCCCCACCCCCTGGCTGGGACAGGCCATCTGCAGCGCAGCCCACCCTCCTCCTTTCTCTGTCTCCAGAGACCCAGATCAGAGTGCCACCTCCAAACCCCACTGGGCAAAGAGCACAAGAAAATTAATTTGAGCAACAGGATAAAACCGTAGCGCTGGATCACAAGTCAGAGTACAGATACTCATGAGTGTGTGTGATATAGATCAGTGACGGAGAAACAAATACATCGGGGAGGAAAGCCAGGTCTCCATACGGAAGAAGTCCAAATCATGCAGGTAGGTTACGGTCCACACAACAGCACACAGCCTGTACTCCCGCCGACACGGCTCCGTGGCTCCAGACACCGGTTCAAACCCCTTTTCCACCACTTCCCAGCTGGGCGGCGCCAGGCAAGTTACCCAACCTCTCTGTCTCAGTTTCCTCATAGGCAGAAGGAGAACAGAACAACGCCAACTTGTAGGCTTATTATGAGGAGTTAACGTATGCAAAGTGCTTAGAAGGGTATCTGGTACATGGTCTGTGCCTGGCTAGCGTCAGTGGCTGTTCTGATTGGACGGGCTGAAGGAAGGAAGGAGGGCACACGCCAGCTGCTCCCAGGCAGTGGGGAGGAGGGGTGCTCGGAGTCCAGGTCCAGTGTCAGGACTGGGCTTCCTTTCCCTTCGCGGGGCGTGGCTCCCGACGCACCAGTCTTCAGAGGCCTGGGTTTCTCACTCGCCCAGCACCTCCAGGCCCTGGGGGAGAGCTGTGAATGCCCCCCCCATCCCCGCCCCAGGCTTTGTGAAGAAGGTGCTAAGAAGGCCAGCTGGCCGCCTGCAGGCTCTGCTTGGGGGGCATCCCAGACCCCCAGCGTCTGAGGCCCACTGACCACTGCCTTCCCAGCAGCCTCCCTCTCCCCAGCATCCCACGCAGGCCGGAAGCAGATGGAGGGGAGGGACTGCCAAACCTCTCCCACCCCAGCTCCCCCGAGGCTCTGGGCAGGGCCCTTCCTCCCCCAAGCTTTTTTGTCCGCGAAGCCGCTGGGTTTGGGTTGGAAGGAGTGTGTCCTTGAGTCTGAGAGGCGTGTGGTGAGTGGGGGGAAGGGCAGTGAACCCACAGGAGGAATGGAGCCTGGGGCTCTGGAAAGCAGCCTCTTTTGTCGGAGGCTGGATGCAGCCAGAGAGCTCAACAAAACTGCTGATAAAGCCATTCCTGTCTCCCTGGTTTCTTCCTTTTTAGGGTTGCTGAAGTCCCTAGGAAAGCCACCATAGGAAAAGAGTAAAGAGCTCAGCTTCCAGTTCTGGCCGCACCGCTGACCTGTAGCCGAGCGCCCACCTTCTCTGGGCCTCAAGCTCGTCATCTGTGAAATGGGGGCAGGAGCACCTGCACCTCAAAGACTGACGGGGAAGGTGGAACAAACTCTTCCACGCACAGGGTCCTGAGCACAGGAGGCCCGGGCACGGAGCTCGGGGAGGCTGGTCTGGGCAGGAGACCCCAGAGGTCTGGATTCGTGTCCTGCGTTGCCACAAACTCACGGCCGTGTCCATTCATGCCGTGGCTCCCCATCCGTCTCACAGGGATATTCATACTCGTCCCACCCACCTCCCAAGGCTGGGATGAGAAGGATGAGCCCTCACACTCCTGAGACGTCTGATCTGCTGTGTCTCTGTTTCTGCTCCACCTCAAGGGGCCACCAGGTTACAAAGCTCCCAACTTCAAGCACACGGGACAGGGCCGGAAGCAGAGCCAGTCCGAGGGCTCGGTGAAGCTTCCTTAAAGAGAAGGTGATTTTCAAGGAAGGGAAGAGACCACCTTTGAGAAGCAGAGGGGGGAGCCTCCAGAACGAGGGATGAAGGGGTGCAGAGAGGAAGGGGACAGGCCCAGGCGCCCCCAGCCTGGCAAAGAGGCCCACGTCCCCCGGAGGGAGGCCCGGGGTGCCGCTGAGCGCAGGGTGCTGAGGACCCTGCGGGACCAGGGGGAGCATCCTTGCCGGCTCCCCGCCCCATCCCCCACCCCGAGCCTCCATGTCAGGTGCACGCCTGGGGTTGGGCAAAGGACCCCGGCCATGTGAACATGTGACATCCCCTCCCCTCCAGTGGGTGGGGCTCAGAACCAGGATTGAGTTGATTTCAAGGCAATCGAGAATGGGACCTTTCCTGGATGCCTGAGTTGTGGGCTGACATTCGTTACACACAGATGCCAAAGTTTAAAAAGTGTGGCGTGCCAGAAACACAGTCCACGAGATTATTAACCACCTAATGATTCTGGTATAAAAACGCTTGGCAGGAGGGGAAGAGGAAAGGTTCACAGGCCGGGAAGGGTTTGGGCCGGAGCCCCTGAGGCTGTGCTCCCCTTTCAGGGGCTGCCTGGACCCTGGCCTTGACAGCTATGGTGAGACCCTCTTTCACTGCACCCTCCTCTGCTTGACTTCCTGGGCTCCCTGAACCCTCTCTGCCCTCGAGGTCCCAGCGTGAGGACCAGGCACAGGGGGGCTGCATCCAGGAAGCCCCTCTGCAGGGTGGGCAGCTGGGCTCAGCCTTGCTCAAGGAGGTGCAGCTTCCGGGGGCAACGGCCACGGGGAGACCATGGTCTGTAGCGCCTGGCCTCCGACCTCCGACCTCCCTGCTCTGACCTCAGCCCCGGCTCAGAAAGGGGGGCTACAATCAGCTCCTTTTGGCACAGGGGGCCTGAAGCCTGAGCCGGTGATTTGGGAATGCATTCTTCCAGTCACGAAGGACTACTTATGGGCTGGGCCAGAAAGCGATTCTTTTTTTTCTCCCCTCTTGAGGACCCCCTCCTGCTGTCCAGCTTCAGAAAATGGTTCCAGGTGGCGAAGCCCCGTGACCTGCAGTGGAACTTGAGCCCCAGAGGCTGGCGGGGGTCAGCAGGGGGCTGAAGGTGAGTTATGTGACGCGTGTGGGCATCTGCTGGGTGCCTGGAAGCACCTCAAATTCCACTGCTTTGTTGTAAACCTCTTCCCACTTGGTGATGAAGGGAAAGAGATGACACTACACATGATGGTCACCGTGGACAGCAGCAGGCTCTGCTCAGTGTCTGAGCAGGCCTCGTGCAGCTCCCCAGCTGCCCAAGAAACAGGCCGCTCATCCCTCCACTCGGCACTGAGGAAGCCACGGCTGGCCACCCTGCCTTGTGACTGGCCAGAAGGGCCTGACGCTGCAGGTGAGGGGCCGCGGACGGGCTGCAGAGGGACGCGGACCTTGCTGCTTCCAGAAGCAGACTTGACCCGGGAGGCGGCTGTGAGACTTTCCCCAGAGACGGAGGAATGTCTGGCCGCAGAGCCCTGGGTGCCTCCTTGGTACCACCCTCCACCATCCCCAGAGCCCTGGTCTGGGCCCGAGAGAAGCCCTGGCTGAAGGAGGACCCAGACCAGGAGGAAACTGCTGCCCAGGGGCCCAGCTACCCCTCCTCGTTGCTGAGACCCCTCCCCCATAATACTTTTTGGTTTTAGACAAGTTTCCATAGCAACCCAAGTCCCTATCAGCCAGAGGGTTACCATGGCGACTGAACTTGGCTCTGCGTCCACAGCTGAGAAGGGCCCTGGGCCCTCACGCTTATCTGTCAAGCAAGGCTCACAGGAAACCAAGTGAAGGGAGGTTGGAGGCCGGAGGGCCAGAGGCGGCGGCAGCGGCGGTTCCCACCCTCCCACCCCCGGCTCTTCCCCCAACACCCTTGTCCTCCCATTGAGGCGCCTTCAGACCATCAGTGCGCTTCCCCCAGGCCCTGCTCCTCCCCTTCTAAGAATCCTCCCTAAGCCCTTCCAGGCAGCTCCTGGGCAGCAGTTCCGGTCCAGCCAGGGCTGGTCCTCAGCCGCAGGGAGCCTCCCTGAGCGCCTGCCCACCCGCCCAGGTGTGTCACTCCCACTGTCCACGCCCAGCCGCCCCTGTTAACGGGTCTTTTCTCTGGGACCTTCTCCCCACGAGACTGGAGGCCTGTTTCCTGGCTTTGAACTCTGCACAGAGCTCAGCTGAGGGGGCAGAGCTGGTCATGGGGGCGGGCGGCGGGCTCGATGCTCCCAGCTGTAAACAGGAGGAGGGGCCTTCCGGAGGGCTGAGGTCCAGTCTGGAGAACCTGTTTCTCAGCCTCCCTCTCATCCTCGCAGCAGAACCCAGATCTGAAAAGCCGGTGCTTCCCCCGTCCACCCCTCCCAACGCCCTCTCACTGGGCTCCGCTGTGCACCCAGGCCGGTCTGCGGACCCCTGGCCCACACACCAGCAGCGCCCGGCTCAGATCTTAAAAGCAGCCCACCAGATGCGGGGACACACTCACTGTGCTCTGAAACGCATTCTCAAGACTTCAGTTGCACTCTCATAGAGCCTACGACAATAAACTCATTAAAAAAACAGTGCAAGTGTTTGGTTAAGCTTTTTTTTTTTAGCCTGCAAAGAGTGCTATGTTTAAAATTACCAGCGGTGTTATTTTTAAAGGCTAGAGTTCGGCTTCTCTTTCCACTCAGAAAGCTCCTGCTTGCCCATCAGCCACGGGCAGAGCTCTGTGCGGGGCCTAATGAGCGCCCCAAAGGGCTTCCGGCTCCCCAGGCACCCGCATCGCTCCACGTGCATCCACACGGTGGTCCAGCCTGGGCGGCTGCTGGACTGCGAATTCCCAGGGCCCCTCTGCTTTGCAGGTTGTCTATGGCCCACACCCAGGCCTGCCCTCCAGAAGCACCCGCGCCTGGCTCTGACAGCCAGGGCATGGGTGGTGGGCTCCCCTGGTGGAACCACCTTGTTTTTGAGGCACCTTGGCAGCCAGCGCAGCCCAGCTGTTGAGCGTGTGTCACTTACTAGCAGTGTCACCTTCAACAAGTAACTTAAGTTTCCTGGCCCGTAACAAGGGCTCGATGATGACAATCACAACACCGACCTCAGTGACTGGGTGTGAGCATTAGCTGGTCTATTGTAATAAAGTGTCTGGAGCACCGCCTGGCGCAAGGGAAATGCTGCTCCCCAAAGTCGGGGTTAGCCCGCCCCCGCCCCCATTCCCAGGCCCTTCTGTGCTTGGAAAGACGGTCCCTTCAGGGCGGGGCTTTTCAAATTGCAGGTTACAACTCATCTGTGGGTCATGAAATCAGTTCAGTGCATTGTAACTGGCAATTAAAGAAAAACAGACACACACACGTTCAACAAAACAGAACATCAAGTACATTGGACACAGTATTGTTTCAAAAACCTTTTGACTCAATGTGTATACACTGGATTTGCTAGAAGATGTATTTCCTATTGGAGGTCAAGGTAGGAAGAAAACCCTCTCAAATCCACAGCTTGAGGGTGTTGTCAGTGACAACCTCCATGTGAATGAGTTCTTGGTTCCATCCTGAGGGAACGTGGGGAAGGGGTGGAGAGCAGGAAGGGGAGGATCAAGCCTCCTTCCACCCTCGCCCTCGGGGAGGACTGCAGAAGCTTCCTTTTAAAACGTTCTCCCTCAAGATAGCCTGAGGTTATTGCTAGAGATAAAGGCCGGGTCCACTACGTCATGGCTGCGTGGTTCCCACGGACAGCAGACAAAGGCCCCTTTGGGGGCAGGTCTGTTGACCCGACAGCAGGCGGTGGAGGCGGGGGAGGCCTGACCAGAGACACTTTGCCCACACAGAACCAAGGGCACGTGCCTCCCACGATGTGGTCTCACACGGTTCCCCCAATAGCGCTCTGAGCTAGAAAGGGTGGGGAAAACATTACACTCTATTGACAAGAGATGAGAAAACTTGGGGCCCAGCAGGGCGTATGATTTACTCAAGGTCACAGAGTAACAACTGGCCCCAGAGTCCACGCTCCTGGTTTAGCCCAGCCTAAGCTAGACCAGGTCTGCACAGACAGGTGTGGACGGGGTGGGGGAGGAGGCAAGGGGGTGTCAGCTTTGAAGAGGGTGCAGCTTGGCATGTCTGGAGCGCCCCGTTCAGTGCACGAGAAGAGGGTGCGGACAGCGGGAACGACGAGCAGAGTGAGATGGGACACGGAGAAGGAGCGCTCGGTCACGTCTTGGGAAGATGACAAAATCCGAGGGCAGGGACCACCTCCACGTCCTGCCGTAACCTCACAGCACCCAGCACGGCCCTGGGCTCGGTAATCCTTGTTGCCTAAGGAAGTGCAAAGTAGGCTCCCTGGAGGTCACTTTAGCTCGAGTGACCGGCACAGCTGGGGCAGAAACCATTAGCATAGCTGGTGCCCCGGTTTACTGCAGACGGAGTGACTGCTATGGCCATCACCCTGGGCACCGTCATGCCCTAAACCACCACAGTCACCAAAAGCATGACGACCACCACTACCATCTCTACCACCATCACCAAGACCATCACCGCCACCGTCAGGGTCACGACCACATCTGCCAGCTCAGGACACCGACTGCCCTCTCCCTTTCCTGAGCTCAGTTTCTATGAATCTCGTTCAGCTGAGACGAGCTCACATTTAAAAACAAAAAGGTATTATTGTTCAAAAAACCCCAAGATGGGGCTTCCCTGCTGGCACAGTGGTTGAGAGTCCGCCTGCCGATGCAGGGGCCACGGGTTCGTGCCCCAGTCCAGGAAGATCCCACATGCTGCGGAGCGGCTGGGCCCGTGAACCATGGCCACTGAGCCTGCGCGTCCGGAGCCTGTGCTCCGCACGGGAGAGGCCACAGCAGTGAGAGGCCCGCGAACCGCAAAACAACAACAAAAAAAAACCCAGATGTTGTTCTTGGATGTCTGTGCTTTGCACCGAAGAGACTTTAGTATCTAGGCAAAATGAGGTCCCCACCCCGCCCGGGGGCTGCGGGGTCCCATTCACTGCCCAACTCCTGCCGCCTGCTGCGTGTCCCCCGGGGGCGCCAGCTGGGACCTTCCCGTCGGGACCCCTTCACTTGTATCCGGAGTCACTTTTGAACGACACGAACCTGATGTCACTCTCCCCACTTACACCTTCCCTGTCTTCCTGCTGACACAGGGACAAAACTGAGCCTGGCCCAAACCCCTCCCAAGCCCAGCTTCCCAGACTCAGGCGGGGCCCCTCCTTCTCCGAGACCTTCTTCCTCTTTCCTCCACGCCCAAGCTCCCTCTGCTCTGCTGCAGGCCCGCTGCACACCCTGCCCTCCGCCTGGCTGCTCCCCTGGCCCCAGGATGGGGGGGGGAGGCGCCCCTCCTCGGGGAAGCCCTGCCCGACCGGCGGCGCCTCCAATCTAACCATCGCTCCCTTTGCTTCTCCCACAGGGCACTTACCGGGGCGACTTAAGGATTCCCTTCTGTGACTATGTGCTTAAGGTCGCCTCCCCCCCAAACCCAAGTCCATGAAGACAAAGGATGGGTCTGCTTTGTTCACTGCGGTGGCACCAAAGACCATGCCGCCGCCTGGTTAGGAGCAGACGCCCAGGGCCTGGTGAGGGTCCCCGTAACCCCAAAGAGCACCAGGCTCCTTCTCCTCCAGGTTACGGGCTGAGCCCAGGGACGGGCCTGCATGGGACGCCACTCCTTCGGGCCGCCATCCTGGGCTCCTGCATCCTGGCGGGGGGTGGGGGTGGGGGTGGCGTCGAGCCTAACCTCAGGAGACCGAGGACAGTTGCTTGTGCCGCCCCCAGCCCATCTGCCCCTCTTCCAGACTCCACTTTCCTACGCTCAGAGCTGCTTGACATACTCCGGAATTTTTGTTTGCTAAGGAGGGAAGCAAGATGAGAGTGGGTGTGGGGACAGATCCCCTTCCAGTTCTGTCTGGTTCAGGCTGACGCGAGTGTCAGTTTGTGTTCCCTGAACAGCCGAGAACCAGGGGGAGGGGCAGGATAAAGAAGGAGGAGCCGGGGGGTGTTGGTGGCTGGGATGGGATGGGTCGGAAAGGTGGTCCAAGTGACAAGACGGTGGCATCTGGGGCCCCTTCCCTCGGCTCCGGCCTCGGACCCCCATCCAAACAGGACTTAACCTGTGACAGGTGGCCTTCACCTGCCCATCCACTGCTTTACGTGTGAGCTCAGGGCAGCAAAGGAGACTCCAGCTGCAAAGTGACAGGACGCCAGACAAGGAACACCGCTCTCCCCAAATCTCAGGGAGGGGGCCGGCCGCGGCGACGCTTTCCTGAACGTTTACCCCGGCACAGGTCACTGAGATGAGGGCATTTGCCACGTGATGGCAGGAACCCCAAACCTCAGCCGTCAGGCTGGAAGCAGGAGGCAGGGCCGACTCTGGCCCCTTCATTTAGCGTCTCCCCCAGTGAGAAGCACCAGCCCGGAGGGTTTCACCCAAGCCTCCTGGCCTGGGAGAGAGCCACGGTGACCCCTGCCCACTGCGGCTCTGACGGCCAGCCAGCGGCTCCAGGACTGAGGGTGCCGGGGGCACAGTGGGCACGGGCTGTGCCCAGGCAGTGCCCAGGCGCCCGGGGCGGGGTGCGGGGAGGCGACCAGAGGAGGCCCTGAGCTCAGCAGGGCAGGAGGGGTGGGAGAGTGGCGGTGGGGAGAGAAAGGAACAAACGTGGGTGGGAGGTCGCTGCTGTCTCTGAATCAAATGCAAATGTCAGGCTGACTGCACGCAACCGGACTTGCCTAATTTCTGGGTCTGTAGTTTGGGCGGCGTTTGGAGAGGAACGAGCACCCTGAGGAGAAGCTTCCTGAGCACAGGCTCCATGCTGCGCGCAGAGAGGACCCGGGGACAAGGCACCTGGGGGGTGCGCCCGGGGATGAGATAGCACGACGGAGGAAGGCCCCAAGGACACCCCAAAGAGTGAAGGGGCGTTCTGGAGACGGAGGGGCCTGGCTGCAGGGGGTGCGGGCTGAGGGCTCGTGAAGGCTCAGGAGGGAGGGCCCGGAACCCAGGGGTCGGAGGACAAAGGATGCTGGGCTGCGTCTCCCTCATCTCTGATGCGCCCTGAGGACAGGCCCTCCTCCCCCTACGACCCACACGGTGAGCGGGGCAATGATGAGGCAACGTCAGATTAAGAAATGACTCTTTTAAGCCTGGCAGCCATCCAACAAGGTAGCTACAATTTGACCTGTTGAACAGGTGAGGAAACCAAACCTGGCCCAAGGCCTCAAGACCAGTTAACACAGAGGCGGGATTTGAACGCAGGTTTGTCTGCCCCGTACCCTGCGCGTCTGACCACTGTGCTCTGTGTCTTTCCTTCCAGGACCCCCGTCAGAATACACTGAGCTGCTACACACAGCTTGCAGTGAGAAGCTGGGACCTTTGTGACTGTGATTCAGAGATAGGATTTCAGCAGGAAACCCAATCTCTGTGCTCTGTGGGAAAGTGGCAGGAATCCAGCCCCTGCCCAGCCCCAGGCCAGGCTGGGCTCCTCTGGGGCAAGTCCCTTCCCATCCCCCACCGGAATCCCACCGCTAACGCCAGGCCAGTGGGCCCCCAACCCCGGCCCCAACACCCAGGCCCCAGCCTCACGCCTGTGGTAAGGGACGGGTCAGCATCACCCCATCACCTGTGCTCCCCTGAGATAAGGAAGGAGCCAGGATGTCTTGGCCTCATCCCTCCCCAGATGTCCTCCCAGCTGTGTGATAACAAGTCGGCAGGGTGGATTCCATGTCTCAGCCCTGGAGGACGTTTCAAGGACCACCAGAGGGGCTGTTGGCCGAAGGAGGGCCTGGATACGGGGCAGGACGATTCCAGAGGACCTGGGGTGGGGAGGGGACAGATAAGGCCACCACAAAGCTCTGGGTCAGGCCTAAGGCCCCATCCCTCCCAGAAATGAGGGCACTGCCAGCTTGTCTCTGATCTGGACAGGACCCGGGCCTGAGCTGAAGTCCAGGAACAGGTAATGAACTTGAACACAAGGTGCTCCTTCTGCCACCTTCACACACCCACCTTCAAGCCCTCTTTTCATACTGTTTCTGCTATTTTCCTTTTATCACAGTCTCAACAGCCACTCGGCTGAGGAATGACCTTAAACACTTCTGATACAGCTGACCAGATTCTGGAGAATGTGTTTTCCCTCTCTCCTGTGATGGCTCTCAGGCCCCCCACCCCCCAGGGGAGACTGGCAGATCTCTGGCACAGAGGAGCCCGGAGCCGTGGGCACCACGTTCTGCCTCGTGGACCAGCGGCAGGCGTGCGGGTCTGTGGTTCAAAAGGCAGCAACCAGGTGGGCGGGGCAGTAACGCAGAGCAGAAGATGCTCAGTAAAGCCGGCCCCGCCCCCTGCAAACCTGGCTGCCCCTGCCTTCCCCCCCAGCCCTGCAAGACTCTCCCTGTCCTACTAACTCCCCCTCCACCCAAGCTGGCTCCAGACACAACCAAGACACTGAACTGAACAAAACTACCAGGGCTGAACGGAAGCCAATCCGTGAGTGACACCATTGGGCGCACTGGTCGCCACCGGCTCTGCGGAGCCTCGGGATCAGGATGAAGAAGCCAGGGGCCTGGGGCCTGCGGGGAAGGCGGCAAAAGAACTAACTGTATGGTCATCGGCGGTGCCAGGCACCCTGACGCCCTCTTCTATTTAATCCCCACCGTTACCCCCGCGCAGGGCGCGTGAGCTCCATCCTATAGATGAGGGACGGGTTCAAGGAGGGCGAAGAGCGGCCAGCAGGTGAGCATCAGGCTTGATGTGGACCCTCATCTGCACGACTCAGAGCTGGCACTTTTCTCTTAGGCCAGGCAGCCAGGGCCCCAGAGACGCCGGGTTCCGGCCGAGGGCGGACACGCCGTCCCCTGCGGCTCTCGGGCCGGCCGTGGTCCTGCTAGGACAAGTGTGCAGGGGGGCGACGTGAGCACAGCTGTGCTGAAAGTGCCCCAACCACACACCCCACACACTGTCCACAGCCTGGCAGCAGGGACCAAGGGGGTCCGGGGGACGTGCTCGGCCGCCTGTGCCACCAAACTCCTGCAGGAGACCTCAGAACAGGGCCATGCTGTTTAGAATAAAGGACAGGGCGGCTGCCCAGAGGATCTGCCGTGTCTGTGGAACTCTGCAAGGCCAGAGCTCTCCACCGGCAAGAGGCCCGGTAGCACCGCGGTTAAGGAGGCTGGCGCTCAAGCCGGCCTGCCTGCGGGCGGCTCCAGGCTCCTCACTTCCTGGCTGTGTGACTCTGGGGAAGTTACCTAACCTCTCAGTTTTCTCATCGGTAAAATGAGAATAAAAACAGCACCTAACTCACTAAGTTGTTCTTGACGGTTAAATGAATTAATACACGTACAGTGCCCAGCGCAGTCCCTGGTACATATCACATAATGATTGACAGATATTATTATGAGTCCCTGGATCTTCCATGAAGCTAACACCACCGCCCCCACCCTCCACTTCCTGCAGATGCAGCATTCGGCGGAATCTAATCTAGAAATCAGGAGCCAGTGGCCACGGGGGAGCAAGGAGGTGGGGGGGAAAGGAGAAGCCAGGCCCTGAGATGAAGACAGGGCGGAACCTGTGGCCTCAGCCCCCGGCCAGCCCCTCCCTCCCCGAGCTGCCAGCTGGCAAGTCTGACCCCTCTTTGACCACCAGGGAGGCTGAGGCATTACGGGGCTTATTCAAGTTCCACACTTACGAGGGACAGGTCCAGGGTTCACAGGCAGAGGGGTCAGAGGAACAGCTTATCCCAGGCGGACACAGAGGGCCCCGTCTCCTCCCGGTCAGTCTAGTCATCCTCATTGTGGCCATGACCTTCCTGTCCACGGGGGAAGCCCTCTCCCCATAGCCTGCCTGCAGCTCTGGGCGTTGCAGCCCCAGTACCGGCCACGGCTGCCCCGTGACTGTCCGTCTGTGGTCTGCTTCCCAGATTGGACATGCTGGGACGCAGGGTCTCGGGACCCGAGGAACATTTGCCGAGGGCCGGAGAGAACTGATTCTTACAGATCGGGGCTCTCGGGACCGTATCAGCCTGAAGGCTCTAGATTGTCTACAGGGCAATGGGGGGCAGATGTGCCTACTTGTGCCAGAGGCAAAAGAGCCTGGATGAGCCCGAATCAAGCCTCGGCTGAATCTCAGCTCTACGTGAACGTGGCTAGTGACCCCGGGCTCCTCTAAGCTTCTTCACGTCTAAGTCTGTGTCAGTGTGGGGTTTCCAGTCGACAGCGACGCACCAGGAGGGTCACACTGGCTGCTGAAGATGAACAGCTCCCACACCTGTGGCAAATGAGCACTCTTCCTCCATCCCCGCCCTGCCCCCGGGACCCCACTACTCGGCACCCACGGGGTTAACTCCCAGCGTTAACAGGGAGCCCCAGGCACCCCCAGTTCTGCAGCCTGGCCCGCGAGGATTGTGAAATAGTCTGCGTGTGACCCTTGAATAGTGTCTCATCGTGAGGCTGACCTGGGTTCCCACAAAGCGCTCAGCACAGCTGGCAAACAGTGGGTGCCCACTAAGTGCTAGTCATCACGGTTGTCAACCCCCAGTGATTCCTGCCTCTGGGTGTCCCGGGGACCACCACGGGGCCTCGGGAGGGAGGCGGCTGACCCACCTGCAGAGTACAAGGCCGATCGGCGTCTTGGGCACCGATGTTTCTTCCCGGGAGCTCAAACCCTGCGGCCAGGCCCTCGGTGGCCCCCAAGCCACGGGCTGGGCGGAGGTGCCCAGCAGGGAGGCCTTGCTAAGCGTCCAGGAGAAGCAGGGGCGGCCTCTCCAGGCTGCCTGCTGAGCCTCAGGCCGACCCCACCGGGCGGGCAGGGCGTCGGGCGGCCCAAGGCTGAGCCCTGACCCTGGGGCTGGGGAGCGGCCCCCGCGGTCCCCGCGGCCCACGTGACAGCAGTAGCACCGCCTGCCCCCCCGCCCAGGGGCACCGCGGCCTTCGCTGCTGTAACGCCCTCCCCGCGGGGCCGGATGGAGGGAGGCCAGGCGGTGCACGCCCCGGCACCCCTCGACGCCTCATCACCGTCCGTGGAAACCCTGAGCCATTGCGACACGCCGGCGTCCTCCAGCAGCCCTGAGCTCCTGGACGCCTGGGGGCACCCGACCAGGACAAAGCCAAACACCCCAGCTCCCGGGACACTGGGACCCCATAGCAATGCCCAGGGCACGGAAACTGGTCCAAAGAACAAAGGAGGAGGAGGATTTGCACTGGGTACAAGGCTCCCCGCCCTCCCCTGGGGCACCACCTCGAGCCCTCCTACCCGGGATGGCCCTCGAGGACCGGCTGCTCTTGGGGCTCCCAGCCAGCGAGCTCCAGTCCAGTCCTCCCACCCCCTCCAAGGAAAACTGGGCCGCTGGAATGCCTTTGCCCCTTAGGCCAAGTGTTTCTGATCCCTTTAAACAGCTCCCAACTCCTAACTCCTTCAGGAAGGCTTCCCGGATGCAGCAAGTACCCTGGAGCCGAAACGCGGTGCCCGCCCTACGCACGGCTCCCTTTTCACGCCCGCCGAGTTGTACGTCATTGGAATGCTCTGTCAGTCCTCACGCTGGTTTACACGCTGCCGCCACGTATGGTCTGATGCAGCTCTGCGGTGGGCTATGGGTCTAGGCTCCCCCTGGGGCTGGGGCAGGAAAGTACTGACCCCTCAGGCCTCATCAGAGCTGCTGCTCATCAAAGACAAACTTTCTGGGCGCAGAGGCGTCCTCCGCTCGTCCCTCCCATGTGGACACTGCAGGGGCAGCAAGGGCCACGTTCGCTCCAGCGAACAGATGTGTAACTTGCGAGGCCCTGGGCCGGCTGGTGTGCTCACTCAGAAACTCTCTCCCAGGACCGATTCCAGAACGGGGACTCTTTCGGGGGCCTTTGGGGGCAAGCCCTGACAGCTCCCCGCCAAAGGTCTGCCCAGAGCCTAGTGCAACCCCTGGGGCCGCCCCCGAGCTGCTCGTCCATCTCCTTCCCCACCTCTCCCGCAGCTGCACGGTACCCACGAGGAAGCCCCCCGTTTACCTCCTTCTTCCGTTTCCAGTCCCTCCCATCTCTGCTGCCGGGATCCCAACCTGCATTTCAAAGCGCAGGTCACTTGTCCACAGCGTCCCCTCCTGACCACTGTACCGCACTCACCCCACACGCCGACCGGCTCCAGGCCACCCTGCTCTCCCCCACACCCCTTCCCAACTTTTTCCGTAGCATCTGCCCTGCACGGGATGAGCAGGAACCCTTATCTCCTCACCCAGCAGGCCAGCAGCTGGCGAGCGGGGCCCGAAGCCGCGACCCCAGGAGCTCGTGCTTTGTCCACAGCGACTGCTTGACAGCAATCCTGAATTAAATGGAATTGAACTCAACACTGGGGGGGAAGGGGTCTTGAGGCTCCTGGAAGCTGACATCACAGGGGTCAAGGTCAAGTCCTGGCCCTGCAGCCCACCTGCTCTCCTGGCTCGGGCGGCCAACCCACCGACCAGTGTCTCTGTAGCTCAGTTGTAAGCGTGGGGTCACAGGATCACTGTGGGCTGTAGGTGACTCATTAAACCTAAGGGACAAGAATCTCATGCCCCACATGGTCTGTGGGTGCTCGTTATCGGTAGGTCATCACTTTCTCTGGGCCTGTTTTCCTCCCGTGGAGCATCAGGTCCCAGAGCCCTGGGGAGGCAACTCTGCAGCCTGGGTGTGCTGGAGCCCGTGGCCTATGGCAGCTGAGGGTTCTGCACAGAGAAGCCAGGCCTCCCGGGTGGCTGCCTGCGCCCCAAAAGGGAAGGCCTGCTCAGTGGTCACCAAGGGCAGAGGAAGCCTGTGTCCTCCTCAAGGTTCTTTTCTGGGACAGGAGCCAGGCAGGGAGCCCCAACCCCTGCGGTCTCTGCCTGGGGGTCTCTTTGGGGGAAGTTGTTCCAGCCTGGTCGTGGTTCAGAACCTTTCACGCCTGGGCAGTTGTGTGCATGCACACACGCACACACACGGACACACACACACCCCTTCGGTCTGTGCGTAGCTGCTAGGGGCCGAGTGTGCAAGTGTTTCTGTGCACCGCTCCACGTGACACACCCAGTCCCTGTGCACCCTCGTGCACACCCTGACTCCCAGCCCCATCTGCGTCCCGGGGGTTTACGTCTGGACGTGAAGGTTTACGCACAGGTCTCCCCACACACTTGCCTGGCTTGCGCTCTCAACCTTCACTACCTCCCTACGCAGCCCAAGGTCACGGCTGATGGCCTGGCTCTCCAAGAAAACTCCAGCGCTTTTCACCAGATCACTCCCAATGGCAGCGCCCCAACTGGACACCCTTCCAGATGAGCCAGCTTCCCCAGGGACCAGCCTGGGCACACAGGGCCCACACCCTGGCTTCGCATGCCCAATGCACGTGAGCAAGCGCTCTGGGAAGTCGGTCCAGAGACAGTGTTGCTGCTCGGAAATTAGAAGACGGTGCAGGAACCGCCCGCTGCAGAGGCCCTGAAACATATCATCGGGATGTCGAAAATAGACCTGACGAGGGCTCAGGCCAAGGCCCGCCCTGGCCACCAGCCAAGCTCTGGCCAGAGCTGAGCTGGAGAAGAGCCGCGTGGTAAACAGGCAGTGCTGGCGGCGAGAGCCTGGACGCTGCTGGAGCCCGAGCCCTTGGGGTGAACCTGAAACGTGCCCAAGGTGGTGCCCGTGCTCTCCCGCCTCAGTGCCAGTGGGGACCCCGCACCTGCTCGCTCCCCCCACCGGCCGCACGCCTGCAACCTGCCCCTTTTTCTGCCAGAGGCCCAGGTGCCAATCCACCCTTCCGGGCACGCGGCTGCGACCACGCCAGACACGCCCTGGGCACAGCTCCGGGAGACAGACACCGCTCCCGGGGTATCTTCCCAGTCTGAGCCCTGATGCCTGCTGGTCAGAAGGAAGCCTTGGACCCAGGGGGCTCTGGTTTTCTCTCCCTGCAGGGGCCGGGTCCCCAGGAGCCACAGTAGGGGAAGTTGCAGGGGGCGGTGCCCACTCTGAGGGCTGACGCAGCCTTCCAAGGCTTCCAAGCAGGAGCGCAGCCTGCCCACACAGGGCCAGTGAGCTGCGCCCAGCCCCCCGGCCTTCCTGGGCAAGAGAGGGAGGCTGCGGGCCCCGGGGACATCAGACGCAGCTGGGTAATGCAAACAGGCTGTAGGAGGAGGTCAGCCAACACAAATGAGAAGCATGTGGCATCCACTTCCCCTTGGCTGGCAGGCCGGCACAGGCCTCCAGGCCGAGGGAGACACTGTGGGAGGGAGCCCAGGTCAGCCAGGTGCTGGGGGGCAGACCTTATGGGGGATGGGGGGTCCAGCTGGGGGCTGGACTCTACGGGGCCCAGGAATCAGGGGAACAGCTCGGCCCCTCCTCCTACCAAGTCTTACTGCAAAAGAGAAGACAGATGGGAGAAAGAGGAACAGGGGGCGAAGGGAGGAAAGATGCGAGGGAATGCAGTCAGGCATCTGAGAGGCAGGCCAGCCTGACCCGAGAGGATCCGGAGAGCAGGTCTGCACCCACAGGTGGAAACTCTCAGGAGACAGAAACTCTGCTCAGCGGGCTTTCTAATAACGAGGGCTTTCCAGGAAAATGAGGTAGTGAGCTCTCTGTCACCGGGAGTGTGTAAACAGAACACCCACTTGCCTACGACGCTAGGAGGGAGTAATTTCTGCTTCAGGTGGGTGGCTCAACCAGACAATTTCCATTGTGTGTTCTGTGAATCCCAGGGTGGGAGGCGGGGGCTCTGCACGGAGAGGGTTCTTCTCTCCGGCTGTACAAGAAGGCGCCGCAGAGCAGCAGGGATGGGCCTGGGGGCTCTGCTCAGCTGGGTCAGTGCAGGACCCACTCTCCCTGGAGCCCCGTGGAGCAGCCTGCACCCCCAGCCCTCGAGGTCAGAGGCTGTGGGCTGTGGGCACGGGTGTGGAGGGGCGGCCCAGAGCAGGGCGAGGCTGGAGGTCTGCAGAAGACAAAGCCTCTGGTGTTGGCAGCTGGGTGGGGACAGGCCACGGGGGTGGGCGGTTGTGCCCGCAGGAGATGTCAGGGGGTGGGACGAGAGCTAACAGTCAGCAAGCAGCCCAGGATTCCAGGCGACTTGGCGCTGTTCCGCCTTCAACCCCCATCCAGGAGGGCCTGGGCCTGAGGGTGGAGCCTCTGCTGACCACCGAGGGCATCTCCCTTGAGAGAAGCCCTGGGCACTTCCCCTCCACGTGTCCTTGTCCCCAGAGCACAGGAGCTACCCCAAGGCCTTCCCGTCCCCCATCCACAGGGCCAGTGGCTGCCCGGGGAGGGGGAGGAAGACGGCTTTGGCTGCAGCAGCCTGAGCAGAGCAAGGCCCAGAGGGTAAGAGCAGGACCCCACGGGCCCCGGTGGAACCCGAAGCCTAGCCCTGGACCCGGGGAGAAAAGAAACGTCCTCCCCAGCGCTACCCTTGAGGAGGCAGAGGCCTTGCAGCGGGAAGGGTCTGTGCCAGCTGCCCCTCCGCTAGGCATTCACTCACCTGCAGGCCTTGCCTTCCTTCACCTGTGGCTCTACAAGCCCGGGGAGGCTGCAAGTCAGTGCCCTCACTCTCCTGCCGGGCCTCTGGGGAACCACTGGGAAGGCACCAGGAATGGCCCTGCGTATGGAGCCTTGGGCACGAGAGTGTGGGTGAGCTTGCACACGTGGCCTGGCTGCTCGGGCATTGGATCTTGGAGGACTCCCAAGAATCCTCCACCCACCGACCCCCCAGTGCACTGAAGAACAAGGAAGAAAACCATCTGAGAAGCCATTTCTTCCCTCCCCCTATTCACAGCATCCCAGAATGTAATCTCTAGAGTAAATTCCCACCCCCCCACAAAAAAACCCACAACAACCCACTGGCTTAGAAACGGATAATTTCCTGACTTCCTTCCCCTGCTCTGTTTGGCCTGCGCCTCTGAGGGCCTAACCGTTGTCACGGCAACCCCTCACGTGGGTCCAGACACTTTCTGAGGAAGTGGGACCAGGCCGCTCCAGCCGCCTGGGCTCCTTTGCACCTGACCTGGTCCCCTTGCCTGGAGGGCTGAAAAGGGGGTGCAGTGTGCGTGGGGTCACCAGACCACTTGGAGGTCCTCGGACCCAGGTCTGAGGAGGTGGAGGAGTGTGGTCAGGACGGCATTGTGTATGTAACTGCTCTGAGTTGAGACAGGCTCTCTTAGGTACCTGGGGTCCTGTCAAGGTCCGACCACCTCCCTCTGCACCCCTCCCTAATGCCGACAGGTAGGAGAGAGCCATGGAGCAGCTCTGCCATTCACAAATGGGGAACGTGAGTCCCAGAGGAGGTCACAGAGCTTAGGACTTCCGCACAGGGAAGTCAGGACTGCAGCCTTCTGCCTGCCCCAGACCCAGGCCAGGGGCCGGTGACCTTCGCTCTGGAGCCGAACTGCCTGACATGGACTGTCTACCAGGGTCCGAGGCCATATGATCCCTGAGACAGGCCCCCTTCCCTGGACGCTCACCCCCCAGTCTTCCAAGTTTCTAGGGTTTCCCAGTGGGACCCTAGTTCTTTGGCAGCTTCCACAGCGAGGGAAGGGCAAGGCGCCTGCCTGGACCATCTGGGCCCCAGCTGATTTCTGGCAAGCGGTGATCAGCTTTCATTCCCTTTCATTCCAGAAAGGCTCTTATTCGGGGCTGCCTCACGCCCTCTCCTCTCCCTCCAGCAACCGGGGCTGGGCAGCTTCCGGGGTCTGAGATGGTCCCAGGGAGTAAGCGTGTCCTGACTTGGAGCCTCACGGGTGTAGATCCTGCGTCCTTCACCATCATCCGGAGGCAGAGGCGTCCACTCGTCTCCCCAGGGGCCACCCTGCTCTCCAGGGAGGGTCCTGACGACCCGGACACCTTCATGGGTTCTCCTGTTCCCCGACTCCACACAGGAGAGGGGCTCTCCCTGGCCGTCACCTTCTCCCTCCTCCTCCCCTGCCCTCCCTGCTCCACCCTTCAAGGCCCCCCGCACTGCCCTCCTGGGGCCAGCCCCGCCCGGGGTCAGTCCAGCATGTTCACCAGACTTTCCACGCCTCTCCCCGCAACAGCTCCGCCGTGGGGTCATCAGGGCCGGTCTGGTGACCCATGCCCAGCACACACCAGCTTGGTCAGGTCCCTCTTTGCCCGCTGACTCCCCTCCCTCAATCAGGTCCCCTACACAGAGCTGCGACTTAGCAATCACTTAGCAATCAGGACAGCCGTGCAGAATCTGCCTTCCCATCATTGGCTCAGGGAAGACTCCAAGCCCCTCGAGGCTCTGACCCTGCATTTCCGGACCGCCTGGGAAATGGGGCGTGTTCTCCCCTCACTCCCAGGAGCGCTTTGAGACAAGACAAGTGCTGAGTGGGCGTGAGGGGTTACCGCAAAGCCTCTCCCCCCGCCCTCCTCTCCCCTCGCCCACCAGCTCTACGACTATCTGCCGGGGTTTCTGTGGTCACTGCCTCTTGAGATGCAACTAAGAGGGCTTCAGCCAAGCAGCTAGGTCCTGGGGCAGTGCAGAGACTGCAGGACTGGGGAAGCCCTGACCTTGAAAGGGGGCTGTGCCCTCTGCTCTTCTGTGTCGCTGACACTCCCCTCCGCTGCCCCCAGGGACAGCCCCCGCCTTCCTCTCCCCTATCCCACCCCACCCCCTCTCAGCCCTGCAGAGAGTGTTCTCCCCGCCTGCCCCTGCACCTCCCCTGGCCTCAGTCACAGCTCAGTACCACCTCCTTAGAGGGGCCTAAGCAGGCCCCGCCCCCATTTTCTCCAAAGCCTTCCTTGGTGCCTACAATTACTTTCTTTCTTTTCTCCTTTACTGTCTGTTTCACCCCGTTAGACTGTAAGCTCCTTGAGGGCAGCACTCGGCACAGGGGGGGAGGGGTGGGGGAGGGGAGGCCGCTCCTCGGCTTCTGCCCCCACCCTCATCCCCACGGGTCCCTGCCTGCGGAGGCCGGGCCTTCAGGTCGCTGCGCCCCGCCTCTTTGCCCTTGTCCAGCCCCCCGACTACCCCTGCAGAGCCCATATGCGGCCTCCTCTGTGAACCTCTGAATCCAAAGCTCCAAATCCCTGCCCTGCTCGGGGGTCCCTCGTCCTGGCCCACACGGGGCCTGGGGGTCCCGGGAAGGTCGCGGTAGGTCGAACCCGTCTTCCCAGCGCTGCCTTCTCCAGGCCGCCAGGCGAGCACCTCACCCCCCATTCCCACGCGCCCCACTTCGTCCTGCCCGTCACTCGGACCGCAGCCCGCGTCGGTCCCGCCCCTCACACGCGCACGGACACGCCCCTTCCCAGCCCCCAGCGGGGCTGGCAGCCCGCCTGGTACCCGGGAAGCTCGGGTCCCTCGGCGCCGGAGGACCCACATCCCCGCCACCGCAACAAGTCCGCGGAGCCACGGCGGCCGCCCGGCTCCGGTCCTCGCCGCTGTCCTCTCGTGGCCCCGGCACGGCCCGCGCCGGCTCCCGAGGCGCAGCGGCCTTGCGTCCCGCGCATCCCGGGTCCCTCCCTCTCAGGGCACAGGGTCCCCGGGGAAAGCAAGCGCAGTTCCGGGCCCGCTCCGGGTTTTTTGCTTAGGCTCTTCAGGCTCGGAGAACAATGGGGCAGCTCTCTGCGCTTCCTCCGCCCGAGCGAGCTTTGTTCCTCCCTTCCCGCCCGCTCGGCTTCCATTAGCCAAAAGGCAAAGGCTTCCCAGTCAACCAGGAGTCTCCGCGCGAAAGCCCAGACCCTTCCACACGCCCTAAAAACCTGGGGGTGGGGGGTGGGGTAGGGGTTTGGCCCAGGCCTGGGGCCGGGGCCGAGGTACAGGACACGCGTCCAGATGCGGGCAGCTGGCTGCCCGCCTGCCCCCAGGCCCCTGTCGTGTCTCCTTGCCGGAGCCCATACCCGGGAAATCCGACTCGTGCTCCCACCGGGGATCCACAGAGGAAGCGGAGCCTCAGCTGTGCTCCGCGGCCAAACAGCGCTCACAGCTGCTTTCCCCACATCTGTGCTCTAGGTCGGCTCCCGCCGGCCGCGCCCCGGCAATGCTGAATGCGCTCTTGCCCAGCACAGAGCACACACGGCAGAGGGCACCACCAGCCCCCCAGGTTTTGCCGTATAAAGATTCTAGACTTTAAGATCCCAGGAAGCTGATGGGCTCTATTTCTGAAGAGCTAAGCCCCCCACCCCATTGTCCAGCCTCATCTCCGGCAGGCCAGAGCAGAGCCCCAGCCTGGGGACATCTCTCCCAAGGCGCACTTCAGCCATATGCACCTGGGGATGGGCCAGCCCTGTACACCTGGGCGCAGTGTCCCCGCATAGCCCGAGCCGGGGTCTAGAGAGCCCCGCCGCTGTCCCCACACCTTCCCTGGCAGCGGGCGAGGGGAAAGGCCGGGGTGGGGCGGGGAGGCAGGACTCACCCAGCACTTGGCTGAAGAGCAGCTGCTCCAGGTCTCCCAGCACGGTCACCACGAGCTCGGGGTCCACCTTGAGGAAGGCGCGCTCCTCCTGGCCCTTGGCGGGGGGCGCGGGCCCGGAGCCCTTCTGCGCCTTGGCTTTGCTGGAGAGCAGCTCGTCGTCCGACTTGCCGTCGTCGCTCACGGCCGCCTCGGGAGCCTTGCTGAGCGGCTTGACCTCGGCGTAGGGGCCGCGCGGGATCCGGCTCGGCTTCCCCAAGCTGGGGGCGAGCGGGGCCAGGGGGGTCTTGGCGCCGCCCGCCGGGCCGCCCTTGGCCTGGAAGAGCGAGTGCTCGGACTTGGACAGCGTCTTGGACATCAGCGGAGCCTCGCGGCCTTTGGGGCCCGCCTTGCCTAAGCCCTTGGGCGCCTTGGCCATGTCGTCGCTCCACTCGGGCTCGTATAGCTGCATCTTCTTCTCAGAGTCCGTGAGGAACGAGAGGTTGGTAAGCGACTTCTGCTTGCGCAGGTTGGAGGCGGGCGGCCCGCCGGGGACTCGGCCGTCCACGCTGCCGGACTTGAAGACCTTGAGCTCCGCCGCGCTGGCCTTGGCCATGCCGCCGCCGCCCGGCGCCTTGGCGCGCTTGGGCAGCATGCCTCTGCCGTCCGCCGCCGCCTTCCTGCCCGCGCCCCGAGGCTCTTCCGCGCCCTCGTCGCCGCCGCCGCCGCTCTGCTCCACCTCGGGCTGCACGCTCTTGACGCTGCCGCCCAGCATTCTGCCCGCAAGGAGCGCATGGACGATCCGCGCGTCTGCAGGCACCGGGGGCGGGGTGGGGGGGGAGCGCGCAGGGAGGAGGAGGCGGGGGAGGGAGGGGAGGGGGAGAGAAAGGACGGAAGAAACCGAGGAGGAAGGGGAGAGGAAGGAGGAGGGAGCGAGGGAGCGGGGAGGAGGCGAGCCGAGGCGCAGGGGAAAGAAACGCGAAGAAGGAAGCCGGGGAAAGGGAAGGAGCGGGGAAGCCGTGGAGCGATGGGGCGGGGTCGGAGGAAAAGGGGCGGGGCGGGGAAAATACAAATCAAAATCTTAAAATCAATCAAAGAAGAACGCAAGCCCCGCAGCTGCCCGGCGCTCGGAGCTGCCCGGCGCCGGGACCCGGTCCCCCGCCCGCCCCCCGCCCGCCGGCCGGTGGGTCCCGTGGGTCGCGCGCCGCCCGCTAGCGGGAGCGGAGGCTGCGGGCTGCGGCTCGGAGCGCAGGAAGGAGGGGGGAGGCGGAGGAGCCGAAGGAGAAGGGGAGGGGTGTGCGCGAGCGCCGGGAGGTGGGGGGGAGGGGTGTGCGCGAGCGCCGGGAGTGGGGGGGAGGGGTGTGCGCGAGCGCCGGGAGTGGGGGGGAGGGGTGTGCGCGAGCGCCGGGAGGTGGGGGGGGAGGGGTGTGCGCTAGCGCCGGGAGGTGGGGGGGAGGGGTGTGCGCGAGCGCCGGGAGGTGGCGGGGGAGGGGTGTGCGCGAGCGCCGGGAGTCGGGGGGAGGGGTGTGCGCGAGCGCCGGGAGGTGGGGGAGAGAGTCTATTTCTGGCTGGAGAGGGGGTGGTATCTGCAGCCGAGAGCCAGGGGCGGATGAGTAGAGGGTAGGGGGAGATGAAGGATTCGACCCGGTCTTCTCGCTTTCCCCGCCGAGGCGGGCAGGTTCCGGGGCACGGGTTGCCCCCTGCCGCGCCCGGAGGTGGGGGGGCGGTGGAAAGGTTCCATTGAGCTGGTGTGGGAGTGCGGGTAAAAGGGGCTGAGACTGGGCGGCTCGGGACGCGGAGGGAGAGTGGGCTCGTGGGGCCTGGGGGGAGATGCGGCGGACGTGGAGAAACAATATCCAGGTCGCCCGGGAAACTCCCGGCCCCCCACTTGCCTTCAGTCTCTGAGGCTCCAGGCTGCCCTCCCGAAGTGCAGGATGCCTCCGGAGGACGGGGGCAGGGGGTGGACGAGGGTGGCTTGGAAAGACGGGGCCCAGGGTTGACTGGGCAGGGGCCTCAGGGCGCTGGAGGCAAGGCCTGACTCTCGGGATCCGGAGACTGGGTTTCCGGTGACTGTATGACCTTGTCAAAGTCACTGCACACACACCCCCTCTGTCTTCTCTCACGGTGGTTACAGTACCAGCTTCAGAGCTAAAGGGACTTTGGACCTGCAGAGCGCTTTGTCAAACCCAGGGCATCAGGAGGAAGCCGAGCACTGGCCCCTTGCCCGCCAGATCTACAGTGGAGCCTGCGGAGCACTTAAAGGAGACATTGTCCTGTAGCCCTTCTCCCTCCCTGCCCCCCGGGCCCAGGGAAGAGAGATGGGGTGGAGCGGGGACTGGAGGCTAGAGGCTGACGGAGCAGGCAGCCGTTTGCATGGGGCTGTCCCTCAGTAGAGGGCGACACTGCCCATTCTTCACGGCCTCCCAGGTCAGGGCCAAGTTGCCTAAGCAAAACGGTCCTCTGGCAAGAAAGTGAGGGACAGGAGAAAGGGAGGAGTGGGCCCCGGCGGAGCCACACACTGGGGAAGGCCCAGCCCTGAGAACTCTTTGCCAGAAAGCACTAGCCATCGGATACCTGCCCACCTCATCCCCAACCTCCATCTCTCTAGCCCCAGGCCCCCCTTCACCCTAGAATTGGAGTCTCCTGCTTCATGCACTCTGCTAGCGCTCATCACAGCCTGCCTGGCGTGAGAGGCATTTGTGTACGTGTCCGTCTCCCCCACCAGCACCCACGCTCTCAGGGATGGAGCTGTGTCAGCACCTTGGTGGAGCAGATGCTGCCCCTGTGTTGGTAACGTGGATTTGGATGCCTGAGGGCTGTGCTCCAGGCCTGCTCCCTGCATGGCTCCTGGGTCCTATCCCCAGGACTCTGTCTTCCATCATCCCAGGCCTGGACTGAGACACTATAAAGTCTGCAAGTCCAGGTGTCATGGCAGAGAGGATGCACTGACCACAGTACTGAGCACAGACGTCTCAGGCAGAGGGGTGTTTGGTAAGAAACGTGGACCCTTGGCTGGGCATTGGAGAAACGGAAAGATGGCGATTCTGCCCTCAGGGAACTCAATGTCTGGCAGGATATGGAAGGTAACAGTACAAGACCTGGGAAAATAATACTCATTTTCATGGGAAACAGCAATGTCAAGCACATCACCACATTTACTGCAGGCAGACAGACGGAGGTGGGCGTATACTGATTACAGGAATGACAAGGGGGAGACTCCCAACCCCGGAGAAGAGAGCTCCTGGCTGTCTCACCGATGCTGTTACCCCAGGGTCTGGCACTTACTTAGGAGGTCCCCAATACATATGAGCATAGCAGTAAGAGGTCGTGCTGGCAGGTGGGAGAATAGGTGGAGGAAATCTCAGAGGCTTCCTGGAGTAGGAAGCAGTATAAATAGGGAAGGGTTCAAACCGGGGTGGGGGGGGGACGGGTGCAGGGTCAGGGGCAGTGAGTGCAAGTTCACTAGAAGGTCCCCTGGCAGAGGGCACAATGCAGACTGGCCTCTGGGCCTGTGTCCAGCACTTAGGAGACTCAGGGGTGGACTGCGATCGCGATTTCAGATAGGGAGTGAGAAGCAATAGGATGGGTAAAGGGGCTTAAGTGGCTTCATGCCAGAACTTGGTCCGGGCACAGAGAGTGCCCAAAGGAGGAGGCCAATCAGGAAATCTTCCCTCTGGGCACACACGAGACACTCATGCTTAAGCCCAGACACAAGATCCCAGCTCGAGGAGGGGATCCAGTCCCATCGTCGGTGCCAAAGGTCTGGGTGATCATGCGCTCCTGCCCCCAACACAGGCCGCTTTTCATGAAATCACGATCGCTTCTGAAGTCCTCATCCTTACTCAGGGGTCTCCTCCAGTTTGCACAAGACACAGCTAATTCAATCACGAGGGAATCTCACCATTCCTAAAAAGAGCAGCTGAGAGTCTGGGGACACTTGTTCCCTAATGTACCAGGTTACAGTAGTTGGCTTGCTGTGTGTATGTTCTCCTCCTGCACATAAATTCAATCTCCTCCTTAGCAGACAAGGAGAAATGAACTGGCTGCCATCTGGCCAAAGAGCATGATTTGCGCTGTGGTCCATCCCAGCCAGTGCGCGCTGCTGTAGACAAGGTCTGGCACCTCGTCCGGCCCCTCGGTCTCTGGTACCCACGTCTGTAGGTTCCATCCTCCCATGTCAGTCACTGGAGTTGCTCTGACACTACCCCACCTGTTGCGCTGTCCACTTGCGCTTCCTGGTCCCTGGATGCCCACTGCCCCGGACCTAATCCTCCTTCCTTCCTGGTGATCTTACCCCCTCATCGGCTCCTGTGTTTCAGCCTGGTCCCTGCCCCCTCTCTTTATTGCCCTGTGTCTCCTCTCGAGGGATATCACATGCCCCAAACCCCATGCCCGTCCCCTTCCTTCAATAAACGGCTCCTGAAATTTTGCCTCCTTCTAGAAAAGAGGGTTTTCCAGAAGACAGGCACCAGACCCCCTCCATCCTACCTCTGCATGAAACACCACCTGTCGATTTATGAGACAGAAAACACCTTCCATGCTCACCGCCTGAGCTGATTCAGTGCTGATCCCCATGAGGACCGCTCCTCCCTCTGTCCACCTGGTACTGCTCACCTTCCCGCTGTCCCTCTCTAAAGGGTCTTGCTGTGATCACGGGGTGGTCCCTTTAAATCGTCACCTTGGCATCCTGGAACTTCTAGACGCTCCCCAGACAGGCCTCTCTATCCGGCGGCTCTCTTTATTCCCTTCACATCCCCTGAGTTTCCCACCATCCTCTACTGCAGAGGGAGCACTCAGCTGCCATGGCAACAGCCATCCCAGCATCAGTCGATAAAGCCCATATATGCTTCCTCAAGTGACTCCTAAAAAGAGAGGATCCTGCCCTGTCACAGCACCCCCAGTCCCAGACTGGAGCCCCTCCCCCCACTCTGCAGGACCGCCTGGCCGGGAGGGTACAATGAAGAGAGAAGGCGAGGGTCTGTGTGCTGAGGCAGAGGCCCGGCTGGGCAGGGGGTGGGTGCTGATGATGCAGTGGCCTGTGGCGGGGACTGGACCCTGCCCGGGCTCCGGAGGGGACTCGGGAAGGAGGCTGGTTTGGAATCATGAAAGTCCCCAATCTCCAGCCCCCCGAAACTGTTCATCACCCCACTCCTCTCTCTCCAAAGGCATTGGCAGTCTCTGCAGTGGGCGTGGGATGAGCGATTTGACCACATCTGTTGACCGATAACTTAAAACAACTTGAGGAATGAAGATACAGGCACACGGCCAAGGACAGGCATGCAGTGTGATGTTCCATCCCCCGCCCATGACTGGAAACGGGTGTAGCCCTGGTTGTGAGAGGGCATTCTGGGATCTGCCCCTGGGTTTGAGAGAGGATTTCTGGGGGTGGGGAGTGAGGAAGAGAGGAGGAGTTGGGAAGGAGGGCTAGGCTGCCCCCACCTGGTTGACCTTGAAAGGTGACCTTGGGAGAAGGTGGGATCTGAGGCTGGGGGAGTGGGCAGGTGAGTCCACACTTGGTTCCCTCGAGGGCTAAGGGCAGAGCAGAGAAGAGGGGAGGGTTCTCTTGATTTCTGTGCCCACAGTCAGGATCTGGAGAGCAGGGGCTGGGCACTAGCCCACCCACCCTGGGCACCTTCTTTAAGGTGTCCCCACCTGACCCCTGTGATGAGGTCCTCCGTCACCTCCCGACACCTCCACCTCTGTGGAAAGCCCTCCAGCCACTGATGCCTGCTTCCTTCTGCCCTTTTCTCTTCCATGTCACCCACCCCCCATGTCCTTCCACCTCTCAGCAGGGACTTCTTGAGCACCCGAAACATGCACGAGGCCAGGCTGGAGGCTGCGGAGGTGGCTGATGCCCGAGTGGCGTCTCGTCTGCAGCTGGACGGCCAGCCTCCCGGTGCTCACATCTGCTCAGCGCCTCCACATGCCAGCTCTGACAGGTGCCGCGGGTGCAGCAGAGAACGGGACAGACAAAAGCTCTTGTCCTCATGGGACGTCCAGTCCAATGGGAGGGACAGGCAATAGACAGAAACGTCAGCTCCTGAGAAGTGCTAAGGAGAAAGGACAAAGCAGGAAGGGGAATGTGAAACAGCTGTGGGCAGGGGGTGACTATCTGATTCGGTGACCAAGGAAGGCTTTACTGAGAAGGTCCATTTGAGTAAAGATCTGAAGAAGAGAGGGGACGATCTCTATGGATATCTGGGGAAGAGGTTTCCAGGCAGAGGGAACAGCCCAGGCAAAGCCCTGAGGCAGGGTGTGCCTGGTGTGTTCGGAGAATCGCAAGATCAGAGGCACATCCGCTAGAGAGAAAAGACGGGCCGGCGGCAGGCAGTGAGGTCAGGATGTGATGGAGGCCAGTGTGCGGAGGCCTCAGAGGTCCTCGCTTGGCCTTTCACTCAGTGAGATGGGAGCCCCCCGGCAGGCTTGGAGCAGAGGACGGGCACAGCCTGGCTCCCCCTGGGAAGGGTCCCTTGGCTGCTGGGTGGGGCTCCTGGGCAGACTGCAAAAATCAAGGTGAGAGATGACGGCGACTTGGAACTGGTGGTGACTTGGGCGGTGGTGAGGAATGGTCAGCTCTGGGCATCTTTGGAAGCCGTTAGGGTTTGCTGATGGACCAGATGTGGGTCTTTGGGAAAGAGAGGGGTCAAGACTATCCCAAGGACTGGGGCCTGGACAGTTCTGTCGGTCAAGGTCGGGAAGACTTGAGGTGCTGGCGTGGAAAGAGGATTAGACCCTCTGTTTCTCCCGGCCCTTCTCCAGGCCAAAGGGCCCTCCTGTGCGATGTCTCTCCTGACCCACCCACACGCTTACTGCAGCCAATGCAATCATTTCCTGGCATCCAGCCCACATTCTTTATCCACTCCTCTGTGATTCCCAAGGACCCACCCTTGGTTGGCCGACGGACGATGAACTTTTCCCAGAACGCAGCACGGCTCTGCACACAGTGGGCTCTCAGAAATATCTGATGAATGACGATTGCTGGGATGAATGAATGCGAGACTCAGAGCAGATGTGTGGGGACTGTAAACAGCAGTGACCTCTCGGTACCCGTGGTGACAGACAGCGCAGCTGGTGCCCAGTGGCAGCCAGGCCCGGGGACGGCGTCCCAGCCACATCTTCCCTCCCTTCCCTACAGCCCTGGGCCGCGGGGAGGCGGCAGACCCTCTCTCTGCCCCTTTGAGGAAGCTCCAGTTCTTGTGACCTTGGGACAGGTCACAGCTGAGACCCTCTCCTCCCCCATCTCTGCCCTGCACACCTCTGGGGGACAGGGCGAGAATGGGCAAGAAGTCCTCACGTTCCCTCGCGCACCTAGCAGTCCCACCAGGAACGTGAGCCCCGCCCTCCCAGGCCACCTGGAGGAAAAGAAGAGCCGGTGGACACAGTGGTCCAGCATGGATGTACCAGCTGGCTCGCACCTCATCCAGGAAGCCCTCCCAGACTGATCCTCTTGCTTCCTCCCAGCCTTTGCTTTCCAGGGCCTTGGTAGTTGAGACGTTTCTGTGGACTCTGCAGGGCCCTGGCTCAGCCTCTCTGGTCCCAGGAGTCTCCCTAAGCTTCAGGGTTGGGGGTTTTTCCTATGGGCTCCAAGGTCAGGAGTGTGGGCCCAGAAGAGATTTGCTGTCTGCCTGTGTTGGGGAAAATGAGGCCCAGCAAACCCAAGGCTGGGAGTGGAGCCAGGGACCGTGGGCCCCAGTCTGCCTTCTGGCCCAGCGTCTCAGGGAGCACTTCCGGGAGGCTGAGGATGCTGAGGAAGTCTAACTCCAGCCCACGTTCCTGGGAGCTCACAGCAGCCTGGACGCATCTGCCCTGAGCCTCCATGCCAACAGGACGGGAGTGAGCCTGCCCATCCTGTGAAGTAGGGGGGCCAAGACGAGCTCAGGTAGGACACAGGGCCTGAGCCTGAAGCCTAGTGTCCCTAGCTGGAGGGCAGGGCTCTCCCAGGCTGGGAGGGTGTAGGCCCTCTGCTCAGAGGCTGGGTGCTCTGGGTGTGCAGCCCCACAAGGAGTGGGGACTGTGGCCGGAGGGCCTCAGACCCGGGAGGTGAGGTCCGATTTAGGGCTGGGCTGCGACTCCCTAACGCCCCCAAGCATCCTGACCCCTAGGCTAGAACACGGGACCTCCGTCCCTCGGCAGGGGAGCCCGGGCGTGCACAGCAAGGCACTGGGTTCCTGCTCCTCTTCTAAGCACCGCCCCCAGGACCCCTGAGTGCTGACGCCCTCCTTCTCCATTTCAAGCCAGAACTCTGTGATGGCGGGCGGAGGTGAGCTGGGGGGCTCCCCAGGGAAGGACTGTCCCCCAGCCTCTGGTATCAGCAGCCACAGAGGCCAGTACTGACCCCCGCACAGCACTCGGCCTCCCTCCCCTGCCCCCGGGAGCCTTGCTGTCTGATGCTCTCCCACCCACCCTCCGGTCCAGGCCAAATCCCATGCCTGCACCTTGGCTGTGTGTGCCCTTCTCCCAGATGCCTCTTCTCTTATATGAATTCAAGTCCAGTTCACCCTTCAAGGCCCAGCCTGGGGCCGCCTTCTCTGACTACATCCCACGCTGATCTTGAACTTTCCTCTCTACCGATTACAGTCAGGGTGCCACGTGGTCAAATTCTGCCTAGCTGAATCCTAGGGAGAGATCCTCCCCCTCTAGCTAAATTCTAAGCCCCCCATTATAGACTGCATGTTGGTATCCCCACCCCCAAATTCATAGACCGAAACTCTAATCCCCAGTGTGGTGGTATTTGGAGATAGGGCATTCAGGAGGTAATTAGGTCACAAGGGCAGAGAACTGGCAATGGAATTAGTGCCCTTATAAGAAGAGGCGTCAGGGAGCTTGCTTCCTCTGAGCCAGGTGCGGACACAGCGAGAAGACGGTTGTCTACAAGACAAGAAGAGAGCTCTCACCAGGAACTGAAATGGCTGGCACCTTGACCTTGGACTTCCCAGCCTCCAGAACCCTGAGGAATACATTTCTGTCGTTTAAGCCGCCTGGTCTACGGTACTTTTGTTAAAGCAGCCTGGGCTGACTACGACGTGTCCCTACATGGGGTAGTTAAGAAGGGCTCATCCCCTGCCGCGGGGCAGGGGGTCTTAACCACCACTAAGCACCTGCTATTGCCAGGGACCCTCTTAGACCTGTCACTTGCACTGTTTCGTCAAACTCTCTGAAGCGGGGACTATCATTATCTTCATTTTACAGAGAAGTATGCTTGCCCAAGGTCACCCAGCAGGCTGCCGGTGGAATCAGAATTTGAACACAGATCTGCAGGTCTCTCACAGCTTCCCACAAGTTCCTGCTGTTTCTCGGGACTTGCTGAATAATTGCACGTGAGCCCAAAAAGGAGGCCTGGGTCCTGGAGGGGGTGTGGGGACTGGGAAGGACCACCTATCCAGCCAGGAGCTTCCTGGAGCCCGGATGCCCACCGCACCTGGGGTCTGCCTGGGTCCAGGACTGCATCACACTCGGACTGGCCCGCAGAATCCTGGGGGTGGGGGATAGGGTGGAGGATTCCTCCTATGGACCCAGCTGCTTGTTCACAGCACCAGGGGCCCTTCATGGCTCAGCCTCGGGACCTCTGTCCTGAGATCCTTGTCACTTGCAGGGGACGTGGCAGCCCTAACACATCCAGGACCCCTTGGGAACTTCCTTATTCCTGAGTCTTGGGGGTCTCGGGTTCGCTTCAGGACTCGCTATGTGGCCTTAAGAGAATGCCCACATTCTCTGCACTTCAGCTGGTCAGGAAGACGTCAGGTCGGGGTGGAGGTGGGCTTCCAGCACGGAGAGGCAGGAGGAAGCCCCTGACCCAGAGGACTCGGGCTGAGTCCTCCTGAGACCTCCCGCTCCCGGCTAATGCAGAGACCAGGGTAAGAAGTCTGGATGTTTCCCACACGGGCTTGGCTTGTATGCTGCCATGGCAACCATGCCCACACACCTGCTGGGCCGTCCACTGCATAGTGGGCCTCAGAGCAGCTCTGCAAGGCCCAGATACTCCATTCTGAGACCAGGATCAGCCATCGGTTGTCGTGGCAACCACAGCTGAGAGGTGGGGGGTGGCGGCGTGTGCTGGCTGTGCCCTGCGTCATGGGGGGTGGAGACCCGTGAACCGCCTGCATGGGTATGTGTCCTCTGATGCAGGCGAACCTACGGTCCACTCTGACCCGTCCGTGCAGGATTGGCTGTCCTAAGGTCAGAGGAAGCTCAAAGACAGTCGTACTCCGTTTTCTGCTTTAGGGCAGAACTGGTCCGTTTGTAATCAATCCTGTTACCTTGCTGTGGGCCAAGAAACCCAAAAGCCAGATGAGGAAAAACACAAGGCCCAAACCCAGGTTGTCTGGCCAGCCCTGTGATATCACTGCTGCAGAGCAGAATTTCTTAGTCTGGGTTCACAGACCAGATACAGAAGACCCATAAAAGCAACCATCAAATGCAGGGTTTGTGTTGTGAATACGTCCATTTGTCTGGGAGGCGGATTGAGTGTCCACCAGCTTCTGAAAGAGGTCCTTGATGCCAAAAAATTAAGGACAGCTCTAAGAGGAAGGAGAAAGCTCTGCCCACCTGGGCCAGGGAGGGCTGGGCCGGCTGAGTTAACGAACCTGGCCTCTTCCTACCTGGAGATACACTCCCATCCGGTGGCTGCTCAGATGGCACCTCTGTGTTTTATTAGAGTTTTGTTAGGTTTTTAAACAAGGCATTAAACGTAACAGAAGAATGCCATGGCTCCTGTCTCAATGAACGTTAAGGGACTATTCACTTACAAACTGCCCTGCAGATGCCCAGAATACCCACTGGTGCGGGCTGCGGAGTCCACCTCCCTACAGCCTGACCCCATCCCCAGACGCTTCCCTCCGCTGCTCCCCACTGCACACGCCCGCAAGCTCTGCCGAGCCCCAGCCTCCCAGGCGGGAAGGATGCAGGAGCTCACAGGGTCCAGCTTCTGCCCTGGACTGTGAACCTGGGCCCCCGGGCTCCACTGCCCCTGGGCCTGAGCCTCCCTCCTACTGGAAGTCCCTTCCCTCTCTGACCTCAGCCATTCTCCCCCCAGAACCTGCTGGCTTCCCTCCCGCCCTTTGAGAGAAGGGACAGCTAGGTGCTTCTCTGCCCTCCCTGCCCCCAGGGCTTGGGCGACCCCACGCCCACCCACCCTCCCGCTGCCCGGACCCTTTAACTATCTTCAGCTGCCTCTGAAGCTCCCGACACCATAACCCAGGAGACATACACAGGAAGGCAGGGTTTTGATTCGGGCTGCCTCTTAAAGGACTCGTGTGGATGAATATTATGACCGGGGGGATTCTCAGCTTAATCCTCCTGGTCCCTGCGTCCGTGTCCCCTCACTCTCCACTGCGTCTCCCAGAGCTCCTTCTGGGTGAGCTGCTGGGCATCTTCTTGTCGGGGGGGGGTCTCTCAGCGGGGACCCTAATCCTATCATCACAGGGGTGGGGGAGCTGTGGGCAGGGATGCTCTGCGCCCATTTCTGCCCATTCAGTGGTGCCCAGGGCGGACTGAAGACTTGCATGTCACTGGCTTGGAGGGTGCTCTCCGCCTGCCTGGGCCTCCCCAGAAGTTAGGAAAGGACGGGCCCACCTTTGCCCACGGGGAGGGGGCAAAGCCTTGTGAAGCCAAGTCTTTAAGGGCAACCCTGGAGGTGAGGTCTCTCCACCGGTCACAGAGGGACAGTGGTGGGAGTCTAGCAAACAGCTCCTCCCATGGCTGAGACTTCTAGCTGCCCTGCGACCCCGGCTCCCTCGATAACTGCCCCGAAGTTGTATGGGGTGGTCTGATTTGGAGAGATTTCCAGTTCATCTGAGGCCAGAGAGTTGAATCTCAAAGCCCTGTAGGGAGGAGCTGAGTCCAGGACAGACAGGCATGGAACACAGGGGTGAAGCTCCAGGAAAGCCACAGGGGATGTTTATCACCTTCCCTCCCACCATCCTTCCCAGCATCAAAGACCCCAGCTTTCCCAGCACTGAAGGTGGCCGCTGCCCACATTCTCAGGGGGAGTCCCGAAGCCAGAGCTGTGCCCTTGCTCACTGGGATGCACGCACACTCCAGAGCTGGGGCTTCTCCACCACGGGGCCTCTGTGCAGCTCATGTACAGTTGCACAGGCTGAACACTGCACAGCTCAACAGCCACAGAAGCTCCACTGGGCAAAGTCTGTGCCTACTTTGTCCCTGGATGTACCCAAGTGTCTAGAGGAGTGCCTGACATGTAGTCAGCGCTGGATAAAAATTTGGTGAATGGGTATAATTCTCTGGAATTGGGCAACACAGGGGCCCCGTGTTCTTGGGCGGAACAGGAAGCAGGGAAGCTAGGCCCTACCAACCCTGTGTATTGCTTTTCGAGCGCTCGTGGGTGGTAGTCCCGGGGGATCTGGGCTGCCCAGCCTCTGCTATTTTTGACCCTCCACTAAAATGGGCCGAATCCACTGCCTGGAGGTGAGCCCCATTCCCAGCCAAATGCTGACGTGAGAGGTCCCCCAGGCTCCCCCCTCCCCCTCCACTCCTCCGAAGAAACAGAATCCAGATGCCTCCAGTTTTTAGGTACCACACCCCGCTCAGCAGGCTACCCTGGATGACCTCACTACCTGGCCTCTCCCTCTGTGGCCCTCCCCAAGCCAGACCCGTCTCACTGGTCATCTCACAGCCTCCCCAGCCTCCCTCGGTGCCCAGGACCTGGGATGTGTCCCCTGCCCCCAGGGAGGTCATGGCAGGCATGGCCCAGAGTGTGACCTCTGAAGCTGGGCTCCAATCCTGGCTGGACCACCTTGGGATGTCACCTACCCTCCCGTCACCTGTTAAGGTGGGCACATTAGGAATGGCCCTCTCCCCACCCCAGGGCAGCAGCAGGTCATGCTCAGCATGCGCTGAGCGGCTCTCGTGTGCCGGGCAAAGCTTCTCAGCACTTTGCTCGTACGGGTGCATGTTATCCCCACAAAACTCTCGGAAGAAGGTGTGGGTGTCATGACACAGGCATAGAGAGACTAGGAACCAGCCAAGCCTGCACAGCCAGCAAGCAGCAAGGCCGCGATGCCAAGCAAAGGTGTGGGTCCCCACCTCGCCCAGTTGTTGGAAGGAGTGGAGGCGTGTAGCGCGGTGCCTGGTTCGGAGGAAGCCCCGTAGAGCCGGCACTGCCATTCATTGTTAACAATTACCTCCTGTCCAGGTCCTGGAAGGCTGCTCCATCGCAGACGCCTACTCTGTTTATCCCCGAGCTCTATGCCCCTCCAGCCCTACAGTGGCCCTGACCCGCTTGAGCCCTGAGAACACAGCTCATACCGCCTGCCCAGAGCTTGGGCTGGGTTTTCTAGTCAATTGTCTGTGCGTCCTCTCTCCACGGATGGCTGGGACACAGGCCCGGCTCAGCCCGAAACTCCCCAGAGGGTGGAAACGTGAAGCGGGGTCGGGAGGGGGGCGGTGTGAACGCAGCATGAAGGACACAGGCTTGGGAGGCAGAGGCAGTGGCATCGGGGCTTGGCTCAGGTCGGGGGAGGTGGTGGCGGGGACTGGCTCCCGGGGACTGGCTCACCGGCCCATCCCCTTCCCGCCACCTGGCAGAAGTGAGGGAGACCCAGCTGAGCTTGAATCATGCCACCGGCAGCAGACGGGAAGGCAGGAGTGACCCCAGAAGAGGGTGACCTGGACTCCAATCCTAGCGCTGTGCATCCTCAGACAAGTTGTCTGCATAACCTCTCTGAGCCAAGCTCACTCATCTACAGCAGAGCAATGCTTCCGCCTCAGAGCGTGTGTAACGTGCTTACAAAGGACTTGGAGCCTGGTGCCGTGCCTTGCACACAGTAAGTGCTCAATAAGTAGTAGCTGTCATCAGCATTTGGTCCTCCCTGCATCTGGGGAGTCAGAGGCAGTGGTCCCAGTTCCAGCTCAGCTGTCACGAACCATGCACGCTGCCCTGAGCAGGCCATCCTCCCTCCCCGGGCCTCTCTCTCCCCAGAGAAACTGAGGCCAGGTTTGGGTGAAGCTATAGTCCGTTTCAGCTTTGACCCCCAGGGCCTTTGAGCCCAAGTCCTCTGCAGTCCTGAGAGAGCCTGGTGGGCCTGCGGCCATCTGGGGACGCAGAGCAAACCCTCCCCAAGGGAAGTTCCAGCCTCCCTCCTGCCCTGGGAAGACACACCAGATCTGGAGTCTTCTCTCCCAAACCCACACAACGTGGAAAACTTGATTGTGGCTTAAAGATGGAGTCGACTCAATAACAGAGAGGGATAAGGAGAAATGCAAACAAGCCCAGCGCGAGGCCAGCTCCCGGGCCCCTCAGCCTCGTGTGAGAAGCCAGGCGGGGGCCAGGTGAGGGGGGCTCGTTCCCCGGTGACACGTGGTGTGAGGATGAGAGAAGGTCCCTTCATGCCCTGCCCACTCAGCGCTCACACACACCACGAAGTGGAAGTGATTAAGACGCCTGTGTCGACCTCGGGGCGACCCTTCCGGTCCCTCGCACACGGCCTCACACGTGGGCGCCGGGGACATCGGCACTGGCTTCCCGACTCTCCAAATTAAGATCCAACGGTGGCCCAGGCACCGTTTGTGCTGACGGCAACCAAGGGGCGCGTCAGCAGGGGACCAGTGCCAGGCTCTCCCTGGCATAGCTGGGTGGGCACGGGGAGGGTCAGGGCACCAGCACAGTTGCCCCTACACTGCCCGGGGCAGAGGAGGACAGGGCAGCTGCCGGTGGACGGTGGACGGACACTGGGACAAACGAAGGCCATGCCCAGCAGCCTGCTTGGTGGCAAGTCATCATGGGAGATTCTCTTCCTGCTACACAAAGCTGGCTCCCTGGTGGTTTCTTGTTTGAATGAGAGAAGTAACAAGTGAGAGGCCCTCCTTTCGGCCCCCCTTCCTCTCGTCTCCTCCATTTCCTCGTTTCCTCGGGCTCAGAGAACAGGCCCCCCTCCCCCACAAAGCACAGGCAGACTCCAAATCTCTCCCCGTTCCACCTGTCAAAGAGCTCGGGGTATCCTTGGCCAAGACGGACACCGTGACCACAGCTACAGCCAGAGTACAGGTGGCGCGGGGGCCTTGCCCGCATCCCGGGAGACTTGGGGGAGGCAGGGGGCTCTCTTCTCACCCTGAAGCCCACCTCCAAGGCTGCCCTGCACGCCCCCAACAGAGGACCCCCCCTGCCATCCACCAGACACCTCCCATCTAGCTGGCGAGGCGGGTCCTACCAGCCAACCAGCCCGGTGCTCCCGGGGGCAGCGTGCGCGGATGTTAGTGTGAAATTCCTCTCTGCACTCATGGCATGGTGACGGTGAGCGGGCGCCTGGGTAGTCGGAGGCCATCAGGCCCTAATGATGTGGCACACACATAAGGAAGCCATTACACTCGCAACATTGCAGATGCAAAAATAGAGCCTGCATAGTTTCCTGGTTACCGCATCCTGATGCTCAGAGGCTTTTGGTGCCAGCGAACGGAGGTCCTCTCCTGTCCCTGCAGTGCCCTGCTTCCCCTGGGCCTGCACCGCTGTGGAAGCGCATGGCTTACTTTCTAGACGCCCGTCTCTGCCCCACGAAGCCCCTCCGGAGGGCTTGCCGTGGAAGAGGGGCTGCTGCTGCTCCCAGCACTGACGGGGACCAGGCCGGCAGAGGGCTCAACAGGGACCCCGACCACCTGCCTTGCAGGGAAGGCAGGAGTGGCCACCACCGGCGTCTGGTGACTTCAGGGTCAGGCTGTGCTCTAAGCCCCAGCTTTGCTCACTGTTAGCAGGGCCCTGAGATGAAGCTGTAAGACAAATCCTGTGGACCACCTCAGCTTTGCCAAAAGCAAGTTCATTCCTGTCTTGGGGCAAGCCCCCCTGCTGGGAACGAAAGGATGGAGCTGGTTCCCGGAGTCTCACGTACCTCTGGGGTGACCACGGCCATCCTCTGGGGATTTTTTTTAATGTCGCAAGAAAATCAACACACACACCCAAGCCCTGCTAAGAGTTTAGACTCGGGCCCCTTTAGAACCCAACCCCCGGCTCATGAGGCACTCATTCACCCCTCACGGTCCCTCCATCCAGAGATCCCCCACTGAGAACCTGCCGTGGCCAGAGGCGGGACGGGCCCTGGCAAAGGCCGTGTCCCTGCCCTCGGGGGAGACCACCGTGTCGAGTTCTGGGGGTTCTCTTGGCAAGTCTCACATTCTGCTTCCCAAGGTGCGTTAGCGGCATGACACGCATTGGGGGCAGATGTGACTACAGGAGGCCACAGGGAAGTGACCTGCAGGGGAGGGGTGGTTAAAAATGGTCCTGGGGGGGCTTCCCTGGTGGCGCAGTGGTTGAGAGTCCGCCTGCCGATGCAGGGGACGCGGGTTCGTGCCCCGGTTCGGGAAGATCCCACATGCCGCGGAGCGGCTGGGCCCGTGAGCCATGGCCGCTGAGCCTGCGCGTCCGGAGCCTGTGCTCCGCAACGGGAGAGGCCACAGCAGTGAGAGGCCTGCGTACCGCAAAAAAAAAAAAAGTGGTCCTGGGGGAGGGGGCGGATGTCCGGCTGTTGGGCAGGGGGCCCTGGACTGCCTGCCAGGTGCCCAGCACCTCCTCTGCTCTGGGCTGGGCTTGGACCTTGCTCTCGGTCGTCAGTCTCCTAGCTTGTTACTTCCTGTCACGGCCTCAGCGACACCTACCCTGGGCGTTGCATAAGCAGGGTGCCCACTGGCTACTTTGCTGCCCCGACCTTGCAGTACTCCTGGGTTGGGTGGACCGACCCTGTGTTGCATCGAGCACAGCACGAGCTCAAAGTGCAACTGACATGCTGGTGCCTGGCTGTCAAGCGGGGCCACTTCTCCCCTGTGGGCAGGGAGGAGAGTTCTGGCCAAGGGCGCCTCCCACCAGGAGGAGGTCTCGCCCCCAGAGCACTTACCCACGCACGAGAGGCTCTCCTCAGTCCTGCTGGGGGGGCCGGAGTAGCCATCAGCAGCCCAGCTGCCCTGGCGGAGGGGGCCAGGCTCCGGATCGGTCTGGGCCCTGCGGGACAGAGAACGGCAGTCACTCACAGCGGAGGCCGCCCTGGCCTCCAGCCTCTCCCCTTGGAGGTCAGTCCTGCCCCTGTGGCGCTCTGCCCCCCGCCCTGGGCCGGCCCCCCCAATGGGCATATGTGTGCCCCTTGCCCTGGCAGGCAGCGGGCCTTCTAGGCAAAGTTAGGCCAGGGGCAGGGGTGGGGGCACCCGAGGGCAGGGGGCCACCTGTTGCCCCCAGGAGTCACCCTTCAGGGTCCCCAAGTCCCATGAACGCAGGGCGTCCGCAGGGCGGAGGGACCCCTGGTAACTCAGGCTCGCGGCCTGTGTCCTGCCCTCAGGCTGCCCTGTGCACCCACGCGAGGGGCTCCATCTGCAGCTGAGGTCACTGGACCCTCGGGAGAGCCCAGGCGGCCCGGACCCCAGCGTCCAGGCAGCAAGGAGGTCGGAGGAGGAGGAGGGGCGGGCTAGGCCGGGGTCACCTCGACTCCCGGGGGGCCGAGTCCTCGCTGGGCCTGCTGTGGCAGCAGGAAGGAAGGGCAAGGTCGCCGGGCCCGTCTCCCAAGTGCACACAGGCCTCTGAGCACAAGCCCAACTGTGCACTCGCTCCCAGGAACAAAGGCTCTAGGAGCTTTGATTCTAGGCAATTACCCGGGCCGCCTGCCCCGCCCGCGTCTCCAGCTAAATGGACCCTTTGGCAGCTTGGTTTGGGGGGACACAGGAGGAGAAATCGATGCCTGGCCTGGGCCAGGCGGGGGGCGGCGGGGGGCAGGGTGAACCTGCCTCCCTCTCTCTCCAGTCTTGACCATTTCCAGCACCGAGATAGCCGGGACTCTGGGTGTGTAACGCAGAGCAGGTCTCTCCTCTCTGGGCCTCACTGTGTCACGGGGCGGAAGAGATGCCCTCGAGGCCCGGATCAGCCTGAGAGTTCAGGGCTGTGGGAGGTGTTTGCCGGCTCTCAAAGCCACGCAGGCAGCCGGGAGTCCTTGACGGCCTTCAGGCCCCTGCGCCGGGGATGGCGACGAGCAGGGTGGGGGAACTCAGAGGAAGCAGGAGACCCCGTTGCCCTAGGAAGGATGGGGCCGCTTGCCATGGGCTACTGTCAGTTAAATGTCGAGAGGCCAAAGAAAAACTGGAATTGCTAGGTTTCTTCAAAGAAATGAGCATAAACTTGGGTTTTTAAAATAAGGGATGCTGGCACTTCCCTGGTGCAGTGGTTAAGAATCCACCTGCCAATGCAGGGGACACGGGTTGGAGCCCCAGTCCGGGAAGATCCCACATGCCACGGAGCGGCTAGGCCCATGCGCCACAACTACTGAGCCTGCACTCTAAAGCCTGTGAGCCACAGCTACTGAGCTCGCATGCCGCAACTACTGAGCCCGCCTGCCACAGCTACTGAAGCCTGTGCGCCTAGAGCCTGTGCTCCGCAACAAAGAGAAGCCACCTCAATGAGAAGCCCACGCACAGCAAAGAAGAACAGCCCGCAGGCAGCAACGAAGACCCAACCCAGCCAAAAATTAAATAAATACATAAATGAATAAATAATGCAGTGTCTGGGGGGGAGAAAGGGGATCCTAGGCCACGCAGAACCATTTCACTGAATAACGTCACACACATAAAGAGCTAAGCACCGTGTGACCCCGAGCAGGCAGGCAGGAACCACGGCTACAAACAGGAAGACCTTGCTGTGGTGCTGACTACCACCCAAGGGCGAGCGAGGGGCACACGGGCCGGAGCGCCCATCCCGGGCCAGTGAGGAAGCAGCCTCAGCTGCTCCGACCTCAGGAGCTGCACACTTTTACCTCCTCTTCCTGTATCTCCCCTGCACGGCCAGGCCCCCGTGCCCCTCCCTTCCCAGCCGGAACGGACAGCACCATCTACGCCGGTGTGGTTTGGAGGTTGAAGCAGAGAGGAGAACACCAACGAGCCGGCACTCTTGGCACCGCTAACCGCACCCTCCAAACTGGGGTCTGAGTGAAGGCCACCCCGGGGGGAAGGGGAAACCCCGTGGGGAAAGAAACCCCTGCTGGGGCTCTTCTCCCGGGGGGCACAGGTCAGTGAGGGAAGCAGACGGTCCCGGGCGTTTTGCGCCTTCTCCGGCCCGGGAGCAGGGCTGCCCAAAGGGAGGCTGTGCCTGGACGTGGGGAAGGGCCGCACCCGGACCCTTGAGAGGCACTGGCTGAGGAGACAGGGAAGACGCCTGCTGGATTCGTTCCCCGGAGAAGCAGGTCAGGCAGGCGGGGCCTGGGGATGGGGAGTGGAGCCCGACAACCCCGGCTTCTGCAATGGGCTGGAGCTTTGCAGGGCGCAGGGGTAAGTTTCCATGACAACAGGGTGTCTGTGACCCTAGGGGGCCGATGGCACGTCCTTGCCCGGGTGGCCCAGCCCGGCACTCAGCAGAGGGGCCCACGGCTCTCACCTATTGCCTCTGGGGTGTCCTTGGCCCCAATCTTTCGCTGCCCAAACCACAACCCTCCTGCAACCCTAACCCGCGGCCTAAAAGGGGCAGGTCTAGGAGGCGGGATGGTGAAGACCCCTGCTGAGGTGGTGCGACGCTTTTCTGTTTAAAACACAAAGAGGCAACAGATGTTTGCTGAGCGGAGGAAACCTGTCTGTTCAGGTCACATTGAGACTTTCAGAGGAAAAAGTCCTGACCTTTTTGGAGGATGTCAGATTCTACATCTGCCAGGGGGCTTGTAGAGTAGATAATGTAAAATCTTGAACAGCTGAATGCCTAGACACTTTCCCCCAAAGATGGATTCAACAGGAAGGAACTCAGGGAGGAGAAGCAAGTCCCAGAGTCCGCAGGGAGGCCGGTCAGGGCTGGGAAAGGACCCGTCCCAGGAAGGTGTCTGATCAGCTTAAGAATGGAAGTCCAGGAGGTCACAGGGAAGAAGTGTCAGGTGTGCCGGGCAGAAGGGATGATCTGAGGGGCAGGGGTCCCCGGGGGAGTCCTGCTCCGGTCGTGGGATAGCTGGGATTCCTGCAGTGCCGGGAAGCTCACTGCCGGTGGGTAATTTGTGAGCCTCTCTAGTTGCTGGAAAGTTCTTCCTCCTGAGCTTCAAGAGTCTCTCTACCTTCTAAGCACCATGACGTGGATTCAGGGCGTTGGAGCCGCACCAAGTGAATCTAAGTCAACTTACAACACCACAACCCTTCACGTCTTTCCAAACAGCTCTCAGACCCTCTCTCAGCCTTCCTCTTCCAAAGCAAACTGCTTCAGCTCCGTTAATCATTCCTGTAACACCTTTTTGTATCCCTCACCGACCCGTCCATCTTCATCTCCATGTATTTTCGTGCACCAATGTCCTTTTAAACTGTGGAGTTCGTAACTGAATGCAGTGCTCTGGAGGAGGTGGGACCTGCAGACGAGGTGTTGGGGGCCCAGCTGTCTGTTATGTGGTGAAAGGGAGCCCAAGACCTTTCAAGGATCAAGTCACACTCTTGGCTTCGAGGGAAAGGTGCAGCTCCCCTCACCAACCCCAGCCACTCCAGCCTGGGAGACCCAGTGTCCAGGGAGCATCTCCACCCAAACCGTGGGAGAGCTTGTCCTCGAATCAGCACAGAGAGAAAACCCAGGACATTCGGGTAGCCGGGAAGGCACTTCCTTTGCGTTTGAGCACCTCTAACCCGTGTCATACTTAGGAATTACAATGTCGCTTACTTAAGGTGGCCATTTCAGTGAAGAGTTATATTTTTATTAAAGAACCACAGTTGACGGAGGCATTTTTCTGTGCTCTCCGCTTGTGGTGTCTGAAGACAGCAGGACAGGCCAGCTTGTTAACCATGCTGGTATGAACGGTGGCCTGGCCACTGCCGATGGTGGTGACGTGGCCCAACGTGACCACGTGAGAAAGAAGCACGTCTGAGCGCCCCGGGGACAGATACGCACAGGCAGCGTGGAAAGTGGAGAGAGAGAAGCAGCAGACAGGCAGATGCGGGGCACCAGCGGGGGCGGCCCGGGGGGCCGTGGGGTTTCAGTGACCACGGACTGGAGGCACAGCCCGTCACATGCTCCCAGTCTAACTCAGTGGTGGCAGCTGTCCCACTGGTGAGTTGGGCGAGACCGACCTGCCTACCCGCCTACCCAGGTAACTGGCTCTTCAGCACCCATGGCACCCTCCTTCTGAGCCTCTTTGTGGCGGCGTCCCCAGAGTCGGGTCCGGGTCCCCCTGTTAAGGTCCTAACCCCGCCCCAGCTCTCTAGGCCCCGCCCACCTTCCATTCTCTCCACCAGCCCCCCTCCCTCCGCGGGCTCCGCAGCTCACCTGTAGCGGAAGGGGGCCACGGTAGCGGTGACAGGCTGACTCTGCTGATGGACCGAGGAGAAGCTGATGACCCCCGGGGCGGGCGGCGGGCGTGCGCTCTGCATGGGGCTGCAGACCGGGGAGCGAGGCCCCGAAGCTGCCCGGGCATCAGGCTCCGAAGACCCGGGGCCCCCAGAACTTTTGTAGGGTACATCTCTTTGATCTTTTCCTGGGTGGTGAGATGGCTTTCGACCTTCGGGAGCCCCTGGTATTTGAGTTTCTGCACGAGAACTGGTCCGGGAGGGGCTCCTGCCCCGGGTCTGGCGGGTCAGAATCCCTTCCTGGGCCACCCTCTTCTTTCCCTGGGTGCCCTGCGTCTCCCCGGCGCTTCTGGACCCAGCCCGGCTGGAGAGGGCTGCTTTGGGGGTCGCCCTGGGACTGCTCCAGGGGGAGTGGACGAGGCTTTCAGCCCCCTCAGCTGACTCCCTCGCTGCCCCAGAGGCCTTGGGGGAGCCTCTCCCCCGGGAGGCCTTGGGAGACGAGCCTCTGGAAGGGCCCCCTGGCTTGCCCAGTCTTGGCGAGGCCGCCCGCTCCTGGCTCAGGGCCAGGCCGGCCTGGTGCGGCCGCAGCCGGGGAGAGGCGGCCGGTGTATGAGTCCTGGTCTGGGAAGCAGCTCGAGGCACAGGGATGGAGGAGGCGTAGTGAGGGCGGCCGGCAGAGTTCACACTGGCCGTCCCGTCCATGGTCAGCAAGGCTGGCACCAGGGCTACTGTGCTGCAGAGAGAATGGGGACAGTTAGGCGGTGCCCTCGGGAAGGGGCACTGGACTCCCGAGGTCACATCCTGACTCGGTCTCGGGCCCAGCTTGAGGCGAACCCCTCTACCTCCTGCAAACACACATGTGAAAGTGCTCGGGGATTGTAGTGCCCTGTACAAACGGGGTAATCTGAACTTGACTCCGTTCCTGTCCACCGATCGGGGCAGACTCCCCTCCCACAGCCCCTTCCTTCTTGGATCTCTCATTGTACCTGAGTCTCGAATGTTCTGCCCACGGTGGACTGACTCCCTGTGCCCCCAGCTTGCTCCTGCCACCTGCCCCTTTACCTGACGCCCGGCTCTCTCCCAGGACACCTCTCCAGTGGAGTGTAATCTCCCAGATCCCACTGGGCCCGAAGGCAGGGCAGCCCATCACAGTTACATATCCTAAACTTGTACCGCCGCCCTGGTCAGGGCCCTGCCGCCTGGCTCACACCAGCCTCTGTCACTGACACCACCCCTCCTGGTCCCTCCCCACCATCCCCGGAGATGTGGGCGCCCAGCCCACAGCCTTTCTTCCTAGCCCCTTCCCTACCCACCTCCTGACCTGGCCAAACTGATCTCCGCCCCTTCCTCCGGTCTCAGAGATGTGTCCTACCCTGAGATAAAGGCAGATCCCTCTGGGCACCCCCTGCCACCTGATCCTTCTCTTCCGGACCCCGATCTATGAATTACCCCATCTTTCTCACGTATCCTTGACCAGCTTCCCCTCCCCGCCATGTTAATAAATGAATTAATTGATCTATTAATGGCTTTCATTTCGAAGGGAATTAGAAGCCGGCTACAAAGACACGGAAAATCAACTCCAGATGAAAGAGTTCCATGTAGAAGATGAAATCATGAAAGAATGTGCAGAACATATGCATGGATGGTCTCGTAATTCTGTTGTGGGAAAGGTCTTTATAGCATCACATCAAAGGTAGGAGTCATAAAGGAAAACACTGATAGATTTCAGTTCATAAAAATTAAAATCCCTGTATGGACAGAAAAGCCCTTTCCAAAGGTTCATACCATGAATACACTGAAAATATACTCACAACATATATAAGAGACAAGGAGTTAATAATACCTTTACATACAGGGAGCTCGGCCAAATCAATCAAAAGCAAACACCCTGTAGAGGAAGGGGTCAAAGGGCTGAACAGGAAATTCATAAAATAATAAATACCTTTGGCCAGAACATAACAAAAACAAAGGGCTTCATTAAAATTGAAGAGATGAAAATTAAATGTTATCATTGGTTGCTGTCAAATTTACTATCTCTTAGAAAATTATAATTTCCAGTCGTGGTATGAGTGCAGGACCACAGGGCCCTGACACACGGCCATGGGAACAGCCCCAGAGCCAGAAACTTATCCCTGGGGAATGATGACAGATGTGAGCAAATGTCTATACGAGGAGGATGCTCGCAGTGACTTGGGTGGAGAAGGAGACAGGGGACACTGGCACAGAGGAAAGTCCACCAGAGCATGGCCGGTCCACCTGAGGCCACCGGGATGTGCCCTTCCCTGCTGTGCAGAGAGCTGCCGGCCACAGCACGGACCACAGGCTAAACTGTAAGAAGCCAACGGAGACCCTCGAGCGTTGATGGATTTATAGGACTAAGCTTGAAATGACCGTGGGAGTCTGTCTGCTCTGCTGACAGATGGAGTGATTTCCAAGAGACCCAGAAATGCCATGACCCCTCCCCCTTTCCTCTACTTTGCATGTCCATGACTTGGTACCAGTACTGGATGACGTGAAGCCCCCCACCTCCTCTGGCACAGAAGGAAGGCAAAGCCCAGTGTGACCAGGGGGCCACAGCCAGCTGCCCCACCCCCAGTGTCTGCCCATCACCTGGACCCACAGGGCATCATGTCCAAGGCTTGCCTGACCCCACTTCTGCCTCATGTACCCCCTGACCACCCACCAGCCACAGCCTGGAAGGACACTCTGAGTGGCCCCCCGCCTGCCCACACTCTCTCCTGCAGGGCCTGCCGTGTCCCCAGCCCCAGCAGGCCCAGGACAGCCCTACAGGAAGGCCTGGGAAGTGCTTTTGTAAAGGCACTCAGAGGGCATCAGGCAGGTGCTGCCTGCAGCTGTGAGAATTCCAGTCAATGTCTTAGCCTCTCCACGCCCAGTCTGCAAAATGAGGGTGGGATAAAACCTAGAAACCACAGTCGGGTGGGGAAAGAGGGAGTCTTTAAGTCAAGAAGAGGACACCGTGCCTCAGCCTGGCCTCAGGACCTGCAGTAGAACCTTCCCCGTGGAGGTGAGAGCAGGTTTGCTGTGTCACCCCTTCTAGCCACCGCCCCAGCGATCAGCTCCACGCACCTCTGGCGATGCCTCGTAGGACCAGAGGCCCAAGTGCGGACCTGCTCACAGGCTCACGTGGACCTGAGCTGCTGACTTGGGCCTTGGACACAGGGCTGAGCCACACGCTGACCAGCAGGGCCAACCAGCTGACCACCTATGAGCAGGGCCCCAGACCACAGCTCTGCATTTCAGCATCCCCAAGTTTAGTCCTGCACAGGTGGGCACAGTGCCACATGATCCGCTGCTGCTTCTCCCCTCAGCCCCAATGGGGGCACAAAGCCACGTGGTGCCCCAGACCACCCCTTCTGGGAGCTGTATCTGCGACAGGACCCGGAGCTGCATCCTGGCTCTGCCTGCGTCTCTCCTGGGAGCCCCATCCCGCCCGGGTGGTGCTGCCCACGAGCCCCACTCACCTGCATTGTCCTCAGCGCACCCCCAGCTCCCCTTGATCAGACCCTCCCCTCCCCGCATCCAGGGGCCCCTGCCTCTGGGGCTGGCCGGGTTTCCAGCCAGAGAGCCCTGAGGCCGTGGAGGTTGCCTCTTCCTCACTTGCTAATGGAGCAGATGCAGTTGCTGCTTTTGCTCCATCACCATTTTTTCCAAAGCTCGATGGGAAGAGGATTTAAACTGGTCCAGTGGCAGGTCACACCTGGGCAAGGGTGGGGATCGAGGAGGAAGACCCCGGGGTTACGGGTCTCCAGCAGGGGGGCAGTGCTGGGGAAGAAAGGGGAGAGATGTTCTTGAGGGTGGGCTCCTGAATCCCGAGGACAGCGCCCGCGCTGCGTTCTAAATGGACCAAATGATCTGGGGGACTCCCGTGCCCGCTCCAGGCTCAGGCTCTCCTCCTGGGAAATGAGGGGACCCCCCTCTGCCTCCCTGCTGCCCTGCTTCCTGTCCAGAGCAGGCTGGATAAGGTACGGGGGTGAAGAGGTGCGCTGTACCAGCCCTTGTCCTGGTTCTCAGCGCCAGACAGAGACGTCCCGGAGAAGCAGGACGGTCTCTCTCCTTGGGGCGGGGCTCTGTTCAAGCCACAGTGCTCGGCTGTGACCGCTGCTCATCCCTTGGGGTGCCTCCCACATGTCTGGGGAGCCTCAAGGGCAGGAGGCTGGCGGGGCTGGCCGTGGAAGCAAGGAGCCCGCTTCTTGCCGTGTGTGTGCGTGTGTGTGCGCGCACGCGTGTGTGTGTGTGCGCACGCGCGCGCGTGTGTGTGTGTGTGTCTGGTGTTGGGCTCCTACCAGGTCCCCTGCCCCTAAACACGCCCTTTCTGCTCTCCCACCCTCCAAGTGCCCTGATCTGAAGTTTCACGCCACCTCGGTGAGCGGATTGAAGCCTCGGGGGTCCCTTAGCGCTCTCGTTCTGGGGTCCTCATCACAAAGCTCATTGCAGCCACACAAGGACCCACAGCAGGACCCCTGTTTTCGCCGACCGTGGTGCCGGGGACCCCCGAGGGCTGAGCTCCGGGTTCTGCTCTCAAGGAGTTAAGTCTGCCCGGGAGGAAACACGGCCACCCTCATCACGGCACGGACGTCGTGTGGACAGACGCGAAACCAAGCGCCGTGGGGAGCGTGTGTCACAGTCTGCAGACGAGGCGGGACCTGGGAGGCTTCGGGAAGAGGTAGCAGTGGGGTCGGGGCTGGCCGGGGGCGGTTAGGGTCTGGGGAGCACAGGGTGTGATGGCCGCGCCCCTACGGCCCCTGCGCTTCAGAGAGACTCTGGTGGGCGGTGAGTCAAGTGCTGGGTGCAAAGCTTGTTTGCCGGTGGTGCGACCTCAGGCAACGTCCATAACCTCTGCCCCCTCATCTGTGACATGAGGCTGAGGCTAGACCTGCCTCTCAGGGTTGCTTTGGAGACTACGTTAGTTATAAGCGTAAAGTGCTTACAACAGTGCCTGACAACTGGTAAGGGCTACAATCACATGGACAAGGCGCCCAGCGATGGAGACGGGGCCGCCTGGTCTCCCAGAGCCCCCAGCAGAGCGAAGGACGGACGATCAGAGCACCTGCCAGGCCCGGCTCAGAAGCCTGCGGCATCAATAGGAAACACGCCGTCCCTGTGGATAGGACGGCACCCAGTGTCCTTCCACCAGCAGGAGGGACAGGAGCACGGGCGAGGAGGGAGTCCCGCCCTAGAGTCAGGAAGAGCTGAGCTCCAATCCTAGCTCCGCCTCCTCTTGCTACGTGGCTGTAGAGACGTTCTGTAATTTTTCTGAGCCCAGAGACCTCATCTGCAAGAAGCAGTCTTAAAGATTAAACGAGAGAATAAAGGTGAGGGACCTAGCATAGTGCCTGGCACCCAGCAGGTGCTCAAGAGATGGCAGAAATGGTGCTAAGGACAGCTGTCCTCCTCCCGGAAGGGAAGGAGACAAATTCACGCGCCGAGGGGGACAGTGTCCTGGGTACCAGGGGAGTTGAGAGGCTGGGGGGGCTTCCTGGGTGGGGCGGCCCGGTCCCAGCACCCCACCCCCAGCAGGCACGTTCGCCTCCCCCCACCGCCAAGGGCTTCGTGTGTATCAACTCGCAGTCGCCCCACTCCACAGGCAGGGACACCAAAGCACAGAGACATACGGAAGGCGCTGGTAGTCACACAGCCAGTAAATGGCGGCATCACGTAGGGCCGAGGCCGTCGAGCTCTGGCCAGGGCTCTGCCTGCCCCGGCTCTGCCGCCCGCCCGCCGCCCCCAGCCGCCCACCTTTCAGCCGGAACCATTCTGGCCCCCGGCCCCAAGGGGACCAACAGAGCTCCTGGCTCAAGGCTCCAAAGACCCCAGAACCAGGACCCCCGCTGGCCTACACATGCTTCGCTCAAGCTCAGAAGGAGGTGAAAGCGGGGGCGAGAGGCAGGCGAGGAGGGCGTCCCCCCCGGGTCTGCGGTCGCCGGGCAACATCGCGAGGCCCTGGTGCTGACCGGACAGCTCCTCCCGCGGCGGCGGGAAGGGGCCGCGTCCGCGTGCTGTAAACGCAGCCGGGGGGCCCCTTTCAAAAGGGTCAGAACACTTAACCACAGCACTCAGAGGTGAGATGTGCCGAGAGACAGAGAAAAAGACAAAAATAAATACACAGAAAAAGATATTTAAAAAAGGAAAAGCCTGGGAGGTGGGACTCCCGGGTGCTGGTCCCATGAGTCCACCCGGGGCTGCGTGAATTGGGGCAAATCATTTCCGTTTCCCGGTGCGTGGAGAGGGACGAAAAGCTGCCTCTCGGGAAGAGGGGGGAAGGCAGTGGACTGGTGCGTGGAAAAGGACTCGCTGAGGCCAGCTCTGCACCGCGGGAGGTCCTGGAGGCACAGTCCCCACCTCCTCACCCCACCCCCGGTGCAGGTCCGGCTTGTGGTCCTAAGCGAGTTCCTTGTCGTGCTCCCTCATCTGTACAGCTGGGATCTTCATCATCATCCCCATCTGATACAAATCAAGTGAGTAACGACAAGAAAATAACTTAAGACAGTGGCTGGCCAGAAAAATCACTGAAGAAATGCTAGTTAAAGTCAAACAGGTCATCAGCACGGGGTTTATCCCTGTTCTACCCAGATTTCCCGCCGGAACCTCTGTCACCCATTCCAGTCCCAGTAACATAAACGCTTCCCTCTAAACTCAGTTTCTACGCCCTTATTATCTGTGGGACAGCCAGTTTCTACGGGATGGGAGTAGGAGGGCAAACAAAGTCAGACACGGTTCAAAGTAAACCTTGGGAGGTGTCCTTTCTCTGAGGCCCCTCGAAGCTGAGGTCCTCCTGCAGGATGAGGAGGGACGGCCCAGGGGCGACATTTCCACAGGCGGGAAGGTGGGCGGAATGACCTTCGGGGGCCGGAAGCACAGACAGATCCCTGGGCTGCAGCCCTGGACCACGGGCAGGTTTCCCACCCCAGCTGACACGTCCGTTCTTCCACCCTGGAACCCTGACCTCCCACGGCCAAACCCAGCTCGGGCCTCACTTCCGGTCAGAGGCCCAGTCTGGTCCCCAGAGACAGAACCACCCCAGGGGACAAAGAGGCAACTGAGCTGCCACGGCCCTTGGACAAACGCCACAGATACAGTGACCCCGCTCACTCGCACCCACCCATGTCGGTGCAGGGACACACACAGCTGTATGCACACATACCCTCTCACACACACACCCCACACGCGCCTACACGCTTAGATGCACACACACACCCTGGCTCCGGCTTTCTGCCCTCTCTCCATGTCCCTTGCTTCGCTCCCCTTTGGCCCATTTCCCATCCGGCCGGGAGGTGAGGACACCCTCCGTGTCCTCCCGTCCTGGTCCATCTCCAGTGCTCCCGGCTCGCTGGCAACGCTCGCAGGCTCTCCCTGGAAAAGTGGGCCCGACCCCCGACTGTGTGCGCACAACTTTCATCCCACGTGTGTGGGCCCCAGACCATGTCCAGCTCACGCGGGCTATGGATGAGGAGGGAGCCAGGGGAGCACCCCGTGCGGAGAGGAGGAAATGCAGGGCCTGGGCGCCTCCCGGCCCTCCTCCCCCCACCCACACCCGCGCTCTGGCTCCACGAAGGACCCAAGACCAGGCGTCATGGGGGTTCCCAGGGCTGAGGACAGGCCTGCAACACCGTTTACTAAACGTTCCTCTCTTGTCCAGCCTCTGCCTGCCTCTCAGGACCGAGATGACGGAAGACCTGAGCTGTGGGTGGGCACTGGGGCTGCAGTAGAAGGATCTCAGGCCCCCCCGCCCCTCCTCTTGGCCTCTAGACCCAGCTTTGGACTCCAGCAAACTGGGGCGGGGCGCCATTCAGCCGGGTCTGGCCCTTGGCAGAGAAGGCGATCACCCCAGTCAGCGTGGAGAGGACAGGATGGACAGCCAGCGGTGTCGTCCCTTCCAGGGGCCATGGGCAGACTGGGCACCACGCCGGCAGGGAGCGAGGAGAAGGGTCCGCTGGCTGGGACGTGGCGGAGGGTGGGGGCGGCTCAGTACAGCAGCGCCCGCCTGGCTGGCTCCTGGCTCAGAGTTGGGGCCCGACTGTCCCCGAGCAGTGGGACTCAGCAATCCCCTCCCCATCTCCACCCCCAGAGCCAGGGCTCTGCCCACACCCTCGGGGATTCCTTTAGCCTAAAAACTGCAGACAGCTCTGCTTTCTGGCCAGATGGCAACAAGTTCTCAGAGAGGAAAAAATGGGACCGGCTGTGATCATCTTGGGCGACGTGAAATAGGTCAGTTTCCTGGCATTTACAGTGAGTGGTCAAGCTCGTGCCGAGACCCACCCAGCCCCGTCCCCGGGTCAACTTCCCAGGACTGAGCAGCTGCCTGGATCTGCTTTCCTGCAGCAACGGCATCTCTGCTTCCCAGAGAGGCTTCTCCAGCCCTTGGGGTCCTGGCTGAGTCCAGGCTGGGTCCAGGCCGACAGGCGGGAAGAAGGGAGGCCCCAGAAAACCCGACGGAAGAGGGGCTCGCCCACCCCCTCAGAATCTCTCACCCATCTCTCTGGGCTGGAAGTTCTTCCCAGGGTCTAACCTCCACTCTTCCTGCTCAGGATCCAGTTGCCTTCCTGGTCCCCATTCAGGGGGCTGTTTCTCTGGCCTCTGAGAGAGAAGCCCACCCGAGCTCCGGGCAGGCCCCGAGCCGCAGCTAAAGGTTCGCGTGTGTCAGCTGGGTGGCGTTTTTTACTGATCTGATCCATGTAAACGGCTCCACTGTCAGGATCCTTGGTTCCTTTTCAATTAGCCAAGAGAAATGACTTAGTGCCAGCCAGTGAAAATCAATGATTTAAAACTACCCCACAGGGACTTCCCTGGTGGCGCAGTGGTTAAGAATCCGCCTGCCAATCCAGGGGACACGGGTTCGAGCCCTAGTCCGGGAAGATCCCACATGCCCGCGGAGCAACAAAGCCCGTGCTCCACAACTACTGAGCCTGAGCTCTAGAGCCCTCGAGACACAACTGCTGAAGCCTGGGCACCTAGAGCCCCGTGCTCCGCAACAAGAGAAGCCACCGCAACGAGAAGCCTGTGCACCGCAAAGAAGAGTAGCCCCCACTCGCCGCAACTAGAAAAACCCCATGCAGCAACAAAGACCCAACACAGCCCGCAAAATTAATTAATTAATTTTAAAAAAAACTGCCCCACTAAAACAAGAGTGGATACATGTATATGTATATCCCAATCACTTTACCGTACAGCAGAAACTAACACAACATTGTAAATCAACTATACTCCAATAAAAAAAATAATTAAAAAAACCAAACTGCCCCACAAATCACAGGGGGCTGGAGGTCTCCGCTGTAAGTGCCTCCAGGGAGCTGAGCCGGCCTAGGGAGCACGTGCAGCCCAGAGCCAAAACCCCTCCGGGGGCTCCCAGGGCCCCTGACAGGGCCCCTGTAACGCAGACAGGAGCTTGGGGTCTGTGTCGCGAGGGTGCAAATGCCCAGACCCTGGGAGGTGCCCCACGACTGTTCTGCCGCACCCCGTCTTTCTCTCTCTCCCTCCCTCTCTCATGACGCCCTGCAGGCCAGTCAGTCACTAGAGGTCTGGCTTCCCAAGTGACTGCTCAGCCTCCAGATGGGCCCCGGCGCAGAAGCTGGTGGAGCCTGGGGCGGGGAGCTGACAGAGAAACTGGAGCCCACGTGGCCCCCCAGCAGCTCCATCTCTGTCACACTCACTTCCTTCTGCTCCCTCAGCTCCAGTGCTGGTCCAGGGATGGCTGGTCCAGCCAGGCAGACGGAGGGGAATCACCCAACAAGTGCCACATACTTCCAGGCCCCAAAGCCCAGGGCCACGGGGCTGGGGCAGGAGGGGTCTGGGGGATTCTGGACTGCTCTTAAATTAAGCTCTCCACCTGGAGACGCTGCCCCTTGGGGAGTGTGGGCTAGTGCCCGCTGTGGAACACCAATCCCATGGTGGCCCCTGGAGGGGCTGGACTGCAAACCCAAGTGAGGTGCAAGTCAGGCCACCTGCCTCGGGCCAGTTACACGAGCAAAGACCCTGGAGGGCGAGGGTGAGTGGGCGTGGGGGGAGCTGGTGGCAGCCTGGGAGTCAGACCCCCGGACTGGACTCCAGTGCTAAGCATCTCCCTGAGTTGTTCACGTCTAGGCCTCAGGTTTGCCATCTGGAAAGTGGGGCAGGCAACTCCAGCGTGAGAACGGGGTCAGGTCCTTCCAGAGGGGCAGAGAGAACATCCCCGCTCCTGGCGCACGACGTCTCCACGCCGGGACAATCCCCCTTTCGGCAGCAGCACATCTGCGTGGGAGTCACGCACGGAGGAGTGGCCAGGCCTGGCTGTCGCCCAAGGCCCGGGTGCCAGGCTGCAGGAGAAGTGTCCCTCCTCCGGCAGACCCCAATCTCAGAGAGCAGCTGTGAGGCTCCCAGAGCTCAGCTCCCCAAGGCCCAGGTGGCCGGCAAGCTCGCGGGAGACCCGCCTCAGCTGAAGCTGGGGGAACCCCCTTTTCTCTCTCACTACTTGGGGGCGGACGCAGGAGCCCACACCCAAGGCCCCACTCGTGACCGTCTGTACCTCCCAGAACAGGGGCTCTGGGCAGGCTTCCCCCCGCCTGGAAGGCTTGCTCAGGAGCTGGACCCGGGCCAGGAGAGGGGGGACATGTGGGCGTTTGCACTCTTAGACCAGGAGCCCACAGCTACGCAGATCCGCCGCTTACCCTGAACGACAGCTGTAACTTCTGGTAACTTTTTGGGGTGTTGCTCAGGGCCTGGTTCTGCTATTTATAAACCGTGTGGCTTTGCAGAAGTTACTTAAATCCTTCAAACTTTGGTTGCTTCATTTGAAAAACAAGGGCAGTGACACCACGGAGTTGATGTAAAAATGAAATGAGATAATGTGTCAGTCCATTCGGGCTGGCTTAACAGAATATCATAGACCGTGGGGCTTACAAACAATAGAACTTTATTCCTCACGGTTCTGGAGGCTGGAAGGTCAAAGTCAAGGTGCCGGCAGATTCGGAGTCTGGTGAGAACCCCCTTCCTGGTGCACAGATGGCATCTTCTCACTGTGTCCTCACGTGGAGGATGGGGCAAGGGGGCTCTCGGGGGTCTCTTTATGGGGGCACTGATCCCATTCGTGACCTAATCACATGCCAAAGGCCCCACCTCCTCATACCGTCACCTTGAGGGTTAGGATTTCAACATAAGAATTTTAGGGGACACAAAAATTCAACCTAGGGCCTCCCTGGTGGCGCAGTGGTTGAGAGTCCGCCTGCCGATGCAGGGGATACGGGTTCGTGCCCCGGTCTGGGAGGATCCCATATGCCGCGGAGCGGCTGGGCCCGTGAGCCATGGCCGCTGGGCCTGCGCATCCGGAGCCTGTGCTCCGCAACGGGAGAGGCCCCAACAGTGAGAGGCCCGCGTACCGCAAAAAAAAAAAAAAAAAAAAAAAAAAATTCAATCTAAAGCAGTGTGAAAAATGCTTAGCGAGGTAGTCCAGGGGAAGTGCTTAAAAAGGGCAGTTCTTATTAAAAAAAGTAACATGCTCATTAGGAAAAACTTGGAAAAATCTACAAAAATATAAAGAAAAATTCTATCCCCTACTAGCCGATACTTAGCCTTTTCTAAGTGTTTCGATTTCTTCCAGGCTTTTTACAATTCACACTCATACATATATTCATCATAAAATTGTGATGATACTATATACATACATTTTACACCTTTTCGCTTACTATGTAGTAAGCATTTTTACTTTTCATTTAAAAATCTTCAGACATTTTTTCAGAAACATACTTGTTAATTGCCGATAAACTCTTCTGTGACTGCATTAACCAAACCCTGCTTAATTATCGCACTGTCACTAGCCATTTAGGCCGTTTCCAGTTTTCTACAATTTCCTGTAACACTGTGATAAACAACCAGACCAGCTCTGCCTGAGCCTCAGATGACTTCCTCAGGCTACATTCCTGGAAAGGGGATTATTGGGTCCAAGGGGGGAGTCTCATAAAAGGTCTCAGATACAAACTGCAGATCACTGTTCAGAAAGATTCACCCCACTTGTCTTCCCCCAGCAGTGTCTGACTCACTGCACCCTTCTCCGAGTTGTCTGGTACAGCAGTGGGGGATGCAGCCTCTGTGGGGAGCCTGGCCCTCCTTGCGGCCACACACGCCAAGAGCTTTCACAACGTTCTCGAATAGTCAGGCCAGGCAGGGGAGCAGAACTGGAGGCAAAAATGTGGGCCGGTGCCCTGCCAGCAGAGCTGCTTTGCCTCCACACTGAACACAGAGAAGAAAACGAACTGCTCGACTTTGGGGCGTCAAGTCAGAGGCTAGGAGGAACTTTCCCTCTGTGAAGAGCACCAAATACTGGGACTGGGGCCTGTCTAGTCCTGCGGGGAGGTTTGGAAGGCAGAGAATGCTCACGGCCAGGTTCACGGGCAGCATGGCAGGGGACCCGGGCCTCAGAACAGCCGTGGAGCACGCGGCAGTACCACGGAGGCGGAGCCAGCGAAGAGGGGAGGTGGGTGGGTTTGCCGAGGTCCTGCAAGTGCCCTCCAGGCCCTGGGCTGGAGGGGTCTTCTGTGCACCATCCGCCTTGAACAGTAAATACTGCCCAAGCAGGCCCTGCTGTGGCCGCAGGACAGGAGGTTCTGTGTTCAAACATCTTTGCCCTTCTGAGGGTCCTGGGAGGCCCCCGCCATGCACCCAGGTCGGCAGTTCCTCTGTGCCCTAACTGACCCAGGCCCCCTCCCCTTTCTTTTCAGTCCTTCCTTTTTCTGAGACCATCCCCGACTTGCCTTGCAGGTGGGTTGCGAGCCACATGGGGACCCCGTCAGGCCCTTGGAGATGGCGGCCAGAGGAGCCGGAGTGAGCCCCAGCCTGGGCACCTGGTGATCCGAGGCCTCCTCACCTCCTCCCATGCCTCCTCCTTCCCTCCTCTCTCTACGAGCTTCCTCCAGCCCTTTAGGGCAGGAAGGCCAGGTGGAGGTGACGCAGCGGCTGCCGAGATCGGCCAGTGCCTGGAGCTCGGCCCACCGGGAAAATCCACACGGTTCACCTACCCACGGCCCCTGGGCAGGTGCCTGTGTGTCCAAAACCCTGTTTATGGTACCCCCGCCTCCCACGCCTGCCCTGGGTCTTAGCCTGTCCCCAAGTGCTGCTCGCTCCAGGCGTGGCCCTGTTCAGACACACGCCTCCCCATGTGCTCCTGAAACCCCCTCGGTCAAGCAGCGATCGAAAAATCCTCCCTCTTCCGCTGCCTTCCTGTACTGACCCACAGAAAGGTGCTCACAGGCCCCGCCCCACTCTGTCTCAATAAAAAATGTCTGTGGCTCTCATCCTGGGACCTTGAGAGAATCTCCAGCCCCACATGCAGACGGTCAGCCTGGTGACTTGTCATCTCCTAGGTTTTGGTTCAGGCTACTTGTGACCCCCCTCTGGGGACCCTGAGAGCAAGCAAGTTACTACTGGCAAAACTGCACCAATGTCCTGGAACACAGGGTCTCACCACCTCCTGCTACCACCACTTAACTTCTTTTTCTCTCTCTTTTGGCAATACTTGTTGTCATGGAGATTCTAACACAATGGGGCAGGTAGGAAGCCTGTTGCTTGGCAACGAGATGCTGGAGGTACCGGATTGGCTGATGAGATCTGAGGGAGCAGCAAGGATGCTGAGGGAAGGTGGGAGAGTGGAGAAGCACCCTGGGGGAGCACCAAGTTCGGGGCGGGGGGAGGGGAGCCGACGAGAGGACCGGGTGAAGAAGAGAAAAGGGAACCCGAACGTCCCCGGGGGCTGGGTCACCCTGTGTATTTGCTCTGGTGCCCTCAGTAAAAACAAGGCAAAATAAACACACAGTACTGTATTTTCATAGCTCTGTTTACACTGCAGCAGGATGGATGGAGATTTCAACAAAAAGAAGGTCCTACACGACAGAGTGGGAAATGGTACAGGAAGACCCTCCGGCACAGCGGAAAGAGCAGGACTTGAGGTTGAAAATTTGGATTTGAAGCTCAGCCCCACCCATTCCTCGATGTGTGACACCATCAAACGATAGCGTCTTAGCGTCAGTTTTCTCATCTGTCAAATGGGAACAGCAGCTTGCACCTCCCAGGGCTGGTGTGATGAGCGCCAACCAGCAGGTAGCGGGAGCTCAGGAAGTGGTCGCTAGGGTCACTAGGGGGGCCTTTTGTGACCCACCATTCCTTGTTCTCTTAACCACCATCATCATGACCAAGATGGAAAGGTCACGTGGAATGGAGAGAGCCTGGCTCCCAATGCCCAGCTGGCTTCCACCCAGACTCACGCACCTACTGTCTGAGACCCAGTCAGGCCCCCAGTCTCTCTAGGGGCCAGCTGTCCGTCCGTGAAATGGGGTAATAGTCTGTCCCTAGGGACGCCATCAGGAGGACCAGATTCAAGTGGGCTCATGACAAGCCTGTGCCCGTCCTGACCCCCCAGTGGGTGCCCTAAATGCCCTAAAAGCCAAGGCACCATCCCTGAGTCCACGCCCAGGTCTGTGCTCCGAGGCGTAGAGCTTGGCCCCAGACTTTCAGTCTTCCTTCAAGGAAGGGATGGCTCAGCAGTGCCGGTGCCCTTCCCAGCACCCAGGTCACACGTGACCCCGGAGAGAGGAGAGAGCGCGCGTGCGGGCGCACAGAAGACGAAGCAAAGGCACATCCTCCAGGCTAATCGCCGAGCGCGTGAACGTGTCCAGAACAGTGGCTTCTGTGGGCAGACACAGAGGCGGCAGCCACAGGCGAGGACACACCACGGCCACCCCTGCACGCGTCATAGCGAGGCGGCGGGTCCAGGCTGGGACTCTCTCAGGACCGCCACGCGGGCGTCCCCAAGTCACAGAAGAAGAGGAGCTCAGGGGGGCAGGGCTGACCTGGGTTACCTGGGCAGGTGGAGCCTCGGCAAACTACTGGCTGCCTCGCAGGACGGCGACTCCGCAAACTGCTTCGGGCCCATAAAGTTCTGGGATGATTCCTGATGTGGAGCCTGAAGCCCTCCTGCTGTTATTTTTTGGTTCTTTCCTCAGAGAGCAATGCAACGGGCTGAGCAGGGAAACGGCTCACCAGCTTCAAGGGTCACGCCAGGACCAGGGAGGGGGCAGACAGGTGGTCACACAGCCACCTTGCTGTCTGCAGCTCGCCCCAGCCCAAGCCCCCAACGCTGAAGCCCTCTGTGGTTTCGAAGCTGACTTTTCCAATAATGCCACAGGCATCAGAGGGATGCTGGTACCACTTCTGCTGGGCCTGAGGCAGGCTTGCCAGGCTAGGGCGGCCGTGAGTGTGGGCCCGGGGGCCTGGGGACAGCCCGCCCTCCTGGGGTAGCCCGGCTTAGAGCAGCCTCCGCGCGGGCCCTTTTCTCGGGAGGCCTCGGCAGGCCTGGCCCTGGGGCCCACACCTGAAGGACTCTTAAGTGATTTCACGGTTTAGGAAAGGATTAATTCAAGAACACAGTTACTCCGGGTCTGACAGCGTTCAGGTCTTTTTCTCCTGCGCTGGGAGGAAACAGGGAGAAAAAAGCTGTGATTGCATCAACAAAAGAGATTCAGGGGAGCAGCCCTCTGACACTCGTGGCCGGCATGATCCTTTTGGACCCCTGAAGGGTGGACGTTTGCAAAACCCTGCCCTCTGGTGGGGAGGGGAGGGGCAGGTGTGAGCCCCAGACCGGGGGCAGGGGCGGGGGAGCAATTGGTGCCCAAGCCAGGCAGGGCTCAGCAGTCCAAAGGGCTTGTGGGGACCCTGCTGCAGCTCCCATGAGTGGGTGGAAAGGGGTGCGGGGGGCCTCCCCCACTTTAGCTTCAAGTTGATCTGTTTTAAACCTTGGCTCTCCACGTGAGATTCCATTTAGACGATGTGTTTGAAGACTCCTCCAGTTGAGTCACTCCCTGGAGTTGGATGGGGATCGGTGACCAGTAGGGCTTTAATCAGTCTGTCTTGGACCAGAAGCTGGGAGGGGAGACCCCCTGGGGGTCAGAGAGCTCAGGAAGAAGGAAAGGGAAAAAGCAGGTTTACTGACTCAACTTTTGCAGAGGCCCTGGGAGGGGGCCAACCTTCAGACTCCAGGTAGGGGACCACTGGAGCTGGAGGGTGGTCATTTCCGGATAAACCGGATGCAGGAGCTTTGCCCCTGGAGGGCACTCTGCTTTCCCACGAGGATGGAGGGATCAGACACCGAAGCAGGCTAAGCCTCACTATTCTTGAATTTCCTGACTCATCTTTGTTCTTTTTTTGTCTCTCCCTCCACCTTTTAAAAAATAAAGTTTGGGCTTCCCTGGTGGTGCAGTGGTTGAGAGTCCGCCTGCCGACGCAGAGGACACGGGTTCGTGCCCCGGTCCGGGAAGATCCCACATGCCGCGGAGCGGCTGGGCCCGTGAGCCATGGCCGCTAAGCCTGCGCATCCAGAGCCTGTGCTCCGCAACGGGAGAGGCCACAGCAGTGAGAGGACTGCGTACCGCAAAAAAAATAATAAATAAAGTTTATATTTTGAAGTAATTTCAGACTTACAGAAAAGCTGCAAAGATAGTACAGAGTCCCCGTGTGCCCCTCATCCAGCTGCCCTCATGCTGAAGCTTCACATATCCCGGTACATTTGTGAAAACAAAGAACTTAACATCAGCTCATTACTGTTGAGTAAACTACAGACTCTATTCAGAGTTCACCAGTTTCTCCACCAATGTCTTTCTTCTGTTCCAGGACCCCCCACTGCAGTTAGCTTCCCCTACATTTTAAAATTTAAAATTTCTTTTGCGAAGTCCAGCCTGTCCGCACCGTGCTCCAGGGGACGAGGAGAAAGCATCTGGGCTGCTGGCACTTGGGAGTGACGGGGCGCGGGGGATTCTGGGCAGGTCTCTGCTGGAGCTTTCCTCTGCGCGAATGGACGTCATTCAATGGTACTAAGGCTTTTAAGGGTGACTGTGGGGTCTCTGTCCCCAAGAGCTATAGGAATGAAGAGACCACAGTCACAGCTGAGCTGCCCTGCTCCAGACCCTTCCCCTCCAGGGCACACAGCCTGGCTGGAGCTGCCCCCTTGGTTAGGAGCCCAGGATTTGGCCTGATTTCACAACTCAGCCTGTTTCTGAGCACAGAAGATTTGGTGATGAACAGCAGGAAGAGGGAAGCTGAGAGGGGCCTGCATCTCCGCCGAATTGTTTCCAAATAAAGTGTTATTTTTCCCCTCTCAAGCTTTCCCTGGAGATGACTGTGGAGCTTAAAACCCACTAAATCTCTCTCCTTGTTTATGGCACAGACACCCCCTCCCTCCCTCCCTCTGTACCTTAGCATGGTCTCTTTCAGATCAATTACGCTAGGGGTGCTAAGAGTCAGAGCCCGTGCTAGGAAGCCTGCCTGATGGTCCCCTGCCCCTAAAAGGGGCTCACGGGAAGGGCTTTGATTTCCTAGAGACACAGATTTGTGGGGAGGAGCTCCCAAGACTGGAGCATCAGAGCAGGCCCTGCGTCTGGCATTTGGGGGGCTGGTACCCTGATGCAGAACTGCCAGGAAATCCACCCCCCTGTGGCAACCGTGGGCCAGGGCCTCTCAAAGCCCCCAACCAACTTGTTTTGTGCTCTGTGGCCTATGATGGGGTCTGTACCTGGGCCAGCCAGCGACAGACTAATGGACTCAGGTGCTTGTCCCTGAGTGCAGGTCACGGGGAGGCTGGCTAACGGGCTTTGCAGATATAAATCCTTTGTTCCCCATTGCCACTGAAAAGAGGGCTTTGGAAGAAAAGGAGTCCCCTTCCAGCCAGAAAGATTGGGTTGGACACAAGAAAATGACAAGGCAAGGATCCAGGAAAGACCGCAACAAGGGATCCGAGAGCAGCGCGACCTCGTCGTCCCAGAAGGCCCACCCCGACCCGCTGTGGGATCCTGCTTCCCGGGGGACCACCCTGGACTGGTAAAGTCCACGTAGGAGGCAGCCGGCCAGCTGGCAGAGGTCTGCCTTGTTCTCCTCGTGGCCACGTGGGGCTAACAGAAGCCCCGACCCCAGGAGAGGGTCCAGAAGTGCTTCCTGAAGGGCAGAGCCCTCCTGATTCTAACACCCCACCTGACGATGGTCACCTGTCCAAGGAAGGCAATGGGGGTACGATGCCCCCTGGAGGGCTCTGCCGGCCCCAGAGAGAGAGCACACCTCTCTCCCATCCACCCATCACCAAGCTGGAGCCGCAGAGCGGGGCTGGCGTCCTAACAGGGCCTCTACCAGCCAGCAATCAACAGTCAGCAGGACGCCTGCCCTCACCTGCCGCCTTTGCTTCCATCACCCTGGCTCCATCCATAAGGTGGGGATGCATTCGACGCATGATGAACTTGAGGTTTGGAGAGTGTGAGAGATGGTCCAAGGTCACAGAGCTACAGCCAGGTTCCCGATTCCAGGCCAAGGATGTCTGGTCAGACCTGTGGTCCTGCCGGCTTTTCGTGACCCCTGCACCCCCGTGCCACGGCCCTAACTCAGGTCCCTTTATTTCTCACCAGGACAGACGCCTTGTTCTCCTGCCCCGCGGCTGGTCCACTCACACCATTTCCTCGCTGCGGCCACAGGACCCGGCCAAACTGTGGGGCTGACCACGACTCCCCCGTGTAATCAAACCAAGCTTCTTGGGGGCCCCGAGACCCCCCTCGACTTGACCTCTCATTTCCCAGCCTCACCTCCCAGCCTCTCCCTCTCGGACTTTACCCTCCAGTCTTAGCCCCCCGCCTGCCCCTACCACGTGGCTTCAAGTCTTCCTCCAGCTAACTTCTCTTCACCCTTCCTGCTCAGCTTGGACATCGTCCCCTCTAGGAGAACCCCCGGGCCCCCTGGCACCGTCTGCACAGCTGGTTCTCTGTCTCCGTGGGTCTCGGGCTCAGCTCCAGAGTTCAGGGGATGGAGGAGCCTGAGACTCCGGCACCAGGTGCCCTGAGCTCCGCTGCTCGTCCAGTCCAGGTGGGGGTGTGGGTCCCGGGGCCCAGGAAGCCAGGCTGGGCAGGGACGCCTCACCTCTGCATGCTGAGGGGGCCATGGGAGGGAGGGAGGAAACGAGAGGCAGCTGGGGAGGAAGCAGGCCGGGAACGTGTCCCCACTGAACAGGAAGCAGGTGGGACGCTGTGCACAGCTTCCTGAGGCCTGGGGGGAGGGGAGGAAATCTCGCCCCTTTGCTGGACCGGCTGCTGGGTGCCCCCAGCTCGGCCTCCAGCCCCAGTGGGCACAGTGGGAAGGGGTCTTCTCAAATCCTCCCCTCGGGCTGTAACCAGAGGCCCCCGGGGCGTGTCAGCGGTTACGTGAGGCTGTGGTCTGCACAAGGAGACTTACCCGGAAGCCCCGGGTAAGCAGCTGCCTTCAGGCTGGGGCGGGAGGTGGCGGAAGGTGTGGGGGGCAGCGGGGCGAAGGCTGGCATGTGTGTGGCCTGGGAAACGCCGGACGGTAGGGGACGGGCAGCAGGCGGGCTGCAGGAGGCCTGGACCTCTCCCTCTCCTCACCCCCTTCACCCACCCCTTTCTCATCCTTCCTCTTATCAAAGGCTCCTGCTCAGGGGTCATTTCCTTTCATCCCACCCCAGACCCACTGCTTCTCTCTTGTTAACTCCCACCCCACCTGGCTGGGAGCTCTCCTGGGCGGGACCGTATCTGTGCATCGTTGCACCTCCTACGCCCATGTACACAGTAGACGCTCAGTCAATGAGGTCCAGTAGACGGCCACATGGACCAGCCTGGGAATGATGGGAAAGGGCCCTCACAGCCAGCCTGGTGGGAGAGGTGGGCCTGCAGCTGGACCAGGCCTACCATTCGGAGGAGGAGTGACAAGGCCGACGTTTACGGCCACTCCCCACCTGCTCGGCACCTGCCTCAGCCCAGCTCATCTTCACAAAACCCAGGAGGCAGATAACCTCACCCTCTCATTTTACAGCGGAGGAAACCTGGGTCCCCAGCTACGTGGCGGGTCCAGTGGCCACCGCAGCAGGCCACTCCCTTCCCGGTGATACAGTCAGACTAGAAGCATGAGCGACCCTCCGATGCGTTCGTGTCCCTCCCTCGGGGCCACAGGAGGTGGAGAGCGGAGCAAAGACCTCGCCCTTTGCTGATGCTCAGAACGGACGCATGCTGCTTCGCTCCCCTACCCGTCCCCGTCCCGTCCCCGTCCCCGTGGAGGAGGGGCAGAGACCCTCTGCTGGGTGTTCCCCTTCTCTGTCTGACCCCCGACGCTGGTCTCTCAATCCCTGGGGCAGAGAGCGGGCAGTGGGCCACAGAGGGCCCCTGGGAGAGCCTCCTGCGGGCCAGGCCCCTGCTGGTTTCAGCAGGCTCCGTGCTGGACAGCTCCCAGGGCCCCGGCGGTGCAGCTGCTCAGGCCTGCTGCTCTGCCTGGGTCTCTGCTCAGGTCTCTGCTGGGCCAGGCCAGCTACGGCGAGGGCCAGCTCCCTCCCTGCTGCCCCCACCTCACCCCACCTCTCCCGACCCGACACGTGTCACAGGGAGAATCCTGCCGAGCTGCCCTCAGGAGTTAGGCCCACCTCCCGCCTGCCTTGCCCGCCCCCTCCCTCTGTGGGAACCCAGCGGCTCAGCCGTCCTCCTGGTGAACGTGGGCTCCACGGAGGGCTCTGCTAGAGCCTGGTCTGACCCGGCTCCTCCTCGGCTACTGGTCCCGAGCTGGCCTCAGTTAGTCTGACCACAGACCCCTACGCAACCGGCTCTGAAGGCTTCTTCCCGCGGCCTCCCCAGACCCCGTGCAGCCTGGGCGCGGCCTCGTCTTCCCATTCTGGCGCGCCTCCTCCCTTCCTTTCTCCTGGGTCGTCCCAAGAGCCCCAATCTTCCCAGCTCGGGGGCCTTGGGGCGCACAGCGCGGCAGAGAGGAGCCCCGCCGGCACAGTGCCGGGGTGACCGCCCGGGAGGGACTTTTGAGCCTCCTGTGGGGCCGGGGTGTGCGTCCCACCCCCGCAGACAGACCAGACCCCCCGGCTCCCAGCTCCTGGCCTCTCAGGATGCTCATGCACTTGGTCTCTTCTCCCACCTGCTCTCGGGGTCGTCCCACTACAACGACCCGTGGGGCCAAAAGTGAGACTGAACACCCGCTCCATCCCGGGGGCCTCCGCTGGCCCCAGGCTCCTGCCTCCCCCACAGCCGGGCTGGAGCAGAGGCGGGAAGGGCGGGGCCGGCGGGGGGAGGAGCCTGCCCCGGGGCCCTGGGGTCCCCAGCCTGACGGTGAGCGCAGACAGCACCCAGGCTCCGGCCACGCTGCTTGCCCACCCCCACCGGAGTACCAGCAGAGGCCCCGTCATCGAGACGCACTAAAGACAGCAAGCACGGTGCACGCCCGGCGCACAGAGGCCAGAAGAACTGCTGAGACGAGGAGGAATCAGAAGAGCACGGGGCCAGCAGGTGCCCAGCACTTGGATACGCTCTCGGTTCTGGATTTAGTGCTGCAAACCTCTGGCTCATCTGTGTCTAGGCAGTGCCCCGGGGCCTGACGACCTGGGGAAAAGCTGACTAGGGCCAAAGACGGCAGTGGTCCAGGTTGTGGAGCCTGGGGTCCCCGGGCTGGGGGAGAGCAGAGGTCTTAATTTAGGGGCCTTCAGTTGCCCCGCGCTCGCCCCCTCCAAGGGAGGGGAAGTTGTCTCCGGCCTGGAGCGGATTGAAGCCTGAGAACCAGCGTCGCCCCGACCTGCTGACAGGCATGGTGGGACTGATGGATGAGCCAGGCCTGCGCTGGAGACTGACCGCGGCTGGGAAAGGCGTCAGGCACCGAAGGCCCACGAGAGCCAGGCGCGGCGTGGGTGATTGGACACCTCTGCCCCCGGCCCACGCTGAGCCGCTGAGCGCTAGGTCGCAGCCCCTACTCAGCCCCAGAGACCCAAATTTCTGCCTTCCGAGGGACCCACTGCTTGTGGCTTGGAGACGTCTTTGTTGTGTTTGTCCACAGAGACCCCTGGTGATGGGGAGGAGGGTGAGGGGACGTGGCCCCTAGCTGAGAACAGCAGCCTCTGAGAGTGACGGGGCCACCCACGGAACCCAGTCGCCACTGGACTCGCACCTGGTCTGCAGGTGCAGCTCCGATGGGAGATAATGTTCCCGGGCCACCTGCCCCTCCAACAGCGAGCCTCCGTTTGGCCATCTGTGCCACAAGACCTGGCTCAAAGCAACCTCACGTCCTGTGGCACAACCATTCGCCTTGTCCTGCCACGCTTCACGACTCAGCCTTTAGAGCACGATCCTAACACCGCCTCTTCCAGGAAGGCCCCCATCCTTCAATTCCCGATCCCCACTCACTGTCGACCCCTCACAGCCACTAAGGGGACAAGCGAGCAAGGCGTGGCCTGCAGAGCACCGGCCTGGTGGTCAGGGGACCCTGCTGTGTGCTCTAGGGAAGCCCTCGCCCACTCTGTTTCCTCTGCTTCCTCAGCAGCAAAGCGAGGAGCTGAGCCAGGCGCCCTCCAGACCCCACTCTAGGCCTGGCGGTGGTTTGCGCCTCCCTCCCCGTGTCCCCGCCTTTGCAAAGTGACCGTAGGCTTTCTGAGGGCTGAGGGCAAGGCCTGTATGTCTCCCTCAAACCCTGATCCAGGGTTGTGTCGCCACTGCTGGTTCCGCCAAGATTTGCTGAGGGCAGACGTCGGGGGGGTGCGTACGGAGCAGTGGGGGCTGAAGGCAGAGGAGGGGCGAGGCAGGCAGCGTTTGGAACAGTAAAGGCCCAAACCTAGGAAGCTGGCTTCCCGCTGGGTGGGGCAGCTTCCCACACCTCAGGGCCCTTCCCCTCCCCCAGGGGGAGAGGAGGGGGGCGCAGAGGGGGAAAGGAGCTCAGCCTGCGTCTAAGGTGTCGCCGAGCCCTGTGCCTCATCTCGCCCCAGACCGTGAGCGGCGTGTCCGTGAGGGAGGTGGACATCTGGGGCTCTGGGCCCGAGTAGCGGCTGCAGCCGGGAGCTCGGGGATGGCGCTGTCGTTCCAGTCTCCCCACCTCCTGACTCAGCTTTCTCCCTCTCTGGGACCTCGCATGGGGGTGGGGGATTCTCAGCCACAGGGAACGGCGCACCTGGGGTGGGCCCAGGGGTGAGGCTGTGGGTCTCCTTCCCAGAGGCCAGCACTGAGGGCAGCAGAAGAGCTGCAGAGATCTGCATACATCTGCATACATCTGCATACATCTGCATCCATTTGTTTGTGCTGCTTTCCCCAGCGCCAACCCGCTCCCCACGCCGCCCCCCTTGATGCCAGGCCTGGTCAGCCCCTCCCCAGGCGGGAGCAGTGGGGGCCCCCCCAGCCATGACGGAGCCCTGGGCTGGGCCCTGACACTGAGAGGCTGTGCAAACGGCCCTTTCCCTCCCTACCACCTGACAAAGAGGCCCTGGGGCACACTTCTCCTTGTGGGACCAACCCGTCACTTGCTGCTAAGGGGTGACAACCACGCAGCCTCGCTCCTCTGCCTCTTCCTCCCAGGTGACCCCCTGGTGCCTTGAGTGGAGGAGAAAATCCGGAGTGTAGAGCCAGAGAGACGCCTTAGGGATCTTGGAATCCAAGAGCCTGTCTTACAAGGAGGCAAAGGAGCGGGCTGGAAACTCAGCCCCATCGTCCTCCTCAGAGCAAAGTACATTCTCGTAAGAAGAGAGGTGATGAAGAAAAAGACAGGTGCCAGGCTGGATGGCGCTGAAGCTGCAGAAACAGGAAGCAGCAGAAGGGCACCAGGAGCGCCAGGTGGGGGTATCGTGGGTGAGCCAGTCACAGAGTCGGAGGCGCAGTCAGGCCGCGGACTCCTAGCTCTGCCCGGGACCGCAGGACCGTCCAGCCTCACCCCTTCCTTCCCGGTGCCCGGCCATGTGCTCAGCTGAACAGGTGGAGGGAGGCCTGGCTGACAAAGCTGATGAGCCTGAGGCCCGGCCCAGCCCCGGCTGTGACCAGATGCTCTGCCCTGGCCCCCAGCTGCCCCCCAACCAAGCAGCAGTCCCCACCCCCCTGCACACCCTCCCCGCTGGTCTCGGGCACCTACCACCTGAGTCCAGAAAGGCAAGGCGGGGGTTGCCGGGGCCAGGAAGCAAGGGATCAACAGAAACTTTCTGAAGAGCTGGAAATGTTCTAAATCATGCTTGTGATGGCAGTTAAAGGACTGTATCCGTCTGTAAAAGCTCGTTGGGTTTCATTTCCTGTAAAGTGTACCTCAATAAACCTGCACAGGTACTAAGTCAGGCAGGGCCTCACTCCTGGGGACATTTTAGGCTGGAACTAGAGGCAGCAGGTGCCTGGAGTCGGGGGGCTGGTTACACTCCCTACCCGTCCTTTACTAGTGACATGGCCTTGGGTGCTTACCAACCTGGCCTCGACTCTCACTTTCTGATCTGTGAAGTGGAGACGCTGATGTCCTCCTTATAGGGCGGCTTTAAGGAAGAAGCTATACAACTTAACACTTGGTGATGACCCCATAGTATGTGCTCAGGTAATAACAACCACAAGCGTTCTCTGCCTTGTTTTACATATATTAACTCATTTAATGTCACAGCAACCCTACAAGGTAGTAAATATTATTATCCTCATTTTCTAGATGTCTATTTCTCCTTTGCTTCTCTGGAAAGTGGGAATTCTCAACCTGTCCCCATCCAGTTCTCTTGGGTACGCACCAAGAAGTAGAATTGCCGGGTCAATTGGCCTCTCCGTGTTTAACTTTTTGAGAAATTGCCAAACTGTTCTCCAGAGCAACTGCACCATTTTACGTTCCCACCAGCAATGTATGAGGGCGTCCATTTCCCCACATTCTTGTCAACCCTCGTTATTGTCTTTTTGATAACAGCCATCCTAGTGGCTATGAGGTGGCATCTCATTGTGGTTTTGATTTGCATTTCCCTGATGACTAATGATGTTGAGCATCTTTTCAAGTGCTTGTTGGCCATTTGTATGTCTTCTTTGGAGAAATGTCTATTTAAGTCTTTTGCCCATTTAAAAATTACTATTTGTCTTTTTTATTGTTGAGTGCAAGAGTTCTTTATATATTCTGAATACTGAACTCTCGTCAGACGTATGATTCGCAAACCTTTTCCCCACTCTGTGGGCTATCTTTTCACTTTCTGGATGGTGTCCTTTGAAACACCAAAGTTTCACATTTTTTTTTAAACTCTTTATTGAATTAGTTACAATATTGCTTTTGTTTTTTTATGTTTTTGGTTTTTTGGCCATGACGCATGTGGGATCTTAGCTCCCCGACCAGAGATCGAACCCGCACCCCCTGCATTGGAAGGTGAAGCCTTAACCACTGGACCTCCAGGGAAGTCCCCCAAGTTTTAAATTTTGATCAAATCCAATTTATGGATTTTTCCTTTGGTGCCTGTGAATAAAGAATTCTGTGGAGCCTTTTCTATGTTAATGCGGATAGATATTCCAAGAGGCAGCTGGACTGGACTGCTTTTCCAAACTGTAGCTGACCACAGGGACCCACCTGCGTGCCCCCTTCACAGGACATCCTGCAGCACTGGAAGCCACAGGACACGCTCTGAGATGTGCGGCTACCGGGCCCTCAATGCTCCACAGAAAAGCCCTCGGCAAAAGACGAGGCACCACAAATCCAGAATCCTCAAACCTGGGGCATCCAGCCCAGGGCCCAACCTCAAGGAGCTGCTCAGATCTTGAGAGACGGGGTGGGGGGTAAAAGCGGGGCCCCCGATGACGGTCCCAGTGGGGAACCCGGTCAGGGAGCATCGTCTTATCTGCCGGGCTTGGCAGGGAAGGGCTGGGGAGGCGGGTGGGAGGAACTCAGTCAGCTGCTTCCAGAGTGAGGACTCAAGGCCTGCCTCTCACTCGTCTGAGCTCCTCAGTTTGCAGACGCAGGGCCTCTTCCCCCCACTCCCTCCCTCCTGGGGCTCCAGGGTCTGGGCTCCCTGCCAGCCAGCCAAGAGCTTCCTGGACCCCCTCCAGCCCTGTCTGCTCCAGACTCTCCCCAGACCCCTCTCTTTGGATGACTCAGGAGCAGACTAGCCATCTGTGCAAAAGGCCCAGGATCAGGACCTTGGTGAAGCATCCGAGCTGTCCCAGCCTGTCAGCCGACCGATGGGTAAGCCCAGGCCAGCTTCTGTGGACTCAGGAGAGTCTAGAAACGGGCCCAGGAGGGGTCTCAGCAGGCGGCAGGGGGCTCTGCTGCGCACAAGCTCATCCCAGCCTGGAGCAGCTGATGATTTAACAGCTGTGCTCCATCTCTGGGCTCAGTTTACCCAGTGCCTGAAGATTATATAAACTCTTTTATTTTTCTTTCAGGGTCTGCACACACTTCTCAGGCAATCTCTCAGTCACACTGGAGACCAGAGGGAATGTGGTTCTTTCTCATTCATTCTTTCCTGGACAAACCATGATTCCAGAGAAGTTAAGGGGTCAGAATTCAGACCGCTTTGTCTTAAGTTAGGTCACTTCTCCCGCTGCATTCAGCCCCATCTTGTAAGGAGTCCTTTAGGTGGGCAGCCCTCTTAGTACACGGGGTCATGGAAGGAGCAGTGGCTTTGCAGCCTCATCAACGTGGAGTTCAGCCCAGAGTCCTCTGTGTACTGGATGTTTGGCTTTGGACAACTTATTCAATCTCTTTGGACAACTTATTCAATCTCTCTGAACCTTATTTCCTCACATTTAAAATGGGAAAAATGATACACGTGCAAGTCCTGGCACATGCTGGTGGTTCAGTAAATGCTCATTTCCTTCCTTCTCAAATTGTGTTGTATAGAAGAAATCATCGTGGGTAATGGGATTTCTCAGTTGGAAAGGATCTCGGAGGTTATCCAGTTGGATTCCCTAATTTTTCAGAGGAAGAAACTAGAGAACAGAGAGATTAAGTGACTTGCTGAAGGACACACTGCGACGTGGGGCTGCAAATCCTATTAAATTCAAGTCCCTTTGGGCAGTTCAAGGTCCCAGCCAGCAGATCCCCCAGCACAAGCAGCTCTGGTCATCGGGCCATGTACACGCTTCATCTAGAAGCACAGGGTCTCGACTGCGGGAAGGACTGTTCGTACACAGCTGGGTAAGACCCGGGGTGTACACAGTTACTCAAGGGAGCCGACAGCTCGAGCAGCTTCCCGGGCAGAAGGGCGGGGAGGAAAGGGTTCCCAGGGTTCAGAGAAGGTCACCTGTCTGCCCAAGGTCACCCAGCGAGGCTGTGACAGAGCCCTTCCCATCAGCCCCAGCTGCCTGCGGAGCTGGCTCTCCTAGGACCACAGCCTCCCAATGACAGCCGGGAAGGGGTTAATGCCAACCTCCACTGGCCTCTGCAGGTGCTGCTCCTGAGAGAAAGCCCTCAGCAGAGTCTGCAGATGATACAGCAGGAGATAACGAGCTTTCTGTCTTAATTGCAGCCGAGAAACAGGCTGGGCTTGTTGGTGGCCTGGACAATTAACACAGCTGGGCACCGGGATGCTGGGTCCTGGCGGGGGCCTTGCCCCAACAGGCCCTCTCCAAGTGCGGGGATCAAGGCCACTGTCCCCACACGGGTGAGCCGGGTGCAGCGGGGGCCAGGCCAAGCAGAGAGGAGCCCCGGGACGCCCACATGGGCTGGCCCCGCCCAGGCCTCGGCGGGGGAGATGCTGAGATAGGTGGCACACGGGCTCCAAAGGCTGGGGAGACGGGGAGCAACGAGCACTGGAGCGTGACATCAGGAGGGGGCGTGAGCTTGGACTTCACGAGGGGAGTGGCTGTGTCCGGGGTCGGGTCCAGCCTGTTGACGGCGTCGAGGGCTAGGCCCCGGGTCACCAGGCTGGGCGGACATGGGCCTCGATGCTCTCCTTGGCCCCCTGCAGAGCACACTTCCCCTGGGGTCACCAAGCCGTCAGAGGTCCCAGGCACTGCACAGGACTCCCTTCCTGAGCCCCTTGGGCCCCAGGCCCTGCTCTCTGCCCCTGCTCACGCCACGCTCTTCCCCGTGTGTGGCGGGGGACAGCCGAGCCCTGCAGGACCCTGGCCCAGGGTCCTAGCTCTGGCTCCTGGCTGAGTCCTGCCAGCGCAGCCCTGGCACCGGGGGCCTCCCTCCCTCCCCCTCTCCCTCAGGAGGCAGCGCGGGCAGCACTTAGGAGGCCCCGGGCCTGCCCAACTGGCCCTCTGGCTCCACAGGTGCCTGGTCCTCCTGCCAGCAGTGGAAGCCACTTCCTCCTCTGTGTATCCCTCACAGAGCGGGCTCCCCTCGTGATGCTTTCCTCCTGGGAACATGGAATGTGGTCCCGGTAAGACTGATCCAGCCTCGCCAGGGGCCTGCTCTGACCTTCCCCGCCCTCCTCTCAGCATGGTGGCAACTCTCTGATCTCAAGTGTCAAAGCCTCCATGAGTTTCACTTCCATCTCCACGTGATGTTCCCAAGCCCATTCCTCTCTCCGGCTTTAACGTCCTGCTGAGACATGTCTGTCGTCCTCACTGGGCTGTTCAGACTCTCCAGACCCAGCGCGTCCACAGCCGGACTCCTCCTTCTCTCAGCCGGGGCTCCCTCCTCCCGCCTCCATTCCACCCTGCAAATCTTGTCTCCTAAGTATCCCTCGCGGTCATCCCTGCGGTCCACCTCCACCACCGCTGTCCACGTCCGACCCTCGCTTGAACCCTGACAGAACCCCGCTCGCTGGCCTCTGCACTTCCTGTGTCATCCCTTCCAGGATGACTGGCCAGGAATACAAATCCGACTGTATCACTTCACGCTTACACCTTCAGGTTAGCACAGCACACAGTGCGTTCTGTGGTCGTCCCCACTCCCTCCCTCTGCCAGCTTCCTGGGTTTCCTCACAGCCCTCCCTTCCAGCCATGCCCCAGCCTCTGCAAACAGCCTGCAGCGAGCTATCTGAACCCTGGTGCTTTCTGATGCCTCTAAGCCTTTGTACCTGCTGTGTTCCCTGCTGGAATGCCCTGTCCTACCGTGTCCAGCCAGAAGTCTGCTTATCTTTCACAGTTTAGCTCAAGTATGATGGCCTCTAAGAAGCCAGCCCTGCCCCCACCCCACCGCCTTCCAGCCCCCAGCACACGGCATCTAGTCTCCCAGCAAAATACTTAGACTGCACTCTTTGATCTATTCCTTTGCACATCTGTCTCCTCTCCTTTGAGCTCTTTGAAAGCAAAAAATTAATTTCATTTGTCTCTGCATCCCCAAAGGTTGGCATAGCCAGGTGTTCAAAAATAATTCTGGGAAGCTGTGGAGTACTTCTCCCTGTTAACCCATGAAGTACAACTAAAAACCCTGGACGTCATACATAAAACAAACACAAGAGCACCCTAAAAGGTGGAGAGAAAAAGCCAGATTGGAAGGGAACCTCCCGAGGTTCTCATGATGGTGAGGTCCCTGGGTTTTCTTTCTGCCTCATGTATCCCAGACTTGGAGTTGAAGAAGCCAGCAACTCAGTGACGCCAACGGGCACAAACGAAAAAAGACCCAACAAAAGCCTGCTCTCTCCAGCTAAGGGACCAGGAAAGAGGGAGCCTAGCAAGATAGAAAACTTGTGGACAATAACTGCTCCACTCCAGCCCACAGCACAGTTCAGCCACCTCCACCCACGCCAGCAAATGCTGAGTGGGGACCAGAGGCCACCCTCCCTCCCCAGGCGGAAGCTGCAGTGAGACCCCTGACAGGGTGGTGTCAGAATGGGCCAAGTTGGAGCAGGACCCCCCCACCCACTGGTAGTGAGGCCACGACCCCCAGTTCATTGTCAGTGGAGACCCAGGGCAGAGCTTGGATGCCCACCCCCAGCCAGTGGCAATGAGGAGCAGAGAACAGAAGATATAAAGAACCAAATGGGAAATTTCCAGCTGAAAAATAGAAGAGTTGAAATAGAAATCTCAGTGGATGGAATCAACAGCAGAACGGAAGAGACGGAACAAAGAATCCGTGAACTAGAAGACAGAACAACAGAAACCGCCCAGGATGAGCAGCAGAAAGAGCCACTCAAGTATGATGAAAAAAATAAGCATATTCTTAGGGACCAGAAGACCTCATTCATGTCCTCACGGTCCTAGTAAGAGAGGGGAAGGGGATGGAGCCGACAAAGTACTCTAAGACAGGGGTCCACCACCCCCAGTCATGGTCCGTGGCCTGTTAGGAACCGGGCCGCACAGCAGGTGAGCAGCAAGTGAGCAAAGCTTCATCTGCCGCTCCCCATCGCTTGCATTAACACCTGAACCATCCCCCCAGCACTGGTCTGTAGAAGAATTGTCTTCCACGAAACCGGTCCCTGGTGCCAAAAAGGCTGGGGACCACTGCTCTAAGACATAACGGCAGAAAATGTCCCAAAGTTGGTAAGAGACATAAACCTACTGATCCAAAAAGCTTAGCAAAAGACAAACAGGATAAACCTAAAGAAATTCACAAGACACATCACAATTACACTTCTGCAAACTAAAGACAGAAAAAAAAAAAATCATGAAAGCAGCCAGCAAAACAGGAAACCTTATCTACAGGGAAAAAACAATTGAAATGACAATGGATTTCTCATCAGAAACGGTGGAGGCCAGAAGGAAGTGGCACAATATTTTTCAAGTACTAACAGAAAAGAACTATCAACCCAGAACCCAGTAAAAATATCCTTCAGGAATGATGGGAAAATCAAGAACATTCTCAGATGAAGGGAAACCAGGAGCATTTGTTGCCAGAAGAAAAGAATGGCTAAAAGAAGTTCTCTAAACAGAAAGGATATGAAAGGGAAGAAATCTTGGAATATCAGGAAGGAAGAAAAAACCCATTAAGCAAAAATATGGGTAAATGCAATAAGGCTTCCTTCTCTTGAGTTTTCTAAATTATGTTTGATGTTTGAAGCAAAAATTATAACACAGTCTCATGTCCTAAATGTATATAAAGGAAATACAACAATTATGTTATAAACAGGGGAAGGTAAAGGGATAGAAAAAGAAGTAAAGTTTCTATATTTCCCTCAAATTGGTAATAAGAAAACACCAGGAGGCAGTGATAAAGTATGTATATGTAATTTGATACCTGTAGCAACCACTAAAAAAGCTACGCAAAGATAATCATAAGACTTATTGTGGTGACTTCCCTGGTGGTGCAGTGGATAAGACTCAGCACTCCCAATGCAGAGGGCCCAGGTTTGATCCCTGGTCAGGGAACTAGATCCCACATGCATGCCACAACTAAGAGTTCACATGCCACAACTAAGGAGCCCATGTGCCGCAACTAAGGAGCTGGTGAGCCGCAACTAAGGAGCCCACACAACCAAATAAATAAATAAATAGATAGATAGATACTGAAAGAAAAAGACTGAATGTGAAAGACTGAAAGTTTAAAAAAAATAAAGACATTGTGGTGGTCATTTTGCAATATACATAAATATTGAATCATTATGTTGTACACCTGAAACTAATATTATATGTCAATTATATCTCAATTAAAAAACTACAGGGGCTTCCCTGGTGGTGCAGTGGTTGAGAATCTGCCTGCCAATGCAGGGGACACGAGTTTGAGCCCTGGTCTTGGAAGATCCCACATGCCATGGTGCAACTGGGCCCATGAGCCACAACTACTGAGCCTGCGTGTCTGGAGCCTGTGCTCCACAACAAGAGAGGCTGCAATAGTGAGAGGCCCGTGCACCACAATGAAGAGTGGCCCCCGCTCGAGGCAACTAGAGAAAGCCCTCGCACAGAAATGAAGACCCAACACAGCCAAAAATAAATAAATAAATTTATATATATATAAAAAACTACAGATAAATTAAAATGGAATTCTAAAAAATGTTCAAGTAACCCATAGGAAGGCAGGAAAAACAAAATAGAGGCATAAAAAACAGAGAGAACAAGCAAAAAACAAAAAATAAAATGGCAGACTTAATCTCTAACACATCAATAATTACAAATTGTAAACAGTCTGAATATATTAATTAAAAGATACAGATTGGTTGAATGGATTAAAAAACAAAATGCAACAATATGGTGTCTATAAGAAACTTACTTCAAATATAACAATATAGGTGGGTTGAAAGTAAAAGAATTATGTAAAATTAATCAAAGAAAAGCAGGAATGAGTATATTGATATCAAATAAAGTAGACTTCAAAGCAAAAAAGATTACTAGAGACTGAAAGGGATATTATAATATAATGATAAAAGGATCAATCTGCCAAGAAGACAGCAATCCAAACTGTGTATGTACCAAACGACAGAACTGCAAAATATGTAAGGCAAAAACCAATAGAACTGAAAGAAGAAATAGACAAATCCACAATTACAGCTTGATTTTCAACACTCCTCTCTCAACAACTGGTAGAACAACTAGACAGAAAACCAACAAGGACAGAACTCAACAACATCATTAACTAATAGGATCTAGTCAGCATTTATAGACACTTCATCTAATAACAGCAGAATACACATTATTTTCAAGTGCTTTTGGAACACGTACTGTAGACCATATTCTGAGTCATAAAACAAACATCAACAAATTTCAAAGAGTAGAATCTATGTAGGGTGTGTTCTCTGGTCACAGTGAAATCAAACTAGAAATCAGTAATAGAAAGATAACAGAAAACTCCACAAAAACCAGAGTAAACAACACACTTCTAAATAATCTAAGAGTCAAGAAGGAACTCAAGAAAAATGAAAAAATAAATTGAACTAAATAAAAAATGAAAATACAACATATCAAAATTGTGGAACACAGCTAAAGCAGTGCTGAGAGGAAAATTTATAGCATTATGCGTACATTAGAAAAGAGAAAAAGCCTCAAGTCAATCATCTAAGTTCTCATCTCAAGATCCTGTAAAAAGGAGAGAAAAATGAACCCAAAGCAAGCAGAAGGGAGGAAATAGTGAAGATAAGAACAGAAATCAATGAAACTAAAAACAGAAAAACAATAAAGAAAATCAATGAAATAAAGAGCTAATTCTTTGAAAAGATCAATAAAATTGACAAACCTCTAACAACATTGACAAAGAAAAATAGAGAGACTACATAAATTATGAATATCAGTAATGAAACAGAGGATATCACTACAGACTCTGCAAACATCAGAAGGATAATAAGGGAATAATAAGAACAAGTCTACACAATTTGACAACTCAAGTCACAAATAAATTTGACAACTTAGACAAAATGGATGAATTACTAGAAAAACACAAAATACCATAACTCATCCAATATGAAATAGATAATTTGAATAACCATTTAATTACTTAGGAAGCTGAATTCAAAATTTTAAAACTCCCCCAAAAGAAATCTCCAGATGGTTCCACTGGAGAATTCTGCAAATATTTAAAGAAGTAACACCAATTTTACATAATTTCTTCCAGAAAATAGAAGAGGAAACACTTCCCTCTTTTTGAAACTTTTATGAAATGAATTACTCCAGTACCAAAACCAAAGAGAGTACCAAAAAAACCCCACTGTGGACCAATATCCCTCATGAATATAAACATGAAAATCCTTACTAAAATATTAGCAAATAGAATTCAGCAATATATAGAAAGCATTGTAGACTGTCATCAGATGGGGTTCATTGCAGGGATGCAAGGCTGGTTCAGGATTCAAAAATCAATCAATGTCATCCAGTATTTTAACAAGATAACAAAGAAAAATCATGTGGTCCTATCAATCAATGCAGAAGGAACATCTGACAACAATCAATGCCCATTTATGATTTTTTAAAAAACTCTCAGAAAAATAGGAATAGAGGAGGACTTCCTCAACTTGATAATCTACACGAGTCCTACAGCTAACGTACTCAATGCTTTACCCCTAAGACTGGAAATAAGGCAAAGATGTCCACTCCCATCACTCTTATTTAACACAGTGCTGGGAATTCTAGCCAATGCAATAAGGCAAGATAAAGTAATAAGAGCCATCAGATCAGAAAGGAAGAAAAAAATTATTCCAATTTTCAGATGACATGACTGTGAAGAAAATCCCAAGGAATCTACAAGAAAAATTCCTAGAACTAATAAGTGCGTTCAGCAGGGTCACCAGATACAAGATAAACATGGAAAAATCAATTGCATTTTTATAGACTAACAATAAACACATAGAAACCAATATTTATAATACTACTTGCATTGCTACAAAAGATATGACACCAAAAGTACAGGAAACAAAAGTAAAAATAGACAAACTGGACTATTTCAAAATTTAAGACTCCTGTGCATCAAAGGACACAACCAACAGAGTGGAAAGGCAACCTACGGGATGGGAGAAAATATTTGAAAATTATATATCTGACAAGGAATACCTGGAATATATATAGAACTCCTAAGATTCAACAACACAAAACAACTACAAAAACAATTTAAAAATGGGCAAAGGACCTGAATAGACATTTCTCCAAAGAAGATATAAAAATGGCCAAGAAGCGTATGAAAAGATATTCAAAATCACTCATCATTAGGGAAATGCACAATGAGATACAGCCTTACATCCACTAGGACAGCTACTATAAAAAAAGAAAACATAGAAAATAACTAGTGTTGGTGAGGATGTGGAGAAATTGGAACAGAACCCTTGTGCACTGTTGGTGGGAATGTAAAATGGTGCAGCCGCGATGGAAAACAGCATAGCAGGTCCTCTAAACATAGAATTACCATATGATCCGCAATTCCACTTCTGGATATATAACCAAAAGAATTGAAAACAGTCTTGTAGAGATATTTGTACACCATGTTCATAGCAGCATTGTTCTCAATAGCTGGGATGTGGCGGCAACCCAAGTGTCCATCAATGGCTGAATCGATAAACAAAGTGTGGTACATATATACACAATGGAATATTATTTGGCCTTAAAAAGGGAGTAACTTTGAACACATGCTACCACATGGATGAACCGTGAAGACATTATGCTAAGTGAAATAAGCCAGTCACAAAAAGGCAAATACTGTGTGATTCCACTTCTGTGAGGTCCCTAGGGTCAAATTCATAGAGGCAGAAAGAGGAAGGGTGGCTGGCAGGGCCTGGGGGAGCGGGAAATGGAGAGTTGTTGCTTAGTGGAGTTTCACTTTTACAAGAGGAAAGAGTTCTGGAGATGCCCTGCATAGCACTGTACCTCCACTTAGCACAGCTGAACCGTACACATAAAAATGGTCAAGATAGTCAATTTTGTTATGTGTATTTACCACTAGTTTTAAAAAAAGAAATACTTAGGAGCAAATCTAATAACACATGTACAGGTTTTGTAGGCTGACAACTACACAATGCTGATTAAGAAATCAAAGATGATCTAAATAAATGGAAAGACATATCATGTTCAGAAATTTCAAGATTCAACACAGGAAAGATGTCAGTTACTCCCAAACTGATATACAGGTTTGACACAATTGCTATCAAAATGGCAGCAGGGGGCTTCCCTGGTGGCGCAGTGGTTGAGAGTCCGCCTGCCGATGCAGGGGACACGGGTTCGTGCCCCGGTCTGGGAGGATCCTACATGCTGCGGAGCGGCTGGGCCCGTGAGCCATGGCCGCTGAGCCTGCGCGTCTGGAGCCTGTGCTCCGCAACGGGAGAGGCCACAACAGTGAGAGGCCCGGGTACCGCAAAAAAAAAAAAAAAAAAAAAAATTGGCAGCAGGAATTTTTGTAGATATAAATGTTGTTATAAAATTTATACGGAAACATAAGGGAACTAGAATAGCGAAAACAATTTTGAGAAAGAAGAATAAAGTAGGAAGAATCAGTCTACCCAATTTTGATAATTACTCTATAGCAATAATAATCAAGGCTGTGTGTTATTGGCAGAGGGATAGACACAGAGATCAATGATGAACCGAAGAAGGAAGTCACAGATAGACAGGCACAAATATGACCAGCTGATTTGTGACGAAGGTGCAAAGCAATTCAATGGAAGAAATATAACTTTTTCAACAAATGATGCTGGAGCAACTGGACATCCATAGGCGAAGACATGAACCTCAAAAAGAAGAAAAAACAGAAAAAGAAGAGAAAAAGAGAAATGAACCTCAACCTGTGTTTTACACCTTACACAAAAGTCAATTTCAAATGGATCATGGGCTTAAATGTTTAACATAGAACTACAAAACTTCTAGGAAACAGGAAAACATCTTTGGGATCTAGGTCTAGGCAGAGAGTTCTTAGACTTGATAACAAAAGCACAATCCATAAAAGGAAAAGCAGAAAAAATGGACTTCGTCAAAAATTGAAAACTTTTGCTTGGCAAAAGACGCCGTTAAGAGGATGAAAAGACAAGCTATGGAGTCGGAGAGAATACTTTCCAATTACACATCCAGCAAAGGACCAGTAGTACGTTGAATACATAAAGAACTCTCAAAACTCAGTAGTCAAAAAACAAACAGTTCAATTAGGAAATGGGCAAAAGGTGTGAAGAGACATTTCACCAAAGAAGATACACAGACTGTTAAGTAAATACATGAAAAGAAACTCAGTATCCTTAGTCATCAGGGAAATGCAAATTAAAGCCACAGTGAGGTATCACCACACAGACACTGGACAGCTAAAATGTAAAAACAGCGACGACACCAAGTGCTGAGGGGGATGCAGAGGAACTGGATCATTTGTAAGCTGCTGGTGGGAATGTAAAATGGTGCAGCCACTTTGGAAAACAGCTGGGCAGTTTTCTTAAAAAACTAAACATGTGACCGCCCACAGCTTTCCTCAGGTCCCTGGCACAATTCTACATACTTTTCACATAAGAGCTCATCTAACTACCTCAAGAACCTGGCAGATGCCACTATTGTCCTCATTTTACAGATGAAGAAACAAAGTCCCAGAGAGGTTAAACGGCTTGCCCAAGGTTACACAGCTCCAAAGAGCAGACACCAGAACTTGAACCCAGAAATCTGGCCCTAGAGTCCACTCTCAGAGCAGCTGTGCTGTCGGGGTCTCTCTTAGAATTTCCTGGACAGAGCTGCTGTGGGTTGGGCTGGACCAGGCCGTCTAGAGACCGGGTGGCCCCGAGGGCTGGCTTGGGGCAGCTGGGGGGCTATGGCCGGGTCTTCCCTCACCCCACTGGGCAGAGTGGGCAGGGGCTGACCCCACCACGCACAGCTGCCTTCTGGGAAGGGTGGGCTCTTGAAGTCAGTGGAGGCCATGCAAAGCCACAAAACTGCCTGGGCCAGCGGCTGGCGGCCCTACTGCTGAGCTGGTCTAGGCTTCCTTGTGGCCACACCCAGGGCAGCCACGTCTGGGGCCGACCGCAGGGGAAGGCAGGCCGGCCTCGAGCAGAAGACAGTGTGGGCATTCCTCTATCATTATGGAGGGTCCTGACTGCAAGACAGCAAGGGGGGTTGTGTGTGAGATGGGAGGGGGTAACAAAAGCTCTGTGTGAGGGATGGTGCCAGGAAAAGCCGGTCCAGAAGAGGGCAGGGCAGGGGCTGCACACGGCTGTACCCGGGGTCACGTGGCCCCTCTTCCAAGATTTGCTTTTGTTCCCTCCCTCCCTCTTTCCTTCCTTCTCCTTGAGAGAGTTTAAATATGGCATGGGTGCATGCACATGTGTACGCACACACACACACACGCACACACACACAGCCTCATCAGGAAACAAACAAAAAGTTCTCTGGGGTCAGCAGCCGTATTCTGGGCCAGCTCCCCGCGGCCTGCCTTGGCTGGATGTCCCGCTGCCTGTACGTCCTCTGAATCAGTCAGGGTGTCTGGCCAAGTTGGTAAATTCCTCAGGGACAGGCCCTGTGCACATGTAATTCAATCTGAGCTTGACCAACACAAATAAACACTACATCGGGGTTTTAAACAAAGTTTGATTATTTACTTTTGAGGGGAGGGCCCATCCGTGGAGGCTCCCATGATGACGGCGGTTTCAGGTGGCCTGGCCTGGGTGCCGGGCTCACAGAGCCTGGCCCGGGTCCGATGGGAAAAGCCCGGATGGGATGGGGAGAGGCAAGAGCTGGACAGCTGCGAGGGGACACCCAGAATGACACAGCTGGACACCATGCCTGAGGGCATCTGCTGGGGCAAAGAGCTTCTCGTCCTGGAAAAACTAACCCTGCATGTCCTCCTGCAGTTAGAGAGGGCCCTGCAAGGCCTCCTTGGCACCCAGTGAGGACTTGTTGGAAGTAGGACAGACAGGCATTAAAGTCCCCATTTCACTGACGGCAGCAGAGGCCTCAGGATGGAGGAGGAATTCGCACCTGGGTCTCTGGACTCCAGTCCCGAGCTTGTCCTGGCCCACGATGCTCTCAGGAGCTAAGAATACAGCTTGGGACCTGCAGTGCTGCAGGCTGGAGAGGGTTTGGTCACCACACGACCGCCACGCGGCACCTTGCACGCCTCAGCCTGGAGGTGTTCCAACATCCCTGCTCCCCCAGTGTCCTCACCGTCCCATCACGAACCCCCGACTTTTCTACTGCATCTCTGATCACACTCATCCACACACACGTGAATAGAACACTCTGTTGTAAAGGCCTTTGCTCCGAAGGTGCTCAGTGGACGTGAGCCGCGTGGACAATTACAGGGAGGTGGAAGGATGACAGGACGAATGAACGAAGGCTCCCCAGGATGCACGCGGCTCAGCAGATGGTCCCCTCCTGCCCACGGCTGGACCGGGATGTCGTCGGCACCCTGGTGCTGGGCCCGCTCACCCTGTTTGCAGCCTTTCCACTGTGATAAACGACCCTGCAGGGAACATTCTTGCTGCTAGATCTCTGTACACACTGATGATCATTTACTTAGGGTAAATTCCTATGTAATCCCCCTTTAATAGTGGGATAAACAAAACCATATTAGGAAGGGAAATTTACTGCACAAGAAAAATAAAACTATCATAAGCAATTCCCGGCAAAACAGAAGGCTGGCCAGGCCCCCTGTTCTTGACTGTGGACAATCTAGGGGCCCCTGTAGTTGCAGTGTTGGGGTCCCATAGCCAGAGGCCCAGGGTCCTCGCCCCGGGGCCCCCTTTGCCCGGGCCTGGCCCCTCGGCTGTGCTGCAAACGCGGGCAAGTCACCCCCCACCCCCGCAGAAGCCCAGAAGTTGCTCAGTAGATGCAGACACTGTCTTCAGGCAGGTGAGCCAGGACGGCGCAGGGAAGGGAGGGAGCTGCCACTTACTGGTCGGCACCTACAACCCGCCAGGCTCTGTGCTCGGAGCCCTGCCTGCACGACCTCATCCCCACCTCCTGTCGTTCTCACAGCGACCCCAGCACCGCCTGGGCGGCGTCACTGGTGAGGACCAGGCTCCAGGAGGTGGCCCGACGCCCCCCATCACGCTGTGGGCACGGGAGGTTCCGGCCTGGCCAAGCCCAGAGCCCAGGGCCGCAAGACAGTGTGGCTCGGGGCGCACTGACAGTACACAGGCCACGGTCACCAGGCCAGGCAGGGACGGAGCAGCCCCAGGCGCCTCCATCCTGGCCGGGGCGGGGTGCACGTAGACACAATGGAGATGGGTGCCGAGATGCTGTGAGGCTCAGGAAACTCGAGGCTCGGTTGCCTTAGCAACGGGCAACCAGGGTCAGTGGCAGAGCAGAGGCAGCTACAGAGCTGGTGCTAGAAAAGAGGCCACGCTGCCCGGCCCGGGTTCCAGGGACCGGAACTCCCGGAGGCCACGCGCTCCCACACCCGCACTCACGGGAGCAGGCCCGCGCTCAGGGGCGGGAAAGGGCTACCGCCACCCAGGTATCAGCACTCAGCCAGCCTGGGGACACCCTCCAGCAGAAGCCAGGTGGTGAACAGGGCGGAAAAGCCCTGTGTCCCGCCCCCGGGCACGAGGCAAATGTCCCACAGCCGCTCTGAAGACTCACCTCCTGTCTCCTCTAAGGACAGACTCCGGAGGGCGTGCGCCCGGCTGCGGGGCCCCTTCCCACCAGCCGACCTGTGCCTCCTGGGACTGCAGGCCAGATAAGGACGGGATGTGTGGCCAGATGCCCCCGGAACTGGAGGGGACCGGATTCAGGGCTGTCTTGCCAAGCCCTCCTGACCCTGGCGGCTGCTTGCTCTTTGGATTTGCTGCCCTGCAAGGGAGGGAGGGGTGGCCCTGGGCACGGCCTGCACGTGAGCCACAGGCTCCTACTAGGGAGGGAACCTGCTCTAATTTTTTGTTTGGTGTTTTCCAGGTCAGGTTAATCAGGACACACGAGAGGCCAGGGGCTTCCACCAGGATGGCTGCGGCGCCACTATCATAATAAACACATCCTAGTAAACGATGTAAACACTAAATTATAAATCGTAATGAATAAAACAGATGCCGTATTTTAGGGTTAGAACATCTTCACATGTATTACCTCACTGGGTTCTCACAATAATCCCGTGGGCCAGGCGGGCAGGTGATAGGTTTCCCTTTATTTTGCAGGTAAACTGCAGATGAGGAGTAAACTGACTTGTGGGCCACCAGTGGTCGGAAGCCTCCAGGGCCTGGTTCTTTGCCCTCTGCCAGGGTCTCGGAGGGTGTCCAGCTGAGCTAAGGAAGCGCTCTGACAGGGAGGCTGGAAGGACTTACTAATGCACCCTGAGGGGGGCCCCCCACCCCCGGGAACAGCACCCTTTTCTTTGTGCTGCCCCACAAGCTCCCAGCATCACTGCACTTTCCCTAGATGATTTTTTCCACCAGAATCATTCCATCAGCCCTTTCTCGAGCTTAAGGACACAGTCCCCTTCCTGCAACTACTCCCCTGCCCCACTTGCCCCAATTTAGGTATGAACTCCGGGTCTGCGGGAAGAATCCAACTGACCTCGGTTTGTGGCAGATTTGTGATGTTTATATGCTTCAACAATGCCTTGTGTCAATCACTTAGATTGTGTGAATTCAAGCCAGGCCTAAAATAGCAAAAGAAGGAAAATACACCTGAAGGACAAGAGACATCCCAACATGTAAAAAAGCTCAGGTCGGGTCCGTGGAAAGCTGTAGTTTTTATTTTGTTTCTTTACCTTTTCTGTTTATTTTTTATTAACTTTTTGGAAACCACCTTAAAATTAGAGAAACGTTCCAAGTTTTAGTACAAAGAACCTTCCCCCCTCCCCGAACCATTTGAGAGTAAATTGCTGACTTTAGGTCATCACCCCACATTACGGTAGTGTTTACTTCCTAGAGCCCGTACCTTCTACGTAACCACCACCCAACCTTCACGGTCAGAAAATTAACACTAATGCATTGTCGCTGAAGCCTTGTGTTCTTTTCAAGCTCTGCCACTGTGTACAGTGTCCTTTGTAGTAAAGTGACCCCATTCAGGCCCACGGACTGTATTTTGGCCCTCCCGCCTCTTCCTAGGTAATTGTTTAAACGCAGACACACCCTTGGCAGTCTAGAACGCCTCACATGGTGTCGGATCACAGAGGGTTGCTTCAACAACCCTGGAAGTGAAGAGAAGGTCAGAGGCCCATGACACCCTCTGAGTGCCCCTGGGGCTGAGTCAAGTGCTTCGAGATCCCTGGAGTCATTTGCTTCAAGAACAGAAGGTGATGTCAGTTCTGGACATCAAAATCCTTCACAAATCCAAGCCCCTTTGGGGCCGGCCCCAGCATCAGAGGGGTTCTCACTGGCTGTGATGCCCCGCACCGTTGCCCTGGGTACCAGGAGGTGGCAGGCAGACTCCCCCTGGAACAAAGCCCATGGTGGCCCACCCAGCATCAGCCCCAAGCCTGGATCATTTGAGCATCTCTGGCCAGGGCTGGCTGTCCACCTCGGACAAGCCTCCAGCCAGCTCAGCCCTTTCCTCAGGGCTGCTGACAGGGCCCAACAGAGGTCCTGGGGGTGAGGGAATGGCCGGGGTTTGCCCAGTGCAGGGAGGAAACACGCTTCTCCCGGGTGTCCTGCTAACAGGAAGCAGCTGGGAGGGGGGGTGGTGGAGGGGGACCCACCCTACACAGCCATCCGGCCCCAGAGCCCTGCCTCCCCAGGGTCTAGAAGGCCCCCCCGGAAAATTCTGTGTGCGCACAAGGCACGTCTGGACTTTCAGACCAGATAGACCCTGGGAAAGGGGGGTCAGTGAGCAGCCTGAGGCTCAGAGCCCCTGCAGTGGAGCCCCTCTGAGCACACACCCTGGGACAGGCTCCATGCACTGTGAGTGAGGTGTCACTCACATTCTCTTGTTGAATCCAGATGACTTCATGGAGTGACTGTCATTAACATTCCCACTTTACAGGTGAGGAAACTGAGGCCCGAGGTGGCAAAACCACACGCCTGGGCTTCCCTGGTGGCGCAGTGGTTGAGAGTCCGCCTGCCGATGCAGGGGATACGGGTTCGTGCCCCGATCCGGGAAGATCCCACATGCCGCGGAGAGGCTAGGCCCGTGAGCCATGGCCACTGAGCCTGCGCGTCCGGAGCCTGTGCTCCGCAATGGGAGAGGCCACAACAGTGAGAGGCCCGCATACCGCAAAAAAAAAAAATAAATAAAATAAAATAAAACCACACGCCTAACGGCCACAGTGACTGTTGAACCCACGTCTGCCCAGCCCATCACGCAGGCAGCATGTCTGGGTCCGTGTGTGCAGGCAGCACGGAGGTCCTCGCAGGAACTGCACGGGGCCCAGATGGGGCTGGACGTGCCACCGCCCAAAACTCAGAAGGGACAGATACAGCATTGATCAGATGGGGATCAGGGCCGCAGCCTCAGGGGGCGGTGGAGGTGGGAGTGGGTGCTGACGCTGTGTTAACAAGTAGGCTTTGGAACGGTCCGGGAAGTACAGAGTCAGGCGCCAGGACTCTGGGATGAGCAGCCCAGATCTTCCCAGGGGGCCTGCCACCTGGGGACAAGAAGAGCTGTCCCCGGAACACGGCCACCGCACGAGGGGTTCGCTCTGGGCTGGGGCCAGCCCCTCCCCACGCCGGAGGGGCAGGGGGAGCCCGTGGCTGCTGCGCCCCCCGCCCCCCCCCCCCGCACTCCAGCCCGCACCGTCTCCCTGCTCTCCGGGGGCCCGCCACACCTCCTCTGATGGCCGGGGCAGCCTCCGGCCCAGGACTCCGGGGGTCAGAGCGCCTGTCGGGGTCTGATGGAGGACGACGGTGGGACACAGCTGACCGCACAGCCAGTGAGAGCACTCGGGGAGGCTCCGTCTCCCGGTCTGACCCTCGTGTGGGTCCGCACCGTGTAGAGAAGGGCATTCCAGAAGTGTGGCCGGGGACCGTGTGCACGCCCGGGTGCAGACGTGGCTGGGGAAGTAGGTGTGTGTGGAGCCACAGCCCTTACGGGAGGCACTGGCCACGTGGGCTTGGAAGGGAGGTCCCAGGGAGCTGTAGGTCTCACTCTCTGGGCCTCAGACGGCCCGGGGCACATGTACACACAGCTGTCTATACACACAGTGACCCCGATTGCTGGTTTAATCAGACCAGACGGAGCCCAAGACACCTCGCTGAGCCGCGTGGCAGCAGAGCTGGGGTTGGGGGCAGAGCCCAGCATCTGCCCAGCCCTGAGCCACCTGGTAGCCCCTCTCCCCCGAGCGGGCTGAGAGCCCCGTTCATCGGCGCCCCTCTGACCACAAACACGCCTCGAGTCTGCGGACAGCCTCATCAGAGAACCCAGCAGAGACAATCACCTGCACCCACAGAAGCTGTTTCCCCGTGAGCAGGGTGGGGTGTTTGTCAGCCCCCTGCAGCCAACTGCTCTGCCCAGTGTCCCGCAGGAAGGGTAGGGTGTGGGGAGGGCGCGACACTGATTTCCAAACTCCACCTGGTTCAAGATCGTAATCAGAGTCCCGTGAAGAGCAGCTGGTCGTCTCTTTTGTCTTCCAGAGGTTGGGGGTAGGGGTGGTCTTTTCCAAAACACCGACTAACAAGCCAGCACCCTGTGGTTTGGGATCCCAGACCGCCGAGCGAATTATGGAACACCCATAGGAAGAACGTTCGAAAGCGTGTGTACGGAGCTTTGCTTGATATGGAAAATGCCTGAGAAAACATTAAACAAAAAACACAGAACTGTAGGCAGGGAGTGACACTAACTGTGAGAGAGGAGCCTGCCTGAAAAGAGAGACCAGCAGGGAGGTAACCTGTCACTTCTGGAGGGGGTGGCGGCTATTCTATTGCCCCATCGTGAGCTCCATTAATCAGCAAAAAAAAAAAAAAAAAAAAAAATTGTTAAAACTTAGCAGGGAAAGGAACCCTGGCAGGGAGTCTGTGGTGCAACACTTTTGATTCCCAAGGGAAGAGGGGGGTCTGTGTGTGCCCGTGGTGGGCTGGGGAGAAAGCCCCGCGAGGGCTAGTATAGCCACGGGACAGCGGGGCCCTGAGGGGCCGGGGGAGCAAGAGTGGGGCGCTGGGGAGTGTGGTGGGCTTCCTGGAGGCCACAGGCCTGGCTCGGACCTCCGACTGAACTGGGGTGAGGATGGAGCTGCCGGGTGTTCTGGGGGCGAGGGGAGGACTCCTCGGGGAAGCTGTCAGATTGTGTGTGTGCTCGGGGTGGGGAGAGGTCCGGATGTGATGGGAGGGCCCAGAGCCGAGGGGGAGGACACAGGGCATCTGAGAGAAGGACCGGACAGGAGGCGGCGGCATTGCAAGTTGGTCTTTCAGAGAAAAGCCTGAGAGGGGCCGCGGGGCGTGTGGGCGTTGATTTTGGGCTCGGTTCAGTGAACGGGGGAGGGGGGGTGTTGGGGGGAACGTCCAGCTCCTCTGGTGACGCAATGCTGGTCAAATCCTCTCCTTCGTGTGCCCGGGGGTCTGGCCTCTGATCGTGGGAGCCTCAGTGTCCTCCGGGGAGGCGGGGGTGGGTGACAGCCTCCCACTGTCCTTGGATCCCCAGGGCTCCGCTAATAAAAATGATTGTAAAACGCTTTGCAAACAGCAAGGCTGCTCACAACGGAGGGTTTCTTCCCCACAGAGGGGCTTCAGTTCCCTCAGGGGTCCGCCTGGAGCCTTGCTGCCCTCTGAAGAAGGAGCCCTTCTGTTCCCCCGCAATCTGGGTGGATGCCGCATCCCCGGGAGAGCCTGGGCCGGGCCCCGTGCCCGCTGCTGGCAGCCGCCCTCGAGCAGCACAAGGGGACTTTGTGTGTCTCCTCGGCCTGGAGCTGGAGCTGCCCAGACCCTCTGATGGTGAGGACACCAGGGCACAGGGAGAGTGACACTGGAGCTGCAGCTTCTCCCTCAGGAAAGCAGCTGAGAACTAGCGGTGACGCTGAGACAACAGCCAGACAGACACTCACTGAGCCCTTCTCCAGGGCGGCCCGTTTACTCGTACTAACTCCTGTCAACAACCCTCTCTGTGATGGGGACCCCCTCCCCACCATGGTCCGGGACCGCAGAGACGCCCTGATGCTCAGAACTTGTGAACACATTCGAAAGGGTCTTTGCAGATGTGGTCAGGGGTAAGGGCCAGTGAGGAGATTACCCTGGATGAGGCGGGTGGACCTGATCTAATCCCACGGACCCTTCAAAGTAGAGCTGCTTTCCCGCCCCGCTGCAGAGACAGAGAGAGGGTGGCACGCGGAGGGCCCGGCTGAGGCTCCTTAGAAATGGAGGCAGGGCCTCCAGCCAAAGAGTAAGAGCAGTTTCTAGAAGCTGCTAAGCGAGGCCACGGGCTCTCCGGGAGCCCCCAAGGGAACACAGCCCGGCCACGCCGGATCTTAGCCTGGTGGTTCCCTGTCGGACCTTTGACCTACAGAGCCCTGGGGTCACAGGCATGTGTTGGGCAAAGCCACCAAGTCGGAGCAAATCTGTTAGAGCAGCAATGGGAGCACACAGCTCCGCCTTGCAGGTGAGGGACCGCAAGGGTAAAGCACTGCTGGCTCCAGTGGAGGAGGATTAGCTCCGACCACGGGTCCTTTCCCCAAGGGGAGCTGCCCCCGCCCCGACGGGCAAGACCCCGTGCGAGGCCAGCGAGAGCTGGGGCCCCGCCAGGCGGGTCGGCCTTCAAAGCCCTGCTTGTCAGCTCCATGGCTCTTCCCCGGTTCCTCGTTTTAGCCTCACGACACCTGTTCAAACAGGAGTCAGTGCCCTTACATTGCAGATGAGGAAACGGAGGCTCAGAGAAGCCGAACAGGCGGGCGGCGGGGCGTGTCAGTCCAGAGTCAAGTGGCCCCGTCAGGCCTGGAGCACACACTCCAGGCGTCCGATTCTGCCTGGCCTCAGGATTAGGGGGCTCTGGGGTTCACCCCGCTATGTCCCTGCACCTGCAGCAGGAAGCTGGGTCCCGCCACCCCCAGGCAGCATCCTGGGGTGAGTGATCTCGGGTGCTCACCCCTGGCCCAGGCCCACCCACTCCTCCCAGCCTGGGCTGCCCCAGAGTGATTTCCTGGGGCAGTGACCCCCAGTGTGGGCCCCTGTGTCTGGAGAGGCTCCTCCCAGGACAAATGTTTCCTGCTTCTGTAGATGCTGAGGAGTGAGCCCAGGGCAGCACCCCCATACTGCCTGCTCAGCACGTCTGCACCCACTGCCTACCCTGTCACCTCTTCATGGGTCTGTCACCTCCTCACACATTCCGCCCCCCCAGGGCTTCCCCACAGGACAGGGCAGCTGAGTCGAGGGCCCAGGCCATCCATCCTGGCAAAAACTGCTCATGAAGTCCGTGCATTACCTCATCAACTGCCCACCACCTGTGCTGCTTTCACCCCCAGTTTTTGGAGGAGGAAACTGATGCTCAGATAGATCCCATAACGTGTCCCAGATCATCCAGGCACAAAGGGCCCAGCATCCGGACTCAGGTGTGTGGTTTCAGAGCCCACCTTCCTTCCTGGCGACCTGCTGGTTCCCTTACAGACAAAACACCAGAGACAGGACCAGCCCGCCCTGCCCTGCCTGCACCCCCAACGGCCAGCTCGCCTCCAGCCGCCCCAGCCTGGAGTCCCACCCCTCCCCCTTAGCTCAAGCAGAAGAGGTGCCGGGGCCTGTTCTGCACATTCCCAGGGTGGCCTGCTTCCTATGAGGCTTTTAAGCCCCACCCAGCGGGAAGACTGGGGCTGGTAGTCACAGGCGCTTTTATAAAGCAGCCAGTCCTGCCAGGATCCCTTCATCTTTTCCTGCTGAGATGCAGCTGTGCCCGAGGGGAGGACACCGCTGCCCTCCCCCACCCCAGGCCAGGCCCACCAACCCCGTCCCTGTGCGGCCAGCTGCAGAAGGGCTGCTGTGATGGGGGGCGGGGGGGTGGTGAGTCCCAGAGCCTGGAATCCAAAGCCTCCCAGGCCTCCATCCAGCCCGGCCAACTCTGCATGTGCACCCCAGATGCCTCCACTGCAGAAACACCTTCTGCCAACAAGGACCCGACACCGGGGTCCAGGGCTGGACACGGCCTTAGAAAAGTGCCCTCAGAGCCCACCAAGTACGTGGTGCTACTACCTGCCCCTCAACGACTGTCAAACTGAACTACTCTTAATTCTCAGGTGCCTTTGTTCCAACCTTGAAAATCTTGCTCCCAGTCTGAGGGCACAGGAGGAAACACTGCCCCTGCCTTCAGAGACAGCGCCCAATCTGATGGGCAGGGACTAGCTGCCAAGTTTACAGAGGCCGAGGATGCGTGGGGAGACAGCCCTTGCCTCCAGTAAACCCCACACTGACGCGGGAGAAAGAGCCCGGCCCCAAGGGAGCCTGCAGCCTGGGGAAACAGCTTTGGTCCCTGGGACAGAACGTCTGGGGCAAAAGGACTCGGAAGGAAAACCTAGACACACGATGATGGAAAGTGAAGCTAACGTCCCTCGAGGGCCTGCCATGTGCCAGCTACCACCCTGCAGGTTTAATCTTTAAGCCTCATCATTTACAGCCTAGGACACTGAAGCACCGTAGTCAGCTACCCAGCCACGAAGTAGCAGAACTGGGATTCAAACCCAGGCCTGTGCCTGCCCACATCCGCTTTAGTACAAAGCATGTGTGCAGGGCAGGGTGATTCCCTGCATTCCCCACGCCATCCTTTAGGCTGGGAGCTGCTGCTCTTTCCCATCCACAAATCACCGCTCTCACGATATTAAAAAATCACGACGTTTAGGACAATCCATTCATTGTCAACATCCCACCGTCCCAGCAGTAAGGGGACTGCCGACACCCTCCCTTTAAAGCAAAGAGGAGGACTCGGGGCAGGGCAGGACCTCCCGAGGCCCCCGGGGTCAAGGCAGGGACTCTGGGGTCTCAGCAAGAGAGGGTTCAGAGCACCAAGTCCCCACCCCAGCTCAACCCCAAGCCAGTCCCTGGACGGACGCCCCACTCAGGACCTCTGGAGGGAACGAAGACTGGGAGCAGAAGGGAGGGCCCTCGGGGGGTGGAAAAGCAGCAGGATGCTGACCCCTCCCCAGGCCCACTGTCCGCTGCGTGCCCCCAGGGCTGGCCTGGAACTGCGACCTGGCCTCAGGGCTCATGACACAGACCCCGGAGCTTTCCACAGTCCCAGGAAAGGGGCCCTGCAGGGAGCAGAGGCAGCAATGCAACAGATCTGCATTGTGGAGACCCTGGTTCCCGCCGTGGGACAGTGACTTGGGCCCTAAAGGACCAGGAGGAGGGTTTCAGGGAGTCCCGGTGTCTCAGGGCCTGCCATGGGGCAAGGAACCCAGGGCCCAGCGCCAATCCAGCCCCCTCTGCCCCACTCTGGGGTGTGCCGTCCCCTGGGCACCCCAAACCACCACGGATGCAGGGTCACTGGGCTCCTGCCTGCTGATTGCTGGCCCAGGACGGCCAGAGCTGGGCCGGCAGTGGGATGAGGAAGGGACAGCCCCCAAGGTTTAGAGCTGCCCGCTGCTGCCCTCTGCCCACTGCCCACACAGGAGAGGGCGTGGGGACTGGGCTTCTGCTGGGCAACTGCGCCCTCTGGTGGCAGCGGTGGGAAGATGCAGGACCTGCAGACAAAGGGCGAACCCCATCCCTTCTCCAGCTCCCAGAATCCTCTGCACTGCCCTCACTTACTGGAGGGTGGCACCGGGCCCTGCCCGGGGGGAGGAGAGTGGACAGGCACCACCCTGTTCCCGAGGGCTCCCAAACGGAATCCCCCAGGAGGGAGGTGACCTTCCACAGCTCCAGGCGACCGGGTTCCCCTCCCTCACACTCCGGCCCCAGCAGACTTGCCCCCCTGCCCATGGCTGGCACCAAAGCCCTGCTCCCAGCTCCTCGACCGAGAAGCCAGCTCTCCTCCAGAGCCTCGGCCTCCCCACCCAACACAGGGGTCCAGGCAGTACCCCCACCCCCCGTGGCGGACCCTCCGAGGGCACGGGGCCAGTCCCTCCAGCTGGACCGGAGGTGGTGGGTCAGGGGCGACGTTGACCAGAACCGGTTCACGCCAGCAACTTCTCCCAGCTCACGGAAGCCTCCCACGGGCCTGAGCGGGGAGGCCCGACAGCACCCGTTACGGAAGGAACTCCCCTCCACGGGCCAGGCGCCGCGCCTTATGTGGGTGAGGTCATCCCACCCTCGACCAGTCAAACGAGCTGGGTTCAGGTGGTCCCCACTGTGCAGGAGAAGGCGTTTGGGGGACGCATCACCGGCACAGACAACTGGAAAGTGGCGGAAGGGTAGGAGCCCCGCTGCCCCACCTCCTTCTTACCCTCCGCCCCCGCCCCGGCCCCCCAGGAGCCCTTTCATCCTCTTCCTGGTGCAGACACAGCCGCCCTGTGCCCCTTCACCCCTCCTATTGGAACAGACCACGTCTGACAGTTCGCAGCGTGACTACAGTAAAGGGACTGGGTCCTGCCGTCTACTCCTGCGCTTTACTTACTCATTTTTTCCAGTCTAAGTGGCACGGGCCAGGTGGTCCTCACTTTACCCACCTGAGAAGTGGGAAGATCAAGAGGTATCTCTAACATTTGACCCCAGCAGAGGAGGCTATGGGTGAGATCCTGACCTGGTTCTCCCTCCGGCTGACCCCGGGGACCCCTGGGGCAGGTGCGGCTTGGCAGGTGACTGCCCCAAGGCGAGTTAATGTCCTGATGGAGGCCTGACGGGGCCCCGAGACTGTAGCGGACTGGGCTGAGAGACGCAGGCACGCGTGCAGCCCAGCCTTGGGTCTCTTCCCAAACCACCGAGCGCTGCCTCCCAGGAAGGGGGGCGCGGAGGCTGAGCTTTGCCCAGATCCCTCAGAAGGCGCCAGATCACCAGCCACCGTGGCTGAATGACCACGGCTGGCACGTGGCATTTCAACAGCAGTGCTGGTGGCCTGGGGACGCAAAGGTGTCTCAGCCTGACACTCCCTGAGCTTCTGGACAGAAACGACAGCCTACAGTCCCCTCCCTCAGTTAAGGGCGCCTGTGCTCGGGCAGGGCCAGGAGTCGGGGCTCCTCCCAGGCTCGGGCTGACTCGCTATCGTCCCCTGCCCCAGGGACGAGCCAGCGTCCGAGCTTTGGCCGGTGACGTTTGCCACTGCAGAGACCTCAGCAGAGTCAAGCCTCTGTTTTTCCAGGGGGAGTGATGACTTTCTAAGGCTCTTTACGGAGACGGCACTGGAGACCCTCACATGTCTTCAGCACAGGACACGGGAGACAGTGCTCTCGGCCGGCCAGGTGTGGGGCGATGCTCCCCAAGGGCCCAGAGTCTCTGTGGAGGGGACGAGGGCTGCTCTGAGACCACCAGCACCCTGGAGGCCCTTCCTGGACAAGGTCTGGGCCCGAAGAACAGAGGTGAAGAGTCTGCCTGGAACGCCCCCGACCCCCTTCACAACCACTCTCTGCCTGACTCAGTCCTGGGAGCGAACGGCACTCACTGCCCAGGAGGTAACCACCCCCGCCAGGGCCTACGATTCCTTCCTCTGTCTTGCTGCCCCCACCCCCACCGGCCCTGAGCTGCCTCTGCGGCGCTTGTGAAAACCAGGCTGTATCGCTGGTTTGCTTTCTGGACGCCTTTTGTAACGGAGCCTAGATCACCTGTCCTGGCGCCCAGCACGGTCCCGGCGAGTGTTCGGTGGATGCATGAGAGATGCTGAGTCAGTGAACACGGCACCTTCAATCCTCGCTCCACCGGAAATCCCGCCTCCCAGCCCAAACCCCTCCTGGGCCTTTTCCACGGGCTGTTCTCATGAACACAGACCCCAGGCAGAGCCAGAAGCCAGTCCCCCGAGCAGCCCTAAGCCGCCCACTGACCCATCGCCCAGCTGCCTCTGCAGAGCCTTTCCTCCGGGGCCGGGGGACCCATCTGTCCCCTGAACCCCCTCTAGCCTCTCCCTTTTCTGGCCTCTCTTTCGGAAACACCTTTTTCCTGCCCTCAGGCTGCTGCGTTTCCTGCCCAGGAAGAGGGCCTCTGGATCGGAGAGTGTTATTTATAGCAGGCCTGCCTCCTTCCAGGCCTCACTAGGTGAGGGTCAATGGCCCAGGGCTACACACAGAAGATGCTCAGGACTTGCCAGGGTCCAAGCACCATAGGAGGGAAAGGGCAGGCCCAAGAGGGAGCATCATCTGATGTTCGGACGGGTCCCCAGCCCAACCTCCCCATACCTCTCAGGGACCCCACTGCTCTCCCAGGTTCCCAGACTTGAAAACTCAGAGCCGCAGAGGCAAAGACTTACAGGATTTAGATCTGGAGGAGAAGCTAGAGACCAAACTTGATGAGGAAATGGAGACTCAGAGAGGGGAGGGAATTCAAACAAGGGCACACGCCGTTAAAGCAGGTCCTCGGGCCAAAATCACCCCCGGCCCTGGCCTTACACGACACAGCTACAAAGGAATTGGTATGCCTTGCCTCATGCCATGTCAGGAGGCAGGTGGTATGTGAGGGGCTGCATTGTGTCATCAGGAAAAGATGGTTGAAGGTGGGTGCTGGTGGGATGAACTGGGAGGTTGGGATTGACATGTAGACACTAATATGTATAAAACAGATAACTAATAAGGACCTGCTGTATAAAAAAATAAATAAAATTCAAAAATTCAAAAAAAAAAGAAAGAAAAGATTGTTGAAATACTAATCCGCAGTGTCTCAAACAAAAACGTGATCTTATTTGGAAATAGGGTCTCTGCAGATGTAATTAATTAAGACAAGGTCACACAAGTAGAGTTGCCCTTATAAGTAGGGTGCCCTCATAAGTAGAGGGAAATCTGGACACAGATGGACGTGAGGGCCCACAGGGAGGAGGTGGCCACGTGGTGACAGAGGCAAAGACCGAAGTGATGCATCTACCGGCTGAGGGACACCAAGCAAGCTGACACAAGGGGCTTGTCCTCTTCGGCAGACGAGGACTCTGAGGCTGGGGCAAGTCAGGTGCAGCGCCCGGGTCCAGGCTCAGGGCAGCAGGCTCGCCGCCTCTCCATCCTGGTCCTTCCCATGTGCAGCTCACTCCCTGCGACCTGCTGCTTCCCGCCAGCTCTCACCGCCTCCCTGCAGGGCTGCCCTCGGTGACTGTGACACATCTGCCGGCTGGCTCTCCCTCCCTACCCATCCGTCCACTCAGAACCTCTCCCGGGAGCCCACCGTGCGCCAGGCTCGGAGCACGTGCTGGGGTCCCTCCAGAGACCAGAGCTGAGCTGGAGCTCCGGAAACTGGGTCAGACGCCCTCTCGGACCTCCGGTGTCTCTCCCCACCGGCTTTGTGCCACCAGCAGGGCCGGATGTTCCAGCTGTCCCATGATCTGAACCTTCCAGGAGGGAAGGTAGCTCCCAGCCCATGAAGGAAAGAAAAGGCACCAGGGCCACGTACAGGGAGCCACGAAACGGGGTGTGGTCTCGGCACAAAGAAGACGACACTGCCAACCTCAAAGACCTCCAGCTCATCTTCACTCTCAAAACCCCAGCAGAGATCCTGGTGATGCGGGTAGATGTGACTCCTGGAACGGGAAAAGCATTGGAAGCTTCCCCCAGAAACAAACCGGTTCGTCCCCACGGCAGGAATTAAAAGGAACAAAGTACATCATTCAACATGGATGAGTCTCAGAAGTAGTATGTTGAGCGAAGGAAGTCAGACACACAACAGAACCCACTACATGATCCACGTACGTGAAGTTCAAGATCGGGCACCATGAATCTGGAGATAAAAATCAGAACAGGGAAACAATGGTGGGAGAGGTGTCCTGACCGGGAGGGACAGGAGGAAACTGGGCTGATGGAAATGTTCTATATCTGGACTGGGGTGTGGTTACCAAGGTACGTTCATTTGTTAAAAACACATGAGACGGGACACCTATGGTTTGTGTATTTCACTGTTTGTAAATCATACCCCAATTAAAATACAACAGAATAGGGGGGAAAAAAGGAGAAAAGGGTTCCTTCCCTCTGGGTTGGAGGGAAAGGCCAGCCCAGGGCCCAGAGTGTGGGGGGTGCCATGGACTGTGAGGGGAAGAGTTTTCTTCCACTGCTTTCCAGGCTGGAGTCTCGCTCGGGCTCTGATCAGCCCGCGGCCAGCCTGAGGCGCCAGCCACCTTCACTACACAGAGGCAGGTGGACGCGAACAGAGTAGAAGGCCCCCGTCCACGGGCTGCTGAGCACCGCTCTCCCCCAGCTCATAAATCAGGCCCTCCTTCCGCCTGAGGCATCCAGGCTGAGCCCTCCCTGGTGTCCTGCTGCCATGGCGACCGCCCCAGCCTGGATTTGGACTCCTGGGGCCTGAGCTCATCCTTTCAAATCTCCCACCTTCCCATATCCTCTGCCTCGTCCACACCTGCGACCTCTCCTCCCGAAGCAGCGGCTGTGTGTGATGCCCTGGAAACACAGCCTGGGCCAGCGGGTGGGCAGGCTCCGCCAGAAGAGCCCCAGGTCCCTCCACTCTCCCAGCCCCTGCCGAGAGGCCTGCAGACTGGAGCCCACTGGGGCCCAGAGGGATCACACATCTTAGAGCCGCACCTCTCCCCCCTCCCCATCTGGCCCTGGCAGGGAAGCATCTCCCCATCTGGCATACAAACACCCCTTTGGGGATCAATCCACCCAGAAGTGTGGCCTGCAGGGCTGGGGCACTGAGTGCTTGCGGCCTCCTTGCTTTGCCCTGTCACTGGCCCAGCCAGCGTTTACCCTCTGAGGCCCACATGCAGCGGCCACAGGGGCAGCGTGGGGCGTCCGACAATAGTGACCAGCATCCGCTCCAGCCAGGCAGCTCCTGACACACTAACCCGGACCCTAACCCTAGGACGACTCTCGCCGTTCCATGGGGTAGCAATGACTGTCCCCATCTTACAGACGAGGGGCCGGAAGCCCGGAGCGGGTGTCACAGGAGCCCGGGTCAGACTGACCCCCACCTCCCACCGCAGAGGCCCCAGGAGCAGCTGAGGACCAGGAGGTGGCCTCTCACCCGCCAGGGAGAGTCAGGACCGGGGCTCCCCTTGGCAGGAGAGAGGGACAGACACCCACGAACAACCCACCCCTTCCCCTCAAGGCATCAGTGAGCAAGGATTTCCTGAGCCTGACTCCGTGCCGGGACCCAGCCAGGCCACCTCCAGCTCAAAGGCCAGCCTAGCGTGGCCCAGCGGGCTTTCCTCTGCCCTGGGCGGCCTCTCCCAGACACATCGGCCCGCCAGCCCCCACCCAGATCCCAGACACGGGGCTTTGTCTGCGCTGGACGTGGTGCCAGAGTGTCCCGGGCCCTCTGGCCAGCTCAGCAGGGCCTTCCCACCCTCTTCCCACAACTACTCCAACCCTGTGGCCACGTTCTGGGCCCCCCTAGTGGCCAAGGCCAGCAAAAGGAAGCGGTGGGATGACTCAGGGTTGACGTGGCCTCAAGAGACGTGCCCCTGTGATGACATCTGGTAGGGAGATCGGTAACGGCGGAGAGGTCTGGATTCACAGGAGATGTGGACCTCGGGAGGGGCCGGTGTGTCAGCTCCAGACCAGCTAACAAGCCAAAGAGTCTCAATGTATTGCCAGATGAACACAGGCTAAATTCATGCAAAATGGTTATTTTCAACTCTGAGGAGAAAATGAGAAACAGAACTCAAAATATAACACTTTGACAGTGTTCCTTGGACTAACTGGGTAAAATTTGCAGGAGTGATAAAAGTGGCACCCAGAGAGCCTCTGCTACTGGTTCTCTGGGTGGTTACGCACACAACCAGGGATGATACACTAATAACTCGATTCCCTGTCTTGCCACCTTTAGACAATATCTACCGTTATCCGACAAAATAGTAGAAAATAAGAATCTTTCTCTTTCTCCTTCTCTTCCTCCCAATATTTTATTTTCATTCCTTTTATTGGTTATTTCCCACCTATAATCTTGAGTTTTGTTTTCTTGTTTTAGGACACTTTGACGACTCTCTTGAACCCCCAGCTTGATGAGACGAGAGTACTGGAGAACCTCCTGCCCGCTCCCCTACCCCCTCCCCTTGGTCACATACGCTTGATTCTCCTTTGCCCGGCGACAAGCAGCCACACTGAGCTTGCTTCAAAGGGAATGCAGGTCACTTATGGTGTCTGGACTACGGGAGTGTGGTTTATACCAGCCTTGGAGGCTCCCAATCTCACTTTCCTCGTCTATAAAATGGGGACAGCATAAGCAGGTCCTAATGCCTCACAAGACAAGATGGGGAGGACAAGGAATGTGAGTGACACTTACAAGGCTTTTTGAAAATAAGATCACACGACATGCAGCCTGGAACGGTAATGATGGCTCACGTTGGCGGGGCCGCTTGGATAACTCTCCGAACCTCAGTTTCTTCACCAGTGAAATGGGGAGAAGATTAGTGCCCGTCTCGCTAAGAGGTTGTAAAGACAAACTGAAATCATAAAAATCAAACTGCTTTGTACTCAGGGCATCCCTGTCCCAATTTAAGGAGTCATGACACCAGTTCCCTCTTTCGCGAGATAAAACTGCAGCTCAGGCCCCAGCACATCAGGCGGAGGGGAAATGCACAGCTCTCTAGAGGGCATTTGGGGAACAACTGGGAAATCTGAATGTGGCCCATTTGTTAAATATAATAATGCTATTAAATTCACTATCATTGGGTGTGATTGTGGGGCTATAAGTCCTCACTCTCAGGAAATGCATGGGCAATAGTTAAGGGTTAAACACCACCATCTCAGCAAGTTATTTTCAAATGGCTCGGGAAAGTGTTATTATATATACACTGATGTGGATAAATGGAGAGAGAGAGACACAGCATCGGAGCAAAGCGTTACCAGTCAGAGAATCCAGTCGCTGTCCTATCTCTCACCTTCTCTACTGATTTGACATCTTTTCAAAATAAAACATTACAGGGAAAAAACTTTCCATGTCGGAAGCACCCTAACTGTCGTGGCGCCTTTCCTGTCCCCAGGGAAGCAGGGGCGGGCCCTGACTCCGCAGCTGCCACCATCCCCCCCCCCGAGTGCGTGCGTGGCACGGGGGTGCTGGGGAGGACCCAGGGACTCCCAGAACCGCCCCAGACGAGGGCCAGGCGGGCAGCCGCCGGTGGGTCCCGGCCGGGGCGTCAGCTGTCTCCTTTGTTAAAGGAGAACAGACAGACAGTTGGCATCTTAGCAGCACCTGGAGCCCAGCCTCCTGCCCAGTCAGCTCAGTCATCTGCACCAATGAGCTTGGCGAAGAGGCGCCGGTGACTGGCTTTACAGTCACCTACTGGGGACCTATTCTACACTCCGCTCCAAGTCTGCAGAAAGCTAGGGAACAGCAAAAGAACACGAGGCAACACACACAGGAAAGGGCAAAAGACGCCACCAGCCTCTCCCTGCTTTATGCCTTATTCCGTGTCCCCAGCTGGACAGCCAGCTCACAGGCTCTGGGAGGCGATCCACACGTCAGAAAGAGAGCTGCCTTCCCGGCTGATGATGGGCGATCTGCCGACGTGCAGGGAGCTCGGGACTGGAGAGCCGTCCTCTGTTCGGAGGGAGATGGACCCTGGCTTCTCCTAAGGGTGATTCGTGCAACGAGGAGGGTGAGGGGAATCTCACCCTGACCGTCCCTGGACCAGGGCAGGCTCCATGGGCTCACGTGACCCAGTCACTCTCCGAGTAGATTTCCCAACCTGGCCAGATCACAGGAATCACTGTGGTGGAAGGGTGGAGATCAGGCGACCGGGGAACAGTGTCTGAGGAGTGAAGCATTTTCATTCAACTCTCCCTGGGGAAGAAGTGGAGTCTCCACCAGGTGCTCTGGCGGCCCAGGTCCCACAGACAGCACTGAGGCCAGTGGGGAGAATATGATTCCAATCACTAATATCTGTGGAATATTCATCACGTGCTGAGGACTTCGCGTGCAAAGTCAAGACCTGAACCTTGATTCCCAGTCTGCCTCACTTCATGGTCCAAATTCTTACTATGACATCATCTGTCTTCCCAGAAGACACCTGAGATCATACCCAGTGAGGATGATCTGAAGGAAACAGGGCAGAGGAGGAGCCCAGGCAGCGCATGGCACCTGCTTCCAGACCCTGAAAGGCTGTCACCATGCGGGGCAACGGCACTTGCTCTGCGAGGTTTATTGCTAGCCCCCCACTTTATTTGGGGGTGCATTTGGTGAAGCCCATTCACCTTTGGTATCTTCACCAGAGGCCGTCACATTCACGAAAGATAAACCCAGGAGGAACCCTGAAGGACAGAGCATTCAAATACAGAACCAGATGGTTTCAGCGCACAGTCGTGGGGGGTCCCCAGCTGGAGGACCCTGGAGGGAATGGTTTAGAGGCGCCTGTGGTACCTGGAAAGCAAACACGGGGCTTCGTGACATGGTTCTTTCCAACTTTGAAAGTTTAGTTCTACAGAAGTTGGCATTTATTCTATTTACAAATGGATTTTAAAGTCGGGGAGGGATGTAAAGTGGGTCAGTTTTACTGTCCAGATGGGGAGGGAGTTGCGTCACTGAAAGCGGTGACCAGCCAAGGGTTCCAGGGACGAAATCAGCTCAGCCGCCAAGCGGTCGTAACCCTCACTGTGCATCAGAGTCACGAGGGCAGCTGTGTCCAAACCAAGGGAAGCTGACATCTGGGGCTGGGCCCAGGGACCCGTCCATCCTGGTCAAAGCTCCCCAGTGAGTCCGACAAGCCGTCAAGATGGAGCCACTGATCTGGAAAATGCAGCTCACACTGGGGTGGTCTTGGTGCCCTCCGAGCCCCATGAAGACCCGGAGTCAGTTCACGTCTACACCTGGGTCAGCTCATGTCTACACCTGGGTCAGCTCATGTCTACACCTGGGTCACTTCATGTCTATACCTGGGTCAGCTCATGTCTACACCTGGGTCAGCCCATGTCTACACCTAGTGAGCTCATGTCTACACCTGGGTCACTTCATGTCTACATCTGGGTCAGCTCATGTCTACACCTGGGTCAGTTCATGACTACACCTGGATCAGCTCACGTCTACACTTGGGTCAGCTCATGTCTACACCCGGGCTTGTCAAACGTCTCTGACACAGGGGCAGTGGTTGAGCGAGTGTTTGTAAGTCAAAAAGATCTGAATCAAAATCCCTCTAAGATGTTCCCTTTGGACATGGGGTGAGGTCCTTTAACCCTTCAATGCCTCAAAGTCCTGACTTTTCTAGTTATTACGAAGTTTTCACAAATTCACAGACATAGAAAGTAGGTTGGTGGCTGCCAGGGGCTGGGGGGTGGGTAGAAGACGAAGAGTTACTGTTTACGGGGACAGAGTTGTAGTCTGGGAAGATGAGAAAGTTCTAGAGACGGAAGGGGACAACAGTTATACAACAATGTACTCAATGCCACCGAACCGTACACTTAAAAGTGATTAAAATGGTCAATTTTGTGCTATATATATTTAACCACAATAAAAATCTTTAAATGTTTAAAGTACAATAACTATAAAGAAAACTATAATAAACATGCACCCACCCACCCAACTACAGAATGTTAGTACTTTGTCAAATTTTCTTCAGTTTTTAAAATAAAAAAATGAAATTTTGCATATTTTTTTTAAAAAAGCTTTCAGAGGGATTTTCCTCAGGAATTCAAGGATACTTCAACATAAGAAAATCAATGTAATTATCAAAACACATGATGAACTCAACTGACACAGAAAAAAAGCATTTGACAAAATCCAACACACTTGCATGATAAAATACACTTAGAAAAGCTGGATTAGAAGGGATTTCTTCAACACGATAAAGAGATTTTATGAAAAACCCACAGCAAACGTTCTACTCAGCGCTGAAGACTGAAAGCTTTCCCTCTAAGATCAGGAACAAGACAGGGCTGCCTGCTCTCACCAGCCACTCAACGCTGAATGGGAGGTTCCAGCCAGAGCAGTCAGGGAAGAAAAAGCAGTAAAAGCCATCCACATTGGAAAAGAAGAAGTAAAACTATCTCTATTCACAGTTGACATGACCCTGCATATGGAAAACCCCAAAGAATCCACCCATACAAAAGCCAAAAGAACTAATAAACAAATGTTCCAGGCGACAAGATCAACACACAAAAATCAATTGTGTTTCTACACACCGCAGTGAACAATCCAAAAAAGAAACTGAGAAAACAACCCCACTTAGGAAAGCTTTCAGAGTATCGGAGGACTGGGCGTCAGAAGAGTCTCAGGGCCCCTTGAAGTGGGGACATCTCGTTATTAATGGTCCTTGGTGGAGGAGCATGCATCAGTGAGCACCTTTAGTTTTTCATGTGAGTTAGTGCGTCTCTTACTAGAATCAAGTAGAGCAAACAGATCTGATGGGGATGATGGTCTGTGCAAGAGAAACGGAACCCCAGCCGCAGGCAGGCCAGAGTGACCTGGGGCTCGGCCATCTTGCCTCCCTTCACATCTCAAGAGCCACAGGAAGCTGGGAAGCAAAATCCCAGGCCCCTTGGAGGAAATCAGGCCTGAGTCAGCCTTCCTAGGAGGGGGAGGGAACAGACGAGGCCCAGGAAATTGTTTACATAGGGGGGGTGTTTTCCACTTGAAAAGTTGGTGGGTTTTTTTTTTTTAAGTTGAAGAAGGTACTGGAAGTGTTTTTAATGATCGTGTTGTGACTCGGGGCCAGAAAGATGGAGTGTTTGCCAAGGAGAGACACCCTTCTCAGTTCTAGACGCTACGAGCTGGTGGTTGGTTCCATGACAGAGACGCTCTCCTTCCCCCTTGTTTCTGTCCCTCTCTCTTGCCAACAGCTATGGGACATCTTCTGAGATCTACGGATGGCAGTACTAGGAAGAGAAACATTCTGATGCACGGAAGTGACTGGCTGAAAGGGAAGGAGCCCTAGATGGGGAGCCAGAAGCCCTGCGTTCTAGGCTGGCTTCCGCAGCCCCAGCTGTGCAGCTTTGAGCCCTTCCACTCCCTCCTGTGGGCCTTGATTCCCCGCTGTAAAGGGGAGGGCAGGGCAGGGGCTGGGAGGGGAAGACCTCTTTAGACTAGTGCTTCTGAAGGCCAAACCCTTTAAGAATTCAAAAGAACTTTAAAAAAAAAGGGAAGTGGCATTGATGGAACATGGAAAGATGAAAAGAGAGACAAGTTTGAAAAGACGGACAAGAGCTGTTTCTTCTCTAGGCCATTCTTTCCCGCTGGGCCAAAGCTGGGCTAATACCAGAGGCTCCCAAGGACTCAGGAGGGGGCCAGGTTTGGGGAGGGAAGGAAAAACAGCATTCCTGTTCTCAGTTTGCTCAGGCCAGGACTTCCCAAGGAGATTCCAGAAAAGGCCTGCATGCTTAAAGCTTGCCCACCTGTGAACAAATCAACCTCATCATGGACCAGGTTTTCAGGGGAAAGGGGGGCTGGGGGGATGGTGGTGGAGGCAAATCAAACGACTCCCAAAGAAAGACATAAATAAGAATAAATGGGCACCGGAGTTGGATGGGAGACCTCTGGGTGGTACCTAAACTTTTTTTTCCCAATTGTATTAATTTGGCAAACATTTGAAAGATGCCTGCTGAGTGTTGGGCGTGGTCAGACAGGACAGCGGGCAGGAAGGCCTCCACAGGGAGATAAAAACACAAAGCAGAATGGAAACCTGCCCCAGGGGACTTCAGAGTAGGGGCTGTTCCCTCTAAACCTGGGGAGCCTGGGAAACGGACCCTAGAGGCTGGAGCACAGATCAGAAAAGCCCTGGCCATTCTTTCGTGCTCCATGGTACACAAGTCAGGAACGACCTGCTCGTGGGTCATCCAGGAAGTGAGCAACACAGGCTGATACAGACCTACAAACTGATCAGCAACTTTCCCCTAGAAACCACTGGTGGAAGCACGGACCACTGTAAAGCTCATCTCGGGCGAGGAAACTCACAATCACTGCGACTCCCTGTCTCATTTTCCCAGTTTAATCCCAAAGACACACAAACCCAAATTCAAAGCAGGATACAAAAAATTCATAAGCAGGCTGGAGTCATCTGTGTCTTTGGCCTGAAGGGAGCCCAGGTCGACCTAGTGGCAGCTCCGCCTACTCGGGGGAGGGTTCTTTGTGTGAAGTCCTGCAGCCCCGTTAGAAAAGAGTCGCAGGGGACACCGCGTAGGGGAACAAGACGCAGGCAGGATGCAAACCCAGGCAGACCCTCTACTTCTGCAGCGCGAACAAGGCCGCAGGCTTCTCAGCTTGAATTTGAACGAGCCAATGGTGTGCCAACCGCTGAAACGGGAAGCCAGATAAACAGCACATTATCGAGGGGCATCCGGCGCGTCCCAGAAGCCGGCGCCAGCTGCGCCCCGGGCTGTCTTAACAAAGTGCCATTGACTCACCAGCTGATGTTCCCATGTTGGGCTCGGGGACAAGGAACCCTCTCTGCAGGGTGGACGTCACCGCTGCACACCATCCCCACCGCCCCCACTCACGCCTCCCCTCTCTGCCCCCTGCAGACTCCGCCAGTTCTTTATCTTCCGACCAGTTTCTGTCGGCTCTGAGAACAGAAGGGACTCCAGGGCCCAAGCACCGGGGACTCTTAGGTGAGCTCCCAGAGCGGCCACCCTCTCTTTTTCCCTCCCTCCCAGCTGCTCCGGGAAGCTTTCTCAGGCGTGCCAGGAGGACAGCCTCCGGGGCCCGTGCGATGCTTCTCAGTGCATCCCGGGGCCAGAGAACGTTTTCTGGAACAGTGTGCCAAGGTCACCTGCCCAGCTATTCAGCTCGCTCCGCTGGGGTGGGAGGAGAAGATGTGGGCAGGGTGTGTGTGTGTGTGTGTGTGTGTGTGTGTGCGCGCGCAAGGCAAGGGAAACCGAGGCTCAGAAAGGTTGGACTTGGGTGGCCCATGGTGAGTCAACTCCTGGACCAGACGCGCAGCCCCGCGGGGACGCTCAGCCTCCCGCGGGCGCAAGCTAACTCCCCCCGGGGCTCGGGCCCTCCTGCCCCGCAGGACCCGCCAGCCCGGTCCCGCAAAGCGGGGAGCATCAGACTCGAACCCACCCCGCGACCGCCCGGTCTCTGCGCGGGCCACTCACCCGCGCGCCTGCGCCCCGGGGCCCCGGGTCCACGCATCCCGACGGCGCCGGCCAGGCCCACGTCGCGAGGAGAAAGTTCTCAGGCTCCCGCGCTGATCGGCGCCCCCGGAGTCTCGGCGTCCGCGCTCCGGTCGCGGGTGGCACTACGGCCGCCGCCGGCCCGGGCCCCACGACGCTGAGGAAGGCGGCATCCCGAACAAAGTGCGTCCCCTGCCGGGCGCGGGGCGGAGCCTGGTGACCCGCTGCCCCGGGCACACGCCGGCCGCCTCCCCGGGCCGGGGGCGGAGGCTGCGCCGCCGAGCGCCCCGCTCCCCCCGCGCTGTGCCAGTTGAACCCGCAGAGGGGCGGAGGCGCCGGGCCCTTCCAGACTTTGTCATTGGAAAGCTATTCCCGTAACCCTTTCCTGCCTTCGCCTTCCGTCCCGCCTCCGCGGCCGCAGAAAGGCGGAGCTGGGTGGCGGGGCAGGAAGCCTCCGCACAATCAAGCCTTTCCTTGGCCGGGACCCGCCGCTTCCAGGCCCGGCCGCCCCACCCCCACGCGCCCTCGGGCTGCCGCCGGCCGGCAGTGCTTAGGAGCGCGGACAGAGGGGTCGGCCGGGCCTTCCCACCCCCTTCCGCCCGCGCCCCCTTCCTTCCTCTCTGTTCTGTTCCGCTTTCTGGGCTGGGACGCGGATGCAGAGGGGAGGGGAGACCCCAGAAGGGCCGGGCATATAGTAGGTGCTCAGTAAAATGCGCGGGGCTTTCCCCCACCTCGCGACCCTGCCATGGCCCTTTCTCCTTCTAGGGCCTGGGAGGGGGAGGAGGAGGGGGAGGAGGGGGAGGAGGGAGGGGGAGAAGAAACGACCAGACCCAGAGAGAGTGGCTGGAAGTGGGGCCTCGGCCAGAACCCAGTGCAGCCTGGGCAGTGCGGCCTCCACCGACCCTGCCTCCCGGGACAGGGCAGCGGAGGTCAGGTGCCTGGGCTTCTGGAGCAGGCTTCGAGCTCCGAGCTCCGGGAGAAAGGCAGCAGTGCGACCAAGGACCCACCAGATTGGGACCAGAGGCGTCGCCAGCTCCAGCCAGCAAACATGATTGATTATTTCCGGGGCCAGCTCCCTGAGAGGTCTCCCAAAGTTTCACCAGCAACGGGTCAACCCGAGGGGAGCAGGGTCAGCAGAGTCCTGCCCACCCCCGTCCAATCAGTCAGTCAGGTCACAGTGGCTGTGGACCTAAGGGGGTGATAAAGAGACACTAGACAGTGGACTGGTAGTGACATTGAGGAAGTTCCCAACTAACCAGGGAAAAGGATTTTTATATGGTCTTTGTCCTTGAAAGGAATGAGTTGCCTTTTCTTCTCAGGGGAGGGGGCTGTCTCAGAGGGGTGCATGGGGCGAGGCCTTGCCCTGTGGGTACAGTGGCTGGAAGTGTGGGCTCGAAGGCAGGTGGCCTGGGTTCATATCCTGGGTCTGCTCCTCATCAGCCACGGGAACCAGAACGGATTCTTTAACCTCTGACCATTTCAGTTTCTTCATCTGTAAACTGGGGTAATGACAGTTGCCATCTCCTACTATTGTTGGAGAGTAAGTGTGATAATCTAGGTGGCACACTCAGAAGAGTGGCTGGCACTACTCAGTAAACATTAATTATTATTTTGATCTCTGAGTCATGCAACCCTGCATCCACTTTGGCATTCAGCCATGTGCTAACTGGAATCTCTCTTGCTTTTCACAGGCTCCTCGGCCTGCAAAGGGGAGCCTGGTCCTCTCGGAAGAAGCACTGTCCTTTCTCGAGGGCTCATAGGGTGGACCGGCTGAGTTCCTCACCTCCTCGGTCTAGGGACCAAGGATTACACAGCAGGCTTGCAAAGCAGTTTCAGAGACTGAACTGCCCTCTGGTCCACGGTGAGGCTGCACACGGGGCCCCACCCATACTGGTAATGGCAGGAAGATGCTGTTGGGTGCTGAATGGGGAAGAAGGCTAAAGCCATGGTTTTCTTTTTCTAGTTTATTTATTTATTTATTTTTGGCTGCGTTGGGTCTTTGTTGCTGCACAGGGGCTTTCTCTAGTTGCGGCGAGCGGAGGCCACTCTTCGTTGCAGTGCACGGGCTTCTCATTGCGGTGGCTTCTCTTGTTGCGGAGCACAGGCTCTAGGCCCGTGGACTGCAGAAATCGTGGTGCGTGGGCTCAGTTGTGGCTCGCGGGCTCTAGAGCGCAGGCTCAGTCGTTGTGGCGCACGGGCTTAGTTGCTCCACGGCATGTGGGGTCTTCCCAGACCAGGGCTCGAACCCGTGTCCCCTGCATTGGCAGGCGGATTCTTAACCACTGCGCCATCAGGGAAGTCCCAAGCCATGGTTTTGTAAGGGTTAAATCTCTTCCATTGTGAGATCAGTATTTCTCTCCCATTCATGAACGGCTGATCATACCAGTCCCCTGACCCTGCTCCAAATGTCCCAGTCACAGACCTGCAGCAGTGAAGTGTGTCTGGCTAAACACGCTGGCATATGGACAGGTAGGGGGTGGGCAGGGGGTAAACAGACCCGCTCTAGCTGTGCTGAAGGGCAGAGGCAGTGGCAGCTCCTGAGAGACACGGTGGTGGGACAGGGCGGCAGAGAGAGGCCACAGGGGCCGTGGACGCAGGGCTGCCTGGGTGGGAAGTCGGGTCCCCCCAAGCCCAGGAGAGGCCTCTACCAAGTGCCTGCCTGTGAGCAGTTTCCCTCCAAACACAGTGACGACTCTGTTGCTCTAAATCAAGCAAGTGGCTTTTCCTTAAATATGAAAATCAATAAGAAGTAAAGGCAAGGGCCTGGCCACCGGGAGAGGAGAGTGGAGGGGCTGGCCACAAGGGAAACGATGAGACTCAGGCTCAGGATCATCCCCCCGCCCCACCGCGAGGCAGCCTCCAGGCCCTGCTGACCCCCCTGTGACTCCTTAAACCGGACAGCTGCCCCTGGTCCCCTCCTCCATCCACGGCTTAGAGCCCATCCTGAATCAGGGCAGGAGATTTGTTAACGAGAGGATTAATGTCAACGTGACAAATAGGTTTTAAAAAATCAGCCCAGGAGCCTGTTGTCACCCCGTGGTCTCAGACCTGGCTTGAGTTGAGATGCTCTGGGAGCCCCAGCAAGCTCAGCAAGTAGCATTTCCAGGCCTGGCCTGATTTCCTGGGGCCCCTGCCCATTTCCTGCCAGCTTGAACTGATGCTAATCTGTTTTACGTTTGCGATCGGGAGTTTGCGCTGTCAGAGCTCCCACGTCCCATGTGGCCCGCGAGGTTCTGTCTGCATCTTCCAGCTCCTGTTAGGCGTTCAGAGCCGTCTGTAAAACAGGGATGGGAGCACAGCACATCACTTTATTTCTTGAGCCTTTAATAAACGTCGTTAGAGGGAGCCTCTGGCTTCCTCCTTGGAAGAACAGTGGAAAAACACTGGGTGTCAGAGGACCTGAGTCCACACTCTGGCGGGGCCCTTGCCGAAGCACACGCTCATCTGTAAGCGGGGTGACACCCAGGGGACACCACCGCCTACCGAGGCCTGGGTGAGCGTTCAGTGAGAGAGCCGAAGAGAAGATGGGGTACGCAGTGCTGAGCATTTGCCAGCAGAAGCGCGATTATCAAACAGAAAACACATCTCATACCCCGGCCCCACCCCATCCCACCTGCATCACATCCCCTGGGGTGTACGCTCTGAAAACCGCTTTTTTTTTTTTTAACATCTTTATTGGAGTATAATTGCTTCATAGTGGTGTGTTAGTTTCTGCTGTATAACAGGGTGAATCAGCTGTACGTAAACAAATATCCCCATATCTCCTCCCTCTTGCGTCTCCCTCCCACCCTCCCTATCCCACCCCTCTAGGTGGTCACAAAGCACCGAGCTGATCTCCCTGTGCTATGTGGCTGCTTCCCACTAGCTATCTAGTTTACGTTTGGTAGTGTATATATGTCCATGCCACTCTCTCACTCATCCCAGCTTACCCTTCCCCCTCCCCGTGTCCTCAAGTCCATTCTCTACGTCTGCATCTTTATTCCTGTCCTGCTCCTAGGTTCTTCAGAATCATTTTGTTTTTTTTAGATTCCATATTATGTGTTAGCATATGGCCACCATTATGCTATGTTAGAGAAATGTTTTTTTCTCTTTCTGACTTACTTCATTCTCTATGACAGACTCTAGGTCCATCCACCTCACTACAAATAACTCAATTTCGTTTCTTTTTATGGCTGAGTAATATTCCATTGTATATATGTGCCACATCTTCTTTATCCATTCATCTGTCAGTGGACACTTAGGTTGGTTCCATGTCCTGGCTGTTGTAAATAGAGCTGCAATGAACATTTTGGTACATGACTCTTTTTGAATTATGGTTTTCTCAGGGTATATGCCCAGTAGTGGGATTGCTGGGCCGTATGGTAGCTCTATTTTTAGTTTTTTAAGGAACCTCCATACTGTTCTCCATAGTGTCTGTATCAATTTACATTCCCACCAAAAGTGCAAGAGGGTTCCCTTTTCTCCACACCCTCTCCAGCAGTTATTGTTTGTAGGTTTTTTGACGATGGCCATTCTGACTGGTGTGAGGTGATACCTCGTAGTTTTGATTTGCATTTCTCTAATGATTAATGATGCTGAGCATCCTTTCATATGTTTGTTGGCCATCTGTATGTCTTCTTTGGAGAAATGTCTATTTAGGTCTTCTGCCCATTTTTGGATTGTGTTGTTTTTTTGGTATTGAGCTGCATGAGCTGCTTGTAAATTTTGGAAATTAATCCTTTGTCAGTTGCTTCATTTGCAAATACTTTCTCCCATTTTGAGGGTTGTCTTTTCATCTTGTTTATGGTTTCCTTTGCTGTGCAAAAGCTTTTAAGTTTCATTAGGTCCCATTTGTTTATTTTTGTTTTGATTTCCATTTCTCTAGGAGGTGGGTCCAAAAGGATCTTGCTGTGATTTATGTCAAAGTGTTCTTCCTATGTTTTCCTCTAAGAGTTTGATAGTGTCTGGCCTTACATTTAGGTCTTTAATCCATTTTGAGTTTATTTTTGTGTATGGTGTTAGGGAGTGTTCTAATTTCATTCTTTTTTTTTTTTTTGCGGTACACAGGCCTCTCACTGTTGTGGCCTCTCCCGTTGCGGAGCACAGGCTCCGGACGCGCAAGCTCAGCGGCCACGGCTCACGGGCCCAGCCGCTCCGCGGCATGCGGGATCCTCCCAGACTGGGGCACGAACCTGCGTCCCCTGCATCGGCAGGTGGACGCTCAACCACCACGCCACCAGGGAAGCCCTAATTTCATTCTTTTACATGTAGCTGTCCAGTTTTCCCAGCACCACTTATTGAAGAGGCTGTCTTCTCTCCATTGTATATTCTTGCCTTCTTTATCAAAAATAAGGTGACCATATGTGCGTGGGTTTATCTCTGGGCTTTCTATCCTGTTCCATTGATCTATATTTCTGTTTTTGTGCCAGTACTATACTGTCTTGATTACTGTAGCTTTGTAGTATAGTCTGAAGTCTGGGAGCCAGATTCCTCCAGCTCTGTTTTTCTTTCTCAAGATTGCTTTGGCTATTCGGGGTCTTTTGTGTTTCCATACAAATTGTGAAATTTTTTGTTCTAATTCTGTGAAAAATGCCATTGGTTGTTTGAGAAAACTTGCTTTTGAGCGATAGAAATCTGACTGTCTACTAACAACCCTCATCCTCTCTGGCTTGATCCATTAACCAGCAAGGAGCTCCACGGGAGTGGGATGGGGGTGTGTGGGTGTGGCAGTTGTCCCCATGTGGCTACCCTGGCCTCAGGGTGCCAGGCCCCTGTGTTGATGGTCTAGACGAGGACCTGGGAGGAATGGTCTGTGAGGAAGAGCTGGCACTGGGCTGCATGTTTCAGGACAGTGAGGCTTGCCTTATGGGGAAGATGCTTTTTTTCCCTTTCTATCACCAGGAAGTGAGCCATGCTGACAGCCAGTCACGGTGTTTTTCCAAAGATGGCTTTTCCAGAGGGGTGCTTCTGGAAGGGACCAGCAGGGTAGGAATGTGGTGGGCAGGGAGACATGCTTCCCTTTCGGGAGGCTGGCTCTGGCTGGAGCTGCCCCGAGAAGATAATAACAGTCCGACTTACAGAGCTCTTGCTGGGTACTGACTGCTAGTCTAAGCCCTTAACATCCGTCTCATTTTTGTCTCTATTTTGTAGGTGAAGAAATTGAGGTTGAGATCTTGCCTGGGTCCCCGGCCGGTCAGTGTTGGAGCTGGGACTTGCATCCCAGCAGCCTGGCACCCGAGGCCACGTGCCCTGGTGCCATGCAGATCCGCAGAGGAAAGGGGGGCTTGGAGACCATGTGGGGCCCGGGGAGGGGCTCTGTCACTCAGCAGCTGCTGCACATTTCTTTCTTTCTCCCTTCTTAATGGCTTTTTTTGAGTATAACTGACATACTATAAAATTCACCCCTTGTAAGTATGCTAGTCCATGATTTGTACTAAAGCTACAGAGTTTTGCAGCCATGACCACAACCAGGTTCTAGAACACGTGCTTCACCCCAGACGCTTCCTTGCTCAGTTGCTTTAACGAGTCTCGACTCCCTTGTCTGTAAAGTGGGAACGACACCGCCTGCCTTGTAGGCCTGTCCCAAGCATTAGATGAGCATGTAAGTGGCGTATGGTAAATGCATGAGTTATTACCATTCTGGTCCCTTAGAGTCACTTACGTACAGACTTTCAGAGCTGGGTGTGGTCTGGAAGGCTGTCGAATCCCACCCTCTCCTTCAACATATACGAAACCAAGGTGCCAAGAAGGTCAGCAACTCACCGCTAAGGACACGCCGCTCAGGACACGCTGCACGTTGAGTGGCGGGGCTGGACTGGAAGCCAGGCCTCTTGGTTGGTAGTTCGGTGCTCTCTTATCTCCCACGAGACTTTCCCCTGAGGCACAGGGGAGGTGTCATTGCCACCACCCCCCCTTTTGGGGGGCCCCCAGGGCAATGCTGACCGGCAGGCATGGACTGCCGGAGTTTGCCTGTGCGGGTGGAAGACTGCCCAGGACTCTGGCCTTGGAGAGAGAGTGCAGCGGGGAAGGCTGGGTGCAGAATCCAGGCACACGGCCCAAGGTGGAGGCCGAGGCAGGAATGTCCACTGTCGGGACAGAGGACGCATTGATTCCAACCACCCACAGGCCGGCCAGCTTCATGGGCACGTGCACAGTCACACGGGACCCCATGTTTGGTTTAATGCTTTGCTGTTGCCCCTTCAAATTCTTACCGAGTTTTTAAACAAGGGACCCCACATTTTTATTTCGCACAGGCCCCCATAAATTGTGTAGCCAGTTTTGCCCACGGGACAGAGAGCAGAGCCCAAGCTTGACTCTCAAGGTCCCAGTAAGGAATAGCATTTCTCCACCCAGAACTTACTTACATATGAGCTATTTCTGTACACGACACGATCGTGGAGTCTTAATATTGAGCATTAAGAGAAATCAAAGTGGCAAAACAATCAGCACACTCTGATCCAAGTTATGTCAAAAGATGCCCCACAAAACTATATATTTCTATATGCATTATACCTGTATGAAAATACATTTTTAGAGAACTCTGGAAAGTCTCCAAACTGATAGCAGTGGTTACTTCTGGGAAAGAGTCACCCAGGGCATTGTTAATTCTTTCCGTATGTTTGAGTTGCTGGGGGGTTTTTCACAAGGAGAATGTACTCAGGAATTACATAATGACAGGTAAAATGGTAAGATACTCCTAGTATATTCTGTGAACATTTTCTTATATCAGTAAATATTCTTAACACCTTAGAGAAGTGTCTTGTGGGACTTCCCTGGCGGTCCAGTGGTTCGGACTTGGTGCCTTTCACTGCCGAGGGCCAGGGTTCCATCCCTGATCGGGGTTCTAAGATCCCGCAAGCCGCACAGTGTGGCCAAAAAAAGAAAAATTTCTTGAGAGGGAAAAGGAGGGACATGGGGACACTGAAGCGTGGAAGGTAGAGGAAAGAAAGAGCTTTGGGTGAGTTAGGGCTGCGGGGAGCAGGCTGGACACAGGGAGGGGAAGGCTGGGTGTGGAAACCAACGCCCAGACGGTCCGTGGGTGCTGGGCGTGACCCCAAGGATTTGGAGGCCGCGGGGCCCACTTCCGTGGCAGGCGGGTGACAGGAGGCGTTAGGGGCATGAGTTGCCAAGTGAACCGGGTGACGAGGTTGTCGAGGTGACTTTGGCTGTGGTGAACAGAGGTGACGGAGGCAGGGGCACAAGGAATCCCCTCCACGGGAGGAAGGGATGGGATCCCGGTGTGGGATGTACCAGGAAATGGGAGGTTTCAGGCAGGGTGCCTAGTGGACAGAGCGCAGCTTTGGGGTCAGGGCTGTAGTCAAGCCTCATATTCACTGCATCCTCACTGTGTGCCCATGACCTGGGTCTGTCCCCTGGGAGACAGAGGACGCTGACAATGCACACCTGGCGGGGATGTTGGGAGGATTTGATGAGATGATGTCGGTGAATCATTGGACCCAGTGCCTGGCTCCGACTGGGAGCCCCAAATGTCCCCCCTTCCCTTTCATTGACTGTAGTTTGAGGCACTAACGTGGCCACAAGTATTTGCATGTATGAAGAGCCTTCCTTCCAGTACCTCCCTCCCCATTTTCTAGGGGAGCTGCCGAGAGCCTCCTGGGTGCAGCCCGCAAAGGCTGAGCGGAGCCCGCCGGGAGGGGACAGGAGCTGGCTACAGCCAGAGGACTGGACAGTGAGACAAGAGGACGCAGGCCTCCAACCCCCGAGCTGCAGGGCCAGTGAGGCTGCTTTGGGCAGCTCGGCCAGGGGTCCCACATTGAGATCCTGGGAGGGGGATGCTCTGTGAGCGCTGATACCAGTTCCCCCACATTTCTCTCCCCCGGCCCTTTGGGCTCCCCCGCCTCCGGGGGTGTCCCCGCGGCTGCTGCAGCCTTCTCCCCTGTGTGTGCAGATGTGCCCTGCGGCAGCTGGAACGCCCACGCGCACCTGTTGCCTGGATCAGCAGCCGCCGTAACTACTCCAGGGAAGGCAGGCCAGGTGCCGGGCTTTGCCGGGTCCTCCTTCCGGCAGGTGGGAAGGCGGGGCATCTGCCTGTCCTGGCTGCGCGTGGAGGCCGCCTGGAAAGTGCTGGGCCTAGAGTCTCGAGTCTCGGCACAGACTGGACCCTCCTCCAGCCCGGAGCTGCTTCCAGCCATGCAGCTGTCCCCTCGGCCCAGCTGGTTCGCTGGGGACTCCCACACCGGGGCGGGGAGGCTGGGGAGCGGTCCCGGGGGCAGGGGCGTGATGAAGCGGAGCAGCAGCGTGGACCCGAGGGGTCAGAGGCGACCAGAGCTGGGAGGAGGCGGACAGTGAGGCCAAGGGCAAGGGTGAGTCTGGAGACAAGAGCTAAACTCGCTCCGCGTGGCTTCGCTGCAGAGATGTCGTTCTGGAGATGCTGGGATGCAGAATCCCCTTCCCAGCTGAGTGTGCGGGGCTGGCGTGGACCGGGCAGGCCTCGTGGGAGCCCGCACAGCCATGCGGACTGCCGGCCTTCGTGGAGAGCGCGAGTACCCGGCCAGGAGCCCCAGGTCTCTGAGAAGAGCTCATGGGGCAAATGCAACACACACATCTCTGACATCCAACCCACACATGGCATTGCACATGTCAATACACGTGAAAACCTCCCAGGAGAAAACCGGGCAGTGAGTCAGCATCGCTGATGTCTGGGTCACACATCCACTCCCCTGTCAGTTGGTCTTTGAATGAACGTACCCCTGCCTCCCACTCAGGGAGGGGAGGTTTGAGCCGGTGATGCTCAGAGATGCCGAGGTCCCTACAGGAAGCTGACCTCCAGCTCCCGTCTGCCTGGACCAGCCAGGACCCATAGCCCAGGTGGCGGGTGGGTGGCTCCAGCCACACGTGGGACACTGCTGACCCCTGCTGGCACTTTTCTCCCCGTAGCCAGCAGGCGGAACCCGAGGGAGAATGGAGTGTCGGAAAAACCTTGCCATCCGTCTGGGAGGGGGTGGGAAGAAATAGCCCAGCTCAGAATCTCCCCCGCTCGGGCTCCTTTGATGAGACCAAGAAGAATTAGAACACAACCCAGACTGTGTTTCTGCGAAGAGTGAGGTAGACTGGCAGCATGTCCTCCCAGCCTCTGTGGCTTGGTCAGCTCCTTGCTACCCATTCCCTAGAACCTAAACCGAGAAACCATGAACAACACTCCACCAGCCAAATTCAACTACTCAACCGGATAAAAAAGGAAACAATGAACTTTCAGCTTAACTTATTGTGGGTCTGATGCACCCTTTGGACCTGGGGCTAACGGGATAATTATGGCTTTACCGTCTCCTTTTCCATGAGAGGGGTTGGTGTTACACTCTTTGGGAAACTGCTACCGAGAAAGCTGACATCTGGAGTATTTCCCTCTGTGGCTAGATATTTTAAAGATCATTTTGTACAGCCTAGGGATGCAATTTAAGTCTTCCAGAAACTTTACTGGAATCGTCCCCGGGACCAAAGGAACCCCAGACTCCAACAATTCCGACAGAATTAGTGTGGAAGCCCCCGGGAGAAGGGAAGTCACTCCTTTTTAACCCCCTCCTCCTCTGCCCCCCATCCTAGCAGCAGACCAGAATTCTCCTTCGCTTCGTGGCTAGCCTCCTTCAAGGGTGCGTGCACTCCCTACCACCAACCGCCCATCACCATCAGGCCTCCGCTCTGGACGCGGTGCTGAGGCACTCCAGCAAAGGCAATCGTTGGCCTCTTGAAAGCTAAATCTTAAGTGCGTTTTCCAGCTCTCATTTTTTTTTTTTTTTTTTGTGGTACACGGGCCTCTCACTGCTGCGGCCTCTCCCATTGCGGAGCACAGGCTCCGGACGCACAGGCTCAGCAGCCATGGCTCACGGGCCCAGCTGCTCCGTGGCATGTGGGATCCTCCTGGACCGGGGCACGAACCCGTGTTCCCTGCATCGGCAGGCAGACTCTCAACCACTGCGCCACCAGGGAAGCCCTCCAGCTCTCATTTTACTTAATCTCTTTAGCATCTGACATCTTAACACTCCTTCATCATTTATTAATTAAAAGTTTTATTGTGAAATATTGTAAACATGCCAAAGGTATGGAAAACAATATAGCAAACATACCTGTTACACCCGTCAAGGTTCTGCAGAGAAACAGAACTAATGGGATATTCATTCATTCATTTATTTACTGACTTATTATAAGGAGCTGGCTCAGGCAGTTATGACAGCTAGTCCCAAGTACTGCCGAGGGAGCTGGCAGCCTGCAGACCCAGGAAAGCCAACGGTTTAGTTCCAGTCTGAGTCTGAAGGCCTGTGAACCAGGTGAGCTGATGGGATAATTCTGGTCTGAAGGCCAGCAGGCTTGAGACCCAGGCAGAAGCTGATGTCCCAGTTTGAAGGCAGCCAGGCAGGAGGGATGCTCTCTTATTCGGGGGAGGGGGGTCAGCCCCTTTGTTCTATCCAGGTCTTCAGATGATTGGACAAGGCCCACCCACATTAGGGAGGGCAATTTGGTTTAGTCAGTCTACTAATTTAAATGTTAATCTCATCCAAAAAACACCCAGAATAATTTTGGCCAAATATCTGGGCACCCCGTGGCCCAGTCAAGTTGACACATAAATTTAACCATCACACCTGTGAACACCATACAGTGTAAGAAATGAAGCAGTGTGAGAACATAGTTTAAGCTCCTCCCCTCTTGAATTTCTCTCTCCCCACAGAGGGGATACTATTCTGCCCTTGGCATTAACCATTCCCATACATCTCTTTATGCTTTTACTATGTTATACACTCTACATGCATAGACTATTTTAACTATACATATGAAATCATACTGTGTGTGTTCTTCTGCAGCATTCTTTTTTGACTCAGCATATACTGTCTGTCTGGGTCATGGATGTTTCCAGAACTCCTCTGGCTCTCCTGAACTGACCAGATCAGGTGTGACTAGGACACCGGGCACAGTTTTTTCTTTTCTTTTTTTAAAAAATCTGACTCTGTTCTTCTTCCTTCCTTCCTTTTCTTTTTTTTCTTCTTTCCTTTTTACACTATGACCAGATACTATCAGGCACTGGATATGCAGAAGTTGACCAAGACACAATTCTGTCCCCAACTTCATGCTTCTCTGTAGCCCTTTGTAGCAAAGGAAGTTTTGGCTGGGACCACGTCTGTGCAGCCCAGACTACGAAGAATAAACCGAATCCTCCTAAAGTAGCATAAAGCTGCTCACAGGGGGCTCGGGTGATGCCCGCCAGTGCTCTAAAGTGGAAAACACAGGCGATGGGCTTTAGCATTCTGCGCCCTGGAGAGAGGGCTGGAGCAGTCCTCTGCAGGCTGGGCCCCAGGCTCCGCAGAGAGAGGGGCCGCGGTCTCCTTCCCTTGGGTCTCGGGGCCCAAACGCGGTGCCTCTGGAAGCTTGTTTCCGAGACATTTGGCTGCTGCCGAGGGCCAGCCCCACCCCCATCCCCCTCCCCAGAAAGCCACGCTCGGCCTCGCCATCCCAGCTCGTCCAGCCTTTGAAGCAGGCTCACCCATCATTCCCTAAAGGCTGGTGGGTGACACAGAGGGTCCTGGGCATCCAGGCCTGTGCCCAACCAGCCCATGGGCCCTCGCGCCCCGCCGTGGTCCTCGATCTCGCTCCCTGCATGCTGCGGTGCCATCCTGCCTTCTCCCGGCGGGCTGTGTCTGCTCTCCGAGCCAGGTCTCACTCTGCACAAGGACCACTCCCAGCACCTGTGTGACACCCACACAGGGAGCTACCACGTGACCACGGCCATACCTCATCTCTCTCGCTGTGCTGCGGTTTCTCCTTACCGGTCGCTTCCCGCTTTGGGCCCTGCCTGTGGCTGCTTGAGAAGACTCAGCGGGACAGAATCGCTGGCTCTACCTGGCCACTGGCCGTGGTGACACCAACTGGATTCTTCTCCCTCTGGGAGCCCGTCTCGGCAGAACCTCGCTGGACGGGCCCCCTCCCCCAGAGGCCACTACTCCCTTGCCTTGGTCAATGCTGGCCGCCAGCCAGAGTCCCCGACACCCCCTCGGGAGGGCAGCCTGCATCCACCTCTTTCTCTGAGGCTCCTTTTCAGAGAAATGTTTTTGCAAGTCTTAGTGAGGACGGCTCAGCGGATACTTCTAAACCCTCATATTTTCTCTTGGCAACACCCCATCAGTAAAAACTTTCTTTCTTAGGAAATGCATCTCTGAAGGCAGCATAGCTGAAGGGATCCACCTGGAGTGACCTACCCACCTCTGGAAACTGTCTTTTCCCAAATGGGCTGTGTTTCCCATCCCACATGCTCTTCTAGAGCCTTGCCACAGTGCACATCAGGAGGCGGGGTCTGTGTCCCCTTTCCTTGAAACTGGGTGGGGCTTTGGGACTGTCAGCAGAGCACGGGGTAGGGTGGGGGAGGGAGTTCTGTGCGCCTTCTGAGGCTGGTTGGCAAAAGGCCAGACAGCTTCCTCCTGACTTCCTCTCTCCCAGGACACTTGCCCTCTTAGCCCCGCCTGGCCGCCTGGCGAGCTTACATGTAGGGGTCCCCGCTAACCATCCAGCTGCCAGCCAGCATCAGCCGCCGGCCACGTGAGCAGGAAAGTCCCCCTGATGACTCCAGCTAACCATCACCTGACTGCATCACATGTATGGTCTGAGCAAGAACCATGCAGCTGAGCTCATAAACCCCAGAACCACGAGAGAGAAAAGTAAGTGACTGCTGTGGGTTTAAGCTACTGAGCTTGGGGCGACTCGTTACGCAGCAGCAGGTACCAGAAGTCTGTCCACTTCCACGTGGTCCAGCTCATCAGCGTGTGCAGTAGCTCGGGTAAATCTGTCCCGGATTCCTGCAGGGGAGCCTCCCTCCTGAGCCCCCAGTGCTCTTTGCTGTGCCGGCCTCCTGCATCACATCCGGCGCCCACATGTCCCCTGGCCCTAGGAAGCCCCAAGTCTACAGCCCAGCGCTTGGCACATAGGGGGTGCAGCTCGGAGGAGGGGAAGAGGATTCCGGGCAGAGAGGAGGGCCCTGAGCCAAACAAGCTTCCACTACCTTCAAAGGCCTTTTTCTCTGACCAGCGTCCCAGGACTTTTGGCTTCTCTGCTAGGAGCCTAGGATGTCTCAAGTGAGAGTCAAAAAAATTTAAGAAGCAAGTGATCCCAGTGGACAAAGGATGAAGGGCTGCTTAGGCTAGGAGGCCCCTGAGGGTGTGATTCACAAATTGGCCGGCAGGTGGCAGCCTCACTCCCGGTTCTAACCCTGCAAACTGGAATGAACTCCTTGGTGCTGGAATTCGTAAAACATAAAAAAACAAAGTAAAGCCAAGCACCTCTCCAGGCAAGGCGAGTGTGAGCTACAAAGGAGACCGAGCCACAACCCTGCCCTCTGCGGCCGTCTTATAAAGAGTAAACCCTGTCTCTTGAGCTCATCTTTGGGTTGTCGTCCAGCCCTTTCTTCTGTCTCGGAGGCTCATTACATACGATTGACCCTGATGGACCAGAGGCGTCCAAGGTCTTGCCTAAAGCCTGGTTATTTTCAATCTACTCACTGCTTACACCTCTGCTGTCTGGCCAGATGACCACAGGGAAGTTGGAGGTCCTCGACAGGAGGACAGGGAACAGATCAGGATCAGAGGAGGCAGGTCTGCCGGAGAGACCGCCCGGCCACACTTCTCCCGGGAGCGGGCCTTCCTTTCCCCGGTCTCCCGGCGCCTCCTGTCTCCCTGCCCACACCGGCCTGGTGTGGACGCAGGCCGCCCCGAGAGGGACGTGGCCTCACAAGGCCATCGGGCCAGGGGGGCGGGGAAGGGGAAGTGGTGGATTTAACTGAAAGTTATCCAGCCTGTTTCACAACACCCTGAGGACCCAGCCCCGGGCCTCCCCCGAGGAATTTCTGAATCACCTTTCAAGCTCCCTGGAACATTCCTTGTGGTTCACAGTGTAAAGGGCAGCTTGAGGATGGGAACACATTCTCCGGTTGCAGCCCCCATAGTACCCTTGTTCCTCTCCAGGTGGATTTCCCCCTTTCTTGCTTCCAAGCATATTATCCTCCTGATGTTTACACATGGACTTTCCTGCCCTTTCTTTGATCTTTGGCCGTCAGGCTCATTTCTCCTGCAAACCCCGGGAGGCTCTGGGACCCCTCCTCGGGAAACATGAAGACAGGCACTGAGGGTCCTGGTCAGGAATGCAGGGCCATCCCTCAGCCCCCTGTCACAGCCTCAGCACTGCAGAGCCAGATCTGATCCAGGCAGATCCAGCAAGATCCAGGCAGATCCAGGGAGATCCAGGCAGATTCAAGGAGATCCAGGCAGATCCAGGCAGATCAAGCCTGGGAAGAGCCTTAGAGCCACCCCAGGCCCCTTGCTGGGCTTGTCACAGTCCAGGGTCCACAGAGGCTGGCAGGACACCCTTTCCAAGAACCTCTGTTTCTCTTACTGTAAATAATTTTCAACATTATCTTTTTATTAAAACAAACACAGGCATCTGTGAAGGAGAACGTGAAATTTAAACAAACTTTTATAATAAAACCAAAGACTTCAGAGCCCTGGGAGCGGCTGATCCCGCCAAGGCTCTGAGCTCCCGGCAACAGCACGTCCCCTCTCTGCTGGCAGGGGCACCTCCGTGGGAAGCTTCGAGAGTGCGGAGCTGGTCCCAGCCCTCACTGCACACACACTAGGAAAACCGGGGTCTGGATCACGGTCACACGGTCACCAAGCTGGTTACTGCCCAGTGGTCACCTACGTGCAAAAGAGGTGAAAATAGCCCTACAACCTTCAGCCACTGGGGAGAGTGAGGGGGGCTGCTGTAAAGGGCCCAACGAGCAGTTGGTGCTCGGCAGTTATTTGTTAGTATTGATATCATTTATTCTCAGTCTTATTGGGATGTAATAGACATAGAGCACTGTGTAAGTTTAAGGGGTGCAGCTTAATGATTTGACTCACATACACCATCATCAGCATAAATTCGGTGACCATCCAACACCTCGTATAGCTAGAATATTAAAGAAATAGAAAAACGTTTCTCCTTGTGATGAGACCTCTTAGGATTTCCTCCCTTGACAGGTTTCCTATGTAACCGACAGCAGGGTTCCTTATCACGTTGTACGTTACATCCCTAGTACTTATTATCTTATACTGCAAGTTCGTACCCTTTGGCTGCCTTTATCCAATCCCCCTCCCACCACCCCCTGCCTCTGGTAACCACAAATCTGATCTCTTCATCAGTCTGTTTGGTTGTGTTTTGAATCACGATTGACCGACAGCTCTGTTAGCTCCTGGTGCACAAACACAGCGATTTGATACCTCTCTGCATCTCAAAATCCTCCCCATGATCTGTCTGGTTGTCACGAATATTATTTATTTATTTGGCCACGTTGTGCGGCGTGCGGGATCTTAGTTCCCCGACCAGGGATTGAACCGGGCCCTCGGCGTCCAGGGTGTGGAGCCCTAAGCACTGGATGGCCAGGCAATTCCCCATATTATTATTTTAAATGCTTGATGACGAGCTGAGACTCACAATACAAATTCAGCCCTGGTTCCTTCAGAGTGTCGTGGCCCTGATGATCCAAGGGCCTTGCTCTTCCTTGGGGGTCCGTCTCAGGCTGTGAAACAGCTGTGACCACCCCCAGGCGTGTGGACCACGTATTCATCTGCGTCTTTCCTCCTCGACCCTCACGTTCCCTGTGCGCCTGGGCAGCTCCCGGCAGAACCTCAGACCTGCGAGCACTCACTTTCTCCGGGAAAACTTCCTGACCATGTGCTCCCCCCAAGACAAGAATAAAGCATGCAGGGCGATCACATGGCCTGGTTTGCCTGGGACCCTCCTGCTGCCCCAGTGTCGTGTGGACACATCCCTGTGCTCTCCACTCAGCAGCCTCCCAGGAGGCAGGGTTCAGGACACAGCCACCAGTTTACGAGGTGCTCCAAGACCCTCCGGGAGAATCCAGGCGTGGCTGCCTTTCCCTGGACCTTCCCTGAGGACGTTTCACAGCACAGGTTGGCTGTCCTCACTGGGGAAATCCATCAGCAGCCCCAATGCCCAGACAGGACAAACCCAGACCAAAGAAGGAAAGGCAGGAGTTTGCCTTTTTGTAAAATCTTGGGCAAGACTCCAAAGCTCCTCTCTCCGGGATCCAGGGAACTGAAGGGAGATGGGATAATCCCGCGAGACCGCCACCTCTGGACAGCGAGCCCATGGCCTCTGACCCTGATGTCTTTCGGCAACGTAATGGGCCTGTTGATTTATCGCTCACGCGGTGCAGGGGTGACCGGGAATTCTCCCGGGTTCTGCTCTTACATCTTGGTTGGGTCAGAGGAGAACGGCCACCCAATCTGCAAGAAATCCTGGTCGGTGCTCCCAGTCTTGGGGGACCCTGTTTGTATGGAGGGCCTGGCCCAAGGAAAGATGTTTCTTAGGGTAGAAAGTAAGAAAAGCCTAGATAAATATAATACTCCACTTTCTGGATTATGAGATGCTTGACTTTACTCCTGGAAGAGTTGATTCAGCCACCTGGGGCTTTAAATGAAGCCTGTGAGGGTCTGAGGCCTTGATACCTGTGCAGCCTGGAAGACGTGGCAGCTGCATCTGTGGGTGACCTGGGGGAGGGGCAACCAGCTGCCCAGCAGACCTGCCCCCAGTTCACTGCCTTGGGCAGAAGGAAGCTTCCTTCGCACAGAGACGCTGGAGCCCAAGAGAGCAGCAGAGAGTGACCCACAGACAGGTGCACAGCGGGCACAATCACAATGAAAGGGACACCCAGGATCTGGGCAGGCCCTGCTCCGTCTGCGTCTGCATTCAGTGCAAATGGGGTAATTCAACCTGGAGGATGAGAGGGAGTTTCCTTTCGACTTAGAAATACAGTGAACAAGCTACAAAAACTGCAAACTAGAAGGAAGTGCTTTGTCTCCCGAGGCTCTCCCAGTCCTGGGAACACCAGCGTCTCAGATTTTCCTGATCCTCCGGGTCCAGATCCACAAGGCCCCAAGGGCAGTGCGCCTTGATTGGGGCGGGCAGGACCGTGGGGGGAGAGGATGGCACCTTCCTTTAAAGCCCGGCTCTCTCTGCTCCCCACCGGGCCTCCTTCCCAGGGGCCCCCGGGAGCTCCTTCTCTCTCCAGAGCACTGGGTTTCTGAGCTGTACCTGCGTCCAGGAAAGAGATGTGAGCCTCTCCGCCCTCTGAGATGCCGAGAGCGGGCTTGCAGGAAGGGCTGGGAGGTGGCAAGGGCAGCCCACCCACCCGCAGCTGCCCCTGGGCAGCTTGGCGAGGCCCAGATAAAAGCCCAGCTGAAGCACCCACTCCTCAGAGCTGCTGTTTGGGGGTCGGAGGGGGGCTCCTTCTTTGGATAGCAGGGGAGATTGGGGAAAGCTGAGGGGACGGAGCTGTTTGGGGGGGTTACACTCATTGAAGGGCACTGCTGAAGGCTTATTGAGCCTATACAATCTGTTCCCCCCGCCTGCCCGCCACCAAAACAAAAAACACTTCCCTCTGGATTATACCCCCTTCACAGATGCGGAACCTGAGGCCTAGGGGCGGGACCAGCTAGTACACGGAAGGGGCGGGCTCACAGCTTGGCCTGTCTTACCCGGCGCCCCACGTGACACCTGCCACCAGGACACCAAACGCGAGACCACCTCCCTTCCCCCCGCACTTTCTCTTGTGGCACAAGTTTATCAAGAGTCTTATCTCTTGGATCACGTGTGTTTCCACCCTCGTATTAGGCTGCCGGGAACCCGTGAGAAGTTCCAGGCACGTGTGAGCCGCTGCTTCCTCCGCGGCGGGGCGCACCGGGGGTCCCCAGAGCGCAGCCGGGACGCCTCGGGCCTGGGGGCCGCGCTGCGGGACTGCGCCGTGACATCAGCGCCGGTGCGGTGACATCGGCGCCGGTGTGGTGCAGTGTGCAAAGCCCACTGGTTGGCGTGGCCCGGACACGCCCTCCCCGAGCGGAACAAAACGCCGCGCGGGCCGGGCGCGCCCAGCCCCGCTTCCAGAGCGCTGCCGTGCCGCCCGCTCGCCCGCCCGCCGTCCGCCAACCGCCGCGCGCCCAGCCGCCGCCAGGTGAGTGCGCCCCGGCCCCGCCGCGCGCAGGGCGCCCCCGGCCTTCCGGCCCCGCCGCCGCCCGGGAAGCTGCGAGGAGGGTCGCAAGGAAAAGGGGCGGCCGGGGCCGGGGCCGGCGCGGGCCGCGGAAGGGGGGAGAAGTGGGGGCGGTTGGTTCTCTTTCCAGGAGGCGCGGGACTCCTCCCCGCCCCTGGCTCCCCGGGACACAAAGGGCCCCCACGTGCCCCTGACCCGGGACGGCCCGTCTCCCCACCACCTGCAGGTCCCGCGGCGGGACAATCGGCGATTCTGCGCGCGCACTGAACTCATTGTACAGCTGGGGATGAGGGCGGCCGTGCCACCCACCGCCTGCCCCCTGGACAGCGTGCCGCGGGCAGGGTGGGGGAACATCTAGGTTCAGGGCCCGCCTGAGGCAGCTGTGCCCCGAGCCCAGGTGTGAGTTTCACCCTTAGGAAAGGACCAGATGGCAGCCGTCCCCGGTCACCCCCCACCACGTTCACACCCCCCCTCGCCCCTTGTCTTGGCGCTGCGTGGGGACCATCACCCCAGCCTGAAGGAAGCCACAGTGTTTGGTGGCCTCAGTCCCTGAGGGCCGGGGAGCGGGAAGGGGCTGCTACCAGCACACTTGAAGCAAGCTGCAATATGTTACCCAACAAGCCGCCCCAGGCAGGCGTCGTATCTGCTCTCACAGGCCGCAGAATATTCTGCAAACGCCTGTCCCATTTGCTGTGCTCTAATCAAGATCTGGGTCTAGGCGGGAGGGTGCATGGGCTCAGCCCTTCCCTAGAGGCCTGGGCTCTGGCCACCACCCCTGCTCCTGGGTGTGGATGGATGGGCAGCCCCCTGCCAGCTGAGAGGGCTTCACCTGGGGATCCTGTCCCAGTGGCTCTGGGAGGTCCCGCGGGCAAAGTGTGGTCCTGACTGACCCTGAATACTCAGCCGACCATGGACAGGGGACTTCGCTTCTCATGCTCAGCTTCTTTGGGGGGTGGTACAGGGAGGGCATGACACAGGCCCGGAGCCCAGAGGGGCCAACTACTGTCTTGTCCCTGGGCCTCGCCCCAGCCTTTCCCCTGCCCGCGCCCCCCAGAAGCTGAGGTGGCTCTGTCAGCTCAGAGTGCAGCCTGGGGACCCCTCCCGGTGGGATCTGGGGACTGTTGTGCCCCTACTTCTGCTCACTTGCAGCCTCCTGATGTTCAGGGTGGGCTCGGGCTCTTTCCAGAGAGACTGTCCTTGTGGCTGGATCCAGCCCTGTACTGCCCACAGCCTCCCAGGGAATGGCCCAGTCCCGCGGGGAGGAAATCCGGGCGGGAGACAGGCAGGCGAGGAAGGAAGTTTATCCTGCAGAGGGTGTGCTGTGGGCCAGGGAGGGGCAGGGGCAGCACTGCCACTGTGGAGGGTCTGAGGGGGCGAGAGGGACGCAGAGGCGAGACTGAAGAGCGGGCCCACCACCTCTGCTGCGGCGCTGCTAATAAAACGGGAAGCGCAGCAGGGCCACGGCCTTTGCCTCCGGGTGCTCCCAGCACCTGCCTTCCCAGCCCAGGTGTTTTCTTTTCTCAAGGCAAACATTTGCCTGCTTGTGAGCTGGTGAGTCCTCCCTGTCCCGGAGTGTAGTGTTGGCATTTGGTTGGTGAGTGGTAACTTTTTGGTGAATGAAGGGGGTAAGAGTGGGCGGCTCGCGGAGCTGCCCTACTGGACACGTGTGAACCTTGCAAACGGGTGCTCTGGTGCCCGCCGGTGCCCCTGTGAGTGGGCTTGAGGCCCAGGTCGGGGAGGAGAGGGACTTTCTATTTACTCTGGGTCTCCTGGTGGGAAGGCAAACTGGGAAGGCTTTTTTGAGAGGCTGCTGGAATTTAGATATTTCTGTAAGCCGGCTTATTGTGAAAAGTTGGCTTGAAGAGGGCAGAGGAATCCTGCATTAAACATTCTGAGGTGCTGGTGAGAATAGAGGTCACCAGTTGCCACCACTCGGGCGTTCTGGCAAGTAAGAACTGGACAACAAGCGTCAGAGCTGGCCCTTCCCAGAGAGAACAGTAGGCAGATGTCTGTGCTTGTTGGGCCCCAGGGACTGACCTGTATCCTCCACGTGTGTGTTATCTGGGGCAGTCTGTGAGGTGGGGAGGATGCTCCCCATTTTACAGACGAAGAAACTGAGGCTCAGAGGTGATGAGTAACTTGCTGGGGATTGCAGCGACCATTCAGACACAGGCAGACTCCTTGCAGACCCACGCCCAGTCATTCGTGTTACAAAGAGCTTTATGGTGCCTCATAAACTACTTAAGGAAGATGTGGCTTCGCCCAGTGAACATGGATGGAGTCACGTTAGAACGCACAACCTCTAGGTCTTCCCTCTGCCGCATGGATGGAGAGGAGGAGGGGGCCCTTCTGGAAGTCGGGGCCTGAGTCCCAGGTGACATGCTTTCACCAGGTCTGATGCGTGTTTGAATTTTGGTGCCAGGTTTGCAGGAAAGAAAGGAAGCCTGGGAAAGAGCCTGCTTGAGGAAAAGACACACACACACACACACACACAGACACACACACACAGACACACACACTGGAGCTGGGGGGGAGGTGCTGGATACCTGCAGGAGCAGCTTTGCTGCGGTTTCCAGCGGGCAGGAATTTCTGTGGTGGTGATGGGGCCGCACTACGCAGCTACCCAGGAATTTGTCTGACGTCAACACTCAGTGATTCCCATGTATGGTAAGGAGTGTAAACACCGAGGCAGCTAGCATTTCCACCTCTTCCCAGGGGCCGGAGGCACTGTCTGATTCCTGCAGCGACAGTGGATCACAGGCTCAGCCCTCGCCCAACCCACCAACCCCGCAAGCGCACCCTCCTCTGCAGTGCTTCCGGCTGTCTATACAGGAGCCGCGGGGGCAGGGGCTTCCCGAGAAGTCAGCTGCAAACAGCCTGTTTTATAAGCTCTAAGGGCTCATGGGTTTTTTTTTTTTTTTTTTTTTTTTTTTGCGGTACGTGGGCCTCTCACTGTTGTGGCCTCTCCCATTGCGGAGCACAGGCTCCGGACGCGCAGGCTCAGCGGCCATGGCTCACAGGCCCAGCCGCTCTGCGGCACGTGGGATCTTCCCGGACCGGGGCACGAACCCGTGTCCCCTGCATCAGCAGGCGGACTCTCAACCACTGCGCCACCAGGGAAGCCCTGGGCTCCTGGGTTTTGGTTTTGCTTTTTAGAAATTAATCCAGGGAAATCGTTCAGACTTTTCCAGCATGGGTAACCAATTGTCACTAAGGTGGCATCGTTCCAGATAAAAGCAAAGACACTTATCTGTTGGTTAGTCTGTGAGACCTTGTTATGATATAGGACTTCCTGTGACAGTGTGGAAATACTTAAAATGAATTCTAGACCCCATTTCTACCTTGGTTGACGTTTGGACTTCTGAAACCCGGGGGTGGAACGGTCTGTTATATGAGGCGCTGGGGGGCAGGCACCACCCCAGCCCACAGCCCCACAAGGGCCTCCGGGCCTGGACTTGAAAAGAACTCAGAGAGGGAGGGAGAGAGGGAGCCAGGGTGACAGTGGAGTTTCGGGAACCGTGGGCTCTGGAGGGATCGCAGCGCAGCGGTGCCGGCCAGCTTCTCCCAGAGGCTGAGTCACGTGCAGCGTTCCCAAGAAATCCCGTGAAGCTGAGGCCGGGCTTGTACTGCATGTTGGCCCTTCGTCCCCCCAGCAGTGACCATTCCTTTCAAGGCAGGACCATTTGCCAGGCTCTCAGATGGCACCTCTAAGACCTGGGCTCTGAACCCTGAGTGGTGGGTGCCCCCGACCCCTGCCTCTGCTGCCCTCCTGACGTGGGTGTGGGGAGGAAGGGCCTGAGCAGCGAGCTGGAAAGGGTGACAGCTCCCCTGTGTACCTGGCTGGATACCACACAGCCAGGTGATTGCCAGTAGGCGGACACCTGATAGGTCTCCACCAGACTGCGTGGGTGGGGACCTCAACTCTGTGCCCAGAAGTCACCCTTTGGCCCTGGGGGGCAAGAGGTTTTGGAACGGGAGAGGTGAGGGTTTTCCACTGGAGAAATAAAGACATGGCATGGATTGTCAAGTCAAACCACTGATTTGAGGAGAGGAGGCCTTCCTCAGACGCTGGCAGCCAGCGGCTAAGGGTGGAGCATCTCTGAGATGGCTTCTGAAACTTGAAACCTGACCACACTGGACCGTCACCTCAGCCTGACTTCCATAAGATGTGGGGTGAACATGGGAGTCTTGCCCTGTGTCCGCTTCTCCCTCCGCTGCCCTGCGAGCCCCGTCTTGGGTCTCTGCCCTCAAGACAGAGGATCTGAGGAGATAGCTGCACGAGAAGGAGGGTGCGGCGCACCGAGCCGGTCACTCGTCGGGAGAGGTCAGTCCTGGGCTTCTAGCTTCCCACTGGCCCTGGATCCTGACATTCCCGGTAAATAGCTTCCCAGGTATGTCCAGCCATTCAGCAGAAAGTTGAAGGCTGGTTCTCTATCGAGACTGTCGACATGTGAAGTGGGACGAACCAGACCTCTCTGGAGGAACCCACTGCAAACCCAGAGTGGCTGATGTGATCACAGGGACAGCAAAGCTTCTTGGTCACCCAGAGCAGAAGACAAAAGAGTTGATGTTAAGACAAGGCTCTGCTTGCATCTGGGGTGCGGGGGTGATTACACCCCAAGGAAGGGCGGGGCACTCATCCCTAAGTCAGGGATTCCGGGTCCCTGTTTGGCTTGCTACTTCTCAGGCCTTGCTGCTCCCAGATGTGGCCTGACTGGGGAGGAGAGGGGACATCCGGCCCTCGTCTGGGCCCGTCCTGTGGGTGGTGGTCAGGAGTGAGCCCTTACAGCACACCAGGCCCTGGGCCATTGCTTTATCATTTCTTTCCTGATCCTCAGAACAACAGCTTGAGTCAGTGGATGGTCCCATTTAGAGACACAACCACGTCAAAGCTCAGACAGGAAAGTCACTGATCGTTTGGCTGGGAAGGGATGAATCCAGGTCCCTTTTTCCTGACCTCTGAACTGAGCCACCTGAACTCTGACCCAGAGAACATCTCTCCTCCCCGTCGGCTGCAGGGCCTCTGTCCTCAGAACTGAGAAGGCAGCTGAGAAGGAGCCGGGCGGCCCTATAGGAACTCCAGAAGGTCTGAGAAACAGTTTCCTTTTAAGGCAGTTGGGCCTCCTGTCCGCGGAGCCTGGCTGACGAGAAGACGGGGCTGGTGGGAAGGAGGCGGACGGGGCTCCCCGAGCTGAGACTCCCCCCGCCCACCTGTAGATCCCTCGGAGGGGTCCTCACGTGGGCGGGGGGAGGGGAACCTGTCCAAGGCGCCGGGCCCTGTCCCTCCTCTGGGCTCCCGAAGGGGACCCCCACCAAGTGGCCTGGTTGAGGAGTGGCCCAGCCGGGAGGCGCCCCAGGCAGATTTCGCCCCTCCTGCCCTGCCCCTGGTTCCCTGGGCCCTGCTGGCTGTGGGCCCCTGACCCGGGGCCAGGGAGAACAAGGACGGCCTGTTGAATATGTGGGTCTCCACGAGGGAGAAGGGCTTTTGTGTCGGAAACAAAACGGCTGGGAACAGCTCCCCACCACGTGCTCGGGGAAGCCTCCTCCCTAGGGGTGTCCTAGGGGCTGGAGGACGTCCCCTGGGGGTTCAGGGGGTGGAAAGCAAGGGGAGGAAGGAGCCCGGACGTCCTGGACACCCCCCGAGTGCAGCCCCCCTGAATACGATGGCACCAGTACAGTGACTGGGTGGCTGGACCTGGCTGGGTCCCAGTTCTGCTTCCTACAGCCTGGTGACTGCAGGGGGGTGGCCCTGGCCTCCCCAGCCCTGTGTCTTCATCTGTGTCACGGGCGTGTCCCCAGCCTCAGGTCGCCAGGAGAAGTGGATGGTGTTTGCAGACTGCCCGGCGCACAGTAGGTCAGCAGACTCAGGGCAGGCTGTCTGCCGGGTGCTGCGGGCAGGGGCTTGGGGGTCGCGTCTAGTCACCTCGTCAGAAAAGCCGCATGCCTCCGTGTGAACCAGAACCTCTCCCAGGGCTCCCCACCCAGTGGCCGTCCCGGTACCACCCCGCAGGGACTGGAGTCGCCAGGTGGCTCAGGGGTCTGGGCTCTGCCCTGAGCACCTCCCTGGGGTCACTCGGTGCAGCGGTGGCTGCCTGACTAGAACGGGGCTCTGTAGCGAGGGCGGCGTGGGGGACGGTTAGGCAGGCAGTACCGACCTTGCTTCTCCCACCCGACTGTCCTTCCTGGTTTGCAGCGCCCAGCTCTGGCTCAGCAGGGCAGAGGGGCCCGAGGAATGGCGGGGCCTCGGAGGCTGGGGATGGGGCTGGCCCTGGGGCTCCAGGAGCCGAGCGGGGCTGCGTGCAGTGAGAGCGATCCTGTCCTCTGGGGGTGGGGGATGTGCGCACGCCTGATGAGCTGTGGACGGTGCAGAGCCCGGGAGGGGAAGGCTGGCCCGCCCAGACCCACGGGGGTGAGGACGGTGAGCGTCCGCCCTGTCCAGAGGGCTTCCACATGCGTGGCCCCAGGCTGGGCAATTCAATCACCAACCCTGAGGACATGTGAGGGGCGGGCGGTGTAGCAGGAGACAGATCTGGGAAGGTACTCCGGGCAGGCTCTCAGGGTGAGGAGTGAGCGTCCCCTATGGTGCCAAGAAGGTCTGCGGGGGTGGGGGGTGGCTTCCTCCTGGGACGGCTGGTCCCCCCTGGAACCACAACCCTGGAGCCCATTGCTCCCCCTCCTCACTCAGGGGAGGGGGGCTTGCTTCCAGGACGTTCTCTCTGAAGATCAGGATGTTTTATTCTCTGGAGCCCCCAGAACTCCCTTCTGTCTCCTTGGCCTGAAATGCATAGCTGGCCCATCCCCAAGCCCGTAACCTGGGCTGGTCAGCTTAGGTCCAGGCCATGTGCCCTGGCTGAAAATCAGGGTGGTTCCCAAGGAGAAGGGGACTGGAGCGTGATGCCCCCTCCAAGGGGGTCGTGGGCCAGCTGAGTGAAGGTGAGTGGGAAGAGGCCTGGAGAGGCAGGGGTGTCAGGGTTTGGGGTGAGCAGGTAAAGGGGGCACAGAGCAGGTGCAGCCGAGAGAGGAGGAGAACTTCTCCCCATTCTAGGGTTTGGGAGAAGATTCCTCAGTGCTGGAGAGAATGGTTGGGGTTCCAGCAGCAAAAAATGGACAAGTCAGGAAAAAGAACAAGTTAGAGAGAAAAGACAATGAGTTCAGGTGGCTCGTGTTGAAATCGAGGTGCTAATGGACCATCCAGGTGGAGGTGCTCCCGTGGCACCGGGTGTACGAGCCTGGGCTCAGGGCAGAGGTCAAGGTCAGCGATGAATGGAAGTCCTTGGCAGGGGTGGCCTCAGGTGCAGTGGGACCAAAGGAGACTCTGGGGAGAGAGGGACCAGGGTGGGAGCAGAGGAAGCCCAGCCTCCAGGACACGGGAGGACAGAGCAGAGGCCGTGAAGAGTGACTGACCAGTCGCTCCGACAGAGCCTTGCTGGAGGTTCCCACGGTCCCGATAATATTCCAGCCTGCGTCCTCGGAAGCTGGTGTCCCCAACACCCCTTCCCCACGTGGAGCCTGCTCCCATCCCGCACACACCCACTGAGCATTGTGAGGACCTTGGGCTCTGCAGAGATGGAGGGCATGGACCAGCTGTGGCTCTCAGTATTAGGGGAGCCGATTTATTGAACACCTGTATGAACACCTGTGTGCCAGGTGCACACACCTGTACAAACACGTGTGTGCAGGGGACTTGGTAGTGAACCTCGACTGGACCTTCTTCTTGAGCGGAGGCCTGTGTCCGCTATCCGGGGGGGAAGAAATTTTCCTCCACCCTTCTAGCTTCTTCTGACTGGAAAAAAATTAAATTGACACGAGACAGATGAACAGGGGAAAATCAAAGTTCAAGAACATGTCTACATAGGAGAGGCCCAGAAAACCTGAGTAACTCCCCAAAATGGCTGAAACCCTCCCCTTAAATACCATCTTCAGCTAAAGACAAAAGAGGAAGTTGGGGGTAGTGGTTTGGGACCTCAGAGGGGACGAAGGCAACTTACCTGGAGACGGAAAAGCAAATGCTTGGTGAGCGAGTGTTTGCCGAGCCAGCAGACACAACGGGGCAGAGTGGACTCTGGTCTCCAGGCCCTGCCGACCCTCGCAGCACACCCGGCCCGTGTTCTTTGCAGAGATCTCTGGCTATACCCCTGTTTGGGGAACGGGCCCTCTATCGAAATTCTTTTAGGCAGTTGGGGGAAGGTCAGTTTCTTCCTGAGTCTCTTGGGCCTTGATTATTTTCAGCTTGAAATAATCTGCAGGACAGAGAGACGTTTTGGGATGGCAAGTTTTGTCCCTACACTGCGTCAGATGGGAAGCTCCGGGCGGTGGAGACCACGTCCCCTCTGCCCTTGACCCCGACTCTTTAGCTGCCGGAACGTCCCTGGTACCAAGAGGGTGGGCTCTGGATGCCCCATGCCTGCGTTCGGCGTTTCCATGACGCACATCCCGGGGGGTTTGCCTCTCCCCTGCCCACCCTCCATTTCCTAGCACCCTGAGTCCTACTCACCCCATCACCCATCTTGTACCTGCAGTCGCCGGCGCACCCCATAGAGTCCCCCACCCCGGCCCTGTGCACTTCTGTCCAAAGAGCTGGAAGGGTCACCGTCCCCTGGCAGCCAGGCATCTGTTGAGAGTGGTTGAGATGGGCCTTCCCTGATCTCGGGCTCTGCGGGCATCTGTGTCTGTGCCGCTCGGGCTCTGACCTGCAGTGTCGCCTCCCCTGTGCCTTGGATTCTTGCACTAATAATCGTCACCACACACTCAGCACGTGCCAGGCACTGAGCCACGCCTTTGACACGCCGTGTCTCACTGAATCCCCGGAAATGATCTATGAAGAAGCTTTTGCTTTTATCCCCATTTTACAGATATGGAAATCAAGGTTTAGAAAGACCAGCTACCTTGTTCAAGGTACACACAGCCAGTGAGTGGCAGGGCCAGGACTGGACCAAACCCATCTGGCATCAGGACCCCAGCTCAGAACCAATACCTAGAGCGTCTCAGTGTTGTCCCAGGCCGCCTCCTCCGGACTCACCTGGGTGCTTGTTAAAAATTCGCGTTCTTATACCTCATCCTCAGAGGTCATGATTCAGCAGGTCAGAGTTGGCGCTGGAAAATCTGATTTTGCAAAAGCCCCCCACCTCCCCCCATTCTAATGGACTTTTTTTTTTTTTTTTTGCTGTACGCGGGCCTCTCACTGCTGTGGCCTCTCCCGTTGCGGAGCACAGGCTCCGGACGCACAGGCTCAGCGGCATGGTTCACGGGCCCAGCCGCTCCGTGGCATGTGGGATCTTCCCGGACCGGGGCACGAACCCGTGTCCCCTGCATCGGCAGGTGGACTCTCAACCACTGCACCACCAGGGAAGCCCAAGAATGGTTTTTTTGTGTGTGAGCTATATCTTATATACAAAAGAGCGTATAAAACCTGCATGTGTAGTTCAAAGAATAATTACAAATAATTTTGTAATTGTACAAAATTACAAAGAATAATTACAAATAATTACATGTGTGGTGATAAACACACATGGCTGGTGCCTTAGCAGCCCCCTGGGTGGCCCCCTTTGAGGTCACAAATCTAAGACAGTAGTTTGTGATACTCATTCCATTGCTTTTCTTCATAACTCTCCCACCCATGGGTCCCTCCCTTGACGATAGAATTTTGCCTACTTGCGGGCCTGACACAGATAATTTGTGTTTTATGAGTTCTAGCGTATCTGCTTCTTTTGCTCCAAATTCATCTTGGTGAGATTCATCCATGTGGACGCATGTAGCAGATGGTTCGTTTTTACTGCTGTGTTATGGCCTGTATCTTGTGCTTGCGTGTATCCTTTAGAATGCCGGGCACGGGGCTGAAAACACGGTGGTTGCTCAGCGATGACCTGTGGGCTCTGGGGTGGGAAGCCCTCAGGTTGCCGTTCAAGGAGGGCTGTGCCCCCCCAGCTCCCCCCTCGGCCTCTGTCCCTGGTTTTTCTGTTGTGGGCCATCTGTGTCTCCATCTCCCCGGGGAATTAATTCCAGTTTCTGCGTGCACTTTCAGAATGCCGAACTGGGGAGGAGGTAAGAAGTGTGGGGTGTGCCAGAAGACGGTGTACTTCGCTGAAGAGGTTCAGTGCGAAGGCAGCAGCTTCCACAAATCCTGCTTCCTGTGCAGTGAGTACGCACCCCTCCCAGGCCCTGCTGTTGCCATGGGGACCGGATGGGCCAGTCAACACCCCGGGAACTGGCCCCCCGGGAACTGGGAGGTAAACAGCTTGACATTTGGCTGGCACGCAGCTGGGCGGGGAAGTACTTCAGGGCCTTTTTGTTCCTCAGAAGCTGTTTTCTAAGGGAAGGGCGTGAGCTGGCCCGAGCTGGAGGGGTGGCGGAGGCTCAGGGGCTGAGTGCCGAGCAGCGAAGACTCCTCGGCCGGGAAAACTTCCCGCTTACTCTCCCTTCTTTCTCTCCCTGCCACGATCCTGGTGTTTAAGAGGAAGACACTTTTAGCCCAGAGTTTCATCAGTCTTTGGATCCAGATTACCCCTTGTTCAATGGCAACAGAAATCACAGATGCAGAGGACAAACCAGTGGGGATGGGGAGGGCAAGAGAGGGGAAGGGGATTAAGAGGTCCAAACTACGATGTGTCAAATAAATAAGCCACAAGGATATAGTACACAGCACAGGGAATAGAGCCAGTATTTTATCACAGCCTGGATGAACAGGAAGCCAGGCAGTGGCCGCCATCCATCCGGGAGCTGTCGGGTGGTCCAGGGGATGCAGGGCATGCAGAGGCCGCGGTGCTGCACTGGCCACGGCCTGGGAAGTGGCGGATGGAGGGAGCCTCCCCCTTTTCCTGAGTGACGGGGTTCCTTGCGACAGCCGAGGTTCTGGGTTAGAAGAAGAGGTGACCTGCGTTTTCCTGGAGCCCAGACAGAGGGGGAGGCAGGGAACTGTGGGGTTAACCTCTAGGTTTCAGAACCAGTTGGTCAGGGTTTGGATGTGAATTCTGTTTTTGTTCTCTGCGTGGTGATGGGCAGGTTACTGGGTCTCAGCGTTACAGGATAACAACACCTACGTCACGGCGGCAGGGGGATGGGGGGTGAGGATTAACAGGGGAGGGGCTCGGAAAACACACAGCAGTTGGATCAGTTGTGAGTGTTCAGTAAATGATAGCAGCTCCCTGACACACACACACACACACGCGCTCATACACACACACATGCTCACATACATGTACACACACCACACACATACATACATGCTCACATACATACACCATACACACCACCACACAGACACACACACACACACACACACACGCGTGGCCCTGGGGGATCCCCAGCAAGATGGTGTGGCTTGAGGACCTCGCAACAGCGGCTGACATCTCAGCCTGTCTGGGAGGTCTGGGAATCGGGCCCGTGCCCCCGGCTTCACACGAGCAGAGTCGGGAGAGCTTGGCTGCGTTGCTTCCAGGAGCTCGTGGTCCAGAGCAGGGTCCAGACAGGCCAAGGGCCACCTGCTCCCTGGATGAGCATCAGATCCCACCTGCTGTGGGTGGAGCAGCCAGAAGCCCCGCCCCATGCAGCCACTGAGACTGACCAAGGGCTGCGGGTGGCCAACAAGCTTGGGTGGGGCCTTTGGCGTCCAGCCCGGAGGAGGCCACCAACAGCAGTGTCATGTAATCAGCAGTTCTCTGCACTCAGGACTTTCCGAGCTGTTTAGTTTTTTCAGAGGGAATAAGAGGGTTTGGCTCTGGCCAGGGAGAGGGTCCAGACTGCTGGCCCCAAGGACCCCTCTCTGCCCTCAAATGTTGCTTTAATCACGGGCTGAAATGGGCCAGCTGGGCAGGGAGGCCTGCAGGCCTGCCTGTGGAGGAGTGGCCGCTGGCCGGGAGGTCCAGGGAAGCCAGGAATGCGGGGCGCGGGGGGCGGGGTACAGGAAGGAAGTGCAGGCCCGGGGCAGGGGTGGGGTGGGGAGGACCAGAAACAGTTGTGGGAGGTCAGGCTGGGGAGCAGGGCGGGGGGGGCTGCCGTAGGACTACTAACAGCTATAGGTCAGCCTCCTGTGTCTCTGCGGTCTCCGGCTGCCGTGGAGTTCCTGGGCACTGGAGCTAGAGGATGTCCCCAGTCTGAGCATCTTCACAACCTGCTGATTCTCGGGGCCTAGAACAGCACCGGGCGCGCAGGTGTGCTTACGAGTGGAAGGAGGGTCACTTCTCTTTCAGTGACGTGGGCCTAAGTGTCCAGCTGGAATCAAGAATGCAGGATCACCCTCAGAATCAGGGGACCTTCACTCCAGAGGCAGAGAAAGGCCAGCAGGGTGTGGGCCTGGGCGGCATCAGGGACCTCAGCCCCTTGCTGGCCAGGCCTGGGTGAGTCCCAGAGAGAAGGTCCTCTGACCGTCCTGGTGCTTGCCTCTGGTTCCTACTCAGGTTGGCATCCACGATCCCTTTCCTGGTGCCTGGGCTACGCAGGACGCTGCCCTAGACGGTCGGAGAGAGCAGCCTCCTCCCTGGGCTCGGCGCGCAGGGTACAGCCTGGTGGTCTGAGGAGGGGCCGCCAGTCCCCATCCGCAGGCATGCCTGCTCTGCAGGGACCTGCCCCGAGGCTGCTGCTTCTCCGAGCTGTGACGGCTCCCACCTGGGGCAGGTCAGCCCTGTGGGAAAGCAGAGCAGGTCTGGCCTCTCCCCGAGGTGGCAGCTGCTGGAACTGGGCTGCTCCCCAGAACCCGGAGCACCGGGGTGCTCTCAGAACCCCGCACGCCCCCAGCACCAGCCTCCCTCACCCGCAGGCTGTGGTCCCACGCCCGGCCCACCCGAATGGGCTTCTGGGCTGGCAGGGAAGAATCAGGCCCGGAGGTCAGGCTGGGCTCCAGCCGGGCCCTGCTGCTGGCTGGTTCTATGAGCTGGAACTTTTCTGTGGGCCTTGGTTTTCCTTCCAGAAACAGAGAATTACTCTCTGTCTTGGGGTGGGGTGAGGGGGCCCTGGTCTCTCACCTGGGGCTGCCTCTACCCTGTGGCATCCGGAGTACATTTTCCCAGCAAATGCACACAACCAACCCGTAATTAAGTTTTTCTGTTTGTTTGGTTTTTGCTTAACATGGTTTGGTAGAAATTGATTTAGGCCTTCCTTCAAAATTCCCCTTAGTGGAGTTTCTGGAGGAGTCTACAGGTGCCCAGACTGGACCGCGGTGGAGGGCAGAGGCCAGGGCCTCTGGGAGAACAAGGCAGAGCGGAAGTGGCAGCGAGGTCGGGGTGTCCCCCTGTAGAAGCTGGGGCTCAGGCAGGGGGCCGTCTGGAGGGCTCAGTTGTAGACCCTGGAGTCTCCTCTGGGCTGAGCCCCTGGGTCTCCTGCTGGCAAGGTCGCTCCGAGGAGACCTCCGCTCCTCTCCGTTCTGTCTCACTTTCTGCCTCCCCTCTGGTCTTGGAATTTCCAGGTCCGCTTGGGTCTTACGGGAAGCAATTCCAGGCCAACTTCCCACCCAAGAAGGAATGTTGGAGCCCCACCCCCTGCTGTTCCAGGGAGCCAAGCCCTAGGGAGGCGGTGGGAAGATCCATATTTGGGTCGCCTGAGTGCCTTAAGGACGTGGGGATCTCAGGGGCAGGACCAGAGGGTCCTTATTTAGTCTGAAATCTCCAACCTGAGCCCTGGGGGCAGAGAGCCGGCCTTTAAAGGCAAGGGGATGGCTGGGAATTCCCTGGCAGTCCAGTGGTTAGGACTTGGCACTTTTACTGCCAAGGGCTCAGGTTCAGTGCCTGGTCAGGGAACTAAGATCCCGTAAACCACACAGCGGGGGGAAAAAAAAATCTGAAGGCAAGGGGATGGCAAGCTGGCCAGAGCTGAGCGGAGCACCTCTTTGCAGGGAGGAGAGGCCGGCTCCTCCAGGGGTTCCCCGGAATCCATCTTCAGAAGCACGTGTTTGAGGACGTGGTCCAGGTGGACACACTGAATCCCAAATCTGAGGACCTTCGTGGGACCCAATTAGAATCATAGGACAAGACCTAAAGAAGCAGTGGAAGTCGGGTCTCTTGAGAGAAGGACTTGGGGTTGGAAGCCGATGATATTTGGAGGCCTGACCCCCCTCCTTGTGTTCCCATGGCACTAACTCTGTATCACACTATAGGAGCAGCGGACGTTTATGATGGCCTACTGTGCACAGGGTACTGTGCTAAGTACTCCCTGGGTGAGGGCTCATTTAATTCTCACAGCCACCTTTTGGGGGGAGGCTGTCACCCGCATCTACCAGTGGACACGTGGGCTGGGAAGGGGCGGGGAGAGAGATTGGGCTCTGGGCAGCTGACTCTACATGACCCTGGGCTCTGAACTGTCTTACTCTGGGTCGCCGGGCACAGCCCTGCTCTGAGATCCACAGGAAGATACAGGCGGCCCGAAGGCTTTCCAGTTTATCCCATTCCAGCCTCTTAACCTTGGAGTCAGGAAATTCCTCCCAGCATCTGACCTCAGTCCCTCCCGTGGCAAAGTGGTTCTGAGAGGAGCAGTTGCAGATCTCGCCATCATCGTGTTGAGCACAACCTGTCTCTCATTTCAGAGCCCGCCATGCTGGGCGCTTAGTAAATATTGCCCGTGCCCTCTGGGAGCATCACTCCCCCTGCACCCCTGCCCCCAGGCCTGTGGGGTGTCCCTTCTGGATCCCGTCGCTGGAGGCAGGAAAGCCCTGCCCTTCGTCCTGCCTTTCTTCTTTAACTCTTCGGTCGGGACACGTGACCTCTCTGTCAAGGGCAGAGTGAAGGTCCAGCAGGCTTCCTGGGGCTTTGGGGGTCAGTCTAGGCTCTTGGCTTCGGAACCCGGGGACTTCTGAGGGCACAGAGGACCAAGGACGGCCCATGCGGTTCCTGGTGGGGGGCGGCTCGGCCAGCATCCTTAGACCCCCTCCTCTCTCCTCCCAGCTCCCTGGCCATCTTGACCCCTGTCACCAGGCTCCTGAAAGATCGGGATATTATGTGTGCGGGGTCCCAGAGAGCTTCGGCTCTCGGGGTGCTTGCAGCGACCCGACTCCCCGTACCCGCTTCCCTCTGCAGTGGTCTGCAAGAAGAACCTGGACAGCACCACCGTGGCCGTGCACGGCGAGGAGATCTACTGCAAGTCCTGCTACGGCAAGAAGTACGGGCCCAAGGGCTACGGCTACGGGCAGGGCGCGGGCACGCTGAGCATGGACAAGGGGGAGGCGCTCGGCATCAAGCACGAGGAGTGAGTACGCCCCGCCCAGGCGTGGAAGCACCTACTGTGTGTCAGGCCAGCCAGAGGAGTGGGGGTCCAGCAGGGAACGAAACAGGCCAGGCTCTTCCCCGTACTTCCATGGGCGTCAGAGCTGGGAGGGGCCCTAAGAATTCCTGAGTCCCGTCTCCTCTTTCCACAGATGAGAAAACCCAGCCGGTCTCGGTAACTTGCTGGGGGCCCCTACAGCCAGGGAGTGTGCGAGCCGGACCAGCTTGCACCCCTGCTCACGGGGGCGTCAGTTCCCTTCCCCGGAATCACGGGGTGTCACTAGGTCCCCAGCACCCACTGACCACTGACCGGCTGTGAGTGGAGGTGCTGGCGGTCAGCCTGCCAGCTCCTTGGCCCTGGGGTGGGGGGGGATGGACGGAAGTGACGGATGAGTTCCCACATTTCGGCCAAGGTCACTGCCCCAGTGGGGGTGATCGGTCAACAGATTTCTCCTGGAAAGACTCTCATAATCGGCCGGCCGAAGGAGGGGGGGACCGAGGAGGGCAAGTCCTAGCAAACGAGGTGTTCTGTGACTCCAGTGTTTTAACTGGGGGGCTGAGCGAAGTCTGACATGCCGGTGAGGGTGACATTGTGCCGGCCCTCGGTGTGTCCATCTGTAAAGTGGGAGGTGAGCCTACGGGCCCTGGCAGCCGCGGCCTTGTAACAGGCTGGGCCAGGTGGAGGCGGGGTGGTGCCCACACGGTGCCAGACCCCCGCCCGTACTGCTGCCTGTATGTCACGTCACTGCACGTCCTTCCCCACGCAGGGGCCCCAGCCACAGGCCCGTCACCAACCCCAATGCGGCCAAGTTCGCCCAGAAGATCGGCGGCTCTGAGCGCTGCCCGCGGTGCAGCCAGGCCGTCTACGCCGCCGAGAAGGTGATTGGTGCCGGGAAGGTAAGGCGGCTGCTGGGCCAACGGGGGCGCGGGGACGCGGGCCGGCCAGGCCCCTCCTGCAGCGTGGCTTCCGGAGCTCTGCGAGTACGACCCTAGCTCTGCTCAGCCAGCCCGAGCCCCGGGCTGCAACTCCCTCCCTTCATTTCAAAGCCCCACCGTGAAGGGGGAACCTTTGTCCCCGCTTGCTTGTCCCCTGTGCCTTCCGGTCTCCGGGGGGCTGAACCCCTCCCGATCGAGTGTGACAGCCTCACCCCTGGTGGAACGGATTTTTAAGCGCCTACGGGCACTTCCTAGGGAGCTGCCAATCTATGGGTGTCTCTAGAATCAGGGGCCGCAGACCTCTCAGGGTGCGTGGACACAAGCCCTGAAAAGAATATGCACACTTTTGTGGGATCCTGTCTCTCCCTGGGAAGACGATCCATAGCATTCGTCAGATTTTCAAAAAGATTTATGATCCAGAAATGTTAAGAACCACTTGAAAATCCACATACATCCTGTTTCAGAGGATGTGGACTCAGAAACCCACCCATGTCCCCGCAGGGCAGAGCTTCCCAAGGTTCAGGCCTGTCACAGCCTCCTGGGAGGCAATCTTTTCTAACTGCCTCGCCTGCCCCTCCCCCTCAGTATTCCGATAGTAGCCGCCCAGGTCACCAAAGCACAGTGGGGTCCCCTCCCTCAGAGAGGCTGTGGGCAGGGGTCAGGATTTGCAGCCTGGGACCAGCAGTCGGGGACCACTGCTTCAGAAACCCGGAGGGGGTTTCTGGACCTTCACACGAGGCTTGGCCAGGCTCACACGGTCAGCTGTGCAGCCACGGGGCCTGGAGCCTGTCTGCAGCTTCTCTGGACCTGCGTCTTGGCCTCCGAGGCTTTTCAACCTTGAGGAGGGGCCGGGGGCGGGGGTGGATGGGGAACTCACACGTAGGACAAGTCTAGACCAGCACTGGTGCCTGCTGGGGGGCTGGGGGCGCCGGGGTCTGGAGGCAGGAGGCAACATGTGCAGGTCTGGCTGTCAGGAAGCCAGAGGGCATGCAGTGGCTGTCAGGAAACCGGAGGGCACGCAGTTTCCTTTCTCATCTCCACCCCAGGCACGGGCAGCCGTTCGAGGGAGTCTCTTTGTCCTTAAAAGGCCTTGTTTTGTCCGGCCTGCTGCTGCCGGCCTCTGGCTTTCCCGGTTCTGCAGAGCTGTCATCCCGCTTGGCTGCGCTGCCGGAGCTGGCGGCTGATCTGGGTTTGGCAGGCTCCCGCCAGGGGTGCAGACCCAGGCCACCTTCCCCAGGGAGGCTGTCAGCTGTGCTGCCTCTGAGCTCCTCGTAGAAGCACTAGGGGCTTCTGTGGCCCCCAGGGAACGAGGCTCCTTGGCCTTTCCCTGCGGGTTCAGCGCAGCTCGTGGACCCTTTCTGCTTCCAGTGGTGCTGGGCGCCTCCTCTGTGCCAGGCCCCGGCCCAGCTGCGCCACCCCTCCTGCCATGGTGATGGCCTTTGGGCAAACCAGGCACCTGTTCTAGGATCCAGAGGCCTGGCGGATCATGAAAGCCTGCCCTGTGGCCAGGCTGCGTCTGTCTGGTCCTCACATCCGGCTGCAAGGGCGGCAGCGGTCTCCCCGTGAGGTGTGAGGAGGCCGTGCACCTGGAGGTGATGCCAGGGCAGGTCCGGAGCCCTCGCCCGCTCCAGTGGTCCCGGGCAGGATGGTCCGGATGAGGCTGGGCCGGCCCTGACGGTGGGAGCTGGGGAGCGGCTGCCTTGGCGGTGGTCCCACCCCTTGCCTGCTGCCGCTGCCCACCCAGCGCTTTCTCCAGGAGGTGGGGTTAGGGTCCCTCCAGCAGCGGGGCTGGTCAGCCTTCTCGAGTGCCTTCATCACATCTAGGGGAACGGCTCGGGGGCAGCACTAACTGCTTCCTTCCCTCCCCAGTCCTGGCATAAGTCCTGCTTCCGGTGCGCTAAGTGCGGCAAAGGCCTCGAGTCCACCACCCTGGCCGACAAGGATGGCGAGATTTACTGCAAAGGTGGGTAGACCCTCCCCCACGTCTTCCCTTCCTGGAGGTCTGAGGGGCAGAGGGCTGAAGGCCTTGCTAGACCCCTTCCGGGCCTCGGAGTCCGTTGCAGAGCGTCTAGTGAGACCCTTTCCCATTAGCGCTGAGGGGGAGCCCCGGGGAGGAAGTGACTTGGCCAGAGTCACGGGCAGATCAGGGCAGGCTGGGGCAGAGCCTGGGCTCCAGGCTCCTGGCCCAGAGCTCTGGCAGCAGATGACGCTTCTCCCGGGATTTCAGACGCAGGGGAATGGCCACACCGTGGAGCTGTTGGAGTTGACGTGGAGGGGGCAGCGCTGGTGGGCTTCGCTGCTCCAGGGGCCCGGCCAGGCGTTGCGGTTGCGGGAGCTACGGTGGGAGGGCCGGGAGGTGTGGCTGGGGGCGTCCTCACCCCTCTGTTCTCTCTGTAGGATGCTATGCTAAAAACTTCGGGCCCAAGGGCTTCGGCTTTGGGCAGGGAGCTGGGGCTCTGGTCCACTCTGAGTGAGCCTGCCCGTCGCGTGCCCACGCCTGTGCCTCTCATCACCACCCCCTCCTGGCAGCCTCACGACCTCCACGATCCGTCCTCCCTTCAGCCCTGCACGCGTCACTAAGGACTTGAACTGGGCTGTCTGGCTCCCTTTGCTTCAGGCGTCTGCCGGAGGCCTCACCCCTCCAAGGCGCTGCCTCCGCCTGGGACCTGCTGCCCATCACTAGCAGGAGGCCTTGGGGCTCTGGGTCTCCCCCTGGGCCTGCCCCACCCCACACACCCCTGTCCTCAGCCTCTGAGCTGCATGTCCGTCATCAGTGGAGCCCAGCAGGCAGGGAGCAGGACCGGGTGGGGTGGGAAAGGCTGTGCTTCTTGTCGGGGAGAGGGCTCCCTGGGGTCCCTCAGAGCCGGCCTGGGGAGTCCCAGCTCAGGAGTTCCTGGGGGACACACAGGCAGGCGCACACCACAGGGGCCACCTGCCCTGCTCGGCCTGGTGGCTTTGAGACTGGAGGCAGGTGTCCCCCCCCACTCGGGCAGAGAGCAAGCCAGGTCTAAGGGCCCCAGAGTCAGGATGTGGTATGGCCTCCCCAGGCTCGAGCTCCCTGTGGGAAGGGGACCCTAATGAAACACTCCAACATCGCTGCACTGTCAGAGGCCCAGACCTGAGGGTGCATAACTCTGCCCCCAGCCCTGGGTCCTGAGGCCAGGGCTCTGTCCTTAGCACGCCTGCCTGACCCTCAGATGTGGAGGGAGGTACACGCAGCCTGTCTTCACCTGGACACCCTTCCCCTGCCCCCAGCCTTCTCCAGCGACCCCTCTCTGGCCACGCCACCCACCCCTTCCAGGCCCCCAGGTCCAGAGCAGCAGGAGGGTGGGGAGGGGCCAGGCCCCGCTGCCCCCCAGGGATGGAATGGGGCTGCCCTCTGGGCCGTGGGCTGCAGCGCGGGCTGTACTCAAGCTGATTCCACACCCAGTCAATAAAGCTGTCAGAACAGAACTCTGGTGCCCTGTCCTGTTTTGGACCCCCGTGGGGCTGGGAGGGGACTTGATGGGAGCAACCAGAAGTTAGCAGGAGGTCGGGTGGAAGGAAAGTGGCCGCTTCCTGCTGTGCTGGGGCTGCTTCCTCCCTAGCGTCCTTGGAACTGAACCCGCCGTCCCGGAGTGACCCGGCCAACCCAATCCTGCTGCCACATCTGGGGGTGGGAACTGTGTGGGCTTGGAATTTGAGGGGCCCAACAAGGCCCCCAAACTGTGCTGAGAACTTTTCCCAGCTTGGAAAGTCGCAGAGTGAGAGGGAATCTCAGCCAGAGGAACGTGCATGTCAAATCCAGAACGCTCACTTCTGCCCAGGAGGAAGGCAGTGGAGTGAGGGCTGGGAGTCCGAGATCAGGTCCAAGATCGCTGTGGTTGGGCAGGGCCTGCTGCCTGGCTCACAGGTGGCCATCGTCTCACTGTGTCCCGCCCCCGCCGTGGCGGGGGTGGGGGTGGGGGGACCCATCTCCAAATACCATTACCTGGGGGTCAGGTTTCAGCACGTGAATATGAGGGGTGGGGAGGACAGCATTCAGTCAATAGCTTTCTGTCCCCCAAATTCATGTCCTTTTCACATGCAAAATTCACTCACTCCGATCCAATACCCCCAAAGTCTTAACTCTCCTTCCAGAGACTTAAAGTCTCACGTGGTGTCGCGTACACTGGACGTGGGAGAAACCCCAGGTCTGAGGCGTCCTGAGGCAAATTCCTCTTCAGCTGTGAATCTGTGAATAATATGTGTTCTGTGCTTCCGAGGTACGAAGGTGGGACACACAGAGGATAGACATTCCCGTTCCGATAGGGAGAAATAGGAAAGGAGAGAGGAGTGACAGAACCAAGTAATTCCAAAACTGAATGGGGCAAGTTCCACGAGACCACAAACCTTGAGACCAGTCCTCGGCCTTCTGGACCCACGTGGTGGGGCGGCTCCTGGTGGGCCCCTCACCGGAACCCTGGGGTGGGGGTGGCCCTGGCACTTTTTTTTAAAACGTTTTTAGTTCTTTTATTTATTTATTTTTAATTAATTTACTTATTTATTTATTTTTGGCTGCGTTGGGTCTTCGTTGCTGCACGTGGGCTTTCTCTAGTTGCGGCGAGCAGGGGCTACTCTTTGTTGTGGTGCATGGGCTTCTCAATGTGGTGGCTTCTCATTGCTGAGCATGGGCTCTAGGCATGCGGGCTTCAGTAGTTGTGGCTCACGGGCTCTAGAGCACAGGCTCAGTAGCTGTGGCGCACGGGCTTAGTTGCTCAGCGGCATGTGGGATCTTCCCGGACCAGGGCTCGAACTCATGTCCCCTGCATTGGCAGGCGGATTCTTAACCGCTGCGCCACCAGGGAAGCCCTTTGCCCTCACACTCTTGTGACGGGAGTGGTGGCCCTGGTCTCTGAGTCACCCTCTGGGCCATCCCCCCATTGTCCTGGGGAACAGCACTTGGCTTTCTTGAGGGGCTGACCTGTCCTAATCGTAGGTCACTCAGCCGCACCCTGAGCGCTCTGTTTCTGCAGTAGGGTAGGCTGGGAATGTCCATATCTTTAAGTTCTGCTTCCTGTGTGCTCCGTGCGAGGCCAGCCTCCAGGCACTTCTCCCCTCTGGCGTTTCCATTTCCTGGGAGGAGCCAGGCTGGTCCTTCCACACTTTGCTCAGAGCTCTCCTTGGCTAAATACTGTTGCTCTCAAGTTCCACCTTCCACAAAACACCAGAGTCTGAACATGCTCGAGCCACGTTCTTTGCTCGAGCCACGTTCTTTGCTACTTTATAACAAGGGTCCCCCTTGTCTCCTTTCCAATAACACACCCCTCATTTCTGTCATCGGAATGGCCTTTGTCACCCATATTTCTACAACATTCTGCTCAGAATTACTTCCTCCTTATTCCCTGAGACAACTCAGGCTTTCTCTCCAACTCTCTCTTCTTTCTGAGCTCTCACCAGAATCCCCTTTAAGGGTCCGTTCACAAAAGTGTAGGTTTCTTCTAGCAGACATTTCCAAACCCCTCCAGCCTCTACCCATCACCCAGCTCCAAAGCCATTTCCATGTTTGTAGGTGTCTGTTACAGCAGTAGCCTACTTCCTGCACCCATTTCTGCCTTGGTCAGTTCAGGCTAACAAAATACCATAAGTTGGGCTTCCCTGGTGGCGCAGTGGTTGAGAGTCCGCCTGCCGATGCAGGGGACACGGGTTCGTGCCCCGATCCCGGAAGATCCCACATGCCGCGGAGCGGCTGGGCCCGCGAGCCATGGCCGCGGAGCCTGTGTGTCCGGAGCCTGTGCTCCGCAACGGGAGTGGCCACAGCAGTGAGAGGCCCGCGTACAGTAAAAAAAAAAAAAAAAAAAAAAAAAAAAAAATACCATAAGTTATGTGGTTTATAAACAACAGAAGTTTATTTCTCACTGTTCTGGAGGCTGGGAGTCCAAGATCAAGGTGCTGGCAGATTCAGTGTCTGGGGAGAACCCACCTCCTGGTTCATAGACGGCCGTCTTTCTGCTGCGTCCTCACATGTGTACCTCACAAGGGGGTGAGGGGGCTCTCTGGCTTTTATGAGGGCACTAATCCCACTCACGAGGGCTCCTCCCTCAAGCCCTAATCACCTCCCAAAGGCTCCATCTCCTAATACCATCACCTTGGGGGTTAGGATTTCAACATATGAATTCTGCGGGGACACAAACCCTTAGTCTCCGGTGGGTCACCTCAGCCAAGTCCATGGAAGAGCAAACTTTTTGTAAGTGAGCTCATCTGAGAGCTTGCAGTGTCCTTCATCTGAGGGATGCCTGTCGCACGTTTTGGGGCTGGGCTTCCCTGCCCACAAAGTGAATTCACAAGACAACAATAAGCAGCTGCTTTAACAACAGCAAGTCTGTGCATCATGTCTGTATGACCAGATCCAACAGTGGCCTTGATGGATCCCTTCCCTGCCCCTGGGAACAGGCCCTAAACATACAAGATTGGTAGAGACCAGTCAGTGCTATAGAGCTGTAGGTAAGTGCGAGGTGAGCTCCCGGCGGGGCAAGGGCTCCATTATCTTGGTAACGTCTCTATGTCCAGTCCAGGATGTGGCCAACCGGACATTCTCCCAGAGGGTTTGTGCACCAGGGAGGATGGGTGGTTCCACAAACAGATCATCCGACCACGGGCTGCTCTGCGAATGCCCACAGGAGTGGCTGGAATGGGACGTCTGGCCCCAAAGCTGGGCACAGGCTGCCCTCTGCTGGCGGCTTGGGGGCCCCTGGCGCCCCAGCACAAGGCCATCTGCTAGGCTCCTACACTAGCTGTCAAGCTCAGGAACACCGGTCATCCAGAGTAGCCATGGTGCGGAGGGGGTGGATGCACCTCCTGGGGGTGAAACTGGGTAAAGGCAGAAGGCTGTACCCAGAGGCCGGTGGCTGGCCAGGAAGCCCCTAAGGGCAGCGTGGGGCGGGCAGCAGGGGAGGAGGGGGGTGGAGGCCCGCCTGCAGTGAGTGAAACCCAGTTCCCGTAAAACCGAGTCCCCCTGCCCAGTTCATGATTAATCTCTCTACCCAAAACTTTATTTCCCTGCTTATCCCACCCCTCGGGCCTTCTCCGAGTTCCAAAGAGCAGGCTCAACAATTAATGATCAGGACAAGATCACAGGCCTCCTAGTTCCTCCTGAAGGGATGTAGATAAGAATCTTTGAGTCGTTCTGTGGAATCTAAGACCCCCACCTGCTGGAGGATGGTGGCTACATGCTGACCACAAGCATGTAGACCCCAGACAGATTGGAACCAGAAGGTTGATGGTTGAGATTCCCGAAATATCACCCTGTTACCTCACCACCAACCAACCAGAAGAAGGTCCAGGAGCAGATCAGACATCACATAACCCTCTCCCCTCACACTGTCTTTAAAAACCCTTGCCTGAAAGCCTTCATCTCTGTAGCGTGAGCTACCTGTTCCCCTTGCTTGGCGCCCTGCTAGTAAACCCTCACTTTGCAGCAAACACCAGCTGTCAGAATTTGGTTTTCTGTGCTGTAGGCACACAAGCCCTTGCTTGGTAACGTGGGGGCCCCAGAGGAGGAGGGGGCTGTGGGGAGGGGCCGTACCTTGCAGGTGGCGCCTTGTGGTAGGCCGAGAAGCGGGCGTCCCCCAACCCTGTTCCCCAGGGTCCCTAGCACCCCACTTCCTGCACATAGGTGCTCACCTCTGGACGCAGGTGAGTTTCTCCCTCGCAGGATTTGCATGCTCGTAGGGCCCTGTGGTCTGCCAAACCCAAATGACCCAAAGGAAGAGAGGCCGAGGGTCTTTGCCCATTCCGGGATTTCTTCTCATTTCTGTGACGGCTGAGCGAGGTGTCCAGGGCCCTTCAGGAGATGCATCTGTGGGAGCAACGCCTCGTTTCAGGAGGGGCCACGCTGTGGGCTCTTGGGATAGGACGGGAAAGCGTGGTCCCTCCTGGGGGGAGGCGGCTCAGGATGGCCGGAGGGGTGAGGACAGGGAGAGGGAGAGCCGGGAGTGAGAGCTGCTCTCAGATGTGGGATGAAACCCCCGACGACTGAGCAGGGTCTCGTTCCCAGACCTGGAGGTGCTGACCTGTGGAACAGGGGAAGAGCCATCAGGGATCAGTGACTGGACGATTCCGGCCCCTGCCCCTCCCCTGGCCCCCTCCCTTGCCCCCTCCTCTGTCCCCCTCCCCTTGCCCCCTCCCCTGCCCTCACCTCCCCGGCACCCCTCCCCTGTCTTCCTCCCTCCTGGCCCCCCACCATGGGAACCACTGCCATTTACCAATGACCAAACCCACCGCAGCTTAGGATCTGGCTCAAGGTCAAATGGCAGAGCAGGACAGAAACGCAGATTGCTGGATCCAGGCCCGGGCCCTGCACCACGTACCTGACGCTCTGCTTGCAAAGAAACTGCCTCAGGCCAGGAGGTGTGGGGTGCGGTGCTGGGACTGTAGCAATAGGCAGTACTCACTGAGCACATCCTATGAACTCAGGCACCGGTCTGGGTGTTGTCTGACATGACCCCTCCACCAGCACTGAGAAGTGGTCATCTTATCCCTTTATTCTAGAAGAGTAAACTGAGATGCAGTGAATTGTATGTGGCTTACTCAAAGTCACTCCCAGGGGCGGGGCTGAGATTGGAACCAGCTGTGTGACCCTGGGCCCACCTCCTCCCTCTGGGCGTCAAACTCTCATGTGTGAATGAAGATGTTGGCCTCAATTAATTCCAGAGAAGTGCTGCTCAGGCTTGAGAAGCTCCTGGGGATCTTGCAAAGGTGCAGATTCCAGTTCCGCTGTTGGGTGGGGCCTGAGACTCGGCACCTCTCTCGGGCTCCCAGGGGAGGGAGGTACTGATGCTGCTGGTCCCAGGACCACACACACCAGCCGGGCTCGGGGACCCGCCTAGCTCTGATGTTCTTCGTTTATGGGCCTGGGGAGACTTGCCCCAAGGCCGTGAAAATTCCGGAAGCAGGTTATGGTGAATAAAGCGCTTAGTGGGCATTTTCTGCTCCTGGCCAAGCCCCTGGCCCTGGGCCTTCGACACTTCTACTCTGCGACCTCAGCCTGACCCCTCGGGAGGGTTCAAGGGCTCCATCCTGGGCCACGCAGTGTTGCCTCTCCCTCCAGAAGGAGTGAGGGAGGTCCCTGCTCACCCTGCCTCGTCCCAGAACACAATTCACACCCAGTATGACTCACTCTGACATTCCTTCCCACCAATCGCCCAGAAGATCATATTCAAGAATATGCTAGGGGCTTCCCTCCCTCTCCTCAGCCCCTCCGCCTTGAGCCATCTCTTAGCTTCTCCTTGACCCCAGTCCCAGGCTGGACAACTCACAGCCTTCTCTGCCTGGTCTTGACAGTGGCACTTAGAGGAAGGTCTCAGTTATCAAAGTAATACAAGTGAAAATTCATAATCCTCGCTCTGAAACTCAAAAGCAAGCAGGAAAACCCCAGCACCACGGTCCCCTCAGGTAGAAGGAAGTCCTGGGGCCATTGTGACCTTTCTCTCCATCCTTCTTCCTCCATCACGCCGCTACCCCATGTGATTTTAATGAGGTCCTATGAATGGTTGCCCTTTAGGAGGACAGGGAAGAGCCACCCACCAGTGCAGGGAATGTCAGAGCTGGAAGGGGACTTATGAGTGCTGGGACAAGCCCCGCACATGACCAAGGAGAAGCCTGCTGGATACCATTCTAGGTGCAAAGGTGTGGAAGCGAAGACGCCAAGCTAAGTGACTTGTGTCTCTGAGGTTGCGGGACTGAAGGAGTGGAAAAAGGTACTTTCTTTTTTTTTTTTTTTTTTTTTTTTGCTGTACGCGGGCTTCTCACCGTTGCGGCCTCTCCTGCTGCAGAGCGCAGGCTCCGGATGTGCAGGCTCAGCGGCCTTGGCTCACGGGCCCAGCCACTCCGCAGCATGTGGGATCTTCCCGGACTGGGGCACGAACCCGCGTCCCCTGCATCGGCAGGCGGACTCTCAACCACTGCGCCACCAGGGAAGCCCAAAAGGTACTTTCTTGTCTTGAATTTTTTACAGCAAAAGTGCATTCAAGTATTACTTGCACTTCAAACACTTTGTTATTGTTAAAAGACAAAGAAAGCCACGAACTAGAACGCATTCTGTGTGCCCGAGTTTGCCCAGCTGGTGCCCTCAGGTTGACTGAGGCCTCTAGTTCCCTGGGCAGCAGTCAGGCTTCTTCTGATGATCTTGCCCCTTGACCCAGTGTCCCTGAGGATGAGGGTCGTTCCAGGGAAGCCCCTTTGCTCCTAGAGCAGGGGTATCCAGATGCTTGGATGACGTGGGAAAAGGGAAAATTCTGCAGGCCCCGACCTGAACCCACAGTCCAATCTCTGCCAGACCCAAACTGGGAGCAAATGCGTTCAAGCCCAGACTCAGCCGCATCAGTGAGTGGGCAGTGGGCGCTCTCAAGACGACAGGGAGCCCTGGTGAATCAGGAAAGTTATTGGGCTGGAAAGTGATTAACGGCTGAGTGTGGGAGGGGATTTCCACTGAGACAGCCCAGCCCAGGAGCAAGCCTGGGCGGTGCCCTGTTGACATCTGTTGCAATGGTGCCCATAAAACCCAAATTGCTGGAGACTTGAAACCTTGACCCAGTTTTTCTCTGTTGCCCTTTAGAAAAACAGAGACCCGAGGAAACCCCAAAGCCCTAGAACTAAGCGCTCTACATCAAAGGGGTGTGGGCAGGTCAGGAGAAGTCTCAGGGAGAGGAGGGCGGCGAGGAACTGTGGACTGAGGTTGCGTGTGTGTGTGTGCGTGTGTGTGTGCGCGCGTGGTGTGTGTGTGTGCGTGTGTGTGGTGCGGGGGAAGCAGGCTGCGAGCAGACCCACCTTCCTGTCCCATCAAGGTGAGGGGAGCTACCAGACCTCAGGGACCTGGGACTGCGAAGCAGACAGGGGAGGAGAAGAGATGCTCCTCTCCTGTCACCAAAGGGGAGACAACCGATCCCCCCAGAAACCGGCCAGACTTTCTTACAAATCTAACACGGGCTGGGCAGCCTTCGTTTTATGGGACCAGGAAACTGAGGTCAGAGAGGGGACAGACTTGTCCCAGGTGTCATGGAGCTGAGGCCCCGTCTCCCGGCTCAGTGCTCCGTCCTCCACACCGGTGGTTTGGGCGCATCAAAATCACCTGGAGGGGGGCTTCCCTGGTGGCGCAGTGGTTGAGAATCTGCCTGCCAATGCAGGGGACAGGGGTTCGAGCCCTGGTCTGGGATGATCCCACATGCCGCGGAGCAACTGGGCCCGTGAGCCACAACTACTGAGCCTGCGCGTCTGGAGCCTGTGCTCCGCAACAAGAGAGGCCGCGATAGTGAGAGGCCCGTGCACCGCGATGAAGAGTGGCTCCCGCTCGCCGCAACTAGAGAAAACCCTCGCACAGAAACGAAGACCCAACACAGCCAAAAATAAATTTAAAAAAAAAAAAAAAAAGAATGCAACACAATTCTAAAAGAAAAAAAAATCACCTGGAGGCTGGTTACAACACAGGCCTCAAACCCAGAGTTTCTGACTTGGCAGGTCCAGGGTGGAGCCTGGAACTTGCATTTCCAACAAGTTCCCAGGTGCTGCTGCTGACACACTTGAGAACCGTTGCTCTAGACCCTTGTCCAAGTATGTTCCGTGGAAGCTTCTAGAAAAGCAGAATCTCAGGTGTCACCCCAAACCTACTGAATCAGAATCCGCATTCACAAGATTCCCCAGGTGAACTCTTTGTACCTTGCCGTCTGGAAGCACTGTCTGCACCGCACGGCCTCTTCCTTCCAGGGAGTCCAATCCAGGCAGCCTGGAGGAGCCGTCCAATCCCAGTTGCCAGGGGTCTAGGGGGAACCTGGGGATTCCCGTGTTTCCCAGGGCGGGGGATGGGCGAGCGAGCCACAGGGGTAGGAGGGGGTGCACACCCAGCCCAGGGGCTACTCTGCTGTGGTGCCCACCCCCAACTCCAGGAGGCCCTGCGGTGCCTACCTGGGGAATTGCCAGGCCAGTTTTCTAGCTAGCCCCAGGGATTTTATTTTATTTTAAAAATATACGTAATACACATGTATTTAATGTCATGTATCCACCATTACAGTATCATACAGAATAGTCTCACTGCCTTAAAAATCCCCTGTGACCATCTGGTGGTTATTATTATCATTCTAAATCATATACCTAGACCTCTCCTTATTAGTTCATTCACCCTAGGTAGCGTCTATTGACTCCTGACAATGAAAGAATGGGAAACTCCGCCGTGATCCCTTTTCCTCCTCCCAGTTATTTTCAGTTACATTTCCATTTCATCCACTCACTCAACAATTATGTGCTGAGGCCCCCCTGTGTGCCAGGCAACAGTCTAGGTGCTGGATCTACAAGGGTAAAGAAAACAGATAACACTCCCTGCTGGCATACAGCCTACGTTCTAGTAGAGGAGACATACAATAACTAAGGAAAATATCAAGACTTGTAGATGGTGACACGTGGTATAGAGAAAAGTCAAGCAGGGAAGGGGATGCCGTATGTGTGCCTGTGACTGTGTGTGTGTGTGTGTCTGTGTGTGAGTGTGACTGTGTGTGGGGGGATTTAAACAGGGTGGTGGGGCCGACCTCGCTGAGAAGGCGATGTCTGAGGACAGAGCTGTGTGAGGTAAGGAAACGAACCTAGAGAGGCTGGGGGAGGAGCGGTCCAGGCAGGGAGGAGCCCGTGGCCTTGTGGGCAGGCTGGCGAGGAGACTGGCTGGGGGTGGGGGAGGCGTGGGGTACAGGTCAGGGAGAAAGGGGTAGGCCCCCCAGGCTGCATCACCGAGGGGCCTCAGGCTCTGGAGGATTGCAAGCACAGGGGTGATCCTCCCTTCAGTTTAAATTTGTACCATGTTAATATACATTCTCTTTGTAAATATGATCTTCAATGCTTGTCCTATGGACTGAGCCTCACAATGAATGAACACTAAAGCGAATTTATAATAAGATTAAGTAAACATTGTAGAAAACAGCAGAGATTTTACTCTTTGAGCCTCTCTGGGCCCCGTCCATCCCATCCTGTTCCCATCTTCCTTTCTACCCCGTCCCAGGCAGCCACCTGGAGTGGACCGGGCGCCTTATTCCCCACTAGGGAGGCTCAGAGCACCTCCAGCCCGCTGCTCCCTGGGACCATTTTGCAGTCCAGCCCATTCCAGCTGGATGCAGACGGACTGACGGTGCAGACCAACTTCCCTGGGAGGGTGGGTGCAGGGGGCAGAGGGAAGAGCCAGCCCCGGTTCTGTCTAGCAGTCCCCTGTGGAGTCAGCAAGTCCATTAGAATTGAGTGAGTGTCTCCGGGACTCAGCACTGCCCCAGCCAAGCCCCAGAGGCTGAGTGAGAGCTCCATTCCTGGGGGCAGTGTACCCAGGGACTTGGTACCCAGGGGCCGTGTTCCCTGGGGGTGGGGTACAGATGCCCTGGCAGGCAGGGAGCGCCAGCACTAGCCCCCTGCACCCTGCCCCTCTAGATCCTTCTGAGGCTCAAGTAATCCAGCTTGAGCCTGAGTCTCTCCCAGATGGGGCCACCAGGCAGACACCAGTCTGGGGGAAAGGTTTAGAATGAACCATCTCCCCTCGTCCCCGGGGGTGGGGGTGGGGGGCAGGACTCCCAGGTTCCAAGGACCTACACAGGACACCGGGGAGACGTGAGGCTGGGAACCGGACATTTAATTGGTAACGACCTTTCCAGCAATAGAGTATGCCCTGCTGAATTTCCTCCCATGGCCTCCCCTTTACCCAGTGCTTCTGTCTTTTTTCGGCCATTCTCCTATGTCCAAAAGCCTGGCACCCCTCCAGCCAGGAAGCTGAAGAGGACAGTGTGGGTGGCTGGTTCATGTCTAAAAGGAACACTGTGTACCCAGATGCTTACAGAGAGGTGGCGTGATGTCAGCAAAAGATCCTGGGTCCTCTCAGCCACCACACAATCTCATCCTAGCTTTGCCATTTACAAAGCTGTGTGACCTCATCTAGGTTGCTCGGCCTCTCTGATCTCATCTGCCACGAGACTCAAAAACACGTGAGAGCGCTCTGTAAACTTTCCAAGCCTATACGTTTGTGAATTCACCTGGGTCTAAAGAGAGCACCAATGTGTGCCAGGCCCGGAGGAGGAGGAAACGACAGCGATAAAACAGTCAGGAACAGAGCTGGTCTGGAGCCCTGTTTCCTCAGTAGGATTCTGGATCATGCAGGACTGTGCTGGGTTGGTGCACTCAGGAGATGCCTATGGAGGGATGGAGTAGGGGGCGTGGGTGTTGGAGGCTGGAGAGAGGGCCACAGGAGGGCATGGTTGGCGGGCAGGCTGAGACCTTGGGGGTCCCTAAGGCAGGGCTGCGGGCCCCTTGAGTTCCCTCCACGGCCGCCCTCTGGAGCTGTCTATCTGGTTGCCTCTCTTCTCTCATGGCCTGACCACTCCCTCCCGTGGAGGGGCCTTCTGGGAGTTAGGAGGGTTAGCTGGCCCACGTGTGCGTGCGTGCATGTGTACGCGTGTGTCTCCTGCAGCACACGGGCTGCAGAGCTGTGGGTGGGAAGATGAGAGCTCCTGACTTGGGTGCTGCCGGGGAGGGCGCCCTCCCCTCCACACTGGACCCTCTCTGTGCCCCTTAGGCTCCACATCAGTGGGCAGGAGGGTGGAAACACAGGGTGTGGGTACAAAGAGGCCTTATTACTATCATTATTATGGGAATAAATCATTATTCCCATAATAAACTATTACTAACATGTATATTGGTCCCTAAGAAATGGGAAGTCCTGGAGGAGCTGACCAAGATGGGGCAGCATTAGGACCCAGGGAGCCGTCTCCCAGTGCCGGGCCGGGGTCCTCATCGTCCTCTAAAGTCAGTAAAACTGGGGGAAGGGGTGGAATAATTCTTTTTTTCAATTATTTATTTATTTTTTTGGCTGTGCCTCATGGCTTGCGGAATCTTAGTTCCCGGACTGGAGCCCTCAGCAGTGAAAGCTCGGAGCCCTAACCACTGGACCAGCAGGGAATTCCCTGGAATAACATTTCCTGAGACTCTGAGAGTTACCAGGCTCTGTCCTGGGCTTTTCACAAATGTAATCTAACTTATTCACTAGAGCTCGTGAGATAAGAATCAATTAATCCTCCCATTTGACAGATGAGGAAACTGAAGGATGATGAAGTTGCCTGAGGTGGGCGGGACACAGCCACCAAGGCGGAAGGGTTGAGGTTGGAACCCAACTCTACAGAGCTGGTATCTTTACACCATACTCTCCAGGCAGAAAAGGGGGGGGAGCCTTCATCCCGCCCCCTCCTTCCGTCTTCAGCTCAGCATCCGGGGAAAAGTCCCTTCTTGTGGAGGCGCAGGATGGAGGGAGGTTGACTGAATCTACGGAGGGGAAGCAACAGGCCCGGTCGCGCTTGGCCTGGGGCTGACTCCACCAGGCACGGTCTAGGTGGGCTGAACTGCAGGCCCCTCCAGTGTGTGCCCAGGATGCAGGCAGTGCCATTGCCAGGTGATCCGTGGGGGGCGGGCCCCTCCTCCTCCACCGCGGGGAGGGGAGGCCGAGGCACCTCAAGGTTCTGCTTTCCTCAGCCGCACTGGATGGGGGCAGGCGCAGGACAGTGGGTCGTCCAAGCAGAGACAGCTGTGGGCAGCCTGTCTGGGGCCCAAACCGAAAAATCTGCAGATGGGGGAGGAACCCAACTTAGGCTTGATCCCCCCCTTCCCCCGCCCCAACCCCAGGACCGGCCTCATTTTTCTGATTGCGCAACGCCAAGGGGGAGCTGGTCAAGCTAGGAGAGGGGGCAGAGGCTGGGGGCCAGGACTGCCGCGGCCTGGGAAGCTCCAGCAGCTGTCTGGCAACCCACATCCCGTGCGAGTCCCAACCGGTGCCAGTGCGCGACCACGGAGCAACCCCCCTCCCCCCCAAGCAGCGACCCCCTCACGTCTGGAAGACGCCCCCTCCTCCTCCCCCTCACTATCCCCCCCTGAGTCCAAGGCCTGGAGGAGCTGTGGTCCCCAGAAACGGCAGACAGGAGGCCTGAAGGCGCCCCGCCCCCGGGCGCGCAGGGGAGAGGAGCGAAGGGGAGGGGAGGAGAGGGGAGGGCCGGCCGGGCAGGAATGCTCCGCGCAGGAGGCGGGAGGCGGGCGCGGGACATGTGAGGGCACATCCCGCGAGCTGCCGCCCGACGCGCAGACGGCCCGGGGAGCGAGCGGGCGAACGGCCGAGAGCGGGCGGGAGGGCGCGGAGCAGCGGCGGGGGCCGAAGCCCGGCGCGGGAGGCACCGGGCGCGCCGGCCGGGCCGCAGGGAGACCCGGCGGGGCGCGCCGCGGCCCCGGCCCCGCGCGCTCCCATGACGGCGGCCGTGCTCCGGGAGGGCGTGTTGGAGAAGCGCAGCGGCGGGCTGCTGCAGCAGTGGAAGCGCAAGCGCTGCGTGCTCACCGAGCGCGGGCTGCAGCTCTTCGAGGCCAAGGGCGCGGGCGGCCGGCCCAAGGAGCTCAGCTTCGCCCGCATCAAAGCCGTGGAGTGCGTGGAGAGCACCGGGCGCCACATCTACTTCACGCTGGTGACCGAGGGCGGCGGCGAGATCGACTTCCGCTGCCCGCCCGAGGACCCCGGCTGGAACGCGCAGATCACCCTGGGCCTGGTCAAGTTCAAGAACCAGCAGGCCATCCAGACCGTGCGCGCCCGGCAGAGCCTCGGGACCGGGACCCTCGTGTCCTAGACCGCAGGCTAACGTCTTCGCTTCCCGCGGCCATGGACGCGGTGTCGTGGGTCGTGTCAGGTGAGTTCTTGGGGTCTGAGCCCTCCTTCCCTCTTGCCCTCCCGTCTCCTCTTTCCCCTGCGGATGAAATGCCCTCCCGCCCACCCCCACTCCAGCATGCCTCCTCAAAGCTGGCCGTCCTAGGGCCAGTGGGGAGGGAAAGCCCAGGAGTCGACCCTGGGTGCCTGGGCCTGGGGCCAAGAGCCGGCCTTCCCCCTGGGGCGCCGGGCAGGGGTCCTGAATGTGCCCGCAGTGCCTGAGAGGAAGATGGGCAGGATAAGCACCACCCTCCCCAGGTTGGTTCTGCCCTGACTCAGGTGGAAGAGGCTGGCATAACAGACCTTCAGGCGGCTGGGCCTCTACCCCCACCAAGGCAGGGCTCCTGGGCTGTGGCTTTCAGGGAGCTGGGGAGGGCGGAGGGGGGATGAGCTTGCCCCCCACCCCTTTCTGCTGTGATGACGCTTGTCCTGGAGCCTGACTGTGGGATTGAGGCAGGAAGACAGCCTCCCTCAGTGGCAGGGTTCTCAGGGTTGGGACCAGAACCAAGGAGTCATAGTTCCCATGGTGGGACCTTGGTGGGAGCTGGGATGTGCCTGGGAGCTCCACTCCCTGTTCTCAGTGGTGGGTTCTGGGTCCTAGGGCTGAAATGTGGGGAAACCAGGAGATGCGCAGACCAGGCCATTGATGCCAAGGAGGGTGGGCCTGTCCACCTGCCCCAGAGTGCCCGCCATGCTGGCTGGGCCGAGAAGGGAAGCTGGAGGAGGGGGTGGGGGCGGGTTTGTGGTCAGCAAGGCCCAGGGGAGGGCCCAGGAATAGAACCTAGAAACCGTGGCTCCTGGCACTGCGCCCTCTTCCCCAGATGCCGCTCCCTCCCGGGGGAACCGGGCGCAGGTTGAGGAAGGATCTAGTTGTCATTTCTCCCGTGGAAACCTGTATCCCCCTCGCCCCAGTACCACCACCCTCCTGACTCTCCCTGTCCTGCAGCTTCTCACTTCACCAAGCAGGGTCCATTGAGCCTGGTGGTCGGTGCTGCACACCCCCGGCCCTCCTGTTAACTGCCTCTCGTGGGGCAGTGAGGGGTCACTGAGGGGCCAGGCAGGAGGCAGACCTGCTGTCCTTAGAGCTGATCCTCTTTGATCCCCCAGGCCTCAGAGGCCGGGAGGAACAGCTTCCTGCAGTGATCACAGGGTGTTGTACAAATGCTGGTTTCTCCTGAAATGTTGGAGCAGGTTGGGAAGCTCTGGTACAAACAGCTACTGTGGATACTCACCGCCCCAGTGTCTGCCCTGCCCTGACTGCTGTTCTTTCTCGCCAGCTTCCATGCCCCCTTTGGCTCGCGGGGCGTGACTGTGCTCCATTTGGTGAGGTAGAGGCCGTGGACGCGTGGAGGAGGCGTTGGAGCGTAAGGGGCGGCCGGGGCCGGGGAGCAGGTCAAAGGCCCCAAGGGGCTGAGGATGAAGATCCAGCCCCCAGGTACTCAGACTCTCGCTCAGGACCTTCCGGCCACCGGCCTGGCCTCCGAGATCGTGATGGAGAGCTGGCATCCAAGCCCCCTCCCGCCACGGCCCTGCGTCTCTTCTGCAGACTGCTAATCAGCCCCCTGGCTTGGTGCCATGCCTGGAGGAAGGCAGTCCCCCGGGGGCGCTGAGCCAGCGCCCCAGGACTCGGGAGGCCAGGCTGGCGCTCAGAAGAGGAACCACCTGGGCTCGCCTCTGGATTTACTTTGGCGGGGGTAGCTGATGGGTCTGAGGCCCACACCTGGGGGTCATCTGCTGCTTGGGTCCTTCTGGGACCCCCACCCATCCAGGCCTCTCTTTGCACAGTTCTTCCCCCCTCCTGCCCCTCTTCCCCCACTGCGGTACTAGGCCTGGAGGTGGCGGGGTGGTGAGGGGGTCAGCCATTACCATTTCACACCCGTCCACAAATGCAGATGCCCTGCAAAGGGCAGTGACCACACTGTTTGCTTGCTGAGTGGAATTCTTTGCCCGCCGCTAAGACCTGGTGCTTGGAGCATCTGTGTCCTCACCCCACTTTCCCAGTCCACACCCCATCCTGAAATCTCCAGCCTGGGGAGGGAGAGACCCTGCAACCCAGGGGACATGGACTCAGAGGTCCTAGGGGAGGGACCATGAGGCCTGCACGGGCCCACTCGGTCTCGAGAGATGCCCCTCTGCCTGCTCTCCTGGGGGCGCGGCTCTGCATTCTGGGTAGGGCCTGTCTCTGTCATTTACACACTTGGGCCTTGTACGTTAACACCGTTAAGTCTTCTCTACGGGATGGTTGAAAAGGAATACTTTGAGCAGTGGGGAAACCGAGGTACAGAGACACAGCTGTCCTGAGTTACACAGAAACTGCTGATGGGGTAACCCACGTCCGGCCTCCCCTGTTGCCAAGCGGTGGCTGCTTGAATGTCCCCTGCAGCAAGTCGGGCTCCCTCAGTGCTTCCACCCTGTTTGGTCCCCATCAGATTCCTCCTCCTGTCCGATCACGATCTCTGTCCTTTGTCCCCGTCCCTCAGAGTCCTGTGCGGCTTCTTGCTTATCTGATATGTGAACTACATCTTACAATCAAATGAGAACTTACAAGCTACCAAGGAATTTTTACAGATATCTCATTTACGATCTCCTTAGGCTGCATACCCAGCCCACGATGGCAAATAAGCATCACCGTCTGTGCCAGCTAGTGTGCTGTGATCAATTGGTGATGTCTGCCATGAGCTTTGGGAGGAAGGTGGGGAGGTTGGCAGCTCTTGTTTATATGTGTGGGGAGAGCATGGTGTCTGCCACTGTTTCCTTGATTCAAGCTACATGAAAGGCTTAGCTTCTCCATCCTGCTCTAAAACAGCAGCCTCTAAACTAGAATCATAAATAAACAAACAAACAAATAAATAAAACAATCCTTGCTCTTTCCACCGAGCCCAAAGGTGACTTTGATGGTGATGGTGATGGTGAGGATTCAGGGAGGCGTCCAGACACTCAGACATGGGAACGTGTTTGTGCGCAGGTGGAACCGGGGTGCAGGACACACTCATCCAGCAGACATGCCAGTGCGTCTGGCAGCCAGGGGCTGCACTGGGTGCTGGGGCGTGGAGATGAAGAAACACCTGATCCGAGCCCAGAGCCCAGGGCGAGGAAGTGCCTGCTGTGCCAGTAGAGGGGTGTGAGCAGCCCAGGCGGTGTCCTTCTGCCCGGCACGGTCCGGTCCTCAGCGGAGCTCGCAGGGGTGGTTCCGGAGCTTGGCAGCTCAGGACAGCAGGGGGCACAGCCAGTGTGGGATGTCTGCGGGGGCACACGCAGTACAGGGGGAGAGTGGGCTCCCAACTCCTGGCCCTCCCTGATTTTGGGGAACAGCCAGCCCTGTTGGTTCTAAGTATGCTTTGGTTCCTATCCAAACCCAGCTTCGGCTGTTCCCCTTGCTAGGAGGTCCCAGCCCCTGTAAGGGGGGTGCTGCTGCAGGACCCCAGCACAGACCCTCAAACAGACTCTCAGCAGACACTAGTGCCGGTGGCGGGTGTTGGGATGGGGACGATCACTCGAGCCCCGTAGCTGCTTGGAGGCGCCAAGAACTCACAGCACGGGGATCGGGGCTTGCACAGTGAGTTTCATTTTTTAAAAGATATGTGACCTCTCTGGGGTGTCTCTCTGCTTCCTGGGATCAGGGGTGTCTTCGTCACTCTGGCAACTGAGTTTGGGACAAGGAGCACGGGCCCTCACCCCAGGAGTGCTCGGCTGGACCACAGAGCAAGGTCAAGGTCTTCTGGGGGCACAGGGGCCCCAACAGTGCCAGCAGACATGCACGAGATGGAAAAACTTCGCTCATTTGGGGCCCCGAGGACGCCGTAAGGCCAGGGCGGGGCAGTCGCCACCATCTTTCCATTTGCCTCGGCAGCCACGGCTCACCCCTGCCTGATCTCTGAGTCATCAATGGGAAAATGAGATGGGGCAAGTCCCAGCCTGGCGGCAGCTGGGAATCCACTGAGGCTGGGTGGGGAGGCGGGGGAGAAGGGCCCGGTTGGCTCTAGTCAGGTGAGCTGGGCTGAGAGCTGAGGCTTTGGCAAGAGCCAGCCTGTTGCAGGGAATGGGGACGAGTGCAAAGAGCTGCCGGAAGCAGAGGGTCTACAGCAGGAGGGAGTGGGCATCGCGCCTGTGACCCTGGAGGCTGGCCTTTCCCGGAAGCTGGGGTGTAGAGGCACCTTGGCGGCCGCCCCACCAGGCCCGGGTGCAGGGACCCCGGCAAGATTGATTCGCTGTGCGCAGAGCTGCCAGGAGGCTGTACGTGAGCCCCAGCTGACCTCCTCCCAGCCACCTGAGTGTCCCGCCCGCCCAGGACGCAGTTCATCCTCCGGATTAAAACCTCCCGAGGTTTCCCCGGCGCACAGGGAGGAAGTCCCAGCTCCCAGGAAGTGTGCCCTCCGAGGTCAGGGCTCTTTCCAGTGTCCGTCCCCACAGTCCCCAGCCGGGACCCCTGCATGGGAAGCGCCAGGTCCCAGAACTGGCTGGGGGCCTTTGCTCACCCCCCGCCCCCCGCCATGGGGAGCCTCCCCGCTCAGTCCAGGCCAAGGAACTGCTGCTCCCTGCTCCTCAGCCACGGCTCTCCCGTCACCACACTGCCCGGCGACAGCCGGTCACTCCCGTCACTTGTATGTTCCTGCTGCCCCCGAGTCCCTGGGACAAGGCAGGCGATTCATCCTCACGATGGCAAACGGTAACCGAGCTTGCTCCGTGGGCACTGGGGGTCATGGAACGTCCAGCCGCTGAGGTTGTGGATTAGGTCTTACATTCAGAAACTGAGGCCCAGAGAGATTATGTGACTTGTTAGGAGTCACACAGCGGCCAACTGGCAGAGGGGCCAGGATTCGACTGGGCAGTGGGCCTCTAGGTGTATTGTCTGAATCCACACCAGGCGAGTACTTCTCACAGGATGAGCGGGTGAGTGACAGGGTGAGTTTGCCCGCGATTTCCTGGGAGAAGGGAGCTCACAGGCGGGCACTGAGGCCTGGGGGCCGCGTGAGGGCCAGAAGGGACCCTCCACAGAGTCAGGTGGAGGAGGCTGCAGGGGTGGAGGGGTGACTGCAGCCAGGCCTTGAGACGGGAGGAGACACAGCGAGGTGTCCCCGGGTTGGGAGGATCTGTGGGTGCCCACAGGATCAAGGTTGGGGCAGGATCCCCTGGAACAACGGAGGGACCCCGGGTCGGGGGAGGGGCATGAGAACGCTGGGGACAGTGCCGGTCCTGTGTTGGCCCAAATGCTGTTTGTCTCATCACCTGGGTACAGGGACCCCATCCTGCAGGGACAAGGGCTCTGGGCTCAGCAGATGTGACCCCATATGGCAGCACCCTGGTCCCAGAGCCCCACAGGTAGGGCTCAGCCCCCTGCTGGGGTGACCGACCATCCCGGCTTGCCTGGGACTCTCCTGGTTTTAGCACTGAAAGCTCTGTGTCCCCAGAAGCCCCTCACTCCTGGGCACTCTGGGACCGTTGGTCACCCCGCTCCCAGCCCTGCCCAGGGTCAGGAAGCCTGGCCTCTCCCACCCTCCCCATCTCAGCAGTCAGCTCCGCCCACAGCCCTCGGCCCTGAGAAGGAACCATGCAGAGTCCCGGGCTGTGAGCTACTGTGCGATGGCCCATGGGCTCCTCTGACCCCTACGCTGGCGCCAACAGACTTTCCTGCCGTCCTCAGAGGACGGTCAGGTCCCGGCTGCAGGGAGGAAGGAGAACCAAGTGTCCTCCGGGCTCTCCAATCAGCTCCACACCTGCCGCACCAGTGCCGCGACTGCGCCACCTGCCAGGTACTGGAGCCAGAGCAGGCGGACTGAACGGCGAGGAGGGCTGTGTGGCGGGGGCAGAGCTCTGGGGGTGGGGTGGGATGCAGGGAACGTTCCCGGTGGTCCTTCCAAGGGGGTTAGGGGTCTGACTCTCAGGGGGCGGAGAATGCACAGGGGGAAGACCTGGCCTGGGCCAAGTTGCCAGGGCTGGAAAAGGTGAGGTGGCACAGAGCCTGGGAGCACAACAGGTGAGCACAGAGGAGGTGGCTGACTTGGAGCCCCCCGCCGTGATCTCCGCTTCTCTCTCCAGGCAGGGGGGAGCCCATCTCAAAGCCGCTGTTCTTATACACACACACCTTTATTTTATTACATTGAAGAAAAATGTGAAAGGACAGAAAATTATAAAGAGGGAAACAAATATCATCTCTGTGTTCCCATCTTTGAGATAATCTTTGCTAGCATTTTGGTATATTTCCTTCTACATTTACTCCTATGCAAATATATATGTAATATATAATTATATATGATTTGTAATACGTAATTATTTTTCACACATGGGTCACTATGTGTATTATATCTTGATTTTGTTTGTTTGTTTGTTTTTGGTACACGGGCCTCTCACTGTTGTGGCCTCTCCCGTTGCGGAGCACAGGCTCCGGACGCGCAGGCTCAGCGGCCATGGCTCACGGGCCCAGCCGCTCCGCGGCACGTGGGACCTTCCCGGACCGGGGCACGAACCCGTGTCCCCTGCATCAGCAGGCGGACTCTCAACCACTGCGCCACCAGGGAAGCCCCATGCAGATTCTTTAGGAGAGTTCTTAGAGCGGCACGGCTGGACCCGCTGAAGAACAGGGTGGGTGCCGGTGAGCTGCTTCAGAAGGGCTGGTGGTCGCAGAGGAGGGAGACCTGGGGGCAGGGAGATGGGTGTGGGGAGCCGTGGGGGGACTGGGGGGGTCAGGGAGACGGTGGTGAGACAGCAGCCGTTTAGGAAATGCCCGTGTGGGCAGTGACTTAGGTCACCTACGTGCAGGTGTGCAGGTGGCCGCTGACCACCAAAGCGCTAATCACAGATGCGAGTGGGAATCCTGCCGTGTCTTTCTGGCTACGCTACTTGGCTCCCATTAAAACGGAGACGATGATGGTCTACTTCCTGGATCACTGTGAGATGTGGTGGAGAGAGTGCCTGTAAAGGACACAGCACACAGGTGGTACACATGGCCATCTGTGAGCACAGCCGCGTAGAGATCCTCCCCGCGACCTTGCCCGCCTGATCCCCATCTGGGGGCAAGCCGCGTGTAATTAATGTACTCAGGACCAACATTGAGCCCTCGGGGTGCGGCCTAAATTACACACAGACTCTGCCAGACTTACCTCCTGTCCAGACGAGGAAGTGCCACCAGGAAGAGTGGAAGCAGGGGCCCAGGGTGGGGGGACCCAGGCTCTTCCCACTGCCCCCGGGGCCCCCTTGGTTAACAGGAGTCTGGAGAGAGAGAGCAGGTCAGGATCCGTCAAGATTCCTCGTCATTAGACTGAGCTGCGCCGCCACGATCCCCACCGGGCTGCGCTCCAGTGGCCCAGAGCCCTGCACACACACGCACACACGCACGCACACGCACACACACACGTGCACATGCACGCCTGTCCCCCTGCCCGGGGACACCACGGGCACAGGAACTTACCCACCACGCCTGAGTTCCCAGAGCCTGTCACCCACCAAGCCCACAGGAGAGGGCAGAATGGGACCCAGGCCAGCCCTGGGAGCCTTGGCTGGTGCCCTGTGGCGAGGGAGGTGGGCCTCCGCGCTAACAAGATGGATAAAAGGACAAACGGAGCTCAGAAAGCGGTTCGAACAGCAGCAATTAGTTATACTTGACTGGGGTGTTCGGGGCAGCCGTTTGGAGCTTTCAGCTATTTGTGCAAAGGGAGACGTCAGACACCATGCTTTCCCCACTTCCAAACCGCGAGTGACAACATGCATTCCCCCCTCCCGTGGGTCCAGCCACAATGGTCTGTTTCTCCAGCAAGCCCCCTCCCAGCAAGGTCTCTGAGGAGCCCTCCCCCATCCTCTAATCCTTGTCCTCACCCTGTGTTTCCACCCAGGCCTCTGAGTCTCAGGAACCTTCAGATGTGATCTTACCACAACAGCCCGTGATGCTGGACGATTTCCTGATAGATGACGTGGTGGGTCTTGGGTTGGGGGAGAGTAAGCGCTTGGGGTGCAGGAAACGCAGGGCTGCTGTGCGGGCCTCGGGGCTTGGGGCCCAGGCGTCTGGTGGAGATCCAGTGAGTGGAGTCTGCTGAGTGGTGTCTTACACACACACACACACACACACACACACTCTCACACACGGCGAGCTCCTATGCGTTCACTTAGCCTCAGAGGTCAGGGTCCTGGCTGCAAGGGCGACCTCATTCCTCCATTTCCTGTGTCTTCCTCAGACTGGCGCTTGCCTTGTGCTTTTCTTTGCCAGATTCCATCTTTATCAAATACTCCCTGCAGAAGGGGGCCCACGTGGGCAGGTGTCCTCGGCCACACTCTTACTGCCTGGGGCCGGTTTTCACAGATGTAGACAGAGCAATAATCCTCTCTTTCTCCAGGGACACTGTGCGAATAAATAAGGTCAGGACACACAAGTGGGCACATAGTAAAACGTAAACTCCTGGGCCGCACTCGGGCCGGACGTGGGTTCCCTGAGGTCTGCTCTCTGCCTGGCAGCCCTTCTGCTCTGGTTTCTCAGTCGACCGCCACATTCTTCTTGAGCCCCGCGCTCCCGCTGACCTCGCTGGTCCCCGCTGCTCCTCTGAGACCCAGTTTGGGAGTCCCAGTGGCAGGCAGACCCTAAGCAGCCCCCATTGTCTCCGCCCCCTGCAGGACTTGTGTGGACCCCGCCCCTCGAGAGCGACTGGCCTGGTGAGTGGATGGGTTGTCACGTCTGCAATTAGGGCCACGGAAGATCCTGACGCTCGTCCCGCTCATTGCGGTGCTCTCCCTGCCTCCTTTCGATGAAGGAAACGTCCGTGTTGGACGGGCCCACGTGGCAGGACTGAGAGTGGCCTTTTTTTTTTTTTTTGGCGGTACGCGGGCCTCTCACTGTTGTGGCCTCTCCCGTTGCGGAGCACAGGCTCCGGACGCACAGGCTCAGCGGCCATGGCTCACGGGCCCAGCTGCTCCGCGGCACGTGAGATCTTCCCGGACCGGGGCATGAACCCGTGTCCCCTGCATCGGCAGGCAGACTCCCAACCACTGCGCCACCAGGGAAGCCCGAGAGTGGCCTTTGACCAATGGCCCACAGGGACCTGGGTCCCAGCAACAACCATGTGAGTTTGGAAGCAGGTCCCTCCTGGTCAGACCTTGAGATGAGACCCCCTCCTGGCCGACAACTTGATTGCTGTCTGTGAGACACACCCTGGAGGGTGTGCCCAGGAGGGAAGAAACTGAGGCACAGAGCATGGTCTCATATCCTTAGCATCGTATCCTCACCCAGCAAGGGAGGCCCGGAGTCTGAACTTCCAGACCAACTTCCCTGCTGCCAACGGCTGTCCTCACATGAAGGGAGGTCGGGACAGACAGAGCCAGCCCTGCCTTCCCGTCCTGGCATCTCCCTGCTGGCTGCCCCCCACCTCCCCTGGCACCTGCGTGGGAGGCCTGGCCGCAGAGCCGGCCTCTTCTTTTCCTTTCCCTGAGAGCAGCACCTCTCCCCAGGGCAGGTGTGGTAGCCCGGCAGAGGCGGAGGCTGCTAAGTCCCCCGCCAGACCACCCACACCCACGGACACCTGGGTCCCAGGCACATCCTGTGGACGTAACCCTCCCCAGGCCTGCTGATGGCTCCCTGGGCCTGGGTCCCTGCTCACTCATGCGATGCTGGCAAACGGCCCCAGCGCTGTTTCCTGAGGGACTTAAAGCTGCCCACCCTGCCAGAAGCCAGGAAGGGCGCGGGCGCGGCTGGCGGGGACCCTGACAGGAAGGGTGTGCCCCGGGCACATGCGCCTCCTCTTTGGTCACCACCAGCACCCAAAAGGCCTTTGTTCAGGACTGAACTCTGTCGGGCCCTGGGAGGGACTGTGGACCAGCTGGAAGGGCCCGTCCTGGCCCCAGAGTGGGGCTGCTGAGATCTGTTTACCCATCTCCTCCCTCACCAGTGTGTGTCGAGGGAGTTGGCCTTGTGTATCTTTGGCAGATAGTAAATCCTGTAGAGATGACCCGGGTGATGCTGAAGGTTTCCAGCTGTCCCAGACCATTTTCCCTCCCCACCTCTCTGTCGCTGGATCCACTGGGAAAGTTACAATGGTCTGAAGGGTGTGAAAATGCTTCGTGAAGTCGGGACGCGGCCCACCACGGGGATCATTATAATTAGTCTCCGAGGAGCTGCACCAGGACAGCCTCGTCTCCAGGTGGCTGGGGAGGCTGCCTGCTAGCACGTGGACCATAGTGACGGTTTCCCTGCTGTGTGGCTGGTGACCAAGTGTCACGGGGCTCTCATCACTACCATCTTGTTAGATCTTCCCACCTCCTGGAGCAGAGATGAGCCCTTCTCACTCTGCAGATAAAGAAACACACTCCAGAAACGTTGGGTCATTTGCTCAAAATCACGTAGCGCTTGCCTGATGTTGGGTCGGAACAGGGGTCTGTGGGCCGAGAACGGGCTGGGGCTGAGCCGCAAGGGGATGCCGGGGAGCAGCCGGCCGCCGGGAGGGACAGTGACAAACCCTGAACGCCGGGCCAGAGTAAAGGTTGGGAGTTGACGTCCCTGCCTGGGTGACTTAGGTTGGCGGCTGGGCTATAAGTACATTTTACTGAAGGCTAATGAGGGCTGGGACTCTGCTGGGTGCACAGTAGGAACTGTAAATAAGTCAATTAATAAAGCAGCAAAGGAACACAGGTGGAACAGAGGCTGTGAAGACAGTGTGGGAGCTGAGGTTTTCGGAAGGGAAGGGGCCGGGGGCGGAGCCACCACGAGGAACAGAAGTGCTGGCTGGGCCCCGTGCTGGGGTGGGACGGATGAAACCTGGTCCCAGCGCTCCAGGGGGTGGCGTGCGGTGTGAGCAGGCCACGACCGCTTGGCCTGGCCCCATGGCCCTGATCTGCCCTCCCCGGAGTCACACCAGAAAGACAATAGTCCCAGAGAGACTCCTTCTGGGGACAGGACAGGCGGTGCCAGGCTGCCCGGCAGGACAAGGAACCCTTGTGCGCCCTCAGCCCAGATCCTTCTACCCCCCTCCCTGGCCTTGGGCGGTGGTCGGAAGTTCAGATCCTGGGCTGGAGGAGGCTGGGAGCTCACGCCAGGGGCCGGTGCTGGGCCGGGTCCCCTGGAGGTCTGGGGAGCAAGGCGGGGCTGGGCAGCGAGCCGGAGGGGCAGGGGCTGGGTCCTGGTGCGGCTCGAGGGGGCCTGCCTTGACCAGAAAGCAGCCTGATGCTGAACTGTCCAGCCCTTCCTCCTTGGCCCTCACACAATGGCCCTGAGCACAAAGGGGAGGGATGCTTAGTCCCACCTTACAGATGAGAAAACAGAGTTCAGAGAGGTGGAGGGCTCTACCCAAGGCCACCCTGGGGTTCACGCCGGCGCTGGTGCGGGGACAGGACTTGGGTGCGTGTCTGAGTGTATCCAGAGGCGGAGGCCATCTGAAGGGTGGGGAGGGAGCCCTCCTCCCACCCATGGCTCCCTCTGCTTCCCCTGCCGCCTCCACCTGGCCAGGCTTGGCCTCTGGGGCCCAGGCTGAGCCTGCAACACCCCGGAGAGGGGGCCAGGGTCCCAGCCAGACGGCTTTCATTTACTCAGCTTTTCCTTGAAATTCCACACACTCTGGGCGTTTGGCGGGAGCCTGGAATGCTCTTCATCTGAACAATCTGTCTTTCAGGGCGCCTGCATCAATCACCCCATTGTTCCTCCCATTTCCTGGACTGCTCAGGCTGGGGGGCACTCGGCGCTGGTGAGGGGGGCGCCCCCTGGTGTCCCCATCTGCAGGCACTCATTGCAGTGCCGGAGCTGTGCTGCTGACACCAGCCTGAGGGCATCTTCCGACCTCTGGGAGGGGAGAACCCACGACGCAGGCGGTCGGGCGCTTCATGCCGAAGGGGTGCAGCTGTGAGGAAGGACACGCCCCGGGTCCAGGGCCAGGGTGCAGCCTGAACTGCCCCCAACATCTGTTCGGCCTTAGGTGACTCAGCATCCTCTCTGGGCCTTGGGGCCTTAGCTGTAAATGAGAAGCTATCGTGGGGCTGGTGCACATGGGGCTGCAGTGGTGGGCGGTCTGAATCCCGGCTCTGCCACTTGTGGGTCAGGTGTAGCTGTTTGCCTGGATGAGCCTCAGTTTCTTGCTCTGTAAAATGGGCTTAATAACAGTCACTGCTCATTATTTGTGGAATCCGTATTTGCAAATTAGCCCACTTGCTAAAATTTATTTGTAATCCCTGATCACTACTCACGGGGCCTTCATGGTCACTCACGTGCAGGGGGGCGGAAAATGTCACCTGCGGCACATGTTCCCAGCTGATGTTGAGCAAGACGATGTCTGCCTTCTGGTTTCCGTCTCATACTGTAAACAAGTATCTAGTGCCACGTTTTTTGCATATTTGTGATTTTGTTGGTGATTCCAGTGTTTAAAATGGCCCCCAAGCTGATGCTGCAGGGGTCTCTGGTGTCCTGAGCTCAAGGAAGCTGGGACGTGATTTTTGGAGGAAACACGTTAGATGGGCTTCGTTCAGGTGTAAGATCTAGGGCTGTTGGCCACGAGTTCAATGTTAATGAGTCTTCGGTACATGTTAGATAAAGTGTCTTTAAACAGAAATATACATAAAACAAGGTCATGTGTTGACAGGTTGGTGAAACGCTGTGACCAGAGGCCCCCAGGAACCCAGCCCTGTGTGTCCCAGGTGCTGTGGCTAAGGGTTTGTCAGGTGAGAGTTCGGTGATGGTGGAGGTACCTGAAGCTCTGAGGCTTGGCTGTGTCCAGTTGGCCAGTAGCTCTGGTAGTTATTACTGGTCCATGATGCCTGAGTCCACAGATCCTTCTCCTGACCTCTGAGCCTCCTGGGGTGTCAGCTGTCTAGACGTGGGACCACCCGCCTCCCACTGCCAAGGGCACACGTGGGACCTCACCGCCGGCTTTGCTCAGGCTTGGAGCTTCCAGGCAATGCTTACTCCATCTGGTTTCAGCATGAGACCCTCGGAACTCTCGATGCCCACAAAGGCTCTCCTTGGACGTTATCTAATTTCATTCTCGCGACAACCCGTGATGGCAGCTTTTTAAAAAAAATTAATTTATTTTTATTTTTGGCTGCGTTGGGTCTTTGTTGCTGTGCGCGGGTTTTCTCTAGTTGTGGCGAGCGGGGGCTACTCTTCGCTGCGGTGCACGGGCTTCTCATTGCGGTGGCTTCTCTTATTGTGGAGCACGGGCTTTAGGCGCGCGAGCTCAGTAGTTGTGGCTCACGGGCTTAGTTGCTCCGCGGCATGTGGGATCTTCCCGGACCAGGGCTCTAATCCGTGTCCCCTGGACTGGCAGGTGGATTCTTAACCTCTGTGCCACCAGGGAAGCCCCCGTGATGGCAGCTTTGCAGTCTCGGTTTACAAACGAGCCTGAAGTTCAGGGAGCCTAAGTGGCCCGTCCAGGGTCACCTGGTCGGTGGGTCAGCTCTGCAGAGTCAGGAAGTTCCCTCCTCCAGGCTCCCCTGTTAAGACTTTAATGCTCTGGGCATGGTCAGGGCCACACCTGCTCACTGACACTTTAGTGACAATGAAGGCATTGAGGTCCCCAGGAAACTGGCAGAGAGCCACGAGATAAACGTCTGAGCACCCCTCCCTACGCCTCTGCCTCCACCCCGGGCAGGGGGCTCACAGCTCACCCAGGTCACCCCACGACTCTGCCTACCCTTTGCCTGCAGTCCTGGTGGGCTGGGTCTCCAGCCCCACAGTCACCACGGTTACCTTCCTACACGTGCTGTGTAACCCCCCTCCCCCCTCCCACCCATCCATCCCTCCCACGTCTTCTCAGTGAGTTTAGTTTTTATCTGGTTAAATTAAAAGTCTTTATATAATTTGACTATGTAAATACTTTTCACAACAGAGCCGGCATAGTATATTATGATTAATATTCCCTTTTTCCAGCACCATGATTTTCTCTGAAGCTGAGTTCTGCCTTGTTTGCATTTGCTTGGTTGTCTGTGTGTTCACGACTCAATGAGCTTCCGTTTCTCCGGCGGCAGAGAGAACTCAGTTCACAGGAACCCACAGGGGATCTGGGACAGCTTCCTCCTCCCCTCCCCCTCTTTTCTTTTCTTCCATGACTCGCCCGCCCCGCCCCCGCTCTAACCTGTGCTGGTTATGCTGGGCCTCGGCCGCAGCTGCTGGTCACTGGGTACTTCCTCCCCACCCACCTGGGACTTCCCTTTGCCTCTGCCCTAGTGACTCCCTCCCTGTTCCCGGCACCAAGCCCTCCCCTTCTGTGGGTTGTTCCTTCATTTTGGTGAAACCCAGCCTCCAGCAGCTTCTTTTTTTTTTTTTTTTTTTTTTTGCGGTACGCGGGCCTCTCACTGTTGTGGCCTCTCCCGTTGCGGAGCACAGGCTCCGGACGCCCAGGCTCAGCGGCCATGGCTCACGGGCCCAGCCGCTCCGCGACGTGGGATCCTCCCGGCCCGGGGCACGAACCCGCGTCCCCTGCCTCGGCAGGCGGACTCTCAATCACTGTGCCACCAGAGAAGCCCCTCCAGCAGCTTGTTGAGAAAAGAGACACGAGAACTCTGAAGCTTGGCATATTTAAAAACATCTTTCCTCCACCGTCCCGGTCAGTTGATGGTTTGGCTGGGCATCTGAGGCATTCTAGTTGGAAATCATCGTCCCGTAGGATTTTGGAGGCATTTTCTATTGTATTCTGGTTTCTGGTATTGCTACTGAGAGGCCTGTAGCTGCCCAAGTGTTCAGGCTTTTGTGTGTGACCACTTTTCTCTCCGGAGGCTGGTCTCCTGGTCCTCGGGTTTCTGGTCCTCATGGAGCTGGGCTCATCGCTTCAGTTCCGAGAGGTGTGGGCTCAGCATCTCTGGTGACTGTCTCCTAGGCTGTCTGACCCTCCACAGCTCCAAGTAGTAAAATACTGGGCCCCCTGGATGGGCCTTTAATTTTCTTATCCTTCCTGATCAATTTCTTTTTCTACTTTCCAGAAGGTTTCTTCCACTTTCCCACCCAGCCCGTCTACTGAATGCTTTATTGTTGCTATCGTATTGCTAATTTCCGAGAGCTCTTTTTATTTTCCGAATGCTCCTTTCCTTTTTTCTACAGCATTCTCTCCCATTTCACGGACACGGTATCTCCTCAATCTGTTTCTGAAGTTTTGTTCCGTTCCTTGCATTTTGTGCTTACCCCAGATTACTTTTGAATGTTTTAGTTCCCTTCAAGTTAGATGTTTTCCTCAAATATCTGGCGGTCCCTCAATCCATGCATACAAAGGAATCCGAAGCACTCAAAGGCCATTGGAAGCTCTGTGTGTGGGTGCGGCTGGGGTCCTGCGGTCTAACTCCAGGGGTCCCGCGGCCTCACTGCAGGCCTGTCAGACGTCAGTGCTTTCCTCGGGATGGTTGCTTTTCCTGGATCAGAATCTCCACCCTCTTGCCAGGGCGTCTGAGGCTGGCTGCCAGCGTTTCCGGAGCAGAAGTGGGAGGGGTGGCTATTACCGCTCCGTCCGTGAACTGTGCTCCGTCCTCTTGTTTTCGGTGTGATGCCCGTATCCTGAGCTCTGCCTGCGCCTGTGTCATTGACTGTGCCGACACCTGCTGTCTTCCTTGCCTTCCAGGGCATCCTGCTGATCTAGTTCTACCCACATCTCTTTATCTCCTCCTCTGAATTCCTTCCCCTGCCTGCCTTTGCGTGTCCGACCCCTCGGGGTGTCATCCTCCCCCTCCCTCCCCCCTCCCCCTCTTCTCCTATCCCCACACCCTGCCCGTATTCTCCAGGCCTTCGCTGGATGCACTGGTGATTCCCAGTCTGCCTGTCCAGGCACCATGTCCCCCTGGAGCTCTGCACTGGGATATCCACCCCTCCCAGCTACCGGCCAGGCTGCTGGTGCGTCCCCTGAGCATCTTGGGTGCCGTCTGTCCAGTGTGGACCTCGTCAGCTTCCTCCCAAACCAGCTCTTCCTCTGTGATGTACTTCTGCTTCCAGTTTAAGGCACCACACCCATCCTGTCGACTCAGCCAATTGGTCCACATTCTTTCCTTCACCTCCCCACTGCCTCTTTCCCTCACCTCCCAACACACACCGGTCAACAGCTAGAGCTGACGATCATCCTCCTGGATCTATGTTGCTCATAAAAAAATGTTGTCTGCCATTCCGGTAACAGCAGCCACTGCAGCCGGGCCCCCAGGCTGCGCCCTGAGGGGCCTCAGGATGGAGAAAAACAGGATACTGGCCCTAGAGAGCTGAGATGTGTATCTCAGGAATGATTTCAGTGAGCCCAGGCTCTTACACCTTCCCACCCAAATATAACGTAACTCCTAACGTTTAGTTCGTGTGATTTTCCTCAGTCGAAGTCTTGTCTGTTTCATGGTACTGCTGCTGCCTTAATTCAGGTCCTCCTCAGCAGCTACCCTTATCATTATTATTATGGTACTACTGTGTTTTATATGACTTATATTTAAATTTTTCTGTATTTGTTTATTATCATTATTATTGTAATTGCCTCTGAACTGGTCGCTTGGTCTCCAATTCTTCCACCCTCGGATCCAGCTTTTATTCTGCAGTCTGCATGAACTTTCCAAAATTCACATCTTCCTGTGTCACCCGGTCTATAGCCCTTTAACAGACCTCTAGTAAATGCACGGAGTCCAGGTCCCTTGGCACTTGGGGTGCAGACCAGGTTTTGGGACTTGTCATCACCCCACAGCCACTCCCAACTCACCTCCTGCTTGTCCCCAGCTTAGTCCTTCACACTTTAGCGAGAGCAAGCTGCCTATAGTCCGCCCCCCGCCCCGTGCATTTTCCTGCCACTGTGTCTGCTCAGACCACCCTGGGTCTGTAATGCCCTTTCTCCTTGGTTGCCTGACAAACTCTGATGATTCCTAAAAAACCTGGTCTCCTCTCAGAGAATTCATCACACCTCATCAGTACTACAATAAAGCACATATGGTATTGAGTGTTATTACAATTGTTTGGGGAGTTTTTTATATATTTATGTGGACAACAAAGCAGGAGGTGAAGGCTCGCGTCTGTCTAGATTTTAGTCTGAATCATGAAGAATTCACATTTATCGAGGTTGGGGAGTGGATAATAGGTGAGGTGTAGCAAGTGTGCACTTCACCCCGGGTGGGACCCCCTGAATTATTGTGAGGTGATTGTCCATGGGGAAAGGTGTTGGTGAGAACGAATATCATTTTGTCACAGGCTCTGAAATACCGTGGTTCCCTGGCCTCCATGCTGCTCTGGGACCTTAATATCCTTAGTGTAAAAGCAGCAGCAATTTTCTTCATACCTTTGCTTCTTAGGCATCAGAAAACGCCCACTCCCTGCAGACCCCGCTCAGCACCGCCCTCTAGTGCCGGCCCTTCCCCTACAGCGCTTTCTCAGCATCACCCGGTCACCGCAGAGAGGAGCCGGGCGCAGGGGTCCCCTCTCTGGAAGGACTGTGAGTCCTTGGGGACAGCTGTGTACACACGACTGGATCGGACCCCCCCACCGTGTGTCCTTGACTGGGTTTCGGAGGGTCTTGGAGCCCCCAGCTGCGGTGTGCCTGTGAACGTGGACGACTTCCAAATGACGTGTGTGAATGTTACGGATTTCAAAACTTTCCAAAGGAAGTTCTAAGTCCCCTCCCAAATAAAGAACCCCTTAACCACTTAGATCCTCAGGGGGACTTTTAGACGCAGGTACCCTCACGTTAAGGAAGGTAAACCACTGTCAAAGCAGCTACATGGGGGTCACAGTAACTGCACTGCAAACGCGTCTACCATAAGCTGTGTTTGTTGGTCTCTGGGTTTAGCGCTGGGCTCAGCCCAGCTCACCTGTGTGAACACGTGTGGACAGCAGGGAAGGCTGAGCGCGTGATGGATTCGGACCCGACTGGGGACGCCTGACTGTGTATCAGCGGAGTGGGTGGGTGGGGAGGGGTGAAGTGGAGAGAAGGAACATAAACGACCGTGTGTACGTGGTCGCTGGGTCACGAGTAAGTCACACACACACACACACTCACGCGCCCCGGTGCGCCCTCTGGTGGCGATGATGAGAACTAAAATTTAGGCAGTTTTCTCGCCCAGAAGGACTGAAGTGAAAACCCCAGTTTCATGCGGTTCCTTATCAAAGTCTCTCTAACTTGTCATTTAACGCGCATCTTGTGAAACCACAAAGCCAAAAATCCCCAGGTTAGCCGTGGCCAATCCACACACAATAACTTGGAAGTTAAGAATTTCTTAATTATTCCTGTTTTTGGCTGCCACTAGACAGGAGCAAAAATCATACTTCACTTTTTGTTGATCATTTTTCTATTTTTAAGCTTTATTTGATAGATAAAATAAATTAATCAGGATAATAACAATAATAAGCTGCTAAAAACAGAACAGTGGTTCTCACACTTTTGGGGCTCAAGACCCCTTTACTTTACTGAGGGCTCTAAAAATCTTTTGTTTGTCGGTCATGATTACCAATATTTACCATATTAGAAATGGAAATGGAAAAGAATTTCAATATTGATTGAGTTATTTAATAAGTATAATAATAAGCCCATCTTACATCTTATTATGTAAGCCCAAATAGGTTTACATAAGCCTGTGTAACATAAATAAAATATTTTTAATAATGTTATATATAAATAACAAATGTATAAATACAAATAAAATACATTATCATTAGTTACTATAAATAATAGTTTTAATAATAAAATTACAAAGCAAAAATATCTAACAAGGGACTTCCCTGGTGGTCCAGTGGTAAACAATCCGCCTTACGACCTCAGGGGACAAGGGAACTAAGATCCCACATGCCACGGGGCAACTAAGCCCGCGCGCCACAACTACTGAGCTCGCGCGCCTCAACTAGAGCCCACGTGCCACAAACTACAGAGCCCACACGCTCTGGAGCCTGCGTGCCACAACTAAAGAGAAGCCCGCACGGTGCAATGAAAGATCCCGCATGCCGCAACTAAGACCCTACGCAGCCAAAAATAAATAAAATAAATAAATAATAAATAAATCTTTAAAAAAATATATCTAATAAGAAGAGTGGCACTGTTTTACACTTTTACAAATCCCTTTAATGTCTGGCTCAATAGAAGACAGCTAGATTCTCATATCTGCTTCTGCAGCCAATCTGTTGTAATATGTTTTGTTTGAAGTTCACAAAAAATATCCAGCCTTACACAGATATGTAGTTGGAAAAGAGAGAAGTAGAATATTTTAATCATCTTATCAGAGAATTGTGAATACTCTTCTTGGGTTACTGTATCAAAACTCAACAGGCGGAAGTTTCTTGAAGGTTAGTTCCAATGTGGAATCTGAAACCATATCAACGAAGTCTTCATTCTTCAATGAAGTTGCATTAAAACCCACATTTATCCTGCACTTTGAATGGATCTCTTACAGGGTGATTCTGTAACACTCCTCATTGGTCATTTGGAAAACATGCAGATCTTCCCAATGTGAACACAGTTCATACATCATACAGCGAGTCTGTAAAAATTTCATTCTTTAACACCACTGCCAATCTTATCAGAGAAGTCTACATATTTGGGAAACTGTCGAGCTCACAATGGCAGATACAAATTTTCCCAGATTTGCATTTTCCCTCGAAAGCTTGAATTTTTTAATGGGCAGCTGTTTCCCTCGAGGTGACAGGTCCACTGTATTCACTTTTGAGAAAAAAATCTACCAACATTGAAGTCCGACTAACTATAGTTTTCAATCAAGTGAAAATGACACATGAAAGCGGCGGCTTCCGTGTCCTCACACCTACAAGCAGACAGAGGACCAGCTCACCGTGTACCAGCTGTGTTCAACAGAGCTCCCTTAGCACTTTGTTCTGTCTCATCAAGGACACGCTCACGTGAAACTGGCTTTGCCCCAGTGAGCGCATGGTGGGAAAACAGTCTGCTGCCGAGACCTTGATTCCTGCTGTGCCATCAGCGGTTTTACCTGTGCCTGCCTTTGCGCTACCTGTTCAAAAGTCCATGATGGGGAAGAGATGGGTCTGCCGGGAGGATCAGGCTCACCTCTGCCCTGCTGGTTTCCTGCAGCCTGCATCGGGGTGCAGTTCTGTGTCTGCAGCATCGTGTCCCCTGCTGGACCGGCCAGGAGCAAGGCGAGGGCAGGACTCTGGGCTGTGGACCCTCCTACAGACAACCCCTCTGACAAGGAGAGGAAACGCGGGTGGAAGCCGTGAGCGGACCTTTGGCTGGGTGTCTGCACTGGCAGGGGGAGGGCACACACAGAAGGGGCCTCCGCTTTCCCAAGGCCACTCCCACTCCTCGGCCCCAGCGTGGAAAGAGCGGGACCCCCGAAGCCGGCCCCAGAAGGAGGTGCGGGGCTCTGGAGAGGTCATCTCACTCTGGCTGGGTTTTGAGGGAACTTCCTTAGAGCCTCTGATCTTGAGAAGGCCCCTCTCTAGCCAGCTCTGCCCCAAGGTGCCTGCAAAATCGTCCTGGGGTGAGAGTGGTGGACGGAGAGAGTGCAGCGCCCTCTGCTGCGTTGGCATCCGTGTCCCCCCGGCACTCCTGGCCCCGGCCTGAACGCGAGGTGGAGGGGGGTGGGCATAGCCCACGGTGACCTCTGAGGGCTCAGTTTCACATCCACGAAGGCCCAGCTGCCCAGCTGCTGTCTCCATGTCTGTCTGAGCTCATTGTTGGAGGGGAAAACGGCTCATCACCTGTGTCAATGTCAGCCAGAGTTTGCGGCTGCCCCTCCCTAGGGGAGGGGGCAGCTGGGGCCTGGACACTCCAAGTGCCAAGAGCTTGAACGAGAAGCTTCCCAGCCGACCCCTCCCCCGGGCCCCTGGCCATGGGCACCCCGACCATATTCCAGGACCCCAGGAAAAAGCAGGATCCCTCCTGAGCCCTGAGAGGCGATTTCCTGCACTCTTTGGTCAGAAGGCTCCTCTCCATGTTTCCATCCGTCCTTTCCTTTACTCCATGAGCACTGAGTAAGCACCTACTGTGTGTCAGGCACTGTGCTGGGCGCTGAGTATACAAACAGGAGTATGACGTGGGGCTGACACTCAGGTTTCTCCAGATGATGAAATAGATGATGTCAGCGGGTTAAGTGCAGGGAAGGAGGGATGCACCGGGGCCTGGAGGAGGGCTCCTAGGCCGGTCAGGGTGGTCAGGGCAGGCTTCCTGGAAGAGGCAATGCTCCACTGATACTTAGAGGCGGGTGGGGTGAGAGAAGGGCCTTCTGAGAAGCATCTGTGGCTCCAGGAGCTTCCAGAAGTCCCGTGTCCGGAGCTGAGGGTGTGTGGAGGCGGGGAGGTTGAGAGGAGGTCACAAAGGGTGGGCGAGCCCACTGCGGGGTTTCCATTTCATCCTGAGGCCACTGCTGGAGGAATTGGGGACGGGACCGTGTCCTCATTTTAGGAGGATGGTTCAGGCAGCCGCAGGATCCCGGAGAGGCTGCAGCGAAGTTGGCAAAGTGGGGTGGCTGAGCAGAGACGGCAGAGGGCAGATGGGGGACTCCAGGCAGGGAGCAGGGCAGAGCTCGGAGCTCCGCTGACCGTGGGGCGGGGGCGGGGGATGGCCCTCAGGTTTCTGGTCTGGCGCCTGGGCGTGGCTATGCCATTTTCTGTGCCGTGGTGACCAGAGGAGGGGCAGGGGCCGAGGGGGCGTGTGGAATGGCCGCTGGGCACACGGGCCTCACCTCGGGGCCCCCAGGCAGGAGACACAGATTTAGTGCCAGGGCGGCTGGAACTCTGTCCCCACTGACTCACCCTCCCCTCTTAGCTCTGGGACTAAGTTTGTCCCTCTGACGAAGACGAAAATCATTTCTGGGAAGGAGGACCAGAGTGAAAGGGGTGAGGGGGGTGTCAGGGCACCCAAGAGCACCCTCTAGGCCCGGCGGCAGAGGGGCAGGGTCCCAGGCTTGCTATGGAACCCCAGGCCTGGGTCAGTGCCTGGGATGCAGGGGGCCTCCCGCAGGTATGAAGAAGGAATCAACGAGCGAACGATGGTGGGGAGTGTGGGCGCCCCCAGAGTTCAGGCTTTGGAGAGTCGGGGGCAAAGGCAGGAGATGGATCAGGGCAGTCCTCGGCTGGGCTGTCTGTGCCCGGCTCACGGGCTCTGTGGCCGGGGGCAGGTGGGCAGCACAGGCTGAAGTCCAGACTTCCAGCCCCAGGGTTGAGTCTGACGGGGGGTGAGGTGGGGGGTGCCGACTTGGTTTACCTACAGGGGTTCTTCAAGTGTGGTCCGCAGACCCGCAGCCGCAGCAATATCACCGAGACCTTGTTAGAAATGCAAACTTCCAGGCTCCACCCCGGACCTGATGAATCAGGAGCTCTGGGCCAGGGACCCCAAATCTGCATTGACCAAGCCCTGCAGGAGTTCTGACGCCCTCAGTCCACTGGGCCAGCAGAGGCCTGGGCTGCCGCACGCCACACTGTGTCCTGAGGGGACAGATATAGGTTAGAAGTCCCATCACTGGGGAGGGGGGGCTGTGGAGGGAGCTGGGTGTGGAGAGGTGACATGGGGGGTGCAGGCTTTGGAGGAGACAGTGAGGAATGCTGACGTCCAGCTGAGCAGGGACTCACCCCCTATCTCCCGGTCCGTCACCAGCCCCCCAGTCCTCCCGGGAGGGGAGGGAAGGGCCCCTTCTCAGGGGTCTCAGCAGTGAAAACTGTCTAAAACCAACCTCCTACAATTTGGTAGGAAGAGAATCAGTGGGTAATTCAGAACATCACTTGCGGTTTTCGTGCAGGGATGAATTATACGGGGCTTGGGAGCCCAGGGCCCGCACACTCACTGGCTGGGGACAACACATGAAGGCAGTGACGGTGGCTCCTGTCTATTGCCAGACGTCACAGGGCGGGGCTGGTGAGGGAGCACAGAGGCCTGGGTGCTGGTCTCAGCTCTGCTTCCTCTTCGCTATGGGGCCTTAAGGGACTTGCTTAACCATTCTGGGCCCCGTCTCTTCATCAATAAAATGGAGTTCATCACAGCACCTGCCTCAGGCTGTTCCTGGGTGGCTGCCGTGAGAACATCCCGGCTGACATTTGTTAAGCGTTTGCAAAGCCCTCTGTACAGGGGGCCTCATTAAGCCTTGCAGGGACCCCCGAGGCGGGCGCTTTACCCCCATGTCCCAGGTGAGGAAACGAGGTGCAGACGCCACCCTGATGGGCATCCCTGTGCGTGGCAGAGCCGTCTGCCTCTGAGCTTGTGCGTCCACTCACTGCGTCTCTAATGCCTTGCTGGGGAGCATGGTCTGTGGCAGGAAATTGAGGGGTGACTCCTTTTCGGTTCTTCGTTCCTTCTGCCTCGCCTCCTCTGAGCTGCCCCTGGGCCGGCTGGTGGGCTCAAGACAGGGGTGGGGGTGGGTGGAGGAGCCAGGAGGGGCTTGCGGGCTGTCCCTGAGGGGCCCCTGGCAGCAGGGAGGCAGGTGGGCCGGGCCTCGGCTCCTGCTAAGCTGGGTTCCTCCGCCTTGCAGACCAGAGCCTGGCCAGAGCCCGGCTGACGGGTGTCGGCCATTGAGGGGAGGGTCATGGCCCCCACCCATGGCCTCACCGAGTTTTGCTCCCTTGGTCAGACACTTCTTTCCTTGCCTTGTGGCCACCCACCCTGGGGGACAAGAGTGACACTGGAAGCCTGCGGACCAAGGCTGCACCCACTGCGGGTCTCCTCCCGCCCCCCCCACCCCCCGAGTGGCCCCTCCCCCTGGTCCTCAGCCCTTTGGTCTGACAGTTGTGCCGCGAAGTCACAGATCTGAGAGGACCCCGGTCACACAGGCCCGGCTTCTGGTCGTGGCTGCCGCGGACTCCCCCTGGACTTTAAAAAGAGGCCCAGGGAAGGCTGCCAACCTCACCCCGAGGATGCCAGGCCCGGCCCGGTCACCGTACATGGTGAACCAAGTTTATGGATGAGGAAGCTGGGGTCTGGAGGACACCGTGCAGCTGGGTTTTGGGGTGCGGTGTGGACGGCGTGCAGCTGCAGGTCGGGTGAATGCTGGGTGGGGAGCTGAGGCCAGCCCCCTACCCCGGGCCCAAGCAGGGGCTGTTGATGAGGCTGGAGTAGGCACAGGATAAGCTCTGTTTCAGCATCTCACACAAAACGGCACAAAATAGATTTCTAGAGGGCAAGGGGCTGCCTCGGGAGACCACCAGAGGGACGAGGTTCTAGGGGTCAGGGCTGGGGCCGCGGTGTAGACGTGTGGATTACTCACCTTACGGAACAACCGGGCAGGCCTGAGAGGGGCCGAAACGCTGGGTACTGGGTGCAGGGGTGGGGGGTGGGGCGGGGTGCTGCATCCGTCGGGGGGGGTCTGTGCGCCGTGGAGTCGGTCCGGTTACAGTGTCAGGGTTAGAGGAGGTGGTGTTCGGGTCAGAACTGGGCTAGAGTTCAGGTCCGGAAGTGACCGGCTTTGGGGCAGTGTGACGGGAGCCTGGGGCTAGGGGTTGGAAGGCCTGACCCCGCTATGCAGCCTCTTTTCTCTGGGCCACCGTCCGTCTCGGGCACAGTGACCAGGCTGGATGGTCTTCCATCCTACGATCCTCTCGGAGGTACCAGAGCTGGCCAGGGGAGGCCGGGCCCTGGGGCAGGACTGGATTCTGGCCGGGAACGTGGGAGGTCTCTGGGCCTGGGTAGGCTCTGCTCTCTGAGCTCCCCGAGCCCGCCTGGACCGTGACCACGGGCCCTGCCCAGCATCCCAGAGGGTATTCATTTCCTACTTCCAAAGCTGCACAAGTTTAGTGTCTCACGTTTCTGGAGGTCAGCTGCCCAAAATCAGTCTCACTGGGCTGAAAGCTAAGGCGTCGCCGGGCTGCTCCCTCTGGAGGCTCTGAGTGAGAATCTGTTTCCTGCCGCCTGGGCTCGTGGCCCCTTCCTGCTCACAGCCAGCATCCTCCCTTCTCTGGCCTCTGCCTCTCTTGTCATCCCCTACCGCTGACCCTGACGCTCATGCCTTCATCTCCTAAGGACCCGTGTGGTTAAGTGGGACCCCCGTGGACGATCCAGGAGAATCTCCCCGACTCAAGCTCCTTATTTAATCAGATTTGCCAAGTCCCTTTTGCCTAGAAGGTGACATAGTCCCATTTTCATTAGGACATGACATTATGGTTTTTTTGGGGGGTGGGTGGTACATTGTTTAGCCGACCACAGGGAATTCTGCCTGCGCTTCTCCAGGCCACGGACCCTGATTCTGGCTCTGTGTCTGGGGAGGCGCGTCTGTGCCAGACTCGGCCTCATAGCCCCGGGGACAGCTCCTGTCCACAGGCAGGATGGGAGGGGATTGACCTGGCCCCTGGGCAGATGAGTTCTGAGGTGGGAGGACCTTCTGAGGACAATTTTAAGCAAGCACAGGGGACAGGATACAGAGGCACTGGGACAGAGAGCGGGGTCTTGGGGCTGCCACTTCCAGCCGGGGGCCTCACAGCTGGGTGTGGGCAGCCTGCAGCCAGAGATCGCGGGCCTACGGGTGGGCTCTGGGGCCTCTGCGCCCACCCCACACAGAGGAGCAGGTGCCAGGGCAACAGGGCCTAACAGCCCCATGTTTGAAGGCCATCTCTGGGCAGAGAGCAGGAGAGGCCCGGGAGAGGTGGGTGGGCGTGAGGGCATGGGCTTCCTTCCCTCCGTGGCTGAGCAGGGCTGAAGGCCCGTGTGGGTCTGAGGGTGGAGGCAGGTGGGGTGAGGGAGGTGTGGGTGGAGTCAGGACACGGGGGCCTGGGACAGGGGTCCCCATGAAGCCTGAGGATGAATCCAGCCTCGTCGAGGCCGCGGTTCCTCGTGGTCCCTGTGGAGGGGAGTGTCCGCTGGGAGGGTCCCAGTCACCATGTCTTTCTGAGATCATCTGCTCGCCTACTTTTTAGGTTGTTTTGCCCCTATTTCACTCTTCTATTTGTCAATCTGTTCTCTTTGTTTTTCCTTTTCAAAAAGCGGGATAATCCACACAGATGATTCATTTCGTTTTTGTGCATATTAAGGTTTTGTATGAAAGTTATTGCAAAAGTTATAAACCTAATACACCAATGCAATAAACTCCCACAGACTCATCCCCAGCCCCTAGATTCCTTCTCTGACCCCCAGCTGCTCCTCTGGTTTCCATCCCAGCCCCTCCACCTGGAATCCTGTACCTCCCCCCCGCCCCCCAATATAACCTCCCAGACCCCATTCTCTCTCACTGGCAGCCTTCTTGCATGGAGGCTTCCCAAAGGTGACCTGACCAAAGCCAAATCAGAGCAACCTCTGCTGGCCCAGAGGGAGGGGCCTGTACCCCTCCATGGCACTTGGGTATGTCCCCTGAGGGCACCCCTGTCCACGAGCTCTGTTCCCACCCGACTGACGCTTGGCTAGAGCTCCCCAGCCTCTTGCTGCTGGCAAGGCCTTTCCTGGCCTCCGAGAGGGGTCAGCGTCCTGCTTGTCCTGCCCCAGCCCGGGCTCCTGGCCCACGAGATGACCAACAATAATAGCCACTGGATTAGCATAGCAGGCATTGTCTTCCCCTGACCGTAGGGTGGGTATTAGGTGTTCATCCATCATCCTAAAAATAACCAGTAAACAGGTGCAGCCCCTGCACACCAGCCCCCTGGATGCCGTTGGCATGTGGCTGGTGACAGAGGCTGGGTCAGGGGAGAGAGGGAGTTAGTTTCACCAAGTTCCAGGCACGGGGTGTGGGGCGCCGTTTGGAGACTGGGAAACCCACCAGGAGAGGGTGCAGGGCATCTGTGGACCTTCAGACGCCACGAGCTTGAAGGTCAGCTCAGCCCCAGGACCCTCACTGGACCCCCTCAGCACTGTTTACACCACCCCCAGGTCCAGGCGTCTCCCCGGCGCACGTGTACCAGAGCCTCAGAAGATGCCCGAATGTCAAGCCTTTTGCCCTCTTGGAGCCTGGGCTGTGGGGCCTGGTTTCCACATTCCCTTGCGAGGGATGCAGGGCCAGAGAGACGGCCCCCCTTCCCCCGGGCCTCCCGGTGCCCTGGCCCCATCCCTGCTTGGAGCCCCATCTAGTCTGCTATCCATTCCCGCTTTCCGGGGCTGCCGTCTCCTAGGTGGTGGCCGCTGTGTGCACAGGCGCCGTGTCCTCCTGAGCCTGGCACACGTGTGTCTTCAAGCCCGCCGGCTGCTGCGCATGCTGCGGTGTCCCCTTCGTGAGGTGTATGTGTGGTGGGTGGGGAGGGGGGGAGCGGGGAGGGGGGAGGGGCTGCGTGTCTGTTCTATTTTTACCGGCCAGTTGCTGTGGGCCGTAGTTTTCATAGCTTCCCCTCCGCTTGCCCTGCACAGTCTGCAGTCAACCGCAAGGCGAGACCGTCTCACCCACGGAGACCCAGGAAGGTGAGTGTCCACCGCCCGGGCAGTGGAGCTGGGGCTCCGGACTCAGGAGCAAGCGAGGGCTGGGATGGCGAAGAAGATGGTCTCGCCTGTGCCACTGGGTTTGTTGGTAGATGGTCTTAAGACTGTCCCGCAGCATTTAGTAGCGTAGGGCGGCCTCTGCCCTGCAAGACTGTGGCTGGAGGTGAGCCCCCTGCCCGTTTGGAGCCGTGAGCAGGATTTTCCAGGCTGCCCAGGGAGCCCCCGGCAGAGCCTCGAGGATCTTTCCACACCGCAGCCCAGCCGTCCCAGGAGGGAGAGGGGCGCGTTGGGGACCAGAGGGGCAGAGGGGCTGCTTTTGGAAGTTGAGGGGGAGTTTGGTGAGCAGTGCAGGGGGCGACGCCCGGGTCGGAGGAGAAGGAGGAGAGAGGGCAGGACGCGGGGGCCGGAAGGCTGCACCTATGCCCGCCGCCACCGGCCAAGGAAGCCGTCCTGCCTCTTTGTTCTTTGTCTTTGACAACTCGCTTGGCGCCCTTTGCTGTCTGCACAGTGGACAGAGCGCCAGCCAGCCTCCTGGCTCTGGCGCAGAAGGGGGGCTCTTGGGGGAAGGCAGGGGGGACAGCACTGGGGTGGGAGCTCGAGAGCCTGTGAGCACACCAGTAAGGACCTGAGGCGGGGGATGGGGTGGGGGGGAGGGTGGCGGGTGGGGGTGGGGCCGGGAGACTGTCCCCGGCAGCTGTGGGCGGGCTTTCCTGTTCAGAGCTCAGGGTGCTGGGGGGTCCACAGCCGCAGCCTTGGGAGCAGTCAGTCAGGGAGGACCGGAATGCCCTTGAACTGAGGTCCAAGATCGGGGGTGTGGGCGCCCAGGGGGAGGAGCACAAGCCTGAGTAGAAAGTTGTGGTCCCTTCCCTGCTCACACCCAGTCACGTACACACTCACACTTACGCACACAGACCCACACAAAGCCTCAGTCTCGGTCTCACGGCGTGGCTGGCCTTTTGTCCCACCCATGGCGCCCGGGGGAGGGCAGCCCGGGGAGCCCCACCTCCCGCCGTGGGTCCCGTTATCTCCCTCTTGCTGTTGGGGGCCGGGAGCGCGGCTCTCCCGCCCTCTGAGCTGCTGGCTCCATCCTGAGTTCTTATCTTGTCTCTGCTTGTCTTCCAGGGGACCTGTCGAGGGGTCCCGTCTGGTGGGTGCCAGCGCAAGGCTGGGACCCCCTGGACTGGTGATTGTCAGCAGGCAGGCTGGGGGCGGGCCTGGAGCTCGGCAGGACGCCTGGCCTGGCCGGACTGGTAGTGGCTGTCTAGGGAGTGTGGACACGGCCGGAAGCCCCCCCACCCCCCACCCCCTGACCGAGGACGAGCATGTCCCTCCTCAGTGAGATCTGTGCCCCCGGGCACCGGGCTGCGGGGGCTGGTGACGGAAGAGGGGCCCGGGGTGGGGAGGGCTCTTCCCTGGCTGCTCTTCCGCTCTGGACCTCCTCGGTGTCTTCAGAGGAGTGCGGCCCTAGAATAAACAGCTGGTGATAAATCTAACTGCAGCCAAGCATCTCGGGAATGTGCGGACTGTTTCCACTCCCCTCTGTGCCCCAGGGTGACAGCTGAAGCTCTGGGTCACACTCCCTCCACCCCCGAGGCAGTGGCAGATGGGGCGTGGTTAAGGCTTTCGGATGGGAGATTGGGGGGGGGTGGCTGAGCCCCACCCAGGCTTCCGGGCACGAGGGGAAAGGGTGGCATCGAGGCAGAGGCGGAGGCGGCTCTGGAGGAGGTGACGGTGGCCACTTTGCACGTGTCCTTCAGGGTCAGCCTGCCCCTACCCACACCAGGCTCTGGACCAGATCCAAAATCCTGGCCCTGAGCTCAGCCTTCCCCTGGCCCCACCCCTTCCCTGATCCTCCACTTCATAACCCAGCTCGGGGCTCCCAACCCGCCTGCACACCGGCTCCCACCCCAGCCGTGCCCCTCCCTCCCTGTGTCGTTGGCACAGTGCCCCCCCCCCCACATCCGCTGGAATGCTCTCTGTCCAGCCTGGGCCATAGGGTGGTCAGGCCTGGCTGAGGAGCATCCCCCTCTACGGCTCGAGGACCCCCTCCTCGGTCTGAGCCCCAGACTCTCGGACTAAAAGGGGTCCCAGGGTCCCAGGTCAGGGGGCTTCATACTGTGCTCCACGGGTAGAGGACCTCACGGAGGAGCATGGGGGTCCTGGGCTAACGCCCCTTCCACCAGGGCCGGCCGCTCTATTGATTGGACTTGCTTTGAACAAAGGGTTCAAGAACCAAATATTAAATGGAAAACAAGTTCTCTAACCCCTGATTTTGCAGAGGGAAAAGCTGGCCCGGAGAGGGTTAGGGTGAAGACCAGAGTGGGACACAGGGTTTTGCCCTGGCTCCTGGCCTGACCCCCCTGCAGGGCCCCCTCACAGACCTGTCCCAGCTCATCACCATCCATGTGAATGGCGCCCCCTGGAGGTGTGCCCTGTGGTGGCTTCCTGTGGCCTGTGCTCACTATTCCAGACCCTGCCCTCTCTGAGACCTTCATGACCACCCACTGCCCACAGGACAGTCTGTCTCACCCTGTCATTCGAGGCCCCGTGAGCAAGCACCCAGCCCCCAACTCCAGACGCATTTTCTGTGTATCCCATTCTGTTCCCCACAGGTGTCGGCAAACGTTTTCTGGAAAGGGCCAGATAGGAAATATTTTAGGCTTTGCAGGTTACATAAGGTTCTGTCGCATATTCTTCTTTGCTTTACAGTCTTTTAAGCAAACAGTCCAGTCCTGGCCTGTGGGCTGTAGTCTGCAGATCCTGGTCCTACACAAACACCCAGCAGAACCACTTTTGGTTCTCATCTTGTTTCTTTGCCTTTGTAAGGTTTCTCTCCCCTGTGAATGAGTGAGTAAATGAATGGAGAGAAAAAAGAGCAAATGGACAAGTATTTACCCCATCCTGACCCGCTGGAAGGCGATATGTCTGATTTTTCCTTTCTGCTATCGGACCTTCTCTCCCAGGCTGGGCGGCTGACACAGCCCCACGGCCCAGCCGGGTCGGGGTGAGGGCAGGAACTGTAACTCTCCCTCATCCATGGTTCCTTCCGCCCCAGGTGCCGCCCCACCACCATGCCGGAAGTGTAAGTACTATTGTCTCCCCACCTCCCGCCCCAGGGCCCAGGAAGGCATGTGCCCTTGCTGCAGATTTCACATCATCTGTTCGGTCCCTGAAGCAGTTCCCCGGGAGACCAGATCCTGAAACAGGCACAGTCCTGAGAGCCGGGGTCCCCAGGGTCCCCAGGGTCCACGTGTCCTCCCAGGCTTTGAGCAGAACTGGCTCCCAGTTTGTTGCCGGAAGACCCTCTTGGCCTGTGTCTTAGAGTTTGTGTGCACTGATCAGATGGACGGATCACAAGCCCCAGGCCATGATTTAACATTACCCAGTAGATGAACAAGCTTTGGGGAGGTACCTACTCGCCCGGGCCGGAAGTTTTCACAGCCTAGGAGGTTTCCATCCTCCCCAGCGTACAGTGGCTGGTGTTTCCCAAAAGGGCCTCCAGTAGCCCACAGGGCCTGAGGGTTTCTCTTCTATTCTGCTTGTCCTCGAACTGGTCCCCCTGCACGATGTCTGTCTGCTTTCTTTCTGCTGTGCTGTCACCGCGCCCCTCGCCCAGCCTGTCCGCACGGTCGGCTGTCGCGTGGATGCTGTGCATTGTTCACACTCACTCTGTCTTCTGCTCTCCCCCCCGCCCCCCGCCCACCCTGGCCTTCCTGTGATGGATGCCTGCAGCGAGGTGAGTAAGACTGGGGGTGCCTCTGTCCTGGTGGACGTTAGACAGGTGACGGTAGGGTGGGCATTTGAGGAGAGAGAGCTTGGGTCAAGGCCTGGGGAGGGGCGCTCGGTGGCTGAGCAAATTCCCTGGAGAATATAAACCTTGGGGGAAGATTCTGGACGTGGGGCTCCTCAAGGTCCGGGGGTGGGGCGCCCCAGTGCATCACGTCCCTGCAAGGTGGTCCTGGGGCTGGGACCACACAGAGGTGGTGTGACTCTGCACCCACGCTGACCACCGAGCAGTTCTCCCTCACCGGGTCTGAGAGCGTGTCCAGCTCTGGGGGCCGTCCTGTCCTTGCAGATCTACATTGGAAAGGTGGGAGGGGATCATCCTTGGGTTATTCCAGCCCCGCCCACCACCGGACACAGAGGGAGGAGCAAGAGAATCCTTGCCCTCCCCTCGGGTCTTAGACAGCCCTGCCCCCATAGAGCCCAGGTCTGTTAGGCTGCTGAGGACACACAGCCTGTGTCCCGCCCCGCCCGGGGTGGGGACTGCAGCTGGGGAGCTGTGGACTCAGGGCTGGCAGGCTGGGAGTTAGCAGCAGGGATGGAGGGGACACTCGGCAGAGATTCTGTTTTTCCATAGTCGTGTGAATCTCTAAGTTTCACTGAGGCTCATGTGAAAGTGAGTCCCTGGGGACTGATGGGCAGCGAGGTGGTGGGGAGACAGTGAGACATTTCCGTGGGTGCAGGACAGCGTAAACCGCGGCTGGAGATGCTGGTGATGCTCATAGCAACAGGCCATTCCCTCGCAACCACGCGGACTGGACACACAGCAAAACCCTTGGCTTTTGGAGAGGAAGACAGACCACCCTGAATAGCTGGATTAGAAGCATGTCCCAGGCACGAGAGCCCCTTCATTTTCTCCCACAGGGACGGCTCAAAGCCGATTGCTTCTACTTTACGCACAAGAATAGCAAACCCAAGCTGTGGCCGGGGCTCAGCAGAGTAGCTGCAGGTGGTGGGGGGGCGGCGGTCACCAGTAGCACGAGAAGCCTGTGTCCAGGAGGAGACAGGAGCCCTCGGAGTTAGGGATGGAGCAGCTACCCTCTCGCTTCCCTGGGGGACGCTGCCACAGGGCCAAGACGTATTAGGATGTATCTAGTCAGCAAGAGGTGTCAAGCATTTTTAATAAGAGAAAATATTGTCTTCATAACTGAGAGCCATCTATATGGATTGTGTCGACATCAAGAAAAGTTTTTTTTTTTTTTTTTTTTTTTGCTGTACGCGGGCCTCTCACTGTTGTGGCCTCTCCCGTTGCGGAGCACAGGCCAAGAAAAGTTTTGACGTCTAAAGAGACGAGCTTCTTTCTTGAGGGAACTCACGGCTTACTTCTCTGACGTGACACAACATTGCCCCGGAGCGCCAGGCCGTGTGCCTCATGCACGCTGCTCGAAGCTGGTGCTCACCCATGATCTCATTCTGTCTGTAGTCCCTCTGTGGACCGGGTAAGGTGGGTCTCAGCATCCTGACTCACAGATGAGGAAGGGGGTGCCCAGACCCCGTGACCCACACAGTGTCTTGCAGGATTCAGCCCCTCGGTCAGGGAGCTGAGTCTCTGAATCTGAGGGGTGCAATCACAAGATGAGCTTTTAAGGGACCCTGAGATGAGGATTCTGGGTAAGGATGGTGACAGGCTGGCGCTCATCCCGGCCTGCTCCAGATTTCCGGATCTGTAGCCGCCACCTCACCCGTCTCTCCTCCTCTTTCTCCTCAGAGTAAACCCAAGATTACTGCCTCCCGCAAACTTCTGCTGAAGGTGAGCAGGGTCCCGGCTCTTGGGAGGCGTCCGCGGAGGCAGAGGGGTGCAGTGTACCTCTGCGGGGGAGGGTCGTGGGAGGTCAAAGAGGAGGGAGACCAGAGTGGGGAGGAGGTGGAGGATGAGGAGAAGGGATGGAGGAGGAGGGGATGGAGGAGGGGATGGAGCAGGAGAGGATGGAGGAGGAGGGGATGGAGGAGGGGATGGAGGAGGGGATGGAGGAGGAGGGGATGGAGGAGGAGGGGATGGAGGAGGGGATGGAGAACGAGAGGGGATGGAGGAGGAGGGGATGGAGGAGGGGATGGAGGAGGAGATGGAGGAGGAGGGGATGGAGAAGGACGCAGCAGAGGGAGTCTGGCAGGAGCCCGGAGCCTGTGGTCAGAGGGTGGGAACCCGGCATTCTGGTCCTGGCACCTACCCGGGGCTTGGCAGGAGGTGGGACCAACTTCAGGGTGGGACCCCTGGTGGGGGCACAGGGCTTGCTTTATTCTGGTAAGAGATTCTTCCTTAGGAGCTCTGGGGCCCAAAAAGGTGAGAAATGGTAAGAGGAAGATTGAAGGACGTAAGGCCCGGGGTCCAAGGGCGCGGGTGCTCGTGTGCGGTCCCCCGGGGTTTGCGTCACGTGGCCGCGCACACACTCCCACTCTCGGCTGCCGCCTCGCTCACAGGCGCCCAGCGCTGCCTGGGCCGGGCCTCGTCCGGGGCTGGGCTGGCGGTGGGGGGCGCGCCTCCCCTTCAGGCCCCGCTGCCAGGTGGGGGACGGGCCCCGCTCACCGGCTGTGTCCTGCGCAGAGCCTGATGCTGGCCAAGGCCAAGGAGTGCTGGGAGCAGGAGCACGAGGCGCGGGAGGCCGAGAAGAAGCGCTACCTGGCCGAGCGCATCTCCCCGCCGCAGACCCGAGGCCTGTCGCTCAGCGCCCTGCAGGTGGGCAGGGGGAGGGGCTCCCGGCCGCGGACCGCAGGCCAGCGGCAGAGGCTCTGCCTGGCTGGGCTGGAAGCTCTGTGCTTTACAAGCGGCTCCCCCTTACCTGGTCTCCTTAGTCTTCACAACGCCGTGTGGCGAGGTCGGGCTGGGGTGGGGCGTTGGGTCCCATTTTACAAGTGGGAAGGGAGCCTCAGCAGGGAGATGGGGCTTGCTTGTGCCGGGGGGCGGTGGGGGGCTGAGCGGGGGCCAGGTCGTGTATCAGAGCAGCGTGACGGTGCAGAGTGGGGAGCTGGGCAACGCTCGGGAGGGCCCACTTCTCCAGACTTGCCCGTCCTTCCCCTGCAAATAGGCCTTTAATGTTATAACACTGATAGGAGTTTAAATACCAGTGACTGCAGAGTGAAGGGCCCGGGAGGAAATACACATCTCCTTTGACTTACGATGGGGCTCTGTCCCAAGAAGCGCAGCGTCAGGTGACACTGTCGTAGGTCCAAAGCGCACCTTCTACACCTCACCCAATGCACGTCACAGCTCACCTGGCCCAGCTGAACCGTGTGAGGACCACTCAGGCAGCTGAGAGCTGGGCGAAATCAACTACCAGAAAAAGCCTGTTTCATAACAAAGAGCTGAATATCTCATGTAATTTACTGAAGATGAGAAAGCAGATGGTTGTCTGGTACAGAATGGCTTTAAGTGTGGGGGTGGTCACCCTCATGAGCGCGGGGCTGCCCGGGAGCTGCACTGCCCAGCACCGGGCATCACAGCCTGGGAAGGATTCAAATTCAAAATTCCAAGTATGCTTTCTGCTGAATTTGTACTGCTTTCTCACCATCATAAAGGCAAAAAAATCACAAGCTGAACCATCGTAAGTCAGGGACCATTTCCTTAAAAAGACATTTATTTACTTATTTTGGCTGTGCCAGGTCTTAGTTGCGGACTTCTTAGTTGTGGCATGCGGGATCTAGTTCCCCGACCGGGGATGGAACCCAGGCCCCCTGCACTGGGAGCTCAGAGTCTTACCCACTGGACCACCAGGGAAGTCTCACCATTTGTAGACCAACATGTCACCGATGGTTACCTCCAGGCGGTAACCTATGTTATTACTGCCTGGTGGTAATAATTCCTATTTTATTATTAATTAAATAATAATAATTATTATCACTAATTATTCCTATTTTATTATTATTAGTAGTAGTATTTTTTTGTTTTTTTGTTTGTTTAGGCTGCACCGCGCAGCACGCAGGGTCTTAGTTCCATCGAACGCGTGTCCCCTGCATTGTGAGCACGGAGTCTTAACCACTGGACCGCTAGGGAAGTCCCCTTATTTTATTATTTTTGCTTAATATATAATTTTCAAAATTTCTACAATTAACTTACATTCTTTTTATCATAAGAAAACGTTTTAGCGATAAGTACCCTCGGAAAGGAAAACAAAGGACTTCCATTCAGAGTGAGGGGGTCCACCAGCCCCTTCCACAGCTCAGGTCTTGCCGAGGTGGAGGAGGGGCCGGGCCCCCGGCTGGGAGGTGGAAAAGGGGGGCTGGGGGCTGAGCGGCTCCCTCATCTCCCTTCCTGACTCCCCTGCTTCCCCAGGACCTGTGCCGGGACCTGCACGCCAAGGTGGAGGTGGTGGACGAGGAGAGATATGACATTGAGGCCAAGTGCCTGCACAACACCAGGGAGGTGGGCCGGGGCTGGAGGGTAGCAACACCAGGGAGGCGGGCCGGGGCTGGGGGTTGGCAGGGGCACAGCCGGAGCAGGCTGGCTGGCTGGGACAGGGTGGTGTGTGGGGGGGTAGGCGTAGCCGGTGCAGGTCAGGTGGGTGTCGGGTGTGCACTGACGTGGCAGCTGTGGACCAGGCCCCCCTCCCACTGCCGGGTCTGGGGAGTGGCACCTAGGAAGCTCTGGTCCCTGCACTCCATCCCCCAGGGCTGTGGTTGGGCAGAGAGAAAGTGACGCTTTTCACACAGATGAAAAGCACAGACTTCCTCCAACCTATGAGGTGGGCTCTTCAGTGGAAGAGAAGTCTCCCCTTTCATTCACCCACACAAATAACCACAGCCTGTTAGTAACGCCTCACCTTGCAGATGGCTTTCACGTGCGTCGGCCCTTTGACCCTCCCTGAACCCCTTTGACCCTCCCTGCACGCCTGTGGACGAAGTGGTGCTTTTATCTGCACCTGACAGACGAGGACGCTGAGGTTCGGAGAGGCTGAGAAGCTCGGCCCGGGTCACACAGAGGGGGACCTGGCATGGGCCTGGCCTCTGACCCCGACTCCAGTCACTCAGCACTCCCCCAGCAGGGGGCGCAGGGCGTCAGCTCCACCCAGACCCAGCTCTGGTGTGGTGGGGAGAACCCGGAGGGACAGGGCTCCTGCACCTGGCGTGGGCTCCTGTTCCAGCAGAGGCGGGGGAGGGACTGGAGCCACTTCCCTCCTTCCCACTTCTCCCCAGCAGGAATGACGCTCTGTGGGTTCACGGGTCCCCCCAGAACTTCCTCCTGAGGTTGCACCCTGAAAATCCCCCAGGGGGCTCGGACATGGGGTTTATCCATCCTGCTGGGCCAGGGCTGTGCCCTCAATGAGCTGCTCTGAAGGCTCACCGGGAAGGGACTGGTTAGAAGCGGGAATAAGAGGCAGTGGCCCGTCCCACTGCAAACAGGGCTTCCGAATGACACTTCTGTCTTCCCTGCATGGCCGCCATGGCCGCCACGGCTAATGGAGTTCCCTCTCCGAGTGCCACTCACCCCTGTACCAATAGAATAGGTTAGAACAGAGGTGGCTGTTTGCAAGGTGACAGATAGTGGGGCTGGGCATCCCCGAGGGCCTGGCCTGGAGCCTGGAGAAGTGGGGCCTGGCTGGGGCCCGGGACCCTGAGCTGCCCCCTCCTCACAGATCAAGGACCTGAAGCTCAAGGTGCTGGACCTGCGCGGGAAGTTCAAGCGCCCCCCCTTGCGGCGTGTCCGCGTCTCGGCCGACGCCATGCTGCGCGCCCTGCTGGGCTCCAAGCACAAGGTGTCCATGGACCTGCGCGCCAACCTCAAGTCTGTGAAAAAGGAGGACACGGAGAAGGTGAGCCCCCGACCTCACCCGACGCGGCCTCGGCCAGCCCTGCAGGCCCCGCAGGAGCCCTGCCAGCTGGCAGCACGTTCCAGGAGCCCTGGGAGACCAGGGGAGGCCTCACCACCCTGTTCTGGGAGAAGGAGGGCTGGGATGTCCCACCTTTTAGGGGAGGCTGACTTCCCATCACCCAGCTGCTCCTGCACAGGGAGGGCCTGGCGCTAAGTGTCCCCTGTGTGGCCGCCCACAGGAGCGGCCTGTGGAGGTGGGCGACTGGAGAAAGAACGTGGAGGCCATGTCCGGGATGGAGGGCCGCAAGAAGATGTTTGATGCCGCTAAGTCCCCGACCTCCCAGTAGAGGTAGGCAGAGCCAGCTCCCCGCTCCCAGGCCCCAGTTAACAGGGCGGCAGGGACGCCAGGACAGTGGCTGGCGGGGAAGAGGAGCCCTGAGGTGGCTCAGTCCTGGTCCCCCGAGACTGCGGGCACATCATTCCTGCCTCGGGGCCCTTCACTCCCTCACCTGCAGCATGGCGGTTGCATCAGCTCCGTGATCCCCCAGGTGTATCACCTGGGGCGCAGATGATCTGGCCCCTCCCAGGCCTGCTGGATCTGAGACTCGGGGGTGGGATCAGCCCCTGGGTGACTCTGATGCCAGAGCTTAGAACCCCTGGATTCCATGACCCCCAGGGCCTTCCAGCTCTGACTTTCTAAAAGTCTAAAGCACTTTTAACTGCCTCCTGGGGAATCCTGCAAAGTGCCCAGCACTGGTCGGGGGGCTTCTATTCAGAGGAGACAAGGCCACCCACTCTCCGAGGAAGCTGCTGGAGAAAGCAGCAACGTTAGGACACGTGAAGCCCTCTTTGGGCGTGCGGAGGGCACATGCAACAGGGCAGGGTCTGTCCGATAGCCCTGTCCGTCTGAGAAGCCTCCTGGAGGGGCACGCTCTCCGAGGATGTGACGGGGTTGCAGCCGCAGGAGGGCATGTCAGGGGCTGATGGTGCACCCAGAGCTCAGAGGTGGGGATTAGCCACACGTGGGAGAAAGCCCAGGCGGACAGGTGCGAGGAGCCCCGTGGGGACGAGGGTGTGAGAGGGGGAGAGCTGAGGCTCGTCGGAGCCCCTGTGGACAGCAGTCCAGCCTGGGGGCCGGCGTGAGGCCTGGGAACTGAAGGCTGCTGCCTTTCTGTCCCCCAGGCAGCTGGCCAAGCTGTGCTCCGGGTGCCCTGCGGCTCCTTCCTCCAGCCCCGCCCGCCGGCCTCTCAGCATACCCCCCTGCACTGCAGAGCGCCCCCCCTGCTCCCACGCCTCCCCTCCAGCCTGAGCGCCTTCCGGCGGGACTGGGATTAAGAGGGGAGGAACGGCAGCGTCTGAAGACCTCGCCTGGCTGGCGGGTGGGCTCCCTGGGGCTCCCGGCCGCTGTGGGGCAACCAGCCCACGAGGAGGCATGCACCCTCCACTCTGTATGTCAAACGCCCGTGGGCGTCACAGCCTCTCCATTAAAACCAGTGTCCTGGTCACTTCTGCAGCTCTGGCTGTAAGCACCTGGGGGAGGGGGAAGGCAGGGAGCCTGTGAGGGAGGCTGTGCTGGGCTTCAGGCAGCAGCTCAGGGCAGCATGGAGGGCCACCTGCTGAGGTCCCCCTGGTCCCCCTTCCATCTGGTCCGGTGACACCACATAGCACAGCCTCACCCCCAGGGGGCTCAGCTCAGCCCAGCCTGACCTGCAGCTGTCAAGGGGCCCCTCCATTCCCAGCCCCTGGCCCTGCTGCTCTCACAGGGCCGTTCCCCCGGCTCCCCTCTCCCGGGTGCCCTGGTGTACCTGACCCTCGGGGCTGAGCCGTCAGGTCAGTGTCCTGCTCAGCACCTGGCCCAGCCAGGGGGATGCCCTGCAGTTCCACCCCGGCCACCAGGCAGCTCCTTCTTCACGCCTTCCCTGGGCTCTCCCGTTGGGCCCTGGGCCAGCCCTGTCCACCTGCATCCACCCTGCCTAACTGTCTTTCCTTCACACTCCTGACGGACCATGTCCCCCAGGACTGATTCTGTCCCGAGCGGGGGGGCAGTCAGTTGTCTGTCCTCCAGGTCAGGTCCTTCTCCATCCCACTGACATCTGGACCAAAGCCCGGTGGGGGGTGCAAGTCTGCTGGGGTGGAATGGGGGGCCTGGGGGCACCCCTCCACACACATGGAGGACAGCGGCTCCCGTGGAGCAGAGACCAACGTCTGGGCCAGAGAGAGCCTGGCTTTTCCGGGCAGTGTCATGTGACTCCTGAGATCTGCCTACGAGGAAGCAGCTGGTCCCCGGCCCGGCCCTTGGCTTTTTGGCCGCCCGGCACTGGTCCCAGGAGAGGCTGGGCCGTGTGAAGGGCCCTCCACCTGCCTGTGAGTCCCTGTTCTGCCCTCTGCTCCCAGTGCATTATCTGCCATAAATGCCAGAAGCTGGGAGCAAAGTGCAGCACCAGGGGCCCCTGGGCCGGGATCTGGCTCCCAGCCATGCACCCGGCCAGCCCCTGAAGGACCAGCAGCCTGAGATGTATTGGGGGAAGAACACCCTGCCTGGGTCCTTGCTGCAAACAGCTCAGTGGGCAGAAAGGTGGACGTGCTCAAAGAAAACAACTCCTAGAAACACGGAAACTCTCAGGCACAGACACACCCAGACACACCCAGACACACCCACACACACACACACACACCTGGAGAGCCCAGCGAGGCTGGTCCAGGCACAGAGCCTGGCCTGGGTCTCGCGCCTGGCAGCCACACACACCCCCCCTTCCCTGACCCACAGGTCACTGCGGCCGGCCCGGGTCCGTAGCGTGGCCTCCCCCCGCTGCTTCCTCTCAGCCCTGGGAGATCCTGGCCCCGAGTTGCAAAGGCTGTGCTCGGTTCCGCCCCCCTGACTATTGACCCAGGGCCCAGCACGCTGGGGTCCCCACCCTGGCCTGCAAAGCCAGGCCTGACTCAGAGCAAACGCCTGGCGCAGAGAGCCCGTGGGAGGAGGGTCCTCTGGGAAAGGGCCCCAGCCCCACCCAAAGCCCTCCGGGAGGATGTCCAGTCCGTTCTGCTTCCTGGCAGGGCCAGACCTAGCCTGCCCCCCGTGCGATGGAGCCCTGAGTGGTGACGGCCAGGGGGCTCTGTCACAGGGCTCCTTGGGGTGGCAGTGGGCGGGGCTGGCTTAGTTGTGGCCACAGCAGGGCCTGGGTGGAAGGCGTGGTCTCTGGAGAGAGAGAACCACGATTCCACCCGGTCCCCACTCACCACGCAGGGACCCAGCCTGGACACGAGCAGAGCGGAGCCGGAGTTGGGCCCCACTGAAGACCAGCGGCCGCAGCCCTCACTCCACTCCAGGCACTGCTCTCTGCACATGAATTAGCTCATCTGACCTTCACGACACCCCATGAGACAGGGACCACAACCACTCTCATTTCACAGATGGGAACAGTGAGGCACAGAGAGGTTAACACCTTTCCACGGTCACACGGTTAGTGAACGAGGGGCCGGGACCGAACTCAGCTGGTCTGTTCGAGCCCAGACTCTTAGTCACGACTTAATAACATGCCTTATCAGAATCACATCACTAAGTTCTCACCAACACCTAAGGAGCAGACCCTGTTATTTCAGATTCACTGACACATGAGGAGACAGGTTGGGAGAGTTGAAGTCACTCACCACGAGTCACGGGCTGTGACGGCTGCAGGCTGGGGACAGGGACCTGGGTCAACCTGCCTTGGGGGTCACCCTTTTCTGGGATCAGACTTGCCTCAACAGAGCCCGACCTGTAACTTTCCAGAAGGGATGTGGCCGGGGACCAAGGGCAATGCATATGCACCTTGGAGTTGGCCTGTCCCCAGAGAGGAGAAAACATTCAGATGAGATGCAAATGCACCCAAATGGGCAAAGGGGCCGACTTTCTCCAACAGCAGGGACGTGGACCTATAGCAGCAGCTGGAGGGGGAGCTCCTGCCTCCTGGAAGGGACGACCACGGCAGAGCGCCACCTGCTACACCCCTGCCTGCCCCAGAGCCCCAGGAGGCCAGCCGCCCCCCAGGTCGCTATATCCACGGGGCAGGAGGCCGAGCCCACTGTCTGTCTGGGGCCCACCTCGCAGCAGGATGGTCAGGGCAGGCCCAGGCTCAGGGCTGCAGGGACTGGAGTGTCCCGCCAAGGAGGAAGCCCGTTAAACATTAGCCCCAACGGCCCCCCACGAAGTGAGTCAGGCTCCCCGCAGGGCTCCCGGCTGGCCAGGTTTGTTCCAGGTGGGTGACCAAGCTGCTGAAGCCTGGGACAGGCCGCTGGGACCAGTGCGGACGGCAGCCGCCTCTCCTGACCCCAGCAGGGCTCCCTCCTCAGCAACCCTAAAGCCGGCCAGCGGGCCCTCTGCTGGAGGTGGGTGACGGGCACTCTATCCCGAGACACACTCCTAAGCGGGTCCCTGAGGCCACAGCTGAGCAGCGCAGCCCCCATCTGCCCGTGGCTCTGGTGCACAGGGCTGTAGCCGGCTTCTGGAGGCCCAGAGAGGGAGACTGAATTGCTCAAGGTCACAGGCCTAGCCAGGGGGACAGAACAGGGCCCTGGACTCCCCATAGGTGGACAGAGCTCTGGTCTCCCGGCCAGAGGCAGTGGTCCGGGGGCCTGAGCGGGTGGCCCACCTCTGGCCCCGGGTCAGCACCCACCTGGCTCCACCGGTTGACATGGGCTGGGTGAGCCCCACCCTTGGCTCTGGGCTCAGGAGAGAAGTATGGCCACACCTAGATGCCAGGGCAGGTTTTCCAACCCGGGAGCCCCGGGGAGGAGTGTGTGTGTGTGTGTGTGTGCGTGCGCATATGCGCTCGTGGCCGTCCATCGGAAGGGGTGAGCCTGGTGTGTGTGTCCGTGTGCCCGTGAGGGTGGTGGCTTGCTTGCCCTTCAGTGTGATGGATGCCCACATGGCCCTCGTTTTAGAATTTTCCGGATGCAATTCTCCTGATTGGATCTCTGTGACCCAACTTTCTACTGCTCCACTGCCCGCTGAGGAAACCGGGTTACTGCAGTGAAGTTTCCATAAAGCTACATGTATTCAGTGAAAAGGGTTCTCTTTTTCTCAAGTATGCATGCATTCATTCTATTATTTTAGTATCAAGATACTCTGTACTTAAGGGGTGGGAGCACAGGAAGTGGTAATTGTTGTCTTCTAATTTCTTACTTCAAAAAGCAAAATGGTGGGGCTTCCCTGGTGGCGCAGTGGTTGAGAGTCCGCCTGCCGATGCAGGGGACACGGGTTCATGCCCCGGTCCAGGAAGATCCCACGTGCTGCGGAGCGGCTGGGCCCGTGAGCCATGGCCGCTGAGCCTGCACGTCCAGAGCCTGTGCTCTGCAACGGGAGAGGCCGCAACAGTGAGAGGCCCACGTACCGCAAAAACAAAAACAAAGACAAAAAAAAAACAAACAAAAAAGACCCCAAAATGGTGGCAACACCATTTGTGTATTCATATTTTAAAAAGTATTATTACTTGGTGAAACCCAAAGCCAGGGAACCACTGCCCTGGATTCTTTAGGGTGTGGGTCTTACCTCCCAGTCACAGTCAGGCTGTGACTTCCAACCCCTCTGGCCTGGGGCCGGGGATCCCCTGGTCTCCACTCTGGCCTCTTTGGGGAGAAAGAAGCTGCCTTATGTCCTGTGTAGACAGGGGTTGGGGCTGGGGATTCCAGAGCCCGATGTCTTCCTTGGGAGGGGAAGAGAGAGGGGGCTCCCTCCTCGTGCCGGCTGGGGAGTCTTGAAAACTCCCCTCCTGGACCAGGGGATTCCCAGGGTGATAAGCCCTGCCTTCCTGGATTCTCCCCAGGGGAAGTGGCCAGCACAGGCTCACAGCTATTAACAGATGCACAGAATTATACGGTGAACACCTCTGTGTCAACCACTCATTTTAAGAACTAGGGAACTGCAATTCAATATCTTGTAATTATCTATAACAGAAAATAATCTGAAAATAAGTAAGTAAATAATTACATAAATATATATGTATAACTGAACCAGTTTGCTGTACACCTGAAACTAACACGATATTGTAAATCAACTATACTTCGATTAAAAAAAAAGAATTAGGTTATTGCAAATGCTTTTGAAGCCCCTGCACACCCCTCTCCAACCATAACACTTCCCCTCCACAAAGGTAAAAGCGATCCTCAGTTTTTTTGTGTGTGTGGTACGCGGGCCTCTCACTGTTGTGGCCTCTCCCGTTGCGGAGCACAGGCTCCGGACGCGCAGGCTCAGCGGCCATGGCTCACGGGCCCAGCCGCTCCGCAGCACGTGGGATCCTCCTGGACTGGGGCATGAACCCGCGTCCCCTGCATCAGCAGGCAACCACTGCGCCACCAGGGAAGCCCGCGATCCTCAGTTTTGCGTGCTTTATTCCCCTGGTTCTCGATGTTTCTGGCTCCCAAAACAATGCATTGTGTCTTTTTGTCGACCTGACATAAATGCATGCTTTTGTTTGTTTGTTTGTTTAAATAAATTTCTTTCTTGTAACTTTGCTCTGTTTAGATTATGTAGTTTTTGTTCAGTTATGAGAACAATCCTTACAGGATGGTGGATTATTGGCTAGCTTAATGGATGGAATAAGAAAGTGGAAAATGTAAAATGTCAGGAAACATACATTCAGAGCTTAGATAAGTTTGTTCTCTGAACCTAAACTGGCTAATCCATTAAACACAATCTCCTCAGAAAAAAGCATGAAGATTCTACTAACTGATACATAGGGCTTCCTCATTCCAATAAAAGTAGATATACCAACTAATCTAGAAGCTAAGCTGAAATACAAAGAAGAAATCCCATTTAGAAGAATACCCCAGTTTCAAGATAAAATGCATGCATTTAAATGTGGTTGAAAGTTGGCACAAGATACTAAATTCTTCCCCAAGATAGAAAGCACAAATGAAGATAGGGGAGGAGTCTCACTTTATGATCTTGCTCTCAAATTGCTTAGTGTGGACTTCCCTGGTGGTACAGTGGTTAAGAATCCGCCTGCCAGTGCAGGGGACACAGGTTCGAGCCCTGGTCCGGGAAGATCCCACATGCCGCGGAGCAACTAAGCCCATGGGTCACAACTACTGAGCCCACGTGCCACAACGACTGAAGCCGGTGCGCCTAGAGCCCGTGCTCCACGACAAGAGAAACCACCGCAGTGAGAAGCCCGTGCACCGCAACGAAGAGTAGTCCCTGCTTGCCACAACTAGAGAAAGCCGGCGCACAGCAACGAAGACCCAACGCAGCCCTAAATAAATTTTTAAAAATTGCTTAGCGCTCCTCCACTTGCGAATACACTTGAGACAGTAGGTGTGGTTGCGCCTGGAGAGGACCCCGAAGCGGTGCTCGCTGGGGCTGGCTTTCTCATAGGCCACCTCCATGCAGATCTCACACACCATGTCCTTGCTGCACTGCACAGCAGACGAGCGCTCCACGTCCTTCTCATGGGCCTCGAAATGCATGCTTCTGCCTCGAAGGTCATTAGAGGTGAAGATTGTAAACTTCTCCCCTGTGAAAGAACGAAATGATGAAATACCACCATTTACTCACACTTTCTCCTGTGAATAGACCTCTGGGGGGTTTCCAGAGTTTTGCTACTAATAGCCAGTGCTACCTTGGATGTTCTGAGCTCCTGCTTGGTGCCCATGGTCAAGGTGCCAGGCCATCAGCACTTGCTGGTTTCCAAGTACACTCCTGCAGCAATGTACCATCAGGGTGACCCAGATCCTGGAGAAGGGTCCTAGACGCTGAGAGGCTCTGACCTAGCCTCCCAGGTGACACAGAGGGGATCTCGGGCTGTCTGGGGTTTCCTGTTCTCCTTCCAAAAGCAAGTTAGTGCAATTCTGTAAACCTACCACGCTAAGTGCTAGTGTAGACACGGGGGTGAATGAAACACTCCTGCTCTCCCCAAGACGCTTGGGGCGTTGAACCACGGGCACGGATGCCCTGAGCACCACCCCTGCCCTTGTGACCGTCCCCTTCTCCCGCCCGCCCTGCACAAGTCCTCGGGTGCCGTGGAAAATGCAGGCCAGGCTGTCCTGAGCCCCGCCCCGATGTCCAGCCATGTGCTGGACAGCTCCCCGGGCTGTCCTTGGGGCCCTCACATTCCAATGGCTGAGGCCAGGGACGCTGCTGAGCTCCTCACAGGGTGCAGACAGCCCCACACCAAGAGCTCTCAGGCCCCAGGTGTCAATACTGAGGCTGAGGCCCCTCGGGCTAAGGTCACCGGCCTTAGCCTTCACTGGCCCCTCAAGGTAGCAAGTGGGAGTCACCTGGCCTTCTCCCCTCCACCCAGCAGCCAGCCCCATGACCATTCGGCCTTCCAGGCCTCCGGCCAACCCCTCCTCCCCTCCTCTGTGCTCAAGTCCTTCTTTTTATGGACTTAAAAGTAGTCCCCTCGGTGGTGGTCTCCCCCCTGAAGCCTGGTCAGTCTTGCTCTCAAAGTCTCGGGGGCCTTCCCACTCAGAGGCCATCTGCCTTGTCATTGTCAGCTATTGTGCAGGGTCATGGCCAAGTCCTGAGCTCAGGGCAGCATGAGGATCCCTTTCCCGGTGCCGTGACGGCCACACGATGCTTCGGGCACACGAGCCCCTCTCCTTGTGGAACCACCTTCCACTCGAGACCCCACATCTCCGTTCACGCCCCGTCCTGTAGCGGGTCCCCCGCCCCCTTCTCTGATGAGTGAATTCCACTCAACCTTCAAGCCCAACCCAGATGTTCCCTCCCCTTGCAGGCATCCCCAACCCCTCCACGAGAACTAATCTCTCCTGATGACAGTTTCAATTTTCATCACAGCCTGTCTTGAACATGGCTTGGATGTAAGGACGCTTAGGAGTACATGTGTGTACCTATGCTTATGCACACGTGTGTGTCTGTATGCTTATGCACACGTGTGTGTACGCATGATTAGGAACACATGTGGGTTAGGAGAACATGTGGACGTGCACCAGCATGTGTGTGCCTCCACTGCCAAGCTGGGACTGTCTTGGGGTCAGGATCCGAGTCCCCACCATCTTTGTGTCATTGAAAGCCAGCGCTGTTTGCTGATTGTAGCAGGTAGAATTATGTTCCCGCACAAAAAAATGGTCAGTCCCTAAGCCCTGGTAGCTGTGAATGTGACCTCACTGGGAAATCGGGTCTTTGCAGATGTGATCAAGTTTAAATGTGGTCATATTGGATCAGGGTGGGCTGTAATGCAAGGACTGATGTCTTGATAAGAAGAGGGAACTTTGGACGCGGGCGCAGAGACACCGGGACGGCTCCCTGGGACTCTGAAGAAGGCAGACATGGAGTCACGTGGCGGCAGGCCCAGGGTGGCCAGCCACCAGCAGCAGGACGACAAACGCAAAGAAAGGTCCTGCCCTAGAGCCTCTGGAGGGAGCATGGCTCTGCTGATGCACTTCTAGCCTTCAGAACTGTGGGAAAATAAATATCTGTTGTTTTTAAGCCACCTAGTTGGTGACGCTTTGTCACCACCGCCCTGACATAGCACCAAGCACAGTGCCTGGGACACAGGAAGGGTCTAGTGAATATACAATGCCTGCCCTCAAGGAACTTTTGGGGCACTAACATGCCCATAATTCACTTTTCCTTACTTCTGGAGCTGTCTACACACCAATCTTCCGTGTCTTTGGGTTTTTGTGTCCATAGACAGGGTGCTGGAGTTTGGGCTTTTGGAGACACCGCTTACTCTCTGCTGGTTTCATGAAGTGTCCCTGGAAAGGCCAGGCTTCAAGTGACTGGGATCGTTTGTCCTTCTCTGTTGAGATGTTACCACTGACAAACCATGGGAAGGACATTCTCTCGGTCCCCAGGGGTCAGCAGGCTCCCCAGGAAGTGTTGGGCCCCAAATCCCAGCATCCAGGGACCTGGGTTATTACCAGCCCCTCTTTCTCTTTCCCTGGAAGAGCCAATGGCCCAGGGCCTGCCTTGGCCTCTGCAGGAGTCTTGTCAGCCCTCCCACTGCTCACCCCAGGATCACCAGCACGCAACCACGGACTCGTGTGATCCCCACAACCTGGAAGGAAGCTGGGCAAAGTATCATTCTTCCCACTACACACATGAGGAAACAGATTTGCCCCACGTCACATGTTTCATACACGTCAGAGCCCAAAGCCCCGTCTCCAGGCTCCCAGTCCAGCTCTCATTCCTTGAACCTCACTCCTCACCTCCTTTGGCCAAGAAGGAAGGCTCCCTGGAGGAGGGGGCATTTGGGGACAGAGACGCCTTAGCAGGCTAGCTGTGTGTGTGTGTCCCAGCTTCTGCTTAGAGGCTGGCTTGCCCTTTACTGGGAGATCTCAGAGCTGGAGGGTATTGTAGAGACCAGCAGCTCGGGATCAATGCCACAGGGAGGCCAGGCTGGTCAGCGAGACCCAGCAGGGCAGACGCTGTCAGTTCCACCTCCCTCTTCTCCTGCTGGTGCCTGGGGCTGCACCAGTTCTGATGCGTCGGGAAGATAAGACTCCGAGACTTGGGGACTGACCATCCCTGGTCTCCCTGAGGCCGGCTCCCGGGCGGGCGGCGCGTGGCACCCGGCAGCCGGATGCGCACTTAAAGGGAGCCAGGTGGTGCCTCACTTGCTCCAAACTCCAGTGCTAGTTCCCTGTCCACTGCTCCCTTCCGGGGAAAGCCGAGCTTCCCCCGCCTGGTTCCACACTCAGCCCCTCCAGCCCAAAGTCCAGACCAGCCTGCGAGGAGGCCGCCTCCGACGTCTTGGCTTTTTCAGAGCCGGAGGCACTCCAGGGTGCACAGAATGGAACCCAGGCTCTCCTTTCGGGAGGGGTGGGCTTTGCTCCGGGCGTGCCTGCAGTTTTGCGCGCGGCACAGAGGAAGCGCGCCCCGCGCTCTCCCGGGGTCTCGGTGCGGCGGGCCGGAGCGCAGAGCCGGGAGGGCTCTCCAGACCCCAGACGCGCGCCGGCTCCCACCTGCCCGCCCGCCTCCCGTCTGGGATTCTCGGGGCCGACCCGGTTGGCGGGCGGAGAGCGGGCCCGTCCCCGGGCCCCGGCCCCGGTCCGCGGCACTCGCTGGAGGGAGCGGCCGGGAGGGCTGGCCAGACAGGTCCGGAGCAGGAAGTCCCCGCCCCGCCCCGCCCCGCCCCGCGCGGCCCGGGCTCTCGTCCACCCGGCCGTCCGTTCGTGCATCGGTGCTGCGGCCCGTCCAGGGCGCGCGGCCGGGCGGCTGGGGCGGGGACCGGGGCGGCTCCTTCTGCGACGCGCCTACCCACAGGCCAATCCGGGGCAGCAGGCGGCCCGCGGCTGCGCGGGACGCAGGCCGGGGGGGGGGGATAAGAGGCCAGGTGAGCCTACCTGCGCCGGCGGCCGGCGGGTTGTGCGCGGGTAGGCGCCGAGCGGACACGACGCACGCGGCGGGCGCTCGGGCTCCGGCGGCATGTCAGTCAGCAGGAAGAACTGGGCCGCGCTGTCCAGGTGAGCCCGGGGGCCGGGCCGCTCCTGGGGGCCACAGAGCCGGGGCCACACCTGAAAGCTCGCAGGTGTTCCGCCTGCCCCACCGCCTCCTTCCTCCGCTTGGGGGCTGAGGCACAAGCAGGGTGCCTGGGGTGGGCCGTCGGCCCCTAGAGGCCGGTTCGGGGCACTGGGGAGGCGTTCCGGAGTTACGGCCCAGCCTCATTTCCCGAGAAGCCCCCCTGACGGCCCGCGTTCCTCTGTAGAGAGTTTGAGGGGCCCCGCCCGGGGAGGAGGGTGGGGCGCCGTGCCAGGAGCGGGACAGCACCACTGTGGAGCGCTGGTGAATAGCACCGGGGTGGGGGGGGGGACAGATCCCCTCCCACTGGTGAGGCGCGGGTTCCGAGTGTGGCGTTTCGGGGTGGGGTCTGGGCTGGGTGACCTCACGATAGCTTCTGCCCCGCTCTGGGCTTCAGCCTTTATTTGTGAGCTTGTCCTTCCCAGGGCCTGGGCACTGGGTGTCTTATCCCTGCCTGCGGGACATCCTGTCAGGGTCAGAGAAGCCTGGGGGCGTGTCCAGAAGGCAGCCCCCTCATGTGGTTGGTGACCCCTGAACTCCTTGGGGCCACCCTGCACCTCCCCCAGAGGTGCTTCCATGAGCATCTTCACCTGCAAACCCCCCCCACTGCCCCCTCAGGAGACTGAGGCCCACGTAGTAGATGGAGCGGAGCCCGGAAGGTTCTAGCGGGTAGAAGCTGACCCCTCTCAGGTGGGCGTGTGGGTGGAAGCCCAGGCTGCCTTTACAGGCATGGAGCAGCCCCTCCCAGGCCTTCCCCAGCAAGGTCTCTGGCTCTCCCCACCCCCTTCCCAAGGGCTCCAGAGCTTCTCCAGGGCCGGGGGCCTCCCAGACCCTCAGATCTCACTGCTCTGAAGCACAGTTGCCCGGTCACCCCGCTGCAGAGGGGCCCGCGGGGTCTAGAGAGGGGAAGGATACGCCCCAAGAAAGGAGGAGCTCTGTGCCCTGGACAGGGGCCCGGCCGCCTCAGAGGCTGGACACACCCAGGGAGGGTCTGTACTGAGGGTGGAGGTGGGGGTCAAGGTCTCGGACTCTGTGTGTGGGTCACGGTGCCGGTGTTGACGTGGGAGCGTCTCTGCTTCCAGGCGGGGCCTGTCTGTGTTGGGGTGTGTAGTGCGGACACGTCTGGGTGGATGGTAGGTTCTGACGTTGCCGAGTTTGGACCTTGGGAGTCCAAGTCCATTCGGATGTCCGTTGAAGACCACAGTGCAGGGCGTTGGGTTAAAAACACAAAGCAGGGCTTCCCTGGTGGCGCAGTGGTTGAGAGACCGCCAGCCGATGCAGGGGACATGGGTTCGCGCCCCGGTCCGGGAGGATCCCACATGCCGCGGAGCGGCTGGGCCCGTGAGCCATGGCCGCTGAGCCTGCGCGTCCGGAGCCTGTGCTCCGCAGTGGGAGAGGCCACAACAGTGAGAGGCCCGCGTACCGCAAAAAAAAACAAAACAAAACACAAAACCCACAAAGCAGACATGGCTGAGTCAGGAGCCCCCAGTCTGCTGGGATGTGTGTGACTCTGTGTCTGAGACATGCCTGGATGTGTGTCAGGGTGTGTGCCAGGTGGCCGTGGGGCGCTGGAACTTTTAAAGTGCGAGCAGGGTCTGGTCTTAGCTGGTCCCCTGCTCAGATGGCCCCAGTCTCCCGTGGCTGCAGGGGGGGCCGGGGGCGGCGATCACCAGGCAGCGGGAAGCCCCGGGGACCAGCCCCGGCCCCACCCCCTGGCCCTCCCCAGCCCTGTGGGCAGACACAGCTGTGACCAACGCTCACCCCATGAGGCAGCTGGAGCCGAGGACCCTCCCGCCCTGCTCCCTGGCGAACAAGCCTCAGCTGGCAGGAGGGAAGGGCTGTGAGTCACTGTCAACGGAGCCTCCCGGGCCCTCCTGGGGTCGGGTTTGGGGGGGCGCTGAGGAGGGTGCGAGGAGCGTGGCCCCAGACAGGGCCCAGGTGGGCAGCTGAGGGCCAGCCTGCCGCCTGTCCTTGGCGAGTAGAAATTCAGACGCTCTAGCCCCGGGGCGGGGCAGTGGTGAGCTGCCTGGCCGGGTGCCCTGGTCAGCAGCCTTGCCCTCTCCTCACTGGGCTGGCCTGGTGAGGGTGAGGCGGGGCGGGCTCGTCCGCGGGGGCCGAGGGGTGGGTCTGGGCAGTGGGGGGGGGCGTTAATCATCTCCCTGCCTGGGTCTTGAGCAGCGCTGCCACCTCCCGAGCTGCTCGGTTCTCCCTGACACCTCTCCCTAGACCAGGGGGCTAGAAGGGACCTCATGGACCACCCAGCGTGGCCCCTCGTCGCGTGGAAGCCCTCAGGGGCTGCAGACTGGCCCAAGGTCACGCGGCTAATCAGAGCTGCGTCTCTCAGCCCGGTGCCAGGCCTGAGCTCCCTTTTCTCCTTCCAAGTTCTGCAAATCCTAGCTCCTTGAGCCCCAGGCTTCCACAGAATGCTCTGGGGCAGGCTTCACACCCTTCCCCTGCTGTAACCAGGGCAGCTGAGCCTTGGTCTGTCATATAATGGGCTCCTGTGTGCGATTCAATTGGGGAAAGCAGGGTTCTCCTGGTAAAGCTGCCAGCACTTACACCCCTGCACTCAGCTGCTGCTGAGTGGGAGGATAGACCTCAGGGAGAGTGGCCCTTGGGAGGGAGCAGAACCAGCTGTGGCCTGAGCAGCAGGGCAGAGGTCCTCCAGAAGTCGTTAAGGGAAAAAGAGGTCCCTTGCCCTAAGAATGGAGCTGGTGAGGTCAGGAGTAGGGTGGCTAGCAGTCCTCCCTGGAGGCAAAGAGAGGGATGTGTGTCCCCAGAGGAGGGCCAGGAGGTGGAGGAAAGGGCTGTTGAGAGGGGGCGGCCGCCCAGGGCTGCGGCATCAGCTGGTGACAGTGGCTGGGACTCCCTGGGGCGTGGGACCTACACGGTCCACCCTGGCCTGGCCCTGGCGCCTGAGAGGGCGACGTGTTGGCTGCTGGGTTTCCCCAAACCTGCTTCCCCAGGCTGCGCCACGAGCTCAGGCCTGCGCTGGGCTGGAGGGTCCCACACCTTCCGAGGCCCTCCCGAGCCCCTTCCTCCCCCTGCCTCTGCACTGCTGGGCTCCCGAGAAGGGGGCAGGGCATCCTTCCTGGCCTGTAGCCTTGTGCTTAAGAGGCTGGCCTGTGTTGGAAGCTTGGCTCCTTCTTTTACAAGCTGACCTGTCCTGGGACCGTTATTGACCTCCACGAGCCTCAGAGTCCTCACCTGCAGAATGGAGGTGACCCCCCCACCCCATCCCTCAGGTTGCCGGGGGCCTCTTGTCAGAGGTATCTGGGAGCCGCTGGGAGCAGCACCCAGTGTTGTGTAAGCACATGTTAGAGCCCTCACTTCTGCCTTTATTTATTGATTCGTTAGTCACCGTAGTCAACAAATACTTGTGTGCTCCTGAATGAAGGCCCTTAGTTGCTGTTTGTTTATTCCTGGGCCTCCTGCGGAGCCGCCCAGAAGCCTGGCCTTCCCCCCTCCCACCCTCTCCTCCCCATTTTCTCCTCTTTAGAGGAGGAGCTCTTTGCTTGGTGGAGATAACGTTTCTCCTGGGGTGGGGGTGAGGGGTGACCACGTCACCTGGGTGAGCGGCGGGGTCTTGGGGCAAAGCTGGGGGTCTCGAGGCCCCGAGACCCTCAGGGCGAGGACCCGCCTGGGGTGAGTCACTTCCCGAGACCAGGCTCTGACAGATCACACACCGACTTGTCCCAGGTCCCACAGGCAAACCGGTGGCCCCCCTGAGGGCTGAGCGGCCTGTGTGGGAACGGGCTTGCTCAGGCCCAAGGAATCCCGGGGGCTCCAGCCCAGACGCGCCTATCGGGGGAGGAGCCCCCGCTCGGTGGGCCGGTCTCCCTCGGGGGGGGTGGGGTCCCTCAGCTTTGCAGGGCACAGCTGACCCCAAAGTGTGCACTCAGTTAGGTGGGTCCAGAGGAAAGCGAGCTGAAGTGGACCTTTCTCATCTGGACCCGGGCAGCAAGGAAGGGGTGGGGCATTGGGGCCTGGCCGGAAGGAGCCATGGGTTCCCGTGGAGTGAGTGGATGAATGATCACGGAGGCCCCGGGAATCTGGTTTAAACCCCGCGGTCAAGGCCGTGGGTCCTAGGTTGGAGCCCTGCCCCATCCCCACGCAGGTGGAGTACAGACCTGAGAAGCGGGAGGAACTGAGGTTTTCACCCAGAGCTACCCTGACCCCAGACTTGGGCGGTTCTGGAAGGCTGCCTGGGGCAGTGGGCAGATTGCCGTTGGGGGGTGCCTAGGGTTTGCCCCCCCTTTGCGCTCTTGCTTATCAAGGCAGAGATCTGGTGAGCCCCCGCCCTCCCCAGGGTGGAGGAGCGCCCTGCCCTCCGAAGTCGACACTTGCACTTGGTTCCACATTTGGTGGCGCTTGTGTGTTCCGGGTGGTGCCGTGGTGGACGCGCCCCGTCCTGCGGTCTTTTCTCTCCCTGCAGGGCAACTCCTCCACACTTTCTTTTCAAACCTTTCATACCCTGTCCACTCTGCCTCATTTGCCCATCTTTGAAAAGAAAACAGGACTTGAGATCTTGTTTATTGTATGTAACCGACACCTCAATTAAGGCAGCCGTCTTTGCATCCACGTCCTTCTCCAGGTACTGTGTCATCTTGGTGGCTTTTCTTCTCGTTAAACCTTCTCAGCAGAGTTGCCGGCCGTCACCAGCTCCTCTTTCTCGGGTCCCCTTCTCCCCTTACTGGTGCAGTCGGGCTCTTTCTAAGGGTCCAGAAGCCTCTGTGCTCAACACTGCCTCCTGGTGGTCTTGCCCTTCCAGCGGTGTGGACAGGGCTGGCTGCTCTCCAGGTCAACTCCTCCCGGGTTTCCTCCTTGGCTCCCTCCTCTCCCACTGCCGCGGACATCTCACCAAACCCCTTCCTCCCTGATGGTCCCCATCCTTCTAAGAGCAGCACCAGGAACTGCTCAGGCCAGAAAATCTAGTTTGCCTTGATTTTTCTCCTTTCCTCGCCCCTCATCCCCATCCAGCCCATCAGCAAACCCAGTTGGCTCTGTCTTCAAAACGTGTCCCGAATCCATCCCTTTTCCCATCTCACTGTCACCACCCCAGGTCACATCACTGTAGCTCGCGCCCTGGCAAGGGCCCCCCACCCCCACCCCCGGCCCAGTCCCTCTCCTCCGCCTTCTGCAGTCCTATCACCATACAGCAGCCGGAGAGGTTTAAAATAGTGACCATAATAAGTCTTACCACGTCCCGCTCGGTGTGAAACTATCCAGTGTCTTCCCGCACCCTGGAATAAACCCACGCTCTCCCGCGTCCCCGGGCCTCCTGCCCTGGCTCCCGTCCCCTGAGCACGGCCCTCCGGCCGAGGCCTGTGCTGTGCTGCCCCCTCCCCCTGACCCAGGCCCTCTGGTCCTTGGGGCCCTCTCCCCTCCAGGCGTCCTCAGTCTCTTCCTGACGTTTTGTTCACGTGCGGGCTCCTTGCTCCCTGTCTGACTCCCCCACCTGGCACGCGCCCCAAAGGGCAGAACCCCGTCGGGCTCCTTCCCAGTCCCCGGAACCTGCCTGCCTGTAGACTGAGCTCAAAACATGTGAGTTCCGTGACGATCAGATCAGCAGATGTGATGCTGGACTTGGAAAAAAGGATCAGGGCCGTCGTGTGGGGGCTCCTCTTCCTCTTAGCGGGGAAAATGGAGGCAAGGAAGGTACCTGCCCGCAGGCAGGAGGACCAAGCGGAGGCCCTTCTGACCTGGGCCCCAGACCAGCACTGGGGGGCTACTCCCAGTCCTCACGGCCTAAGCTTCTCCTGCGGCTCTGGGTGAAGCATCGCCTCCCTCCCTCTGACCTCCAGGCTTGCTCGTCCCTCCCCTCTGCCTGGACCTCGGGTTTCTCCCGGCCCTGGCCTGACCCCTTCCTGAGATTCAGCCCGCGTTCAGGCTCTGCTGGGGCCTCTGCTGATGCACCAGCCCCAGTAACCTTTCCCTCCCTGTGCAGAGCTGGGGGGCTACTGGTGGACACACTTGTCTTTCTCAGTATTTGGCAGGTGTCTCCCAGGCAGGGGCGCTGCCCCGGTCTGTGAAGCCGCAGTTTCCGACGGGGCGCTGGCCCAGCACAGTTCCTCGGGGATATTTGCTCTTTGGTTGGGATGGAGGGTGGGGATGGGTCGGGGCGGGGGGTGGGGGGATAGGTGCATAAGGATGACGGGTGGGCAGGGCGGTGGAGGTGATGGGGGAGGGCTGTTTGCAGGGACAGGAGGTTGGATGGCTGCGTGATTGAAGGCGGGGGTGGGTGGCTGGTAGGCCCTGTGATGCAGGAACCAAAAGCAGGGTGTGGCCCCTGCCCCCGGCACCTGAGAGCTGGTTCTCGGAAGCCGAAGAGGCTGCCGGGGCTCCTGGGAGGTGAAGGGAGTGCTGCCGGGCCCTCCCCGGCTGTAACCGGTCTCAGTGTGGAGTCTCCCCCTCTGGAGAGCCGAGAAGTCCCACGGGGAGCTGTGTAGCTGAGGATGTTTCTCTGCAGTTGTCCACTGAGGGATTTCATCTAATTCCCCGGACCAGAGAGAGAGGGCAGCTTGTCAGGTTCACCCACCTCCTTCAGGCAGAGCTGCGCCTGCCCTCCCACGTCCCTGGGCGCCCCGGAGCATGGGCCCCCATCCCACTCGGGGGTCCAGGGTGGAGTCTAGCCCAGCGTCCCCCTGGGGGTGTCGCCGTGCAGGCTGGGGTGGCGGGCCGTGTGGGCTGCACTGACCCCTGTCCCCCACCAGCCTGGCCAGGCAGTGGACCCTGGAGGATGACGAGGAACAGGAACGGGAACGGCGGCGGCGACACCGGAACCTGAGCTCCACCACGGACGACGAGGTGGCCCAGCCTGCCCAGGATGGAGCCCCGGCAGCCCCAGAGAGGTGCGGGGTGGGGAGGCGGTGCTCCGGTCCCGGCTGACGGGCGGACCGGCTGCCCCTGCCTGGAGAACCAGGCTGGACTTCGTGGGTCCCACACTCATCAGGACAGCCAGTGGGACCAGTGTTCATGAGACACGCAGCCTTTGCTGGACGTTTTGTGAGCGTAACTCAGTCCTTCCAGGTTCCCGAGAGGGAGGGTCCTAACCCGTCTCACAGGTAGAGAAGCTGGTCAGAGAGCGCACGGGTTGTCCCCCTGGAGAGCGGGGGCCACGGGCGTCGTCCACGTCTGTCAGGCCCTGTTCAAGCCGGCTGCCTCCCTCTAACCCGGACCCTCCGTGGTCCGCCTCTGACCGCAGGAGCGTGGGGGCTGGTCTGGCCACCAGATCTGAGGGTCAAGAGGGGAAGGTGGAGAAGGGCCGTGTTCACCGGGTGCTCCTGTCTGTCAGGACAGCGCCTGCTCCTGCCATGAGTCTCCTCTCGCCTCCGAAGAAGCCCAGTTTGCAGCCTGGGAAACAGGCTCAGACAGTGAACTATCCTGCCCCAAGTCGCACGGCGAGCAGGTGGTGGAGACGGAAGAGTCTCCTTTGCTGGGGGCTGAGGGCCTCTCATGTTGCCCTTGTTCCCCTGGGTCCCCCAGAGGAGGGACCACAAAGTGTGCATCCTGAGCTGCACCCACGTGGCTGACGGGGCCGGGAGCAACGTCAGAGGCCCGCCCATTAGCTGTGTGACCTGTGCCAGCTCCCTGACTGTCTCTGGTCCTGATCTAAGCCATGAGGGGCGGGGCCTGGCACAGATGAGGTGTTTGTTGATTGGGGCTGAGCATGGAATGGTCACACCTTTCAGGGGTTTATGCATTTCTTTTAAAAGCATCATGTGCTTTGTTCAAAGGATACCTTAGAAGCCCGATGCGTAAAGCAGATAAAAGGGATCCTGATTTAAGCGATGGTGGTTGGGGGCGGGGCACGGCCTTCCTTCCTCGCCCCTCCCACGTGGCCCCAGAGGCATCTTCACTGGGTCGGAGGGCACCCCAGGGTCTCTCCCACCTCTGCCGGCCTCTGACCCTGTCTCCCGCCCCATCTCCCATCTTTCGACTCAGACTGCCGAGCGTGGAGGAAATGGAGGTCTCCCCCCGACCACCCCTAGACCCCAGAGGTGAGGACGAGGACGGGCGGGCCGTCCTCAGGGCACGGCAGGAGCGGAGGCAGAGGCCGCGGGAGGCGGAGGTCGCGCGGGCCCCCGTCCGGGAGCAGCTGGCCGCAGAGGAGGAGGACGGCGCGGGCACCGGGCAGGCCAGGCAGCTGCCCCTGGCGCCCGAGGAGGAGCTGGGGTTGCTGCCTTGCCGGAGCCCAAGCCGGGAGCAGCGGAGCTCCTGGGTCCGGGAGGAGGAGAGCTTGGTGGGCAGGGAGCCGGGATGCAGCAGGAAGGGGGGCTCAGAGAAGCCCTCTGTGCCAGAGAAGACATTAGCGCCTGCAAAGAGCCTGGACGCCAAGGAAATCTCCGCCTCCGGGAAGACCCCCAGCCCTGAGAAAGTGTCTGTGTCCCAGAAGATCGCAGTGTTGGAGAAAAGAACCATCTTGGGAAAGAGGTTGGTTCTGGAAAAAACAAGTGTCTTGGAGAAGCTGCCGTCCCCAGGGAAGACGTCGGACTCAGAAAAGAGACTGACGTCTGAGAAAGCAGCAGTCTTTGAGAAGACCCCGGCCCCTGAGACGCGGCTGGCCCCAGCGAGGGCGGCGGCCCCAGGGCAGCCCCAGGCCCAGGAGCAGCCAGCCTCTGCGCGGAGCCCGTCCACCCCTAAGGGGCAGGGGAGGGCCGGCCCCGAGCAGGAGCCCCCGTCCTCGGCGGGGCTGCGGGAGCTGGGGGCAGAGCGTCCGGCTGTGACTTGCCACCTCCCACCCATCACTCTCCAGGTTGGCGGTGCCCCTGCCCACCCTTCTAGTCCTGTCCTCCTGCCTCTAGGCCGGCCTTGGCTGTTTCTTCCTCTCTCCCTACCTGCTCCACCATGGTCAGGGTAGCGGACCTGGGAGGAGGCACGGGGCTGTCTTGCTACCTGCTTCCCCCTGCAGCTCCTGGGATGAGCCAGGCCAGTGGTGCCCCCGTGGCAGCTCGGGCTCGGGGTACCCTGGCCTTCCATGTGATACTCCCCCTGCTCCATCCAGATGAAAATCCCTAGCGAGGAGGACGAGGCGGACACACCCTCGCCCACCCAGGCCACCTACAGCAGCTCCCTGAAGCGCACCAGCCCCAGGACCATCTCCTTTCGGGTGAGGCCTGGGTCCCTTTGTCTCCCATCCGCTGGAGGGCATGCCGAGGAAAGCAGCCCCCGTTACGGCCCAGGGCCCTGGCTTAGACACCAGGGACGTTGTACGCAGACACAGGGCTTTTGGATGCCCGAGGGTGGCCAAGAGCAGATGGGGTTGGATCAAGTGAAGCACCGGTTAATGGCTGGAGGTGGGTGTGGACGAGACCCAGCAGCCCCAGGTGGTGGGCACAGCTAGCGTGCAGGAGGGCGGCGCAGGCGGACTGTGGGGAGAGCCTCTCCTCCAGGAGGGAGGTGGGTGGGAGCTGTCCCGGTGCCTGCCACCCTGCCTTGCCCCAGGAGTACAAATCACGTGGACCAGGGCTGGTCCTCTCGCTTTATGCCAGAATTTACTCCTGGTTCCTCTGTTTACTGGGTCACTCACTCACTTTTTGACTGATCGCGCGCTGTGCCAGGCCCTGGGGAGAGGCAGGAGACCTGCTGCTGGCCGGTGCCTGTCCCTGCCCTACAGGGCTCGGGGCGGTGGGTAAGCAAGCGGGAAGCGGGTGGTTGCAGCTGCCCCAAGAAGGCCTGGGGGCGACAAGGAGGGGCTGCTGACCCGGCCTGGTGGGTGGGGCCGTGTCCCAGACCCTTTAATGGGGGTTGGATTGGGGGTTGAGCAGAGGTGGGTGGGAGGCCCCAGGAGGGGGATGTGTTCTGAAGCTGAACCCTCCCTTTGAGGAGGCCGCGGCTGACCCCACTCACGGGCACCTTCCTTCTCGTTTCAGATGAGCCTCCGGAGAGACCACTCAGAGGCAGCCTTAACCCGCAGGTCAGGGGCCCAGAGGCTGTCCTCTCCCGTCTGCTCCGTCCTGCTTATGCTGCAGGGTTAGCGGGAGGGACTGAGGCCCGAGATGTGGCACAAGGGGAGGGATGGGGGTGCTGTTTGGAGGAGGCGGGGCTTGGGTGGGGCTGTCCTGAGGCGCAGGGGTGCGGAGGGAGACTGACCAGTGCAGGAAGGGGACACAGCCGCTTCAGCAGGCAGGGCGCGGGCGCCCGGGACTCTGCAAGCTTGATGAGTGCTTCCACCTCCCCCCGACCCCCGCCTCCGCCCACAGCGTCTGTGCAAGCAGCTGGAAGACTGTGTGTTTTTTTTTTTTAAATAACCAACAACAAATGGGGTCTGAAGAGCAGCTGTGCTCATGCGTTGGGAATTTCATGCTCATGCATTGCATCCGTCTGCCCCCAGCCTATCTCTAGGGCAGCAGTGCTGGGCGAGGCCTGGGGGTGGGGATGGGCGCTGGGGTACAAGGTGGATGAGACACGCTGCTGCCCTCGAGCGGCTCACATCAGACATGAAACGTGCAAGAGCCCCACAGCACGGAGGTGCCGGGATGGGCCTGGGAACTGAGGGCTGGAGCCCCTCATGGCTGCGGGAGCTCGGCCCTCGAGAGCTGGGGGCTCGGTCCCAGAGCGATTGGCATCTGAAAGGACTTGAACTAGAGGGAGATTTCCAAGCAGAAGGAAGCTTTGGATTGAGGGGACAGCATGAGGAAAGGCGTGGAGTGTGACATGCACGGTGTCCGGTTGGCGGGCTCCTCAGCATGGGGAGAAAGAGGTGGGGGGACACTGGTGTCAGGAGGGCAGGCACGGCCAGGTTGTGAGTCTTGTACGCTCGTCCGGTGGCCTGAGGACAGGATGGGGTTGGTCGGGGGTGGGGCGACCTGGTGGCTGATGTCCTGCTGAATGGACTGTTTCTAGGGAGGACCGGGGAGCCCCCGGAGTCTGTAGATCGTCACCTTGGCCAAGTCATCATGGTCTCACTCGGTGACTGAGGCCACATTCTCTTTGCCGAAGCGCTGGGGGTGTGGGCGCAGGCCTGGTCTCCCTGGGGGCGGGGGTCTCACCTGGCTTGTCTTGCCCTGTCTTCCCGTCCCGCAGCACCAGCATGAGGCTCCCGGCCAGCTCCTCCACACTGGGCCAGAAGCTGGAGAGATACCACACAGCTGTACAGGTGGGCGAGGCCGGGAACCTGCCTTGCGTGGTGGGCGTGGTCGGCGCCCACCCGCAAGGGTCAGCGGCCTGTGCTCTCCGCTCTCAGAGATCAGGGTCAGTCAGGTCTCCGGGCCCCTCCCGCGCTGAGTTCTTGGTGGCTCCCGTGGACGTCGCCAGCAAGCGCCACCTCTTTGAGAAGGAGCTGGTGGGTCAGGGCCGAGAAGGACCAGCCTCCAGCCGGAGGGTGAGTGGCTCAGGCCGACGACGCTGGGTGTCTGCAAAACCCGGCCCCTGGCCTGGACAGTGCCAGACAGCTCTGTGTCTTCGTGCGTCAGTTTGGGAGAACCTGCCGCTGACTTGAGTTCCCTGCCACTCCTGCTCACGAGCCCCCGTGCCCCTGGCTGTGTGCACAGCCCCAGTGAGGGGGTGCGGGCCCGGCGCCCTGGGCTGGATGGGTGTGGGCAAGGCACAGGCCTCTGGAGACGCCCACCCGACCCCGAGACGGAAGCTCTCTTTTCAGGAGGACTTCCGGCTCTCAGGGGTTGTGACATCGAGGCTCAACCTGTGGATCAGCAGGACCCAGGAGTCAGGAGATGGGGACCCGCAGGTACCCCGGCCCTCCTGAGGTCTCACCACGGGCCCTTTCATGGCAGAATGACCTGTCAGAGGAGGGGCAGCCGCAAAAGTAGTGGAGATATTCTGGGCGTGGGAACGGCGTTGGATAAGCCTGCGGGCCAGAAGGCAGAGAGGAGGGTCTGGGGTCCTCCCTCGGGAGGGGCAGGGGTCTGGGGACCCCGGTGCCGTAAGCCTGAACCTCTGGTCTCCGCCCTGATGCCTGCAACCAGGAGGTGCAGAAAGAGTCAGCAGCCGCCAGGAGGATCCAGTGGAGGAAGAAAGCAGACCCCTCCCTGGATGCCGAGGTGAGGTGGGGGGGCTGCCCTGCGGAGACGCCACACGCCCAGCGCCACGCACACCGACTGGCCTGTGTTTGCACAGCCCCGTTCTCAGGCTGGGCTGTCCCAACCTGGGGAACGCTGGCTGCACCCTCCGCTGGCTTCGCTTCCCCACAGCTGTGCAAGCCCCTACCCCCCTCAACCAGCAGATCTGGGGCCTCTGGCCCAGTGTGGGTGCGGGGCTTGGGGACAGGGGTGCCTCCCTGTCCAGCCCTAGGAACCCGTCTTGTGCTAACAGCCCTTTGCCCCGTAGGTGTGAGAAGCCTTGTCTCGTCACCCCGCTCCCTTTCTGCCCTGGACCTGGGACCAGGAACGTCGGGGGCACTCAGCCAGCTCCTTCCCTGCCCAGCCTCTGGGGCAGGTGCTCCTGGCCCCTTGTCCTGCTGTGGGCACAGTGGATCTTGGGCTCCAGCGCCAGCCTGGGCATAGCACGACTCTCGTCCGCACCTCAGGCCTCAGCGTCCCGTCCAGAGATGGCTCTTCCTCCCAGTCCCTTCCAGGGTCAGGGGCGCCGTCCTGCAAGAAGCCCCGGGTCCCTGCCTGGTCTGAGCCCAGCAGGTGTCTCCGTGTACCTCTCAGAGGCCTGTCCACCTGCTTTGGCCAGGCTGGAAGCATCGCACTGTCTTCCTTGGCCCCGTCCCCTGCTTTGTTCCCCCTCACATCCCCACCTGCTGCTCTGGCCAAGCCATCCTGTGCTCCCCTCCCCCTGTTCTCAGGAAAGAGCCGATAAACTCATTCACTCTCAGGTGTAAGTGACTGATACTACTTTAAAAGCGCTTCCTCCCTGGAGGCTTTGCTGTTAATGGGGACCGTCTGCAGCGTGCGGGGAGGGCTGTTTTGGCTGCGGGCGTGCAGCGGGGAGGCGTTTTCCTCATCACGTGTCCTCACGTTTACGGGGGTTGCTACCCAGTTGTCTAGCATGGTGACCTGAGTGGGGACAGAACTGCCACAAACAGTGCCAGGCCTGCTGTCATATCCCAACACACACGGTCCCCAAATCCGGTCCTCCGTTCCTCTAACCTCGTGGCTCCTGTGGGCTTGGCGGACACTGGGCCAGCTGAGAACCTAGGACAAAGCAAACTCAGAAAGTCTGGTGCCTGTCAAAGCCCTTTGTGCTGTAGTGATAAAGGTAGACGTGTGCGCACAAGCGTACGTGCGTGTGTGTGTGTGTGTGTACGTACACACACGCGTGCACATATGTGTTTTCTTTTAATCGTTAGAACTAAATTAGAACTCTGTTCCCAAGTGCCCCGGAGCCAGCTGCGGGAACACGGGCGCAGAGCCCACGCCCCTCTACCCCCGGCCCAGGCCCACCTGGGAAACCCCAGGGCTCCTCAGAGCACAGCTGGAAGGGTCACCAGGCCCCCGGGCCTGTGGGGCAGACACGGCCAGCCTTGTCCAGCCTCTGTGATTCTGAGTGAGGCTCCTGTCTTGCATCCTGGGGTCCAGGGCACAGGAGGCCCTCGGGGCCCCGTCCGTGACCCCAGGCTGGCCCGTCTCTCGCTGTGGGCTTCCTGGGGCCGGCCCTGTGCCTGCCCGGAGCCGGGGGGCAGCAGGACCTGGAGGGCCTGCCCGGGACGCCTGCACCTGCCACCGACTGGAGTTCCAGGATGAAGCCAGGGGTGGGGCAAACGCTGCCCAGAGACGCGGGCCCTGCCAGGCGGGCCCTGCCAGGAGCTCGGGGTTCAGACGAGGGACCTGCAGGGTTTTGAATGTTCCCGTTCTAAACTTGGGAAAGTCCCAGCAGGTGAATTTGTCCAGCACAACTGTCGTCTAACCCTCCCTCCAGCGTGGAGACCCGAGAACGGGCCGAGGGGCTGCGCTTGGTCCTGGGGATCTGGGTGTCCGGTAGCTGTTGCCCTCGGGGGTGGAGCCCTTGGTGCCCGCAGCCGCGCACTGGGGTGCCCATCAAGGCTGACTGCCGGGCAGGGTGTGGGGGACAGCACCCCACGACTCCTGCCCCCTTGCACTCGTGCATCCCACACACGAGGGCCCTGCACGCACCCTTATCGGGGGATGGTCTGTGAACCGGGAGATGGATGCACGCCCAGGATGACTTCAGCTGGTGACAGTGTGAAGACAGAGCGTGCAGCCTGGGGGTGACTGGGTGACGAGGTGGGGGGAGGCCCCTCCCTCCGGGGACAGAACTGGTCCCCACCCTCCCACCCACACTCCGAGCCCTGCCTGCCTGCCTTCTTGCCCGGAGACCCAGGACCTCACAAGCAGCCTCTCCTCCTGTGGGTCCTCAAATGTGCAAGCTCCATACCAGCATCTGCTTCTTCCAGTAAAATTCTGGCCAAGCACCATCTGTTTTCTCTTCCTTCCCCTCTACCGTTAGCACGAGGGGGTGACGTTACATCTGTTTGCAGGGACGGGGCGTCCACGGCAGGTCGGGTGTGGTGGCTGGAGGGTGGCTGGACTCGCAGCTGAGTGACTGCTGCCCACGGTCCGAGTCAAATTCCCACCTTAGGACACTTATCGAGAGCCTCACACAGTGAGTCCAGGGATGCCAGGAACCTACCAGGTTTTCCCCGTGGGGATTCAGGTGGCCAGATCTGTGTCCTAGGCATCCGTGCAAGCAAATCACGTCCCACTTGAAGGACTGTTGAGCTTACAAGGAACCCACTGAAGTAGCTCAAGTTACGGGAGGACTTAGGCAAAGTGATTCCTCAATTCCAGGAGGTTCCAGGAGGTTCCAGGCCAGGACACAGGGCAAGGCTAGGTCCTGGCGGGCTGCACCGGGAGAGCGGGGGGTGGGGCGTCGCCCCTCCTTCCCGGCAGCTTGGCTGCACTCAGTGTTCCTCCCTGTTGCCCAGGGAGGCCGGCAGCAGGCATGTGGCCTCGGCCTGCCCCGCCCCGGATCTGCTGGCAGAGTACAGGGCCACATGGCGGGGGTTGAGCCTGGAGGAGGGGAGTCAGACCCCTGGGCTCAGAGGCCACCGGGGACCATGGAAGGACCGTTTCAGCTGAGTGACGGGGCACGTCTGATAGCAGAGTGGGTGAGCAGCACGTGGAGGACCCTTTCAAGGACGTCGGTGGTGGACACGGCGTGTGGCTCCCAAGGCAGCCACACACGTGCAAGCAAACACCAAAGCCCTGGGTGCTGGCCTCACGGGCCTTGTAATCGAGTGGGTTTAGCAGATCGTAGTCCCACGGGGCCTAACTCTAAAGCCGTGGCGGCGTGGACTTCAACCGTCTCCCCTGCCCCTTCCCTCAACCAGCTGCCTTTGGAGGAGAACCCTCCTTCTTGGCTGGACGTTCGACCTTGAATCTGACCTCCTGTACTGGGTTTAATCCCTGCCCAGTAAGGAGGGCTCGCCACGTGGCTTGGGGGTCAAGGAGAAGACCCACTCTGTAGATGTGCTCACTGAGGCCAGCAGAGCCTGCCTCCCCCACAAGGCTGCTCGTCCTGCTCGAAGCAGCCAGTAGCCTGGAAGGCGTCCTCATCCACAGCATCACTTCCGTCGAGCTGCAGATAAGCCCTGCTTCTGCTCCCGAGACCCCCGCCCAGAGACTGACAAAGCGCCTTGTGCCCCCGGCCCTGCCCCCAGCCTGCCACCCCGCCGCTGGCATCCACTTTATTGGGATTCTCAGGAGGGACAGCTGGTTTGTGTTACATGCCTGCCGCCTCCTGTCCCCTGCCTATCTGTCCTGGTTTTAAATAGCTTATCTGAGCAGCTGGACGACCACATGGGCTTATATGGCCTGGGGTGCATGTTCCCTCAGCCCTGTCCCCGGCACCTGCCAAAATAGCAGCCAGCAGCCCCGCTCCCCCTGCCCCCGCCGCCCCCCCAGGGTGTCTCCTGCTGCACATTCCTCCACCGAGGGGCTTGGCTCCCCGCCGACCGCGTGTCTGCTTAAAGCCCTCTCCATCCCCTGCCCTCGTCCAGACCCTGCGAGGCCGCGCAGACACCGCAGGACCGGTCTTCGGCGGCTCCTGCTCTGGGTAAGGCTCGGGCAGGCTCTGGAGAGGGGAGGGGTGTCCTGCGGCCTGGCCCTTCTGTCCCGAGTCCCCGGGTCCTCTCTGAGAGGGTGTCAGAGCTGGGGGAGGCCCCGTTCCCTTGGGTGCTTCCAAGGAGGTGTTGCAGGGACAGGACCCTGAGACTAGTTTAACTGGCCCTCAGTGAGAGCTTGGAGGCTTGGGTTTGAGTCTGGGATCTGTCACCGGAGGGTGGTTTTGCTGGAAAGTCTTGGGTGAGCGGCTTTCCTTCCCCGGGCCTCAGCTTCCTCATCGGTAGGAGGGATAGATAATTGCCAGGACTCTAAATACATGATGCTCCAACCCACGGGGACTCCCCCTCCAGGCAGAGGGCCCCTGAGCCTTCCCAGGGAAGGGGTCCCTCTCGATCCCCAGAGAGCAGAGTGAGGCCTTGTTCGCATCAGTCAGAACAGTCCTTGCAGCCGAATGCTCTTTCCCGGAATTCGGACACTGTCCTGAGGCCACAGGGACCCCTGGAGGCCCCTCCAGGCAGACACGGGGTTCATCCGACCTCCCAGACCCAGGACTGCACACCTCCCCAGGCAGGCCACGGGCTGAGCAATGGGGAGAGACCCCTTTGGGAGGCCCCTTCACGGGGGGTGAACCTAGCTCACCGGGTTAGAAAGTTAACCCTGAGTCCAGCTGCCCCCCACCCCAGGGTCCCTGCGAGTGTGACCCTTGCCCCATCCACCTCCATACACCCCCGGGGAGAGCGCTTGCTCTAAGCTCCGGAGGGTGAACCATTCCCTCTTCTGGGCAGGCTGAGGACAGACAGGGAAAGGGGCTGCCTGGAGCGCGGGGAATTTCAAAGCACATTCCTGTCCTAGTGCAGCTGGGAAGCACCTGACCTCCTGCATTCCTCCTCTGACCCGGGTCTTATAGGGCAAGGCCTCCTCCTCTTGGGGCAGGAGAGGAATCTGAGAGGATCAAGTTGCCCACTGCCCCGGCCTAGCTCTGCCGGTGGGCTAGCAGCTGCAGGCTTAGGAAGATTCCAGTTGAATGCTGGGGACAAGGGCTGAGGGATGGGACCCCCATTCCTCTGTTTTATAGACAGGTTAACTGAGGTCCAGAGAGGTTAGGCGACTTAACTAAGGTCACTCAGCAAAAACTGGGTTTTAAACCCAGCTCTTTTGACCGCATGGCCAGCATTCTCTCTGCCTTCTATCATTTTTGCTTTACTCCCCAAGAAATGTGCCCCCACTCTCTTGGCTGTGAGGGAAACCGGCTAGAAATCAGTCTGCGGTGGCAGGTGGGGGCCCGGGCGTGGGCATTCTGGTACCTCGCCTGCCGGGTTCTCGACTGCCTCCAAGCTGGAGCCCCGCCCGGGCCCATCGCCTTCCTGTCACCAGTCCCCTGAACAATTGTCTTGGCTGCGTCCTCTGCTGAAAGCCCCCCCCTCCCCATGGCCGGCAGGCTATTTTTAGGAGCTGGACAGTGCTCAGAGGAGCAGGGGGCGGTCTCCGGGGCTGTGCCCGATGGCTCTGAGCCGGTGGGCGGGCGGTCAGGAGAGGAGACAGAGACCCCAAGCCCCAGTCTGGCCACGCCCCTTCCCTGGGGAACCTCCTTGCGCTGAGGTGACAGACTCCACCCGGGGTCCGGGGAGGGGCTCCCCAGTTCTCGGGCCACTGGTTCTGGCTACTTCCCTGGGCCTCCAGGCACTGCTTCATCTGCCAGACCCCCACCCACTCTGGGCTGGGGGCTCTTCACCTGCCAGTCTCCCCTCAAGGCTCCATTTGAAGACCTTCTGGGGAGTGTCTTCTCAGGACACCCTACACGTCGGACATCTCTTCGTCTCACCCACTGCCACCTTCACCCGGGGGAGCCAGCTTCTGGGCAAAGCTCCCTGTGCCCGGCCCCACCCTCACTGCCCCACCAACTCCCGCGAGGGGGGCTGGCGTGGAGGGCTGGCGAGGGGGGCTGGCTCGCTGCAGCGCTCGCCCTGACCCAGCAGGACTGGACAAACTGGGGCAGGTTCAAAAGAGGAGCCAGTCCGAGGCTGCGGCGGTGCTGGGTCTGAGGAGGTTTTCAGCCAGAGGGGCCGCGGGGCAGAGGCTCCTTCAGAACTTCTCGGCCTCAGAGGGGCTGCCTTGCGGTGGACATCACGCCACCCTCCAGAGTTGTGGCTCACTGCGTTTCTGCAGATGGGTGCCTGGGGTGGGTCTCGGCCGGGACAGTGGGGTGTGCGGGGACAGCTGGTGTGGGCGTGAGCACCGCTCTCCATGTCGCTGCAGGCTGAGTCGGAAGTTGGTGGCTGCAACGCCGGGTGCCAGTGGGGCAGTCAGGAGCAGCCTGGCATCACCCCTCCGGGGAAGAGGGAACTGAGGTGTAGGGAGGTCAGCGACCTTTCCAAGGTCACAGGTAAATGTGAGATGGAGCCAGCGTTCAGAGCCAGATCAGCCTCCCAGTCCCCTGCGGGCAGTCTCCACCCCTCCCTTGGCTTCTCCCCGTCATTGCAGGGAAGTGACAGTGAAACGCTTTCCTCGGTGTCAGCCTGGTCCTCACAGACCTCTGGGCCGGGCAGCCAGGATGCGGGCACTCTGTCTGTGCTTTGGGAGGACTTGCCCCAATGCTCAGCTGACAGGAGAGTCTTGATTTTCTGTTCCTAGTGCAGTGGGGGGAGAATCTCAAAACGAGAGCCTCCCCAGAGAAACTCCATTGAGTTGGACTTTTTATTGAGCCGGTGTAGATAAACACGCTGCTGTGAGAAATGATGTAGACCCACACACACTGCCCAGTGTCCCCCGCGGTGACACTTGCACAACCAGGTCCAAATCACAGCCGGGACGTGGAAGCACCATCCGTGATCTTACTCGGATTCCCCGCTCTGCTTCGACTTTGTGAGCGTGTGTGAGTGTGAGTGTGAAATTCTCTTCCGTTTTAGCCTGTGCAGGCCCGAGGATCCTCCACCAGAGATACTGAGCAGTTCTAGAAGCACAGACAGACGTCCCTCGTGTGCCTTTTCCTACCACGCCCACCTCCCCCCAGGCCTCCCCATGACCCCGAAACCACCAATCTGTTCTCCATTTCTACAACTTTGCCGTTTTGAGAATGTTCCATGTCTAGATGGAACCACATGCCTCGGCTTTTCCTCCCCCCAGGGAGAGTAATTCCCTGGAGGTTTGTCCGGGGTGTCAGCTGCGCCCCCGGTTTGCTCCTTTCTGTTGCTTAGTTACCGTCCATGCCATGCTGTGCCGCTCCCAGGGGAGACTGCGCGGATGGGGCAGCGCTTCTCCCCTGGTCGCTGGGCAAGGCTGGGAAGGCTGGGGAAGCTTAGAGCTGGGGCTCAGACAGTCACCACGTGGTGTACGTGTTGCTGTGCCCCCGACAGAGGAGGCAGCGGGCTCTGCTGCCGTCACGGGCAGATAAGGGGCGGGTGGCCAGCGTCTCGGGCGGACTGTGGGCCCAGCGTTTCTCGCAGAGCCGGGAGGCCGGCCCTCCGCCCGTGCTGACTGTTCCTCTCTCCGGAGGGAAGCGGAGACCATGTCGGACGCGGAGGAGGCGGTGGACAAGTCCGAGGGGTGAGTACCGGGGTCCTGCTGGGGGGCCGTCTCCTCCGTGCACCTGGCCTGGGAGATGCCGGGGTGTGGGCCGGGGCCGCGCCCCTCTGAGGGCCCGGGGAGAGCTGCACCCCTTCGTTTCCAGCCCTGTGCCTCTGGGCTGCCCCGCGGGGTTGGCAGTAAAGACCCCATTCCAAGGGCAGCGGGCTCCTGCCGGGAGTTGGGCCTCCTGAGAACAGAACAGAGAGGTTCCGAGGCCACAGAGCGACCGTGCCCCAGGAATCCACCTCAGAGCCCTTGTCATCACTGCCCCTGTGCCGGGGAGGGGGCACACACTGGCGACCAATCAGACAGTCACCCCCTGCGGGGAGTGGGTGCACAGGAATGACACAAATGCTGGCACGGCTGGGACCCCGCGGACCTCCCTCCTGGGCGCGGAGCGTGGAGGGCCGGGGGGGCTGCGTGGAGGGGCCCCGCCCACCCGCGTGGACCTGGACCCTGGGTGGAGGGGGTGCACAGAGCGCAGGGGACCAGCAGCTGAGCCAGGTTTCCTGGGGGTGGTCAGAGGCAGCGGGCCCGGAGGCTGGGCCAGACCAGGCCGTGCGGGTGGGCAGAGCGGGCGGACGCCAGCCCCCAGTGTGGAGGGCAAAAACTGGGGTCTTCTTCAGGAAAAGGCCAGGGTGTGGTGTGTGGGGGTGTGTGGGGGGTTGTATACGTGTGTGCAGTGTGCCCTGTGCTCCTGACGGCATCTCCCCTCGCACCGCAGGGAGCAGGAAGGTAAGCGCATGCCCCACGCTCACTGGGCAGGACAGCCTGCTTTGAAACTGATGGTCTCTTCTCTCTTCTCTTGTGGCCGCGCCTCATCCCCGGAGCAGAAGAAACCATGGAAGGTATGGGGGACGGATGGGGGGGAGGAGGGGTGGCGTGGAGGGAGCGCACGGTCCCCGCCCCTCACTCTCAGCTGAGCAAAGACCCTCCACCAATCCCAGCTCCTAGCTGGGATCAGCCCGAACCCTGGTGCTCAGGTCTTGGGGCAAAAGGTTTAAACCTGTCTCTATCGCCCACCAGGTGGTTCACATGGAATCACTGCTTTTTTTCCAATGAATTATTTTTGCTTTTTTTCTCTAACTTTTTTTTACCATGTAAAGTTTTAAATGCACATAAAAGTGGTAAAAATAGAATAATGCACCCCCATGCACCCAACACTCAGCTCAACAACCATCAACTTACAGCCCATCTTCTCTCAGTCACTCCGTCTCTGCCCAGTACTTTGGAGCAGACAAATCATGCCCAGACTTCATAGCGTCCCACGCGTACATAGTTCAGTATGAATCTCTAAAAGACAAGCACTATTTTAAAAACATAATCATAATACCATGATCACACCTAAAAACGTTCAGCTTAGTGCTTTTTCAAGTGACATTACGAAGGTGTTCAGGTATCTGAGACGCGTCATGTGGACGTGAAGGCATTGTTACCTGGCGGAGGTCCACTCCGACCCTCGGATCTTTGCCCTTCCTACTTGTTGATCATCATAATTACCACGGTCCTCTCCTCAGCGTCCCCCTTCTCCCGGCAAGCACCCAACCTTCCCTTCCTCCTGAGCACTTGACACCTGCCAGTGGTCAAGAGGCCTCCCTCTGGCCCTACCGTGCCCCCAAGTGGCCCAGCATGGCCCTCGGGCCCCTCAGGCTTCTACCCCCGGGGAAGGGTGGATCCTGCCCCTTAGAGGCTGAGCAGATCCTCAAAAGCATCATGTCAGCATACCGTGCATGGACATTAGGGGGAGGGTCTCTGGGAGAGAACCAGAGGGCTCGGGAGCTGACCCATGTTCCCGAGTCTTCTGGGGAAAGTGGGGTCCTCTTGCATTTGAGGCTGTTCCAAGGGTACCTGACAAAGAGGAGACACAGAGACACTCACAGGAGAACCCGGGGGGGCCTTGGGAGTCAGTTCTCAAGGAACACCACTCACATCAGAGGCTATTTGAATATTTTTTGAATCAAAAATCTAGCGCCACCTTCAGTTGTGTTTCCTACAGAGACTCTCCATACCGTGGGTTTTCCTTTGCTTTGGGGGATTTGCCAGCTCCTGGCAACAGGTTTTGGGGGGTGAGATTTGAGCCATAGACTCTGGATTTGGTACCAATCTGCCTGCTACTCACAGCAGGATTTGGCTGTAAATTAACAAAATAATTCTCCACTGCGATGGGGGTCTGAGTCCCTGGAGCGTCCGTCTTGCTTGCAGTGAATGGACCACACCTGGCTCCCTGGTAGCTAAGTCCCCGGCTGCCAGCGACCAAGAGAGCGAGGTCTGGAAGGGTGTCCCTAAGCCTACAGGATGGACAATCCCAGGGCCTCTGCTTCCTTCAGGAGATAATCGTTCTACAGGCTGTCGGCCTTCCTGGAGTGGGAGTGCTGGGCCGTGCTTCCTTGCATGGGGCAGCTTCCTTCCAAGTCTGCCCTGTGCCCGGCTCTCCTGGAAACTGGAGGTGTCTCGTGGGTCCCTGAGAGGCTCCTTCGGGGTCGGGGTGTGGAGGGGTCTGACAAGGGTGCGTTGTTCCCACTCTGGGGCCTCTGTCCCCGTGAGAGGGGGACGGCGGCCCTGGGGTCTGGAAACAGGAAGTGGCCAGATACCCTGAGTGCCCCCCACGGCCCGGGCACAGCCGAGCATCACCGAGAAGGGAGTGCACTTATTTCCCCTTTGCTGATCCCTGAGGCTCAGGGAAGCCACCGGAGCGGGTCTAGGAGTTGGTGGGTCAGGGCCTGGGCTCCACGGCCCACACTCGTGCCACCACGTGCAGTCCACTCCTGCCCCGTCCTCCTGCTGCCAGGCTAACCTGTCTCGCCTCTCCCCTCGCGGCTGCCGCTCCCCGACCTCAGAAGAGGAAGCCCGGAGAGAGGACAGGACAGCGGTGCAGCTTTGCCTGTCCCTGTGCTCCCACCCTGTCATCCCAAGTTGCCCCCATGAGGAGGGGCCTGCACTGGGGTGGGGACCTTTGTGGAGCGGCTGGGACCACACCCCTTTCCGTGCTTCCCGAGAGGGACCGAGGCTGGACAGTCCCCCACCCGCTCCAAGTCCAGGATCCAGAGGGGACCGATGTCCGCTCTGCTGCACACACACTGTTGTGTGCTGGCTCCTCCCTCTTAGGGGACAGCCCCCGGCCAGGGCGGCCGGGGTGGGAGGGGCCTGGGGACCGAATCATGGGGAGAGCAGCTGGGGGGCTGGAAATAGCCCTAGCAGAAAGGACGGGATGTCAGCCTGCAAGTGAGCATGGCTGCAGGTGGACGGGGCGGGGTTGGGGGCACAGACACAGACGGAATTTTAGCGGGAACTTTCTGTACTGACATCTGAGGATGTGGGGGCAGCTGGGGCATTCCCCTTGGGGGTGTTGGGCGCCCACTGGGTGAGGTGGGAACTGAAACATCAGACGGGGTGGGAGAGGTGTTAACAAGATGGCCTGAAGGTGGACCCCACACCTGGCCATGTCCTTGCTAGCCAGCCCTCCCCTCTCACCCCTTCTGGAAGGATCTTCTTTGAGGTAAGGGTCCTGCAGGGGTCAAAGAAGAGGACTCTCCAGGCCTCAGAGAGGACTCAGACCTAGAGCAAGAGTGGAAGCAGGGGGTGTGGAGGCCGGGTGCGGAGGCTGGGTGTGGAGGCAGGGGGTGGAGGCAGGGGGTGGAGGCAGGGGGTGGAGGTGGGTGTGGAGGCAGGGAGTGGAGGCAGGGAGTGGAGGCTGGGTGTGGAGGTGGGTGTGGAGGCAGGGAGTGGAGGCTGGGGGTGGAGGTGGGTGTGGAGGCAGGGGGTGGAGACTGGGGGTGGAGGTGGGTGTGGAGGCAGGGGGTGGAGGCTGGGGGTGAAGGCAGGGGGTGGAGGCCGGGGGTGGAGGTGAGTGTGGAGGCAGGGGGTGGAGGCAGGGGGTGGAGGTGGGTGTGGAGGCAGGGGGTGGAGGCTGGGGGTGAAGGCAGGGGGTGGAGGCCGGGGGTGGAGGTGAGTGTGGAGGCAGGGGGTGGAGGCAGGGGGTGGAGGTGGGTGTGGAGGCAGGGGGTGGAGGCTGGGGGTGAAGGCAGGGGGTGGAGGCCGGGGGTGGAGGTGAGTGTGGAGGCAGGGGGTGGAGGCAGGGGGTGGAGGTGGGTGTGGAGGCAGGGGGTGAAGGCAGGGGGTGGAGGCCGGGGTGGAGGTGAGTGTGGAGGCAGGGGGTGGAGGCAGGGGGTGGAGGTGGGTGTGGAGGCAGGGGGTGGAGGCTGGGGGTGAAGGCAGGGGGTGGAGGTGAGTGTGGAGGCAGGGGGTGGAGGCAGGGGGTGGAGGTGGGTGTGGAGGCAGGGGGTGGAGGCTGGGGGTGAAGGCAGGGGGTGGAGGCCGGGGGTGGAGGTGAGTGTGGAGGCAGGGGGTGGAGGCAGGGGGTGGAGGTGGGTGTGGAGGCAGGGGGTGAAGGCAGGGGGTGGAGGCCGGGGGTGGAGGTGAGTGTGGAGGCAGGGGGTGGAGGCAGGGGGTGGAGGTGGGTGTGGAGGCAGGGGGTGGAGGCTGGGGGTGAAGGCAGGGGGTGGAGGCCGGGGGTGGAGGTGAGTGTGGAGGCAGGGGGTGGAGGCAGGGGGTGGAGGTGGGTGTGGAGGCAGGGGGTGAAGGCAGGGGGTGGAGGCCGGGGTGGAGGTGAGTGTGGAGGCAGGGGGTGGAGGCAGGGGGTGTGGACATTTCCGTGCTGGCCTCACCCCCCCACCTCCAGGCTTTCCAGCCCCCCTGCCAGGGGTCCACCACATGTAGTGCCTCAGTCAAGGTCTTCATCAGCACGCCCTGCAGGCGGATCCCTGTGCCTGGTGCCATGCTGTCGAATGTGTCTATCTACTCGGAGTGCCTGCCTGGGGCGGGGTCTACACCCTGCCAAGCAAGTGGATGAAAACAGAAACCCCTGACTCTTTGGACCATACATACGTCCACACGCAGGGCGGCTCCTTCACCCACACGCAGTTCTGCTTTGGTCTCTTTCAAATACAGATGAAGGGTCTCCAGGGTCTGAGCCCGGGACAGGCGCTCCCCTGACCCCTGTAGTGCCGCATCGGGGCACGGGGTGGGGAAGGGGGGCTGAGTTGACAGAAAGAGCCCGGCAGACAGCCCCCACCCCTTCCCTGGTGCCGCCCAGCACCCGCCTGGCCTTCCCAGAGGCCTCCAGGCGCAGAGCCGGTCTCCAGGCCCCTGAGAAGGAGCTGATAGTAACTGTTTTAGGCTTTGTGGCCACCTGGTCCCTGTGGAAGCCGCTCAGCTCTGTTGTTGCGTGAAAGCAGCTTGGGCCGTGCTCCAATACAACTTTATTTAGAAACAGTCTGGGGGCCAGATTGGGCCATAGTTTGCGGACTTCTGGTTTAAACCGAGAACAGAGTAGCCCCTGTCTTGTCACATCAGTCACCCCCAAATTCATGTGGAACCTGGATGTCGCTGGCCCCCTCCCCACACCTCCGCCCCGAGCTCTGCCTGCCAACACGAGCGTCTTCACTGTGTCTGGTTCACTTCTCCAGAGCAGGAGGAGGAAGTGGAAGAAGAGGCTGGAGGCGGGACAGACGCGGAGGAGACCAACACGGAAGGTGAGGCTCCGCTCGGGCTGAGGGCGCGGGGGGCTCTGTCCTGGAGTCCGGGGTGGCGAGAGCCCCAGAGCCACTCCTACAGCAGCAAGAAATCCGCCTGGACCGAGCTTTGCAGCCTGGGCGGCCACTCGTCCTGTCGGGGCTCAGCCCTCGGTCACCCTGTCAGTAAACGCTGGCCACGTGCCCCTCTGGTGCCTGGTGGTCTTGGGCCCAGGGCAGGTGCAGACAGACAGCTCCGGACCCCAGACCCCCACAGGGCACACTGGCTGAGGACCTGTCGCGGGGAGGCTCTTGGCAGGGGTTTGAGCTCAGAACCAGGACCTTTACTGATTTCTCATGTTCTGTTTAGAAGGTGGAGAAGAGGAAGATAAAGAGGCTGAAGGTGAGGCCCGCTGGGCGTTGGGAGGAGGTGCTGGGGGGCCGGGGAGCCCCTCCAGCAGCTTGGGGGAGACCCCAGGGAGGTGGGGGAGGGGCTGGGGAAGGCAGGACAGAACTCGGTGACCATGCGTGTTTGGAGGTCGGGCTCCTCCTTGCAGAGAAGCTGCCTCGGTGGTGCCCAAGGGAGAGCGGAGATGTCCAAGGGCCCAGGCAGGGCAGGGCAGTGGTCACAGCCACGTCCACACACGAGGCGCCTGGAGCCCGGCTGAACCACTCGAGGGTGGGGAGTCTGGGGGAGGAGATCCCAGGCACGGGTGGTCGTGGTGTGGGTCACTGCTGTGGTCATTGTTGGCCGGCGGCCTTCCCCAGGGGCCCACGTGGCCCCAGTCACGCCTCTGGAGGGGCACAGCCAGTGGGTCTTAGGGTCGCACCCCATCAGCTTCCTGGTCCTGGGCTGCCAGAAGGTCTGGGGGCAACCAAGGAGGCAGAGGCTCGGGAGGGGACTCTGGGGCCAGGACCCCCAGGGACCGTGCCTTGGACCCCTCCTCACTGTGAGGCCAGCACTGCTGAACGAGAGGGCTGTGCGTGCGTGCATTTCCCGAGGCTCCCCCAGGGAGCAACCCCGAGACGGAGTGTGGGGTTTGCAGCCCTGCGGCTTAGTTCTTTGGGTGCTCCTGCAACCCGGGGCTGGGAGGGACTCCCAGGTGGACGGGGAAACGGAGGCCCACAGGTGCCCGGCTCCTCAGGGGCAGAGTGGGACCAGACTCTGGCCTCCTGACCCCGTGGCCGTGTGCTTCTCTTCTCTCCAGATGGCCCAGTGGAGGAGGCCAAGCCCAGGCCCAGGTGAGTGGTGAGGCCTTGGGATCAGAGGGCCCATGAGGGAGAACAACCGGGACAGGACCACAGCGCCCGGTGGCACAGCGGGCCACACAACCCCACCACGTAGGGTTTCACAGGTTGTGCACTGCACAGGAGTCTCTGCCGTCTGCTGCCAGGGTGTGTGTGTGGGGCGGGGATGGGGGCTGAAATCCACCCACACTCCATCACCAATTCCGGGCCCTGCCCCCGTCAGCACTGTGTCCATCTAGAGGAAGATGATGAACTAGCTGTGACCCTGGGTGGACACCGTGTCCGACCAGGAGAGCTAGGACTGGAGAGCTAGGACTGCATCCTCACTGGCTGAGGTGGGACCGGGGGGAAGAGGGAAGAAACTTCGGGGGAGCCAAGCGTGAAAGTGCGTCAGCCTCGGCCTGTGGCTTCAGAGCGTCACAAAGGGCCACACAGGGCAACTTGTTGCCACACACGTGACACTGCCTGGGAGCTCTGGGTGCTGGGTGGGATGGTGGTTTCGGGAATGCCAACGCCGCCAGCTGATGGCGTCTCAGCACACGCAGGCGTCTCCCCGCGGTGCCTTCCGGCTTGAGTGGATGGTCTGAAACGAGCCCGGCCCGACAGTCCAGCCCCTTCCCCGTTCCCCTGCTGGTGAGGGCGCTGCAGTGTCTCGGTTCAGCCCCACACAGACGAGGCAGACGGGAAACCAAGGCCCAGCGCCCAGGGCCTGGAGTCCCACGGCGAGTGTGGGAGGGGGTGGGGACCAGCGCGGCCTCCTGGGCTCCTGGGGAGGTCCCGTGGGTCAGCCAAGCTGTCACCTGTGCAGCCTCTCTCCTTCCTGGCTGGTGGTTTTGAACCAGGCGCTATGTCTCAGAGTCTCGGCTTCCTTGAGTGAGATGAGTGGTCCCTAATCTGTGGGTAAACGTGACGGCACGTGCAGGCGCCGTGGGACCCTGGTGCTGAGCGGCCTGGGGGCTCCTGTGTGCATGCCACGCTGGTGTTGCCGTGCCAGTGGCTGCGCGGTGGCGGCCACGTTTCTGCAGGGAGGAGAGGACCTTGCCCACCCAAGCAGCGCAGCTCCTTGGTCCAGGGAGGGCTTGGTGCTCATGCCTCCGTCTGCCCACCAGGCTGTTCATGCCCAACCTGGTGCCGCCCAAGATTCCCGACGGAGAGAGAGTGGACTTCGACGTGAGTGGGGTCTCGGAGAGGGCAGGCCCCCTGGGAGAGAGCTCGGGACCTCCTGGCGGAGGGGTGGTCATGGGCGGGGGGCACACAGTGCCCGACAGTGTCCTGGGTGCGGCCCCTCCCCCCTGGCATGGGGGCGGTGGGCAGCCTCTGAGCCCCGCCCCCCCCAGGACATCCACCGGAAGCGCATGGAGAAAGACCTGAACGAGCTGCAGACGCTGATTGAGGCGCATTTCGAGAACCGCAAGAAAGAGGAACAGGAGCTGGTCTCCCTCAAGGACAGGATCGTGGGTGTTGGGCGCCTCCCGGGGCCGGGAGTGGGGGGTCCAACGAGAGCCTCTGAGACCCCAGCACCCTCCCCCCCACCCCCCCACCCCCGAGAGCTGGAGCTGAGTCATCATCTCTGCCCCCCACCTCACTCCCCCCGGGCACCCCCCCACACTGCCCCGCCACTCACGGAGGGAAGATGCGGTGACCTCCGGAATCCCGAACCATGCTCCCGGGGACGAGAGGCTATTCGGCTTCCTTTCTCCTCTCTACCTCCTGTGCTGCTTGGCCGACAGCAGGACGTGGCCTCTGTCTCCAGCACAGGGCAGCGGCCAGTGGGGGGACACTCAGGGGACACGGAGAAGCCCACCCGACATTTTTCAGGCGTTGAGGTCAGTCCCATAGCGGGCGCTCCCTCCGCAGGAGAAACGGCGGGCGGAACGGGCGGAGCAGCAGCGGATCCGGACGCAGCGGGAGAAAGAGCGGCAGACCCGCCTGGCTGTGAGCGACCCCCGCCCGGCCCTCTGTTCGCAGACAGGGACTCGGTCAGGGACAGCGAGCACCCGCTGGGCGCTGGGCGTTGTCTGGGCGAACTAGACAGAAAGGCACTGAGCGTTTAAGGACCCCCCCCACCCTCATCCCTGCCCAGCGCGCCCCCTGGGAGCTGAGGTGCCGTGGCCCCCGTCCTGTGCTGCTGCTAGGGGCCCCGCCTCAGTGATGCCGCCCACCCCTGGGGCCTCCTGCTCCTGGCCTGGCTGTGGTGGGCCTCAGTGTCAGGAGTTGGGACCCCGCTCGCTCAGTCCCATGTCCCCGGCCAACAAACTCCAGCACCAGGCCCCATGCCCGGAGTGCCCTCAGTCCTCAGCACAGTCTGCGTGGCCACAAAGACCACCAGCGCCAGCCCAGAATCAGGGTGTCCGGCCCCCATCCCTAATCCACTCCCTCCCTGCCGGAAACCAGGAGGAGAGGGCCCGCCGAGAGGAGGAGGAGAACCGGAGGAAGGCTGAGGATGAGGCCCGGAAGAAGAAGGCTCTGTCTAACATGATGCATTTTGGAGGCTACATCCAGAAGGTGGGGGGCCTCCAGGCGTCCTGTGTCGTGAGGAGTGACTGTGCACGGGATCCTGGGAAGAGATGTCCAGCTGCTGTTGCGAGACCGAGTTCTCACGCCAGACCCGAAGCTGGCTCTCGCGCAGCTGGCTTTCCCTGGGAGGGGCTGCTGGGATGAGCGCTGTGGGCAGAGCGCAGAACACCATTGCCCCTCCCAGCCCTAGCCCCACGGCGGCTGGTGGAGCCGGCAGGCCCTGTGCCCCATCTCACATCCACCGTGTGTGGCCTCATGCAATCCTGGGGCCTCAGTCTGCTCATCTGTCAAATGGGGTTAATGTCCACCCGCCTGCTTTGAGAGGGTCAGACGAGCTACCCTGGAGTGCGGCTAAGTGCTGCCTAGACGCAGGCTGGTTTGCTCCTGGGAGCTCACTCCCACGCCCTAGTGCTGGTGCCCATCCCCACCAGATACTCCATTCCCAGGGGCGGAGAGATGGGAAATTGAACTTGTCTGTGCAGCGGACGCATCCGAACATTTTCTTAGATTTCCAAGTCCCCAGCTCAGAACTGGGCCAGCCTCCTGGCCCCTGCGCCCCACGGCGACCCTACGGGCGGGGCCCTGCTGTCAAACATCCCCACCCCACCCCGGACACACGTCCAGTAACTAAGGTGGCCTGCAGCGCGGCTGAACCCTCCCTTCCCGTGTCTCTGCCTGTGTCCCTGTGCCCTCCCCTCTCCCTGTCTCTGTCACTGTTTGCATCTTTCTCTCTGGGTCTTCCTCTTGCTGTCCTGGCTCTGCAGGCCCAGGTGGGTGCCAGTCTTCAAACCCTCCTCCTCCTCGTAGTTTGGGGAGCCCCAGGAGGGGGAGGCGTTGGGCTGGGGGGAGATGTGGGGAGGTCGGGGTCCAGGGAGCCCCCACCTGTCTGTTTCCTGGGGAGCCCAGGCAGTGGCTGGCCTGGGGGTTGCAAGGCCGAGCCTCTGTCCCCGCTGGGTTTGGGGGTGTGGGGATAGGAGGGGGTGTTCACTAACCCATTCCCCTGCTTCTCACCCCCTCCAGACGGAGCGTAAAAGTGGGAAGAGGCAGACGGAGCGGGAGAAGAAGAAGAAGATTCTGGCCGAGAGGAGGAAGGTGCTGGCCATCGATCACCTGAACGAAGACCAGCTGAGGTGGGAAGACCAGCTGAGGTGGCGGCCCGCACGCTGGGGCTGCACCCGCGAGCGAGGGGCGTCGGGCCGAGGGCAGGGGCACCGGCTCGCCGGAGCCGCCAGGGGGCGCTGCCGCCCCACTTATTCCGTCGGCGGCTTTGGCGGGACCGCGACGGGCTGGCCGGGGCGGCAGAGCCCCGCTCCCCTTCCCCACCTGCGCACGGTGTCGGTGCGCCCCCCGCTCCGCGCTTCGGGGCTGTGTCCTGGCGGCGCCGGTGCCCCGTCCTCAGTCCCGGGCACTGCAGTCAGCCGGGGTGGGGACCTTGGCAGGCCTGGAGCAGGGGGAGGCCGGGAAGGGGAGCGGTCCGGGGCCCCTCCTTACTGCCTGCGCCCACGGCCTGTGCAGGGAGAAGGCCAAGGAGCTGCAGCAGAGCATCTACGACCTGGAAGCGGAGAAGTTTGACCTGCAGGAGAAGTTCAAGCAGCAGAAATACGAGGTGAGCCGTCCGGCCCCGTCCGCAGCCCCACACCGTCCTGCTCACCTGCCCGCCCGCTGCCTCGTGTGACGGTGCTCAGCGCCCACCGCTGGGCTGGCTGGTGCTTCTGGAGTCTGAGGGTTCGCTGGGGCTGAGCAGACACTTCCTGGGGTTCCAGCCCTGGGGTCTCCCCACTTCTGGCCTCGTGGCAGCTGCTCAGCCCACTGAGCACGTACGACAGGGGACCAGGATGCACGGGCCAGGCCTCCCGGTGGAGGTGGTGGTGGGGACCTCCCCAGGGACGCAGCCCCTTACTTCTCACCGTGATGGCCCGGGGCCCTAGTGTGCGGTCCTGGGAGAAGTAGCGGGGTCCCGGCAGCACAGGCGCCAGGCAAGAGAGCGGCTCAGCCCACTGGTCCTGCCCACCCCATCCCCAGGCCAGCCGGGCCCTGAGCCGAGTGGGTGCCGGCGGGGTCACTCTCTCTTTCCTCCTTTTCTTACAGATCAACGTTCTCCGCAACAGGATCAATGACAACCAGAAAGTGTGAGCATCCGACCTCCATCCCCCCCTTGCCCCCTTCCCCGTCCTTCCTGTCTCCCAGGCCTCGCACCCCTTCCTCCTCTCCTGTTGGGTCAAAGAGCTCCCCCCTGCCTGAGGCTGCTGCCCTGTTGAGCCTCTGGAGGCAGCTCCAGGTGGCCCCCTGCCCCTCTCAGCCCTCAGCAGCCCCCCACGCCCCCCACCTACCCACCATGGAGGGCTGCCCCGCGTCCTGTCTGACTGGGCCCTGCTTCTCCTGCAGCTCCAAGACCCGTGGGAAGGCCAAAGTCACCGGGCGCTGGAAGTAGAGCGGCAGCCTCCTCAGAGGCCGAGCCTCCTTCTCCCAGGATCTGCTCCCCGCTGTGTCCCCGCCCTGCACACCCCCGGCTCCCCAGGTCCTCCAGCCCCGGAGGCCGACTCCTTCCATAGACCAGGAGCTGGCCCAGCTGGAAGCCGCACTCGTGCCCCACCACGCCCCCACGCCCACCCTAGCCAGTAATAAAGGCCACCAAGCACCCACGGCATCCTGTCACTTCTCTTTAGAAGGAGGGAAACTGAGGCACACCCTGGCCTCCCAGGGACTCGGGGCGGACAGCAGCCCTCAGGGACACAGGCCCCTGGACCAGGGCTTTCGACCGCGGCCCAGGGATGCCCATGCTTTCCCCAGCCTGGGCCGCAGGGCAGAGAGGCTGTGATGGGAGCCCCTGGCGGCACCTCAGGGCCCCCAGGCTTCACGAGTGAGTCACTCCCGGGAACAATGAGGCCTCTGTGCACACCTGCTGTCTTCCTCTCTGGGCCGGGGTGCGAGAAGTGGGCGGAGGAAGGAGGCGTTTCATCAGGTGGCTTCTCACGCCTCAGAGGCCTGGGCCCGTCTGCGGGCCCTGGTTCCCCCCACCATCTGGAGGTCCTCTTGGGCTTGAACTGGGAGCCGGGGTCGCAGGGTCCCTGAGCTGAAGAGGACGGGGCCCTGGTCCAGTCGGCAGAGGACGCGGAAGCCGCGGGGGAGGGGGCGGGCAGCCCTGCGCTCTGGGGCCCCCTGCACGCAGCTGTCCCTCCGTGCAGGGTCCTCCGCTCAGTTCTCACTCCTCCACCGGAAGGGGCACTGTGAACACTTCGGGGTGGGGTGGGGCCTCCCACCCTCTTCCTGGCAGAGTGAGCTCGTTTCTCCCTGCTCTGCACACCCTGGCCTGTAACTGTCACGGTCACGCCACCTCTTACGCACGGAGGGCAAGTTTCCTGTTCTCTGGGCATCGCCCTTCCATGATCGAGAGACGTGTGGGCCTCTTTGTCCTGTGCTGTGTGCCGAGCCCCATGGTAGATGCTGAGATGAAGAGGCTATGGTCCCAGGGCACCTGGGAGGGGTGGGGCCTGGGGTCTTGGCCTCATTCCTTGTTCATTCACTGATTCATTCAGTAAAGGTCTCCTGAGCCCCAAATGTATGCGAGCTGCTGTGCCAGGCAGGGGCGCTGTGATTAGACAGGGCCGCCCGGCCCTCAGGAGCGCGCAGCCCCGTCGGGGAGAGACACAGCAGCAGAAGGCTCCAGCTCCGCGCGATAGCAGGGGTGCACGGGGGCTGAGGCAGTGCAGACCAGGGCCCCCCGGCCTCGCCCTGGCAGGTAGGAGGGCTTTCTGGAGGAAATGGTGTCCTCACCAGGCCCCAGAGGGTGAGGAGGAGAAAGTCAGGGGGTGGGACGGGCAGGGAGGGAAAAGGTGCAGCACAGACATAGGCCCTGGTAGCAGGGGCCAGCCTGACGCGCTCACGGAGCCCGAGGGCTTGTGGTGGGACCAGGAGGGCCCGCTGCACCAGCCCGAAAGGGCAGGGAGGCACATGGCAGGACCTCGGGCCCACGGGGGGCTCTCACCTCTGCCCCCAGGAGACCCACCGGAGCTCCTGGGCACGGCCCCCCTCACGCTCCCCAGTCGACAGCTGCATCAGTGTCCCAGCCCCTCCTCCGTAATGGTCCCCTCTCCTGCCACCAGAGAGAGGGGCATCGAGCCCAGAAGTGGACACCAGAATTTTCCAACCACCACCAAGTCCCCACGGGCTGTGCTTCCTGTGTCCCAGCATCTCCCTGGAGCAGCAGGACGGAATGATGGCGAGGTCTCCATGCTGAGCGCTGCACCTCCCCTCCCGACAGGGTCCTCATGCCCGTCTCTCTGCTCCAGTGGACACGGTCTTGCCTTTGAAAACCCCATGCAGACGCGGACGCGGAGGGCAGCCTCGCTGCCTTGCTCTGAACCTCCCTGAGGCCAGGTCCCGCTTCTCTCTTCTCCTGAGGCCCCCCGGTGTCCAGGAGAGGCCCTCGGGTGCCCCAGCGCCATCCCCATGCAGAGCTGGCCATGCTCTGACTGTGGCAGGTTGTCCAGTCCCCACCCTGGCATCGTGAAACGAGCCCTACCCTTGACCCGAGTGCCGCCTCTGGCTGGAGGCCAGCAGGCCCCTGTGTGCCCTTCCGTAAGCACCATCCATAAGCGAAGGGTCTGGGCAGGCGGGCTCACCAAGGAGAGGGTGAGTGAGGGCCAGGCCCAGAGCCTAGGGCAGAGGCCCCTCCAAGTCCAAGGCAAGGGTGTGCGCTCTCCCCATTCTCTCCTGAGAAGCGGGGGGACCAGGACGTGTGCACCGAAACCCTTCGATGGACTCAGGATGTGGAGGCGCCCAAGGGGGGTACAGGATGTGGCGGTGCCCAGGGGGGGCGCACCCGCCTCCCCCTCAGCTCTTCCTTTATTCCATCACTCTTGTGCTGTCCACGCAGCAGGGGCAGAACCAGACGCTAAAGGTGGGGGATGGCCAGGAGCCGGCCTGGGTGTCCTGACCAGCTGCCCACCAGACACCCTGACCCCTGCTGTGCCCAGCGTCTCCCGAACCCCAGGCGCCCCAATCCTTCCGGGCCCCACCTCGCCCTGCTTTGGCCACACCCCTTGCCTCGGGGATCTGTCGGCCCCCTGTGTACGCACGTGCTCAGGGAAAATGATCTCCGGGCTCCGAGGCTCTGGGTCAGGGACGGAGACCCTTCCCGTCCCTCAGGTTCTCTCTCCACACTGGTGCACGTCCAGGGCACAGCTGGTTCATATTGTGCCCACTTTCAAGGTGGAAAAGCTAAGAGACAACAACGGGCTCTCCTGGGGCCTGCTTGCCTTGAAACCCAGCGCTTCCAGCTGGAGACCACGTCAAAGTCCAGCCCTGCACTTCCCAGCTCTGTGGCTTTGGGCAAGTTACTTGCCTTCTCTGTGCTTGAGTTCCCTTATCTGAAAAACTGAGCCGCACCTGTGCGGTAACCAGCACACGGCCCATCAAGTGTGTGATGAATGTGGGCCGCTGTCTCTGCTATTTTGGCCGTAACCTGTCACCGGCCCCCTCCAGGGCTCAAGGTGTGTGGAAGCCAGGTCAGCAGCGCTGGGCCCTGGCCGGCCCTCCTCGTGCGGGGTCTACGGAGCTCCCCGAAGCCTCTTTTCTCTCTGGGTTCCAGGTCAGGCCTTCTCCTTTAGATATCCCAGTGGCTGGGGGCAGCATGACCCCGCTGCTGCTGGCCGTCCCCGCCTGGCGCTGGCTGGGTCGGCGCCACTTATCCTGCCAGGAAGTGGCAGAACTGGCTCCCAGCTGGGGCTCCACCCCTGATACTGCAGTCTGGTTTCTTGAAAGGGTGGGGCAGGGCCCGCCCTGGGGCCAGGGGGTGCTGGTGGCGCTCCTCCTGGCCAGACTCTCCCACTGGCCCAGGTGTCTGTGTCCCTGCGGGGTCGCCGTGGCACTGGCCTCTCTGGGCTCGCTTCCCCTGGAAGTCCAGCCTGCCCGCCAGGCCGACCTGGGCGGAGACAGTGTGAACTGGAGCAATGCTTGGGAGAGGGCAGGCCCACCCCTTTCCCCACACACAACACGCCCTCATGTGTTGTTCACTCTGCCCCGTGCACGCCTGTGCTGGCGGCCTTACACGTGTCCTCTCTGGCCAACCACCCACGGTCCCCAGGCCACATCCCCTGTCGATGGGGAAACAGGTTCAGAGGTTTAGGCGCTGTCTGAGGGCGTTCACTTAGTAAGTGCAAAGCTGGGGTTTGAACCGGATCTACGGCTCCAGAGCCAGGACGGCCTAGTTCACGGGCCTTGCTGCTGGGAGCACCCCAAGCCTCCCCAGCTGCAGAGCGCCCCTGCCCCCCGGGAACCCTGGGAGCCCGCTGGGGTGGCCTGGGTCAGTGCGGGGCAGGAGGGCAGGGCTGGACTCTGCTTCCCCCCTGCCAGCCCAGAAACAGCAGCCCCTCCTGGCAGCCTCTCTGCCCCCTTGGGAGCTGGGGGACCAGACAGGGGATGTGCCCTGTTCAGCACGGAAAGGCCAGCCTGAAGGTGGCTCTGGAATGAGCAGCAGATGGGGACTTCCAGGGGTCTTTGCCCAGAGGGGCGGGGACTCAGTCAGGGACCTCCCCCTTCTCGGGGTAATGACAGCCCATCCTTGTGAGTACGGGGTTGGGGGGTATCAGGAAGCACCTGTCACTGCTTTGCTGCTGGGTCACCCCGACTGCACAGAGAGGGACCCCAGGGTGGAGGGGCTGGGCCTGGCTGCCCTGTATTGCTGGGGTGACAGGGACGCCCCAGGGAACGCTTGCAGCCCCCGCAGTCCAGCCAGATGGAGCAAAGCTCTTCTGTTTGCCCAAATGTCCGGCACTCTCCCACCGCCGCCCTCTCCTCCCTGTCCCTGGACGGCCCTCCTTCCCGCTCTCCTGTCCATCCCTCGGGGCCTCACTCGAGTCACGGTTTCCCCAGCAGTCTTGCGGGGAAGACCAGCTCCTGTGGCCTCCCGGGCGATGCCTCCCTGAGAGCCCCACGCTGAAGGCCCTTCACTCTGGACCTGTGATTCAGAGGCGAGGTCTGGGCGCCCCACGCCCTCCCCGCACCCTCCCTGGAGCCTCAGCTCCACCCACCCACTCATCCCCGGTTCTCAGCCTCCACCCCAATGGCTACAGGAATTTAAATGGCTCCCATTGGAAGACTCAGGAGAAAACTGTTTCCACCTGGCGCTAAGCGCCCAGGCCCCAGGGGGCAGCCCCGCCCCGTGGCCCGGCACTCCCCCAGTCCCAAAGCAGTTTCCGCATAAAGTGGGGCCCAGCACTGGCACCCCGCAGGAGGCGGGCAGGGCTGCTCTTCAGGAAAACGGAGGGCCGGCTGGAGGGAGTGTGGGTCCCTGGAGGCTCCGGGCTGAGAAGTGCTGAGATGAGGCTGAGATCACGTGCTGGGCTTGCAGGGGGACTGTCGGGAGACCCTGTTGAGCACAAGCTGCTGCACCCCTCCCCTCCCCCCCACCCCTCCCCTGCCAGTTCCCCAGAGGAGCAGCTCACGGGTGCACGTTGCTGAGAATGGAGGGAGGGGTCACTTCATTTCTGCTCGGTGGTAATGGACAAGCAGTTTTTTTTTCCTCTGGACTTGAAGTAGTCACCCCTCTGGCTCCACATCTCCTACCTTCTGGGGTTGAGGGCAGGCGGTGAGTAGTGGGCATCACTTATAAGCCGGCTCCACGATGACACAGACAAATGATGTTAGATCAACATCAGGCCCTTGCTGTGTGCCGGGGCACCATGCGTAACTCACGTGCGCCATCTCAGTCCCACACCGAGTCAGGGCCCCCATAAATAACACCCTCTACATGAGGGACTGGAGCTCAAAGAAGTTGGGTGACTGATCCAAGGCCATGCAGGGCAGGACCTTTGTGGTTTTGATTACGATTTTTAAATTATTTGCATGGTACACTTTGTACCAAATTGGGTATCTGATAGAAACCAAGAAAAGCGTATTTTCAAGCAATTGCTTCTGTATTTTAGCCAACAAATGTTTGAATAATTTCTGATTATATGATGCAAAGTCTGCGTGCAGCAGTCCTGATGGTGGGAAACAGAGTGTGAAATAACATTCACATCTGTGTATTGCAAGCTTTTGATGGCTCCCCGGGCACCCTGCTGGCGGTCTGGCTGGTGAGCGTGGGGTCTTGCAGCTGTCCTTGCTCAGGTTAACATCGGCCTCACCCCTTTCCGCTGTGGTGGTTGGTTTTCTCATCTCTCTCCTTCTACCCTGGGAGCTTCCTGGGGCCCTGGCTTAGTCATCTGTGGAGCCCAGTGTCTGGCCCCATATGGTGAATGGATGGAGGAAGAGGTCATCCTCATCCAGCCTGTCTGGTACAGGAATTGATCACCTGAACATCAAATATTGACGGGGAGGGAAAATAAGGCAAAACTGTCACATGATAGCTGTACTAGCTTGTATAGTCAAAGCACTGAATCAACCCCAAACAACTGAAACTAGAAAAAGAACAACTTTGATCCTGAAAGGTCGAGACGTTCGCCTCACTCACGTGACATCAGCGTGAGCACCGGGTCTGCCTGACGACCAGTCTTTCTACCGTGAGGCTCATCCATCCTTCCGTGAATCCAACACACACGCAGTGAGCACAGAGCCTAGGGCAGGTCGTGACTGTTGTCGGGGTCAGAACTGGCAACAGGGCAGGTGCTCCAGGTCTTCATAGACCGGGGAGAGAGAAAGTAAACACATTAAGCCGATGAACAGATAGATACTAATATGCAGATAGAGGTACGCACATGTACACACTTAGACACACACATGTGGAACGTGGGAGCCATGGCTGGGTTGGCGCCCAGGGTGAACAGGCGTCCACAGAGGAGGAGAGCGGAGCTGTCGGGGAGCAGAGGGAACGCAGGGCAGGGAGGCTGGTGTGACCCAGGGCCTGAAAGAGCCAGGCAAGAGGAGGCGGGAGAGGAGTCAGGGAGGCCGGCAGGGTCCTGGGGGCCGGGCGAAGGGGGTCGATTTTCCTCTGAGTGTGATGGGAAGTCACGGAAGGTTTCAGGCAGGAGGACACACTTTGGTTTACGTTTCAAAAATGATCACTTTGATTACTGTAGCTTTGTAGTGTAGTCTGGAGTCAGGGAGCCTGATTCCTCCAGCTCCGTCTTTCTTTCTCAAGATTGCTTTGGCTATTCGGGGTCTTTTGTGTTTCCATACAAATTGTGAAATTTTTTGTTCTAGTTCTGTGAAAAATGCCAGTGGTCGTTTGATAGGGATTGCATTGAATCTGTAGATTGCTTTGGGTAGTAGAGTCATTTTCACAATGTTGATTCTTCCAATCCAAGAACATGGTATATCTCTCCATCTATTTGTATCATCTTTAATTTCTTTCATCAGTGTCTTATAATTTTCTGCATATAGGTCTTTTGTCTCCTTAGGTAGGTTTATTCCTAGATATTTTATTCTTTTTGTTGCAGTGGTAAATGGGAGTGTTTTCTTGATTTCACTTTCAGATTTTTCATCATTAGTGTATAGGAATGCCAGAGATTTCTGTGCATTAATTTTGTATCCTGCTACTTTACCAAATTCATTGATTAGCTCTAGTAGTTTTCTGGTGGCATCTTTAGGATTCTCTATGTATAGTATCATGTCATCTGCAAACAGTGAAGGATACTACCAATAAAATATACCTAGAATAATGAAAAAAAAAATCACTTTGGCTGTGAAGCTGCCAGAAGGCACGTGGGGAGTCCAGGTGGGAGGCTGTTACCGTGGCGACGGTGGGGCAGCAGGTGGGGCAGCTGAGGTCCTGGCTGGGGGTGGAGGAGATGAGGAGATGGGGTTCTGAGATCGTTGGTGTAGAATCTTGTGGCGAGAGTGCCCTGCAGGTTGCTTTGTTTCCAGTGCGCAGGTTCTGATCCACTCCCCAGGCCCGCCTCACCTGATCCCTCCAGCATCACCGCAGACCCGGGAGGGCCTGGTGGGAAGAGCAGTCTGCCGCCCGAGGGACGTGCCCCCAGACCAGCTGCCCTGAACCAGAGCTGCTCAGAGACGCACCACAGCGAGATGGGCATTTGCCGCAGAAGTTGAGCCCGTTCAGGTTCCTTCACCAGGAAAGTCTTGCTACAGGAGAAACACACACGCAGTTGGGCTCAGCCGTGGGCTTCGGGATGCAGCCATCCTGCGTTCTGCCATGAGGGCTCCTGTGGCCCAGGACTCGAAACAGTGCCCGCACCCCCACCACTGCTGCTCTAGCCACAGTCGGGGTGCCTGGCACCCCGGCTTTCTGCCACGATCCAGGGCCTGCGAGGCCTCTACCCTGGGTGCGTCCTCCGTGGGGCAGACCACACCACCTGTGTGTGCCCTGGACACCCCCAGACCCAGGATGGGGCCCAGGGGTGACTGTGTGTGGCCGGTGGGGCTTGGGGGAGCTTGGACGGGGGGCTGTGATGGGGCTCAAGATCCTCCCAGAGTCAGAAGAGACGGGCTGGAAGAAACAGGTTGGGCCGCTGGCCAGGGCCTTGGCTACCACGGCTGGGGAGGCCTGGCCTTTCCAGGGCTTCTCCCGTCCATGGAGGCCGAGGTGCACGTAGGGCGCTGTGGGACCAGCTGCAGGGGACAGGATGGGGAGGGGTCACCGTAAGCTCTAGAAAGGCTCAAAGTAGCTACCCCTCCCCCAGGGCAAGAGAAGGCGGTTTGGGGGGCTTGACTGTGGAAAGCTGGGGGGCTGGGACCGTGGGGTCCCGGGCGTGGTTTAGTGTCCCTGAAGAGAAGTGGGCACATCACAGCATGGCCCAGAGCTGCAGTCCGGTGAGTCTGCCGCTTGGACTGGCCCCTCCACGACCCACCTCTCGGTCGCCCTCCGGCCCCTCTGAGCCTGCAGACGATGAAGCACAGGACCCGATGGAGCCTCTACGTGGAGGCGGGGGGAATGGCCTGATACCCGTGGGACCAGGGAAGAGCCGCCGTCTCCTTTCCCTGGCCCACCTCCACGAGTGGGGTCCGCGGGTAAAGAGGCATGGGGGATGGCGGAGCGCAGGCCCTGTCCCCCCAGGTCTGTGCGTGCTGGCGGAGGGGAAGGTGGGGCGCTGTGAGTTGAATATGAAGCAGGCGTTTGAGGTGGGTTAGGATGGAGTCTTCAAAACTAAGATGTGACGGTTGAAAGAACCAAAACGGCTAAGTCCGGGGCCTTGACCCACCACCCTGCAGGGAAGGGGCTTCCCTGGGGCTCGGTTGTGGCCGTTACTGAGATAAAAATGAGACTTTCATAAGGAAGCCTCGCCTCTTGGAGGTGGGCATCCCTGGCACAAAGGCTAACCCTGCCGTGCCCTCCCCTCCCCGTGGCGCTTCCGGTCCCTTTCCCCTTTTATTATTCATTGTCTGCATAATGAATGTGTGTTTTCACGGTTTATTTTGTTTTTCTTCTGTCTCTCTCCATTCACTGTCAGCTCTAAGAGACCCAGGGTTTGTCTTTTTTGCCAAATTCCCATCTGAATCCCCAGCATCAAGAGTGTGGCTGGCACACGAAGTGCGCAGGAACTGTTTGTTGAATGAATGAATGAATGAATGAATGCCCGTCTATCCCCAGGGAGTTGAGGCTGGCACGGGACGGGCCACCCATCCCCAGTGCTCTGAAAAGGTCAGAGAGAATCTTGCTGCTGGGAAAGGAACAGAGAGATCCGTGGCCCCGGGGCCTGGGCAGTTGGATATTTGACACTCAAAAGAATTTATCACTGGAAGGGAATTCACAGAGTTTTCAGCTGGTGAAATGGAGAGGCCAGGGCTGCAGGGCCCTGAGTGAATGGTTGTGGGGACCAGTAGGAAAGGAGTTTTTCCCAGGAAGGAGATCGGGCTGCCTTGCCAGCCGACAGTGGGACCATTGTTCTGTCCATCAGACCCTATCCTGCATCTGCTGGGCCGGGGCTGGGCCGGTGGGTGGGGCAGGTGGGGAGTGGGGAGCCCAGGAGCCTGTTGTTAAGGGCACAGCCTCTGAAGCCACCCGCCGTGGATTAGTCCCAGTTGTATCACAGACTTGCTAAGTGACCTTTCTGTGCCTCCGTTTCTTCGTCTGTAAAACGGGGTGACGTGACCACTGGGTCTTTATGAGGACGAAACGAGCTTCTTTAGATCTGAGAGCTCGGAGCAGCAGCTGGCGCACAGGGGAAGCCTGGGAGTATTTGCTGGCATCTCGGATACTGTGTGTGTCCCCTGTCCTTCTCCTTCCCGGGGGTGCCCAGCCCCCTCTGCCTCCCCTCAGATTCCCCCAGCTTAGGCTCCCCTCACCCAGCCCCGGGCACAGGGCGGGCCTTGGCCGCCCCTCCTGCCTGCCCTCTCCCTCCTGAGTCAAGCCTGGGGCCGCTGGTCATGGGAAGATGGGCCCACCCTGCCCTGCCCTGCAGTCCCCAGCCTTGGGGGGAGCCGACGGCACACCCCTCTTCCAAGGAATTAGGGCTTACCTGGGTGGGGTCCCCAGGCCTTGCATGTGAATTACTGTCACCCTCCCCGTGGAGTCCGGGGCAGACTTGGCCGGCTGCTTGGCCTTGGCGTCCACCTTCTGGGCCTCCTCTGGGCCTCCCACCCCGTGCCTGCTTCAAGTCCGGGCCCCCAAAGCCCTCGCTGTCAGGCTCTCCCCACTTTCCTATGATTCTGCAGCCCCAGCTCTGCTTCCTGGTACCTTTTCCTTCCGGTCTCCCCTCTCTAGTAGGTCTGCCCTTCCAGGGAGCCTTCCTGGACTGGCTAGGACCTCGCTGCTAAGGGTGGTCCACAGGCGGGCGGCAGGAGCACCCCTCGGGGGCTGGTGGAAACGCAGAGGCTCAGAGCCTGCATTTTAACCAGATTCCAAGGGGCCACATGCACGTTACAGCTTGAGAATTACTGAGCGAGGTCACTCTTGCTGTTCCAACCCCGACAAGACAGAGATTCTGGGAATCTGGGTCAGCTGGTCAGGCTGACTGGGGACAGAGGAGGGGGCGTCTCAAATTCTGTAAATAATGATGCAGGTCTGCTCGGGCCCCATCCTGAATCCGCCTTTGACAGCAGCCTGCCCACTAGCCTCTCCTGCTGGCTGAAACCTGGACACACCAACTCCCCTGGGAGGCCGTCCCCGTCGTGGGACCCACTCAGCTGAGGCAGAGGCCCCCTCAGGCCATGCCTGGCTGGTCTGCCACTAACGTGCTCCAGGGGGATGTCTGCCTGGGGCCCCAGAATCTCCCTTCACCTGGGCTGAGGCAGACTGTGGCCCAGACTGGCTCCCTGCAGGGAGAGAAGGTTGGGGCGGGGGCTCACATCACCTCCTCCCTCTTTCTCTCTCTCTCTGCTCCCACGTGTGCAAGCACTTAAAGCTTCTGGGGGTCCTGAGTGAAGAACGCTAACTGCTTAACCCCATTTAGAGTCTCCAAAACTTAGACCTCCTTTGTCACTTAGCACCTAAGAACGTCCTGTGGGAATAACTTAGGGAAATGCTAATCTGATTCCTTTCTACACACATGCACACACAATGCACACATGCAACAATGCACATGCACACACAAGCAATGTACATGCACACACGCACACGTGTACACACCATGCACACATGCACACGCACATGCATGCACACGTGCACACACACGCAGGCACACACACACGTATGCACATACACCAGTTACGAAGGCTTTCATGTGAGGCTCTCTGGTGCTGAGGAACCCTTGCACCCTCGGGAGGTGGGAAGCTGACACTGGGGGAGCTTCTCCCCACCGCCCCCTGGACAGCGGCCGTGGGGTCGAGGCGACGTCGCCTTGCCCAGGGTCTGTGGGGCAGATTGTCCTCACCAGCTTTTGTTTTGAGTCCCAAATGCGATGGTTCTCTCAAATCCACCAGCCTGGCCTGGAGCTGGCACCCCTGCTAGTTGTAAAAGGGCAGAGGGGAGTGCCCTGTCTTGCTCAGCTGGAGGGCGGGTGGCAGCCTGGGCTTCTGCTGGCACTGTGGTTGGATGGAGGTGGAGCTGGCAGGGCCAGTCCTCACCGCCTGACTTGCCAGCTTCATCGGCCAGGCCTCCCGCCTCAGGCAGATGCTGAGGTGGGAGGCTGTGGGGTCCGGGCACCAACCCTGGGTACCCCCGCTCCTGCCTGGCCGGGAGCTGGGGCAGGTGGGGGCCGAGGTTCGGGCTCACACAGTCCCCAGAGGGCAGTGTGGGAGTTGGCCTGACTGTGGGCAACTGCTGTCTACATGCAGCTGAAGGGGGGAAGAGTGGGAACCTGGGCCTCAGACCATGTTCAAATTCCAAGTCTGTCACCTACTACCTGTGTGACCTTGAACAAGTTACTCAGCCTCTCTGAACCGTAGTTTCTTTATCTGTGAACTGGGAGTGGTCATGCCTACCTTGTGGCATCGATATAAAGATTTAGGTGATTAATGTGTGGTTATTGCTCTGTACGTCTACCTGTCCCCGTGGCCCAGCTGTCCTCCAGGACAACTTCAGGCCCCAGAATGCAGGGATGCGAGCCTGGGGAGGTCCAGAACGACACACTAGGCTCAGCGGGGGTCCCCTTGGTCATGGAGACCCAGGGGAAGTTTTCTTTCTGAGAGAGGTGCAGAGGGTGGGATTTTAATGGCCTTGTGTGGAAGGGGTGGCATTTATGGCCCAGAGATTCAGAACCACTTGATAAATGCCAAAGTGCTTTTTTATTAATTCACCAGTCATGAAACTTCCAAATGGTTGGCTAAAGGGCGTGAAGTCCTTTCTTACATGGGGTCCCTGTTGATCCACCGTCAGGCGGCTGATCGGTATTGACGTGCATCCCCGAGAGGGCTGACATGCTGATCGGCGACATTAGTCCTTTGCTGAGCCAGTGGCAGTTTCCGAAGGATGACCAGTTAGGCTGGGGGATGCTTGCTGGGGTCACTGAGGCATAGTTTGCCCTGTGGCCTTGCTCTCATTAGCCCCATATTCTAACCAAGCAGACCGGCTGGCCCCAGACGGGGTGACCCTCACAGTATTTCTGGGATCTGATCTTCCATGGATCAGAACTTTCTCTTCCTCAGTACGTCGGCCCAGCAGCCCTGGCTCCAGACGTGAGATCCTAGGAGGCCTCAGGCAGCACAAGCGCCCGAATCACTGAAGCTTGAACGACACACAGCGGAGCCCCCGTGTCCGGCTGTTTACGGGGTCCTCAGCTCTGACACTGGGATGTCCCCGTGGGCTGGGCCCCAGGAGGCCGGGTCCCGCGTTACTTGTGTTGCAGCCATGCCGTGTGGCTCTGGGCCAGCCTCCCTGGGCCTGTTTCCTCTTCTATGAAGGGGACGTTAGTCCCCTGAGCTCTGCCTGCCTCACCAGGGGAAGCAAACGAACACCCAAAGGCTTTGCAAGGTAACAGGGTTATTTTGTGGTCCCTCAAGTAAAAAGCCTGTTGTTAGGATGAATAAGTTCTGTTCAGTCTTTCTCTGGGCGTGCTGGGTGGCAGAACGCCCTGCGTGCTAAGAGGTGATGAGTGAGGCCTGCAGGGTCTCCAGTGCAGCCTGGACTCTAGGAAGAAATGGCATCACAGCTCGGGGCGGACTGGCTGTGGGCAACGTGGACCTGGGGTCTGGGAGACTCAGGAGACCCCTCTGCACAGTCCAGGCTTGCAGCGGCTCCTGGCGCCCCCGCTCTGTGCTCCCTCTGCCCTGGGATCCCCGAGACCTCCCACTCCCATCTGCAAATCCTCTGAGGGGCCGGAAGGGCCTGCGCCGTCTTGACCAGGGACGGCTAGATCACGTCCCTTCAGCACCCGTACACGTTAAGCGCACCACCGACCATATAGATCGGAGTTCTTTACCGTCGGTTTTACTTTCTCTGTCATCACATCACCTGTGTGCACCCCTGGGCAGGGAGACAACGAATCCACACGTGGTTTCCATGTTCGTAAACGCTGGACGTGAGGACGGTGGGGACGGAACAGTGTATTTTGCATCGTAGGGTCGTCGCGAAAGGGCTGCTTCACAGCAGTGACTGTGACCCGGAGCAGCAGCGGACGAGCCCCGCGACCATGAACTGCGGGGAGGGCCGAAGGGCGTGCCGACTCCGTTTATAAGAAGCACAGGTCGGTCAGGACAGGGGCTGCCCTGGGGAGCAGGACAGGCACAAGCGGGGCCTGAGGGCCACTGGGAGCCGGTCACTTTCTGTTCCTGATCTGGGGGCTGGCACTTGCGCTCAGTTGGCAGAGATTCACAGAGCCGCCCACGCTGAAACCGTGCGCTTTCCTGTGTGTACGCTTCGGTTAAGTGACAGCTCACCAATTAAACGCTTACTGATTTTTTTTTTCTAATTAAGCAGCCACTTTTAAAATAATTAATTTATTTATTTTTGGCTGCACTGGGCCTTCATTGCTGCGCGCGGGCTTTCTCTAGTTGCGGCGAGCCGGGGCTACTCTTTGTTGTGGTGCACAGGCTTCTCATTGCGGTGGCTTCTCTTGTTGCGGAGCAAGGGCTCTAGGTGAGCAGGCTCAGTAGTTGTAGCTCGCGGACTCTAGAGTGCAGGCTCAGTAGTTGTGGTGCACAGGGCTTAGTTGCTCCTTGGCATGTGGGATCTTCCCGGACCAGGGCTTGAACCCATGTCCCCTGCATTGGCTGGCGGATTCTTAACCACTGCGCCACCAGTGAAGTCCAAATGCTTATTGGTTTTGAATCTGTAGTTTGATCTCACATTTTGGTGGCCCCAGACCTCGTGTATCAACAGTCTGGGCCACAGACAGGCCGTCTTTCTCCCACTAGGCTGAGGTACAGCCCTCCTCCCTGGCCTCCCTGACTGTCACCAACTGAGGGATGACCCAGAGGTCAGGGCCATGGGCTCTACACAGAGGGCACTGCCCTCCCAGGCTGAGAAGAGTCCTCTCCAGCCTTCCCTAAGCCTTTCCAGCCTCCTCCATCCGGGAGCCCACAGCCATACGTCTGACCACCACTTGGAGCTTATGCCCTGTGACTTAGAAAGTTCCATGTGGGCTTCCCTGGTGGCGCAGTGTTTGAGAATCCGCCTGCCAATGCAGGGGACATGGGTTTGAGCCCTGGTCTGGGAAGATCCCACATGCTGCGGAGCAACAAAGCCCGTGTGCCACAACTACTGAGCCTGCGCGTCTGGAGCCTGTGCTCCACAACAAGAGAGGCCGCGATAGTGAGAGGCCTGCACACCACGATGAAGAGTGGCCTCCTCTCTCCACAACTGGAGAAAGCCCTTGCACAGAAACGAAGACCCAACACAGCCAAAAATAAATAAATAAATTTATATAAAAAAAAAAAAAGAAAGTTCCATGTGCCTGCCATGTCCCTTAAGAGCCTCTTGAGGCAGGGGGCCCCAGACCATCCTGCAGGACCCAGGGAGAACATGCTTTCAGTAAACGTGGGCTCCTTTTATAGCCCTGAAGCTCACGTCCCCCAGGTGCCTGCCTGGACATGTTCCCCTGGGGGTGGCTTTCCCTTTACAAGCTGTGGGACATTGGGCTTGTCTATCCCCTCCCTAAGCCCCATGTGACTTATCTGTAAGATCAGGGCAGCCACACCAGTGTCCTGGAGACGAGCACGGAATGTGGGCCTCGGAACGGGTGGTGCCCCCCCCCATGGTGCCCTCAGTCCTTGCCTGGCGCAGGGTCAGTGAGAGGGGATCCCTCGAGGAAGTGAGTGGCCCCTCGGTCCTCAGCAGCTCCCCCAATAATCCACTGCTCGAAAATGTTCAAAGAAATGGCAGCAATTTATTGATTTCCTATATTTCCAAAAAAAGCAAACGCATAGTGTACCCCCCAGGGAAACAGGCCTGGCCAGCACTAGGTTCCTCCGCAAACATGCGCGGTGGGGGGGGCGGACGGGCTGCAGAGCGCCCCACCCTCCCTCCCTGCCCATCCAGAGCCCCTTCCTCACTGTCCCAGCTGCCCCCGCCTCAGCCAGGCTCCAGGGTGGATGGGAGCAGCTCAGCCTCTGCGTCCCGGGAGCTGCTGAGTCTGCGCTGCTAGGCCGGCCCCTCTGGACTGGCTGCTGGTGGCCAGTGACCAGGTCTGTATTAAGTGCAGGAGGCCCTGGGTCGGGGCAGCGACAGGGAGGACAGGGTCCTCCTCCACTCGGCATTGGACTGTCCTGTTCCGGGTGTCGAGCCCGGCAGCGCGCGGCTGACGTGGACTTCACATCCTGAGCTGGGCCTCAGCAGACCCCGTGCTCCTTCTGTAGGAAATTTATCCACAGGCCCCTCCAAGGTCCGCCTATTCCAAAGTGACAGGCCCAGCTGGCTGGCCTCAGAAGTCATGAGAGAGGTGACCAAAACCAGGCCTGGCCTGACTGTCCACCTGGCCCACGGGGGTCTGGAAACCCGCCCATCCCCAAGGCAGAAGCTGGGCCCCGGCTCCTAACCCTGCGGGGGAAGGAAAGCTGAGGGAAGGGGCACCTCCACAGGGTCACCGGCTAGTTCCCTCTCGCCCTGACTGGACTGGACGGTCCTCTCACACTGGGGACCCCTAAAGCCAGGGACCCCAGGGCCCCTCTTTCCTCCAGGAGAACGTGAGACGGGGGTGTGGCCTCTCCGTTCACTGATGTATCCAGAGTGCTTACAACACTGCCTGGCTCCGTACGTGTTTCTTTGAGAAACCAGTTCCTCTGGGCCCTGAGGGCTGGCAGAGGGGACAGTCTACTGGGACCAGCTCCCCACGGGTCCTGAGAGAGAAGCAAGCCGCCACCACGAGGGGCGGGGAGGGCGCGGCACAGACCCAGCACCGGAGGACACGTGGCTGCGTGGCCCGTCATCTGGGGTCCGTTCCCCACCCCCTCCCTGGTCGTGTCCTGCCGCCACACCTCTCATCAGGAGGGTCCTCAGTGCAGAGGCTCTGACTGCTGGGGTGAGCAGTGGGGCTGGACGGGCCGTGGGGGGAACTCCAGGCGGGGAGGAGGGAGGAGGGAGGACCAGGCAGCCAGTTCCCCCGATCACCACCAGTGCCGCTCGGCGGGGACGCCGTGTCCTGCCCTGTGCTACAGTGCAGACCAAGGACCATTTACACAGCCCTTCTCCGGAGGCCCCTCCTCTACGTCTCATCTGAAATGCACAGGAGCCTGGGGTCCGGGGTGGCCGGTGTCCCTGGTGGGCCTCTTATCACATCCCCTGCGGTTTGCACAAAGTGGAGGCAGAGGGCTGGGGTCGGGGAAGAAGTGAGCGGCCTCTGGCTGGGACGGGGGCGGCTCCCCTCCCCGGTCTATCCAAATTCCTTTCCCCAAGTCTCCTGGGACCCAAAACACTCCCTCACTTGGATCTTGGCAGGCGCACAGGGCAGGATCCTCCTGGCTGACTCCCTGCCCAGCCCAGCCTGCCCCTCCGCTGGGAACACGAGGACCAAGCTGCCATTCCCTGAACAGCTCCTGGGCTTTGAGCACCATTCTGCCTTCTTTCTCCTGCAACAAGTGGATTCAAAGCCCCCGGAAGGCAGGGGCTTCCCAGGCTGAGCCTGCTCTGATGGGTACACAGCCCGCGAGAATGGCCAGCCTCCTTCTCTGGCACCTACCCTCGGGACAGCCTTCACACAGCAAAGCCAGCGTGCCTGTCCTGGCCCGTCCTGCAGACGGCCGCGTGGCACCGGGGGCTGGGCCGCACAAGCGCACAACTAGATCTTCCCAGGAGATACACCGAACCCCGCCAACCTCCCTTCCTGCAGAGCTGCCTCTTAGCGGGGGTTGAGCCCCCGGCCCCACGTATGCCCCACCGCGCCCCACCCCCTGCAGCGGTCCCTGTGGGCCTGGCACTGGCGTGGCCCCTGCCCGGGCACACACAGCTCAGGACGACGGGGAAGCTAAACCCAAAGCACACATCGTCCGCGCCCGTGAGGGCGACTCCCTCCACCACCGCGAGCTGCAGGCCAGCAGCTCACACAGCTCTATGCAGTCTGAGGTCCTGCTTTCAGCACACGCACACGCACGTGTGCACGGCCACACACACACACACACACACACACACACTATACACATGTATATGTACCGTTTCTCGGCAAAAGAAGTATTGACATCAGATGTAAGCTCCCTTAACTGAAGAAAGGCCCCCCAACCCTCCCCAACCCCCAATCCTGTCAGTTCCCCCAAGGAAAAAAAAAAAGAATTTAAAAGTATTTTTGTCATCCGCAGCGTCCCGGTTTGCTCTCAGCTGTGGTTAAACATTTCCCAATACTGTGCAGCTGGACAGAATACCCCTCCAGCAAGGCCCGAGTCTTCTCAGCTGGATTGTATCACGTCTGGAAAAGGACAAGACCTCTAGTGAGTGCCCACAGGGGGACAGCCATGCCACCAGTCTCGCCAGGGCTGTCCCCCTCTCACCACGTCCGCACAGATGTGCCCAGGCCTGAGCCTGGGGTCAGGGTCGCCCTCGACACGTTCATAGGTTGCTCCTGTTGGGTCAGAGCTGCCCCCCACCCCCACCCCCACTGGGGGCCAGCGCAGCACCGAACGCCGTGACCGCATGCATCAGGCATCTGCTGGTCTTGGTCTCCTCTCCTTTCCTGTCCTCATGTTGTTGGGGCCCATTTGCCAGGAGCGGGTGTCTGAGGTCTAAGGGAACCTTCATCTGGACTGAAGTTATAGCCCCTACCCCAACCAGGACCCTCCCCGGGTGCTGGAATTGGGGTCCTGGCGGTAGCTGGGGCACTAGGAAGTCCCCCTCAGCTCAGAAGACCCTGTTCTCATCCCTGGCTCTTTGCAGATGGCTCCACCCCAGGGCTGCCTGCTTCTGTTGACCCTCGAGGGTTGACGAGGTCTGGTTTGAGCATCTAAGCGTGGTCCTGGGCTTACCTGCATCAGAATCACCTTGGATGCTTGTTTAACAATGTATTTTCCTGGACCCCGCTCCGGAGCCACTGAATCAGAACTGCTGGGGCTGAGACCAGGGGTGCGCAGTTTAGCAAGCATCCCAGGTGAGTCTAATGAAGGCTAAGGCTTATTTATGAGCCTTTGTCACAGATATCGGATCTGAGGTTTTGGTCCCTAGAATCATCAGCTGCAAACAAGCTTGTCCACACAAGGCATGTTGCAGAGACTGGAAGGTGGATTATAAAAAGGAGAAGGTGATGAGCTGTAGAAGCCCAAACCCAAAACGACACATGGTGTCACTGCAGGGGCGCCATTCACACTGCAGTCCACGTGAATGGTACCACCTGGGTCGTGCAGTGTGCAACGCACACGGCTGTACCCAGCGGTTCTGCCAGACCTCTGGCCTGTCGATGCTACCAGGACATTGCACACCCCTAACATCCTGTGTGGGATGGTCACTGGCCAGGCAGTCTACACGGCTGTCCTCACAGACAGCCTCACCGTGTGTCAGCTGGACTGAAGGATGCTTCTGCATCCCTGGGGAGCACCGCCTGGCTCCTTTCTCTGGGACTGGCTGAGGCGGTGGCAGGGGTCCTGGGGTCACCCCCTGCCCTGGATGGGCCGACTCTTACCTGCAAGCCGAACTTGCTTGGGCAGCCTCTTCTTAGAATCGGGAGGTGAAGTTCCTGAGGCTGTTGGCCCCAACTAAGGTTCCCAGCATGTTCCTATCGAAACCTTGCTGTGGAGGAGAAACAACAGCTATATGAAACATCACAGGACGGACCAGTGTGGGCGTCCACGCGGTCAGAGGCTGCCCCCAAGCGTCCTCGAGCTTGCGCGAAGCTCTCCGGACACACTCTGCACGTGTGTCGGGGCTAAAGCTGGCCTGATTAAACGCGTGATGAGCATGAGGTCACTGACACTCACGAGTTAGTGAGATGGGTCTGGCCTTCCGCACAATGGAACATCCTACTCGACATCACAGAAATCTGAATCAAGGTGTGAGGGTTTAGCTAGGGCTTGTCACTCTAGAAACAGAGCAGCCACCGAAATCAGATTAGAAAAATTGTTTGTCTCTTCCTCTGACTGGCCCCGCTTTTTAAAAAAATAAATCCCGACAAGAGCTCTTGGCAGGGAGGTCATGCCCGGCGGGGCGGAAGGGTCATGGGCTCTGTCTACCTGTGTGTTCTGCCAACTCCAGCCTTACCAGCCCCAAGTGCATGCCGAGCAGAGACTGAATCTTACTCCTGTATGTCTCATAGCAGACAGCAGGTGCTCAATAAATGCTCTGGAGTGACTGAGGGCGGCCCTTGAGAAGGGGCGCCTGGCTCCAGCCCTGGCCTCTGAGAGCCTCGTCAGCGCTCACTGACCGGTGGGGACACAGGGGTCCAAGGCAGGCGGTTCAAAGTCCTGGTCCCACCTGGTCTGGGCACGGGTCACGTGATCATCCCCCACCACCCCCCGTCCCCTGCAGGTTTGCAGGCTCTCTCCTGCCAAGCTTGGCGGGATGTGGTGGAGGTCCCAGGAGAGGCGAGTCCTGGGTCCCAGCCCCTCTGTCCTCCAACTGGCCGGGTCACGGCCAACTCCGGGGCCCCATCTCCCTGGTCTGCAGGAGGGACCAAGCCCATGGCGGCCTCACTGGGGATGCAACAGCCCCGTGAAGGTGGATGAGCACCAAAGCACCCGCCCAGTCCCTTTGCGGCTGTGGTCAAAGCTGGCTCCAACTGCGTGGCCCAGGAGAGCCTAACGAGGGGACTCTGTGTGTCCCGGGCGGGTGCCGCCTCCGTACCTGGGTGAGCCCAACCCTCGGGCCACCTTGGAGCAGCTGGAAGAAGCGCTCCCTGGTCCTCTCACCCGCCTCCCCTCCACTAGGCCTTCCTGGCAGCTGTCACGTGGCCAAGCCCACCTGCCCAAAAGAGCAGGACAAGGGCCACCACCGGCAGTGGCTTCACACGGCCCCGGCCACCTTTGACCACGGTGGCTCCACGGCCCCGTCCGTCTCCCCACTGCGCTGGAGGAAGAGCCGTCCTCCTCCTGCCCAGGGGACTGTCCTCCCACCCCCTCCCCCGCCTGGTCAGTCAGTTCCTGACCCTCCAAGACCCTGTCCCCACCCCCTGCCCCCGGCCTTCCTCCTCCTCCTTCACTTTCCCTGCAGAAATGTCATTAAACAGGCGGCTTTTTACCCATTCTTTTGTCTCCCTGCCCTCTGGCCAAACTGAGGTGATCAGGTCCCCTCCCAGCCCCCCGCCCTCCCCCTGCGTGGGCCCCATGGGGTTCCCCTTCCCCCCTTTGACAGCTGTGCCCTAGAGTCACCAGAGACTTCTGGATCCCCAGATCCAGGCCCTTCCTCTTCCCGTCTCCTTATGCATCAGGAGCCCCGGGAACCGCGGCCTGCCCCCCGCCAGCGATTCCTCCTCCCTCCCTGCCCCCTCTCCCCTCGGCCTCCAGGGAGGGTCTTCTCCCTGCTTCCGCCTTTGTCCCCCAGGACTCTTCTGCAGATGTGCTGCTCGTGCCCGTGGCTTCTCCCACGTGGACACGCAGCCGTCTGCACACAGCCCGGCCTCTCTCCCCAGGCCCCGCACGCGGACCCCAGACTCCGCCTCTCCATCAGGGCTCCCCTCCCGCGTCCCTCAAGAGCCCCTGAGCCTCCCCCCTTCCCTGGCGGAGCCGTTTCTAGACGTCACCGCAGGGTCTCCAGCCGCAAGCCCGACCCGCCTGCTTCTTCCGCCCCTGCCTTCACGTCCACCCTCACCGCTGCTGACACCTCGGTCTACAGAGCGGCTGCCCCCGAGACGGGACAGGAGGTCGGTCGGCATGAAGGGCTCCTCCAGACCTGGACCCGACCGCGCGGCTGGGGAGGGGGGAGGTGTTGGGGCCAGAGGGGCAAGGTTGCCACCGGACAAATCCAGCAGCCTGGTCTCGTGTCCACTCCGCCCTGCAGTGCATGGAGGGAGCCTTCCTAGGGCTGGTTTCAGCATGTAACCCTCTCCTCCAAACCCTCAAGGGCTCCCCAGCGCCAAAAGCAAACCTTTCGTCTAAACTTGATGGGGTCTCGCCAGGCAGCCCAAACCCGCCTTCCCAGCCGGAGCGCACATGTGCCCCAGGTGCGTGATGGGCCTTTGGTCCGCCTGCTTTCCAGGTCGTTCCCAGAAGACCCCCCACCCTCACGCCTCTGAGGCACTTCCTGGATCTCCTGTCCTCCACCCCCTCAGCGCCTCCGCAGGCCCTGGGCTGAGATGTGTCAGCGCCTGGATCCCAGTCACCGAGGGGCCGGCCTCCCCCATCCTGAGCCACGCGGACCCGAGTCAGTGCCGGGAAGGAGCAGGAAAGCCTCGCCGGCAGGGGTGGCAGGGGTGGGCCCTTACCTGTCTGAGGACCCCCTGCAGTTCCCTGATGGACCACATGTCGGCCAGGAGGAGTCGGGCGGCCTCTGCAGCCTTGGGGGAGGCACTGCACGGGGGGGAAGTTCATCAGGGGTGAGACTCCATCAACTTGAGGATGAACGAACACCCCCTTCCGTCCCCTCCTCACCTCCTCGTGGGGCGGCCTCTGGGTGCCCGAGAGCGCAGCCCCACGGGGGGTCACTCTATACAGCGGGCACAACCCCGGGCCCCTGCCCACCTAGAGGTACCCGGGACTGTCTTTGGGGCCCCGGTCCCACCCCCTGGCCTTGTCCTCGGAGGAGAGGGGTCCGTGGAGCAGACGCAGTTCCCGAACGGCTGGGTCTGCCGCTCGGTGCCTCCCGCTGGCCCACGAGGACACAGTGTCCCTCGGCCCCCTGGCCGGGAAGTGTGCTGCCCGAGGCCTGGACGCTGGAGCTCAGCTTCTGGACTGCCCTCCTGGTCAGCCTCCCCGCACCGCACGGCCCCCCGGCACCACTCGGCCTGCTCAGGCGGCAGCACTGCTACCCCGCGGGGCCGGGGAGGGCACGGAGGGGGCCCCCACCCTGCCCACCTGCTGCGACACAGGTTGATGACGTTGCTGATCATGCTGCTGGAGAAGTGCTGCTTGGCCATCCCCGGCAGCGACGTCATCAGGTTCCTCACGGTGTAGCAGGTCGAGGACAGGATGTCCTCTGAGTTGCTGGTGTGGCCGGTGTGGCTGGTGAGGAGTCTGGTCACCTCTGGGAACACTTGGTTCCCTGGGAGAGAAAGGAGGGGAGGGCGCGGGGCCAGGTGACCCAGGGCTCCCGTGGGGCCCCAGGCCTGGCGGCTCCGACTCGGGGCTTGGGACCGTACGGGACCTCGCACACCTGCGCCCCATCCTCAGGTGACCTGCCCCGTCCCATGCCCGAGCCTCTCTTGGGCCAGCTCCGCCCCCCACCCCAGGGAGCGGTCAGAGGGTAACCTATCGGTGGGCTCTGGAAAGCGGGGGTCCCTCTCGAGGGGGTGGGGGCTGGCCTGAGCCACGCGGCGCTCACCCATCACCCGGTGCAGCGCGGGGTGGCGGGACATGTTGCTCAGGAGGGAAGCTCCGGACCGCACCACGTCTGAGTTGCCCGACTGCAGGAGGTTGGCGATGTGAGGCAAGCCCTTCTCCTTCAGCCCGATCAGCTGGCTCGTGCCACTGGACATCTGAGAGAAGGCACGGACGACTGAGGCCTCGGCTGGGCTCCCCAGGCCGCCCGGCAGGCCGGAGAGGGCCAGTTACCCCAAACCGAGAGACCCCAGAACTTTCTCTCTTCCGTGTTGGAAGCAGAGACAGACACATGTTTGCTCCCAGCTGGGTGACTGCAAGAACAAAGCCCCAGGCAGACATGCACCTGCACCTTACCCGGGGCAGCCTGGAGCCCAGGGAAGGAGGGAAGTCTCCGGCCCGCCTCGTTCACGGTGGGAGGGGCCCCAGAATCGACGTCCCCAGTGCCTGGCCCAGAGCCTACACATGCCAGACCCTTGACTCAGGCAGGCCCCGGTACATGGGGACGCGGGGAGCCGAGCCCGGACTGCGGGTGGAGGGACAGGCGCGGGCGGGGGCGCTCACCAGCCCCTTGCTGGCGGTCAGGTTCTGCAGGGCGCCGGCGCAGGCCTCCAGGGTGGCGTCCTTCTTGCTTTTGCCCATGAGGCTCAGGTAGGTGCGGATGGCGTTCGAGTGGTACAGCCAGCTGCTGCCCTTGGGGGTGGGCTCTTCCTCAGGAAGGGGGCAGTCGTAGTTGTTCTGGGGACAAGAAGCAAGTCGAGAGGGGCCGAACCCACGCATTCTGCTCCCCCAGCCTCAGGGTCATGGTTCCCAGATGAGGAAGCGCCCGCTGCCCCCTCCTCTGTGCACTGCAGCTGCTCCCCGGTGGGCGAGGGGCAACTGTGCCCTCTGCCGTCTCCACGGAGCACAGAGCATCCTCGGTGCCCCGGCCAGCTCTGCCCCCACCCAGCTATGAGGCTGCTGTGGGTCTCACACCCTGACGCCTCCACCCCTCCCAGAGTCACAGCCTGAACTTGACCCTCCCTGGGCCAACAACGGTGGTCCAGGGCCTGGCTTCCACCGCCGGCACAGTGATGGCAGCCACCCTCCCTCCGCAGCATCCCTCTGCTTCTGGGTAGACCTGGGGGGCTCAGGAGGCGGTGGGAGCCAGGCTGCCCCCCAATCTTCAGGGGTGAGATGAAGAGGGGGAGACTTGACTAGTCACACAGCAAGGGAGACGAGGCCTGCAAACGGGGCTGGAGCTTTTGGCCTCTGGGGGTCTGAGCAGCTCCTACATCCAGAGCACACACCCCCCCAGTGTCGTAAGATGCCAAGGTCGGGCAGGGGTCTATCCCCGGGGACTGGTCTCAGGCTCCAGCAGCGTGGGGTGCACGAGGCAGTGGGATCCGGGGGACGCAGCGGGAGCAGACAGACAGACGCACGGACAGACACACACGCTCACCATCATCCTGTTGCTCCTGTTGCTGAAGCAGCCGGTGGAGGCCTCCTCGGTGTAGGCATTGCGGGCGTTGTGCTCCAGCTGGCGGTAGCGGGTGGGCACCTCGGTGTCCAGGCGGTAGCAGAGGTTGTGCAGGGTGCACATGCAATCCTCCACAGACTGGGGGCCGAGCAGAGACGGCGCTGAGCCTCTGCTCGGCCCCCGAACGCCTGGCTCAGTCCCTGCTGCTACAATCCCTCCAACGAGAGGGCGGGCCCCTCGGGCTGCCCTGGGCCAGCGCAGACCCCGCCACGGTCCAAGACGTTCCCAGTGGCAGCTGCTCCCAGATCTTTGCCGCTTTCCTTCCGTTAACCCTCCCGGCTCGGGGGTGAAGCAGCAGATCTGCCCTCTTAACGTTCGGCCCTGCTGAGGTTTGGGAGCCCCTGACTTCCAGGGCCCGGGGTCACCCAGGTGGAGGGGGTGTCCCATCCAGAGCAGAGCACGGTGCTGCTGGGGTCAGCCTGAGCAGTCAAGTGACAGGCTGTCTCCTGAAGCCGCTGTCACTTCCAGGGGAGGTCGTAGGAGACAAAATCCCTCCCCAGAGAAACCGCGTGCAGGACCCCGGGGCCGTGACGCCCGGCCAGCCCCCTGGGGACTGCTCGCCAGTCTCCGTCCTGCTGTGCGGAAGGACCTCAGCCTCCAGTTTACCTTCCTGCCCTGATTTCCCCTTTCTGTCTGTCTGGGCAGGTGTCCAGAGTCCTGGGGGGTGGGAGGGTGGCTCTACCAGGGCCTTTGGGGGTGGCAGCGGATGCTCACAGAGAGCTTGCCTTGAGCCAGGAGCTCTCTTCATGTTTTGCTTATTAACTGGGTCTCTAAAACAACCCCCAAGGTAGATACGATGTGAACTGAGGAACAGAGAGATGAGGGAAGTGTCACAGTCACAAGGCCTCTAAGTGCGGGAGAGGACCTGCCCCTGTAACCACTGCTCGGGCGCCACCCGCCAAGGAAGGGTCGGGGTGCTCAGCATCCAGACGTCCCCTCTGCTGGCCAGGCTCTTGGTCCCTTCCGGCCACCAGGCCACGCCTTAAAGGCTCCCAGGAGTGCAGACCTGCCCTGTGGAATCTGGGAGAGAAAAGTACCAGGACCTGGAGTCCCAGGCCGCCCTCACTGATTGGAGACAGAGAGGAGTCTAGGTTCAGGGGTGCCACCTGGGGGCGGCGCTCACCTTGTCGTCATAGCAGCCGGCCGCCACGCATTTCTGGATATAGGCCATGAGGGAGTCAATGAGACCCGTGTAGTTGCGCATGGCCTGGCGCCCCGAGTCCGCGGAGCTCAGGTTCCTGTGGAGGACATGGGGCGGGTGGAGAGGGGTGGGGGGGGACAGGTGGGAGAGGAGGAGATGCAGGGGGGAGGGGAGGGGGGGAGAAGAGGGAAGGAACAGGCGGGAAACAGAAATGAGGACCAAGGAAGGAAAGAGAAGTCGCTCAGCCAATCCTGCTCAGTCCTGGCTGAGGCTGGGAAGGGGTCTCACTGGAGCTCGGCTCTTTCCACCCTTCTTGCCCACCTGGTCCCCAGGCCCGTAACTTTTCTGTGTCCAGGGCTCCGGTGCTGCTGGCAGCCCAGGCATACACCCTGCCCTCGTGGCACTTGTTGGGCAGGGGACTGGGCGTCCCTCCCCGTGGAAGCCGTGCTCCGCCCCCCGCCGTGGGCTCTCTCCCACCCGGGCAGTCTGGGCCCCTCTGCCTGGTGCAGGTGGGGTGTGACCGCTGCCACCCCACAAAGTCCTCGAGCACCCCGGCTTTGCCTCTGCCTAGCCTCTCTGCTCCCCAGAGGCTGCCGCCAGAGGCGGGGAGGGAGGAGCCCAAGCCAAGTGTACCCCTGTTCTGGGGCTCCCAGGAGCTGGGGAAGACGAACCCCGGCAGAGTGAGGTGTGACCCTTCGGGGGGTCTGCTCCACAGTTCCACCTCCATACTGCCCACCCCCCTAGAAGCAGCACGCCTAGGTCCCTCCGCCAACAGCCTCCAGGGCCTTTGCCACACCCTGGGGCAGAACTCAGGGAACTCTGGGCAGAGCAGTGCCACCTTCACGCCGAGGAATACGGCAGATGCTGTTCGCACCCCGGCCGGGAGCCCATCAGCAGACCTGTGTCTAAAAATGCTCTTCAGGACAGCACAAGAAAGGCACATTTTAGGGGCTTCCCTGGTGGCGCAGTGGTTGAGAGTCCGCCTGCCGATGCAGGGGACACGGGTTCGTGCCCCGGTCCAGGGAAGATCCCACATGCCGCGGAGCGGCTGGGCCCGCGAGCCATGACCGCTGAGCCTGCGCGTCCGGAGCCTGTGCTCCGCAACGGGAGAGGCCACAGCAGTGAGAGGCCCGCGTACAGCAAAAAAAAAAAAAAGAAAGGCACATTTTGTGGGGTGGAAGAAGGGGAAACAGCTGAGCCAGTTCAGCTCTTCAGATCCAAGCATTTCCACTCAGATTCCTAAGGAAGACCCCCTCAGCAGAGGTGCTGGGGTCCTGAGCCTCCATCAGGCCCAGGGAAGCTGGGACGCAGCCACGTCTGGGAGTTGGCCCAGGAGGCCAGGCTGGTGTCGGCCCCCTGCCCCGCTGAGCCTGGGCTGAGCCGGGCTGCGCTCCCCGCCCTCACCTCAGGCAGCCGGTGGCGTTGAAGAAGACCTCAGCGTCCACGGCTTCCCGGGGCACGTTGCTGTTGCCGTCGCACCAGCCGGAGAACGGGATGATGACCCGGTCAGCCAGGACGGGCAGGGCCTCCGAGACCAGCTCCTCCTTTAGCTCGTCGGTGGAGGACAGGTTCCAGAGCAGCCCTGGGGGTGGGGACCGCCAGGGTCAGGAAGACCAGGGACCCAGTGCCACCCCTGGCTGGACACCACCTCCCGGACGGGCCTCTGTCATCTGAGCATCCCGTGAGCCCACCTGCCCACGTCTCAACTAGACGGCAGGCTCTTGAGGGCAGAGCGTCTAGAATTCTCTGTGCAGGTCAAAGTTACACGTAGGGAAGCTGATCAAAACACGTCTGACTCATCAGTGTTTTCTGATACAAATGCTAGCCCTCAGAATCTTCTCACCGTCTCTGTTTTCCACCCAAAAGTCAGCCCAGAGACTCTTACTGTTGCTCTGTATGTGGTCCCATCTTCCCCGTCCCACTCAAGGTCTCCTCTGTGACTTCTGTGCCCTGTGTCCCCACCCTGAGCGCTTGCTGGCACAAGCCTTGGATACAGGCGCTGAAGACCTGTTGCCCTGCTCTCTCCCCTTCACCTGCAAATCCCAGGGTCTGCTGAGTACGGGTCCTGCCTGGACACCAACGCTCCACCCCCGCCCTCTATCCCTCACACATAGATGGTGGATGGACGGATGGATAGAGGGACACAATACCCAGGGTCACCAGCTGGACACGACCCACCTGGCCAGCACTGGTCCCATGGGACTCCTGGGGTGTCAGCCTGAGGCCGCCCACGCCCCACCCTGTCCTGGGCTGTGGCCGCCCCAGCGCCTCCCAGCCGCCCCACTCTCTGTGGCCGGGCTCCCCACCAGTCAGCTGCTTCTGGATCTCCGTGCAGCTGGTCTTCCTCAGGAGGCTGACGGCCTCGCGGATGCCACCCTGCCTCTGAGTCTCCAGCTTGTTCGTGGTGTTACGGAACACCAGGTTGCGCAGGGCCCCGGCCGCGGCCTGCTGCACGTTCTGGTTGGGGCTGCGGAGAAGGTCCACCAGCTTGCAGATGCCGCCCAGCTGGTACACCTGCGGGACAGGGCGCCCAGCGCCGGGCAGGACAGTGAGGCCGGGCTGACGACCCTCCACTTGGAGCAGCTTCACCCCGGCCGAAACACCCAGGGCGGCCGAAATAAACACGCAGCGCAGAGGGAGGGTGACCGGCCAGACGCGGAGCAAAGGCAGGACTTAGCCACCAGCTCTCTCGCACCCTAGCTGGGACTCCCTGAGGCCCTCCTCCCCAGCCCTGCTCTCCACCTCGGGAGCCTGGTGTGAGGACCAGACGGGAACACGCATGGAAACACACTTCAGAGCCCTAAGGCGGGGAGACCCCCGTGGAAACGCCTCCTCATACAGCAGGAACTGGATGCAGACAGACCCTGCCCACTCTAGGAAATGCATTCACGGGACTGCACCCTTGGGCTGACAGTGGAGGACTTGATGAGTCCTTCCTGCCAGCCACGCTTAGAGGCACAGACAGCCCTGTTCTCCACCACAGAAGCCTGGTGAGAGAGGATGGCACCACGGAGGGACAGAGACAGAGACAGAGACAGAAACCGAGAAAGAGAGAGAGAAACAGAGAGACAGAGACAGAGAGAAAGAGAAACAGAGACAGAGAGAAAGACAAAGAGACAGAAACAAAGACATAGAGAGACACAGGCAGAGAGAGACATAGAGACAGAGACAGACGAGAGACCGAAACAGAGAGAGGGGTAGGGGGAGGAAGCTGAAGTGGAAGAAGACGTCCCTCCTTGGTGGAATCTGGGCAGGGGTCTCTTTGGAACCCGTGGCCGTCACCAAGTGTCTCTTCCACGACCAACAGAGGAAACATGGCCGAGTGGCGTCCCCTCCACCAGGGGCTGTGCTCCCACAGAGGGTTAAGATGCCCGTTCTGATCTCGGGCAGTGCCAGGCCCACTCCTGGCCGCAGGCAGCTGGGCTGGGGGGAGAAGGAGCCAACGGCAAATCCCGCCACCAGCTCAAGTGCAGGGTCAGGCTGCCCCGCCCAGGCCCTGCCCAGGCCACTTACCTGCTGCTTGGCAGACTCATTCTGGAAGCAGGTGTGCTGGATGTAATAGGCCCCGATGGCCTGGCACTTCTTGTCCTGGGAGCTCAGGTACTGCACGGCCTTGGGGATGGTCAGCCCGACGCACTCAATGTCCTCGCTGCAGATCCTGTGGGGACGGGCAGTGTGGGGTGTGGGAGGGTTACGGGGGCTTGGAATCCCCCTTGCATGCCCGAGAGCCAGAATGAGGCAGCCCCAGGCCCCGCTGTGGACAGCTCCTCCAGAGGAGGGGGAAGGCTCACCCCACCGTGAACACTTGCTGGGACGAGGCCCTGTCATGGGTTCATGTCCAAGCAGCAAGTTACCTCTGCCCTGAGAAAAAGCTCCGCTCTATTCCTGAGGGGAAGCTCTCCACCCACTCTGCCATCTCTCATGTCTGTGCCTGGTACTGGGAACATGGAAGAGAATGGCTGGGGGCCTGTCCATTTATCCATGCCCTGCCATCTTCCTTCCCTCCCTCCATCATCCATCCATCTTCCCTCCATCCACATATCCATTTATCCATCCATCTATCAATTTATCCATCTTCTCTCCATCCATCCATTACCCATTTATCTAGGCATCTACCCATCCCTCCATCCATCCATCCATCTTCCTTCCCTCCTTCCCTCCATCCCTCCATCACCCATCCATCCATCCATCCATCATCCACCCATCTTCTCTCCATTCATCCATCCGTCCATCCACCCACCCACCCACTCATCCACGCATCCATCTCTCTCTCCTCCCTTCATTTCTAAGTCTAGCTAATTCTTCTAACACAACAATTCTCACACCTACTCCTTCTTCCATCCTCATGGCCACTGCCTTCCTTCTGACCACGGTCACTCTCACTGGGACTGCAGTGAGACCCCCGCAGCTGGTGTCTTCTCCGAGCACTCCCACCCAAAATGTTACACCCCTTTCCCAGATGAGCAGTCTTAAAGCTCTGTTCACTGTGTTGTCCCCATCAGCAGCTTCTCATACTGCAAGTTCAAGTTCAAACTGCTTAAACTGATATCCAAGGGCACGTGTCAGGTCGAACCACACTAAATGGCCGATAATCAGCTTTTCTGAGCCACAAAACTAGAACAATCATGTTCTAACCTAATAGTCTGGCTCTGCTGTGTCCTGCACACTCTCTAGCCCTAACGTGGGTCTGCTCCAGCAAGACTGCTCTCTGCACTGTGCCCTGATCAGGGCTCAGGGGCGTCTCTATCCCTTCCCCTCACCACCCCCGTGACCCACTGAAGACCCACTGTCTTCCCAGGGAAAGGAAACCTCTCTTCCAGGACCCACACCAGCTCCCAGGGTGCTGACTACAGGCTGCCTCCCCAGCTGCCCGTGTCCTGGGTCCCACAAGACAGCGGGGACAGCTCCTTCCTGGCACCCAGCCCTCCCCCCCTAGAAATCTTCCCAGCATTTCTAGAGGGAGAAACACTCCTCATGGGTACCAGCCTCATGCCTTTCTGTAGCGGGTGCCCGACTCCGTTTCTGGAAGGATCACCCATGGGGCAGAGCTCCCCAGTCTCCCCCATCCTGAGAGATTGTCGCCCAGAATCTGCCAGTCGAACGTCACCTCCAAATGGCCTGTCACTCACGCCCTCCATGGCTCACCTGACCCTGTCCTCTTGGGGCCTCCAGTCTGGGGCAATGAGCCAGGGCCAGGCGCTGCCCTGTCCATGGAGAGAGGCTTCTTAGTTCTCTGGAGCATCCTAAATACCCCTGACGGCCTTTGAGTAGCCAGGAGAGGGCCGGCTTTATAACGGTTCTGCTTATGATCGGGACAGCGTGGCGAGTAGGGGAGGGCACAGGGTGTGGCCTCGGCTGTGTGGTCTTGGGCGAGCTACCTAATGTCTCTGTGCCTGTTTCTCCTCAGGTTCTAGCCTGGAAGGGCTCTGAGGGTGAGAGATGAAGATTGCAAGGCTCGTGGGCTCCATGGCAGGGGGTTAATCCTGCAGCTGCAGGATAGCCCTGGGCTGTCGTTCTCTTCATGGCTGTCTCCCCGCTCTGACCACAGACCACACACGCTCAGTGAATGTCAAATACATGAATAAAGGACCACTCAGTGGTGACAGAGGACAGCTCCGAGGTCCATGGGGCTCTGAGCCCTGGAGGGCAGGGGCCTCAAGACCCTCGAGACACCGCGGCCATCCCCAAGCCACCCTGTGCCCAGGGCTCTCTATAGGACTCCCACTCCATCTCCTGCATTCCCACCCCTGGCACTAGATCTTACCAGTTTTATGTCTTTTGCCCTGTAAGATGGACCCGGCTCCTTCCCATTGCTGACCCCAGGGCACATGCCTTTGCTATTTCACAATGTGGGGAGAGGTTTACACACCCAAGCCCAGGGATTCTCAAACCCTGGCAGGGTCTCCGTCTCCTGCAGGCTGGTAACGCACACACCGCGGGCCCTTCCCAGGGTTTCTGAGCTGGAGGTCTGGGAGGGCCTGACAGTAGTGTTTCTCACAAGTTCCCCGGTGATGCTGAGGCTACTGGCCAGAGGAGCACACTTTGAGAACTGCTGGCCCAGCTAGCTTCTGATTCTCCTCTGCTTGTTCATTACCTGTGACCCTTGAAAACTCACACACTCGACAGGTTTGTTCAGTGTCTCCAGGCTGAGAACCTCCCGGGCTAACGGTCTGTCTCCCATGCCCCACACGCGCCCCCGCCCCGCCGAGTGACACTCACTTGGAGCTGGCCCTTGAGTGGCTGAAGGACTGGTCCTTGGTGCAGCAGCTGGGGTGGACGCACACGGGGTCCTGCTTGGAGCTACAGGGGGGCGGGCATACCGGGTACTTCTTGACCCCCTTCTGGCCGCTGCAGATGCTGTAGAGGCTGTAGCGGTTCTGGGCGGTCTTGCAGCCCTTGCCGCCCAGCGTGCCCTTGCGCAGGGTGCCGCGGGGGTCGCAGTAGAGGTCGGGCTCGCTGCGGCTGGCCTTGATCTTCTGCATGAAGCAGATGTCGCTGCCGGCGCCAGGGGGATTGCAGCTGCTGCGGGGGTACTGCCGGCCCCAGCTCCCCATCTGGCTGTAGGAGCTGAAGCGCCTGTTGCCTGCCTCCCGCTTAAGGGTCCCATTGTAGATCTGGCCAGAGAAGGGGAGAGAGGCTCAGCCGAGGGTCCCAACCCGGGATCCTGGGTCCAGCCGGCCTCGGGATTCAGCCCCCGGCTGCCCCCGTGATGATGCTCAGAGAATCCCGGGACGTCTGGTGTGGAGGGAACCTTGGTCAGCATCTCAGACTACTTTTCAAACTGCAGGCTGTGACCCATTATGGATTATGAAATCAATTTAGCAGACTGTGACCATCTTTTTTTTTTTAAATGGGATTGAATAATATACACTGGAATAAAAAATATCAGAGTGCAGTGCAGGTAGAAAGGACTGGGCTATCATGTAAAATGTACTTCATACTGTGCGTTGTAGCCAAAAAAGTTTGACAGCCACTGATCCGGTCCCAGTGGGCCCGGTCCAGGAAGGCAGTCAGAGGTCCAGGGAGGAGAGGGGGCCTTCCTACAGAGGGCAGGGCAACAGTGGGACTTGAACGCAAGCCCCCAGGCCCTCGCCCTGCCGCCCCGTGCACTTCCCAGACACCAGCAGCTCCTGATCGCCTTGGCCGCCTGTACTCCGCACGGGGAAATTTCTCCTACTCTGGCCAGAACTTCTTTCCACTGTTATTTCTCTGCTAAACTCCCCATCTTTGCCTCCTGTCTGCCAAGCCAAGAAGCAAATGGCAAGAGGCATTCTAGGGGGACCCCTCGAAGGCCAGAGGGGGAAAATATACTGCTCCCTGGGCCTCCTGCACCCATGGAGGCCAGCCCGGGGCTGCAGCAGGGGTGCAGGGCGGCCTCCTAGGCTGTGCCATCAGGCTGGCAGCAGGGGAGAGGTGGGCAAGGCTCAATCCAGCAGGAAACTTATAATAATGAGGCACCCCCAGGGCTCTGTGTGAGCCCAGCTGGGGAGTCAGGTGCCCTGGGAAGAGCCTGCAAAGCCGGAGACTTGGTGGGGGCGAAGCCCTCACAGGGCCGTCCAAGGAGCTTTCCCAGGAGCTCACGGGCGGTGGGTCTGCCTGCTCTGACTTGTCCCGAGACTAGAGGATCAACATGCAGCCTGAGAAAATGTCTCCGCACAGGTGCTGACCTGGGACTCAGCTTTGCCAGGATGAGCTGGGGCCAGTCCAGCAGCCCAGAGCCTGCCCGCCCCACCCCGTGAGTGAGCGTGTGTGTGCGCGTGTGCATGTGTGTGCATGTATGTGCGCGTGTGTGCATGTACGTGTATGTGTGCATGTGTGTGTGTGTGTGTGTAAGTGCCCACACACAGGGGAGTCGCCGGGCGGCTGGGAACTCCCCTCCACTCCAGATCTAGCCACTGGCCCTTGGCCGGGCCCCGTCCCTCTCTGCAGGGAAAGCCTTTGGAGCAGGAGACCACCTGTGGGTCACCTTCCATCAGCAGTGACACCCAGCGCTCAGAAGCCACCCACTGTCAACCTTGGCCAAGGTGCTCTGGTCAGCTCCACCCACGCGGGCAGCTATGCACTCAGGCGGGCAAGGCATTCACCCCCAAACTGGGTCAAGCCAGCCAACTCCAAAGGGAACTGGTGTGTGGGGCAGGGTGGGCACAAAGGGACAAGAAGAGGTAGAGACCAGCGGGGTGGCCGCCATCTGGTCATCCTCAGTGGGCAGCCTGCATGGCACACGAGAAACACGAGAAACACGCAACTAGGCCTCCAGGCCTCAGGCTGGCGGCCACACCCCACCCTCCTCTGGGGAAGGAAGATGACACGGCGCCGTGGAGGGAAAGCTGGGCCCCCCTGGTCCTCAGTGATGACACTCCTGGTCGTCACCCCAGACTGTGACGCCAGAGGCCACACGCTTCCCTGGCCCAAACCCAGCGCACATGCCGTCCTGCTGACAAAGCTCAGGGCTTGCTCTCCTGCCCTGGCCAGGGGTCGGGGGGCGCTGCCCACAGGGGCCGGGGTGTCGGCTGTGCTGCGGGAGGGCAGGTATGGGGGGAGGCAGAGGCCCCGCGGGGCAGCATTTCTCAGCCACAGCCGCATCGTGCACCCCACCTGGTTCCTGTGGCACGGCCTGCTGGCGGGCTGGCGGTGGCCAAGCCAGCTGTGGACAACTCTCCCGCCCTCAGGACCTTTGCTGTCACTTTGACAAGCGTGAGCAAGGGCTCCTCTCGGCCGGGCACCATCCCCTCCTAGCGCACAGGGGGCCTGGGCTCCCCTCCAAGGCGCAGACAAGCCCTCCCAGAGCAGGCAGCCCGTGGCCTAGCTTACGCCTGTGCCCTTTGCCCCTTTTCTTCTATCCGCCTGAAATGACAGGGGCATTGTGGGCTCGGTGGGCTGAGACTTCTGCAGCAGAGGGAGTCTCGGGGGCCAAGAACACAGACTCAGGAGCCAGATGGCCTGGGCTGAGCTCCGCCCATGTCAACTGCCCGATAAGCGGCCCTGGGCTTGTGCGTCTTGGTTTCTTCATTGGTAAAGTGGCATCATTGTGCCTGGTGTGCAGGGCCGTTGGGAGAATTCGGTGCACGGATGTTTGAGAGGCGCTTAGCACAGAGCATGATGTAAGTGTCCCTCTGACGCTCAGACTGGGGACAGGGTGGCTGCCTCTGGGTCTTGCCGAAGGAGCTGCCGGGTGGGCACAGGAAGGGGGAGGAATCCAGGCAGCCAGGACGGCCTGGGAAAGGGGTGCACGCTGGCTTCCTGGGCCCAGGCTGCTCTCACCCCATGGCCACAGAACAGCCTCCATGGGTTTCAGAAAAACAGAGGAGACTGGTCCACCCAGATGGGTGGCTTTATGAAGAAACGGCCTGGTGTTTCTTCACATGGGCGATGTCGGCCTTCAGGCCAGACAATTCTGTGTGGGGTATAGGATGCCCCAAGCAATGTGGGAGGTCTGGTGCCCTGGCCCCCAGGCCCTAAATACCAGTAACACCTCACAGCCACTCTGACCAGTGAGAACACCCCACACGCTTCCAAACGCTGCCTTGTGGATCCTGAGCAGCCGCCGGACTAGACCAGGGAGAAAGGCAGCACGGGATGGTGCTGGCCAGGCCGGGACCCACTCCCACGCTCAGAGAGTCATCTGCTGGCAGCATCCTCTGCTGTGGCAACAAAGGACAGTCTCACACACTCACTCACACTCACACTCACACACACACACACACACACGCACCCTGTGGTCTGGTCATCTCATGCTTCCTTGGGAAACTCTGGCCTCGGGTGGGATGGCCCATGGATCAAAACATGCCAGAGGCTAGACATTTAATTTCCCGGGAGCACAGCTGACCCCTCAGCCAGAGAGCAGGCTGGGCCGGGCAGCCTCAGGGACGCCTGGGCAGTGTGTCCAGAGAGATACATTTCAGCACCTGGAACCATCCAGGGAGCCTCCCGGAGCCCCGCCCTGCTCTGCTAGTGACTTTGGTCTTATAACCCATTTTCTCTCCCTCTCCCCTTCCTTTGTGGAAAAGGGGGATTTTGCCGCCCACTGAGTGCCCTCACCCCGCCCTGGGCCCTCAATGTAATCTCTCTTTCTATCCCTCCCGAAGTCAGCAAGCTCGCAGAGGCCAACCCTCTCATTTGCAGGCAAGGAAGCCGGTCCTACAGGGCGACTGGGCCAAAGTAAAGCAACAGAAGCCCAGGACCCAGGGCCTCAAAGCACTGAGTGCGGGCGGCCCCCCACGAGGCCCACTCGGTCTGCAGCAGCCAGGGGCGCGCCAGGCGGGCCCGGATGAAAAGAGGGTCTGTGTCTGCTGATGAGCCCTTTCTGAAACCAAGCTTCACCAGGCAGGCAGGGCTGGACAAACCTGTTCTGGGCGGACACGCCCAGACCCTCCTGCCCAGGTGCGCTCAGAGTCACGTCCAATGCCCTCCCGTGAGAGCCAGCGCGTGGGCCACTTCACGGGGTCCTCACCCTCGTGGCCCAGGGAGGGGGCTCCTGAGAAAGGATCCGGATTACAGATGCCTCAGGGACAGACCCTATCGGCCATTTCCCTGCACCTGCCACCCCACTCAGCACCCAGCCGGGCCCCCGGCGCAGCAGGCAGACAGCAAGCCTCCCTCCCCCTGGGGGTGCGGTTGAGATGGCACCGCAGCAGGGGGTCTTCCCACGCTGCGTGGTGGCCCCGGGGGGTCTGGAGGGCACAGGTCCCCTCCCAGCAAGGGCTCCCGGGGGGGGAAACTTAGGGCCCAGGGTGTGGGGGGCTCCCCTGGGCATGGGGCAGCTGCTTGCTCGGCAGTTTGCATCAGCGTGGTAACCACCGGCCTGAGTCACCAAAGGTGGGACCTTGGCCGGGGGGAGTGCCGGTCCTCGCACCCCCCCGGGCACCGCTCCCTCTCTGGCTAGGAGCAGGGGTCCCGCCCTGGGCCGGCCCTCCCCTCCTCCCCTGGCACGCGGCTTTGTGCGGAGCGTGGAGGACAGACGGAGCAGCCCCTCGGCTCGGAGGCCCTGCCGTGTGGGCCCGGAGGAGGCTCTGTGGGCACCCCGGCCAGGCCGTCCCTCAGGGCGGGGGGAGCTGCCCCCGACAGTCCGTCACCCGCACCCAGTGACCAGCAGTGCCCACCCGGGGGGACCCCGGCTTGCGAACTGGACAACACTGATGGAGGCCCGGCTCCCAGGCTCAGGGGAGGCACCACAGAAATCTGAAACTGAAATTCAATGCCGGGGGCTGGGCATCTTTTATCACCTGAATGTTTTTAATATGAAAAAGAAGAAAGTTTTGACGTTCATTCTGAGAGTAGAGGTTTCACCAGGGAGCTGGTAAATAACGGCACATCCCTTATAACCTTGTAGGGTCAGGACTGAACTCCCAGCGACCAGGGCAGGAGTAAGAACTGTCGTGGGTAATTCAGAAAAGTTTTCTGAAGTATCTGGACCGTGAAGCCCAAGTAGAAAAGCGCCTATGACGCTCCAGGCTGTAGCCTGTGGGTCTTTTACGGAGGTGCTGCTCTCTCTAGGGACAGAGGTCACAACTCTGGGGAAAGAAGCCACCTGACCTCCTGGGCTCCAGGCTCCAGGCTCCAAGTCTGCCTCTCAGGCCGGGGGCAAGGGTCAGGCCCACCGTGGCTCCTGCTGCTACTGGCGACGGGGCGGGAACGGGGGGCACAAAGTGCGTTTGTGTGCCCCAGCACCTTGCCGAGAGCTGGTCTCCGTGACGTGATGTCTGAAAAAACAACGGTGCCAGTTCCAGCACCCAGCTGCTCCAGCATCCAGCACCCAGTTCCAGCATCCAGCACCCAGCACCCAGCTCCCAGCACCCAGCACCCAGCTCCAGCACCCAGCTCTGCCTTCACATCCTGCTCCCTGTTTCATCACTAAACTGTGGGAGAAACTACTTCCTGAAACTCTGTTCTTGGACCTCTCCCCCTGCACACCTGAGACGTGGGCTTTTCTCAGCTCCTGACCCGCCAGGATGGGTTTGTGCGACAAGGACCTCAGGTTTCCTTCGTGGAAACCTCAGGCTTCACTTTGGGAAGTACCCACTGGCAGGTGTCTGCCTTTCAGAGACAGCTTTCAACAGTCCCAAGAGGCAAAGGATGCCTGCACCTCGGCCACCTCTCTCGGGCTCAGAAGTGTCCGAGGCCCGGTCCTCCTGCCCCCCAGGAGCCCTGTGTTCTGTGGTCCCTTGGGAACCCAGAGGCCGACCCTTTCTTCCCCGTGATGGTTCATCCTGGGGAGGTGAGGGCCCCTCCAAGGTTCCCACGTGAAAGAACTCCCGGAACCTCGAGGAAGTGCCCGCTTCCTGAGGCAGCGGACCTGAGGGTCAGGGAGCTCCCACTGGGCCAGGCACCCCACCTTGTGCAGGGAGACTGGGGGTGCCCCTGAACTGCCACCCGAGCCCTGAGCCAGGAGGCACTTGCCAGCCATAAGAGGAGGGCCAGACGCTGCAAGACGGCAACATCCTGAGGAGCAGATTCTTCCTTGGCCAAAAAAGAGCTCCTTGGAGACTCCTTGGTGAGAAACCCACTCCCACTGAGGAGACAGCCAAAAATTTCACAGGAAGGAAGGGACGATTGGCTGGGCCCTCCAGGGCTTGGTGACACAGCCCCGACTGGAAGACGAGTCTGTGTGCATGTGCATACACACACACTCCACGTGCACACACACACACTCCACGTGCGCAAACACACACACTCCACGTGCACACCTGCCTGTGTGGGACACACACCACTTGGCTGGGGGTGGACTCAGGCGGGTAGGTCTTTGGAAGTGCCTTGAGCTTATCCTAAGAACCCCATAGCAGGCCTGGTACTTCACAGTTTGTAAAGAGCCCTCCCATTCATCCTCTTGCTGCAACCTCACAGCCTCCGTCCTCCGCCTAGCCGAGGAGGTACCAGGACAGGCAGCAGCGTCTGTATTCTGAGAGCACCTCTTAAGCTCGGAGAACTTGAGGCTAAGATGGGGTAGACCCTGAACCAGGACCCAGGCCTCCGACCTTCCCGGTGTTCGTCCTCCAGCCACTTGGCCACCAGAGTCTGGTGACATGAGTGAAGTCTAAATGGCCCAGAGCTTCTGCAGGACAGGCTCCACCACCACCTCGGGCTACTCGCTGGCCCATCACCTAGAAACCCCTCCCCAGAGCCCCAGACACAAGAGATGCCTGCTCCTCCTCTTTGGCTGATGGTGGGAAACGTTTAAGAAGAGTGCGGCTGAACGGCTGTGTGACACGTGATAAGGCTCTACTGCCCACAGAGCCCGGCTGGAAGGCCCTCTGTCCCGAGAGACGCCTACGGGCGAAGCGGCCTGTGATCACAGCAGGGCTGGCCAGGGTGGGGGGGTCTCGAGAGGGAGGGCATGGAGGAGTGAGTGCGGGCCCCCATGCCCTGCACCCATGCTTGTTCCTGGTGCACACAAGCTGCCCTGAGAGATCAGGACATCACGTCAAGACTGCTGACTGAGGCCGAGCCCGGAGTCTCCTGCAGTGAGCCGAGTCTTCTGAGCTTCTTGGGGATCTAGAAGCTGAGCCACCTCCCTCCCAGCCTCGGGGGCAGTCAGAGGGAGGAGAAGGGCCTGTCCCGAGGCCCCCAGCTCCCTCCAGGCCTCTGCCCATGGCACCTCGCCCTTCCCCCAGCTCTGTGGGCCTCCCAGAGCTGCTCAGGGCTGCAGGGAGATCGGGAGAGCCTGGGGCCTCCTGCCGACCCTCCCCAGGAGCAATTGATCCTGCAGGGCTTGGTGCCCAGCAGGCCCTGGGTTAGTACAGAGGGCCACAGACCTTGGCCGGAATCCTCATCTTTAAATGTTCCATTCAAGGGATTTCCCTGGTGGTCCAGTGGGTAAGGCTCTGCGCTCCCAATGCAGGGGGCCCAGGTTCCATCCCTGGCTGGGGAACTAGATCCCACATGTATGCTGCACCTAAGAGTTTGCATGCCACAACTAAAAAAAAAAAAACCAAGAAACATGCCACAACGAAGATCCAGCATGCCACCACTAAGACCTGGCATGGCCTAAATAAATAAATATTAAAAAAAAGAAAAAGAAAAGAAAATATCTAAATGCTCCATTCAAAAAGGCCTTCAGCTGGGCACATGGCAGTCACCGGTGAGGGGAGGGGGCGCCACCTGGTCACCCTTCTCCTTGGCCCTCGGCTCTTCCTGACCCGCTGGACCAGCTGTGGGAAAATTACCCTGCATGATGAGCTTACGACCCAGAACCCCCCCAAGTGTGGTCCAGGCTCCATCGGCAGTCGTGAGGTGACTTTAGGGCATTTAAGGGCACAGCCAGTACGTAGCGCTGAGGCTCACAGAAAATTCCTTCTCTTTCACTTTGATTACCGTGAGGAGAAGGTCCAGGTTGGTGCCAGGATGTGTCTTTAACATCTGCCAACCTCCCTTTCTGAGCAGAAAGAAAAAAAGCCTTACCCATTTGGAATTAAACAATGATTTGTTTTCATTCTATTTATTATTATTGATTCTAAATTATGGTAAGCCTTCTTTTATGGCAAAGGATACTTTTGTTTTTCTCTCAAGTTACTGATACAAAGTTTCTTCTCAAAATGAATGCACTGAAATTTAAAAGGTAGTTCATTAAAAATGAGTAAATAATAGTTGGTGTGATGATTTTGTAAAACCTCTGACAGCAGCGATCAGATGAAACTCTGTTGCCTGCAGTGGCCAGGGTCCCTTCCTGTGACAGTGTGACCAGGATCACTGGGCAGGGGTACCAGAGGTCGGGTTCTAGTCCTGGTTCTTCCCTGAGTGGCTGTGCAGCCTTGGGCAGTCACCTCACCTCTCTGAGCTTCTCCGTTTCCCCAACTAGAGCCAGCCTTGTAAGGCTTCTGACTTTCAGTGTCATTTCAGCCCCGCTGGAGTCACACTCGCCCTTCTCCCCAGCTTAGCTCAGAGCTTCGGAACAAACCCAGGAGGCTGTCTTCACCCCACTCCGGGCCACGCCCTTGTGCATGCAGGTGTGTGCGCGGAGTGCCCCCTGCTAGAGCCCCCAAAGCTGCGCCCCTCCCCAGCTGTGTCTCCACCTTCTCCCCCAACCCCCGCCCCAATGGATTTTCATTTTCAGCTAAGTTTGCTCTCCTGCGGCTGGAAGTCCTTGGTAGCGGCATGCCAGGGTGGGGCCCTGGTTGGGGGGCGGCTGAGCCCCACCCTAGGGAGGGGTGAGGTCCTCATCCACCTATGGGAAAGGCTGCTGCATTTGTCAGCGGAGCCCGGTGACAAAAGGCAGCTGCAATCAAAACAGAGGCACTGGAGGACCTGCCCAGGGCTTTGTTTTGGCGGCCTCCTTCAGGGCCCCTCCTCCCTCCGGGCTCTGGAGCCCTTGCCGCTCGCCCGCCGGGCAGGAGACAAGGTCCTGACCCTTCCTCCTCCTCCTCGTGTCCCCCAACAGCCCACGCGGAGCTGACTGGGCTCTGGACCCACTTCTGCCCTCTACTGGTGAGGGACCTCCCGGGCAAGCCCCCGCACTTCTCTGTAGCCTGACTTCCCTGTTGATAAAATCGGAATAACAGGAACCAGTTCACCCGTCCAGATCTCACAAAGGTGGAAGGATCAGGTCGGGAAGTGGAAACAGGATTACCTTGTATACGTTCAAACCGCTCCATAATTCAAGGGATTCTGAGGATTGGACTTCCTCCCACCGACAGCCCCCCAAACATGAAGGTGGTGGTCCTGGCAAAGCCGGCACTTGCCTGCTAACCCAGCACCCCAGGGCTCCGTCCCCAAACCTCCAGGACCCTGGGGACCAGGGCTGGTGCTAGGGAAGAAGGCTGGGTGGTCACCTGGTCCCACCCGCCGATGACAGACCAGGAGACTGAGGCCCGGAGAGGGTTAAGGAGCTCATGCTGCAAACCCCTGCGTTTCATCACACCCTCTCTCACACTGGTGTCTCGTCTGTTAGTTGTTGTTGTTTCCTTTTAAATAAATTTCTTTCTTTATTTTTGGCTGCGTTGGGTCTTTGTTGCTGCGCGCAGGCTTTCTCTAGTTGCGGCGAGCAGGGGCTACGCTTCACTGCGGTGCACGTGCTTCTCATTGCTGTGGCTTCTCTTGTTGCGGAGCACGGGCTCTAGGCATGCGGGCTTCAGTACTTGCGCCTCGTAGGCTCAGTAGTTGCGGCTCGCGGGCTCTAGAGCGCAGGCTCAGCAGTTGCGGCGCACGGGCTTAGTTGCTCCATGGCATGTGGGATCTTTCTGGACCAGGGCTCGAACCCATGTCCCCTGCATTGGCAGGCGGATTCTTAACCACTGCGCCACCAGGGAAGTCCCCTGTTAGTTGTTTTTAACTAGAGTGTTAGGGCTTTAAAGTCTTGTTGGCTCAGACGATTAGTTCTTGTCAGGAGTTTAAAAAAAAAAAAAAAAGGCAAAACTAAAACTCACTAATTTTCTTCTGGAGCGAAATAAAGAAGTTTGCAATTGCCCTTGATTCTTCAAATCTTCCCTCTAAAGTTTCAGCGGCTCTACTGTGACATGTGTGTGAGAAGGAAGGTGAGAACAAAGGCAGATCACAGGGGAGCCTCCTTCTTGGGGAAAGACGCTGACCGGAAGTGACAGGTGGATTAAAGCCAAAGGAAGACGTAAAACCAGGCTCGGTCCTCCCTCAGAGGAGGGGGAACTCCTTCCCGAGCCCATCTGGGAGGGGCCCCTGCAGACTGTCCAGGGCTGGCAAAGCCCAATGCTCCCACCCACCAACCACACAGTGGTCACACTGAGTCCCCTGCACGGACACATCTCTCTGGACATTGCGACCAAGTGCCTGCCTCCCTTCCCCACAAGGGTCCACCAACTGGGACAGTGACAGGTGACTGTCTTCTCCTGGGCCTGGCCTCTGGAGCTGCCTTTGTCGGAGCGATGCCTGTGCCTTGTGAGCACTCACAAAGGACGGCCCGGGGGCTATGGTCCCAGCTCCCTGCCTGCAGCCCGTCCTGGGACTCCGCTTGCATTGATCTGTGGGCCGGGTCCTCTCCCTTCACAGGCGTGGTGCCGACTTCTCTCCCCCCAGGGAGGACACACAACACAGGACGCCAGAGCCGAGGAGCCAGTCTGACGGTGCACCTGGGGCCCGGCAGGGATGCAGGGCCAGCAGCGGTCGCTGGGCAGTGCTGGGGAGCCCCACGCCCAGGCCAGTGGCCTTCCCTCCACCTCACCCCTGGCCTCTAAAGAGTCCCTGTCCCCCCAGATCTGAGCCAGGAAGAGCAGCCTCTCCGAGAGGCTAGAGTCAGCCCTCGGTGAAAAGCAGCCCAGAAGGAGGCTCCGGCCCGGGGGCAGCAGGATCGTCCGGCACAGAAAGCAGGGCTACCCTATACACATGGTCACTCCAAGAGACACCCTGACGTGGGCGTATGAGTTTGAACAGAGGGGATGTCTCCAGCCTCAGTGATGCCCAGCCGGGCGCTGCTCCTACAGGGAGGGAGCCCGGGGGGGGGCGGGGGGCCGGCCCGCGGCCCCCACTCCCTCGCCTCCTCCTCTCTCGGACAAATTCTGTCCCTCGGCAGCAGCATCCTCGCTGGGTGAGAGCCTGGGGGCCGCGGGGCTGGGTGGGGGTGAGTCACTGCTGGCAGGGGGACGCCGGGCTGGCAGGCACGAGGATCACTCCCTCCTCGCGGGGCAGGATCTCGCGTCCCCTCCATCTTTCTCTCCCCAGACTTTCCAAACAGACCAGGCCCGGCAGGCACCGCCAGAGAACCCAGCTGAGAGAGGGGAGCAGGGCAGGAGGCGGGGCGGCCCGCCTCCCCTCTGTAAAGCTAAAGGCAATGAGGGACTCCCAGCTCTCCATCCTGCTGCAAGGGCTAATTACCTGCCGTTTCCCCGGGGCCTGGAGGTGCCCAGATGAAAGCGGGGAGGTCATGCGGAAGCCCTCACCCACCTGCAGGCCCCGGAGACCACCGTGAGCCCCAGGCTGTGGGTCCCGCCGCCGTCCAGAGGAAGCTCTCGAGCCGCACAGCACCCTGAAAAGTCGGGGCTGAAGGAGTCCTTGGCTAGGTCTAGTCTAACAGCCTTGCTCCGTGGATGAGAAAAGGTCTCAGGACGTGGAGACCCCCCAGGTCCTTCCCCCCCGCTTGCAGCAGCCAAGCTGAGCCCAGAATCCAGGCCTCCTACCCGATCGGGCGTGTCCTGTCTGCAGCCCCGACTGCCCTATGAGATAGGAATTCTCACCTATTTCAGAGATGGGCAAGCAGCTGAGGTTAAGAATTTGCTGAGGGTCATCCAACCAGCTTGAGGGCCCAGGGCTGGTCCCTCCACACCACCTGCCATGGGAGGGGTCTGTGTTTATTGGGACCTTTCTCTGCTTCAAGGGCTAGAGTCCTGCTGTTTTCTCTCCGGCAGCCCCTCGGCCTTGGGCCCTGCCGCCTGCAGACCCTGCACACACGTGGCTCACCAGAGCCTGGGTTCCCACGCCCCACGGAGCTGGGCACAGCCTCAGCCCTCTCATCTACAGAAGAGGGCCACCCAGGTGTCTCTGGGTCTGGGGTGGGCAGGACCAGTCCCCCTCAGGGAGAGGGTCCCCAGCACGTGGTCCAGGAGACCCTGTCGTGATGGGATCATCAAATACTGACACATCAGTTAAGCAAGTACAGCTGAGAAGAGGCTGGGAGGAAGATTTGCTAGCAAGTCCTGGATTTTTTTTTTAATAATTTTTTTTTTGGCCTCCCCGTGCGGCATGCAGGATCTCAGTTCCCCGACTAGGGATTGAACCCGTGCCCCCCGCAGTGGCAGCTCGGAATCCTAACCACTGGACCACAAGGAAATTCCCTTAACCCTGGATTAAAGTAGAGAAATGGGGTCAGTGACCAGGATGAAGGCAGAATTTCCTCTGGCCATTCTCCTGGGGAGTCTTGGCCTGCCCCCGCCCCGAGCGCTGGGCTGGTGTAACTGAGCACGGCGAAGGGATTCAGCACGATGCCCCCACGGGATACCCTGGCCCAGACCGCCTGGCAGCTGCTGCACGCATGGGATCGGCTCCCGGCAAGACGCTCTCGGCCCGTCCATAACCAAAGCACATTTCACTCCATGTGACGCCCAGAGGGACGTAAGCGCTCTAGATGTGCTTCTCGATTTGTAAATAGGAAAACCATTTGGGGCTGGAGGCGGTAGAAAAGGAGACCCTCCTCTTAATCCAGAACCTTCCCTGGAAGCTGAAATGTCCACCTGCCACAACTTCATCCAGGACAAACCCACGTGACAGAAGCCCATGTTCAGCTTTGGAACGGAAGGGCTGTGCCTTCAGTGCTCCCTGCCCCCTCCTCCCTCAACCTGCTGTCAGCCGACCCAGGGGACGTGGTCAAAGTGCCCCGTACAAGGACCTCAGGGGGGCCGTCAGCCTCCCTTTGCTCCCCTAAAGTAATCCTGCCTGGGTCCCCAACCTAGGAGAGGGGCACTTAGGGAGTCTTGTTTTTATTACAGGGAATGAGTGGAAATACACCCTGACCTGGGGAACGCCAGATCCAGCAAATAAAAAGGCAGGACACCCAGTTACATTTGAATATCAGGTAAACAACAAATAACATTGTAGGATCAGTATGTCGCAAATATTGCTTTTCTTTATGTTTTACTTGGTAGCCCACCCTGACCCCCACAGCTGAGTGGCTCCAGCTTGAGTCTAGGAAGGAAAAAGGGGCCCCTGCCCCACATCTCTTGTGTGAGGCTGACTCATCAAGGAAAGAGGAGGCTTGGCTGGGGGACGGAAGGGAGGAAGTGAAGGGATCTGGACTCATGCGTCTGTTCCAAGCCCCCAGAACATGCTATCGTGTTAAAATATTGAGACTGAAAAAAAAAAACAAAACGCCAGAAAACATCCCATAAAATGACCAACAAAAGAGCGCAAGTGTCTGGAGCGATGAAAGGAAACTCCATCAGGTTAGGAGTTAGGAGGCCAGGGGTCTCGTGTGCTCTCCCGTTAACCAGCCGTGTGACCCGTCCTTGCTGGGCCTGAGTGTCCTCAACTATGAAATGCCAACCTTGCTGGTCTCTAATAGTCCCCGAGTCTGGTTCTGAGAGCTGGGACAGGAGAGCTGAGTCTGCTCATCTGAGAAACGGGGCTGGACGTGCCCCACCCTTGGCCCCAGCGCCCCTGCTCCTCCCTGGGCCTCTGGGCTCCAGGGATGCTGACAAGCAGGTAAGGTCTCCGAGGACCAGGAGGCTGGAGCGGCCAAAAGAGAACAGAGAACGACTGGCCAACGACTTTCTCGGGACCGGTTCTTCTCTTCCTTAAGTCCCTTGATGCTTTTTGTGTGTCAGACTGACTTTGTTTCATTCTATTACAAGACCGTCTATATTCAATTTTCTTATCTTGTGATATAAGGGATCATAGACTATAGAGAGCATGATGAGATATATCTCATCTGCTTTTTTAAATTAGAAGACGATTGCTGAAATAGAATATAAGGTAAAATCATAAGGTAACACCACTGCTTTTTAGACATTTTTAGAACTTTCTTTGTGGAAGTGCCCACAGATCCTTTGCCTATTTAAATAAAATATACAGTCAGTGGTGACCAATCTTTGTTACTTGAAGTTGACTGGATATTTGAAACTGAAGACAAATCCGAGGAGTGAGGCTCTCAGAGGGCTTAATATCATTTCTGCTCAAACACAGGTCCTGACAACACGGAAATGGGGCTGGTTTTCTTAGATGGCCCCTAAAGTGGCAGTAACAACGATTATATTTTATAAAAACAAGTTTTTAGAGGCTCCAGACACACTTCCGGCAACGGCACTACAGCCGGAGTCCTCCGGCTCAGCGACCGACACCTGCGCTCGATGTGCCTGCGGTCCTCCCCGGGCAGGCGGAGGCTCCTCTGGGGAGGGTCCGCGTGTCCTGTTCCCGCCCCCTGCCCTCTGCGCTGGTTTCTTGGGAGCGGGGGCACTGAACTCCCCTGGCTCAGCTATGCCATCCCTGGGAAAATCCCATGGCACCTCTATTGCCTTGCCCCCTGCCCCCCTTCCCCTAAGTCCTGACTAGCGGTTCTGCCATCATGGCTGACGTGCTCGGCTCCAGCATCAATCCTCCCACCCATCCCCCTCCCTCCACCAAATCCCCGTGTCCCACAGCCCCTCCTGAGCTAAGCGAGCTGGGACGCGCCCAGGCAGCTCCTGACTGAGTCACTCTGAAATCCCGCCGGCAGAGAGAAGGAGCGAGGAGGGCTGGGCCTTGGGGTTCGGGAAAGGAAGGAATTCTCACCGGGCGTCAGAAAACAGCCACAGGGAGGGCGTAAGGGCAGCTGGGAGCTGGTGAGGATCGAGTTAATGGACCAGAAGCAGTGCTCAACCCAGCTGCACACAGGTTCTCCCAAGAAGGCCCTCAGAACGAGTTCCCTGCAGGCCCTGGTTACACATCTCCACATGTAATAACCCCTCACTGCCCATCTGATGACACGTCCCGGTTCATTTAACACGTCAACCCCTGAGTGGAGGTGAAGCACGCGCAGATGAGAACACCGATACCCAGAGAAATCAGAGCTTGATCTAAAGTCACAGAGCCAGAGAGCAGCAGTTCCCAGGGCGGGAACCCAAGCGCCAAGTTCTGAGTGGGCAACGCAACGTCGTAAAGACACATAACATCTGCGCAGTCAGCATGATTACTCATCTGACTGCTGGTCCCATCCTGGGACCTGCCCTCCTTGGGTCTCTCCTAATCCTTTTCACGGCATTACGAAGTCATCTTCTCAGATTCTGCCTGGTCATCAGTCTTTCTGTCAAAGCCCTTTACTCACATCTATGTCTGGTCTGCCAGCCTACTGGGCTCAGTCAACTGTATTTATCAGTTATCAGCACTGAGGGTATCAACTGACATCAAGAATCAGGAAAAAGGGAGGGAAATAAATTCACAGCAAACCTAGTTAGACCTGTACCATGCAAGAGAGACAAAAATCCTCCCAAATCAGCCCCAGTAAGAACGCGGGTAGGAAGGAATCAAGCGGATGGCAAAGAACACCTAACTCAGAAACCTCCCACCTCCCTCTTGCCCGGGCCCCCGACACCTGTGCACAATGTGGACTCAAAGCAAAAGCTGCTAAAACCTGAGGCCCAAGCAGACGGAGCCCAGAGTCCCATGGAGAAGCAGTCTTTATCCCCAGCTGCACAGGCCTGAAGGGCCTCACAGAAGAATTTCCAGAACAATACAGGCTAATGTTGAAATGAGCAAAACTAAAGGAAAGTCACAGAATTGGCAGACTGGGAGAAAACCTGGGTGTCACCTAGCCCAACACCCCAGATTGTGGAGTAGGAGAAAACTCCTGCGTGGGCTTGTATGGCTGAACCAGGGCACCTGCCTTGGGGCTTGGTGGAGAGTTAGGGCTAAAGAGATATTTGTTCAGTAATGGGTGGATGGGCATGGCGGGATGAGATCACACAGAAACACAGTGACAGGGCCAGGATTAAAGGATCTAGGATAATCTCTACTCATGCTAATTTTTTAAAAAAATTCTTAAGAATGATTATAATAAGGTTTTTTTCTTTTTCTTTTTTTTGCGGTACGCGGGCCTCTCACTGTTGCGGCCTCTCCCGTTGCGGAGCACAGGCTTCGTGCGCGCAGGCTCAGCGGCCATGGCTCACGGGCCCAGCCGCTCCGCGGCATGTGGGATCCTCCCGGACCGGGGCACGAACCCGTGTCTCCTACATCGGCAGGCGGACTCTCAACCACTGCTCCACCAGGGAAGCCCAATCAGGTTTTTTTTTTAATGCACATTATTTCGTTTAGTCCTGACAACAATCCCCAGAGGTAGATTTTGTTATATCCATTTTACATGTAGGGGAACTGAGACCCAGAGGTAGAAGAATCTCGCCCAAGGTCACATGCTCAGCAGTAACACAGCTAGAATCTGAACGTGGGTTTGTCCAACTTACAAACTCAAGCCACATTCCCCCGTGGGCACACATCCTTGGTCATCAGCACATACTGAGGAGAGGGTCCCTTCGGGATTTTTCTAGAGACATCTAATCTATACATGACTGGACCATAAGAATTCAAACTTCTTTCAAATCTATGATCAAATCAGATATATTGGGAAATGGACTTTTTTTAAATATGATGTTTTCTTTATGCTTTTTCTAAAATGTTCTCATCTGAGACATTCAGAAATATCCAGTCAGACAGGAGGCTGCTGTAAGAGCCACGTGTGAAATGATGGCCAAGCAGACGGACCCGGCCAGAGCTGGGGGGCCTCCCCTCGGGGACCCTTCCCACCCCGCATCACTGTCTCGGCAACCAGGACACGCCTTCTCCTCCACAAAGCCTGAACCCACGCCCTGCGGGAAGCAGCTCCTTACCGGATAGCCCCACGAGCCGTTCCCCGCCAGGAACTTCGCGTAGTAGCTGGTCCGGCCGGTGGTCCCGCAGCTGTTGTAATTGTCGGCCAGGCCATCGTACATGGAACCTTTAGGACAAAGGCAGCGGTTAGGCCATTCGCTCCCCACAGCCCTCCTGCCCACGGCGTCCCCTCTGCATCTGGTGCCCTGCGGCCCTCGGAGGAGACCAGGGCTGAGGCCTTGGAGGAGGAGGACGGGGAACCGGCCTTCTGCTCGTCTTCCCCCTCTCTCCACCCGCCCCTCCACAGCCAGATGGCTGCAGGGTCAGCTCCGAGGGCCTCGGCCGACCCCTTCCTGGGGGTCTACCCCCGTGGCCGGGGGTGGGCTGACACCCACAGGTCACGAGTTGGCCTGGAGGGCCTCAGACCCCCGTCGGCCCGGTCCAGGGAATCACAACTCCGAGTGCCACAAGGACGGCCTTCCCACTCATGGACGACAGCCCGGAGCTCCACATGCAGCTCCAGAGCCTCAGGGCCGCAGGGCAGCTCCAGAGGGTCCGGGGCCAACGCCACGCGGGACTCTGGTCCCCGAGCCCAGCTTTCCGCCCCCTCCTGCATCTCCCAGGTGCCCCAGCTGCTGCAGGGGGAGCGGCCACCAACCTCAAAGGCCCGGTGAGGATTAATTAACTGTTTTCCGAGTGCTTGGGGCCCACAGATGACAGGCTCCCGGGAGGACACAGTGTCATCACAATTATTAAGGGTAAAGTGGCTTTGGATTTCAGAAGGCAGCCTGGACGCTAGGCTCGTTCACCGGATGGCTGGGAACCCGAAAGGACAGCCCAGTTCTGCCTGCTGTCCTGCTGCCCTTGAAGCGTGGCTGACAGTGACCTGCCCGGGGCTTTGCTCACACCGTGTCCCGTGCCGAGGCTGCCTTCCTTCCTCGGCCACAGCCACTGAATCGCAACCGTCTGTAAACCCAAGTTAAAAACGTGCAACCGGGCCCCGCCCAAGAGGCTGTCCTGCTGTCCGTACCCCAGGTCACATCCTGCCTGGTGCCCCATTTCCTAGACTAGGAGCCATGGCCCCATGGCCTGGGCATCCGGAGCAAGGGTGGTCCTACATTCTTACTAAGCGATGGCCCCTGGGGAAAGTCGATCCAGGGAGAGGGGGTTGACCCCAGCATCAGGGGAAGGGTCCGGCCGGGATCCCACTTGGCTCAATTCACCCCTCCCCATCGGCTGTGCCCCCTCAGATTCCCAAGCCTTTGGGGGTGGGCGCTGCAGCATCTGAGCTGGGGGGAGAAGACAGAGCAGAGGGGCAGCTTTGGGTTGTGGCCGATGTCCCTGCCTGGTGCCACCTCCTGTGACCCCCAACAGCTCACAGGAGGGGCAGTGCCCCTGATTCTCCATGCCCCCCATCATGGAGGATCAACTGGCCACGGGGGCTGCCAGCTGTGGCAGAGACCCCCTGCCCTGGGCGCCTAGTGGTGTTGGAATTGGTCCTGGCTCTGGCATTTGGGCAAGGCACTTGCCTTCTCTGGGCCTCGGCTTCCTCTTCTATAGAAAGAGGGGTGTGGCCTCTCTGTACCTCAAGGTCGCGTGGTTGTGTGATTATAGTGACTTGTGCCTGACGCCATTCAGAGAAGCCTGACCTCTCTTCTCTAGAAACAGGGCTCAGCAAGGAGGAAGTCTGGGCATCAAAGGCTACATCACCACCTCCTTTGCTGCCCGGCTCAGGGTCCCCCAGAGGTGTCCCCACCCCAGAAAGCCCCAGGCCCAGGCCTGGCTCCAGAAGGGACGCCCCTGAGGCTCTGAATTACTCCAAGCTCCCTGCTGTATGCAGGGAGCTCGTGCCTCTTCCTTTCTCCAGAAGCTCTGGAAAAGCTGCCTTCGTCAGGAGGGTCTGGAGGCAACCTCATGGGCGTGGACCCCCAGAACTCGCTCTCACCGAGAAAAGGGGCCGCAGCCAGGAACCCCGGTGGCCGACAGCCAGCGTCCCGTCCTTCTCCCCTCCGTCCAGCCCACTCCTGACATCCCTTCCAGGGCAGGGCAGGGCAGGGTTCACTTGGGCAGGGATTTCTCACTCAAGGGCAAGCGTGGGTCAGCCAGCTGCTTTGGATGGAAAATCTGGGGTGGTGACAGACACAGAGTTCTGGGAGAGGCGTCCCCAGGAGGCTCCGTGGAGGGCAGGCTCCCACGGAGCCTCCGCCCTGCTCGGGAAGGAGTCTGTCAGCAGTGATGTCACTCGCCCTCTTGGTCATCAGGTGAAGCATGTCCTCCCCGACACCCTGCACCTGCCTGCCTCCCTCTCATTCTCCTCTGTGTGACAGGTGGGGAGTTCTCTGCTGTGGAGGCAGATGACCTCTGGAGTACCCTATCATCCCAAGGCCAGTCCCTGTGACCCAGGGGGGACTGTGGTGATGACAGGTGTGGGTTGTAACTCTCACTTCTGGTTGGGCCAAGGCCTCCAGGCCCTTCCAGGCAACTCCTGAAGGCATCTCCCCAAGATCACCTGCAACTGGGGGTCAAACTACCTGACTCCCACCGTGAGCTGCTTGGCTTGGCCTCCTTGTGAGAATGTGGCTGCCATCACACCAGCCAGCACTGCTTCTCTGGCAGGAGGCAGCTGCCCTTGGGCCGAGGCTTCGAGGGTGGGGAGTCCAGAGACCTTACACACTTGCAGTCACACCTTGCAGTGTGCCAGATACCCGAAGGGGTTCAGGCGGGAGGCACGTCATTTGTGAGACTGTTGCTCCCACAGCAGAAGCGAGCGCTCCCTCTCCTGACCCTGGGGGGTCTCTGGTTGGGAAGTACCACCCTCTGAAAGTCAAGTTCAGGAGGAAGAACATGGAGCTTCTCACTGAGAGTGATGGGACAGCTCTGACGGCCTGCACTTCTCCACTGTCCCCTTGACCTCTCTGGATGTCACTTCTAGGAAGCCTTTCCTGATGACCCCCACCTGGTCCCCGTGCCCCAGGCTGCTTGTCCTCTCAGTGCAGGGTACGGTGAGGTACGGTCCCCCTGCCCAGCTCTGGTGCCTTGAGGCTCAGTGTCCCCATAACCGCAGCAGGGGACTGGGGTCCTTGCCTCCACTCAACCAGGTCCCCCTCCCATCCAAAGAGGTCCCTCAAGGGTAGGTGAACCGGGGAGAGACTGGAGCCAGAACGCCCAAGGCTATATTCTCAGGGAGGATTCTTGGTCCAGGGGTGGGAAGGGAGGGGGGGTCCCAGCACCAGCTTGCCCCACAGTCACCCCACCTCCCGGGGAGCACTGCACCCGCTGTCGTCGCTGGAAGGGCCCATGGGCCTGTCCGTGTGGCCCAACTGTGTGTCTGCCTCGAGGCATCTGCCCTCCCTCAGAAGCCTGGGGTCAGAGAGCAAAGGTCTGCCTTCCCTGTGGACCAGCATCGCCAGCCGCTCCCTTCGCTGCAAGCCTCACTGAGGGTCACTGCTCCGGGTGACAAGCCATCTCAGAAAACCCATCCTGCCCACGGCAGCACCCCGGCGCCCCTTCCCTTCGGCCTTGCACGGCGGCCTGAATCTCCCTGTGTCACTGGGCAGCCCTTTGTCAGGACCCCCGGGATTCCTTCCCCCCTGGGACGGGTGAGCCTTCGCAGGGATGACTCATCCTTCCACCCCCAAGCTTTCCATGGGTCACACCCGCCACGCCTGAAACATTCCTGCTTTCCTTCTCAGCCAAGCCTCTCCCTGGAGCCCAAACCCTGCACAAAACCAGCTCCTCCTGGAGAAGACCCACCTCCCACCTCCCACCCCGGCGCCCCAACTCTCCCTCGGAGCCGTGTCAGCACTCGGTCTACCCGCTCGACACACTCTGTGCTGTACATTCTGTGTGTGTGTCTGCTGGGGGCCTTCTCCACCCACCCCGACCCAGGACCAGACTCCACCTGGAGAAGGCCCTCGGGACCCTGGCCAGCCTGGCCGAAGGGCTGTCCCAGGGGCAGAGGTTGCCCGAAACGCCTCTCCCCACACCCCCGTCCCTGCTAGCCACAGGCCCTCACAGAAAGGGGTGTCTGTGAACCTGCCTCTCACAAGGCTCCTGCCTCTTCTAGCTGCTTCTGCACTTACACCTGTTCCTTAGCACGAAAAGCTTCAGAAAGGAAGCGCACTGTCTCTCGGCCTCAGAAACGCCTTTACTTCACCCCCTAAATCCCTCCCATCCAGGGCGCCCAGCAGGGCGAGGCCCACAGCAAGAGGAGTTTAAGTTAGACAATAAGAAGACCTGTCGGAAGAGGGCACAGAGATGTCTGGGCCCCCGGACCGTCCCGCAGCCCAGCTCCTGCCTCTCGAACAACGCAGGGGATGTTCTGCCCTCCACCCAGGCTGGCGGGGCGCTCGTGGACACGCCGCCCTGGCCTGGACGGGAGGAGTTCAGCCCAACCTCACCTGACACGCGGGCACAGTCGCTGCCCTTTTCTGGGCACGTGTACAGAACAGAAACACCAAAGCACACCGGGGTGTGTTCAACCCCAGCTCTGCTGGAATCCTGCTTCTCCTCCTCATGGCCTGTGTGTGGCCACCACTAAGCCTAAGTGTTGGACCGAGGGCAGAAGCATGCTGGGGCCTGGGCTCAGTCCCCCGAGGGGGGTCCAGGGTAAAACATCGTCACCAGCAACTGCCACACTAGATGTCCATCCCTGTGTGTGTGTGTGTAGAGGTGTGTGCCTGTGATGGGGGTGGTCCCCACAGTGGGTCTCTGTGTGAGGGAGGGTGAGGACGAGAACAAGGATTCTTGAACTTTGCTGCATATCAGAATAGCCTGGGAGCCTTTAAAAGTCCACATGCCCACGCTGTCCCCATACTAACTGAACCAGAACCTCTGGGGGCCGGACCCAGGCGCTTGCATTCTTTAAAATTCCCAGACTATTCCGATGTGTAATCACGCTTAAGAACAGTGCTTTGGGGGATATTTTTTGGTGATTTGATGCTTCCTGGAAGGAAACCGTGAGGGCCCTGTCTTGAGGGGAGGAGCTTTTTTGCAGCTGCAGACAGTTTGGGGAAACGGTCTGCAGAAGCAGTGAGTTATACATCTACTTCCAGTGAAACATCTGGAGATGATCTCACCCCACCTCTTACGGTTGCACAGACCCAGAGAGGGGCAGCCACTTGCCCGAGATCACACACCAGCTGGCAACAGATCAGAGAGAACTCAAGCCTCCTGACACCAGATGGACTCCTGCCGCTGCACAGGCTGCGAGGCGGGCTGTGTGTGAATGTGTGTGTGTGTGAGGACACGTGTGTGTGTGAGGACACGTGTGTGTGTGTGAGGACACGTGTGTGTGTGCACAGTGGTGGGTATACGTGTGCATACGTGCGTGCCTGTGTGATGTGTGCCTACAAAGAACCTCACATGAGGCTACCTTCCATGGAAACCAGTCCTCCATTTAGTTTTGTTCAAACATCACATAACTTCTACGGGGTCATACCCTATTGCAGAAGTAGCTCCCAGGGTTTTAAACCTGGAACAAGTGGCTTATTGATATTTACAATTCCGTGTGTGGGGAGAGGAATTTCTTTTGTTTTGTTTATTTGTTTTCTAATCTCTGTCAATGAGCTTAGCAAAGGAGCAGGATGGGGGGGGGAACACCCCGGAATACTCGGCATTTTTGCATGTGTTGTAACAGGCCGGTGGAAATTCTGGCTAAGCCCTCAGCTCCCAGAGGAGGCATTGTGAAGACATTAGAGCTGGTCCGCTTGAAGTTTAGCTAAGATGCTTCCCTGCTGGGGCAGCCTGAGCACAGACACCGCGTACTTCCTCCCGTCTCAGCTTTGGTCCCGAGGAAATAAGCCCAGAAGAGACACCTGTGCCCAGCCTGCGGCCAGGGCAGGACACCTTCCAGGAGAGTAGAGACAGCAGAACCTCCCTGGGTGGAGGATCACGCCGAGACACAGCCCCCCACGAATCCAGGGAGCTGGCCAGCGGGGCCCTAAGACGGGGTCTTGGCTCCCCTGGGCACAAGCCTGCCCCCAGGAGGGCCCCGGGGAGCAGGACACCTGCCCAGCGCACCCCACCCCCACCTCTGACCATCACAGGTGGGAAATGGTGCTTCTGAGAAGAGTGGAGACAGAACCCTCGGGCCCAAGGCTGACGCTGGCTCACGGGGCAGTGGGCAGAGCGCATGGGTTAGGACTCCTTGGAGTGATGTGCAGACGGCGGCTGGTTCCACCGAGGTGTGTGTGTGTGTGTGTGTGTGTGTGTGTGTGTGTGTGTGTGTGTGTGTGTGTGTGTGTGTGTGTGGCAGCTGTGGCTTCAGACTTGGATCAGAGGAGATTTGGGTTCAGCTTTAGGAAGAGATTCCAAGCGGAGTATAAGGGGCATGAATATGGCAGTGTCTCCTCTCGGGCCAGATGACAGTGCACCAGTCCCTCACCCCACGGTCCACCCCGCAGGGGCTCCCCGCCCGCCGCAAGGAGGTCATGTTTCCCAGCCCCGATCTCCGGCTGGGCAGCCACGTCCCCGGGTTCCTCCCGCTTCCCACGTGGTCTTACACCCGCTGCCCACGGGGATCCTCGGGAAGCGTGGGCAGCAATGCTCAGGGGCCCCATTCAGGAAAAGATGGGTGGGCAGGTCCCGAGCAGCCTCCTCCTGCAGGGTCTCCAGGCCCCAGAGAACCCCTCCCTAACCGGGGACTGCCTGACAGGGTAGGCCATGTGTCTGGGCCCGGGTTTTGGGGAGGGCACGGCAGAGACGGGTGTTCATGCCAGGCTTCTCCCATGCGGTCCCACACGCAGCCCTCGGCGGCTCAAGGCCCCTCCCTGACAGGATGGAAAGCAGCCCTACGGGCCGGCTCCAAACAAAAGACACTCCTACTGCCAGGATCTTGGGTGGCTGATTCCTGACTGTACTCTGTGGGCTACAGAGAGAGGCAGCTCCTCTGCGGGCAGTGGGGCACACCTGGCCTTCTTCAGGGCGGGGGGCCAGGAGAATCAAAGACCCCAGAGAAACCTGCTCTTCTCTCTCAGGCAACTGAAAGAGAATTCGAGTCTGTCCAGGGGGCGAAGGGGATGGCCTGGGGCGTGGTCCTTTCACAGCCGCCAATCACCCCTCCAGACACATGGAGTGAAACCAACAGGACAAAGAGGGACCAAAGCGGGGAGAGGCAGTCACAGAGCAAACCGGGGGACGCTTGGGTGGCGCTGTCGAAGAGACAAAGCCAGATAAACCAGAAACACCAGCTGCAGGTGGCCTGACGGCGCCTCTCCCAGCTACAGTGCCGCTGGGGAAACTGGTCAGAGCCAAGGGTAGAGGGGACATGCTTACAGGGTCAGCTCTCAGAGAGGGACACACTAGCCATCAGAGTCCACCCCTGCCTGCTGCCCCCGGAGGACCTTGGGATGGAGAAGTGGAGAGAAGAGAGATGGATGTCACCCACAAAGAGAGAGGCCAGGGGCACAGTGCTCAGCCAGCGCCCCATCGGGGGGAATTAGAGGGGGTGTCTGGGGCACCGGGGCTGGTCTGAGACTTTTCTGGAGCTGTGAGCCTCAAGCTCAGGCGAGAGACGGAGCGGGAGTGGGATGGGGACAGGTGAGTCTTCAGCAAGGGAGAGAGGAGGTTGGGTTGAGCTGTGACTGGGCTGTGGCCAAAAGGAGGGGCACTTTGTTTCCCAAACCTACTTCCAAAAAAGGCTGGAAGCAGCTACCAAGGCACCAAACAAAAGGGAAGGGGGCAAGCGCTCTGGAGGCTGTGACCTTGAGTGGGGGTCTGGCAGGAGAGGAGTAGGGGCCCCAGGCCAGGGTAAGGGGCACAGCCGCACAGACCTTTGGGTTTGGGGTGCAGGGGAGTCCTCCGCCAGCCATTTTCTCCCCCTCAGCTCTACACAGGGGCCACTTGGGCGGGGGCACAGAGGTTGAAATCGTGAGCTGGTGTGTGTGTGTGTGTGTGTGTTTGTGTGCACGTGCGCGCATACACACACGTGTGTGGGAGAATCAGTGAGGATTCATCTCCTTTGTCCCCCCCTCTTTACTACCCCCATTCTCCCCGCTCTCTCATGAACACCTGACTTGATCAATATATCTCTTTTTTTCAATAAATAAATCTTGGATGACCTGTACTGGTTTGCAGTCTGCAGCGTCTTTATTAGCATTTAAATAAATAAATAGAAGGTGCCCTGATTTGTGTGTAATTCTCACTGGGAATGCTTTGTATGAAAGCGTTTGGTCTAAAAATCCTCCGCAAAGGGCCCTGTCAGGTATCATACCTTCCTCCTTGCGTTTCAGGGGTCCTACCCCTTTCTCCTGGCCGCCCCCAGGTGGGGGACCTTACCGTGGAGGGCAGAGGGCTGGCCAGGCCGGCACCTAGATGGACAGGTGCCCACCACGAGGGCCCAGCAAGCCGGGGGTCGGGGTCGAGGGATTCCCAACCTTGCCCACCGAATTCCCTACTTGCCCCTAAGGCACTTGTTTCTAGGCAAGCTGAGTGGGTCAGGGCGAATCCCGTGGGAAAGTGGGTTTCTCTCAGCCACGGGCAAGAGGGCATCCTGGACCCCTTCCCGGCCTCAGTCCCCAGGGTCCGCACTGGCCCGGGGCAACCTTGAAACCACACATGCCTCTTCCAGGTGCGAGGCTCCCGCTACCCACGCTGCGCAGTCACCCGGGCTTGTCCGCTCCCTGCGCCACCTTCCCGGCCCCCCGCCCCTCCTGGGCCTCCACTCGGGTCTCCGTGACTCCCTGCCCGCCCGGCAGCCACGCACCGCCCTCCTCCCGGACCCCCCCAGCCACTGGGATCCCGCAGCTAAGTCCGGGCAAGATGGGGCAGGGTGAGGGAGGCGCACGACCCCGGGTGACCGGGTAAGACAGGACGCGGAGACAGTTCCCCGGAGCAGGCCGGGGAACAGAAAGCCCTGGGCCCCGAGAACGGCCCTGATTGCGTCTCCCACCGCGCCCCCACCCCCCAACACCGTGAGCGCGCCGCGGAGCGGCTCGGGCCGCGGCTGCTCAGTGGACCCGGCGGCGGGAGGGAGCGCTGCTGGGGTCTGCGCGCGCCCCGCGCGCCCCACGCGCCCCGCCGCCCGGCCACGCGCGCATCCGGCCTTTACCTCGGTTGGAGTGGCTCAGGGTGGACGACTGGGAAGTCCTGGACTTCTGCCGCTTGACGGTCATCATCACCTGCTCCTGCACGCGCTGCTGGCCCGACGTACCGGTCTTTATCTTCTGGTCAGACGGCAGAGCCAGCGTCGAGTTGTCCTGGTCCTGGAAGCATTCGTAGGCCAGGGCGGTCTTGAGCGGCGAGTTGTTCATGGCGGCGCGGGGCGCGGGGCGCGGGCCCGGGGAGCGAGCGGCAAGGTGCGAGGTGCGGGGCTCGCGACGTGCGGGCGGCAGCGGCTGCGGGCTGTTCTCGTGCTCAGAGGCTCCCTGTGCCCACAGAGCGACAGCCACGCGCCAGACGGCTCCTGGCTGCTGCTCCCGACGCTTCCACCCGGCGCGTCCTGGTCCAGGCACTGGCGGGCCCGCCCTCCGCCGGACTGGATATACCGCCCCGCCCGGCGCCGCCCCCTCCCCGCCGCGCGGCCGCTCCAGCGGAGCCCGGGGCGCTGAGCTGCGGGCCGGGCGCTCTGGGGGCAGGGCTTCAAGGCCCGAGCCTGGACCGTGCTCTCTCTTCCTTTGTCCCCCTTCCCTCTCCCCGCGACCTGCCGAGGGGAGGCCTCCGCCGGGGAGCCGACCTCTGTCCCGGTCCTGCGCGCTCAGGGATAGAGTGCGTGCTCAGCTCGGGACTGAGGGAGACTTCTCTCTAGGAAATAGGAGTCTTTCTCGACTGGGACCCTGCACAGCCAGATGCCCGTCTGCCTCCGTGCAGAGGTCACTGCGGAGACCAGCCCTGGGGATGGGGGCTCCCAGGTTGACGGCAAGGAGCACAGCCCGGTCCAAAGGTTCTGCTCCAAGACAGCTTCCAACCTGCAGGGAGGGGCTGAGGACCTGAAGCCCACACCAGGATGAGACTTGAGATGCAGAACCACAAAGCAGTACCCGCCCCCCAGGGCATGGGCACGCCAGGGGAAACACCAGGTGAACAGTGGATGTCTCTGAAACTCCAGACTTAGCCCCTAAAATGGGTGCCTGGTACATCTTCGGGGCTCAATAAAAAATATGTTTTAATGGATGAATAAATGAAGACTAGCTAATTTAAGGTAAATTAAGTCTTATTTGAATCCTACCCAGATCCTTACTGAAAAACCGTAAGGTAGCCTACCCCTTAAAACTATCCGGCTGTGGACTTATTATCCTAGGACGTTGTGTGCATTCTCCCATACTCCCTGGGGCGTGTGTACTGATGCTTCATTCTTGTAGCATTGTCCTCAGGCAATGCCGCCCAGGTAGCCCGCGCCAGGGAATCTGGTGTGTAACAGGAACTGAATATTTTAAACCATGTTGATGGAAATCTTTCTAAGGGCAGCACACCCCTGCCTTTCCCCCTTTAGCAAAAGACCCTGAGCACATTTATGCACTTCTTGACAACTCAGGGTTCCCATGCTGGACATCCAGTGCTGAACTGACAGTGCAGTCCGGTCAGCTTCTTTGTGTTCCGGGCTCCTCCAGCCATCACCTCTGCTGTCCTTGGCAGTTGGCACTCACAGCTCACACCCTTCACTTTCAGCTTGCCCTTCTGCTCTGCAGAGGAAGGGACCCTCAGAATCTATGCTCGTCGGGAATTCTGTGAGGTAGAGTTGAGAAGCCCAGGGATGGTCTCAGGGACCACATGATGGGCACTCGCTCGCTTCCTGAGATGTGGATGTTATATGCAGGAGCGCAGCTGTTCTCCGTAATGCATTCCTGGGAGCCACGTGCAGAGAGGAAAATTGTAAAGCACATCGTGGATTCAATAGAAATAGTTTTATAATTGAGGGTTATGTCCCTAAGAACTTAGAGTCAAATAAACCAGAGATGTGACCAACAATATGTCATGGATACCAAAGCTCAACCCCTGTAGACCTTGATTATCACTTCAGATTGTAAGATTCTGCTCTGAGCCATAGCCTGTCAGGGCTGGACCGAGTCTAGGACATCATCCAGCCCAGCCTCTGCAGTTTTCTGACTCAAAGAGGAGGTAGCTTGCCCGTGGTCACCAGTTAATACGTGGCAAAGCCTACATTTCAGTCGGGCCTGGTGACTCCAGGGCCAGTGCTCTCCCCTCCACACTATCTGGCCTCCCTTTAAAAAGTCCTGTAAAATGGGCCTTAAAGTACAGTGGACACCGATGACAGAAGGGCCCCAGCATCCTGTAAAGTACACAGGACAGCACATAAAAACACAAGTCCACTGAATCACGCATTTGGCGCATCTACAGCCTAATACGCTAGCCATAATAAATGTTAATTACATCTTTAAATAATGATAATTTTGCCACCTTTAGGATGTAGGAGGGCCCTGAAGGAGGTGACAGGAGTAGCCCATATTGCTATAATAGGCCATACTTAGCCCCTGGAGGTTGAAACTGATTATCTTTAAAATGGTTTCCAGATATGAAGTTTTTCTAGATGCTTCTCTATTATTTTGATATTAACATTTTGATCTATTGATAGCCACAGCCAGTATTTGCTGTGCTCCTACAAATCAGGCACAGTCTGGGCCCTTTACACAGACCATCTCATTTGAATGCTTACGATCATCCTGTGAGGTGGGTACCAGCATCATCATCTTTCTTTTTCAGATGAGGAAACAGGCTCAACAAGGTCACAAGGCTGGTGAGTGGCAGAGGCAGGGCCGAGCACAGGCAGCCTGGATCCAGCACCTGGGCAGTCGGTGACGGTGCCAGGTGACCTCCTTGAGATTCCCCTGTGACGAGCAGTGGCTAAAAGCCTTCCATGGACCAACCTTTGAACAGCATCTGTTTCCATCACAAGGCACGAAAGCCAGGCCACCTGGGATCCAGTTCCTGCTCTATCCCTAACTCGATTCATGATGCTGGACGGGTGCCCTCCTCCATCCTCCCCACCAAGCCTGTAAAGCAAGGAGGTAGATTTGATAGCTCCCCAAGTCCGCCGTAGCCCAAGCACTCTATAATTCAGCTGTCAGTTATGGGGGTTTTGAGAGCAGGAGAATCTTGAATCAGGTCTTCTGGACTTTGCCTCTCCTGCCCCAATGACAAGGTGAAGCAAAGTCTGGATGTGGACATGGATGGAGGGCGGGCCGGCACCAACAGTTCATCCACTCTGCAGACACTATTTTATCTCCCAGTAACCCCCCAGGAGGTATTGTTTTGCAGATGAGAAAACACACTCAGAAACATGAAGTCAGCGGTGCAGCCGGGATCTGAACCAAGTCTGACCCCCGACCTGGGAGAAAGAAAGGAAGGTGACTCAAGCCACTGGTCTGGGGCCACAGGGAGGTTTGTTCTGGCTGGGAAGATTGGTCTGGGCCACAGCGTTTCCTGTCACCTCTCTCTCCTGCCTGCCCAAGCCCCGCCCCTTAGGGGCCCTGCCCCTGAAACAGGCCGAGGAGAGGGTCACAGTCCCCAAGTGAGGAACAGAGGTCCCAGAGGCCCCGGAGATGAGCACACTCTGAATGGCATGTCTTTAGATGGTGAAAACACCCTAGTGGGTGTGGGTGGATTTGAGTTTAGAGGGTGTGGGGTGATCTAGGGAAAGCGTCTTGGAAGAAGTTAATTTTGACTTGGTTCGGAAACAAGATGAGTCAGTTTCATCTCCAAAGACATTGGGACGATGAGTGTGGATGGGGGTCTTATCCGCTGCTGCCTGCCCTGCAGACTGCCTGGGACCCGGATTCCACTCTCAACACTCAGGGCTCTCCGAGAAGTGGAATACGGATTCATTCATTCGATGAGTATTCCGTGAGGATCTCCCACGAGGCAGGGCCCGTCCTAGGACGTGAGGCCGAAAGAGACAAAGTTCCTGCCTTTATCCAGCTCACCTCCTGGAGGTGAGGGAGGCAGGGGCGGCAGGGCCAGGTAGGAGCACTGGCTCAGGTGGAGGCTGAGAGGATGCCTCGGGGGCTCCTGCTGCTTCTAAGGGTGGAAGCTACTCCTTGCTGTTTCCAGCCCCTCAGGTGAGGGGGCCACCTCTACCTGAACCCCAAACGGAGCTGGAAGCGGTAGCTTCCTGGGTGGACCCCTTGGGAAGCCCAGTACTTCCTCACCTGCCCCCTCCCTGTCCCGGGTAGCTTTGGGCTTTCCGGCTGGCTGGTCTCTTCCAGCTGAGTCCCCGGTCAGCTAGTGGGATCCCCAGTGGCAGCCCAACTCAGGAGCTGTAGCGCCTTCCCTGGGGGACCCCGCTGCCCCTCCCCCACCTCTCAGCAGCCTCCCTTCTCATTTTGTTTCCTGCCAGCCCTGCCGACTTGCCCGGCACCGATGCCTCCCCTGTGCCTTTGCACATACGTTCCTCCATGTGCGGCTCACTCAGGCTGTCACGTAAGGTCTGTCCCGAGTGCTAAACGGCTACGCGGCAGGCCAGTCCCCACGGACAAAACTGTGATGGATGGCCGGGTCCTCTCTCACTCACCCTCTGAGCGGTGGTCAGGGAGGGGTCAGAGAGGGGCGCGCAGGCTACCCATCTCAGCAGCGGGGGAAGGTGCCACAGGCAGAGGGAACCATGGGGTAAAGGCCATGAGCCTGGCACGTCCTCGGGGCTCACAGACCAGCGTGGCCTCAGTGTGGGGAGGAGAAGGTGCGCACAGGTGGACACAGGTGGGCAGGGTGCGCTGTCCTGCGCAGCTCTGGGTGATGGTGGCAATGCTCTGTGTCTGTGCTGATCGAACCGGTTACGGCTAAATGAAGTAAGGAGCGGGGGCAGGATAAACCAGGAGTGTGGGATTAGCAGATACAAGCCATTATACATGAAATAGATAAACAATGAGGACCTACTGTCTAGCACAGGGAACTCTACTCAGTATCTTGTGATAACCTATAAGGAAAAACAATCTGAAAAAGAATAGATATATGTATAACTGAATCACTTTGCTGAACACCTGGAACACATTATAAATTAACTATACTTCAATTAAAATTTTTTTAAAATAAATGTAAAAAAGTAAAAAAATTCAGCTCCTCAGACACACCAGCCACATTTCAGATGCCTCCATGTGTGAATACAGTGGCCACCAGTACAGGATCGTGCCAGACCCTCTAGACCTCTGGCCGGGGTTTGAATCTTATTCTAAGAGGATTGAGAGGCCACTGAGAGGCCTGAAACGAGGGGCACAAGACCCTCCACCCCTGCCTCCTGCCACCCTTCAGCTCATCAATCCTGTTTATCCCTGCCGAGGAATTCCCCAACAATGAATGAATTTAGTGCCCTCTCCTGGGACACTTTGTGGCAGGTGCCTACCTGTGTTACAGTCCCCATCACCTTCTTAGCTTGAGGCAGGGGCTGTGTGCTACTCGTTTCTCCTTCCCCACCGTCCACACCACTGGTACACACTGGGTGCTCAATAAATGCTGTGTTCAACCGAGTCCACCCTCTTGCTCCAGAGCCAGGTCTCTGGGATAATGGACGCTGAGTGCAGCCTGGTCGAGCCTTTGCCTTTCTAAGCACTGATTTCTCTACACCTTTGTCTCACCACCTGCTGTCAGGATACCCCGGGGCTGCACCCGTGGCCCCAGCCCATCCCCCCACGCCTCCAGGGAGCACAAGGGGCCTGCACTCGCACTTCCTGAGGGAGACCCACATCAGGAAGTCAGAATTCCCTCCCCGCCTGCCCTGGCCTGGTCATCCTGGGAGAAACCAATCTAGGAAGTCATCTTCCCAAGGATCTGAATGGATGGACTTTGTGCTGACCCCTCGCAGAATCCTGGACCCTCGCTGCCCTCAGGGGAATGGGATAGGAATGGACAGACCCTGGACCTGACTCCTGGTGTTACCTCACGCCACCCTAGGTGTGGGTGCCCGCAGCCCTGTCGCCCAGGGTCATTTTCCCCGGAGGGTCCAGAGGAGCCCCAGAGAGGCTCCCGGCCCCCACTGGGGGTACGGAGAACGGAGGGGCTGGGAACGGAAGGGGCCACGCCCCAAGCCCTTCGCAAGGACCTTGATTGGACGATGAGAGCACGTGACCGGGGCCCCCATGCCCGAGGCTGGGACAAGAGGGGCGCCTGTGCCCGTTCATGCGCCCCTGCTGTGCTCAGCCCGGATGAGGGGACAGGGCCGGCAGTGGAGGGAGAACGAGCGGAAGACTGGGTGCCGAGGCCTGGAGAGCAGGGGGGGCCTGGGTGAGTCCTAGGCGGCTGGGCCGGGGGGCTAAGGGGCAAGGCCAGGGTGTGCGCTCCGTCTCCCAAAGCTCAGAACCTTTCAGAGCTGCAGTTCTGGTCTCCCTGGGTGCGGTGGGTGGGGCGGCGGCCCGGGAGGCTGGGAAGGTGATGAATAACCCAGCTGTGGTCCAGCCCGGCCCATCTGGCTGCTGTCAGCCCTAGATCTGCTTGGGCCCCGCGCCTCTGCCAACCCAAAATTCCAGTTCTGTGCTCCCCACGCTGGCAAACCCAGCACCTGCCTTTCCAGCTGCCCTGCCCCCTGGCCAGCAGTGATGTTTTGCAAACCTGCGATAGGACTTGGGGCGGAACCCCAGTCTCAGGATTGGGGGGCGGGGGCGGGGAGGCGCATGGCTATGCAGGACCGGAAGCCGCTGGAGCGCAGACTCCAGAGCCTTCCTAGGAGGCAGCTGGGAAACAACAACAGGGGCTTTGGGGGCCACTGCTAGCTGTGTGACCTTGAACAAGCCACTTGACCTCTCTGTGCCTCAGCTTCCTCCTTTGTAACATGAGGTTAGTCACACCTACCTCACAGGCTTCTTGTGACCATAAATATGTATAAACTATTTATGAAATGTCTAGCCTGGTGCCTGGTATACTGCAGGAGCTTAATGACAATCAGAGCGTCCTTCCGTCCTCCGGCAGCACCTCCTGTCTACCTGTGCTCCCCTCCAGACCCTCCCTCCCCTGGTTCTGCTCCCCCCTCCACCTGCCCCGCCCCGCCCCGTGTGACTCTGACCTCGGGGACCTCAGAACATCAGAGGTCGAGGGGGTCTCAGAGACCATCTGGTCAACCCCTTGCTTCGTCCGAAGAGGCCCCTGAGAGCAGAGGGGCCTGGTGATCCAGCCTCACAAAGGCCTCCCACACCCGGGGGGCCGGGTCGCTGCTCCCTTTGGGGGACAGTGGGGCTGGGTGACAAGCCTGAGGGGAGTCTGAGGGCGGGGTCCTGTGCTGGGAGAATCGTGGCATTTGTGAGGTGGAGCTGCAGCCCCAGAACTGCTGTGGGAGGGGCAGGGCTGGCAGGCCTGGGATGTGAGCACCCCCCTGCCCCCGGCGGGCCCTGCACTGCCCTGGGTCTCACAGTCGCCAACCCCAGCCCTCACCGCTTCCTGATAATTGGATGCGTCATCCGCTGGCGCCCGCAGATAGGCAGCCACACCCAGGGCAGCTGGCACCCCGGCAGTGTTTCTGCTCTGAGCTGCTAGGCCGCAGCCTGCAAGGCCACGGATGGGTGCCGGTGGGAGCCAAGATGCTTGGGCCTGGGGCTGGGCTGAGACCCTGCCGGGAGGCAGAACCCGGTCTGCGTCTCCCCTCGCCTCGGCCCGGACTGCCCGTCTGGGTGCCTTCTTATCAGGAGCCCCAGTAACAAGCAGGCCGGCGCCTCGGCATCTGTGCTCAGCGGGGCCCTGGGCTGCAGGCTGCTCCCAAAGGGTCTGTCATCTCCCACTGACCCGGCCTGAGCTGGGAGCCACGGGGGGTCACTTGTGGCCCGTCTGCCTGGCGGGGCTGCTGCTCTCGCCCTCCGCACTCAGCCCCATCACGGCCATGCCCCCCAGCCCAGCTCACATGCTGCCCCCTCCCTACAGGTGTCCTGAGCTGGATGTACCGCTGCCCCGGCACCTCGGGCCACTCAGCACGTCTTGCGTCCCCCAGCTCACTGTAAGGTCACCGGCAGGCCTGGGTATCACGATGACTCGGCGAGCGTTCGCCCATGCAGCGACATTCCCTGTGTTCTCTTACGACGTCCTGCGGCCAGAGGCCTCTTTGGGCACTGTGTTGCCCCCCCACACCCTCCTTCCAGGAGGTACTGTCATCCCAGAGGCCCTGCTGGGGTTGGAGCTGGACCTGGGCCCGTTGTGACAAGGAGCCGGGGAGGAACTGGGGGCTCCCCAGACACCTTGACTCTCAAGCCATCTCCAGCCTTAGCTCTGCACTGGCCACCACGGCTGCAGAGGAAGCAGGGGGAGGGCCAGGCGGCCGGGCTCGTCTCACTCCTTCCCAAAGGTGCCTCTCCACACACTTCGCATCTGCCAGTGTTGGCCCCCTCCTGCCCCAAGGAGACTCTGGGCGGCCTGGCTTCTGTCACGGAGGATTCTGTACCCCACCCCACTGTCTTGGAAACTGGTGACTTCTGAACTCTGCTTGAGCCAGATAAAACCATTCCAACTGCCCTCAGCTCAGAACTTGGGCTGGGGAGGGTGGGCAAAGAGACAAAACTTGAGGCCTTTTAGGACACAGGGAACGCTGGGGACCGCAGAACAGTGGAAGGCAAACGTGTGGTCCAGGATGAAGAGTTTTGCTCCTAGGCCTGCAAAGGGAGATCATAGGTAGCCCTCAGGAGTAAGTACTTTTTGCATTACTGGCTGGCTTGGACAGTTTTTGCCTCTGCTCTTGTCTTTTTGCACGTGCATTCATGACCCTGTTTCGTAGTTACCTAGTTCTTTAGTCTACAAAATGGTTTCCTGTCCTGATCTCTTGGGATCTGCCAATCAGTTTCCCGAGAAAAGTGTCCGCCCCCGTTAACACCCCCATTGTGAGGATGGGGCCCAGAGGGGCTGCAGGACTCAGTGGCCGAGCTGAGTCTCAGGGGTCCTTCCTGCAACGCCGAGCCGAGGGCTTTCCCTCCACGTCCGCCCGCCACACAGCACGGGACAGTCGGGTGGACAGAGCTGCTGAAGCACACAGTCGTCGGGGGACACTGTGGCACCCCCCAAAAGAGAGGTGTCCATGACCTGACCACAGAACCCAGGAAGGGGACCTTATATGAGCAAAGGGTCCTTGCAGATGTAATTAAGGTAAGGATCTTGAGATGAGGTCACGCTGCGTTTTGGGTGGGCCCTGGAGCCCATGAAGAGTGTCCTTCCAGGAAAAGGCAGAGGGAGATGGAATCAGAGAAGAAGGCAGAGGGCGGGTGGGGGGGTTCAGCCACAGCCCAGGACGCCAGGACCCCCAGAGGCTGGAGCACGGATCAGACTGCTCCGCAGAGCCTCCAGCAGGAACCAACCCTGCCCAGACCTTGATTGTGGAGTTTTGACCTCCAGACTGTGAGAGAAGGCATTGCTGGTGTTAAGACACCAAGTTTGTGGTGATGTGTGTGTCCACCCTGGGAAGCAGAGACACTAACTGCGAAACGCTCTCGGTCACCTGGCCTGAGCTGTCGGCCTCCCAGCAAGCCCATGGGGCACCTAGCTGGGGGGGTGTGAGACCCAGGGCTGGCCCCTGGGGCTGGGGAGGGGCTCCAGGATGACACAGCCCCTCAGCAATGGCAGCACGCAGGGGCCAGCAGCTCCTGCCCAGCACTGGACGGCCAACCTCTTGCCCCTCGCCCTTTGCCACTGACTTTTTGTTTGGTTTCACTCGTACCCAGAAAAGAATATGCTCCAAGGGCTGGGGGAAAAGTAGCCACGGTGACATCACCTCCCTGGGAGGAATTTACAAAGCCAGTTACACACCTTGGCCAGGAAGTCAGCCTCGTGGCCCCGCATCCCACGGGTTGCCATGGCTTCATACATCCCGCTTAATGGGACATCTTTAGGTAGCTAATGCGGTGCAGCCACAATTAAACCCGACAAGCAAACATAATGGGGTACTGTCTGTTGATGGGCCTTTCACCCTGAGAGCTCCGGCAGTTCTATGCATCCTGGGAGGCCCTGATGCCCCTTTTGAGGTGGGTAAACTGGGGTGCTTCTCTGGGAGGAAAGCCAGAGCAGGGCTCCAGTCCAGTTACTGATCTGTGATACTGGCCAAGAACTTGGTTCCCAAGGTCCATCCTCATGGTAGGATGGTCCACCAGGCTTCAACAGGAAGCTTGGTTTAGTTTAGTTCTGTTTTTTTCAGAAATTTCCTCAGGATTTGCTGGACCTTCTTACAGCCAGTCACACTGGGGCTCAGCTGGCTTGGCTTCATGAGCAGTGGGAGGTGGATAGGAGAGGGGAGGATGGGTGGCAAGGGGGAAAGAGCACTGCCCTGGGGTCTTTGTCCCCCACACTGCCTGGTACGAAGCAGACGGCTGGGCCTGGCTTGGCCTCCAGCTTGCTGTGTGACTTTGGACAAGTCGTTGCCTCTTTGGGTTTCAGTTTCCTCGCTTGTGAAATGAGGGGCCTGGGGTAGATGCTCTAAGTCAGTGCTTCTCAAATCTGAACGTGTGTTGAATCACCTGAGAATCTCCTTACGATACAGGTTCTGTTTCAGCAGGTCCAGGGCTCTGCACTTCTGACCAGCAGCTCGGCGATGCCTGTGCTCAGACCGCGCTTAGAGTGACGGGTCTCAGGCCAGGTCCCCTGACTGATCCCTCCCATGTGCCATGGTCTCTTAGCCACCACCTTCCCCAGGGCGCTGTTTGAAGAACAGACAGGCTACTGGTGTGAGAGCACTTTGTAGGCTGCAAAGTCCTGAACAAATGTATGTGTTGAAGACCCACAACAGTGTGATTAAGACTCATTGTTTGGAGACAAAGGCACCTCTCATCAGCTAACCACCTCTTGGGCAGACGCATCATTTCTTGGAGCCTGTGACATGGGGGTGATAGCACCCACCTGGAAGCCTTGTTACGAGGATTAAATAAAGCAAGATGGTTGAGGGCAGCACCCCACAGAAGGCGCCAGGCACCAGCGCCCCTCTTGACTCCTGTCCCCTTTATGGATGGGGACGACCAGGGAGCTGCTGCGGCCACCCTCGCCCGTGCTTCCCCCTCTCGTCCTAGAGCCCAACCTGCCAGGTGATGGCATAACAGCCACCTGGTCCCCAGGGTCCCCCGAGTCCCACCCAGCTCCTCCCCTTTCCCTGCTGTCCTGGAGGGGGGGCCCCACCTCCTTTCCAGGTCCCCTGAGTGTGTTGACTCCACCGGGAGCAGCTGGGGAGCCTGTGAGCTGGGCCTCAGCTGCTGAGGCGGTCGGGGCAGGAGGGAGGCGCAGGTCAGGGGGATCCGAGGTTCATTTCCCTTGGGAAACAGCCGCCTCAAGGTGCTTGGGCGGGTGTGGCTGCCAGTCTCCATGGCGATGCCGTTTGTGGGTGAAAGCGGGCAGGCAAGGTGGCGCCAGTGGATGCTGGAGGCAGGCTCAGAGCCCCCCACCGGCCAGCAAGGGCTTTTCCTTTCCCCACCCCGACCTCACGTCCGCCCTGCTCTCCCTCCACGAGCCCTGGTGGGGTGGCCACTGTGACAGCCCGGATGGCAGCGGGCAGCCCTCTAGGGACGCTGCCAGATGAAGACTCCCTCAACCCTTGCAGTGAAGTCTGGTTACGTGTAAACAGAACAATTACCCTAATGGCTGTTGGTACTGATTCTCCCGTCAGCATTGGTCTGACAATGAGGGACGCCTGACTCAGCCCACTGGCCACAGAGCCTCCTGCAGGCCAGAGCCGAGCCCCTGGGGTGGGGGGTGCTCCGGGGACCTGGTGCCCAGCCCAGTCCTGTCTGAACCGCTGCTCCACGCTCCAGGCCAGGGGTCTCTGACCAAGACTGGGGTATCTCTCAGTTTCTAGGTATAAAGCTTTAGGTTTGTAGATGTGTAATGTTTACATAATATACTTAAATATACACACACACAAAAAGTAATCTACCTTATTGTCTATACCAAATTCCAGGGAACTCACTGGCCCGCTTTCTGATTCTGATCATGCTGCAGAACCAGTAGTAGGAAACAAACCAACTTGCCCATTTAAGGTAACTGGGGTGCTGGTTTATAACAATCTGTCTTGTATTCTTTCACAGTCACTTGGGTGAGTGATGAATTCAACATTGAAACTGCACATCGGGGCTCTTACTGCTTATCTCAAGGGTGCCCGAGGGCACCCTCCTGGTGTAGGAGAGTGGGGGTCTGCCCTCCGCCCTCTGTTTGCAGGTCCCCCTGCCCCATCCCAGGTGAGGCCCTGGGCCTGCTCCTAGGGGTGGCGGTGCCATCTCCCCGGCTGGCCAGGTGCCCCCCACCTCAGCTCTCCTGGCCCCAAAGATGCCTGAGTCCTGGTCGTGACAAAACCTCCTTCCCAGCTTGGGCGTGTGGCACCCTGCAGCCTTGTGGCTGCTTTGCCCACTCCAGCTCCTTGGCAAATCTGCCAGGCAGCAGTCTCAGCCCCTCCTGCAGCTTCATGGGGGAGGGGCAGGGCCTTGGTGAAGCCCCACATGCCTCAGCAAGGCCGTAGGGAGCTGGGGGACAAGAGCACAGGACCTCCTCTCCAGACACCTCATCTGCTTTGTCCCTTTGTGGATGTGGCCCCATGGGGACCACTGGGCTTTTCTGAGGGGCCTGCCATTCGTGGGTCCATATACTAAGAAGCTAGGAGGGTGAGTCCTGCATGGGAACCCCCACCAAACTCTCTGGCTGTTTCTACCCTTAACTTACACTTCTTCCCTCCCCTGAATGGAACCCCGTGGTGGTGGGGGGAGGGCAGAGCCCTCATGCCTCCCCTGCCCACCTGTGCCCACCCCGGGTCTCAGGAGTGTCTTCCTTCTCCTTCTGTTGGGTGGAAGGCTCTCTACATCATCCCCTTTCTACATGGACAAGAAGTCTCCCAGATTAGTCTAATCACAGAGGAACTACAGGGAAAAGAATAAAAAAAAGCCTGGACCACATTAGGGGAGATTTGAAAGCCAGCCACCACTTTACACAGAAAACTCACAGCAGCCTGGGGGACAGAATCAGGCTAGGACTTGGAGCCAGAAGGACTGGTTTGTGTCCTGGCCCTGCTCCTGCCCAGCTCTGCTTTTCTGGACAGAAGAGCTTCTGCAAAGACAGGGATGTGGGAGCCGTTTGGGAAGACGGGGTGGGCGGGGGAGAGCCTGGGGAACTCCTAGGTGTCAGCACAGGATCACATGCAGGTCAGGACCCTTGGAGCTCCGCTTGTGTGGGAATGAGCCCCTCCTCACATCAGTTCCTGGGATGTAGCAGCAGCGGGGGTCCCAGGGCCTGTTCACAGGTTTGGCCACGGTGGACCAATCCAGGCGGAGTAACCCTGAAAGTGGGGCTGGGGTGCTCTGGGGGCTGGGGACCCACTTGTCAGCCACACTGCCCAGCAGGCAGAGAACCCTGGTGCAGAGACAGAAAGAGAGTGAGGCAGGGCCCCGGGGAGGAGAGGGGAGAGGGGGGGACCCCCAGCCCCGGGTTCCGGACGGAGGCCTTGCACTGCCCTCCTGTCTGGGATCCCTGATAACTGAGAAGGGGCTGTTCTGGGCAGGGGATGGGCCTGGTCCACGGGGAGTAAAAGCAGTGGTGACAGCGCCCCTGCAGCCAGGTGATTCCACTTGCTCTGGCTCACGTGAGCGCAGCCCTCAGGCTGCCAGCCAGTGTCCACCCGCTCCCAGACGCTTCCCGCGGACACTTCCCTGTGGATGAAACTCTGTGAACAATGAATTACACTGGGACCCAGACGGGAGGGTCACGGGTACGAGAGAATCTGGCAGTGATGGGAAGAGGAACCAGGGGACCTGCTGGACCCTCCCCGTCCCCAGAGCCTCTCTTTCCAAGGGAACGGCCCTGCCGGTGGTGTCAGCAAGGCAGACGTGGGTTAGAACCCCGCCCCTGGGGCTCCCTGGAGCTGCTGCCCCCAGGCTTCTCCCAGAGATGGCCGGCTGCCCAGGAGGGGGTCCTGGACCAGCAGGAAGAGTGAATCTCCCGGGCACAGCCCCCCGGACTCGGGAAGACTGGTCACCTCCACGTGCTCCTCCAGCCCGGTTGTCTGTCACCAGTCAGGTCTCCATCCTGGCCAGTGGTCCTTAAACTAGAGGGCATGAGAACCATTTGCGTGCTTCTCTTAAAAGGCACACTTTAGGGACCCACCCAAGTCCAGGGCGAGGCCGAGGAACCTGAATTTTTAAAGAACATGACAGGTCCAGCTAATCTGTGGGGTTGCATTTTAAAAATCGTGATAAAATATACATAACATAAAATTGACCATTTTAGCAATTTTTAAGTGCACAGTTCAATGGCATTAAGTGCATCACGTGTTCGACCATCACCACCATCCGTCCCCAGAACTGTTTCATCTTCTCAAACAGAAACTCTGTACCTATTAAAAAAAAAAAAAGTCCCTACCCCCCACCCCCAACCCTTGGCACCCACTCTTCTACTTTCTGTCTCTATTTGTGTGTGTGTGTGTGTGTGGTACGCGGGCCTCTCACTGCTGTGGCCTCTCCTGTTGCGGAGCACAGGCTCCGGACGCGCAGGCTCAGCAGCCATGGCTCACGGGCCCAGCCACTCCGCGGCACGTGGGATCCTCCCGGACCGGGGCACGAACCCGTGTCCCCTGCATCAGCAGGCGGACTCTCAACCACTGCGCCACCAGGGAAGCCCCTGCCCACACTTCTTGAAGGCCAACTTGGGAGGCGGCAGCAGGAGAAGCAAGGCTTTGGGGGGACGGGGTGGTCTGTGCTCCTGTCTGGGAAGTTCACCTATGTCCTTGGACTAGTTACCTAACTTCTCTGTACTTCAATATTCTCATCTGTGAAAAGAAACTGATGAAAACCAACTTGTAGGAAAGCTCTGAGAGGATTAAGAGGGAAGATGAACACCAAGTGCCCAGCACAGAGTAGGTGTTTATGAAACGCTGGTAGTGTTGGTGTTCAAGAAAACTTTCCCTAACAGGTTGGATGCGAGGTGTGGGAGCTTCTCCAACAAACCCTGCACCCAGGGGAGATGGGAAAAACAAAACCCCCTCCCCAACTGAAATAAGCTCAAGCTTTTTTGCTCCTGTAAATTTAGTGTCAGGTGAATTCTTGGAATTTAGCAAGTTATGTTTTCTGAGTAACCTCAGTTTCTCTTGTGCAATTTAAACACATTTTCCTTGCTTTGCCCTCCATAAGCTCCCAGAACAGCTGTGGAGAGTCCTCTATAATTATAAAAGTGTCTCTCAGGGCTTGAGAACTTGGTTCAGCCCCGACCTGTGGTCACTGGAGTTAGAACTCAGACAGCCCCTGCATGTGGCATGCCCAACAGGGAGCCGAGGAGGGTGAAGAATGGCTCTTGTCCTCGGGACGCCGAAGGCATGAGGGCAAGACTTACATGCATGAGGCAATCCGGGCAACAGTACAAGACAGATGTGACTCATCGGCTTTATATCACAGCTAATGGAGGGTGTGGATGGGGCCGTCGTGTCAGCATAAGCAGTATGGAAAAGAAATAGCACAGCAACTCTGCAAATATGCTGTGGGTGCAGGGAGATGGTGTGTGTGGAGAGGTGTGCAGGGGGAGGAGCAAAGCGTGAAAGAGATGGGGGAAGAGTCCAGTCTGGAGGAAAACCTGAGTGGAAAACAGAAGCAGATTCCTCCCTAGTGCATCCTGTTTTAGAGAAGGTGTTATTACAATATTCAAAGACTGGATAATAAAACTGAATGGGATAAAAAGAGATTGCAGGGTCAGGAAGACAAACTGAGAACTAGCGACCGTTACTAACCCAATAAATGATTTAGAAACAACAACAAACAAGGCTAAAAATAGAATGGCACAAAGGAGGGGCTTGAAACTGTCACAATCAATGCAGAGAAAAGCAATTAGAGAGACAAAAATAAATAAATAAAGATCGGCTAATGTAAGAATAATTAATATCCTTAAAGTAGAGAACCATACAAATGAAATAGAAAAGATATTTGGGGATATTGTACAGAAAAGGCTGCCCTTAAATAAAGGATGGACTGAATTTACCAATGGAAAGGACACCAGGAATAATCCCAGAAAAAAATAGAGAGTTGGTCAACACAGTGACGTAACCTGTTTAAGTTACCGAACTTCAAAGCATGAAGAATTTTTCAGGCGTCCAGGCAGAGAAAAAACAAGTCATTACAAGAAGGAAACTCAGGATAGCCTCAGAGTTCCCCACTTCCAACACCAGGAGACCATGAAGAAATGTCCACAACACACAGAGGTAAGGAAAGCGTGGCCAAAGTCTAAAGTCAGCAGAGGGACCCTCAGACATGAGAACCTTGTCTTGGAAATACCATCCAACAATAAAAGGCAGAAAACTGGAGTGACTCAAGCTGAGGAACCCAGAGAAGAAGGGCTAGTGGTGAGCGGTGCATCCATTTACACACAGAGCAGAATAGGAGCACTTAAAACGCCCAACACAGGCTTCCCTGGTGGCGCAGTGGTTGAGAACCTGCCTGCTAATGCAGGGGACATGGGTTCGAGCCCTGGTCTGGGAAGATCCCACATGCTGCGGTGCAACTGGGCCCGTGAGCCACAACTACTGAGCCTGCGTGTCTGGAGCCTGTGCTCCGCAACAAGAGAGGCCGCGATAGTGAGAGGCCGGCGCACCGCGATGAAGACTGGCCCCTGCTTGCCACAACTAGAGAAAGCCCTCGCACAGAAACGAAGACCCAACACAGCCAAAATTAAATAAATAAATAAATAAATAAATAAAAGCCAAGCATTTGAAGCCCTTTAAAAAAATTTTAAAAAATAATTTAAAAAAATAAAAAAATAAAAATAATAAAAAATAAAGAACAAAAATCAGGATATGGAAGAAGGGGAGGGATGGAGTGCAGGGGTCAGCGCACCGTCTACAATAAAAGCATAACTCAAAAACACCGACGGGCCTCCCTGGTGGCGCGGTGGTTGAGAGTCCGCCTGCCGATGCAGGGGATACGGGTTTGTGCCCCGGTCTGGGAGGATCCCATATGCCGCGGAGCGGCTGAGCCCGTGAGCCATGGCCGCTGGGCCTGCGCGTCCGGAGCCTGTGCTCCGCAACGGGAGAGACCACAACAGTGAGAGGCCCGCATACCGCAAAAAGAAAAAAAAAAAAAAAAAAAAAACACCGACAACTACAGGCTTTGAAAACGATTTCAAAAATAATTTATTTCCTTGTCTATAGAGGGATCTTATAGGTACAGATGTCTCTTGTGGTTATGAATCATTTATCCAAGGTCAAATAATGCCTTCAGCTTTCCTTTTCTTTTTCTATCATAGGTAAGCACAGGTAAACTTAACCTTTTCACATTTTCAAAGGATGTAATGTGATCCCATTCTTATACCATTATTTCTGTTTGTCTATCATCTGTCTACCGTATTATCTGTCTTTATGCTTAGACATGTGCCAAGACTGATGTTCAGCAAATATTTTTGTTGGTTATTTCTGGGTGGTGGGATCTGGGGTGTTTTATTACTTTCTCCTTTGTGGATTTCTGTGCTATTTTGATTTTTATGATAAGCATGTGCCATGTTGACAAAATCCATCAAAATCACTACTTAGAAACATTAAAGGAAAAGTTAACGTCAGAGGCAAGACAGCAGAAGCAAGAAGAACTACAATCCTGAGCCTGTGGAATGAAAACCACATTCACAGAAAGATAGACAAAATGAAAAGGCAGAGGACCATGTTCCAGATGAAGGAACAAGATAAAACACAGAAAAAGAAGTAAACGAAGTGGAGATAGGCAACATTCCAGAGAAAGAATTCAGAATAATGACAGTGAAGATGATCCAGGACCTCGGAAAAAGAATGGAGGCAAAGATCGAGAAGATGCAAGAAATGTTTAACAAAGATCTAGAAGAATTAAGGAACAAACAAACAGAGATGAACAATACAATAACTGAAATGAAAACTACACTAGAAGGAATCAATAGCAGAATAACTGAGGCAGAAGAATGGATAAGTGACCTGGAAGACAGAATGGTGGAATTCACTGCTGCAGAATAGAATAAAGAAAAAAGAATGAAAAGAGATGAAGACTGCCTAAGAGCCCTCTGGGACAACATTAAACACACCAACATTCGCAGTATAGGGGTCCCAGAAGGAGAAGAGAGAGAGAAGGGACCTGAGAAAATATCTGAAGAGATTATAGTCGAAAACTTCCCTAACATGGGAAAGGGAATGGCCACCCAAGTCCAGGAAGCACAGCGAGTCCCAGGCAGGATAAACCCAAGGAGAAACATGCCAAGACACATAGTAATCAAACTGACAAAAATCAAAGATGAAGAAAAATTATTAAAAGCAACAAGGGAAAAATGACAAATAACATACAAGGGAACTCCCATAAGGTTAACAACTGATTTCTCAGCAGAAATTCTACAAGCCAGAAGGGAGTGGCATGATATATTTAAAGTGATGAAAGGGAAGAACCTACAACCAAGATTACTCTACCCAGCAAGGATCTCATTCAGATTCGATGGAGAAAGCAAAAGCTTTACAGACAAGTGAAAGCTAAGAGAATTCAGCACCACCAAACCAGCTCTACGACAAATGCTAAAGGAACTTCTTTCGGTGGGAAACACAAGAGAAGAAAAGGAACTACAAAAGCAAACCCAAAACAATTAAGAAAATGGTAATAGGAAAATACATATCAATAATTACCTTAAATGTGAATGGATTAAATGCTCCAACCAAAAGACACAGGCTCGCTGAATGGATACAAAAACAAGACCCATATATATGTTGTCTACCAGAGACCCACTTCAGACCAAGGGACACATAGAGGCTGAAACTGAGGGGATGGAGAAAGATATTCCATGCAAATGGAAATCAAAAGAAAGCTGGAGTAACAATACTCATATCAGATAAAATAGACTTTAAAATAAAGAATGTTACAAGAGATAAGGAAGGTCACTACCTAATGATCAAGGAATCAATCCAAGAAGGAGATATAGCAATTATAAATATATATGCACCCAACATAGGAGCACCTCAATACATAAGGCAAATGCTAACAGCTATAAAAGAGGAAATCGACAGTAACACAAAAATAGTGGGAGACTTTAACACCTCACTTAAACCAATGGACAGATCATCCAGACAGAAAATTAATAAGGAAACACAAGCTTTAAATGACACAATAGACCGGATAGACTTAATTGATATTTATAGGACATTCCATCCAAAAACGGCAGATTACACTTTCTTCTCAAGTGCACATGGGACATTCTCCAGTATAGATCACATCTTGGGTCACAAATCAAGCCTCAGTAAATTTAAGAAAATAGAAATCGTATCAAGCATCTTTTCCAACCACAACGCTATGAGATTAGAAATCAATGAAAGGGAGAAAAAAAAAAAGGTAAAAAACACAAACACATGGAGGCTAAACAATATGTTACTAAATAACCAAGAGATCCCTGAAAGAGGAAATCAAAAAATACGTAGAGACAAATGACAACAAAAACACAATGATCCAAACCCTATGGGATGCAGCAAAAGCAATTCTAAGAGGGAAGTTTACAGCAATACAATCGTACCTCAAGAAACAAGAAAAATCTCAAATAAACAACCTAACCTTACACCTAAAGGAACTAGAGAAAGAAGAACAAACAAAACCCAAAGTTAGTAGAAGGAAAGAAATCATAAAGATCAGAACAGAAATAAATGAAATAGAAAGAAAGAAAACAATAGCTAAGATGAATAAAACTAAAAGCTGGTTCTTTGAGAAGATAAACAAAATTGATAAACCCTTAGCCAGACTCATCAAAAAAAGAGGGAGAGGACTCAAATCAATAAAATTAGAAATGAAAAAGGAGAAGTTACAACAGACACCACAGAAATATAAAGCATCCTAAGAGACTACTGAGAGCAGCTCTATGCCAATAAAATGGACAACCTGGAAGAAATGGACAAATTCTTAGGAAAGCATAACCTTCCGTGACTGAACCAGGAAGAAATAAAATATGAACAGACCAATCACAAGTAATGAAATGAAACAGTGATTAAAGATCTTCCAACAAACAAAAGTCCAAGACCAGATGGCTTCACAGGTGAATTCTATCAAAGATTTAGAGAAGAGCTAACACACTTCCTTCTCAAACTCTTCCAAAAAACTGCAGAGGAAGGAACACTCCCAAACTCCTTCTACGAGGCCACCATCACCCTGATACCAAAACCAGACAAAGATACTGCAAAAAAAGAAAATTACAGACCAATATCACTGATGAGCATAGATGCAAAAATCTTCAACAAAATACTAGCAAACAGAATCCAACAACACATTAAAAGGATCATACACCATGATCAAGTGGGATTTATCCCAGGGATGCAAGGATCCTTCAATATACGCAAATCAATCAATCTGATACACCATATTAACAAACTGAAGAAGAAAAACCATATGATCATCTCAGTAGATTCAGAAAAAGCTTTTGACAAAATTCAACACCCATTTATGATAAAAAACTCTCCAGAAAGTGGGCAAAGAGGGAACCTACCTCAACATAATAAAGGCCATATACAACAAACCCACAGCAAACATCATTCTCAATGGTGAAAAACTAAAAGCATTTCCTCTAAGATCAGGAACAAGACAAGGATGTCCACTCTCGCCACTATTATTCAACATAGTTTTGGAAGTCCTAGCCACGGTGATCAGAGAAGAAAAAGAAATAAAAGGAATCCAAATTGGAAAAGAGGAAGTAAAACTGTCACTGTTTACAAATGACATGATACCATATGTAGAGAATCCTAAAGATATCACCAGAAAACTACTAGAAGTCATCAATGAATTTGATAAAGTTGCAGGATACAAAATTAATGCACAGAAATCTCTTGCATTCCTATACACTAACAACGAAAGATCAGAAAGAGAAATTAAGAAAACAAACCCATTCCCCATTGCAACAAAAAGAATAAAATATCTAGGAATAAACCTAAATAAGGAGATAAAAGACCTGTACTCAGAAAACTATAAGACACTGATGAGAGAAATCAAAGATGACACAAACAGATGGAGAAATATATCATGTTCTCGGATTGGAATAATCAATATTGTGAAAATGACTATACTACTCAAAGCAATCTACAGATTCAATGCAATTCCTATCAAATTACCAATGGCATGCAGAACTGGAACAAAAACTCTTAAGATTTGAATGGAGACACAAAAGACCCTGAATAGCCAAAACAAGCTTGAGGGGAAAAAACGGAGCTGGAGGAATCAGACTCCCCGACTTCAGACTATACCGCAAAGCTACAGTAATCAAGACAATATGGTACTGGCATAACAGAAATAGATCAATGGAACAGGATAGAAAGCCCAGAGGTAAACCCATGCACCCATGGTCAACTAATCTATGACAAAGAAGGAAAGGATATACAATGGAGAAAAGACGGTCTGTTCAATAGTTGTGCTGGGAAATTAGAACACTCCCTAACACCATACACAAAAATAAACTCAAAATAGGTGAAAGACCTAAATGTAAGACCAGACACTATAAAACTCTTAGAGGAAAACATAGAAGAACACTCTTTGACATAAATCACAGCAAGATCCTTTTTGACCCACCTCCCAGAGTAATGGAAATAAAAACAAAAATAAACAAATGGGACCTAGTGAAACTTAAAAGCTTTTGCACAGCAAAGGAAACCATAAACAAGATGAAAAGACAACCCTCAGAATGGGAGAAAATATTTGCAAACGAATCAACTGACAGAGGATTAATCTCCAAAATACATAAACAGCTCATGCAGCTCAATATTAAAAAAACAAACAACCCAATCCAAAAATGGGCAGAAGACCTACATAGACATTTCAGCAAAGAAGACATACAGATGGCCAAGAGGTGCATGAAAAGCTGGTCAACATCACTAATTATTAGAGAAATGCAAATCAAAACTACCATGGGGTATCACCTCACACCAGTTAGAATGGGCCTCATCAGAAAATCTACAAACAACAAATGCTGGAGAGGGTGTGGAGAAAAGGGAACCCTCTTGCACTGTTGATGGGAATGTAAATTGATACAGCCACTATGGAGAACAGTATGGAGGTTCCTTAAAAAACTACAAATAGAGCTACCATACGACCCAGCAATCCCACTACTGGGCATATACCCTGAGAAAACCATAATTCAAAAAGAGTCATGTACCAAAATGTTCATTGCAGCTCTATTTACAATAGCCAGGACATGGAAGCAACCTAAATGCCCATCGACAGACGAATGGATAAAGAAGTTGTGGTACATCTATACAATGGAATATTACTCAGCCATAAAAAGGAACGAAATTGGGTCATTTGTAGAGACGTGGATGGACCTAGAGACTGTCATACAGAGTGAAGTCAGTCGGAAAGAGAAAAACAAATATCGTATATTAATGCATATATGTGACATCTAGAAAAATGGTACAGATGAAACCGGTTTGCAAGGGAGAAATAGAGACAGATGTGGAGAACAAACGTATGGACACCAAGGGGGGAAAGCGGGGAGCGGGGTGGTGGTGGTGGGATGAATTGGGAGATTGGGATTGACATGTATACACTAATATGTATAAAATAGATAATAAGAACCTGCTGTATAATAAATAAATAAATAAAATTTTAAAAAAATCAGTGAGTGTAGCTGAAATCAGTCCTGGAGCAGGGGGGCTCTGTGGTGGGCGTGGCCCCCTTCCTGAGCTCAGCCTGCCTCTGATGACAGGACGAGCGGACACAGGAGAGGCTTCTTGGGGGAGACGGGTTGAGTTGGACCTTGAAGACAGGCAGGCTTGGAGAGCATCTGTTTTGCCAGGCGTTCAACCTGGCAAAATGGATTTAACCTTCCTAGGTTAAGACAGATTTAACCTTCCCAGGTCCGTGGGGTGGGTGGTGTCACCCCATTTTATGGGTGAGGAAACTGAGGCCAGAGAGAGACAGCAAGAGCAGAGCATGGCACAGCACGAACCACGGGAGCTGGTGAGTCCAGGAAGCCGCCCGCCGTGCTCTGAGCGGGTGTCCCGCGCAGGAGATGAGCAGGACTCTGAGGGCGTGTGTTCCAGGCTGAGGCAGGAAGTTCCCTCACGAAGGCTCTGAGGACGGACCTGTGAGCACAGCAGGAACGCCCTGGGCCTGGAGCGGGCGAGCGAGGCTGCACAGGGAGGGGATGATGGTCTGGGCCGCCCCACGTCACGCAGAGCCCGGCTCCCACAGCAGAGGGCCGTGGTGGGTTAGGCCCTGTGCAGACCCCCAGGCCCCGAGACCAGGAAGGCTGAAGCCACAGAGCAGCACGGTCCCAGTGGTGCCCACGGCCGCCTGCCCTGCAGGGCGGGGACACGCTGCTCTCGGCCGGGCCACGCGCGCAGAGGTCAGAAACGGCTCCTTTGCCCCCATAAACTCATTACTTACACAGTGAGTGGCAGTCACATGGTCTCCGGCTTCCTCATCCTCCTCAGAGCCTGAGGCCTTGGAACCCGCAGCCCCTGGGCTCTGTTTTGGACCAGGTGCCTGGCTGTATCTGGGCTTCACCAGCCCAGTGGAAAGTGGTCACCGCCTGGATAGCAGAACGGCCACCGCACAAGAGACTGGTCCCGAGTCCAGCCCTGAGACGTGCTGCTGGGTGGCCTTGGTGAGGCCGGTCAGCCTTCCTGCCGTCAAGGCCCAGACCCACAGAGGGACCCAGGACACCTTCTGAGAACATCAGCCCTGCCTACACCCTCACGTGGGCCTCAGAAGCTCCTCCCTCCTCTCCTCGCAGATGGAATTCCCGATCCACACTCCACCCTCCAGGACTCAGACACCACCCCATGGGACAAGCTGGGGGTTAAGAGTACAGGCTTTGAAATCCCATAAATTTTATTTGAATCATGGCTCTGCCACTCAGCAGCCTTGTGACCCAGGCTGAGGTCACTAACCTCTTGGAGCCCCTCAGACATAAGACGGAGATAATGTTATCCACCTGTATGTCTGTCACAAGGATTAAATGGTGCAAACAGAGCACCTGCACACAGCCGAGGCCCTTCCTGCTGGTCCCGACCTCCGGGTCACATCCGCTGGCTTCCTGATTGGGGCTCAGCTGGTGCCTTGGGCAGGCAGGTGCCTTCCTTGGGCCATCTCTTCAGCAGTGCCGACAGCCTAGTACAATGGTCGACCCCACCACAGGCCCTGGAAGAGGGCAGGGCAGGCTGTGGGCTGGACCGGGCCTGGGCCTCCAGAGTGCGCCGGGCACCGACACACGCCTTGCGATCATGGCTGTCCAACAAGCATAATGAGATCCACACGCGCAATTTAAATCCTCCAGCAATTGCATTTAAAGAAGTAAAAAGAGGGACTTCCCTGGTGGCGCAGTCGTTAAGAATCCGGCTGCCAATGCGGGGAACACGGGTTCGAGCCCTGGTCCGGGAAGATCCCACATGCCGTGGAGCAACTAAGCCCGTGCGCCACAGCCCGTGCTCCGCAACTACTGAGCCTGTGCTCTAGAACCTGCAAGCCACAACTACTGAGCCCGTGTGCCACAACTACTGAAGCCCACGCACCTACAGCCCATGCTCTACAACAAGAGAAGCCACCGCAGTGAGAAGCCCGCGCACCACAAGGAAGAGTAGCCCCCACTCGCTGCAACTAGAGAAAGCCCGCACGCAGCAAAGAAGGTCCAGCGCAGCCAAAAATAAATAAATTAATTTAAAAAAAAGAAGTAAAAAGAAACAGGTGAAATTAAATTTAATAACATTTTATTTAACACAATATATCCAAAATATTATCATTTCAACATGTAACTAGCATAAAAATTATTGCGATATTTTAGGGCTTCCCTGGTGGCGCAGTGGTTGAGAGTCCGCCTGCCGATGCAGGAGACACGGGTTCGTGCCCCGGTCCAGGAAGATCCCACATGCCGTGGAGCGGCTGGGCCCGTGAGTCATGGCCGCTGAGCCTGCACGCCCGGAGCCTGTGCTCCGCAACGGGAGAGGCCACAGCAGTGAGAGGCCCGCGTACCAAAAAAAAAAAAAAAAATTATTGCGATATTTTGACATTCCTTTTCTCCTACGCCATGTTTGACACCCGTGCTCTACAGGCAGGTGTGGTATTAACAGGTTTTCAAGATACAGACACTGAGAGTATTTGCTGAGAAGCGTGGGGTGTGGGCCCAGGAAACAGTAAAATGTGCCTCCCCTCCCTCCTCCCTCATCCCCTCCCTCCTCCCCTCCTTCCTCCCCTCCCTCCTCCTTCCTCCCCTCCTCCTCCTCCCTCCTCCCCTCCTCCTCCCCTCCCCCCTCCTCCTCCCCTCCCTCCTCCCTCCTCCCTCTTCCCTCCTCCCTCCTCCCTCCTCCCCTCCCTCCTCCCTTCTCCTCCTCCCCTCTTCCCCTCCCTCCTCCCATCCCCTCCCTCCTCCCTTCCCCTCCCTCCTCCCCTCCCTCCTCCTCCCTCCTCCCTCCTCCTCCCTCCTCCCTCCTCCCCTCCCTCCTCCCTCCTCCTCCCTCTTCCAGCCTCCTCCCGCCCTCTCCAGGCTCTGTGCAGGCACTCCTCTCCCCACCCCCAGCTCCCCGCTCCCAGGGCAGCTCTAGGCTGAAAGGTGAGGCGTCCGGCCCCAGCTGGCTCCCCTTTCTGCCAGCTCTGCTCCCAGCAGGGCCCCTACCTGGGGCAAGGGAGGGACAGAAACCGACAGAGAAAAGGCCCCCTGGACCTCAGGCCCTGGGGAGCTCTGGGGACACAGGTGGCCCCAAACCTTCCCTCCACCACTTCACTCCACACGCATTAGTGACGGGCCCAGGAAGGGTGTGAGTCCCGGACTGGCCCCTGCCCTCCCAGCTCCCACCTCAAAGGGGAGCAGCCTTCCCCGGGGAGGCCTGAGAGCCCCTCGCCTCTGTCTCGTGCTGCCCAGTGGGTGGCCGGGCTCAGGAACCCAGCCCTGCACTTCCCGCCTGCCCTCACGGTGTCCGTGGCCACCCTCAGGCCAGCCTGGCACAGGAGGTCCCACAGAGGCTAATCGCCTGCCCCTGCTGTCCTGAGGATGGGAGGGCACAGTCGTGCCTCGTGGTGACAGGACATGCTCCCCATCTCAGGCCTGGCATGTCTGCAGGTGGCTGTCGGGTGACCGGAACCTCCCAGCTCAGGAGAGGCGCCCATTGAGGGTCACCCTCCCACCCTGCCCGCTCCTTACTTTGACCCGGCCCCCCGGAGGGCAGCTGTGCCTCCTGGCAGAGCCCCTCCTCATCTGTAAAATGGGCAGGGACACCCCGCGTGAGACGGTCCTGAGAAATACGTGAGGTTGCGGGATCAGGACCCAGGACACACAGAAGTGCTGACTCGGTGGCCAGTCACTTCCTCCGGTCTCTCTGGCTAGAAGATGGCCCTGCGCCCCTCACAGTAAGGGGCTATCTCAGGATGACTTGACCCATGCTCCTCTCTCTGAAGCAGGCCGAGCACCAGCTCCTCAAAGTGTGAGTCACGGAACCCAAGGATCTCCCTGGGGCCCCTGGAGCTGGGGAGGGGGGCGGGCTGCTCCTGGAGGGTGGGGTCTGGCCCTCCATGCCCACTCTGTCTGAGTGGCTCCACTTTTATCTGCTTTAGGTATTAGGGCTTCAAATGCTGTTATTTGAAAAGAAATTGTTGGTGCCCCCAAACGCTGAAATCTTTTCTTTATAACCTCTCATTTGTTAGACTGGAAAACACAGGCCCCATGACATAATCAAGCCCAGGGGGTTCCGGACACAACCAGGGCACCCAGGGGCCCTTCCACTAGGGACAGAGGGAGAGGCCCTGCGTCTAGGAAGTCAAGTCAGTCGAGAAAAGGCTTGGAACACACAAACTGGCACCTGGAGCCAGGTGCTGAGGGACACGGGCCCTGCCCGCAGGTTACTACCCAGGGAGCTGGGATGCGCTGTATCTTGATTTTGTGGACATTTATCAAAGCTCTTCACCACTGAGGTCTGTGCATTTGACTGTATGTAAAACACACGTCAATGGCTCAAAGTCCTCAAGGGGGACAGACTCAGATGGAGGGAAAGGATGGACTGGGGCCCGCAGACAGCTCTGTGCCTTCTTATCAAGGCAGCCCAGAGAGACAGGACAGCACGGGGAGGTGGGTGTGGCCCCTTGTCGGAGCAGGGGCTTGGGAGCTACGATTCTCTGCCCAGAAGCCAGGGCCAGACATGCCCATCTGTGTGCACACGATTACCAGAATCTGTCCCGCCCAGGCCACGCTCCAGCTCGGACGCCTCCCCAGGACCTGCACGCCGGTCAGCCCAGGGAAGCACACTCTTGGCCCCTTTTGGTCCCCAGCCCCAGCTGCGGGGAGGTCCTGGCGGCAAGGCGGGCAGAGGCGTCCCGCGTTACAGGAGGGTTTGTCCGCCTGCTGATTCATCTCCCTGCAGCCCACTGCCTGGCCTCCCTCCTCTGGTGCCCGGGCCCACCACCTGCCGGGCCCTCACGGAGAAGGGCTGGGGAGCACCCAGATGACAGGGTGTGAGCTTCCCGGCGGCGTGGGGAGGCTGGCTGGGAGCCACGTCTCCTTTCTTGGGAAGCTGTGAGCAAGCACGGGCAGCTCCCCTGACGCAGGCGGGGGCTGAGTGGTGCCTTCGCCAGGCTCTCACTGGGGCTGCCACGCCAGCCCCACCCCATGAGCCTCCTCAGGCCTGGGGGCGGGGAAAGGCCTTGAGTGTGCTCAGTGCACTCTTCCTGGGAGTCCGGAGCCCACACCCTGGGCCTGGCCTCCAGGTGAGGCCGGGTAGCCTTGCCTGGCTCTGGAAGAGGAGGCTCCCAGGTGGCAGCTCCCTGGGCGAGGCCAGGCCTGGGGGACGGGTGGGTCCACTAGCTGCAGCCTCCAGCAAACGACAAAGCCACACCTCTCTTACCTGGAACAGGTGAGAGCTCCTCAGCCCACCTCCCTGGGCCAAACCCACTTCCCGCCCTCCCTCGCCTCCCCGTAATATGGCCCGACTGGCCCCTGCCCTCTGGTAACAGGAGCCGGACGGTTTCTCCCACTGCAGGGGGCAGGCCAGCACTGTCCCACCAGTGAAGGAACACAGGGGCCCGGGCAGGGCCCCGCCCCAGGGGCTGATGGGGAGCTTGACAGCGCCTGTGATGCTGCAAGGATGTGCCAACATGGACCAACTCCCTAATCATTAAAAAAACAAAACAAACCCAACTTCTCAGGAAGGAGTTTGAAAACGGTAAGCTCAGCAGAACGGGGTCTCCCTCCCCAGCAAGCTCAGGAGCGGAGGGAGGGACGCGCCTGTCCTCCGGGCCCACTGCTCCCCCCGCGGCAGCCCTGCCCCCGCCAGTTCTGCCAGCTCCTGCTCTGCCCGGTGCAGGCACACGCGTTTATCCCAGCTCTGGGACGAGGACTGGGCTGTCCTGGCTGGGACTGCTGCAGAGCCGGGGCAGGACAGCGGGTGATGGTGGCACTCAGCTCCCCAAGTCCACTGCCCTGAGGACTGGAGAACTACTCCCAGCCGCCGTCTGAGCAGGGACACAGCTCCAGGGTGTGGGGCAGGGTGGGCTTCCGTCCAGCGGACACTCACGCATCCCCTCCATGGCCGGCCCTGAGCTGGGAGGTTGTCCATGGGCCCGCAAGCCTGGAGGAGGGGGTGAGGGGCGGAGGGACAGGGCTGGGGGGTCCACACAGAAAGGAGAGCCCCACAGAGGATGGCCAGAGGTGGGGTGCAGGCTGGCAGGGCTCCACACTGGCTGTAGGTCTGGGGCTGTGCGGGGCAGGGGAGGACACCCCCCAGGGGAGGCTGGAGTTGGCAGGCTGAAGCCCAAGGTGGACGAGAAGGTCGTTCTGTTGGAAGGGACCCTTCCCACGGCTTCCGGCCAGCGATGTGCAGACAAGAAGCGCCTGTCCCTGCCAGGGCCACCCTCCCAAGGCCTGTGCCCGCCCGCTGGCCACATTGCAGGCACCTCACCCAGGACACCGTATGGCGGGAGGGAGCACAGCAGAGCTGCCAGCAGCTGAGGCCGCGCCCTGTCTCCCCACCTCCTGCCCGCCCGCCTCCCTGGCCGAGGTGGGCTTGGCTGGACGGAAAGGGCTCCCACAGCCCAGGGAGGGTGTCTCGTCTGAGCCTCCGGCTGGGCCTGGCCTTGGCTTCCCCTGCCACCGCCCTGTCCACTCGCCCTTGGCCGTGGCCACGCACTGTTTTTTTTTTTTTTTTTTTTTTTGCAGTACGCGGGCCTCTCACTGTTGTGGCCTCTTCCGTTGCGGAGCACAGGCTCTGGACTCGCAGGCTCAGCGGCCATGGCTCACGGGCCTAGCCGCTCCACAGCATGTGGGATCCTCCCAGACCGGGTCACGAACCTGTGTCCCCTGCATCAGCAGGCAGACTCTCAACCACTGCGCCACCAGGGAAGCCCCCATGCCCTGTTCTTGATGGGCCAGTCTGCAATCCTGTCTGGGCCATCTGAGCCAGGCCCTGGGGGGCTCCACTCTGGCCACGCCCCTGGCACCACTCCCTGACCCTCAGGGAGACCCCAGGCTCTGGGCCCAGGAGGAAAGAGGGGGTCTGTGTGTCGGCCTGTCCTTCCGTGTCCTGGAGGGAACGTGCCGAGGACACGTAAGCAGGCCCAGATGGCAGCATGAGAGAGAAGGGGGCGTTGGGCTGGGTCTTGCTGGCCCTGCCCACTGTCTCCAGCCACTGGCCGTGCGGGTCACCAAGACCCCCAAGGACATGCCTCCCGACCTCCCCTCTGAAGCCCCTCTAAGTGATACCCAGGACCCGAGCCCTGACGCCAGAAGAACCCATGCTGAGGACCATGGTGGTGGGGGGAGGGAGTGGGGAGGGGAGGTGGCTGGGGAAGGAAACACCCCCTCCGCCAGGCCAGGGACAGGGCTCCTGGTCCAGCACGGCGTTCTCCCAGAAGGGCCCGGGGGAGATCCGAGCGGGAGGGAGAACCTGCTGGTGGTGGCTGATGCCGCCCTCCATCCCCCTCCCCTGCCCCCACGCAGCCCCCTTTCCTGAAGGACGAGTTCTCACAGCCACGTGTCCGGCCCGGCTGCAAAGCCTGGGGCACCACCTGGTGGTCAGGTCTGGGATGGCAGGCCGCTGGGCCCCAGGACTCAGGAGGGGGCCAGGGCTTCCCCAGTGCCCCACCCACCCCACCCATGCACTCTGGGTTGGGCAGGGCTCCTGGCCCCCACACTGCTGGACTCCACTGCCTGCCTCTCCCACCTGCTCCAGCCACTCCTCGTTGGTTTTGGCTAGCTGGCCTCCCTGGCCTCCCTCTGGGTGCGAGCACGGATGGGGGGTCCGGGGGAGGGTCTGTGATTGCACGGATGGGGGTCTGGGGGAGGGTCTGTGATCACCTCCATGGCACCAACGAAGGACTGGGCTGAGTCGCTTTCTCAAGGCCACACAGCTGGTAAACGATGGTGCTGGGACAGGACGGCACCTGCGGGACACCCAGAGCTTCTCGGGGTGCAGAGCCCCAGGAGTCTGCAGCCTCAGTCCCAGGACAGGCCCTCCCTGGGGGGAGAGTGGGAAGAACTCTACACTGGGAGTTAGAGTTTAAGCCCAGCTCGGCCCTAACTCGCTCTGAGGTTCTGGGCAATGTGCTTTCCCTCTCTGGCCTTGTCTGACCCCAGAGGACGTCACACCAGACAATCTCCATGGGCTGGAGGCTGGGCCTCAGGTTCCCGGCTCCCACAGACAGGGGCTGGGCCGCAGGCTACAGGTGAGGGACAGTGACACCCTCCCCCCTGCCTGCCTCCACAGGGGAGCAGGGGAGCCAGACCTCTGTCCTCCTGTCCCGTGAGCCCCCCTCCTCCCGGGGCCTGCTGCCCTCAGCTGCCGCCAGCAGGAGTGAAGGGGTCCATGGGAGCCGGCAATAACCTGACCTCGGGCTAGCAGCGTTCAATGTGCGTTCACGCTCATGACCCCGGAGGTAGGCAGGACCGCCGTACTGGCCATTGGAGGAAAGTCCAAGACCCAGGATGGTTAGGTGAGGTGCCTGAGGTCCCCCAGCGGGCAGGGGCAGCCTTCAACTCAGTGCAGTTTCTTCTCACCAGGTATCTGCCACCTGCTGTGCCCTGGGGCCACTGCTTGGAGCTGCCACACTTTTGTCCCCAACCCCAGCTCCCTGGCTCCTGTCACTGCAGCTGCAGGCCCCTGTGGCCAGGGCCTCTCTGCCTCCGAGGTTCGCTGGACCATGATGCCCAGTCTTTGCTCCAGCCGGCCTTCTGGGCCTCCCACACTCCTCTCCCCAGGGGCAGGAGGATCTCCCAGAGGCTGGTGGCCAGGGACCCAACAGGACACTCTAGGTGGGAGCCTGATGCCTGGGCCCGGTCCAGCCGTGGGCAGAGCAGCCTCAGGGGCCCCTCTCCAGGCCGCCTGACCTCTCCTGCAGCACCACCCGCTGGCGCTACAGCCCCTCCCTGGCCCAGAGCAGCTGCGCCAGCCTCTCTGCAGAGACCACGGCCAGTACCTGCTTGGTCAGCCCCATGGCTTCTCCAGCCAGTGCCACCCAAAGCTGGGTCAGTTCCTGCTCTAGGATGCCCAGGCCACGGCCCTCTAACCCAACAAGTAAGAGGGTCACTTTCCTATTTGAGAAAGTCCCCACCGCTGCTGCCCTCCTGGCTACATATCATTACAGCAGCCATCCATCCCATTATCAGTGGTAATATTACTGCTACGCCCCCAGAGTAATTCTGACATGCACTGAGATTTGGGAACTAATGTTCAGCGGTGTCCCTACCCTCACCCAGGACCGGTGACATACTTGCGGGTCCCGTGCAAAATAAAAACGGGAAGCCCCTTGTTTAAAAGTTAAGAATTTCAGGATGGTAAGAGCAGAGCCTTAAGCCAAGTGAAAGCCCTTCCAAGCGGGGGCTCTGGCAGCCACAGCTCACGCTGCCCCCCACTCATTCTGAGCCCCTACGGGTCCCATCTTCCAGCCCTCCCCCCCGCGCCCCCCCCATTCTCAGCAGGGGGTTCCGAGGACTTGCGAAAGGTGGTGGTGGGGTGTCTCCAGTCACATGACGACACCTTTGCCATTGGTTGGCTGTGGCCGTGTTTTCACAGCCAATGAGGGGAAAGAGAGGGAGGCGTGGGCGTGGCCTGGCGCGGAGGGGCGCTGGAGGGCAGGGCGGAGACCAGCACACCTGGGCTGCTAGGAAGGGTGCCCGCCCCAGGTGCCTACTGGGGTATAAAGTTACCGTTGTCTTATCCTCTATTTCATTTCCTCTCTCACCACAGTAGACGGTCCCCAACGATCCTATCTTTTATAATTCAGTGTAGATGTGAGAAGGCCTTTCCTGTGCTTTGGAAATGATGTACAAGTAAAAGGCAATATAATGTAGCTTAAGAGGTAGACACGGGAGACATCTCACCCACCTTAAAGTTGGGAACAGAAAACATAGAACTCAGTTGAATAAATCTGCAATGTTTGTGACCTAAATTAGTGCATTCAACAGCACTCTTTCGAGGACAATGTTTTACATATAAAGATCAGTAAAGGTGAGTCGGGAGAGGTGAGGGGAGAAATGAGAGGTGTGTGTGTGTGTCAGAGAGAGAGGAATTCTATTCAAATGCTTTGTGCAACAGTTTATTACTTTTACTTATTTTGTTAAATGTACATACCAGAGAGTACACAACAGTATTTTTTTTCTGGTTTAAAGAATGATAGGGCTTCCCTGGTGGCCCAGTGGTTAAGAATCCGCCTGCCAGTGCAGGGGACACGGGTTCGAGCCCTGGTCCGGGAAGACCCCACATGCAGCAGAGCAACTAAGCCTGTGCACCACAACAACTGAGCCTACGCTCTAGAGCCCGCGAGCCACAACTACTGAGCCCACGTGCTGCAACTACTGAAGCCCGGGCTCCTAGAGCCCGTGCTCCGCAACAAGAGAAGCCACCGCAATGAGAAGCCCATGCACCGCAACGAAGAGTAGCCCCTGCTCGCCGCAACTAGAGAAAGCCCGCGTGCAGCAACAAAGACCCAACGCAGCCAAAAATAAAAAATAAAATAAATTTATTTAAAAAAACAGCCTATGGTTTAAAAACTTTTTTTTCTTTCAATAAGGTTTTATAATTTCTCCATTATACATCTTTTATTAGCTCTATTGCTAGGTATTTTACTTGTTGCTATTCTAAATGATATCTTTTTTTTTTTTTTTTTTTTTTTTTTTGCGGTATGCGGGCCTCTCCCGTTGCGGAACACAGGCTCCGGACGCGCAGGCTCAGCGGCCATGGCTCACGGGCCCAGCCGCTCCGCGGCATGTGGGATCTTCCCGGACCGGGGCACGAACCCGTGCCCCCTGCATCGGCAGGTGGACGTTCAACTACTGCGCCATCAGGGAAGCCCTAAATGATATCTTTTTAAAGTTACATTTTCCAATTGAGTGGAGCTGTTTACGGAAATACAAATGCATTCGGTTATTTTATCCAGAACGCTTGTTGAATTCTTTTATTAATTTGTATCTTTTGTAGATATTCTGCATTTTGTATACAGACAATCATATCACCTGCAAGTAACGCTAGCTTTGTTTCTTTCTTTCCAATTCCTACATATTTACTTGTCTTTCTTGCACTGGCGTGGAGCCCCAGTACACTATTAGCTGTAAATGATGACTGTAGGCGTCTTGTCTTGCTTCTGATTTTAAAGAGAATGATTTCAACATTTCAACATCAGTTACGATGTTTGCTGCAGGTCTTTGTAAATGGCCTTTATGGATGTTATGGTTATGGATGTTTACTTCTTTTCCTAGTTTGTAAGAGTTTTTTTTTTTTTTTAAATCACCAACGTAATAACAAATGTGTTAACACGTGCAAGGATTGTTCTAAATGCTTTACATACATAAATTATTTTAAGCCTCACAACACACCTATGAGGAAAGTACTATTATTCTTATTATCTTCATCTCTATAAATAAGGCAACTGAAACCCAGCGAGATTAAAGAAGCTCCTGAAGGCTACAGAGCTCCTTAAGCGTTCAAGCCCAGGCAGCCCGGCTCCAGAGCCTGTTTGTAACGCTCTCAAACTTCTCATTGGATGTTGAATTTTATTAACTCCTTCATGTACATCTAGTGAAATGATTGTGTGGTTTTCTCCTTTATTTTATCTATGTGGCGAATTACATAAATCATTGTCCTAATATGAACCCAATATTGCAGCTCTGGCACAAACCTACCTTGGTTGTGATGTATGAACATTCCCCTCCTGCTGGATTCAGCTCTCCAACATTTGTTAACGATTCTGCGTCTACGTTAATAAGTTAGGCTGGTCTATAATTTTCCACCTGTGTACTGACCCTGTGTTTCTGTCATCAGGTGAGACTAATCTTACTTAATAAGGTGGAGAGTCCCCCTTCTTTTTGGAGTCTCTGGGGAAGTTGGTTAAGATTATAAATGTTGGGCTTCCCTGGTGGCACAGTGGTTGAGAGTCCGCCTGCCGATGCAGGGGACACGGGTTCATGCCCCGGTCCGGGAGGATCCCACATGCCGCGGAGCGGCTGGACCCGTGAGCCATGGCCGCTGAGCCTGCGTGTCCGGAGCCTGTGCTCCGCAACGGGAGAGGCCACAACAGTGAGAGGCCCGTGTACCGCAAAAAAAAAAAAAAAAAGATTATAAATGTTCCTGAAACATTTGGAAGAACTTTTCACCTACCAGACTTTGGGCCGTTTTCTTTCCGGGAAAATGCTTAGCAACCAACTGAGTGTCTTCAATGATATAGGACTATTCAGGTTTTCTGTCTCTTCTTGAGTCTATTTTGGTAAATGATTGTTTTTTTCTAGGAATTCACACATTCCGTTGAAATTTTCAAACGTCTTCACATCAAGTGTTTAATAGTAGCTTTTGTCTCTGCCGAATCTGTAATGTGTCCTGTTTTTCATTCTTAATGTTTATTTTTGCCATTTCTTTTTTTCCCTTGATTAATCATAACAGAAGTTTTTCAGTATTATTAGCCATTTCAAAAAGACAACCTTTGACTTATATTATCCTTTCTACAAATGTGTAATAATTTACGCACGCCTGTAATTTCTGCCCTTCACTGTCGTCTTCTAAGTTCTTTAAAGTTATTCTACTTTTTTTCATTTTAAAGAAGTCATTTGCTTTATTCTTTAAAAGTTATGTCATTTATTAAAAAGTTATTTGCTAAGTGCCATGACAACCTCTAGATCTCAGTAGCTTAATATGGTTCAGGTTAATTTTCATGTCACAGACCAAGGCGGGCTGGTCTGGAGGACGTGTTCTCCCTGGAATCATTCAGGAGTGAGGGGTCCTTGGGTCAGTGGCTCCACCGACCTCTAGAGCTACAGGGTCCTACAGGAATGCTTGGCATCAAGCTGGGCATTGAAGGAAGGGAGAGAAGGGATGCCTGCACGGCCAGTCCTAAGGGGGCAGGCCCGGAAGTAATTGCCATCCCTTGGCCCTTGTTCCCTGGGCCATAACTCAGTCACATGACCTACCTAGCTGGGAGGCTGGGAAACTATCTATCACAGATCCTTCTCTTATTGGTTTAGAGCTTTTTTTTTCTTTTTCAGAGTAAGTATATAAACTATAAATTTTCTTCTGCATTTGCTTTTCACTGGATCCTACGGGTTTTGATGTGTAGTTTTCATTTTATTTATCATTCAGTTCTAAATGTTTTCCTCTTTTCCAATATTTTTTTTATTTGTTTGAATCATTAATTGTTTAAAGATACATTTTGTTAATTTTTCTTGTATATCTGTCCATTTCTGCTTTAGATGTTTTGGGGCTATATTTTTATCTGTATTTGGGGGCTCTATTTTTAGGTCCATGCCAGTTCAGAATTGTTATATTTTCCTGGTGATGTAAACATTTTAACCTTTTGCAGTGACTCCGTTTATGTCTAGTAATGGCATTCGCTTTAAAAATTATTTATGTGCTACATATAATGTAGTTATATCAGGGGTTTTGTTTGTTTTTGTTTTAGTTTTTGGCTAGTATTTACTTGAAATATCTTTTTCATTCTTCCTTTCCACCTTTCTGGGTCCTGTGTTTAAGTGTGTCTTAGTAAACAGGATACAGCTAGTTCTTTAAAATCTAGTCTGGTGATTTTTTTAACTGGAGAATCTAACTCGCATTTATTGTGATTACTGATATATTTTCTATTTATTTGTATTTGTCCCAGGAGTTCTGTTTCTCTTCCCTCCTCCTCCTCCCCTCCCCCTCCTCTCCCCTCCCCCTTCCTCTCCCATCCCCCCTCCTTTGCCCCCCTCCTCCCCCTCCTCTTTTTCCCCTCCTCCTTACTTGCCCTCTTTTTGATTGATTGCAGTTATTTTTCTCATTCCACATTTTGTTTGGAAGCTGTACACTCAGAATCTATTAGTTTAGGCTTAACTCTAGTTATTGTTAATAGGTGCGAAAGTTTAATAATAATAATATTCTAGCATATTTTACCTCTGATCACTCTTCTCCTAAATTACACCTAATTTTTGTCCAATATTTTAGTCTATCCTAGTAGATATTATTACTATTATTTGCAGCCAGCGTTTTTTTGTTTACCCAAATATTTTCAAATATCTTTGCTGATCATTTTTTCTTGCATCTCAGAACTTATCTCTAGAAATCATTTTTCTTCTGTCTGAGGTATAAGATGGAAATTATTCAGTTTATTGGTGGTAAACTCCGTTTCTGTTTTTCGGAAAAAGTCCCTATTTTGCCCTCATAACAATACATGCAGTGACATGAAATTACTGCATCATCAAGAGATTTATACATGTTAAAGCTTTTGATACATATTACTTCCCGGGAGCCTAGGAGGCTCAGGGGCCAGGCCTGGAAGGTGAAATAGGACCAGAGCTTCTGGTGGAGGTGGTGGGTCACACAGCATCCCGTCCTGTCTGTGACATGGGGCCCGTCTGTGACACGGGGCAGTGGGACTGTGGAGGGGCAAGCTGGGGCCCACAGAGTCCGCCCATCCGCCCAGGAGTGCTATTTCCCAGCCCAGGGAAGCCTCTGGCTCTGAGAAGGATTTGGCCAGACAGAGGCGTGCAGGAGACACGGGCTAGGGCTCGGGCGGGGCGGGGGTGGGGGTGGGGCTGTCTCTCCACCACGCAAACCCTCGGAACGTTCCCAGATTTCCCACCCTTGGAACTGACTGCGCAGCCCCGGGATGCAGAAGAGCCCGGTTCTGACCCAGCTCTTCCCTCCAGCCAGAAGCCCACCCCCGGCTGGAGCCTGGCACAGAGGCTCTGCACTGGGAATCTTCCCCCCAGAGTGCAGACCCCAAATTCACTTGCAAATGGTTTGCCAGTGTTAGCCAATGCTTTAATAAAGAAACAACATACAGAGAGCAGCTGTCCCAGCACACACACACACATGGCCCTCCAGCCCCGGCTCCCGCCCAGGTCCTCGGACCCCCGTGCTCTCCCCTCACTGTGGTCACTCAGGCCCAGCCCGTCCTGCCCTCCCCCCAAGGGATTTGGCCTCCATCCTGCAGACACATCCAGTTCCCTCTGCTCCCCCAAGCAGGAGGCTCGCTGCCATCCCGTTCAGTCACTTAGCTTGGGGCTGGGAGGCTGAATGCCCGCTTCTTCTTTGTCTTCCCCAAAGCCTCCGTGCCCTCCGGGAGGAGCTTCCCCAGGAGCCCCCTCACTCCCCTCTCCCTGGGGCTCTGGGCACTGCCAGCATCCTCCATCCTCTGGGACTGCCTCCCCAGGCCAGTGCGGTGTGAGGAGTGAACCTTCGAGGATCTGCCTTCATCCCAAGGCTGTGGGGATGGGCTGGGCCACTCCAGGGTGTGTTGGGGCTCAGAGCTAGATTCTGCAAGACACAGAGGACCAGGATCCGGGCTCGTCGTCCTGAAGGTCAACGTGACACCGCAGGGGGTCAGGCCGCGGGGCTCTGCCACGGGCGTGTGGGTTCAGATCCACAGCCACCACACGCTCTCCAACTTTGGGCTAAGTTCTCCCCTGGCCCCTTGGGGAACCGTAACCTCCCCCAAACGATAGGTGTGCACACGAGCTGGGCACTTTGAAACGTTCCTTTCCCGGGTTGAAAGGGCCACTGCCGCACAAAGGTCAATCCCGATTAATGAAAAATGTTTAGGAGTTACTTCTTTTTTTTTTTTTTAACTATTCAAAATATAAGATGCTATTGGGGACTAACACAATATTGTAAATCAACTATACTCCAATATAAAATAAAAATTAAAAACATAAAAGAAATGTACTCTAACAATAAAAAAAAAAGAGGCTAGTTTTCTTATTAACACACATTATTTACTTTACTGGGGAATACCCACGAGAGAACTAGGGTGGCCTTGGGGCACTAGGTGTCCCTCTCTGGGCATATTTATGAAGGTGCACCTGAGAAGAAGCCTCTTTCTCTCTCATTCAAAATGGGTCGCGAGGCCATTGTGGGAAGCTTAGGTGGGTGGCACAGAGCCCCTCAAGCCAAGAGCTGCTTACCAGTGATCTCATCCACTGCGATGGGCAAACCAAGGCCCCAGGAGAGCCGGAGGTGGAGGTTAAGTAGCAGAGCTCATGGAGAGCCAGGCGGAGAACCGCGCTGTCCTGACTCCAGCCCACCCCTCTAGAAGGGGACGGGCCCCTTGAGGACTCCCTGGAGGCAGCCGGGAGCTGTGTCTCTGGCTCTCCTTCCCCCCCGCCCCCCACCAGCTCGCCCCCCTGTCGGGTAGCGTCTCACCCATGACGATGAGGGTGGCGGTGCTGACGGCCTGGCCCAGTGTGTTCTCGGCCACCACCTTGTACTCGCCGCCGTCCTCGGCCGAGACGCTGGGGATGACCAGGGAGCACACGCCCAGCAGGTCCGTGCTGTACACGGCGGGGTCGCCTGCGAGGCTCTGGTCGTTCTTGAACCAGGTGACGCGGGGCTGCGGCCAGCCCTGCACGGCGCAGGTCATGCAGCACTCAGAACCCAGGGGCAGCAGGTGGGTCCGCAGGCCCACCAGGAAGCGGGGCTTCTGTCTCAGGTAGGGCTCCTGGTAGCTGGGAGCCTTCACCGTGACCCTGTCTGCAGTGGAAACTGGCAGGCGAGGAGGGTCAGAAAGAGAGAAGGGCTGCGGCGAGCCCCAAGCCCCTGGTGAACTCGGGCGCTGCCTGGACCCTCCTGCCGTGTCTCACCTGCAAACTTGGCCCCAAGGCTGCTCTGCTCATTTTTTATCCTTTTCTTAAAATAATTTTTGGACTTTTTTTTTCCTGTACTACAAGCTAACACACACTCAGTGTGGACAAATTGGAACATACAAGGAATCAAAAGGAGAAGGAATAAAAACCCAGCACAGCCAACTACCTACCGATGACCACAGCTAGCATTTTGGTGTGGAAGCTTTCAGACATTTTTCTACTTTAGAACTCGTGAAAGTGAGAAAACGAGCATCTGATTTTATGGCCTGCTTTTTCTGGCAACTGCTTTGAAGGTTCGCATCTATGTGACTTTGTAAAAGACTCTGTTTTCGGAGAAGCACTGGTCTCTGTCTACCTTTTCGCCTGCCACTGACTGGAGAGGCCACCCAAGACACGCAGACAGCCCCGGCTCCTCGCGTTCTCCCCGCGGAGGAAGCGGCACCCACCCTGAATCGCAGACGCGGAGGACACGGGAGCCGGTGGGCGGGGCGGGAGGTGGGAAGAGCGATGGACCGGCGGCTGTCCCCGCCCTCCCAGCTTGCGTCCCCGCCCCACCAGCCTGCGTCCCCGCCCTCCCAGCCTCCGTCCCCGCCCTCCCAGCCTGCGTCCCCGCCCTCCCAGCCTCCGTCCCCGCCTCTCCGCGCGGAGCTTACCTGGCGGCTGCCGCGGGACGATCCAGGGCTGGCGCGTGTCTGAGGGCTCGCTGGCGCCCAGCTCGTTCTTGGCCACCACGCGGAAGTGGTACTCGTGGCCCGGGAGGGCGCCCTCCAGGGTGAAGCGGCAGGCGTGCAGGCGCTCGGCCGCGGGGCGCCAGGGCGCGAGCACGGAGGAGCGCGTCAGCACCGTGTAGTGCAGCGGGGCGGCCCTCCCATCGGCCTCGTCCGGGGACGGCACCCACTCGACGGTCACCGAGCCCAGCGTGCCCTCCCGCAGGAGGATGGGCCCCGGGGCCCGTGGGCGCGCTGCGGGGACAGACGGGTCAGTCTGGAGCCGGAAGTGCTCCACCTGGCCCTGCCCAGGGCCCTGAGTCTTTCCAGGTCCCCGAGTCCTGCCCACTTCTTCCAGGGCCCTGGAGACACGGTCTCGCCAGGCAGGGGGCTGGAGCCAGAGAGAACTGGGCCAGTTCTGCAGTTACTGCTAGAGGGTGGGAAACCTCCAAAAAGACTCATTTTAATTCACTTTGTCTTGTAAGTAAAATGACACAGGAACAGAGTGGGGGCTTCCATGAGACCAAGTTACAGAGCTCCCGCTGTAGTTGTCCATCATTTCTGTGTTTCAGAACCCCCTCCGGGGCTGGGGCTGGGGGAGGCCACCTTTATCCCAGGGGAGGAGCACAGACAATTCTTGCCACCGCTCATTGGAGTGATGTGATGGTGGTGACTGTCTCTGCTCACTGACCCAAAACGAGGGACAACAGAGGTCCGGGGAGGGCTGTGCTCAACTGTCCCCAATCCCCCGAAGAGAAGGACAGTGATACCCCCTCCCCCCGGCCCCTCCTCCTTTCTCCCTTGGGGCGCATAAGAAGGGTCAGGGTGTGGTCACGGGCACACCCAGGCGGGTGGAATCCCGCAGACCGGTGACCAAGCCCTGGGGAGCAGCCCAGCCGTGTCCAGCCCCAGCCCCAGCCCGGGGCTGCCTCACCTGCCACCCTGAGGCGGAAGATATAGGTGGCCTCCTCCCCCCGCGGACTCCTCAGCACCACAGTGTAGAGGCCGCTGTCAGCGAGGCTGGCCGCGGGGACCAGGAGCTGGGTGAGGCCATCCTTGACGGAGGTCACACTTCTTTTAGGCAAGGGCAAGCCATCCTTTAGCCAGGTCACGTCCGGCATGGAGGCGGCCTGGGACACAGAGGAAGGAGAGGTGAGAGGGGAGTTTTGTGGAAGCCATGGCTTTGAGCTGGGCTGAAGTGTAAGTGTGAGAAGAGCATCCTGAGAGGAGCATCCGGGTAGAGCCACGGTGGGAGCAGGGGTGGGGGGAGAGGAGAGGAGGCTGCAAAGGGGGGGGGTTGCAAACACCTTAAGGGCCCCGCACATCACACCCATACAGACACCTGCGTCTCGTTCTGTGAGCCACGAACTGCTGTTGTAAGCTTTAACCAGGAATTAGATCTGGATTCACGGGGCTGGGGGAGCGAGGGCGGGTGGAAGTGGGGAGGACTCGTGGGAGGGGAGTGCTGACCACCCTGGTGCCCAGGCTGGGCTGCCAAGGGGGGTATGACTTGGGGGTCCCTGCAATAGTCCAGGAGGGAGGGTATGGTGGCCTGACCCTGACCAGGGTGAGGGGACCAGTCCAGCTGCCTGATGGCTGCACCACCAACTCCCATGAGACCCTCAGCTCTGGGAGTCAGAGGCACCTGGGGATGCTGACAATGACCTACCTCACAGGCTTGTCTGGGGACCCAAGAAGTTAATGATACGAACAGGGCCCAACACAGAGCAAACACTTGGTGTGTCTTAAATATTTTTGTCATCATTACCATCGTCATGATTATGGTCTAATAGTTAAGAACATGTAATTTAGAGTTAGATCTGGGTTTGGGTCTGACTCCGCCACCTATGAGTCTCCCACGCAGATGATGACAATTTTCACAACCACCACCATAATAATAATACATAACCGGGTACTGCCATGTGCCCAGCACTATTTATGCGCTTTCAAGTATTAATTCCTTGAATCCTCAGAACAACCCTTTGAGGTAAGTTACTATTAATACCCTCTCTTGACAGATGAGGACGTCGGAACACAGAGAGGTTAAGGTATGTGTCCAAAGTCAAACAGCTAGTGAGCCTTGACGTCAGAATTTGAATCCAGGCACCTGTGCTTCTAACCACACTGGCTGCTGTACTACACGTACAAACACAGGCTACGTACTCTCACAACAGACATTCTGAAGTCAAGGGGCATCACCCCGCTGCAGGGCACCCTTGCCAGACCAAGGAGGTGGAGCAGTGGGTGGGGGGAGGGGACGGGGCGCGGGTTTAGAGGTGCAGTACCGATCGCGGCCACCAGAGGGCGTCGTGGACAGGAGCAGAGTGGCCACCCAGCTTCCAGGGGAGGAGGGCTCTGCCTGCCAGGAGGACCCTCCCCTCCCCTCCCCTTCTCTATGCGGCCTGATTTCCAGCACAAGCGCAGGTCCCTGACTAGGGGCCAGAAAGGAACCGGGAAGAAAGGAGGCCCACAGGGCTGAGACTGCCTGCCTCAGCCCACTACATACGCTCACCTCGAAGTGGACAGGCACACGAACTGTGTCCCCAGCTCTGACCGTCAGCAAGTACTTCGTGCTGGCGTCCATGAGGAACTTGGGACAGCCTGGAACACACGGGGTGGCCTGTCACCTCCCTCTGCATTTGGGCCCCAGCCCTGGTCACTAACCAGGCAGGGCTGCAGGGGGACTAGACGCTAGGCCAGCCCAGTGATGCTGAAACCCCACTGGACATCGGACAGGGGGCCCTGCAGGAACTGGAGAGGGGGCTGGAGGGGAATCCTGGGGGGAGCCGCAGGGCTGGGGGAGGGGGGAGCGGGATGGGGGCTGAGAAAGGGAAGCTGTCAGGGGCAGCCTTAGGGTCAGGCTGGAACGGAGGGGGATGGTGAGAAACTAGCCCAACTCTTGTGTTTTTTTTTTGTTGTTGTTTTTGCGGTACGCGGGCCTCTCACTGCTGTGGCCTCTCCCCTTGCGGAGCACAGGCTCCGGACGCGCAGGCTCAGCGGCCATGGCTCACGGGCCCAGCCGCTCCGCGGCATGTGGGATCCTCCCGGACCGGGGCACGAACCCGTGTCTCCTACATCGGCAGGCGGACTCTCAACCACTGCGCCACCAGGGAAGCCCCTCTTGTGTTTTGCAGATGAAAACGACCCATCTGTGGCAGGAAGTGGCCCCAGAGCCCGGGGTTTGGGGCGGAGCCAGGACGGGCTCTGGGTTCCGGCCACAGACTCAGGGTGATTTTTTTTGTATGTCTCCCTTATCATCACAAGGACAGCTGGGGTCTGTTGGGATGGCCCAGTGTCAGCTTGGGCCAAAGCCAGGTCAGCTGCTCCAGCAGTTAACGCCCCCAGGGAAGGACAGTCCACCTTCCGGTAACAGGGAAGGGGGCGTCTTCTGCATTGACGTGAACCCGGGAGCTGAGGGGCAGCCGGCCTTCTCAGGCCACGCTGGGGAGGCAGCAAAGAATTCTGGAGCGAGCCTGGGCTTTGGGGTCAGTCACCTGGCTGGCACCCGGGCTCTGCTGCATACCAGTGGTAAGGCCCAGGGCAGTGTACTGCTGACCTCGGTTTCCTTATCTGTAAATTGGGGATAGTATTGACCTTGTACGATTTTCATGAGTTACAATGAAAATGCATTACTGAAAGGGCCTGCCTAGCCCAGTGCCCTGCTCCTACTAGGCACCCAATACGTGACACTTCACTAAGCTGGGGTGGGGGTGGGGGTCCCGGCTCAGCTCGTGCATGGGTGCAACTCAGAGGCCCTCCCCAGGAAGGGCCTGGACTGGAGGAGGGAGGTGGACTCACCACTGACGGGCATGGCTTGCACCACCGTGTCCAGGGCAGTGGGAGGGCCTCGGCCCCCGTCATTCACGGCTGTCACCCGCACGAAGTAGCCCTCCCGAGGCCGCAGCCCCTTGATCGTGTACGTAGTGCCCAGCACGGTGCCTGCGTGGCACGGACTCCACTGCAGGCTGGCTGAGTCGCCCAGCTCTACCACGTAGCCCAGTGCCTCGTCCCCGTCCTGAGGGTCCGGTTGGGCCCAGCTCAGGGTGATGCTGGTGTGCAACGTGTCCGTGACCTGGAGATCCCTCACGGGCCCGGGGGGTCCTGGCCAGGCACCACGGGGTGTCAGGAGAGGCATCACCTCTCCTGAGGGAGGCCCCTCAGTGGCCACTCACTGGTTTTCCATGGGCGGCTGGGGATTGCTTTCACTGAGGGGTCCGCCTCCAGGCTTTGTAAAGCACCTGCCTGGACCCAAACCCTTGCTCTACCCGGGACTCTTCCTCAGTCTGCACCACCCATCCCAGCTCGCCTCCTCCGGGAAGCCTCCCGCGACCCCTTCCACCCACTCGCCAACCTGCCAACCCCCTTCCCCTAACTGTCTTTCCATAATTCCCCCAATCTGCTGTTTTCATCGATGAGTCCTTAGGTTCCAACATCCCTGAAGACTAGAATTCTCTATCTGTTGTGAGCATTAAGCTCCTAGTCAAGACTACCTTGGGTACTTAGTCCATACTTTGTGCTCTGTACCTGTAAAATGGGAACAATACCAGCACAGGCCCACCCACCCACGAGGGTTTCAGAACAAAGGTGTGAGCTATGTAAAGGGCTCTGTAGACTGCGTCCAGGGCTCTGGACTTCAAACCTGGGGAACCACCTGGGGGCAGTCCCTGGGCACCCAGCTCCCCAGACTCCCTGTGTCTCTCCAGGCCCTGCGGCCACTTCCCCAGGCCCTGGCTGACACGGAAGGACGCCCCTGGCCGATCCACAAGGGCCAGGAACGTGCTGCTCCTCCAGGGCTTGTCACCAGCGGGGTCATGAGGGTAAGGGCTCAGGAGAGGCGCACAGAGCAGCTGTAGGCCGTGGAGGGATGCTTTGACAGGTGTTTCGTGGAAAACACAAATTCTGCTTGAACTTGGGAAATTTGGATCAAACAAAGCAGGGCAGGTTTCTCTTCTGTAGGGCTTGGAAATGTCCTAGGCTGCCTGTCGTGGACACGTGGACCACAGGTAATGCTGCTCTAGACCAGAAGTGTCCCAAGGATGCACCTGGTTCCTGACACCATGCCAGCCCCCAGCAGGTGATGAGTAGATGCTCGCTAGATGGAGAATTGATGGTGAGGCTCCCCTGTGACCACCCCCTCCCTGTAGGGATGATGCCCCCTCACTGGGGTCAGTGGATGCTTACAGGATGGGACCAAGTGAGTGGGCTGAGCTGGGGAAGGACTTTCCAACCCCCATCTCTGGCTCCTGGGCCTGTCTGGTCTCAGTGTAGGGCCTCAAGCCTCCAGGGGCCCCTAAGTTTTGCCTCGCCCTCAGGGCCTTTCGACCTTTATCCCCCAGCCATCCTGATGTCTCCTTCGGGACTGTCCCGGCCTGCTCATGCCACTGCCACCACCCTCTCCCGGGTTGGCACTCCGCTTACTCATGGGGTCCCGAGCAAAGACGGCATCCGATGGGGGCCCAGGCTCCCCGGGGCCAGAGGGGGCCACGGCTGTGACCCGGAACTCGTACTGACAGCCCTGCCTCAGGTCCAGCACCGTCCACTTCTTCTCTGTGGGAAGCCCACCCACGTTAGTCCCGCCTGATGGGGCCGGGCGATGCCTGGACGAGACCAGCCTGGCCCTACACCTCCCTGCCCCCCAGCCCCCAGCCGGCCCTGACTCGTCCTCTCCAAGGGGAGAGCCTTCATGGCTCTGGTTCCCTCTGCCTTAGAGCTGCTGTCCTATTTAAATAAAATGGAACAACTCAGCAGTGTAGGTACAGAAGGTGTCCGCAGTCCATGGCCCTCTTTCCAGAGACGGGAGGCCGAGGCTCCGGGGGGCACAGCCTGGCACCCAGCACAGCCTGCCTGGAGCTCTGAACCCCTCTTTCTCCTACTAGCCTGGGCTTGGGCTTTTCTGAGTTTGTTCTGGGCTCAGAAAGCAGTTTCCTGGAATCTACTCAGGGGGCGGGGGCACTTCTCCCCGTCGTCGTCGTATGGATGAGAAAGCTCACGTTAGAGAGAAGCACGAGCTGCCTGCCGCGTGAGACTTCTGCTAAACCAGGCTCTGGGCCAGACAGTTCTTTGTTTGGGGAAGGGGCGGGGTCGGTGGGGGGGGGGCACTGCGCTGTGTGTCGAAGGACATGCCGCAGCATCTCAGTCCCTTCACACGAGGGGCCACCCCCATCTTCCCCCTTCAGTGTGACCACCCCAAATCGCTGGATGTTGCCAAATGCCCCGGAGGTAAACCACCACCAGCGAGACCGTCATTCTAGAGTGACCTGGCTTGATGCTGCTACAGCCCCTCGGGCCGGGGGTCCAGGGAGGCCCTGGAGGCCAGGACGATGCAGACCACCGCCAGGCTGCTCACCAGGCACCGGCTGCTGGGTCACTGCCACCCAGGGGTTCCTTCCCTTCGTGCGCTTCTCGATCAGGTAGCCCAGGATGTGGGCACTGCCCGGGCCCCGAGGTGCCGTCCACGACAGAGTGATGCTTTGGCTGGAGGCCGACAGGATGGCTGGCGGGGGAGGGGGCCCGGGCACAACTGGGGGCGGAGAGGGTGCTGGTCAGTCAGGGGCTGGGAGAGGTCGGTCAGGGGCTGGGAGAGGTCAGTCAGGGGCTGGGAGAGGTCAGGTCAGGGGCTGGGAAGGGTCAGTCAGGGGCTGCGAGAGGTCAGTCAGGGGCTAGGAGAGGTCAGGTCAGTCAGGGGCTGGGAAAGGTCAGTCAGGGGCTGGGAGAGGTCGGTCAGGGGCTGGGAGAGGTCGGTCAGGGGCTGGGAGAGGTCAGGTCAGTCAGGGGCTGGGAGAGGTCAGTCAGGGGCTGGGAGAGGTCAGTCAGGGGCCGGGAGAGTTCAGGTCAGTCAGGGGCCGGGAGAGGTCAGGTCAGTCAGGGGCTGGGAGAGGTCAGGTCAGGGGCTGGGTGAGGTCACTCAGGGGCTGGGAGAGGTCAGTCAGGGGCTGCGTGAGGTCAGTCAAGGGCTGGGAGAGGTCAGTCAGGGGCTGGGGGAGGTCAGGTCAGGGGCTGGGAGAGGTCAGTCAGGGGCTGGGAGAGGTCAGTCAGGGGCTAGGAGAGGTCAGGTCAGTCAGGGGCTGGGAGAGGTCAGTCAGGGGCTGGGAGAAGTCAGTCAGGGGCTGGGAGAGGTCAGTCAGGGGCTGGGAGAGGTCAGGTCAGGGACTGGGAGAGGTCAGTCAGGGGCTGGGAGACGTCAGTCAGGGGCTGGGAGACGTCAGTCACGGGCTGGGAGAGGTCAGTCGTTAGGGGCTGGGAGAGGTCAGTCAGGGGCTGGGAGACGTCAGTCAGGGGCTGGGAGACGTCAGTCAGGGGCTGGGAGAGGTCAGTCGTTAGGGGCTGGGAGAGGTCAGTCAGGGGCTGGGAGAGGTCAGTCGGGGGCTGGGAGAGGCGCCAGCTCCCAGGGGTCCTGGAGGAGGAGCGGGCATCTGGGCCCAGCCACGTGCTATCCCTTCTTCGGGGGGTCAGGGGTCTGAGCCAGCCTCAGGCCCCTCGGCCCCTCGGCCCTGCGAGATGCTGCAGATGCAGGACGATGCCAGGCTGTCCCAGGGGCCCCCAGTCCCACAGAACCACAGCTGGAGAAGACCCCGCACATCCTGCTTGCTGATCTGGCCGCCAGGTCCCCAAGAAGCGGGGGTGAGGCTCTCACAGTGCGCTCGAAGGGCCTCAAGACCCCCAGCGTGTTGGCTGGTGGCTCCTGCTCCCTGGGCACGGTGGGGAGCCCGGCACGTGCCCTCCCTGGCTCCGGGCTGTCCTCTCACCCTCGGGAGCCGCCAGCACCTCGTCGGACTCCAGGGCCCCCCCGGGCCCCTCCGCGGTCACGGCCCGCACGCGGAAGCTGTATTTCTTGCCCTGCTCCGCCTGGGCATCTGTGAAGCTGGTGCTGTCCGCAGGGGCCTCGCCCACCTTCAGCCAAGTGCTGAGGCCAGCCTGCCGCCTCTCCACCACGTAGTGCTGCAGGGCCTGGCCCCCGTCGTCTGCTGGGGGCCGCCAGCAGAGGCAGACGCCAGCCCCGTGGCCGTCCTGCACCTCCAGGGGGCCCTGTGGGGGCTGAGGCTTGTCTGGGGACCCCCGAGAGGAGAAGGGGGGTCAGAGGAGCCGCAGGGGAGGGGCGCTGGGCTCCCCCCATCAGCGGACGAGCCTGCCCGGGGCTGGAGGTCCTGGGTGGGCATCACCGCGCGGCGTCCCTGGTCTCCACCCCCGCCATGCACACCCCCGGAAGGTGACACAGAATGCACCAGCCCCGAGCCCAGATGGGCACTGCCTTCTGGCCACAGGCAGTCCCACCTCGCTGGCACCACTCAGGTCTGGGGGCCATCACCCACCCCAGCGACACCCCTAGGGCCTGGTGTGTCAGCTGCAGAGACACATGGCCCGTCTCCCCGCAGTAGGATTCCAAACCAGTCTGAGGAGGGGCGAGGACAGCTAGGGGTAAGTTTGGATCTTAAACAGCATGCACGTGAGGGTTAATACCAGGGACACCCCCCACCAGGGCCTGCCCCGCTGCCAGGGAGGGCTCAGTGGGGCCGGGGACAGGGCTGGGGCCAGGCTGGCACCTAGGACTTGCAGGGTGAGCTTGGCCTGCACAGAGCCGCCCTTGCTGCTCAGAGCCACGCTGTACTGGCCGCAGTCCTTCCTGCTGGCGCTGGGGAGGCACAGCCATGTGGAGCTGTCCCCCACTGCCACCTGGGCCCCTCTGCCGTCACCGCCGGCCACCTCGGCCCCGTCCTTGCTCCAGGTGGCCTGGACCGGGAGGCAGCTCTGGAAGGCGACCTTCATGGTCACTGGCTTCCCCGCCTTGACCACCAGCGGCTCCCTCAGCTTCGCCGTCATGTCGGGAGCAATGACCGGGGGCTCTGGGGAGAGGACAGGGCACAAGGAGTCAAAGACGCTGGGCGCCGGGCACCTGGGGGCGGGGAAGGAAGGGCCCCGAGACAGAGCCCCCTCCCCGCCTCGTGAGAACGGGCGGGTGGGACCCAGGGGCTTCATCTGCAGCAGGACAGACGGGGTCGAACCTCTCTGAGGACGTGCTGACGGGAATGGGGAGCGTGTGGGTTGCTTTTTAAAACCATCCCCTCGACCGAGTGTGAGACTCGACACGGGCTGCAGGCTGGCGACATGTCCAGGCGTTCAGCAGTGGCGTGTGTCACCGGCCGAGAGCCCGCCTGGCAGGAAAGGGCAGGGCCGGGCCTCACCGTGGACGGTCAGCGTGGCCTCGCTCTGCTGGTCGCCGGCTCCAAAGCTGTACCTCCCAGCCTGGGTCCCCTCCGCGTGGGCAATGAGGAGCCTGTGCTCCAGCCCGTCTTGCTCGAAGGCGACTCCGTCCCGGGCGCTGAGCTGGGAACGAGGCCACAGAGGACCGTCACCCGCCCCGTCCAGCCCCTCCCACCGCGGGCCAGGGCCTTTTCTACGGCAACTGCGGGAATGAACTGAACGCTCATCGTGTGCTCGGCTGGAGCCAGTCACCCCCTTCAGTGTCTCATCAACTGTCCACGACCTGTGAAGTGGGCACCCCTGTTAGCCCATTTTACAGGCATGGAAGCCAGAGGCCACGTCCGCGGTGAGTGGCCGCACTGGGCTCAGCCCGGTCCAGTGGACGCCAAGGGCCTGCTCCAGAGCCCTTGACTACCCCCTGCTGAGATGACAGCTAAAGGGTCCAGGGCTGTTCAGGGAGCGGAGATCCCGTCTGGCTGGGCCGAGGAGGCGGCCTCCGTACCGGCCTTGAAGGACAGGCAGACTTCCAGAGGTGCCGGGGCAGGACAGCAGTTTGGATGTGGAGGGAGGGCCAGGGGTGTGTACAGGGAGGGGTGAGTGGGAGACACGCCCACTTTAAAAATCCAGTTTTACTCCAAGCGCACCAAGGTGTCGGCCCTTTAAACTTCTCGCAGAGTCGGCGCGTTGGTACAAGGAAGAGTGAAAACTCCTTCTACTCCTCCCTGCTTCACTCATCCCTCCCCGCAAACCGGCTGGTGAGGAGGGGTGGGGGGCAGTACCTTGACTCCATCCTTAAACCAGGCTCCGGGTCCCAGGTCTCTGGTGAGGGTGCAGGAGAGCACGGCAGCCTCCCCGCGCTGCACCTCCAGGTCAGCCAGGCCCTGGGAGAAGTGGCCTGTAGGGCCTGGAGAGACACGGGGGAGTGTGGAGGACCGGCGCCCAGGGATGCCCCTGCCGCCCAGCCTCCCCCGGTACCCCGGGAGGCCACACGTCCTGCCAGCGAGGCCAGACCGTCCGGTTTTCTCCGCAGGGCCCAGGCTGGTGCAGGGGATCTGGGGGGCCAGGGAGATGAGGGGCCCTTGAGTCACACAGGGCGACGTCTGGGGGACCCACAGAGAGTTAGTTCAACAAGTCCAGTGCTTTGGACACAGGGCGTCAAGACAGATACCAGGAGGACCCCGAGCCCCGTGCAGCCCGCATCCCCCCCACACGAGGAGGAAGAGGTTGCCTCCTGAATTGGGAAGAGATCCCTGGAAATGGGGGTCGCTGATAGCAACAAACTCCTGGGTCTGGGAACGGCCCAGGCAGCCCAGTGTGCAGGGAGCCCCCCCTTGGCTCCCGCCTGGAGCCAGCACAGCTGAGAGGCACTTACCCCGCGCCTCCTTGGAGAAACCGCCAGCGCCAGGCTTCTGTCTGGATCCGGGACTCCGGGTGGCGTTTGTTCTCTGGCCGTGGACGTCTGACCCACCCTCTTTGCCGTCTTTCCTGCTGCCAGGACGGCTGGGGGTCTTCTCTGGGCACCCCCCCTCCTCTCCTCCAGGCGGTTCCCCCAGGTGTCTGGCCTTATCCGCTCCCCACCTCTTTGCTGCTCCAACCTCGACCCTGGACCACGTCTGAGTCCTGTTCCTGAATGGACCAAGCCTCCTCTCTGACCTGGTCGACTCTTTGGCTCCCCGGCCCTCGTACTCCTTTAGAGCCCCTGGACGTCGGGCCCTATCATCCTTAGCCTCCAGGGACCCCTGCTCCCTCAGGAAGCCCCTTCCTCCCCTCTGTCCTGTGCCCACCCGAGAGCCAGGCCCCTGGGTCCCCCGTGACCCGTCTCCAGAGTCTTTTCTGCCGAAGGGACCATCTGGGCCCTCCCAGGCTCCCTGACGTCCCGAATCCCCAGGCCTTTGGGTGGAGCCATTCTCCCTCCCAGCAGAAGTCCCCTTACCCGGGACACCTGAGTCCCCTGGGCCGCTAGCCCTGCTCCTTCCAAGACCTGAAGCTTTGCCATCCGGGAACCCTGGGCTTTGCCCCCCACCAGCCTCCTCTCTGCCTGGAACCCCCTCCCAGCCCCAGGAGGCTTGTGGCCCTTCATGGGTCCCCCCGAAAGTGGCATCTTCCTCCTGCAGGGAGCTTGAAGCCCTGGAGCCTGGGGGCTGGTCCCTGGCACCTGTGCTGTCTTGGCCACACCCCTGGTCTTCCCAGCCTGGGCCCCAAGCATGGCTTTCTCCGCGCCCACTGGCGGACAGTGACATGGATCTGCCCCTTTCCCCGGGCATCCGGCTGCTGTCCAGACCCTGGCTTGTACCTGCTGAGCCCCCCAACCCTGCCCCCATCCTCCCGCCACCCAGCTGTGCAGCCCCGGAGCCCTGAGGTGCCAATGCACCCTGGCCAGCCGCTGGACCCCTGTCTGCTGCCCCTGGACCTGCTTCCCAGAAGGCCTGGTCACGTCCGGATTCCCAAGCAGCTGTCCCTGCCCAGGTCTCATCCTGCGCTGGCCCCCGACAGTCAGGAATCCCAGAAGCGCCCACACCCGCTGCGTGGCCTGCAGACCCTCCCTCCCCACTGGGAGCCCCTCTGTGCCCAGGGGACCCTGGGAGCCCCGAGCTACCTTGCCACCCTCTGATGCCTGACTCTCCCTCCGAGCCAACAGCCCCCCATGCCTCAGGGGTGCCTGGGGGTCCAGAGGCCCCCAAACCACTCTTGGAGCCCTGCCCATCTGAAAGCATCTGAGGGCCTCCGTGGACCCCCAGCAGCCCTGGGCCCCTGGGCCCGTCCCCGAGTGCTGTACCGTCTGTGATGCCAGGCCTCGCAGCCACCCCAGAGCCCAGCCCAGCGCCTGCCCCTCCCACGAGCCCCGTCCCGCTGCCCCTCTCCAGACCGTCCTTGGGACCTGTGCCACCGTGAGACCCCTCTGGGGCTGCCCAGTATACTGACCCATGTGCCATGGCTTCCTGGCCTCTGGGTCCACCCTCACCTCCCGTTCCAGGAACAGGTGAGCCTGTTCCTCCAAACCTCCCTGAAGCATCTCTGCAGTGCATCTCAGCCCCTCGCCCCATCTCCCCAGATCCTCCTGAGGCTCCCCTACACCCTACCTCACTCCCTGACTCCATTCCCTTAGTATCACTCAAACCGTCCCTGTAACCTGCCTCACCCCCTGAGCCAGTTCCTCCAGAACCCCCTAAATTGTCCCTGTAACCAGCCTTAGCGCCTGACCCCATTTCCCCAGAGCCCCCTGACTCGCCCCTATAATCAGCCTTAGCGCCTGACCCAGTTCCTCCAAGGCCTCCTGAACCACCTCTAAAGCCTGCCGCGCCCCTTGGCTCCATCCCCCCAGGCTCAAGACCCCTCGACCCCCCTCCGTAAGCTGATGTGCTTCCAGTGGGCAGAGGCCCTGCAGCTCGTGATCCATCCCCAAGGCCCGGCGCTTCACCAGACTCATCAGCGCCCTGGCTCTCAGAGGCCGGCCCCGCGTGAGGAGCTCGTGCCTGGGGGCCCCAGGTAGCGTCCCCATAACTGGCTCCGTCTCCAGACCCCCCGGCTCCCAGCCTCCCTGAGCCATCACTGTAACCAGCTCCGTATTCTAGGCCTGCTCCCCTGGGGTCCCCGAAGCCATCACCAAATCTAGACTCCGGCACCCCCGAGCCGCCCGCGCCATCCCCGTGGCCCATCTCACCTCCGGGTCCTTTCTCCCTGGAGCTGCGTGGCCCATCCCAGAAATCTGGCTCAGACCCCATGGGCCCTGCACCTCTGAACCCATCCGTGTCTCCCAGTGTCCCACCAGGGCCCGAAGGCCCTCTTAGCCTGTGGCTTCTGGCATCCACGCCCCGACCAGAACCCATCAGCCCAGCCACCTGGGTGCCCCCCTCACCCTCTTGCCCCCCACCAGACCCCAGCACTCGAGGCCCACAGTGGGCCCCGGATTTGCTGGGGCTGGACCGTGTGTCCTCCCAAGGGCCTGGGCCCTCAGACCCTATTCTGCCCGCCTCCCCTGTTCCCCTCTGCCCGGCTGTCCAGGCTCGGGAATCCTGGGGGCTGCTGGAGCCATCCTCTGCCTCGCCGAAGGTCCCCACCGTCTCCGGGCACTCCCTTCCCCTGAGCCCCTGTGGGCCCCTGTCCCAGCCCCCGGGACCCCCTGGGCCTCCAGGGCTAGTTGTGCAGCCCCTTCCCCCATCCTCAGACCCCCGTGGGCCTCCATCACCTGCCTCCTGCAGTGAAGACCCAGCCTTGGCTTCAGGACCCCCGTGCCCCAGGGGGATGCCCCCGCCACCAGATATCGGTGGCCCCTGGAAGTCCTTGCATTTAGAGGTCTGTCCTGGAGACTCCCCTGACCCCAAGGGGCACCCCCGGTCCCCACAGTCAGCATCACTACCTTTCCGAGAGCCCCAGGACTCAGGGCCCCTGCCTGCCATGGAGCTAGAACCTCTTCCTCTGGAAGGCTCCAGGGCCCCAGGAGCTCCCACCCTGCGGCGGCCCCTGGTGTCCCCCAGGCCAGTCCCGCTGCCCTGCGCTGCCCCTGCCGCTCCTCTCCCCCTTTCCCCACTCAGACCATCCTCTCCCCCCACCTCATCCAGGCTCTGCCCCTGCAAAATCTCCATCTCCTCCCCTTCTGACCAAGACCCCACATGACCAGCCTGGGATCCCTGCGGGGCCCGCTCTCTGGTCCCAGGTCCCAGCTGAGCGTCCCAGGGCTGTCCCTGGCTGAGCCTGGGCAGCCGACTCCTAGGGTCCTCTCCATGCCCCTTCCCTCCCCCACTGCACCCCAGCCCTCCAGCCTGAGGAGGCCAGGACCCAGCCTTCCTGCCTCCTGCCGTCCCAGAGCATCCGTCCCCCTCGCTGTCGCTGCTATGGCCTCGCAGTTGGTCCCCTGCGAGGCCCAGCCCTGATTCTAGGCCCTCCCCTGAGCTCCCTGGAAGGCTCCTGTCCCTGCGCCCCTCTCCATGGAGCTGATTTTCACCAAGAGGAGTGACTCTGCCCCCTTCTTCCAGAAAGCCCTTTCTTGCGGGTCCAGGGCCCCGGGCTGAGTCGGCCGCCTCCTCGTCCCCCATCGAAGTGTAGCTGCGCCCACCCAGGCCACCTCTGTCTGGGCCGGCTGTGAGCCCAGAAGCCAGCCCGGCCCCCTGGAGGGAGCTCCCTGTGGGGTCCTGCTCTTTGGGTCTCCCCGCCTCGCCACGGATGCTCCTGGAATCTTCTGGGCTCTGGGCTCCATGTTCGGGCTGCTGGTGGTCAGTGCTCGCGGTCAGATGGCTTTTATCCTTCCCAGCTTTGGTGAGAGGTCACGCCCCCAGAAAAAGACAGGAGAAAAGACCTGTGAACTCAGGCCAAGCCACCTCTCGGACCCCAGCGGCTTTGCCTGACCCTCAGTTTCCCCAGCAGGGAAACAAGCCGACCATCTCCAGAGGAAGCCAGAATGTGGCAGCTCATTGGTGGATAAATCCCATCATCACCTCCCCCAGTCCTGTATCCGAGGCCACCCCAGTTTGCTAGGTGGTTCATGAGGCGTTTTAGAGAAAATACAGAAGCCAACAGCCATTTGCCGTGAGCAGGTGGCTGGTGTTTAAAAACATCTACTTGCCCTACTGCCTGCCTTACAAACGTCCAATTTACAGTTTCCTAGGATCACCTTGAACCCAGAACCCTAGGGGAGTTTAAGGGTGTTCTTTTGCCCGACCCAGGGGCTCCTCATCCATAGTGGACCTGGGCCACTGTCCCAAGCCCTGTCCAGGACCTTCGGGCCGTCTTGGATCTGTGCCCAGTGGAGCAGATGCCGCTGAGGAGGGCTGGGCTGGCCGTGAAGGGCCTGCAATGCAGGCGCCAAGAGTAGATCTAGGGGGCCTTCCTCGTTCTCTGCGGGGAGGACGAATCTCCACAGCAGGGGACTGGCAACAGAAGCCCTGCCCCGGCCCTCCTCCCACCCTCCGGGGCCCTGAGGTCTCGCCCCCGCGGCAGAGGCGGGGACAGACTGGGGTGGGGGGGTGCCCACTCACCTTCAACCACCAGCCAGGCGCTGCAGGTGTGGAGCTTGGTGCCAAGGGAATAGAGGCCCATGTCTGAGAAGCAGGCCCTTCTCGCCAGAAGCTGGTGGGTCAGCCCATCACTGGACACGAACGCCTCGTATCTGCCGCTCAGCCGGAGCGGCCGGTGCCGGCAATGCCAGGTGGCGCCGGGGCAGGGGCCAGAGAGAGTGCCCTCGAGGACCGCATCGCCCTGCTCCCCGCAGTGGGCACAGGCCAGCGGGACCACCACCTGGGACAGGACGGCTGCCGGAGAGCAGGACACAGCGTGACCTGACGCAGGGCGCTGGGAGACAGCGAGCCCAGCTCAGGCCAGCTTAGCCACGGCTCCCTGTCACCTTGGACAGGCCACTCCTTGCCCCAGGTATCAGTTTCCCCACATAAAGTGAGGAGTTATAATTAGGTTGTGAACAGTCAGACTCGGGCTCTGGAATATTCTGGAATTCTAAATCTGACCGTTCTATCTGGGGGCAGGTAGGTACAGAAAGGAAACCAACAGGCTGAGCCCAGTGCTTTATGCCTGCCATCTGATTAATCCCCACGACCACCTCCGAGGCAGGTGGTATTATTTCCCTTTTACAGGTGAGAACACTGAGGCTTTACAAGTTATATGGCTTGCCCAGCTAAGACGTGGTCCAGACGGAATCCACAGCCTGGTCTGGCTGACCCCGGAGCCCTGCCCCCTTCCGCGTCCACCATGCCAGGCCAGCTGGAGGTCTACTCTCTCCTTCTTCTTCAACCTTGACTTAGCCTCGTTCTCTATGATTTACCTGCCCGCCCCAAGCCTCTCCTCCCTCCAACGTCCCTTGAGCTGTCAGGTGCTGGGGCAGGGGTGGGGGCAGTGGCAGTGGGAAGGGAAGAGCTTGATGAGGGGGGAAGGGACAGTCCCGGTGGGGCGTGGGCACGGGGGGCAGGGAGGGGAGGGGTCTGCACGGGGCAGGAGCGTGCGGACCTGGTGGAGATTCTTGCTGGGGGGTCGTGGGAGGGGAGGACCCACATCAGAGAGGAGGCCGTAGAATTAGGCAGACCTGATCTGAGAGTGAGCGGATGCTATGGACAGCCTGTGAGCAAGGCGAGAGCCAGGTACCCCATGTCTGAGACCCGCAGTGGAGCCCAGCCCAGCACCAGGAGAAACACAGACCTCGGACCAAGATTTTGAAAAGGCATCATCATAATTTAACCATTTGGGTACACGTGCCTCTCCCCAACTGCGAAGGGGGGGCCATGTCACGTTCGCCTACCCCCCGCAATGGAACCGAACTGGGCGCCCCCGCTCAGACTTCGGCAGGGCAGACCACTCACCGCTGGCCTCCAGCCCCGTGGAGGGGACTTCGGCATCCTGCACCCCGACCCGGTAAATGCCAGCGTCCTCCGGCCGCAGGTCTCGGATCTGGAACTGGCAGTGCTTCCCCAGATGCTGCAGGCAGTTCTTGGTCTGGTCGTCCAAGCCATAGGGGGCCATCTCGCCATCCTGAGGCCAGGAGAGGAAGAGCGGGGTCCAGGGCCTCAGTGGGTCCACGGCACCTCCTGCCCCCATCCTGCTTGCTGACGACCGGCCGTGTTCCCCACTGGCCCGGGCACCAAAGAACACCAACACCGCTGGACGATAAAGGGGTGGGGCGGAGAGGGGCGGGGTGGAGGGAAAGAAATGCTCTAGGAATATCCCTGGCTCTTACCACGTTGTAAATGACCTGCTGAGTTTACGCAAGAGACACCCGAGATTGCTGAGCCGGCACCGCGGCAGCTAGAGCAGAACTCCTACCCGAGCGGGGGCGGGAACGAGCGGGGGTGGCCGGGCCCCCAGGCGTTCATTCATGAGGAACCAGAGTACTACCGCGGCTGATGCACACACCCACCCTAGCCAAGCCCCGGAACGACTGGCCACGTGCCGAAAAACAGGGGGTCCTGCTCTACAAGGGTTTGGCTTGTGATTTGTTTTCTGGCTCTACAATGGTGCGAAGGCGATGCACGTTGAGGAGGAACCGTACCTGGAATCGTGACTTTTGATCTTTCCCAGGCTAGTGCTGGGCAGTGCAGCCCCAGCTCCCGGGCAGCCCGCCTTCACGAGGGTGAGTCACCCACACACTGAGAACCATTCTGTACCAGACAACCATCTGCTTTTCGCTTTCGGTACAGCATTCAATCAATTACAGGAGATACTCAACACTTCATGGCAAAACAGGCTTTCTGTTAGATAATTTTGCCCAACTCTAGCTGATACAAGTCTTCTGAGCACGTTAAAGGAGGGCTGGGTTGACCTATGTATGGTGTTCAGTAGGTTAGGTGTATTCAATGTATTTTCTTGTTTTAATTTTATTTATTTTATTTTTGGCTGTGTGGGGTCTTCGTTGCTGCGCGCGGGCTTCCTCTAGTTTCGGCGAGCGGGGGCTACTTTCCATTGCGGCGCGCGGGCTTCTCATTGCAGTGGCTTCTCTTGTGGAGCACGGGCTCTAGGTGCACAAGCTTCAGTAGTTGTGGCACACGGGCTCAGTAGTTGTGGCGCACGGGCTTAGTTGCTCCACGGCACGTGGGGTCTTCCCGGACCAGGGCTCGAACACGTGTCCCCTGCAATGCCAGGCATATTCTTAAACACTGTGCTACCAGGAAAGCCCTCAATGTATTTTCGTCTTATGATATTTTCAACTTACAGGGGGTTTATCGGGACGTAACCCCATCACAGGTCGAGGAAGATCCGTATTAACAGTAGCTAACACTTAGCTGCCTGATGTGTGCCAGGCAGTGTTTTAGGTACTCGGACACATCAGTGAATAAAACAAAGATTCCTGGCCTCAGGGAACTAAAGTTCTACGGGGAGACAGAGAAATAATAAGCATCATAAATAAGTAAAGGATATAATGTTTGTTAGAAAGAGATAGAACTGGGGTCGGGGGTGGGGGGAGAGAAAGGAGTATGTGGGTCCAGGAGCCGGATGGGGCTGGGGACACACTCCACTACACAGGGGGGCCGGGGAGCCACTGGGGGGCGGCAGTTAGCCGTGTGGATGAGGGGCAGAGCGGGGGCAGACAGAGGGAGCAGGGAGCAAAGGAACGGGGGTGAGCCAGGGTGAGGGGGGAGCGGGGCAGCCAGGGGGAGGCTGAGCGGAGAAGCAAATCACGCACCATCTCAGTTATCCTTTCAACACGCCAGGACACAAGTCCTGCATTACCCTCATGTCACAGATGAGGCAACCAAGGCACAGAGAAAGTAAGCACCTTTCCTGCGGTCACACAGCCAGGAACTGGGGGAGCCAGGAGGAGTCTGACCACAGGACAGTGTGATGCTTCGCTGCCGCCCCCTGCAGCACCCGTCTCCAGACACCGACGCTACCACCACCTGGTTGATGTGTATTTACTCCTGGAGTCCTTGCAGCGATGTGTCTGGAGAGAGAGCTCAGAGGAGAGGGTGCGCTTCTCAGAAACCCCTTTTGACCCCGTGCCCTGGCTGGAAAGCCGGGTCGCTCGGTGAGAGGTCAGAGGCCTCCCTGGACTGTCTTCACCAGGGTTTGAGCTGACCCCAAGCAAAGCAGGAACTCCACGGGAGGCGGGGCTCGTCACCTGTGTACTCGGTTGCTCGCACAGTTCCTCCCCCCGGGACCTGCAGCATCCCTGCCAAGAGCCCCCCCTTGATGGCCCCTCCAGCCTCACCTTATACAGGTAAAGCTTGTTCTCAGAACTCTTGAGATCCAGCTCCAGGTCGAACGTTGCGATCCCCTCCTTGTTGACCTCGATGTGTCTCGGGTTGGAGATGGCGTGGTCACAGGGCCACGGCCACCGTGCAGCGGGAGTCTCCGGGGAGGGTGAGGGGGGATGGAGGGGGACCCAGCTGTGGCCGCGGTGGGGAGGGGCTCCGTCCCACCCACGCCCAGGGCTACCACCCAACGCCTGCCCACGACCTCCACCCTGGGGCGGGTCAGCTCGGATGGATATCTTAGTCAGCATCTTTCCCTTCATGGCTCCATCACCATCACATCAGCTCTCGGTTACTTACTTGGCTGTTTGTCACACGCCAAGAAGCATAAACCTCCACGTGCCTCTCCCTCCAGCCTCCTGCCTCCAGGCCCCAGCTGAGAAGGGAGAGAGGCTGAGCCCCCATGGGGACTTAGGGGGCCAATGTTAAGCCATCTCGCCCTCCTGACCTCCACCTCTCTGGGAATAAGCTAGATGTGGTACGAAATCAAAGACAAGGACGAGAGATCTGTCTGGTCGGAGACCAGCAGGTTGTGGCGTGTCTGCGTGACTTACGGTGTCAGGGGTCCCAAGGGATCAGCTTAGCCGAAAAATTAAGGCTTTGGATGATGAGAACGCCCTCGCTAAGCGGGGTCATGTAAACCAGGCGGGCATGGAACGGAGACACGCGCTCTCCTCCACGGGTCCTCCCACTTTTGAGAAGAATCTTAATTCTCTGCTCCAAACAGCGGCTCGGGTCCCAGCGAGTGTCTCCTGGTCCCCCTCGGGCCCACAGCCCTCCAGCCCCTGCCCCACCTGCTGCTTCATCCAGCCCATCCGGCTTCCTGCCGCCGCCAGTTTCTCAGCAGGTAGGAATCAGGGCAGGAAGAGACAAACAGGGCTTCTCTCAACCGTCTGACCGTGTTAGTTATCAAGATGTAGCCAGTCCCAGGCCCGAGGTCCTCATTCTGGAGAGCTGGTCAGAGGTTTTAAGCTGGTCTTCACTGCCAGCCGAGCAGCGTGGGAAAATCAGAGCCAGGACAGAAGCACCCGGACAGACTCACTGCCGTTCTGCCCTCCAAGTGTCCTGGAGCTGTCGGAGGGGATGTACCGGCTCCGGGGAGCTCTCCCGGGATTTCCTGCCCACTGCCTGCTCCGCCTGAGCAGAGAAGCTGGACAGTGTCCCAGCCTCTCCATCTCTGTCCCCTCCACGTGGTGTGCAGGGCCCACCTACCCGGGCGCACAGCCAGCCTCCAGCCTCCCAGCCGCCCCGTCCTCCTCGGGTCCAGCTGCTGTGCGCTGCCCGAGGCTCTGAATGGACCGCCGGAGGACCAGCAGCGCGGGGAGCAGACGCAGGTCCCGGGAGACTCACGGCGCCCTCTGCCCCTCCCGCTCAGCCCGCCTCCCTCCTCCTCCTCCAGCCCGGGCGTGGCAGGGCAGGGCCCCCAGGGGTTCACGTCCTCACCTCCTGGGAGGTCAGAGGTGGAGGGGTCCTATGACATCATCATCCAGCTCCTCGCAGAGCGTGAAGCCCTCAACCAGATTGGCTCGGTCAAGCTCGCCCCGTGCTGCCTGGTTTACATGACCCCGCTTAGCGGGGGTGTTCTCATCATCCAAAGCCTTAATTTTTCGGCTAAGCTGATCCCTTGGACCCCTGACACCGTAAGCCACTGCCCCCTTGGGAATCACCATCCAAAGTGGCACCAAACAGGCCCAGACTTGGGGAGCTAGTCACAGCCCTGACAGACAAGAGGGCGTGATCCCCAAGGCTCTGCCACGGGAGAGTGTGGGCAGGGAGCGACTCCAGGAACCGTACAGCCAGGAGGCCTCCCAGGAGGTGGTGAGCTTGGAATCTCCTCCCAGGAGGAGGTCCCAAGGGTGATGACCGAAAGGCGGGGAAGGAGACGCCCGTCAGCCTTCTGTGCAAGAAAACCAGAGGGAAGGGACAGGTTCCCAACAAGGGACCAGTGAGCTTCTGAATGGAGGGGGACCCACTGGGAATGGCACAGGCGATCCAGGACCAGTTGGTAGCAAAGCAGTTGGTCACAGCCTCCAAGTGGGGGCCTGAATTTGAGAGGCAGCGTGTAGGAGTAATAGAAGGACTGTCCTTCCTCGGCCCTAAGTGCATCGTTCCCAAGCTGTTCCACAGTCACCAGAGCCATCACCCCATCCCCCGATTCTGAGTGGAGGCGGAGGATTGGTCAGCTTCTGAAGACATAAAGGGAACCACGGTCGACAGGCAACACCAGCTTCTCTTTATTGATCAGGGGCTCCGCTACCCAACCTGAATCAGAGATGCAAAGTGTTGAAACTCCATTGAAGAATCAAGTATTCTCGAACACAAATACTAGAGCAGCAGCAGGAAATAACCACGAGTACAGGAGGACATGAGGCCCTACACGTAAGGATGAGAAGCACGTTTTACGAGGATTGTCTGGTGAGACGCAAGGCATTGTCCCCGGCAGGTGGAGAAGCCAGCCTGGGGAGAGGTCTCACTGTTTCAGACAAACGTCATCTCTTTAACCTCCTCCAAATGTTTTCACCGCGATTGGTCCCCACCCTGTTAATTTCTCAAACCTGGCTCCAAATAAATGTTTGATTTCTTTTCCAAAGATTAAGTCCAACGTTCCGGGAGGTGTGTGCAGCTGTCAGAGTCCAGTGGATGGCGGAGGGGTCAGGTGGACGTGACGACCTTGACCAGGACGGTAGCCAAGTGCCCCAACCTTGTGCCGGATGCTGCCTGGGCTCTTGCACGAGTGGGCACCTATAAGCCCTCGGCTATCCTGCCGGGGTGGGTGGGTTCCTGTCCCCATTTTGCAGAGAGGACTTGAGACACTGGGGTGGGGGGGGGGAGCCCTGAGCGACTCAGCAGCAGAGCTGGGAAGGAAGCCAGGCAGACACGCCTATTCGCCCCTCAAAGCAGGCTTCTCCATTTATATAACAGAAATCCAGTTCTGCTCGCCCGCAAGGCTGTCCAATTCCCCCTACAGAGCTTCCTCTAGGACCCAGAAAAGACAGAAGGAAAAGAAAAAAAGGGAGGAAGGAGGGAGGAAGAGAGAAAAAGATAAACACCCCACCCCACCCGACCCTCCCCCCAAACCAGAATTCCACCAAAGGAATGTTCAGGTGCCAGTCACGAGGAAAGGTGACAGAACCCTTTGGTTTGTTGGCTCAGGGACATTTTATGGCTGTTCCTTTCGAACGCCCAGCCAGCATCCACAAGTGATTTCAGGACCCAGAGGTGCGCCTCCCCCATGTCCCACTTCCCTCTTCCTAAAACCCTCATGCCTCCCACCGTCCTGCAGTTGATTCTGGAAAATACCTCAGGCAGTCCCTGGGCTCCCGATCGACCACATCGGGGGGGCACCTGGCAGCCTAGGTCATTAAATGCTTGCCCCTGGGAGATTGACAGCAGCCCGCTGGACCTCACTAATTCCCACGGCAGAAAAGGGCTTGACTGCCTGGTGACGGATCTGTACTCCTGGAGGGGCTCTCGATGGAGCCCCAGCATGGTGGCTCCAGGGTCTGGGAGCCTGATGACCTGAGGCCCAGTCTCAGCCCGGCCTGGTGTCCATCCTGGAGACAGTAACCCCGGGGCCCCTCTCCACGCTGGAGAAAGCTGTCCAGGGCCCTCTTGCATGGGTTTGACCTGACACACGTGGGTGGGACATGATGCACTGAGCCGCTCGTGTCCCTCCAGGGTTCCCTGTCTGGTGAGCTTTCCTCTGCCCCCCAGAGACAGTTCCACTGATGATCCAGCGAAGGCTGGCTTCCCCTGAGCCTGGCCCGGACTTACCTCTCTGTGGAGACTGGGGGCAAGAGAGGTGATCTGAGACCTTTTGGGGGCCAGGAGACTGTATTTACAAAAATTATGGAGATGAAAAAATTGCCCTTACGCTGTGGGTAGCATGAGAATTTAAAGGAAGAAAAATGGTATCTCCTGGCTGATTTTCTGAGATCATTTATAAGTGACCTCAGGCTAAAAGGCCACAAGCCCACAAACTGGGTAGAGATAAAAATCCAGGAGAATTTGGTGGTGGAAGTGACGTGAACTGTCAACAACATGATTGCCTGGTCTACACTGGTGGACATTTGTAACCTTCTGGAAGAAGTGGTAGGGGTCTGTCCCAGGATTTAATTATGCAGATAATGGCAGACGTAATTTCCTAGTCACGTGAGCACAGCCTGGTCTTTAAACTTTTTATTTATTTATTGGCCGCTCCGTGCAGCTTGTGGGTTCTTAGTTCCCCGACCAGGGATCGATTCCGGGTCCGCAGCAGTGAGAACGCGGAGTCACAACCACCGGACCACCAGGGGGTTCCCTAAACTTACTGAATATCTGTCTCCTCACTGGTAAAAGGGGATGATTCTGTTCTTAGTGGAAAGGCTGTGGCCTCTTGAATCAGACAGACCCGGGTTTAAATACCACTTTTACAACCTGGAGGCCATGAGCCTGGAGTGGTTAGGACAGAGGGAAGCAGAGGGCATTTTGTTAGCCAGGCGGAGGGTCATCAATCACCAGGGCTATGGGCCATGGTGATGACTTGCCCTTTACTCTGAATAAGACAGGAAGCCGCTGCAGTGTCCTGAGCGGAGGGGTCAAGAGATCTGATGTCTGTTTTTTAAGGACCGCTCTGGCTGCTGGGTGGAAAATAGACTGAAAGGAAATAAAAGTGGATGCAGGGGGAGCAGACAAGTGTCCCCCACAATCATCCAGAGAGAGATGCTGCCCGTTGGACCACAGGGCGGTGGAGACGGGGTCGGATTCTAGGTGCACCTGCAGGCGGGATTGATGATGGGGTGGGCTGGCTTGTCACAGCTTGTCATTGGCTATTGGGGAGTTACTTGAAGCGTCCCTTTCACTAGACTGAAAGCTCTAGGGGCAGAATTCGATGGAGCCCAGCTCCACCATACTTGATGACGGACGATGAAACCTGGGCATCTTCTCCACGGCTGCGCCCGCCGTGCCCCTGAGCTGATGCCCTCCTGCCCACCCCTCCACCCCATGCCCAGCTGTCCTGACTCCACGGCCAAAGGGCTGAGGGTGGGGAGGGCCTGCAGCCACGGGCAAAGGGGCCTGGAGGAGCCGTGATGGAGGCGAGGGGGAGGGAGTGCGGAGGGAGAGGGAAGCAGCGGTGATGGAGGGGGGGGGTGGGCGCCACAGGGGGATGGAGGCCGGGCCCCCGAGGAGAGAGAAACAGGCCTTTCCGAATATGGCTGATGTTGGTGCAGGGGCAGCCCGCCAGCAACGCGGTTCACGGGCACGGCGGGGGCGCCCGCACATCGGAAGCAGGAGTCGGGCCGTGCTCCTCTCTGGAGCCAGAGAACTTAGCCTTCAGGTGGTGAGCCCTTCCTGGACCGGGAGACCTTTCGTGCCCCACGGCCCTCCTCCTGGGTCTGATCTGGAGAGAATCGTCTCCTGCTGGCCAGCAAACCTCCAAGGACTTTAGTCCTTCCAACCCAAGGCCGCTTGCTGCCTGCGAGCCCTGTTTGGAGGTCACTTAACGCTCCCTGAATCGGGGTCACTTTCTTTCTATCAAGCACCATTCTTCAAAGCTTGCAAAGGCCCTTCTCTGCCAGAATCCTTCCCTGGTTAATTCCTCTTGACCCAGATCCCCTCCCCCTCCATCCACTGCCGTTCCAGCAGCACACTCGTGCAAGGCAGCGTGGCTGTGTCCCGTCCCCCTCTGTCCCCCACACGCTCGCCACATGCCCTCTGCACTCCCCAAGGAGAGGACGATGCCACCGTCTCCTCCGGTTGTCCCCACCGCACCCATCCTGGGTTCTGCCCAGGAACGACACAGCCTTGGGAGTTGCGTCAGGAGATGGGAGCCTTAAGGCTCCCGAGCGGACAAAGGCTGTCACGTGTTCTCAGAGGTCCACGAGGCGTGGGGAGGGCCCGGCGTGTCAGGCGGGATGGTGGGGGGCCAGCCCAGGGCGGCCGCGGGAGCCAGGCCCATCTTCCCTCCTTCGTGACCTCCAGGCGGCTGCCCTTGACTGGCTGGAGAAGATTCAACACCTCAGCACCAGCGTTCACTGAGCCGCCAGGGCTTTTAATTGCTTTGTCAGCTTTTCTGCCAGGGCCACACTCTGGGGACTGTGAGAGGGCCCGGGGACAGCCTGGAAGGCGAGGGCAGGGGCTGGGGGGACCCAGAGGTTCAGGGATCTGGGCCGGTCAGGCTCTGGTCTCCGGGGCTCCGAGGTGAGAGAGCGGAGCAGAGGGTCGGGTAGGAGGAGAACGAGGTCTTTGTGTTTTTGTGTTTTTTGCGGTACGTGGGCCTCTCACTGCTGTGGCCTCTCCCGTTGCGGAGCACAGGCTCCGGACGCGCAGGCTCAGCGGCCGTGGCTCACGGGCCCAGCCGCTCCGCGGCATGTGGGATCTTCCTGGACCGGGGCACGAACCCGTGTCCCCTGCATCGGCAGGCGGACTCTCAACCACTGCGCCACCAGGGAAGCCCCGATGTCTTTGTAAGCTAGTTTTACTATCCCATCAAATGGCCTTGCTTGTCACCAAGGCCTGGCTGAGCCGCCAGGCAGGCTCCTTCCAGTTGCCTTCCGAGAATTCCTCAGAGGTTATCCCACCATCAAAGGCACAGAACCCTGAAGTCAAAAGAGGCGGCTGCTCCCCAGTCACAGGCCAGCATTGCCCAGGGGCTGGGTCTGTGGCCTTGAGGGACCTGAAAAGACATCAGACAGGTTTCCCCAAGAGGTGCGGAAGAGATGGGCATGGAGGAGAGAAACCTTTAGAACAGGCTGGAAACCTCTCTCCTTCCCCCTCCCCCCACCCTCCCTGTTGGTCTCTCCCACCACGTGGAGCTGCAGCAGCCTCTCTGGACCTCAGCCCACGGGGTGGTCACGGGCCAGCCTGGAGCAGTGCCACCACCGCAGTGGCCACGACAAGGAGTCGAGGAACATAGTGAGATCCAGGTATTCATTGCATAGGTATTTGTTGAACAGCTGCTGGGTGCTGGTGGGCGCTGGGGTCCTGCCTTCAGGGTTTTCACTCTGACTCATGTTCTAGCCAAGGATCCAGGCAAGCACGTGATTACAATGAAGCGACGGGATTGTCAGGGCTCAACAATCCGAGGAGGCTTCCTGGAGGAAGTGACAGGAAGAGCAGGACTTAGCTAAGCGCAGAAGATGGAGGAAAATTGTTCCGGGAGAGAGAACAGCATACGCAGAGGCCTCGGGGTAGAAAAGACAGAGATGCCCCAGAGGAAATGAAATCATTCTGTCTGAGAGGATTCCTTTGGGCCCCTCCCCACCTAAGACTTCGCAGACAGGGGCTTCCCTGGTGGCGCAGTGGTTGAGAGTCCGCCTGCCGATGCAGGGGACACGGGTTTGTGCCCCGGTCTGGGAAGATCCCACATGCCACGGAGCAGCTGGGCCCGTGAGCCATGGCCGCTGAGCCTGCGCGTCCGGAGCCTGTGCTCCGCAACGGGAGAGGCCACAACAGTGAGAGGCCCGCGCACCGCAAAAAAAAAAAAAAAAGACTTCGCAGACAGGAAGCACCTCACCAGCCACACACGACCTCAGGCTTGGGGTTTTCTTCCAAGCGCATCAGTCCAGCAGCACATGAGGGTGTCAGCCAATGATAAGGCTGGGGGCCTCCTTCCTTAGGGCAAAGGCTGTCTGCCCAGATCACGAGGACTCATTCCAGCGGTCAGCGCCTTGGGGCCCCATTCCGGGATGCTTCCATGACAGCAGCCCCGACCCTGGTCAGTGCTCCCCAAAGGCTTCTGTCCACTCGGGATCTCTGAGGGGTGGGTGTGGCCAGTGCCCTAGCTGTGCAGGGTGTGCCCCAGCCAGAGTGCCCCACCCAGGCCACTCCCCTAAACTGCTGTCTATCACAGGGTTGGCAACTCTGGCCCCCAGGGCAAATCTGGGGCAGTCTGGTTTCTTGGTTTTTGAAAAATATTTTATTTATTTGTTTGGCTGCGCTGGGTCTTAGTTGCCACGTGCGGGATCTTTTAGTTGCAGCATGTGGGCTCTTAGCTGCGGCGTGCAGGATCTAGTTCCCTGCCCAGGGATCGAACCTGGGCCCCCTGCACTGGGAGCGCAGAGCCTTACCCACTGGACCACGAGGGAAGTCCCTGATTTTGTAAATAAGGTTTTATTGGAAACAGTCTCGCCCTTTCACTTACATATCTTCTAAGGCTGTTTTTGTTTTACAACGGCAGAATCGCATGGTGGCAAGGGAGCTTGTGTGACCTGATAAAATAGTCACTCTCTGGCCCTCTGCAGACCCCTGCGCTACATGAACGGGATACTTTAAATCTCTGTATGTACCCCCAACAAATTCCTGGAAACCTCCCCCCTGAGGGAACGGGCAGGGGGAACAGGGAACCTCCTCGGATGGATATTTTTAAGAAGAGCTTTCGGTGGGCAGGGAGGAGGGGGTGTCCTCCAGTGAGAGGTGGGGGGCTTCTTAGCCCTCTGGCCCTCAGTGCGGGGTGACACTGGATGACCGGGGGATAGCTCAGAGGCTCTGACCAAAAAGTATGAAAACCGCAGCTGTGAGGGGAGGGTCGGCTGGATGGAAACAAGATGGGCTGGGTCACAGGGAGGCCAGGGCGGCTGCAGGAGCTGAGAGAGGGCTCCAGGCTCGGCCCTCGTGACAGTGAAATAGAGATGCCTGTCAAGTGATCCTGTGCCCTGGCGGCTGCCAGGCCCGTCATCACCCCTAATCTCGCAGGGGCTTGCACACTCTTCTGCTGGACCCACGATGACAGCTGACGGCCATCAGGAGGCTGGGACCAGCCTGGACGGTGCAGAAAGAAAAGCAGGTGAGGTCGGCGAGCCAGGAATCCTCCAGGGAGAGCGTGAGGACTGTCTGTCCGAAGGGTCCCCCCCGAGAGGTCGCCCGCACCTCCCCTCTCCAGGGAGGGCTACCCATGCCCGGCTGGAGGGGGGACCTCTGGGAGAGGTCTGAGTCTGACAGCCACCTGCTGGAAGCTTCTCTCCAGGCCCATCCTCTCTGGGTGGTTGAAACCTGGCCCCTGGAGCCGGACAGCCCAGGCGTGAAAGTGAGCTCTGCCATTTCCTGCTCTGGGACTTTGATCAGGTAATTTGACCCTTCTCCAGCTTCGTTTCTGCACTTGCAAAATGAGGATTAAATAACACCTGCTTTGCAGGGTTGTTGGGAATTGTGAGATGATATTTGAATAATATGTAGCAGAGTGGCTGGCCTGGGCTAAGTCCATACGCATGGGGGCTGGAGAGTCAGTCCAGTTAGTCAATCCTTTCCCCTAATTTCTGTTCATCTGCTCTTATTCTAGGCTTGAGCATTAAAATAAATACTTGGCAAAAAAAATAGCAGATACTTCCTCTGATTTAGAACTTAAGGGGCCCTGATGGCTCAGGGTTTGGGGTAGGACAAAATCTAACTGGAGTAGAACATTCTGGAACAGGATGGCTGGCCTTCCTAGTCCCTCTGCACTGAACTATCCAGGACTCTGTCGGGAGGCCTGGAAGGCTGGTCCACCTGAGCCCTGGTCTTGACCCTAATATATCCAAGAGGCGTTACAGATGTCCAGGGCCCAGAGCCATGCAGGCCCCCGGCGCCATGGAAACAGAAGCAAGCTCTGAACCGTGAAGCTCACATCTTGAGCCTACTGACCCGGCCGGGGCCCCCACCCCACTGTCCCCTTGCAGGGAAGGATCTGCCTTGCGCTAAGTGGACACCTCTCCTGCCATGGGGAATCTGCCATATAGTCGGTGGCTGAAACCCCCAGAAGCTCTCCCTCCCTCTCTCCTGACGTCTGGGGCCAAAGCCTCCCAAATACCAGACTCCTTTCTAAAGTATTCAGTAAGCACCTAATGTGTGCCAGCCACTGTGTCAGGCATTCTACTCAGGTTGGGGCATTTGGGGGAGCCCACTGCTAAGAGGGAGACCCTAGCTGTGTGTGCGCGTGTCATCAGGTCGGGAGCACATGTTCCAGCTTCCTTCCTGAGATGGGTTTTCGGGCCCTGGGGTGACCGAAGGAGAAGGTGGCCTCTGTTTCGGGCCCAGCCAGCAGGCCAGCTGCACTTGGCCGTGATTGATGGCCTCTATTAACAGCAGGCTGTAAACCGATCAGGTGCGCCGTGCCATGCGGCTCTCCCCCTGCCGAATCCCCACACCCCAGGGAACGCTTTTCAGCTGCCCAACCTGCTGCCCCCGGCCTGAGGACAGTGTCAGAGAACGGCTCTGCCAGGCTCGAAACCACTTTGGAAGCAGGAAGCCATTCCATTAGCCCTTGGGGAGAAAAGCCCAAATCCTGGAAGCCGACTTCTCCTGGGTTGGTGGGGGAGGAAAGCCAGTCAGGGAGGACATTCCAGAGTGACTCTGCGGGCAGGTGGGTCCCCTGGGCAGGTCCCACACCCTGCCTGGGCCTCAGTTTCCTGCTAGGAGCCTCCTCCTCCAATTGGACTCACCCAGGGCTCTGATCACAGGGACATTTATGAAGTCACCCTCCCCGCCCTCCTCCCCTTACTTCATCCCCGAGAGAATCCCTGCAAATAAGAAGCCTTTTCCTACCAAGTCGAGCCCCCGACACACACCCACCTCCTACCCTCCTCTGACCAAGCAGGTAGGTTGGTCTCCTTCAAGTCAATTACAGGCTTTTTGAAAAACAAAATTAGCAAGTGTGCCAGAGACGGGTGTGAGATTCACAAGCAGGGGAACCTCTCTGCTCCTGAGGGGCTTTAACTTTCCAACACTCGCTGGGGTCTCTCTTTTATCCCTAAAAGGCAGTGAGATGCCTCAGGTTTGGTTCCACCCATTGGACGGGTGAGAAAACTGAGTCCAGAGAGAGGCTGTGATCTGGAGCGGGGGCAGCTCCGAGATTGGGGTCGGGGTCTCTGACCCCTCCCGGAGTCTTTGTCCCACGGGCCCCTGAGAACGTGAGCCAAAATCCTCTAAAACCGCCGGTCCCTCCAGCTATGACAGCCCCTGGAGGTGTGAAAGGAAGAGTAAGTACTATCTCGTGTAGAAGCTGCTGACTAGTGTCTCTGTGCTGCCGTGTCCCCTGGCATCAGCGGGGCCTGCAGGAGCGGTGACCTCTGGGCTCAGTAAATCAGGCGGCACCAGAGCCCTCGGCCAGCGCCCCCCACTGTGCCCGGCTCGCTTTGCAACCCGAGCGTCTGCTTCCAGCCGCCCTCTGGATGGGCAGGGGCCAGGGCTGGAGCCCAGGATGCCCACGGGACCGTGCAAGCTCCCCCATCGCTCCAGGAAAAGGAGGAGACTCCCACCCCACAGCTTTCTCCCCCAGCCTGCCAGACCCAGGCTGGGGCCCTGTCAGGAAGTCCTAGGGATGAGAGGCCACCGCAGCCCAGGCCCGGGGATTTGTCACATTTTTCCCCGGGTTACTTACCACCGCAGGGAATCCCAGCTGTGCCCGTCTGGGCACAACAAGCCTCTTTGCTGTTGCCGGGTGGGGAATTTTAGTCTTTCTCAGGTGACAGCTGCTGGCCCGGGACAGAACTGTCCTTATTCTGGGGGCACCACCTCCCCAGAGGACCCCAGCTGTCCAGTCATGGGCGGAGCCTCACTGGTGGGGGACGGGGATTGGACAGTCATGGTGTGAGGGGGTCCATGGGTAGGGTGGGGGCCACGCTGGGGCCGCAGGGGTCCAGGCCAGACAGGCATCCTCCTGGGCCAACCTACCCCACTCACCCCCACACGGTGCACTTGCCCTTTGCATCTACAAGGGGCAAATAGGTAACCTTTCCATTTTTGCACCGGCTTAAATAGTCTCGGTGTCGATCACGGCCCTGGACACTCAGTGGGCACCCGACACCCGCTGTGGATGGCGAGTCCACCAGCGCATCTGTCTCCTGGGGGAGTCATGTTCCCAGCTCGCTGGCACTCCCCGCACAGTGAGGACACATCACATGTGCTGTCGGTGAAAACTCAAGCATCCAGATGGATGCAGTTTTCACTTCTAAAGATAAGCTAGAACAGAATGAAGATTATTCCTGATGAAATGTATCACATACTCACTCCCTTGAGCTCTGAGGTGCTACCCTGAGCCAGAGAGAAGAGGGAGGTATACGTGGTGGACCCTTGACCATCCCTTCCCTGGTAAAGGCCTCCGATTTCAGTCTGGGGGCTGACCTGGGGCTGACCTTTCTTGTCAAGGGGCAGATGTGAGACCTGGCTAGTCCAGGGGACTGAGTCCCTCCCTGGACTTTGAGTACTGAGTTGTGGTCCAAGGATGAGGGGAACCCGTCTGCGGCCGGTTTGCCCCTGCGGCCTGCCACAGGGCTGCTGTAGCTCTTGTCCTCTCCACGCCTTGCCTTTCAGCCGTTTCTTAGGTTTCATGGATTCCCCACTTCTTTCCAGCAAACCCCCTTTTCCCTTTGGTTAGCAATCGGTTTCTGTTGCTTACGACCAAACACCCTGACTGCCCGAGTCACAGCCAGTGATTGGGAACACGCGTCACTCATCATCTGGTCTCCCTTGGGAAGCAGCTCAGTGAATTTGTCTGGTGTTGAAGAATCCTTAATCCATCCTCAGTTTTGTAGACGCATAGCTGAGGTTCCAAGAAGTCCAAGGTCACACAGTCAGACTCACAGGCTCTCAGAGTTAAAAGGGAGCTTAGAGTCATCCATCCAATTTTTCATCCGACTCCTAAATTCCCCTGAATTAGCTTCAGCAAGTGACTGTCGAAAGACGTGCGAACACCTCTGTGACAGCAAAACCGTCTCTCCAGGCAGCTCCTTCCATCTCCAGAGGCCCTCATTAGACACCCCCTGTGATGCTCCCCTGAGAGTTTTCTCTGTTGTGTCCACCGTTGGGGTCCTGCACTAGAAATTCCATTCCTCTCCCCCCGACAGCCCTCAGATGGCCGCAGACAGCCACCCGCCCCAAGATCTCTCTGTTCCAGGACGGTGTCCCACTTCCTACAGCTCTTACTCGTGTGGCAGGGTTTCGAGGCCTTTCCCACCTGGCCACTGTGCCCTCCATGTATTCCTGTCCTCACGGCAAGTCCGTAAAGTGGAACAGAACATCCAGCCGTGGGCCTGTGGTGCAGCACGGAGCCCGTCACCACCTCCCTCGGTCTGGACCAAATGACCTCTTGGGTCCTAACTCCTGCCGAATCAGTCTGTCTGTCCCGTTTCTCTGTGTTATTCACCAGTGTATCCTGTTTCTTACTCAGGTCTCTGAGCCTGTATTTGTATAAGTGCGAAGCTTAGATTCAGCCTTCATTTCAGTGGCACAAGGTCAAATAGCCCTTGTCCTGTACCCACCTCTCCCGCCCACCTCTGCCCTTGCACACAGCTTTGCGGTCTGCTGGGCATATGCTCTCCCTCCAAGTTCTTTAGCCAAATGTGTTCCCCCCCTACAACTCTCCCTTAGAATTATGTTTACCGGGACACTGAAAAGCCCCCTTTTAGTCAGAAAGTCCCTACAAGAATCTGAAAAAGGTTTTGATGGTCTCTATTCCTCCCCTGGCAGATGCACCTCCATATCTTCAAGCAAAGTTATGTGACAGCAGGGGGCAGGGGTGCGGGTCACCTGGAAGTCTCCTGTCCGGATGGAGAGGAAATCGGCACATCTGGTTTGGAAATGTGGTAGCAGTTACGGAAGATAAACGTGTGAGGACTCCGCGGCCCAGCAATTCCCCTCCCAGGGGCGTGCCCAGGACAGATGAGAGCACAGGTCCTCCAAAGACACCGCAGTCACCGTAGCTCCGCTCCCAGCAACCTCAAACTGGAAACAACCCCGGTGTCCACCTGCAGCAGAATGGACAATTGCGGTATAGTCATACGATGGAACGCCATTTGGCAATGCAAATGCGTGAACTACTGCTCTGTGCAACGACACAGGTAATTCTCCCTAACAGACGATGGGCGCAAACAGCCAGACGCAGATGAAGAGTAGATCCGCTATGGTTTCATTACAGGGTGTTCAAAAGCGGGCAGGAACAGGTGGTGTTGACAGAGCTCAGAACACTGGGTTCCTTGGGAGGGAGGGGATGCCTGCTGACCGGGATGGAGACGTAGCTTTCTAGGGACCTGGAGATGGTTTATACCTGTAGTTACACAAGTATACACCTGCATCAACTAAGATTTGTACACTTTAGGGACTTCCCTGGCAGTCCAGTGGTTAAGACTCCACGCTTCCACTGCGGGGGGCGAGGGTTTGATCCCTGGTCGGGGAACTAAGATCCTGCATGCCACACAGCACAGCCTAAATAAATAAACAATTAAAAAAAAAAGATGTGTACACTTTATTGTATGTGAATTACAACTCATGCGAAAGTTTAAAAAATAAAAAACTACATATCTATCCAAGTAAAAAATGTTCTCCCATCCACATGCATGCAGAATCATCTCATTCCACACACACGCGCCACACTTGGTGAAATAACAATCTAGTTTACTGCTCTTGCCTTATGTTTGGGGAAAGTGAAATTCAGACGGGACACACGCCCTGCTCAAGATCGTACAGAGACCTGAGTTTTACAAACGTAAAAATGCGTCGAGCTAGGCACTTGGGGTTTATACACTTTACTATAGGTTTGTTATACCTCCATAAAAGAAAAAGTTAAAGAAATAACAGTATGTGGCAGGACACGGTTTCTTCTCTCCCTTTTGGCTGCTGGTGGAAAGAGGGTCCTTAGTCAGACAGTAAGTCCGAGTCATCATGCAGACAATCACCTAAAAGTTAGCATTCTTCTGACAACACAAATTGTACAAGTCATGTTATTATCCTACAGATGTCCAAACAGCCAGGTAAGCCCCTGGTAGGCTGGTCGTACGTAAGAAATCAGTCACGCCTCGGGAGTAGACCTCTGTTGGACTATTTCACAGGACTTCCTTACAGCAGCTCCATTAGGGGTCACGGCAACTAGCGCCCCAAGGCGAAGCTCAGAAACATAAAGTTAGCTGACTTGAATCCAGTCAGGAAAAATGCCGAGTATTAGATGGACACAGGGAAACTCGTGAAGCTCAGACATGTGATCTGGGGGAGACTGGCCAAGAGCAACCCGCTACGACCACTGAACCCACCCTGGGCTGCCATCCTAGCCGATCGAGGCCCCCCCCTCACCCCCACCCCCCCGCGAAGTGAAAAGAATTCCCTTTGGCAGAAATTACAGACACAAAACGCTGTCTGCAGGCTTGCTCTCTCTTTCTGTGTCCGCCCTGAGCATTACACGCTTGGCTCCAGGCAGCAGGCTTACCCCTTCCTCCATCTCTAAGGTACAAATTTAACTTTAGGAAAGAGGCCTGTTGAGTATTCTGAGAATTGTTGGGAGACCTCAGTTCAACTAGGACTTTCCTGAATATTACCCAGTAGTAATGATCATATATATATTTTCTCTCAAAAAAGTGATGAAATGTGAGCCATGCTCATTAAAGAAAAAATTCTAAACAAGCAAAGTTACTTCTGAAGTAAAACAGGTTGTTCACTGTTTTTCCCTTTCCCACCCCTGTGAAAAACAAGCAAACAATGAACAGAAACATTTGTATGAATGTTATTTCTTTTTCTATCTTAGATCTACCTACCTACCTATCAGCCGTCTACCATCTACCATCCATCCATCCAACCCTCATTTAGATAGGAGAGCAGACATCTGTCATTTTGCCTGCTCTGCATCCTATTGGTCCTGATAGGAGTCAATCACAGGGTCTCACCCTCCCCAGGGAGGTGGGCACACGAACCAGGCTGGCCAATCAGAGTTATTCACCACGCTGGCCACAGTGATTGGCTAATGGATCGACTTGTGACCCAAGCAAAGCCAGTTAGGGTCTTCCCTGAGATTGGCCACATCTATGCTCTGATAGATCACTTTTTCTTTGGTGTCCACAAACCATGATGCTGTAGGCCTGAGGTTATTAGCAACATCTTTCCAACTGTGTGAAACGATCCAGGTCACAGAGGAAAGCATAACCAGAGATGGACAAAGGGACAGAGCCCTGAGGATACCAGTTGATCTGCTGGATCCAACCATGCCTGAAGCCTGATCTACATGTAAACTTCCCAGGTATGTGAGCTAATACAGTCCTCTTGTTTTAGATTGAACCATATGAAATTGTCATTTTTGTATGCCAAAACCAGTCAAATGTTGGCAACTTTATATGGTGTAGCTTAATAATTTAAATACATTTGAGTTAGATTTCTAGTACAGTTACCAGCTTGACTAATTCAAGTAGGCTTTTAAAAAATTAAGCTTCCTATTTTGAGATAAGTATAGCTTCCTGTGTCCTGTGTTATTATAAGAAATAATACACAAAGATCACCTACACTCGTTACCCAGTTTCCCGCATTGCTATCATCTTACAAAACAGTAGTACAATATCGCAAGCAAGATGTTAACCTTGGTACTGTCAAGACACAGAACATTCTCATCACGGCAAGCATCCCTCATGTGGCCTTTTATAGGCATATCCACCAACACACCCTCCTTAATACCTGGAAGTCACTAAGCCATTCTCTATTTCTATAATTTTGCCATTTCAAGAATGTTATATAAATATAAATGTTATATGAATGGAACCATACAGTGTGAAACCCTTTGGGAGTGGCTTGTTAAATGCAAGATAATCTTTGGAGATCCATCCAGGCTGCATCATGTCTCCAGAGTTCTTTCCTGTTTATTGCTGGGTAGCTTTCCGTGCTATGGATGTACTGCCATTTGCTTAACCATTCACGCACTGATGGACATCTGGGTCATTTCCAGCTTTTGACTATTTCTACAGGTGCCAAGCCTGAGAGTGCCTTTCCTTGCCCTAGAGTCTAATAGTTTTCTCTTATGACTTTTTTTCTAAAAATATTATAGTTTTGTGCAGCTGGGACTAACACAGCATTGTGGACCAACTGTACTTCAATAAAAAAGGGGAAAATTATAGTTTTAGGTTTTACATTTGTCTGTGATACATTTTGAGTTAATTTTTTTTATAAGATGTGAGACTTCAGCCCAGGTCCGGCGTTTCGCCTCTGGATGTCCAGTTGCTCCAGCGCTGTTTGTTGAAAAGTCTATCTTTCCCCCATTGAATTGCTTTTGTACTTTGGTCAAAAACGGGTCAAATATTTGTGTGAGTATATTCCTGGCTGCTCTGTTCTGGTCCACTGATCTATGTGTCTATCCCTCTACCAATAACACACAGTCTTGATTGCTGTGCTTTTAAAAAGGTTCCTGGTGTGTAGTAGATGTCAAGAAATGGTAATTATTATTCATTCATTCATCAAATATATATAAACATTACTGCTAATATAACTGCTCATATTCTTTCAATTTAATTTGCAGGAAAATGCAATGTATCTAGAGGCCAAAATTTTAGGAATCCGAGGTTCTCTGAGTCCTAGAAATGACTACCAAAAAGTCTCTACATTTAAAGAACCAAAAAGTGTGCATGTAGAATTTAATTTACAGAAAAATGGATTCCAAATGGTAGAATCTGACCTGCTAATACTCAGGAAAACTGTCCGGGAGTTACCGGAGCAACATTTCCCAAAGTATATCCCTCGGTTCATGAGTCTTTCAAGATGTTTCTGAGAAAGAGTTTATTGTCAAAATGATGGAGAAATATTATACACAATTGTATTGTTTTAAGGGATTCACAATGTGTATTACCACATTGAAGCGTCTAAAAAGTCCTGCAGTAAAATACATCTATGTAATTTGCTTTAAGCTAAGGCTTCCCAAACTAATTTATTCATAGAAACCACATTTCTCCCCAACACAGTAGCATCCCATGAATTATTCCCAGAAGCGTATTTTGAAAAACACTATCATAGAGTATTGTCAGCAAGTCCACAGAATGTTAGGAGACAGGGTTTTGTAAACCAGCAGTGTTCAAAGTGTGGCCTGAGGATCCAGTGGATTTGTAAGGCTCTTTTGGGGAGATCAAGAGATCAAACTATTTTCCTAGCAGTTGTAAGATGTGATTTGCCTTTTTCACTCTCATTCCACTGCAAGCATACAGTGGCGTTTCTCAGAGGGTAGGTGACATGTGATATCACAAGGGGCTGAGTGGAGAAGCAGCTGTCTCTTATTAAACTAGACGTTAAGGAGATTTACCAAAAAATGTAAAACAATGCCACTCTTCTCATTCAATGTTTTCTTTCTTTTTTTTTAAAATTGTTCTAATGTAATAGAAGCTTAAAGGAAGACAGAATATTTATTTATTTTTATTTATTTATGGCTGTGTTGGGTCTTTGTTTCTGCGCGCGGGCTTTCTCTAGTTGCGGCAAGCAGGGGCCACTCTTCATCGTTGTGCGCAGGCCTCTCACTATCGCGGTCTCTGTTGTTGTGGAGCACAAGCTCCAGACGCGCAGGCTAAGTAGTTGTGGCTCACGGGCCTAGTTGCTCCGCGGCATGTGGGATCCTCCCAGACCAGGGCTCGAACCCGTGTCCCCTGCAGTGGCAGGCGCATTCTCAACCACTGCGCCACCAGGGAAGCCCTCATTCAATGTTTTGTTTTGGAAAATGTAGTGGGGTGTTTTTTTTTCCATCAAAAGATGTGTATGTCTGCCATGGGTTTATTATTGTTATTTTAAAACGAGTAAATGAATGTGAAATTTCTTTTAATTGTCTTAATTTTAATGCTGTAACTATTAATTGTTTTAATTTTAATGCTGTAACTATCGATAGACATGACGACATAAACAAAGCTCTTTGAGGGTCCTCAATAATTTTTAAGAGTGTAAAGGGGTTGTGAAAATGGGGAAAACACTCTCGTTTCCCTTACTGTACTCAGAAGTGTGCAGCAACACTTCTGACAGCAGATGTGAGGGTTTTCCACAAACCAAGCAATTCTTCGATGCCCGCTGGCTGTCTGACACTAACTGTAATTAGCGCAGACCCATGGGTTCAGGACTTATTCCCATAAGGCTGACCCCTCTCCCCCCACTTCAGGTCCGGTGACCAGTCCTGCTTGTCACCTGTGCTTCTGACTAATGGGCGTAGATCAGGGTTCCTGCACCCCGTCCTTGGGCTCAATGATTTGCTAGTATTGCTCACAGAGCTCAGGGAACTGCTTTCCTTACCAGATCACCAGCTCACTATGCAGGGATACAACTCGGGAACAGCCGTGGAAAAGACAGTAGAACAGTCCCCGGGGGAGGCGCCGGGGACTCCAAGCCCCTCCAGGTGCGTCCTGCTCGCTGCACCTCCACGTGTCAGGAACTCAGAAGCTCTCTGGACCCTGTGCTTCGGGGGCGGGGGGCGGGTTTACGGAGGCTTCATCACGTAGGCACCATCGATTATTAACTCTCCGGAGAACAGACGGTGGGGCTGAAAGTTCCAAACTTCTCATCATGGCTTGGTCTTCCTAGGGAGCAGCCCGCACCCAGGAGGCCACCAGGAGTTGGCTCGTTAGAACAAAAGATGCTCCCATCACCCTGGAGATTCCAGGGGTTTGGGAGCTCGATGTCAGACCATCCGATCATTCAGGAAATTAAAGATTTTAGGAGACTTGTGTCAGGAACTGGGGAAGAGACCTATATATATATATATATAAATTTTTTTTCTTATTATTTCATAGGACATGAGACCCAAAAGTTTTAAAACTGCTATTCTAAATAAATCCCTTCCGGGGAAAATGAAGCCCCAAGGGGCTGGTGCTCGGACAGGAGCGCATCGTTCAAACTGAACGCAGATCTTATGATTTCTGGTCCAGAGTCTTACTATAACCCCACCCTGCCTAACACACCACTGCAAGTGGAACAACCAACCAGCCAAACCCAAGATATTTGACGTGGAGAAGAAAATGAAAACCCAAGAGAGAACTGTTATCCTACACTCCACAGCACCCTCATGCTTGAGCCCAGAAAGCATTGCAGGGGTGCGGGCTGAGCCCAGACAGGGCAACAGAGGGAGGGGGGTGCAGGGCAAGGCCACGCACATAACGAGCCTGGAGAGTAATCGCGGGTAGAACGTCCGGCAGCAAGTGGGTCCACAGTTTACATTTACATATGTGTGAGCGTGTGTGTGTTATTACACACGTACATGTGTGTATGTATATATATTAGACTGGACAGAATCGATGTCCCGTATTAAACTTTAGATAGAATAACACTTTGATTCAAAGTTTTGCTCAACTATCAATAAATATAGTTATTCTTTTTTTTTTTTTTTTTTTTTTTTCGGTACGCGGGCCTCTCACTGTTGCGGCCTCTCCCGTTGCGGAGCACAGGCTCCGGACGCGCAGGCTCAGTGGCCATGGCTCACGGGCCCAGCCGCTCTGCGGCATGTGGGATCTTCCCGGACCGGGGCACGAACCCGTGGCCCCTGCATCAGCAGGCGGACTCTCAACCACTGCGCCACCAGGGAAGCCCAATATAGTTATTCTTTGATCAAGCATTGACTTAGTTAGTGTTGGGAGAGCCGCGCATCTGTGAGGAGGTGAGCTTGGAGGGCCGGGTCCAGGCCAGCGCCCAGCTGGGGGCGTGTGTTTGTCAGCAGGGCCCCCTCTGCCCCTCTTGCCCTGATGCTGGGGAGTCCAGCTGTGGGCAGAGGGGAGACATCCTCAGGGAAACTCACGGCCTCACAGGGCCTCTGGGGACCCCGACCTGCCATCTGCGAGGGGTGGGTCAGGGCTCCTCTGTGATCCAGAACGCACACAGTGCCTGAATTCTACCCTTGGGCTTTGTTCTCTGTTCCGGTCGGATGACCCCTTGGGGCAGCTGTCCCCTGGGAAGGCTGAGTCGTGCCTGCTAATGGAACAATCAGGAACTTAGTCATCTCATAGGAGCTTGAGGCCACGAGACACGGGACAGACAGGTCTTGTGGGGTTCTAGAGGGAGACCAGGGCCGTGCCAAGGGTGCCAGGAGGGTGGGCACAGTCTGGGGATGATGACAACAGCCCAGTCTCTGTCCAGGAGTGCCCCGAATGGGTACAGAGAGTGGGGAGGAAACTAGACCCTCAGCTCTGGCTCCGATGCCTTTAAGGCCAAACTGACCCAGAGTTGTTCGTGTAAAAGCAGGTACGGGAGAGGGAAACCAGGGCCTGCGTTCTGCCCTGAGCCCTAGGGCTCCAAACTCGGGGCAGGATGAAGGCTAACAGTCCCACAAGGAAGCAGCAGGATTGGCCTCCTCTGCTGGACAGAGCCTGTTCCTGAGGTTGCCTGGTCTCAATCCAGTCCCAGAACCCGAGCCGCAGCCCCGCTCATTCCCCAGCTCCCCCAGGCTCTGCTGGCACGAAGGTCTGGCCCCAGCTCACCTCTCTGCCCTCCCTTCCTATCACGAGCCCTGGGCTTGAGCCAAATCGAACCCCATGCTGCTCTGCTATGTGCCTTCTCCCAGCCCATCTCTGCTCCCCACCCCCTCTCCACGCGGGATGCCATCCCCTTACCACCCTGCTCCTGCGTTCTGGGCCAAACTTGGCCCACCCTTCCTGGTTGGATTAGTTTTCTAAATTTGTTAATTACCATGAATTCAATGGCTTAAAACAGCACATACTTGGGACTTCCCTGGCGGTCCAGTGGTTAAGACTCTGCGCTTCCACTGCAGGGGGCACAGGTTTGATCCCTCGTCGGGGAACTAAGATCCTGCATGCCGCGCGGCACGGCCAAAAAATCCCCGGAAAACACGCTTAGGATGTCCCATTTCTGTAGGTCAGAAGTCCTACCCAGGTGTCACTGAACTCAAGTCAGGGTGTCAGCAGGGCTGGTTCCTTCTGCAGCCTCCAGAGGAGAATCTGCTTCCTGGCCTTTTCCAGCTTCTAGAGGACACCACATTCCTTGACTCGTGGCCCCTTCCTCCACCTTCAATGTCTTTGACTCCGCTGTTGTCCTCACATCTTTCTCCGACCACAACCAGAAAAGCTTCTCCTCTTTTAAAGACTCCCCTGATTAGACTGGGCGCACCTCGATAATCCAGGGTCCTCTTGCCATCCCAAGGGCTTTCCCCTAATCACATCTGCGCAGTCCTTTTTGCCATGTAAGGTGACATATTCACAGAATCCAGAATTAGGATATGAACATCTGGGGGGGCATTATTCTGGCCCTCACTGGCCCAGCTCCGGTAGCCCCCGAGACCCTCAAAGCATCCTCTCCACCTTCCGGGCTGACTTGGCCCGTGGGCCTCTGTAGATCTTCCTCTCCACAGCTTCCAGCACCCTGGATTGTAACGGCTTGTTGATTTGTCATTTTCCTGCAATAAATGCCAAGTACCATGACAGCAGGGACAGGGTCTCTCTTGTCCACTGATATATCCTAGCAACTAGCACAGTGCCGGGTACGTAGCGTTCTAAAAACATTTTAGTGCAGAAACTCTTCTATAGAATTTAACTATATTAAATTACGTTCTGGCTACATGCCTTCTCTACAAGACACATCTTGAAAGCAGGGTTCACATGTGGCTTGTCTGTTGTGTCCCCTGGGGCATCTGGACAGTATTTGGCACACGCTTGTGGAATTGGACTGAATAAAGAGGTTCAGCCTCCTCTCGATGGCCTGGCTCTGAAACGCAGGGCCCACGGAGGACGTGTGGGAACGAGGCGCACTGGGTCAGGTAGGGCTACCTGGGAAAAGTCTCTGGAAGAGAAGCGCTTGGGGCAGAGGTCTGAAAGAGATGCAGGCTGAGGGGGTGATGACATCCTGCCAAGAGGACTCATATGAGCAAAGCCAAATGTGGGAGACAGCTGGTGCGGGGTAACCAGAGCTGAGATGGGAGGGCCAGGGCTCGGACATCAGGTGGAGGGGTCTCGAGCTGATGCGATAGGGTGCTCACAGGGATTACAGAGCAGTGAGCGAGGTGCTGAAAACAGGACTGGATGGAAGACGGGATGGAAGCAGGAGGACAGAGTGCAGTATGCCAGCGGGGCGATGATGGCTGTCCCTTAGGGTCGCCGGCATAGACTCGAGGTGGAGACAGGAGGGAACAGAGTCAAAGATCATTTGATGCACACGTCCTCGCATTCCTGAGAAGGGCAGGATGATGGTGCACAGAGGAAGCTGGGAGGCCTCGCTTCCATTTTGTGGTGAAGATGGTGAGACCAGCACTGGGTACCTTTAGTGTCGGGTGTCAGAGGATCATGCGCTGGAGGTGACCGAGACTCGGCCCTCTGCTTTTGTCCCCAAGAAGGTCTCCACCGCCACATAGGAGGTGTATGGGGGAGAGGGTGTTTTTCCAGTGCCTGAACTGTCCCTTCTGCCCCCACGGGACAGGCATCCTCTCTCTGTCCCAGCCTGCTCCCCAAAGCAGCCACTCTGACCTCCAGAATGAGCTACGGTCTCCATTGACAGAGCCCCCACTGTTCCAGGTACTTTGCACATATAGACTCGTTATATCCTGAAAGTAGGTCATATTATCCCCATTTTATGGATGTGGAAACCGAGGCTCTCTAAAGGATAAGCCAACCACCCCAATTCTCACAACTAGTACGAGAGGAACCAGGAATGGTGCCCTGGTTGGCCTAGGGCCAAAGCCCACAAGCTCTGTGTGCCACTGTGGCGCCTCCTGCCGGTCCTCCGGCTGGCGGATTTTAAATCTACCCAATTCAGCAAACAGGGACTCTGCAGGTGGAGGGGATACACGCAGGGACACATATCAGTAGGAAGGACCAACACAAACCCAACGATCCCCACAGGAAGTGCCCACCACAATCCACAGTACCTGCGGGGAGGGGCGGGCCACGTCAAGCCCCCCCCCCCACGGAATCCCAAAATATCGACTGAAGGGTCTTTGCATCCAACCAACTCCTTTCAGACAAGGAAGCAGAGGCGGGAGAGGGGAGGTGTCTTCCAGGTAACACCACTGCTTAGTGGCAGAGCGGGACCAAAGCCCAGGTGTCTTCACCAGGGTCGGTGCCCTAGACTCGGACGACTCCCCTCTCTTTCCTTTGCAGCTGGACCGAGTTCACCCCTGCCCCTCAGCGGCCCGGACCTCCCCCGCCCCCCGCACATCCTGCCTCCATCTGCCGGGTCCAGAACCAGCACCAGGGGACCAGGCTGGGAGCTGCGGGCGCACCCTTCACGGGCCCAGCCCGCCCCTCGCCGCCCCTCGCCGCCCCGCTTCCTCCTCCTGCCGGGGATGGGGAGGAGAGGTGGGGCCGCCCTCTGCAGCAAAGATGCGACTCAGATAACATCTCCAAATTGTGGATGAGGACAGAGCCCTTGAATCTGCTTTTATCGTTATTGTCGTTACTAGCTTATTGGTTATCAATTGCTTTCTCTATGAAACGGCAAGACTGAACAGCTTAGGCCCCCTCCGAAACCCCGGGTTTCGAATACGGGGAGGAGCGAGCTCGGCGGTGGAATTCTGCGGCCGCAAGGAGGCCACACCTTCCCAGCTTCTCGTTCGCTTGCAGACGCTCCCTTTTCCTGTTTGGTCGGGTTGAGAAATGCCTCCCTCTCCCTTGCGCGGAGCCTCGGCGCCCATGCGGAGGCGGGCCTTGTGGCCTTGATGACATCCCCAGCAGCCAATAGAAGCTGGAGGGGCGGGTCCGGCCGGCTCCAGTGCTGCCAAGGCGGGGTTCGCAGGTTAGCAGACTTGCGGGAGGGGTGCTGGGGTCGCGGGGGTCGCGGGGGTCGCGCGGGTCGCGAGGGCCCTGGGGTCCGGAGCCCGCGGCCTGGCTGTGGGGTTGGGGCTCCCAGGCTCCGCGCCCCAAGTTCTCCTCGGCCCGAGCGGGAGGAGCTGCGGGCGGTGATGAGGGAGGGCGGAGGAACGCGAGATGGGGGTCGCTGGCCGGCCTTGTCCGGCGGACCCGAGGCCCGTGGCCCCGCCCGGGAGGCCCCGCGGCCCGGCGCGCCAGGTGGGCTGTGGAAGTCGAGGCCTGGGGGAGAGGGAAGCGCCTTCGCGGACCAGGCTTGGAAGGCCCAGGACCCCGGGCCCAGCTCCCACCCACTTCCCGTGCCGGAGCAGAGCGGTTCGCTCCGGGGCCAAGGGTGCTGCGTGGCCGCCCGCCCCTTCTCCGCCTCAGTATTTCTCTTCCAGGTGGGCGATCTTGCCGGCCCCGAAAGTCTGAGAAGCATGAAGCTCCTGTGTTTGGTGGCCGTGGTCGGAAGTCTGCTGGTGCCCCCAGCCCAAGCCAACAAGGTGCAGCTCCTATGCACGACCACCCTGCCTGTGCCCCGGCATCCCTGGGGGGCTGCTGCTCCAGCCCGGCCCCTCACTCCCCTTCGGGCCGTGCCGGTGCATATTCTCTCGGCCCTAGGCTGCAGGCCTCCAGGAGAGGGGGCATCTGCGGGGCACGCGTGTGGATCTGGCACGCCGGAGGTGGAATTCCAGTCCGGGTTCTGTGTTTGGGGAAGTTGTCAAAGTTCTCAGCACCTTCTTCCTTTGCTCCTGGGTGCCCACTGCCCTAGTCGGAGCCTCCAGTAGCCTAAGGAGTGGGCGTAATGTGAGGAGTGTGAAGTCTGCACAGATGCAGGTTTCTGGGTGGAGGGGACCCACCCCCGAGCTGGGACTCGAGCTGGGACTCGAGGTAACTTCCATTCCTTAGGGGTAATGGCCCGGAGCTGGGTTTGGGTAGGTCTCTGGAATTCGAGATTATGATTCACTGAGGCTTTGAATCAGACTGAGTCTCAGGGTTTGTTTCCACTTCCTCCTGGGAATGCTAATTCGAATGAAAATTTTGTGTTGTCTCTGACCCATTCCAGGGAGGGAGAACTTCCAGAGGGGTTGCTTGAGTGTCTCCATGGAAACGTCCACTTTTTCTGGTTCACCCCAGCCTTTTCCTTCCCTGATCCTAACCTAGGAAGTTGGAGGTGGGGTTGGGGGAAGAGGCCAGCCGCCAAGACTGCTGGACCTGGGTACACACACAGGTGTGAGGCCCAGAGCCAAGGACTGCCACCTTGCTTGCTCCTCCCCCAAGCCCCCTACCTGGGAGTGGCAGCCCTGGGTAGCCTTCCGTGAGTATCATTCGCGCCCCCAGACAGTTTCTTGAGGACGCTGTGATGTAGCATCCTTCCTGCAGAAGTCGTTCCTGCTGAACTTGGGCATGGGGGAAGGTCAAGAGCATTCATATGGTCACCTTATGCAACAGGGAACTGAAAGTTGAGTCTTGCTAGAACTTGAACCCAGGGGCCCTGCTCACCTGATATGTGCTTTCTCTTGCAGAGTTCTGAAGATATCCGGTGCAAATGCATCTGTCCACCATATAGAAACATCAGTGGACACATTTACAACCAGAATGTGTCACAGAAGGACTGGTAAGGCACTGCCCAGGCTGGCCCTTGAGGTTGTGGGTGTTGACTGGGGTTCGTGGACCCCTGGAGGATAAGCTTGCTCTCCCGTTTCTATGGAGAACCTTACAAAGGAATGTTTTGTCCCTGGTCACACAACCGATTAGAAATAGGGTGCACATGTCTTTAATTCCAGCTGAGGGGTTCCTGGTCAGAGGAGTGGATTTCGTTATTTTGATTTGCTTTGATTTGGGTGTTTGTTCATATCTGCGAAATGGTAACAGAGAAGCTGGGAGAGGTAAGTATTAGAGCCACATACCGTGGGATCTTTCGCCTACTTGCGTGCTCTTGGCGAAGCTCTGTTACATGCGTCATTTGATGCCAGTGTCTAACCACCTTGTAAGGCAGTGGGATGGGTTGTGATCCCATTTTATAGCTGCAGAGATTGAGGCACAAAGAGAATTTACATTATACTCCTGGGGTCTTGAATTCATTTCTGGATGCCTCACTTCAAAAAAGAGAGAAATAATCAAAAAATCATCAGAGAAAGGACATCAGCTTGTTGAAGGCAAGTTTCAACATGCTCTCCTGCAAAGAACGGTTTAAGGAATTACAGTCTGAGAAGGAGAGGACTTGGGGCCACACGCAGCTGAGAGGGCAGGAGAGGGGCTGGCGTGCTCTGAGGCGCACCGTGTGGTTTGGGTGTAGGACTGGGGCCAGCGAGGAGAGCTCCAGGGAACCAGACTGAAGTGTGAGTTGAGGGGGCGTTTCTCGTGCAGGCCGTTTGAGGAGCAGGGGCAACAGGGGCGCCTCATCCCGGAGGGCTCTGAGCGTGCAGGTGCGGTGATGCCTGCATCCGGTCCCCGCGGAGCGGTTACGCCACACGGGGGAGCCCAGGTCAACGTTGCCTCTACTTAGTCAGGTGTCAGGATCACCAGGTGGGCTTTGAGAAAATACAGAGTCCCAGCACCCTCTCCGCCATGATTTTTGGGTTCTTTTTTGTTGTTGTTTTTCCCAGCTTTATTGAGATGAATCAGACATGAGACATTGTATAAGGTTACGTGATTTGATACATGTATCTATTGTGGAACAAGGTTAGACAGCACCTCCATCGCCTCACAGGGTAACCGTACAGGTGTAGGTTGTGGTAGAACATTTAAGATCTACTCTTTTAGCAACTTCAAGTGTACATAATTGTTAACATGTATTGTTAATGATAGTCACCATGCTGTACGTTAGATACCACCACCACCCCCCCGCCCAAGATTTTGATTCAGTGAATATGGGGGGGTGGGGCATGGCAGGAACTTTTTCTTAAATAAGTGATTGTGAGGCGGTTGGTCCTAGACCAACCTAGATCCTAGACCTCAGGCCAGGGCCAGAGGAGACCAGCTGTGTCCTCAGGCCCCTTCCGCATGGTCCCTCCACTGCGAGGAGGACACCTGGGCCTTCCCCTGGTGGAGGGGCGTGAAGCCAGGGTGTCTGAGCGGCACAGGCCACGTTCCCGTGTTGCAGGCGCTCTGCCGTCTCATGCTGGGGGTCCTCGTGCCTGTGAGGGGCAGAAACCCCAACACCTTCGCCCTGATGGTGGAGCTCCCGAGGAGTACACTATGGACACAGTCCCCGAGCTGCCTAGTGCAGTGTCTCTCACGCTTCTAAAAATACAGGCTTCAAACAAATCTGTTTTGGAAACACATTGTGTAAAAGTCAGGGCTGCCCTGGCTGAGCAGGAGCGTCCATGGCCCCTCCCTCCCACCCTCCGGCACAGAGGGCCCTGGGGTGCCCCAGGGAGCACATTTTGAAGGACACTGATCAAGTTCAGCCTCTGTTGTGTCCATGAGGACACCGAGGCCCAGAGAAGTTACACACATCACCTGCAGAAGGCAGAGACTTAAACCAGCTTGCCGTTCCGTAACCCTCTCCCCTAAGGTGCTATCACTGATCCCCAAAAAGGGACATGTCACGGTTTCACTGATTCCCTGGGGAGAGAACACATCCCTGTGGGGAACCCACACGTCCCACTGGTGCACCAGAGTGACCTTCCAGACCCAGGGAGAAATCTGGGCCTCGGAGGCTGGTAGGGGTCCCCAGAGAGGGGAGGTCCCAGGAGTGATGACCCAGTGCTGGGTGTGGACCTGGCCCTGTCCGGCGGCCCCTCCCCGGGCAGGGGCTGAGTTATAGCAGGGAGCCACGTGCCCAGCGCTGGAAGTGGGGTCATCAGAGGTTCAGGTAAAATCACACCCTCCACACATGGACTTTTAGGGGGAACAGAGGCTTGTGGAGGACATGCCAGCCCACACTGTTGGCGCCTCTGCCAGAAACCCTGCCTGAGCCTGAGGGCCCCTGGGACAGCCCGGGCCAGAGCTGGAAGGGCCTGGAGGGTCATCCGGCACCGCCCCTGCAGCTCCCAGAGGCACAGCTCCCAGAGGAGGCTCAGGCCCAGGGCACCAGGCTCCTGGTGGCAGGGCCCAGCTGAGACACAGCAGTGGGAGGGGATAGGGAAGTGGGGTTCAGAGGTGTTGAAGAAGGCAGAGTCACTGGCTTGTGGTGGGTCCGTGGGTCAGAGGAGGCCTGGCGGAGGCGCTGCCTGCCACGGGGACAGACCCTGGACCCGAGGGACTGGGGTGGGGTGAGGGTGGAGTCTGTGCCACTGGGACACTCACCCCGTGAGTCGCGGAGGGCAAGGGCCTCGAGAGGCTGTGGGTTGGGAAAGGGGTTCCGCCAGCCTGACCCTTCAGAGACCCTCCCCTCCCTGGGGAGCCCCCCGGCTGCCCCCACAGCCCTCTGTCTGTTGCAGCAACTGCCTGCACGTGGTGGAGCCCATGCCGGTGCCCGGCCACGACGTGGAGGCCTACTGCCTGCTGTGCGAGTGCAAGTACGAGGAGCGGAGCACGACCACCATCAAGGTGCCCGCGACCGCCCCGCCCCTGCACGGCCCCGCCCCCTGCGCGGCCCCGCCCCGCCCCCTCTCCCTGGGGGGCCTGCGCGTGGGGGGGGTGCCGCCCCGCCCTCCGTCCTGTCCTGTTTCCTTCTGCTCGGGCCTGGGGGGCTGGCCCCGAGGCTGGCCAGGTGGCAACCCAGGGACCCCCTTCCCACCCCCCTTGGGGCCGCTCTCCCCTCTGACGCCATCACACTCGCAGGGGGGACCTGGGAGGGGGGCTGGAGACCCCTTCCCCCCCGCTTCCCGTCTTCCTCTCCCTTCTCGCCTTCCATTTGTTCAGTAGACATTTCCGGGGCTCCTTCTGTGTCTCGGGCACTGTAAGCGATGCTGGAGCGGAGGTAGCCCGCCCTCCGGAGCCTGCAGTCTGGTTAAGCTTCCAGAGCGACACCAGAGCTGCAGGCCTGGCAGGATGGGCATCAGACGCCCCCCTTGCTTCCCCTGAACCCCATTCTCCTGGGCATCAGTGAATTCAGGGGAGGTGGTGGAATGGCCACCAACACACAGTGAGGACATGGAGAGGCCTGGTCCCTGGTCCCCTCCAGGCAGACTTGATCCCCCAGCACCACCACACCCCAACCAGGGCGAGCTTGGCCATGCTTGCCGATTTCCAACATAAGCCTCTCCTGGTCCAGCTTTTAAGCTTATTTCTGCGTGTCTGGTGAAGGATCGGGACATAGCATCAGGAAAGAGCCCGCAGGGATTTGGCAACAGCCCTGAGCCTGCCATCGGGCTTCCCTTTTGAGGCTCTTTTGGCGGCGAGGTGGTCCTCACCGCTGTCCTCCCTGCCTGGCCCGTGGTGCTCGTCCTCTCCCCTGTCCACTCTCCCTGCCATCACCCCTTCCCCTCTGAGCTTATCCACTGGCCCCACGCTTGGGGGGCCAGGTCCCCAAGACCTTAGATTCAAGGGGCTTCCTGATGTGGGGACCTCATCAGATACACTTCCTAATCCCCCAGTTTCCCTCTAGTCCTTGCTAAGAGACCAGAGAGAACCCCCTCCAGCTTCAGCCTGTTAAGAGAGTCAGCCCTATCCCCCCCCCCCGCTTCCTGGGGTACAGGCAAGGGTTCTGATCCTGTACCCTGTCTGAAGATGCCCCAGTCAGGGAGGCGTGTGGTCCAGCTGGACCTGGCCGTGAACCAAGCTCGGCTCCCGTCACAGTGTAGACGCGGGGCTGGGGTCGGCAGCGACGGATGGCAGTTGGGATAGGAGTTGTGGTCAGTAAATCCGGGTTCCAGGCGCATCCGCCACTTACTATTCTTGGGACTGAGGGTGACGGTGTGGCCTGGGGGATCTGCATCAGGTGAGTGTCAGAAAGGCATAGGAGTTGTGGTCAGGAAATCCGGGTTCCAGGCGCATCCGCCACTTAGTATTCTTGGGACTGAGGGTGACGGTGTGGCCTGGGGGATCTGCATTAGGTGAGTGTCAGAAAGGCATAGGAGTTGTGGTCAGGAAATCCGGGTTCCAGGCGCATCCGCCACTTAGTATTCTTGGGACTGAGGGTGACGGTGTGGCCTGGGGGGGTCTGCATCAGGTGAGTGTCAGCCCCTGGGGGACATTTGGAGATGGACTGTGGCCCCAGTAACTGCGGCGTGTTACTGACCGTGGAGGGCAGTGTCCTGGGGAGTCCTGCCTGAGGTGCCCGGAGTACCCACGCTGGGAAACATCTTATTAGCTTCCTTGACTCTGTTTTTCCTGTAAAACAAAAATGACTGCAGCTTGGGAGGCTCTCCAGGCATGTAAGAGGTTCTGGAAGTTGTCTTTCTGCCCCAGCCTCACCTCCTGCTGTGACTGACGAGGGAGGGGCCGTGGCCGCCTGGCTGTCCCCTCTGCCCCCTGACGGTGACTCGCCCTCTTGGGACTGAAGCTCCCACCCCGGCACCCTGTGCTGTCCTCGGCAGGGCTCGGTTCTCCCCGCTCTGACGGGCGCTCCCCCCCGCCCCCGTCTGGCCGGGCACATTCCCCTCCCCGCTCTCCGCTCCTGGGGGCGCCTCATCTGTCATCTTTGTGCTGCCAGAGAACCGGTGGCTCTTGTGGGGTCCCGACCGCCGAGGGCACAGTCGGTAAAGGTGGGGCGGGTCGTTCTCCGCGCCCGCGGTCTCCTGGCCTCCAGCACTTGAGGCCCCACTGCCCGGTGAAGACAGACGGCAAGGGACAGGAGCGGCGGGTGGCGGCCCGCAGGGCGAGCTGGGTCTCTTCCGCTCGCAGGTCATCATCGTCGTCTACCTGTCGGTGGTGGGCGCCCTCCTGCTGTACATGGCCTTCCTGATGCTGGTGGACCCTCTGATTCGAAAGCCGGACGCCTACACCGAGCGGCTGCACGACGAGGAGGAGAACGAGGTAGCGGGCCACACCCCGCCGCCCCTCCGCCCACACGCGGCGTCCCTGGGGCCTGGGCGGGGGCCGCCTTCCCATCCCCCAGTGCTCCAGTCGCCTCTTCTCCCGTTCGCGTCACCAGGACTGCAGGGTTTCCTCAGCCCGGGCAGCCTTGAGTTTGCCCTGATCTGGCATCAGGCAGCTTCAGTGCACAGGTCGGGGAGCCTCCTTGTCGCCCTGCATTCCTAGCAGAGGGGCAGTGAGCCCGCCAGGCAGCCGCATGTGGGTGCTCAGACCTTGGTGTCAGGCCGACAGTGGACTTGGAGAGCGTACCCAGAGAGTCAGGGGAGCCCAGGGTGGGACACAGGAGGCGCAGGCAGCTCTGTGGGAGTGAGAGGTGGTGTGTGCCGTGCACAGAGCTGTGACGGTGTCAGGGGCTCCTGGCCTGTGCCCCTCGAGCTCGCCCCCTCGGGCCTGCACAGCTGCCACGTGTGCCTGAGACAGCAATGAGGGAGGAGGGGTGCCCCAGAGGGTGGCATCTGCGGGCAGGTGTGGCTCAGGACGCTTCCTGCCCTGGGGACCGGCTGCGCGCAGGTGCGGAGAGCTTGGCCTCACCCTGGTTTACGTAAAGCCGGGGTGGAAGGACCACAGCCGGGAGGCTAACACGTGTAAGAGGGGCTCTTCCTGCAGAGACACAGGGGAGCGAGGTGAAGGGGTGAGTGGTCACTAGAGCACCTGGCTTGGGCTGCAGCGCCGGCGGGCTGTCGCCCCTGAGAGCATCTCACGCAGCGGGTGGAGCTGGGAAGGGCAGGTTCCCGCCGAGAAGAGGGGCTGCCCGGCCGCGCCGGGCAGGCCTGCACACGACCATGGAGGGACGGGGCCTGGCCCGTCCCTGGACCCCACGGCCCCTCCGGGGTGGGTGCCCCCGGCCTCCTGCTGACATGCGCCCAGCCGGTGGAGCTAGGGCTGGGAGGCGGGGGGGCTGGCAGTTGGGTGGTCTCTGTCCAGGAGGAAATCTCGTGCGCCTACCTGGTCATTAACGCGCGGTAACAGCAGCTCTGCTGGGGGCACAGTGGCGCGGGTGAGCGCCCCGTGATTAGGGGCTGCGTGCGGTAATTGCAGTCCTGGCTGGGGAGCGGCTGAGAGATGGGCCGTGATTACACGGCTCCGCGGCCTCCCCCCGCGGCCTCCCCGGCATGTGTGCCACCTGGCTGCGGAGCCCGAAGGGGGGGCAAGCCGCTCTGCTCTTTATGGGCCCCGCCCTGGGCACCCCGGCTCGCCCCGTCCTTGTTTCTCTTCCTCCTGATGTACTCAGGTCCTGCAGGTGCCCCGTGTAGACAGACCTCCGGCCTGCCCTCAGGGTCCGAGCCCGAGGCAGAGCCCCTGGTCAGGGATGCGGGATAGAAGGAGGTCAGGGGAGGGGCGGGGGAAGCCGGGGGCTGGCTTTTCCTCGGTGTTAGTGGGGGAAGGCTTCCTGGCAGCGGGGCTCTTCCGTGGTGGGGAGGGGCCGCTTAAGTGCTGGGGCTGCTGGAGCTGAGTGGAGCGGGGACCGCGGTGGCGCCTGGGCTTGGGGCCAGCAAGGGTAGGAGGCCCTGCCTGGCTGAGCTGAATCTCTGAAGATGCTCTGAAGAGCATTTCCCTTCAGAGGGATGAGGTCCCCCCGGGGCGGGGGACTTAGCTTTCACCCCAAGAGGAAGAAAGTCAGGCTCTCGGCCTGTGCAACTCAGTGACCTTGAGAAGGCTCCCCTCCACACCCCAGGAGTCGGGGGGTCGATCACATCCCAGGATGGGGGCCCTTCCGCTTCGTCCCCCCATTCCTGTAGCCGGGAGCTCCTGCCCTGGGGCTGGAGGACAGAGAGGAAGGGGGCCTGGCCCACAGCGCTGAGGAGATGAAAGCCCCGCTCCCTCTGAAGGTGCCGGCCGGCCCGGTGGGCCCCCGGTGCCGTGCTGGGCGCTGCCTTTCCTGATTCCAGCAGCATCAGGACTAATCCCCCGGCTCAGACGTCCTTTGAAAGGAGGAAGCCAGCCTTTTTGCTGGGGCAGAAACGGAAACAGAGCTGTGCTAGATGGGTAGGTTTGGTCCCCTTTGAAGAGAGAGAAGGAAGGGTTCCTGCACGGTTCTGGGTGTCTCTGGGCCTCGCTGCGTGGGCCTCAGCTCGGCAAGGTCCCCCGAGACCACAGCCCACTGGGCGGGAGCGGGGGACCCTGGGCTGCTGCCCGGCCCCTCCCTTCCCAGGGCGGCGAGGAGCCCAAGAGGGAAGGGACGATCCGAAAAGTAGTGACACTGGTGACCTTTCAAGGGCAGGTCCCGCCTCCTGCCTGGGGGCTCCGGGAGTGGGTCTCACACTGACAGTGGCTGTGAATTGAGCGCTTGTGATCTGCCAGGCACCGTTGAACGCTGTGCGCCCACTGTCCCTGAGAAGACGCTCCTGCAGGCTCCATCCGTGGGTGGGAAGCAGGTTCCGAGGACAGGGTGTCAGCCAGGGTCGTGCTCCAGGGCCAGAGCCCAGGTGCAGAGCCAGGTTTGATTCCACAGTAATCTTCCCACCGTGAACTGCTGGGGAGGAAGGAGACTGAACACCCCGCGGGCTCCAACTCTTGACAGCAGTGTGCTGAGGCCATTACACGTGTTACTGTATATGTAACCTTGCCGTACCCCGCTCCTGGTCACAAACCGTGTGTGTCAGGGTGTGGGGCGCCGGCGACCCACAAGGTCCTGAGTCATGACCAGCACTGAAAACAGTGACATGGAGCAGGGCAGAGGACGTCAGAGGGCATCATGCTGAGTGTCGTGTGAAGGGGTGTGTGTGTGTGTTTTCCGCACTGGGTCACCAGGCGCATGTAATTCCTGTTGACAGTATAGGCAGAAAAGCCTAAGAAGACCGGGTTTACTAAGTTGGAGCTTGGGGAAATCAAGTGGCTTGTCAGGGACACACGGCTGCTAAGTGGCCAAGGCCGGGAGAAGGTGGCCAGCTGTAGAACCCAGGGTCCTGGCTTCGACTCTGGTGCTCCGGCACCTGCCCCTGGGGTGCTGCCGTGGTCCTCGTCCAGCCTGGCAGAGAGGCTTCCTCGGGGTCCCGGGCCGAGGGCTCCCGGGGGGCAGCGTCCGTCCCTAACTCACCCTGGGCAGACCTGTGGGCGGCAGTGACGACCTGCCAGCCTCACCGCCCGCCGCCAGCGCGCTGCCTCCCCTCCCCTCGCCCCCATCCCCCGCCCCTACCTCCCCAGCCCGGCAGCTGCATGGCGACAGAACCTGTGCCAGCTCGGGGCATTAGAAGCAGAGTTGCAGTTGCTGGGCGGCCCTGGGCTTAGAGACGTGTGCTAATCCCTTAAGAGGCGTGTGGCAGGAGATGAGAGGCAGGGAGAGCTGGGGAGGAAATCCCCCGGGCTGTGGGCCTGGCCCTGGCTCCAGTTCCCCCCAGAGATCAGGTTCGGGTCCTGCAGGAAATGCATGGGCTCTGGCACTTCAGAGGCCGAGAAGTGGTAATTAGGGGAAGATGCTGCCTTTGACGGCAGCGCAGTTCTGAGGGCGGTGAGGGGGCACGGGGCAGAGCCGGGAGGCGGCCAGCGCGGCCCGGGCTCTGGAATGGGCACGCAGGGCGAGCGCCCAGCTCCACCTGCCAGACGCTGTCCTTCGGGGAGCGAGCTGGGGCCCCAGCCCCGGCAGAGCAGGTCCTGGGGGTCTCCCCGCTGTCCTGGCCGTGGCCGGCAGGGCCGAGGAGTCCTGCAGCCCGCTACCAGCCGCGGGGGCACGTGGTGCCTCTCCTCGGACGTCAGGGTCATCGCGTCCTCTGTGTTGACCCTCCGCGCTCCTCTCGAGGCTCAGGAGCCAGTCTGGGGTGAGGCCGGGCCTGACCAGAGCCCCCCGCTTCCCGGGCCCCCGCCCATCCCACAGCTGCGGGCGCCCTGTGCTGGGTGGGCCCTCGGGGAGGCCTTCGGGGTCGCTCTCCTGGCTTTGTTTTCCATGTCAGGCGTTTGAGACCCCCCCGGGTCTGGGTGCCAAGCCTCCTCTTCCTCCCGCAACAGGACGCTCGCTCTGTGGCGGCCGCCACCTTCTCCGGGCCGCGGGCGAACACGGTCCTGGAGCGCGTGGAGGGAGCGCAGCAGCGGTGGAAGCTGCAGGTGCAGGAGCAGCGGAAGACGGTCTTCGATCGGCACAAGATGCTCAGCTAGGCAGCCGTGCCGCTGGGTCACGGTCAAGGCAGGACCGGAGGCCGCGCCTGCCAGCCTCCAGGGCTGGACGGAGCTGGCCACTCTCCCCACTCGGTGCCACCCTCCGGGTCTCCCCTTTAAAGCCCGGGGCATTTTTCCTTCTCCCTCTGTTTTGACATGTGCTCAGCTGCATGATCTAGGAAGAGCGCTGGGTCCATGGTCTCAGTTTGCCTGCGCAGGTGGTCTTCAGGGGAGGGAGGGCTGGGGTTCTTGGGACTGGAGCGACCCTGTCACCTTGCTCCCTCCTCGCCACCCTCCCGGCTGCAGACCTTGGGAGCTCGGTCGTCAGGAACTGAGTGTGGGAGAGGAAGGCACGGCCAGCTTCCTCCCGACCCGACTCCTCGGCCCGGGCATGGCCTCACTCCAGCCCTCGGGACGGCTCTGCTGGGAAGGCTGATGCCACAGCCCGGCCGTTGTCCTCAGGGCACACCTGGACGCTGTTCCAGCTTCTCTTCCCCTTCCTCTTCTCCCATCGATGCAGGCAGAGCCAAGGACCCTGCTCACTCTGCCTCCTGGCCCCGCTCCCACTTCAGGAAGCCAGGCAGTGCCCCCCATCTCCCGCCCCGGTCTGCAATTGCTGAGCCATTGGTGGGACCACAGGACCCCGAGGCCGAGCGGTGGCTCTGAGCACCTGGGCTCCTATCCTCAGATTGACACTTGTCCCTGAATTTCATTGTACCAGTGCATGGAGAGGAATGTCATCCTTCTGTTACTTGTAAATCAAGGAAGCATCATGAAATTGTCTTACTTGTCTCACTTTGTGGATTTCAAGAGACTTCAGGGACTACGAGTGTTTCACAGGTGGACCCAGAGAGGGGACAGGAGCATTGTCCTTGAGGGGTCCAGGCAGAGAGGCAGGGCCCGGACAGTCCAGGTGGCTGTGGCGGACGGGGCCCACGGGGGGCCTGGGCGGGGTCGCTGCTCCTTTCAGGCTCCATTCCCTGCAGGGGGCAGTGGGTGAACTGGCCCTTAGGAACTATCCTGAGTTTATTTATGTTTCACCTTTGTGGGAGAGTCCCCTGAAACTCTGAACAGTGTCTGATGGCAGTATCTTACAGATACGGTACGTGGCGCTCACTGAAAAGCCCGTATGTTTCCCCAAATGAAAACCAGCAGGTACTCAGAGAGGGGTTGGAGCAGCCAGGGAAAGAGCGCTGGCAGGAGAAGCTTCCAGGGGCTGCCAGGGCTGAGTCACATCCATCCATCCATCCCGGAAGTGTGGCGGGGGTGCGTCCGGGACCCAGGCAGAAACAAGGGCCTGGCGGCCCAGCTGGATCTGATTGAATTTCTTCCCGCGGGGTTTGTCCAAATAACGTGTTGAGAAGGCTCCGTGTGGAGCCCTGAGCCAGGGTCTTGGTGGGGTGGGCATTTCAGTTTGCAAAGATGTGCCCAAGTTCAGAGCCATGTACAGGTACTGAAGGGCACAGGCGGGGTGATGTGTAGACGGGGCTCCAGAGGAGCAGAGACTTGGGGTTGGCACTGGAAGTGAGTGAGGGACACTGGAGGGCCGGGGTTGATGGGTCCTGGGCCAGCGGGAGGCTTGCGGTGGGTTAACGGGAGGTACATGGGCCGCAGGTGGCCGCACACAGGACCCAGTGCCGGCTGCGTCTCCGCCCTAGTTTGCCCAGCGTACGCTTGGTGCCGGCCAGGCCACCCGCTGCTTCAGAGGCCTCGGTGGGCCGCGAGTTCTTCCACGATGGGGACGCTTTCCAACAGTGGGTAGGTGGGTGTGTCAGCTTATCAATCACCAGTCCAGAAATTGGTGCCTCAAATTGCCAGATATTCCTCTAAACCACACTTGCCCAGGGGAGACCTCGAGTACTGTTGTTTCTGTGCGTCTTGGTTGAGTCCTGCAGGTGATCTGACCTGTCGGGTAGTCTCAAGGATTTGGTCTGTAGCAGGCAGCTGTTGTTATCTATAAATTAGCCCAGTATATGAAAAGAAATTAATGGAAAAGGTTAGGAATGATTCTTCAGTGTCTTAAGGACTCAGCCAGTAACCCAGCCTCTCACTGCGCTTTGACTTCGCACATGCACTGGTTTCGGACAGCTACACCCAGGTGTGCCCCGGTGCCTTGCTATGAGTGACCTCGGAGCAGGGTCCCTGCAGCCAGCTCAGCAGAGGCCAGAAGGAACTGTTCCCCGCCTCATCTGAGAAATAAGTTCTTGTGTTGTGTTCAGAAGGCCTGTTTGTCTCCCTTCAAACAGCCACACTGTTCTGCAAAGGTTTGTTCCCACCTGGGAAGAACCTGTTGGGTTTGGCCCTGGGGACCGAGCCTTGGAACTGGTCAAGCGACACGTGCGGGGAACGGGGAGCGAGGGGCCGTCCTGCCCCTGGGCTCCCCCCTCCACCCCTAACCCGGACCAGCTCCTTCATTCTCTGGCTTCCTTGCATCATTCTTAACCCTGCGAATCCTCAACCACGGGTCTCCAGCCCAGCCTGTCCTGTTACCAGCACCCTCCCGCTGCCCCCGCCCCTGCAGCTCAGTTCTTCTGCTCACAAGACTGAGCAGGGCCCCTGCAGGCTCACCGTCTCTACCGCATCCCCCACCCCTCCAGGGGGCCATTCGCCCTTCCGCATTCATCCTAGGCAAGCTTCCTGTGTTTCTGTCCCCTTCTCCCTAACGTGGGAAATCTTGCCTCACTGGGGAAAATCAAGGCCGTTAGGTGTGATCTCACAATTTCCTTACCCCACCGGCAATTTTCCTTCCTATTTATCTCCACTGCTTTGATCTTGGAGGTTGCTTCCTGTTCCAGGCCAACCCACCCGTCCCCTCTCCCTGGGACCGCCATCACCTCCAAGCTTGTCCTGTTGCCCGGTGCCGCCCAGCCTATCAGCACACTCAAGTCTCCCGTCCTGAAGGGCCCATCTGTGGGCTCCATGCTCGACTCTGGCTATGGGGGTCCCTTCCCTGTCCCCACTCAGTCCCTCCCCCGAGCCCTCCACAGGTGGAGGTGCTGGTGAGTGTAACTGCTGGACCCAGAGCGCGTCCTCGGCTCGTGCCCTCCCAGCCCTTACGCTGCGCTGACACTGGATCCTTCTGCCCAGATATGCGGCTTCCCGGGCCTCCCTGCTCAGACCGCTCAGCTCAGTCTACAATTTAACGTGGAAGTTTTCTCCAAGGCTTTTCCCTCTGGTGGTTTCCTGACGTTAATTCTAGAATCTCCGACTCTAGCCCAGGCCTGACCCCCAGCTCCAGACCTTCTACCTGGCTCTCAGCTGGACCCTCCCTCCTGGGGCCCACAGAGCCTGTCAAAATCAGCACGTCCAAAAATCAACGCATCCGTGCCTGGAAATCGGCTGCTTTTAGTTCCTTTACCTGCGTCGGTGGTGCCACCAGACGCCAAGGTGCTCAAGCCGGGAACCAGGGGCTCGTTGGAGACTTGAGTCTCCCTGGGCTGCAGGTCCCACTTCCGGTCACTCACGAAGTCCTGGCAGCTGGGGCATCTGTTTCCTCCCCTCTCCCGACAACCAGTGCCCAGTTCATTATTTCTCCTGGGGTTCTCGTGGGGAGAACCGGGGAGCTCGCTTTACTCTGATCACGTCACTTCACTCCTTCAAGACTCTCCAGGGCTCCCCATGGCCTATGGCCTGAGGGGTGTTTTTGTTTGTTTTTGGCCACGCCTTGTGGCTTGTGGGATCTCAGCTCGCCAACCAGGGACTGAACCCGGGCCACGGCAGCGAAAGCCCAGAATCCTAACCACTAGGCCACCAGGGAACTCCCCTAGGGCCTGAGTGCTTTCCTGAGGCCATTGTCCACCTGCCCCTCTGATCATTAACCCCAGACAAATTGGTGGGAGTTACTGGTGGGGACTCTGAGGCCCTTGGAGGGGCGTTGACGGCCCCCCAGACGCATGCTCACCCAGGGTGGAGGGGGTGCCAGCCATAGGTGCCCAGGAGGCCCTGCGTCCCTCCGCTCCCAAGGGTCGCTGCCCTGCCCTGGGCATGCTGAAGGGGGGCCAGAGCTTGAAGAGGTGACTGAGGGCCGGAAGAGGGATGCCCGGGCCTGGCTTCTCTGTCCATCCCTGAGCACCTGCATTCCGTGCCACGCAACTCCCGCGGGCCAGGGAGCAGGCCTGGAAGCGGGACGGACCTGGCTTCCTGACCCCGCTCGGCCCTTCCAATATCCCTCCTCTCCGAGGCAGTCTCCTTTTCCGTAATGATACTGTGGCCCGGGGCCTGGCCTGTAGTAAGTGCTCATCAGACACGGGGCAGGGACCAAAACCCCAGAAGACTGGTCCTCCATCTAGTAAAGCGGGTGGGGCGTGAAGAGCGTGAGCTGTGGGCCAGCAGCCGGGTGCAGACCCCAACTCTGCCTCTCGCTACAGGGGTGCAGGCACCTCATGGGGGGTGTAAGGAATACATTGTTACTGTGTCTAAAACGCTTAGAACAACGCTGCTGGGTGCTGGGTCTTCTGACTCACATCATCACCGTGACAGCATAAGCCCCAGCCAGCCAGGCAGGGTCTGTAGATGCCAGAGGGACTTCCTGCACTGACGTCAGCGGCCCTAGGACTCCAGAAACCCTGACCCCTCAGCCGAATCCCACCTTGTGGGAGTTCTGCCCCGACCTTCCTGGGGGGCGATGAGTCCTGTGGCCCCCGGTCCCCGGGTGTGGGTCTAGCAGCCGGAGGCCGGCTGACCCGAGGCCCCTGGCCTCTTCGGCCTCCTGCATCAGGGCGGACACGGAGGGTAAGGTTCCACCGGGCATCCGGGGCCTGGCCCTGCCCCGGCCCTGCTGTCCCTCGCCATGTGACCGGGTGCAGACGATCTGGCCGAGACTCAGCTTCTCCAGATGGAGAGTGAGGACCTGAAACCAGCCCGTGGCTCCCCAAGGGCGGCCCACATGTGCAAGGCAACTTCAGGTGGTGCCCGGAAGAGCGCTTTTTCTTCTAGTAGTTACGTGATCATCTTACTGTGCATTAGATCAAAATGTAACGAGCACGTGAACTGCATGATTCTGTGAATGTTAATGTGAAGGGTAAAAGGGTAAAAGGAGGGAAGTGGGTACATGTGAGGGAAAGTATCAGGAAGACACTGAGTACAAACAGTACTCAGACATGGCAGAAACGGCAGAACTTGGGAAGAGGTTTTGGAAGGAGCCACGTGCCAGTGATGCTGGTTTGGTGAGGCCAGCTGGTTCCTGGGCCACCATCAGCTCGGACCCCTGTGGACAACTTAGGATGCCAGGGCCCCCGTTGGCCTAATAGGGTGACAGAGTACTCAGAGGGGGTCTTGACAAGGCTCTGCCGGCCCGATGGTGCAGGGGGGCTCAGACCAGGCTCCAAACAGACCCCGGGCTGGAAACCCTGGACTTTACCAGAAGGGATTCATCGCGTAGCAGCCAAGCATGGACACACTGGCCAGACTGCCTGAGTCCAGGCCCAGCGCTGACCCTTCCAGCTGTGTGGCCTTGGGCAAGTTAATCTGTCTTTGTTTCCTCAGCTGAAAAGCGGGAATAGTAACTCATCTCACGGGGTGAGTGTGTAACTGCCTGCTGGGTGTGGTTTGTGTCTACGTGGCAGGGGTGTCTCCCCACTGCTGCTCAAGGGGTGCTGTGGGCCCCTCAGCCCACTCCCCACTCTCCTTCTGCCCACCAGGAAGCAGCACGGAACTCAACATGTGACAGTGTGACCAGGCAGGGGCCAGAACACAGGTGCCCCCTTCCTGCTGACTCCCGCAGGTCAGCAGGCTTTGCCAGACAGAGCTGGGCTGTCGCTCCACAGGCCACACTAGCCGGCTGTGTGTCCTGGGCCAACCCTGCCCGCGCTGGGTGCCAGCTTCGTCTGCTGACCACCGAGGAGGGCGGCCTGGGTGACCTCCAAGGGCCCCTCTGGCTCAGCTGCCCAATAGTCCTGGAGCCACGTCCCTGCAGAGGCTGGCATCCTAGCTCTCGGTTCAGCCCCAGGGGTGCCCAGTGATCACCCAACACCCAAAATGGTATCATCAAAGCCAGTCTGGAGACGGGGCAGTCTTCCCCCAACCGTTAGGATTTCCTCACTGCGGACCCCGTGCACTGCCTGAGCGCCGATGCAAGCCCTCCTGCTGCACGGACACCTGACTTAGAGGCTCTCGCGCTTCCCGTCGCCGGGCCGGGTGTGCCAGCCCTCCCTTGGCCCTGGGCCGGGCAGCCCTGGAGGACAGCATCTCCACCGGCCCTGGGCTCCGGCCGGAGCTTCGTGCGTCTTGCTGGGGGACTCAGGAGCCAATCAGCAGAGGCTAGGGTGGCCCTCTCTCCTCCTCGGAGCTGATCCCAGATCACAGGTGCCCTCCCCTTCTGGGTGTGTCACTGTTTGAAGCTTAATCAGGTAAAGTGTACCTGGTTCCTGTGCCGGGGTGGGAAGCCGGCCAGAGGCAGCCGAGGACGCCGCGGGTGACGGCGGGACCTTGGCTGGTCCTCCAGGAGGCCCCGGTCACCGGCCCGGAGTGGAGCCACGCCACGCAAGGAGCGGCCCCAGAGGTAACGGGCATCGTGATGCCTCCGCCGGCCTGGAGCACAGCTAGGCAGGGCTCAGTCACCTGCCCTGGGAAAGAAAGCAGCCGGCCACCTGCGGCTGGGGGCCAGCACCCACCTCTGTGGGGAGCAGGGGAGGTTAGCCGAGCTGCCCAGGGCATCACCACCAGCGGGGCGTCTTTCTGGGTTGGGCTGGATGCCTGCCGCCTGCCAGTATCCAGAGACTAAAGTGTGGATTTTCCAGTTGGGGACCAGCTTGGGGAGGCGTCCCAGAGAGGAACTGAATGTGAGGGGTGAGGGCAGGGGAGAGCCTGTCCCGTGTCTGATGCGGGAGCGGGCCTGGGTGTGCAGGGCAGTGGTTGGGGGCACTGCCTCTGGAGCAGGCTGCCAGGGTCAAATCCCAGCCCCGTCCCTTAGCCGCTGTGTGACCACAGGCCGCCGGCTTGTCTGGTCTCTCCCATCACCTGTTACATGGTACCTGCCTCGTCACACCACTGTGAGGGTCACATGACCCAAGAGGTCACGCTAGTGCCCAGCACAGAGCAGGGGCTGGAGAAACATTTTTGTTGTTTTTTCAGTCCTGCCATTTATGGAAACATGAGCTCACTTAAACTCCCCAAGCCTTGGTTTCCCCATCTGCAAAATGGGGGAGGAAAAGTCATCCCGAGGGGATTAAATAGCTGCGAGCACCTGGCAGGCGCCCAGTGAAGGGTCCCCTGCCTCCTTGTCAAGTCACCCGAGGTCTGTTCCTCTTAAGACCCCATGTTTCCTCCATTTAGGGCCTGTGCTTTTTACCCCACTCCCAAAGGAAGCGTCTGGATAGAAAAGTTACACATTTTCAGGCCCGGAACCTCTGCAGAGCTGCTCTACGCAGACATTAGACACCAGATGTGGCCCGTGAGAGCACCTGCTTCACGGTGACACTCTCCGATCAGCTTGGGATGCTCGCTGGTGACCACACGCGTGGGCACACCCTGGGTGCCGGGAGCAGGGCCCACCCTGCCACAGGCTGGGATGTGGGAGGCACGGGCCTGCCCCTCTTCTGAGGGAGCACGAGGCACACAGGTTGGGGGGGGAACAGCAGGCCGGGGGCCCCCGGGAGAGCGTCCCCAAACGCACAGGCCTGAGCATTCCGGGTGAGAAAGAGAAAGAAAAGAACAGGAGAGGGCAGGGGGCACTGTGGACAAGAAGAGACCCAGACTGTTCTGGAAGGAGACGTAGCACGTGGATGGGCAGTGGAAGCAGGGCTGGCGCCCCAGGAGGGGAGCAGCCCCAGGCAGGGAGGGGAGACGCGAGAGGAAAGGTGGGTGGTGCTGAGGCCTGGGCTGGGGGCGCGGAGAGAGGGCAGGAGGCGGCGGAGAGCTGAGGCCCCTCAGCGCCCAGTGAGGGCGTGCAGGTCCAGGCAGCGATGGATCGTCCCCGGGAGCCACGCGGTCAGAGCCATGCTTCGGAAGGTGAGCGTGGTGATGTGCACGTCCAGAGCGGGTGTGCGGTCAGGGCTGCAGCCGGGGGCCAGGCAGGTGGCGGTGAGGATGCTTTCCGGTGGGGTCTCCCCCAGGACAGTGCTGCTCGTCCCCCGCCCCACTGGGGAGGGATGGGCCTGTTCGCGGTCCTGGCTGGGAAGTGGCCCCAGAGCCCCTGTTGTAAGCCACCTTTTCGACAAGATGCAGAGAGCTCCGATTCTCTCTAAAACGTGGTAACTGCACGAATGAGACAGCCGGGAGTGTCCTGGGCATCCCGCACGCACAGGAGAGGGACCTGGGGGCCCACCTGGCGCCTGCCCCAGCCCTGCCAGCCACTTCCTCCCTGTGACACGGGGCTGAAGACCCCTTCCTTGTAGGACGCGCTGACGACCCAATGAGACCTGTGTGTGAGCAGTGAGAGTTAGCGTCCCCACTCCTGCAGACCGAGGTGTCACTGCGTTCCGGGAGCCCCGGAGCCAGGGTCACTTCCCACCTACAAACGCCCCAAATCAACAGTCAGGAGGGGCCTCGGGAAACCTCAAACATTTATTCTGTGGCCCCAGGGGTTTCTTCCCCCCACCCCGGCGAGTCACCTAGAAGGGAGGCTCCCTTTTGTGGCGAAGGGAGCCCCTTTCCTCCATCCCTGAGTCAGCGGTCACCTGGGTCCCAAGCACGGTTCTCTGTCTGATGTCGGTGCTACAGCCGGCAGCAGGCCTGGGGGTGGTGGGGAGATGGCCACGCTGATGACCCAGCGGGGTCGGGGCAGGGGGCGGAGGCTTCTACGCTGCCCCCTCTGCCCGTGAACCCCGCCCCAGGGGACCGGTCATCACCAAGGGAGGCTCAGGCACAGCCCCATTTCCCGGTCAGAGCCGCTGTCCTCCGCGGAATCACCTGGTCTAGGCTGCTGGTGCCTTCACAGCGCCCATGAGATGAGTTCCCTTCCTCTTTTTTCCCCTTGAAGTTAGCACTGACTAATCCCAAGGGCTCAGAACCTCCCTGGAGGGCATGTGTGTGCAGGCAGTGACCGGAAGGGCCTCACCGGAAGTGCACTCGACAGCAGTGTACATCCTTCTGAGCAGGAGGCGGGCTGGATGCTGGGCTCCCGTGGACATTTTGGTCAGGGTCCCGCCTTTGTCTTCCCTTCCCCAGCCCCCATCCTGCACCCCCAGCACCACTCCCACGAGGCTTTGGACCCCTCTGAGCTCTTCCTACACACACCCTCTCACCAACGGTGAGAGGCCGTTTTCCTTGGTAAGGCTTGTCCACCGAGTCACATTAGCACTTATTGGTGGCTTTGGGCCAAGAGTTCAGATGTCCTGGCACCTAAGCTGTAACCCCTTCCTCCCCCTTGAGGTGTAGCTGACAGCAGGGGGCAAGGGTGGGGCTGAGGCTGTGGGAACGCCGTCTGGAGCAGACTTTCTCCCGAGTCTCAGGTTTACTCATTCTCTCGGGCTGTTAAGAAAGACTCGTTCCTGGGCTTCCCTGGTGGCGCAGTGGTTGAGAGTACACCTGCCGATGCAGGGGACATGGGTTCGTGCCCTGGTCCAGGAAGATCCCACATGCCGCAGAGCGGCTGGGCCCGTGAGCCATGGCCGCAGAGCCTGCGCGTCCGGAGCCTGTGCTCCGCAACGGGAGAGGCCACAACAGTGAGAGGCCTGCGTACAGCAAAAAAAAAAAAAAAAGAAAAAAAGAAAGACTCGTTCCTGGACAGGACGAGGATGCCTGGCCAGTCCCAAGGTGTACGCCAATTTGCCTCGAATGCCAAGTTCAAAGCTCATCAGCTGTGTGACCCTGGGAAAGTTCCTTTACCTCTCTGTGCCTCAGCTTTCCTATCTGTAAAACAAGGGTGATGTTAGTCCCTACCTTGTAGTGAGGACTCAATGACTGTGCATGCATGTGTGAGCGTGTGCATGCACAGGCGTCACTGAGAAGAGTGCCTGGCACGGAGAATATCATGCTGGTGTCTTCACTTTCTCCTCATCTCCTTTGGTTCTTACCTCTCACTTACTCAGGAGCCCCAGTGCCTGGGTATGAATCCCAGCTCTGCCCTGTACCAGCTGTGTGACCTTGGGCAGGTTACTTAACCTCTCTGTGCCCCCATCTCCTCGTCTGGAACATGGAGACGATGACCTCCCAGGGCTGTAGTGAGTGCACTCAGAGCGGAGGTGTGAGGTGCAGTCCTGCCTTGTCCACCCAACTGGGCACAGCAGTCTGGGTGGTCCTCTGCTGAACCCCGCCCTCCATGGGGTTCTGGAAGGAGCTCAGGAGAGGTTTGGCGGGTGAATCCGTAGGCAGGCGGTAGGACGCACACTGAATGCATTCATCTTATTTAGAGAACTGTGTTACCCTAGCCCTTCAAAGACTGGAGAAAAGGGTCAGGCCCTCGTGTACAGAATTTTCCCTCTGGACGTCTACTAGGACAGACGTGGCTCTGGGGAGCCGCTGGACGCGGGCGTTGGTGCTGTGTCCAGTCGCAGTGTCGGGGGTGGCATCTGCTGACTCAGGCCTGTCAGAGCCACATCCCAGGATCTTAGAGCTTCAGGGGCTCTTTCCAGGGCCGCCCTAGCCGTGCTGGCAATACCAGCTGCCAGGGATTCCGTTCCTCTTAGGAGCCAGGTGACCCACGTAGCTTCCTCTTATCTTTACAATAACCTCTGAAGTGTCACTGCCCCCATTCTGCAGGTGAGGAAACTGAGGTCGGTAGAATCAGCGCCTCTGCCAGTGAAAGCAGAGGCGGGATTCAGTCTAGGAGAGTCTGGCCTAAAACGTGCTTTCTGCTTGTGGGGCTGCCTCTCACGCGGGGCTCCTGGGCCCGTGAGGTGCTCCGGGGAGCCTGATATTCTTCCTGGGGACTGGGGGCAGCCACCTCCCCAAACACCTGCCTGTGACTCCCCAGCGTCGTAAATGCCGGGTACATTCAAGGGAATTAGGAAGAGGACGAGCCCCTCCCCCGACTCTGGCCCCCAAGAAATCCTATAAAGCTCAGGACTCCTGCCAAAAAGTTGGGCACACCTACCTGGCTAAGAAGGTCCTCGTGTATCACCTTGAACAGACCCTGGTGAGCTGCACCCCAGCTGTGTGACCCTGAGCAGCTGTCCCAGCCTCTCTGAGCCTCCAGTTCCTCTTCTGTAAACAGGCTGAGGGTTACAGGAGACAGGAGAGCAGGGCACCCAGCAAGGCCAGGCATCGAAAGCCACCTAATCCATGGCAGCCTTCCTTCGCCACGCCTTTCCCCTCCTTCCAGAGTCCCAGCTGAGCGTCCCCGTGTGTGAGCACCTGGTTCCATCACTGCCTCAGAGCTCTGCACGGCTCCTCTCGGGAAGTGGCTGCAGGCAGTGGCCCGGGGCAAACCCCGTGGCAGGAAACACAGCGTGGAGGGCCTGAGGGGGGCTAGGCGGGCTCTGGGCTGAGGTCCGTGCGTGAATAGCACTGCCTCGTTCATCACGGGACCAGAGGGGCACAGAGGCCGAGAGCAGCCAGCCAAGCCCTGCAGCTGCCCAGCAGAGGAGGCGTTGGTTTCCAGCCCTCAAGGGCACTCTGTGGGGTCACGGTCGCCGGGCCTGGCTGCACTTCTCCTTGGTCAGGTCCAGCGTGGTATGGAGGAGACTCTGAAATGATCGTTTGGTTGGGTGTGTTGAATATATAAGGAGGAAGTGGTGAGGTTATCCTCCTAGAAGTAATTACAGGCTATAAGATAGACTCCTAAGGGAGATGGTGACATTTCTTATTTTAAAAACAAAAAAAACATTTGCTTATCCTGGAGATTTTAAGGTAGAATTCCCTGAAATGTATTCTACTTGATGTTAGGAGGCTTGAGAAAAAGAAAACAACAAACCGTTCTGAGGTCCACTTGGGGATTTCTGGGTTAAATGCAAGCAGCTTTCTTTACTGCAGGGCTTTCTCTGGGATACACCCTGGGGATCTCCAGGGATTGAATAAAGGGGCTGCATTTCTCAACGTATTTGGCCGTGGAGCCCTTTGGGGAAAGGTTTCAGCGGCTACCTTGCCTGGAGAAAGGGGATGGGTGAAGCCCAGGCGTGCTGTCATTCCGCGTCCTTGGTTTCCTTACAAGTTCTCCCAGTCTGGGATGGCAGGGGTAGGAGAGGCTCTGGACGATGTCTTCATGAAGGTGCCGATAAGCTCCACCACACACAGTCCGCTGTAGGAACCCCTGAGTGGAAGGAGAGGCCGAGGGCAGTGAACTCACCTCTCCCAAAGCCACTTCCCGAGCCCTGTTCTGAGTTTGAAGTGACATATTCAGCCAATTTCTGGTCTCAGTCCCCCACCTCTGGCTCCGGTCCCGGTGAAGACAGTGAGAAAACCTGGAAAGGGAGAATTATGTTACCTGCTCTGTAGATGGTCCAGCCCACTCAGAGGTCACAGCCCCCTTTGCTCCATCAAGGTGGTTCAGCCCTCCCCAGGGATACCCAGTGTCAATCAACGAACATTTATGCAACAGGGACTGTGTGTTTCAAAGATGGAGCATGAGACAGGAATTCTTGCACTTAGAGTTTACAACTTGGGCCGGGAGATGGGGTCAGGAAGGGCTCCGGGGAGAGTGTTCTCTGTCTGCCTGCTGGCCACGAAGAGTGTAGGGCTGGGGAAAGGGGGAGATGGGTGACGCTGGACTCCTAGGAGAGGGACGGCCTGGGGTGGGCAGGCCATGCTCATGAAGCCATCAACAAGAAGTTTATATGATGTGCCATGGGGGGTGGTAGGGAGAGCCTCTGGCAGGATGTGACCACAAGTAGCTAATAGTTGTTGGGGGGCAAATGCCCCCTGATGCAGAATTAGGAGCAGCAAAGACTGGGGAAGGAGGCCCAGGAGACCCCACTTGTGGCCTCCTGACTGTCTCTGCTGCAAGTTGGACTGGGTGTCACCACGTTCCTTGTACAATATATGACTGTGCCGGGCATGACTGTGAACACGTCTTGATCATAAAAGGGCAGCCTGGACAGCTCCATCGGTCAGTGAGCTTGGTGGACGGTCAGGTTCCTCCCACCGAGCACATCCGCCCCCAGGCCCGGGAAAGAGGTGCGCAGGGCAAGAGCCCCGCCCGGGAAAAACTAGGGCCCTAGAAAGGTGGAGAGTATTGCTTCAGGCCCTCCCTCCAGCACAGTAGTCTCCTCCGTGCTCACGTGGGCGGGGCCGGCCCCCCACGCACTATTTCAGAAGCAGGCTTTTAGCTAGTAAGTTGCTTCATACTGATACAAATAACAAATTGCAGAAAACGAAATATGTTTAATGATGCATCTTTTATGTATCTGTATATAATGAACGTTTAAGTGATGTGAACTGATCCACCCACTCAGGGAGGAAAGTAGTCGATGTTAACGGGAGACCCCATGGCTCTTCTTGGGAGTCCTCCAGTACCCCGAATTTTCCAAAAGACCTGGGGATTCAGTCGCCAGGATGGACCTGGAATTTCAGCAACCTGCTATTTCTCCTCACGGCCACACGGTGCCGCTGTCGACAACTGGTTCGGCCCAGTCTGGGAGCTGAGCCCATGGGCTGGTTCTCGGTTGCTGTCAGATCCTGTCCAGGTACTGCAGGTTAAGGAGGATCCCAGTATTCGTGTTTTTAAGCTCAGGCGAGGGGGTTCCTCACCACGTTCCCAGGGGTACGGCTCCCGGTACTTGACTCTGGTTAAACTCGGTCCTCCCCTCCCAGCGACAGAAGTCCGTGGCCATCCTCCTAACAGCATCTGCAAGGGGCCATTACCTTCCCAAGGACCACCCAGGTGACCTGTGGTGCCACTCTTACCAGGGCAGGAGCTCAAACAGCGTGATCATCAGAATCTGCGGTGGAACATCCCCTTCAACAGGAGTCATAGTTTAGTAAGGTACTCGTGTTAGGTCAGCACAAGCCCCTCTGAACTTCTGGTTCAAACGTGAAGCTCTAGGAGAAATAGTGAGAGAATCGGGGGGAGGGGGAGAAGGGGAGGGGTGACTAGCATTTACTAGTTCATGAGATCACTAGCTGTGGAACCTTGGGCAAGTAACTTAACCTTTACAAGCCTCCGTTTTCTCACCTGTACAACAGGATGAGATTAGCACCTACCTCACAGGAATTGTGTACGAATTAAGTGCGATGTTTCACGTAAAGCACTTGGCACGATGTCTTGCACATCAAGAGTAATAAGCGATCACTCTTATCATTATTATTTTATTATTACTATTATTGTTATTTCACCACGGGTTTTGTTCTCCGCTCCGTCCCAGAGCCTAGGGCAGTCCCATGCACGGATGCTGTCGGTAAGTCCGTGGTCTCAGGCCGCTTGAGGATAACCTACTACCCGGTGTCCTTCCTCTCCTCGCCAGGGTAGAGCATTCCGCGGAGGAAAATGCTGATCACACTTCACCTGCATCTGTGCCCTCACCTGAGCTCGCTGCCAGGTTATCGGCCCTTTTCTAACAGTAAAAAGAGAACTAGTTCAAGAAACACATGGTCAAGCTGTGAGGTTTCTTACTTGAGTGACTTTTCTGAATAGTCATAAAAAATGTAAATAGCATGTGAGGAAAATGAACAGGCATTGAATATTGAATCGACACAAATAGATATTAAGTTGTATTTAGTAAAATGGTCATTAGGTGTAAATGAGCTTCTGACCTCAATCAAATTATATTTAAATAATTAAGTCAAATATGAATAGACAGGGATCATGCAGGAGAGGAGAGTCTGGATCCCATCTTTTTATAAAACCAAAGCACTGATAGCAAATAATTTTGAGCACTCGTTACATGCCCAGCACTGGGCAAGGGACTGAGGGGCACCACTTACGAATGGGAGAAAGCCTTGCCTTCTGGTGGTTTACTATCTGGTTGGAGACTCAGAATGCACAGCCTGGAAAGTCTGTGTTGGGGGCTGGAGAACTCAGGCAATCAGCCTGGGGCAGGACTGGGGGCAGCAGAGAGGCCCCCATGACCCGCCTGGTCCGTGTCAGCCAAGGGTGAGGTCAGGAATGAGCAGAGCGTCCGGAGCCGAGGGGTGTTTGGAAGAGATTTTCTAGAACCATCCCTTGAAGGACACTTCCCTTCCAAGGGGAGCCCTCGGAGGCTGTGGAGCGGGGGAGGGGGACGTGACTTTGTCCTGCAGCCGCACACAGGCTGTCGAGGGCAGTGCTTTGAACGCTGTTGATTCTTCCCCGTTTCCGTTCAGCATGGAGGGCAGAGCTAGCTGGGAACAGACTGGGGCCCGGATAAAGGACAAAGGCGAGAAGGTGCAGGGGACTCCCGGGAACCTGAGTGTGTCAGGGACAGAGCCGGCCCTGCCGTCAGGTAGAAGGCTCGGCCCGGCATCTGAGGCCCCGCTGCCCCATCACTGTCCACGGGGCTGCGGCACCCACTCACTTGCTCATTCAGGGAACCCTGAGATCTCCCGCGGAGGGCAGTGTGACAAGTGCAAGATGGCATCGACAGGACACTGGACACACGGGGAGGGGGCGGGTCAGAGAGAATGCCTAGAGGAAATGACAAGAAGTGGAATCTGAGAACCGCAGGTGAGAGGGGTTGGTGGTACTGAAGTGCAAACCAGGCCAGTTATGTCTAAAATAAGAGCATCCTGGAGTCTGCGAAAGGGGCTGTTGTGACTTAGTCCCGCCCCCTCCCAGCCCAGCTTCCGGTCTCATCCTCCCTCTCCGTTATCCAACAAGCATTTGTGCAGACTCTCTAGCCTGCCAGGCTCTGCCCACACGGAGCTGAAATCACAGGCACATCTCAGCCCCCCCCACGCCCCGAGGACTGGGGCACAGAGAGCTTTGGTGGTGCCACTCCACACGGGAGGGCTTTGAAAGTCCAGGCCACATGTGGGTTCCTGAACATGCCTGGGCTTCCTGGTGGCGCAGTGGTTGCGAGTCCGCCTGCCGATGCAGGGGACACGGGTTCGTGCCCCGGTCCGGGAGGATCCCACGTGCCGCAGAGCGGCTGGGCCCGTGAGCCATGGCCTCTGAGCCTGCGCGTCCGGAGCCTGTGCTCCGCAATGGGAGAGGCCACAACAGTGAGAGGCCCGCGTACCGCAAAAAAAAAAAGATGCATTGCCTTCAATAAAGAGTCCGACCCTTACTTGCCTTATGGCTGCCGCTGGGGTTTCTACTGCCGGCTCAGTAAGCAGGCTCGGAGCCTCCAGATGTGAGGCCCTGGCAGGTGCGAGGGACCAGACTTGTTCCTCAAAGGAAATGACATCGCTGGGCACCTTTTAGAAGGCAGGCCCTGGAGGAGGCGTCCTTGGGTATATTTTTCTCATTTGATCCTCACTCAGTATTCATCGCCTGGGAGGGATGTTTTAATTATCTCCAGACTGGAAACTGGCTCAGAGAGGGCACCCAAGCATTCAGGGGTGAACCAGGATTGGAACCCTGCTCTGCGCATATGTCTTCTGCAGCCCACTGCCTCCCCTCGTGACACTAACCATCGCGTTGGAGGGCGGGGTGACACAAAGGAGCTCACGATGCAACAAGGCCTTTCCTAATTGATATGTTCACCCTCTTCTTTAGAGACGGCACCCGGGACCCTCTCCTGCGCGGCGCACAGCCCGGGGACCCCGAGGGCCGCGAGGACCAAGACCCTGGCGCGGGGCCCGCTGGAGCCGCAGGGCTGCGCCCTGGGAAGGCCCGCGCCCACCCCGCATCCCCGCCGGCTGCTCTGAGACGTGGCCGCGGAGCCTCTGCAGAGGCCTCACGGTCCGCCGCGATGCCTCGCCTTAGGGGGACCTCGGAGCCTGCTCCCAGAGCGAAAAGAAGCCCTGACCAGTCCGGCCGCCCGGAGCCGCGGCTGGCGATGTGACTCGCTCCGCGGGCAGGGCGCGCAGACCCCGAGTCGAGGTGACCATGAACGACGACTTCTGCCGGACGCTGGCGGCCCGCCGGCCCGCGGCGCCCCCTGGCTGCCTGCCGCTGGGCATCGGGCCCCCTCCCCGGCCGGCGACCCCGGCCCGCGCCGAGCCTCTGGGCGCCGTGCCCTTCCTGCTGAACCCGGGCGCCGCCCGGCCGCCCTACTGCGACGCCTACGCGGCCGCGTTCTCCCGGGCGCCCTTGCCGGGCGCCCTGGGCGCCTGCGACTACCCCTTCGAGCCCGCCTTCATCCAGAAGCGCAACGAGCGCGAGCGCCAGCGCGTCCGCTGCGTCAACGAGGGCTACGCGCGTCTCCGCGGCCACCTGCCTGGCGCCCTGGCCGAGAAGCGGCTCAGCAAGGTGGAGACCCTGCGCGCCGCCATCCGCTATATCAAGCACCTGCAGGAACTGCTACGCGCCGCGCCCGACGGCCCCGGGCCCCGCGAGCCCCGGGCCGCCCCCACCCTGGCGCCCGACTCGTCCGAGCCGTCGTGCTGCTCTTCCTCGCCCTTCTTCGAGTCGGAGGACTGCAGTCACTGACCGGGCTGGGGCCGCCCGGGCTCGGGGCGCTCAGGCGTCCGCGGCACCCTCCCTTCGCCAGCGCCACCCCGGCTCCGTCCCTTCCAGCGGGGGGACGGGGGCGGGGTGGGGGGACGAGGGGCACGAGAGAGGCCAGAGCGGCTGTCGGGGCGCGGCGAGGTCGCGCGCCCTGTCCATGCCGGCCACCCCGGGGTCGGGCTCCGGCTGGGCCTCAGCCCCGCGCCGGGGAAGGTCGGAGGTACCCCGGTCGTGGTGGTCCTGCACCGTCCTCCGTGGCCACGGGCGCAGCCCAGGAGGCGAGTCTGCTCTGGTCCGCACGCCACGCCCCTGCTCTCCACGAGATGGCCTCAGACGCCAGCGTCCGCTTCGGGGACTTGCTTGTCACCCCACCCCACCCCCACCCCCCCGCAGAGGAGCCCAGAGGGAGAGGCGCAGGCCAGATTCAGCGTGCACTCAGCCCAGGAGGCAGCGGAGTGTGTGCGTTGGTGGCGCCCTCTGGCTTCCTTAATGGAGAGCCTTACCCACCCCACGCCCCGGTGTGGCCCTTTCCTCCCCCCCCCCACTGCCCCCGGGGTGGGTGAGGACTGCGTGTTCCCCCCTCAGACTGTACTCTGTGGGCGTGGGGACCGCTTGGGTGTACCGGCGCTGTGTTTGCACGACGAGGCTAAATAAAGACGTTGGGTTTTGTGATTCCCGGGTCGTTGTCCGCCTTCCCTTCCCTGGCGCCCCTGTCTCCTTCCCACGCAAGCACTTGCCTCCAGGGTGTGTGGGGTGTTCAGTTAGTTCATGCATTCAGCTAACATTTACAGAGAGCTTAGTACGTGCCAGGGCCAGTGTGGGGAGGGCACAGAGTCCCAGAGATAGACACCGCCCCTTGCACAGCTAGGGGCAGGCTGTGGTGGTGGGTGGGGGAAAGGTGGGCACACCCAGGAGCCCCCCCCACGGGGCGCAGGCATGGGGTGAGGGTGGAGGATCTTGGCCTGACGGCTGCAGGTAGAGATGTGAGGGAGGGCTGTGGACTCCTACTGAGCTGGACCACCCAGCACCCTTTCTGGACAGTGTCCTGGGCCTGCAGGGAGGGATGGGTTGAATGTTGACACCAAGGGGCTAGTCTGAAGCCTGAGGCTCCACAGCACTTCGTGAGCTCTCCTTCACCCCAGCCTTGAACCTTCCATCCTGTCTCCTGCCCCAGCCCAGACCCATGTGTGAGCCCCCAGCCCCACCCCCAGCCTCCTTGGGGACATACTGGGCTGTCACTGGCTGGGCTGGGCAGGAACGACAGCTGCCTGGCCACGGGAGCTCGGCTGGGCAGCAGAGAGCCCGTGGAGGCTAATTTTACTCCCTGGGAGCAGGGAGAGCAATCCCCGGCCCGCCCCGGCTGGCTCAGCAGGGCAGGCTCGCCCAGGGGCTCAGCCGCCCAGTCCCCAAGGCAGGGGCACTGGGGACTCGGGGAAGAGAGGGCAGCGGGTGGAGAGCAGGAGAGGCTGAGGCTCCGGGAGCCATGGAGCCGTCCTCGCCCCAGGATGAGGGCCTGAGGAAGAAACAGCCCAAGAAGCCCGTTCCCGAGGTCCTGCCCAGGCCGCCCCGGGCCTTGTTCTGCTTGACTCTCCAGAACCCCGTGAGGAAGGCCTGCATCAGCATCGTGGAATGGAGGTATCCTTCAGGGCCAAGGGGCTGCACGGAGAGTGTGTGTGTGTCATGGGAGGCGAGGACTGGGGCTCACAGATCACAGGCTTTGGGGGCCGGAGACCGGGGCCTGGGGATGGAGCTGGGAGCCTTTGCGAAGGAAGCCCTCAACCGAGGAGCAGGGGGAACCGGCAGGGCTTCCAGGGCCCGGGGCTGAGGCCCAGGTCCTGAAGGCAGCCTGGGTGCCTCTGTAGTGTCTCTGGAAGGTGCTGGAAGGTGCCCAAATCCCCAGTCCCCAGCGTCGAGGGCTCCTCTCAGCCTCCCTGGGATATGGGACAGGGCTGGGGTCGGGGGAGGCGACAGCGGGCCGGGCGGGGAGGAGAGATGGGCCTGCGCCGAGCTCTGCTGCGACAGCAGGCCTGGGTGGGAGGCACCACGTGGGCACAGGGACGTGAGCCCCCTTCTATGTTGGCATTAGCTCTGCGAGGAAGAATAATGAAAATTTCCAGCTTATTTGGGGAAGAGAGGAAGGAGCTGCAGAGGGGGGCGGCCACTGTCAAGTGCGTGCTGAGTGAGTTGCTCGGGGATATTTGAAATACTTCGGAAGGGTTTTGGAAGCCCAGGCTCCCACCAGCTGTTCCCTAAAGCAAGGAGAGTGAGGGAGCCGCAGGGACAAGGAAAACCCAGGCGGAGCTGGAAGGTCTGGGTAGGAGCCAGCCCTGCCTTACGCAGCACCCAGGAGCCTCGTGCCCTTCTCTGTCTGGGGGGCGGGGGAGGACTTCCCCACCCGTCTCTCTCGCCTGCATCCTGTCCCCTCTCCAGTCCTCTGCCCCGAGGCCGCCTCTCTTCCAACCGCAGAGGAAGGTGGCTGGGAAGGGCATGGGGTCTCCCTCTAGCCATCTGTACAGGGCGTCCCCCAACCACGCACGAAGAGCTGGGCCCTCGCCCATTCTCCCCCTCAGTGCTGTCCACACCCGCCCTCTAATGGTCAGCCTCCCCGGAGGCTGTGCTGCTCACCAACAAATCCAGGGAGCCTGGTGGGGGTGCCCTCCGGAAAACGGCTGGCAGGGCCTGTGTGGGTGGGCGCACGGCCCTGGGGCCACGGGTGCCCTCGGTTACCGTCCGTTACCGTCCCCTCCTCAGGCTGCAGAGTCCAGGTTTCACCCCTCCCGGCCCGCTTCCCGCGGGTGCTTAGCCCAGGCCGCAGCAGCCCCAGCCTCCCTTGCTGATTCTGCGAGGACGCCGCGGCGTGTCTGGCCGTGGCTGCGTGGAGCAGGGAGAGCGGTGGTCAGTGGAGCGGGGGGTTGAGGGGGTCGGTACTGAGACGGGGGCTTAAGACTCCCCGGGCCTTGAGGCTGAGTAGCCCCCAGCCAGGAGCCAGAGCCTCGTGGTCCCAAAGCGTCTCAGCGGATGCTCTCTGTTGGAGGAGAGGGAGGCGGGTGCCCCACAGGAGCCTGGCCCCGTCTGTGCCCTGCAGGAGGGCAACGTGGAGCCATCAGCCTGGCCTTGTAGTCAGTCCAAACAGACCCCCAACGCGCTCTTCCCCTTAATCCCACGAATCCCACGCCTCACTCGAGGGCTCTCCTTAACCCTGCACCAGACCATTCGAGACCATCATCTTACTCACCATCTTCGCCAACTGTGTGGCCCTGGCCGTGTACCTGCCCATGCCGGAGGACGACAGCAACTCTCTGAACCTCGGCCTGGTAAGATGGGTCTTCCCTTCCTCCTGCCGGCCTGCTGCCCAGGCTGCGGGCTGGTAGATGATGCTGGAGCTACAGCCCCCAAGGATACAGACCCCACGTCCCCACCACCTTCAGGACTGGCTGAGTGGCTCAGAGCTTTGCAGGGAAACCTGGCCGGGCTGGATTCCATCATATCAGCACTGGGCAAGTACCCAGTGTGCCAGGGGCACTGTGCTGAGGTCCTTATGAGAGTAAGCCACGTCCTCCTCACCATGGCCCCTAAACTAGTTCCATTTGACAGATGTGGAAACTGAGGTTTTGTAAGGCCAACGACGGGGGCTGAATGCTGAGTTCCCTTCCCTGGTTGTAACCCGGAAGGATCGTGCTTCTGGGGAGCTTGCCTTTCTGGGATGGTCTGACGGAGAGAGAGCACATGTGTTAGAGCCACACTCTCCTCACCCCGTCGCCGGTAACAAGTCCACAGGCCAGAAAAGGCCGCGGCTGGAAGGGGCTTTCCAGAATCAGGCTGTCCTGGCTCCTCCCCAGCTCACCCTGTTTACGGATGAGAAAACTGAGGCTTAGGCGGGGTAAAAGATGGACTTACCCAAGAGCTAGATCATAATAAAATGCTTGGCGTTTATTAAGTGCTTATTAGATGCCAGGTTCTGTGCTAAATAATTTACATTATTGTCTTTTTCACTTCTGGTAACTGCCCCCATGAAGTCAGTAACGTTATTAGACCCATTACAAGACAAGGAAACTGAGGCTCAGGGGGTCACCCCCATGCACGCGTCTTCTCCCAGGGTCTCAGACGCGGGGCTCTGACTTTCAGACCTGGCCTGGATAGCTGTGCCACCAACGTGGAGACAGTACGAGGGCCCCTGGGGAAGCCCCTGGAGATGTTGTTCTCGGGCATTTACCAGGCTCCTGAAGGGACGGGCCGATGGACCCGCCCTTTCAGCAGGCTTTTCCTGCACTAAGTCTGCGGGGTGGGTGGAAGGAGAGCTGTCAGCGTGTGTCCAGGGCCTGAAAGGATGGCATTTATTTCTGCCTCTGCTTTGTGCTGGTTTCCATAGGAATCTATCTTGAGCTGGGGAGAAGCTGGGATTCTAAGTGTGTGCTTGGCTATAAGTGGAAAAGCTCGGAGAGTGGGATCCAAAGCAGGCAGGCCCTGCGGTGAGGCAGGCGGGGAAGGTGCTCCTCGGAGGCTGGGCCCCATGAGGCCGGTCCGTTGTCTATGCTCTGGAATCCAGGGGGGCCCTGCATCCCCTCCACCCTTTAGGAGTTCATATCAGGGGCCCTCGGTTCCATTTCAACTCCTTAAGAAGTTGACTATTTTGGAAAGAAACTCCACCCTCCTTGAACGTGTAGAATCAGACTTTAGGGGGTGTGTCGCCTGCCATCTTGAAACAAAACGGCTGCCCTAAAAAGTTCACACGGCGCTGTGTGCTCGCCTTTGGCCTGTGGGCTGAGTGACGGGGGCTTGCGTAAGTTCTAGGGCTCGTAGAGACAGGGGGATGAGTTCCCTGGCAGAACCGGACCGGAAACCTTCCCAAAGTAACGACCATCACGTCGAAGGTCAGAGCTGGGTGGGTCGTTGCTCATCGGTGAGGGACCCTTTGTTGTGAAGCCCAGAGAGGGCAGGTGATACTCAAGGTCACACAGCCAGCTCCTGGCTGAGGCCTCCCTGCTTCTACTTGTCGTTATATGCTGATCTCCACAAAAGCCAGCAAGAGGGAAGGGAGGGCAGTTAGAGCAGGAGGGAGGGAGATGGGGGCTTTCTCTCTTCCTCGCCCTATTGGCCGCTTTGTAGGAATCTGAGGAAGGTCTGGGACCCCCCCAATCATCCAACAGAACCATGGTTGAGAGAAGGGAGGCCCAAGGACCCACTCTGCACCAACTTTCTTACTTATTTAACAGATACTTGTCGTGTGCCTGTTACATCCCTGGCACGTACAGGGGACCTACTTGTGAACCAAACAGACATAATTCCCATCTTGACAGAGATTAATTTATCCAATCAATCAAACAAGCAGTTAAAATGAAATGGGAAACATGCAACGTCTGGGTGCACTTAGACGTTGTCCTGGAGGAGAACCTGAGTGAGACGGTGGGGGCGGGGATCAGGGTGGCCCCAGCAGATGGCTCGTCTGACCTGAGCCTGGAGGGCAGGTCCGGCTTCACGGGGTGTGACCTGCACTCGGGAGGGCCCTGGGCTCAGGGGGGTGACGCGCTGGGGTTGTGGCAGCGAAACATCTGATAATTTCATCTTTGAGTCCACGTTTTGTAAGTGAGGGTCACTGGGGACGGGGCACAGGGCCGTGGCGCACTCGTGGTCCTGCCTCTGTCACTTCCCACACCTCCCCTGTCTCTGAGGACAGACTCTCAGCTCAGTCCCCTGGGAGGCCACCTGGCAGAGCGTGGGCGTGGTCCTGGGAGCGTCAGCGTTGGCACACGTGCCCTTCGGTGTGTCAGGACAGCCACGGAGGTGCTATTCCCAGCCTGGGCTGACAGCACCATGGCCCATTCAGAGAGGGCCCTGCAGGGTCCGGCTTCCCGCCCACCTCCCTCCCGGGGCTCAGTGCCTCCATGGGGGAGGCTGGTGGAGGCACTGGGCCCATGTGAAGAGCCAGGGCATGGCTGGGGGCGGCGTGTGCGCTGGGTCACGGAGGGGAGGTGCCTGGGAGGGTCCGCACCCTCCACAAAACACTAAATAGGCCATAAACCCCACCATGATAGGCTGACAAAGGGAGCGCGGAAGGAAGGCATGTTAGTACCTTTAATGGCACAGGTTGTGAACAAGCGCCGTGCACTTGCGTCTTGCGCTGGGCCGGCCAGTCCTGGAGCGGGTCCCGGATGAGGGTGGGGCATGGAGCAGAGGCTGTCGCAGCCCCGCAGGAGGAGAGCTCTGGGTGAGGGGGCCACGTGGGCAAAGGGCTGGGGGCACGAGGTAGAGAGATGGGCTGGGATCTGGAGCATCTCTCAGGCCATCAGGTAGAGCGGGTTGATGGTGGGGAAGCAGGGAAAGCGGTGTCCAGTGGAACTGAGGCCCAGGTGACGGTGGAGACGGAGAAGTGGGAGATTCAGGAGGGGGGATCTGTGGACTCGGTGCCTGATGGGCGTGGGGACAGGGCGTGGGGGAGGGGAGGAAGAAGGCGAGGATGACACTCGGGTTTCAGAGGGGGTGACGGAGCAGATGGTGGTATCGCTTTCCGAGACAGGCGTTCCTGGGGGAGGAGCAGGCTGGACTGGGGGAGGGGGACGGCGAGGTCAGTCCCAGACACTGCAGGTGCAGAGGCCTGCGTCCACCCAACACAGAGATTTGCAGGTCTGAGCACTGGGCGAAAGAAGCTCCCTCACTTTGGGTGACTGCAGACTAGCTGGGGTGAAGGGGGAAAGGTCAGGGGGCAAGAAAGCCTTCCCACAGGGGCCTGGTGTGCAGACTCGAGGCAGCTGGCACCCTCGCTCGTGGGAGGGAAGGCTCGACACCTGTCCTGGGAACAATCTCCCCTGGGAGGCAGGGGGCCCCTCCCGGAGCTTCTTCCTCCTCCTCCCCCCCCCACCAGCTCTCACTGAGGCTGAAAGCTGCCTGGCTGGAGAAGCCGATGGTGGTTCAGACAATGGGCTCTGGAGCTACAGCTGTGTGATCTTGGGCAAGTTACTTAACTTCTCTGTGCCCTCAGTTCCCTCACTTGTAAAATGGGGATAACACCGTAAAGTTCAGAGAAGGTTCTGGATGAGTCAAGCCCTTATAACTTATGCCACGTTGTCTATCGACACAAGGAATCTTTATCATGCAGGGGTCACAGTGCCTCGGCGTGGGCTCCCCGGCCACAAAGCCCCTGGTCACAGAGACCCCAGGTTGTTCCAGAGTCAGAGGGTATAATCCCTAGCAGCTATGACCAAGGATTATTTCAGACAAAAATTCTCCTTCACCTCTCCCACCATCTGTCCCCAATCTCTTTAACTCTTCTCTTCTCCTTCCAACATCCAACTCATCTGGACGGCTTTCCTGACCCCACCCCCCGCCCCATCCTCCAGCCAATCATCACCATCGTCATCATCACCATCATCATCTTCATCCTCAGCTGTCGGGCACCTGCTCCATGCCAGGCGCTGCTCTGATGCTCTCAGGGCATTATCCCCCTGAATACCCTCCACGGCCTCACAAGGCAGCACTATTATATTTCTCACTTTTACAGATGAATAAACTGAGGCACAGCGCATGCCCAGTGGACTCCGTGGGCAGACCTGTACCCTCAGTGGGGCATTGGGTGTGGCTCCCTGGACATCAGAAGGGGACACAGGAGGAGAGTGGTCTCTGCTTCCCTGGGGAGTGGCCTGGGGGGGCGGGTCCCAGGACAGCAGGTCCCGGCCCCTCCCTGCGTGAGACCCCACTTTCTGCTGACTGTGGAGGTGCAGCCAGTCCAGGCCAGGACAGACGTTAAGATCCAGCCCCACCCCTACTTGCCCCAGAGAGCAGGCTGCTTTAGGCCTGCAGGACCAGTGGCTAACACAGCTGTCCCAGGGTTCTGCCAGCCGAGTGGAGGCTGGGGACACCGGTCACAAAGGGGCACCATGTGTCAGGGAAGCAGGAGGATGGAATAGACCCTGAGCTGCCTCGGGGCCAGCAAAGCGCAGGGAGGTGAAGGCTGAGACCAGCACCCAGGGCGCTGGCCCCCAGCCCAGGCCAGGACCCTGCAAGTCCAGCTCTGCCCCTCGAAGGGCTACCTGCTCCCTGAGACCTCAAGAAGCCCTGCTCCTGGGGGACCCCCTGACTGAATTAATTAAAGGAAACCTTTGGGAGGGTCTCCATTCCAGCCTGTGCCAGCCTGAGGGGACCCACGTGGAAAAATAACAGCCGTGACCAGAGTTACCAGTTCTTGGGACAGGCTAGAAATGATCTATCTATCACTTCGCCCACAAACTAAAAGTAAAAACTGATTAAAATATAGAAGGAACGCATGTCAGAGGTTAATTCAATGTGTAAGAGAACAAGGAGGAGGGTAGAATTGGCTCAAGGAGAATTTGAGAAACAGGAATCTACGCTATTGGAAAAAAAGTGATAGGCTAGGACTGCCTGCCGGGTGGCACACTGAGCTAGCCACAGGGCAATGGAAGTGTGGCCATGGGATGACGGTTTCTATCAGGCAGAAACCATTTGTGTTTCTACTGGGCAGAATCCTGAGACTCAAACAAAGGTACAGCCCCGAAGGTCAGTGGTTTTCAGGGCGGGGCATTTGGCGGTGCCTGGGACATGGGGAGGAGCCTGTGTCCTGAGCGCCTCTAGCAACTAGAGGGCAGAGGCCGGGGATGCTGCTACACCTCCCCCCCTGCAACTCACAGGACAGCCCCACGCCTGCCAACAAAGAGCTGTCCACCCCAAATACAGGGAGTGCTGAGGCTGAGAAACCCGCCCTAGACGGCGGAAGACTCCTTGGCCAGACCGGTTAGCAAAGGTTCCAGCAAGGACACGGCGCCTGATTTCCGAGTTCTAAATGAGTTTTGGTGACACGGGTCAAGCTAGCCTTGGCGCTGCGGGCACAGGGAGGCCGGCGGGACTGGATGGGCCTGTCTCCCCTCCGGGGCCTCCCTCCCTCCCTCCCAAGCCCGCCTGCCCTCAGACCGCAGCCCCCGCACATTCCTGGGGCTCCGGTTGCTGCTGTCTAAGCCTCTGGCATCCAGGGCGCTGTCTTTTTTTAGGGTCCGGAATGTGCCTGCTGAGGCCACAGCCCACTCCACCTCCCCTCGGACGGACCCCAGGTCTGGCCTGGCCCGTCAGAGACCCTGGACTTGCAGGGCACAGGCATCCCAGCCAGGGCCACCGGACAACCTTCTGGCAAATGACAGGAGAGCCTGGCTTTTAGGCCCCGCTCGGAGCCTTCCCTCTCCCACCGAGGGGACTTAGAGCCCCCCACCCTCACCCGCACCCCTCACCCCAGGCACCGCGTAGGCACCGAGATGGTGGACGAACAAATCTTTCAGAGACGCCCTGAGCGCTTGGCCCAAGCCGGTCGGTCTCGGGGGAGCCCTGGCAAAGCACAGGCCTTCCATCAGCCACAGCACCTCTGGCTGACTTTGGTGGCAGCTTTCTCCAGGCCGTGAGCCCCAGCGCCCTCCTCCGTGCCTGGGCGAGCAGGGGGCTGCCCTCCCAGGACCGTCACGGTGACAAGTGTCTGGCAGGCACACGGGGATGGCTGAGTAGGTGGCCATTCTGTCCCCTCTCTGCCCTCACAGTGCTCCTAGCCCACAGCCAAGCCCCTCTGAGCCCAGACCTGGGGGGCGAGGGACAGGATCTGATGAGCCCCTCCAGGGGTCCCTGGGTGCCCTTTCTCCCCCTCCCAGCACGGCGTGGTTGAGGCCATGGACCCTGGATTCACATTATGGCCCTGCTGCTCAGAAGCGATTCTGGAGAAATTACTTAACCTCTCTGTGGTTCAGTTTCCTCATCTGTTAAATGGGGGTAAGAGTGCCCCCCTTCAGGGTCCCTGTGAGGATGAACTGTGTGTGTGTGGCTAGAACAGGGCCTGGCACACAAGCTTAATGACCCAGAGCCGTTGTCACCACCATTACCCAAGACAGTACCATCTCCCACCCTCTCCCAGGTGGGCTCCCCGCTTTCCCTCCTCCGCCATCACCAGCCACCCCAGGCGAAGAGGCTCCTCCTCTGTGACCCTCAGCTCCGCTGGCTCCCTTGTCTGGACTGCCCCGCATGCCTGACCCGCCTGGACCCCTGGGAGCTGGTCTCCTTGCGGGAAGAGAAGGGGAAGGCAGGGTGGTGGGGAAGCCTGCTCAGACAGCATCCATTTGTGTGAGAGTTCACCGGGATAAATATAGCCACTTCCCTCACTCCAACAGGTCATTTTCCAGACCTGGAGGCTCAGGTGGTCATGCAGACAGATGCCAGGGCCTGGGACACCTGTGGGCGGCGTGGTCACAGGACGCCCGGCCGGCTTCCCCGAGACGCTGTTGGCCAAGTCGGGGCAGGTGGGCTGGAGCCCCACTCCCCTCCGAGCCCCACCTCCCTCAGCTGCACGTAGGAAAAGCAGCAGAGTAGGGGTGAAGCTCAACCCACCACTGGGGTGTCCAAGAAGTACCATCTTTATTCCTAGAAACTAACTTTGTTTGGGTCCTAAGCCCACATCCGTCTGGGATGGAGGGAACTTCAGTCAGGGCTGTTCTCTGGTCATCCGGCTGCCCCAGGCCCGGGTCTCAGGCAGCACCAAGAAGCAGGGGCTGTAGGGCCTCACCCAGCCGGGCCGAGGCCATGTTGTTCTGGCCATATGGCTCCCCAGGCCACCGTCTGCTGTCTCCACGTTCAGGAAGCAGGGGGCCTTGGAAAGGCTGGACCCTGCTTTCTCAGGGGTCCTCAGGGCCCTCTCCCAGACCCAGCAACATCTTCAGGGTGCTGTGAGGGAGCAGGCCTAAGGTCGATCTACCCTTGAACCTCCAAACCCTGGGGTGAGTCTCTGTTTTGCTGGGGAGACGCCTCCACCATGCCTCCCACACCAGGGTCGGGCCTCAGGAAACCACCGTCTGGGACTTACCTCCAAACCTCTCCCGAGGCACAGGGCCCAGCATCTGCTTAAGGGGCGAGACAGGGGATGACTCCAGGAGGGAAACAGTCACTGACTTGTAAAAGCATCTCATGGCAGCTGTGCCCGCCAGCCTGCTCCGAGCGCTGGCTGTGAGGACCACCATGGGCCACCCCCCTACAGGCACCAGCTCCCCGTCCCTCAAACAAGCCCACTTTGGCTCATTGAAGCAGACGTGCCTTAAAGAGTTAACAAATAGAGTGGAATGCCACTCCCCTCCCCCCCCCCAGTAAGATTTGTATCCTAACAGGTCACAGTGCCTTGACCCTAAGGAAGGAGCCTCAGCTCTGGGATGGGTCGGCCGCCTTCCCAGGACCTGTGACCATAGCTGCCTGTGGCTTCTCTGCAGCCCAGCTTGTTAGGGTCTTTCTGTGGACCCTGCAGATCCCAGAGCCCTCCAAGGGGCTGCCGGGGGCTGGGAGGCTGGGGCCCAGGCCAGCTGTCGGGCAAGCCCCAGTGCCTGGGGCAGGAGTGCGGTCCCTCTGCAGTCAGACAGGGACACTGAGGCCGAGCAGGCCCCCTGGAGGGAGCCCAGCCCACTCCCACCCCCTCCCCACAGAGCCCGGGGCCTGCCAGGGCGGGTGAGCAGTCAGGCCGGGGTAGCTGACGCTTGGAAAGGGAGGACTCAGCCCGAAAATAGAGGCAGTGAGAGGGGGGGATGCGGCCTGAGCCCTGCTGTTTCCAGCCCAGGACTTTGGGAGGGTCTGGTTCCAACGCCCCCAGAAGCAGGTGCAAGGCCTGCGGGTCAGGGTCACATACCAGGCCCACCTCCGGCCAAGCGTGGCCCCAGGGGCCCAGTGAGAGGCCTGTCTGTGGAGGGACGTTTGGTAATTAAGGTCCTCCCTTCTAGGGAGCTGGTATCGGAGCCCTCGCCTCAGAGACAGACAGGCTTATGGTCCTCCCCCGAGGTCGGGGGGCCAGGGGGGGCGGGGCAGGCGTGTCTTCCCTGCTCTGGAGCCAGAGCCTGGGGGCTAACGAACCTTCTCAGGAATAGAGATCGTGAGGCTACACCTGCTTTTTTTTTTTTTTTTTTTTTTTTTTTTTTGCTGTACGCGGGCCTCTCACTGTTGTGGCCTCTCCCGTTGCGGAGCACAGGCTCCGGACGCGCAGGCTCAGTGGCCATGGCTCACGGGCCCAGCCGCTCCGCGGCATGTGGGATCTTCCCGGACCGGGGCACGAACCCGCGTCCCCTGCATCGGCAGGCAGACTCCCAACCACTGCGCCACCAGGGAAACCCCACACCTGCTTTTGAGGTATGTGGTGGCAGAGGTTAAATTTTCCATTGTGTATTCATTCAGCAAACATTTCTGGAGCACCTACTGTGTGCCAGGCAGTACTGTGTGCCCCAGAGCAGAGCTCCGCAGACAATCTGTGAGGAAAGACCAGTTTGTTGCTGTTAAATCTCATCCAGCCATGGGCTGACCAGCTGTCCTCCCACGCGGGACCACGTCACAGCATGTGCCGTGTGGGACTCACAGCCCACGTTGGTCTGTGATCCACCCACGTGCTTGGAGGTTGTGGCACGTTGCTCTGATGGTTCCCAAGTGCTGCTTCTCAGAGGCTCCACGTCGCTCATCCCAGGGTGATGACAGTGGACCAGCGCCAGGGACACTGACACATCAGACACCCGCGTGGCTGGTGTGGTTCTAGATGCCGGTGACACAGCAAAGGCTCTGGACTGTACATTCAGGCCGGGGGGGGACAGTCAAAGGAAGCAGAGAAACAGAGCATGGCAAGCAGTGACAGCTGCTGACAAAGAACCCAAGCAGGGGAAGAAGACAGCTGGGGGAGGGGAGGAGGGGTCCGGAGGGCCTCAGTGGCAACTTTGGAGTTGGGGTCCTAAAGAAAGAAGACAGCAGCTGTGGGGGTCTCTGGGAAGGAGCTTCCAGGCAGAGGGAACAGCAAGGGCAAAAGCCCTGAACCCCAGAGATCTTCGGGGTTGGGAGGGGAGCCGTGCCCAGGGTGAGCATCAGAATTGCCTGGTGGGCTGGGGGAGTCCTGCCACAGGCTTCCCCTTAGCCACCACCAACAGAGACTCAGGGAAGCGGCCCGCGGGTGCCCCTGGCCCCCGCCCAACTCCCATTGCCGTTGGGGGAATGTCACCTCTTCTGTCCTGTGGCAGAGAAACCAGGGGGACCCTCGCTCTTGGGGCCCCCGCTCGTGGTCTCGGGGGGCTGCAGTTTGGCGGAGGGTGGTGGAGAGCAACACAGTGGTACGGGGACTGCGGGACACACAGGGGGAGATCGCCCTGCGGGCCCCGCGGGATCTGGGCAGATGACAGGTCTGCTGGGTGACGGACCTGGGGACACAGGCAGAGGGGCCGCTGTGGGCAGGAGCGACGGGACCGGGGCAGCGGGAGAGCCGGGGCCTGGACATCACACGGGGGCTGTCAGGGGGTCGTGCAGGCCGGGGAGGCATGGGGACCCAGGCTGTGCGAGTTTGGGGGACAGGCCGGCCGGTGCAGAGTGCAGGCGGATCCAGCAAATGTTCGGGTGCAGGAAGGCCTGGGCTGGGTGGGTGGAGGTGCCCAGGGCAGAGCCACGGGAGGGGTCCAGAAAGACCCCGGCTGTCCCCACTGGGCAACTCAGTGCCACTGGCCAAGACAGAGACCCCTCGGAGGAGCAGGCTCTGGGTCAGGGAGTGCCTGGTTGGGTTAGAGGTGGGCCGGACAGAGCCCAGGCCCGTGAGCCGCCCCCAGACAAGACCTCGGACCACAGCTCCGCGAGAACCAGCGCATGCGGTGCGGAAAGGCTGTTACCCCCTGAGCATCGGGAGGGGCCCGGCGAGGCGGACGCTCCCACACCACGGTCTCCTGTCCTCCGCTGATTCTGGCAGGGGGCAATCGTCATCTCTGTTTTACAGACGAGGAAACAGAGGTTCACGGAGGCTTAGGCACTCACCCAGAGAAACAGCTGCCGAGAGAACCCCAGAAACCCCCTGCTTCTCTCTGCCCGCTGGAGGGGGAGCCTAAGGGAGCGGGGATGGGAGGTGGGGGGTTGGGAAGGCTGATGACGTGGATCTCGGACAGACAGCCAGCGCCGCCCACGGCAGCCAGGGAAAAAGCCCAGGCCAGAGAGGCTTGGGGGCCACCCAAGGTGACATCGTGGCACAGTTTCTGTGACACAGGAAGGAACACGTCCCCCTGCCTCTCCTAGGGCGGGGGCGGGGGGTGTGCGCACTCAGGGCTCCCACACAGACTGCTCTAATTACAAGTCCTCCAGGGTCGGGCCGGGGGAGCTATCGGGCCGCGGAACCTGCGGGACCCCAGGGCCCTCGACGAGCTCCCTGGGAGCCAGGCGGCAGCGGGACAGGCAGGAGCAGGTGCGGGAGGCCCTCCGGGTACGTGGCTGGCCGCCTGGCCTGTGAGCACAGCAGCTATTTTGGGCTCTGTTTTCCCTCCCCTCAAGCCCACTTCTGCCTTGCCCCTGGGGTGGCAGCCACTTGGGCATGTACACGCTGACTCAACTTCACTCTGCGCCTCCTGCCTCTCTCCTGATGCTGTGTCTGCCTCCCGGGAAGCCTGCCCTGCGGGGGAATGGACCCCCGCCCCCCTCAGCCCTGCCGTGGCTGTGCTGTGCCCACCCCCTCGCAGGGGCCACCCGGACGCCCTTGGCAGGGCCTCTCCGTGGAGCGATTGCCCCAATTCCCACCGGTGGCCCTACACAGGCCCTTGAATGGAACGGTGCTGCTTTGCATTCTAACCCTACCTTACTATTTTCTGGAGGAAGGAGGAAGCTTTGGAATTACAAGTTGGTGGAAGGAATTAGGGTCCAGGTTAAGGAAAGCAGGCTTAGCCCATATATGCCTCAGTTTCCCCCTCAACATACAAAGGGAGACCTTGCTTTCAGGAAAATGCTCTGAATACCAAGTTGGGAGGGTTCTGGGACCAGATCCATAGTAATGAGCCGTTGACGACCTCTTCCCTTGCTTTCCACATCTACCCACTTGGACATTAAAGTAAATTCTCTTCCAGGTCACTAGCAGGGTGGCCCCAATACAGTGATGGCTCCCTAGTGTGCTGGCCCGGTGGTGGCGGGCTTTCTGGGGTGGGGGTGGGTGACTGACGGTGATACGGGCTTGGGTTGTGAGGTCCAGAGCACGGTGGTCCAGTTCTCTCTACGTGCTCCTGTGGTCCTGCAGGGCTGCAGCCCGGTCTGGGATGGGGCGGGCTTAGGGAGGGCTCGCTGGTGAAGGCGCGTGTGCAGGGCTCTCAGAAGCCGCCAGCCTGGCTGGGATGGCTGCAAGGACAGTGGCGTCAGCCTGGAGCTCTGACAGAGTGACCTGCTTCTCCAGAAATAGCTCTCTCCTGGGCCCAGAGGACAGGGCAGGGTGACCGGGCCAGGACGGGAGGCTGAGAGAGCCGGCCGACAGGGGAGGGCCTGGGGGAGTGGGCAAGGCCTTCTGCAGGGGGCACTAAGCCGAAGCCCTTGGCCTCCGACCTGTGGGGCCTCGTCCAGGCACAGTGACCCCCAACACCCACCGGCGTGATGGTGCTCGTGCCCTTTAAGTGGCTGCCTGCAGGCCGCAGCGGGTGTGGGCAGCTGGGGTGGGCCGGGGGTTACAGAAAAGTACATGAGAGGTAAGACCCTGACCAGCCAGGGAGGTCCAGCTGGAGTCCCGAGGACTGCCCCCACCTCCTACTGTGAGTCCTCGGGATGAGGGAGGAGAAAGCCGCCCAAACAGGAGCCATCTGGGGGCCTTCACTCTGGGGGCCGCCCTGACCGTTCATTTATTCGTCCAGTTCTAGGCCTGAGAAGTGAAGTCATTAAAAAAAAAAAATAACAAAAATCCCCACACCTCATGAAGCTTATACTGCAGTGAGTAAGATAGGAAATGAACCAGATGGAAATATATATGGCATTTTCAGCTAGGGATCAGCTAAGAAGACGGAGTGGGAGGAGGAACACAAAATGGCAGAGGCCCCCTGGGGAGGGACCACCCGCGGTGGGGGGGAGGGAGCTGGCGGTGGGGGACGCTGTGGATAAGGCCGCAGAGCGGCCGGAGCAGAGCGCGGAGGTCGGGGAGCCATGGTGTGACTGCCTCGCCCCGCAGGAGAAGCTGGAGTACTTCTTCCTCATCATCTTCTCCATTGAGGCCGCCATGAAGATCATCGCCTACGGCTTCCTGTTCCACCAGGACGCCTACTTGCGCAGCGGCTGGAATGTGCTAGACTTCATCATCGTCTTCCTGGGGTGAGTGAGGCTTGGGGGTGGGGTTGAGCTCAGCGGGATGCCCGAGGGCCCGGAGGCAGGTGCGGCAGTGCAGGGGTGTGGGCAGGGGGCAGCGGGGGCGCCCACGGGTCACACCCTCCCCAGCCAGGCACCGCTGGTCTCCTTATTCTCTCTCTCTTTTTAAAAAAAATTAATTAATTTATTTATTTATTTTTGGCTGCGTCGGGTCTTCGTTGCTGCGCGCGGGCTTTCTCTAGTTGTGGCGAGCGAGGGCTACTCTTCGTTGCGGTGCGCGGGCTTCTCACTGCGGTGGCTTCTCTTGTTGCGGAGCACGGGCTCTAGGTGCGCAGGCTTCAGTAGTTGTGTCACGTGGGCTCAGTAGTTGTGGCTCGCGGGCTCTAGAGCGCAGGCTCAGTAGTTGTGGCGCACGGGCTTAGGTGCTCCACGGCATGTGGGATCTTCCCGGACCAGGGCTGGAACCCGTGTCCCCTGCATTGGCAGGAGGATTCTTAACCACTGCGCCACCAGGGAATTCCCTCCTTATTCTCTTCACACAAAACTGGAAACGTGTGAGTGGCTCCAGTGCCCAGGAGTTTCTGGACGTTCATAAATTTCTCATGCTTTATTATCATCTATTCATTTATTCCATGGACCTGTGTTGAGCATCTGTTATTTGGGTCCATGAGAACAGACGTTTAATAACCTGTATGAGCCTGCTTGGGCTGCCATAGCAAGATGCCACAGACTGGGGGGCTGAGACCACAAAAATGTATTTTCTGACTGTTCTGGAAGCTGGAAGTCCAAGATCAAGGTGTGGCCAGGTCTGGATTCTCCTGAGGCCTCCCTCCTTGGCTTGCTGACGGCCGCCTTCTCGCTGTGTCCCCACGTGGTCTTTCCTCCATCCACACGCACCCTTGGTGTGTGCCCAAGTTCCCTCTTCTTCCAAGGACACCAGTCAGATTGAATTAGGGCCCGCCTGAACAGCCTCGTTTTCACTGAATCACCGCTTTAAAGGTCCTATCTCCAAATACTGCCACATTCTGAGGCCCCAAAAGTCAGGGCTTCAACATATGCATTTGGAGTCGGGGGAGCATGGTTGAGCCCATAACATAAGGTTTGGTAGCCACGACCTAATTATAACAGCAGCGTTTATCATACACTTACTATGCGCCGGACCATCTCATTTGATTCTCCCAACAATCCTCTTATTTTCTGCATTTAAGGAAGGTAAGGTGCAGAGAAGTCAAGCAACCCACCCAAAGTCACACAGCCAGCCAGTGGCAGTGCCAGGATTTAAACCGAGGCACTCTTGCTCCAGAGGCTGCTCTCTTAACCACTAGGCTGCCCTTCCACTCAATAAAAATTATATCGCTTACCTACTAATTGCCCAGTGCTGCTTCAGGCACAGCAGGGAAAAGTCAACTCTGTGAATCAGCTTCTGCCCTTGACGGACTGCCTGGCTGGAGGCCACGGGTCTGTGCAGAACAAGGCCACACAGCGCACCGTTGTTGTACACGCGGTGCAGCCCAGGGGGCTCCAGATGCCAGCAGAAGGATTCATAAAGAAGGACTTGAGATAGGCCTCAGTGGATAATGGCAAAGTCTGAGTAACCTGAGTGCAGGAAGGACCGTAAGGGGCTTTGTCAGCAAAGCGGTGAACCAGAGCCCGAGGGAGAACCAGCTCCGGGCCCCCTCCTCCGCGTTTCCCCTTCCTCCCACCGCGAGCGTGGGCCGCTGGAACCCTCCACCCAGCACGGGGTGTGCTCAGCCCCCGGCCTGACCGTAGCTGCCCGCGGCGCCAGCATCTCAGCCGCCTTCAGGACCCAGAGTGGCCATCACAAATGGACCCAACACTCTTCTTACTGAGCCTGAACATGGCCTCGGGATTTTTTCTAAAACTCCCCAGACGGGCGTCACCAAACCAGAGCTAGCGGCTGATGAACTATACCTTCTCGCCTTCCCCCAGTCTTTCCACCGGTACCTTGAGCGTGGATGGGACCCAGGGCCCCTGACCCCTGGGGCAGAGGCTTAGCTGACCACTGGGTCGTCTTCTCTCCCTCTCGTCCTCCTCAGGGTCTTCACCGTGATTCTGGAGCAGGTCAACCTCATCCAGAGCCACACAGCCCCAATGAGCAGCAAAGGCGCAGGCTTGGACGTCAAGGCTCTGAGGGCCTTCCGCGTGCTCAGACCGCTCCGGCTGGTGTCCGGGGTGCCCAGTGGGTGGCAGACCCCCTCCCCCTCGCCCCAGTTCTGGGCCCCCTCCTACCTTGGTGTCCCAGAGGCTTCAAGAGAGGGCCAGGAGGCCAAGAGGGGGGCTAAGTCCGCCTTCTCCCCCCCTGCCCTCCCGCCCCACAGGCCTGCAGGTGGTCCTCAACTCCATCTTCAAGGCCATGCTGCCGCTGTTCCACATCGCCCTGCTCGTGCTCTTCATGGTCATCATCTATGCCATCATCGGGCTGGAGCTTTTCAAGGGCAAGATGCACAAGACCTGCTACTTCATCGGGACGGGTGAGCTTCCCGGGCCGGGGTGTCGGGAAGGGCTGGGGACATCTCGAGAGGGGGATTCACCCAGCCGTGCAGAAGCCCCAGGACTAGGTCGTTGCTTCCCCCATCCACTGACCTTGGGGATGGGTTTCTCCTGGACAAGGGAGATTGGGGGGAAAACAGCTCTGCTTGGGTCAGGGGGCAAGGGGAGTGAGTGGTCAGGTTCTTGCTCTGAAGCACCCCTGCCCCAGATAAGGCTGGTGTCCTTGGGCTTTCTGGCCACTTGTGGATTGAGATGTAGGCTCAAGGTCAGCCCGAATTTCTGTCTGTACTTGCCTTGTAGCTGGAGTCTTAGCTTTAGTCCAGGGCGCACAGGGTGGGGACCCTCCGCACTTCCCTGCGCTCCCCCAAGGGGACAGGCAACCCAGCTCCAACGACAGCTCTCACGGCGTTTTCGCTGGTCCTGTTCCTAATCTGCCCCGTCTCAGCCTCCTCCTGTCCCCATAACAATCTCTGTCCTCTCATAGCCATTATCAGGGCAGAGAGGAGGGGGCTTTCTAGCACAACCTTCAAACGAAATTCGAGGGTCTCGCCTGGTGTTCACACGAGTTCTTGACCAGTGCTGACCAGTAGCACTACCAAGCCGCTCTGGGATGGGGGCTACCCAGCTTCGTGGGGCTGGGGACCACACGCCAAGCTCAGGACCATCTGTGCCCCCTATCCCACCTCCTGAGGATTGAGCCCTCTGGTGACATGGTTAAGGAAGGGCCACTCGATCTCTCACGGGCTGACCTCTCTGAACAGAAAAGGAGACCAAACCTACCCAGGGGAAAAGGGGACCCAGATGTCATCCACATTGCAGGCTTTAGAGACAATAAGAGCCCCATTCATGGGCCCCCTGGATGCTAAGGCCTGCTGGGGACGCCCCCTAAGAGCAGACCCACCCCCAGTCTGGATGTCTGTCCAGCGCATCCCAGCATCGGGGCGCATCCCCACTTCTGTGTCCCAGACAGAGCTCTCAAGCCGGAGTGTGAGGCCCGGTCCACACCTCCGCCCCAGGCCGGGCTGCTGCTTACTTTTACAAAGCTCCGTGGGTACAAACGATACATCACATCTGCTTCGTCGGTTGTGGTCCCTAGAAGCCGCGCCTCCAGTGAGGCCCTGGGCCCGAGCTCCTGCCTGCAGACGCCTGTATCCCTGTCCGTATCCGTGTAGCCGTAGCCGTATCTGTATCCGTGCCCTCGGCCCAGCCCCCATGGTCTGAACCACACTCTCCCAGCAAGGCCACGTCCCCGACTTTAAACTGATGTTGAGACCCGCACCCTGCTGCCCCCTTACTGCCCCTCCGCCGGTGCTTACCACCCCCGACCGCCCACAGACATCGTGGCCACGGTGGAGAACGAGAAGCCGTCGCCCTGCGCCCGGACGGGTTCAGGGCGCCACTGCACCATCAACGGCAGCGAGTGCCGGGGCGGCTGGCCAGGCCCCAACCACGGCATCACCCACTTCGACAACTTCGGCTTCTCCATGCTCACCGTGTACCAGTGCATCACCATGGAGGGCTGGACCGACGTCCTCTACTGGGTGGGTCTGGGCCCGAGCCCGCCGGCTGTCTCCCCACCACAGGCTCACCGGGAGCGGGTGGGGCCTGCCAGTCCCGGGCTGAGGGTCTGCTGCTTCTCCTCGCCCCTCCCCGGGGAGCCCTTCTGGGCCTCAGGTGTGTGTCCTAGCATCCTTGGGGGCGGCCGAGGTACCACCTGTGTCCGCCGCCCCAAGAGCACGTGAGGGATGGAAACCAGGAGCTCAGCGGGTTCTGGTCTCCTCTCCTAACTTGTCCTAAGCCTGGCTGTGAGTGACTTGCTCCTGATGGCCTGGAATCTCAGATTTCCTGAGGAAGGAAGGGCCCTTTGAGTCTCTCTTCTCACTGCTGGGCAAGATTGCTTTCCCATAAAAATATGATTGGATATCAGGTTCCTCATCTGCATCATAGGGTAGTTACGATGGTTAGTGGGGGCATTAACTGAATTACCACAGTGCGGGCACCTAGTGCTGTAGAAGTTCTCTTGTTGGAGAAGGTCACTTGTTTGGTGTTACAAGAGTTCGGTTGCGTTTCTTTTTTGATCCTCCAACAATGGGAGGCATTGATCCCATTTTCCAGATAAGGAAACCGAGGCTCAGAGACGTTCGGTAACTTGGCCACTCTTGGACTAGTGAGCGACACGGCCAAGAATTGACCTCTAACCTTCCGGCTCCAACCCCGGAGCTCAGCCGCGGGGTGACACTGCCTATGGGGGACGCTTGTAAACCCATCAAATGCTTTGCAAATATAAAGGATTAGTGTGAGCAGCTCTCGTAAACTCGGGTTATGGGAGCCAATTATTAAACGTTCCAAAGGACGGTCACGCGTGTTGTTTCGCCCGTGAGCAGCCTGTGAGGAACGAGCTCAGGAGGCAGATGGAACGATGCTCAGAGACGCTGGCGCCTCATCCAGGGTCACAGACGTGCTTCCTGAAGGAGCCGGCCAAGTGCAGGCCAAGGCTTTTTAGTGCTTCTTCCACTGTGAGAAATCTCGGTTGTAAAGAGGCCGACTGGAGGTGGCCGGCATGACAGGGTCAGGCAGGGAGCCCGGGGGCTGGAGAGAGGCAGGGGTCAGTCCCACCGGCCAGGTAGCCATCAGCAAGGCCCAGTCCCAGGTCCTCAGGCTAGAAGAGGCTTCCTCTCTGGACCCAGATGGCCTCTTTCCTTGCCCCCACGGTCGGGTGCAGTGCGTGGGCCAGCTTGACAAGGGGGCCTAAGCCCTCACATCGGGGATGGGGCTCACACCTGCCTCTGGACCAGGTCAACGATGCCATTGGGAACGAGTGGCCCTGGATCTACTTTGTCACCCTGATCCTGCTGGGCTCCTTCTTCATCCTCAACTTGGTGCTGGGCGTCCTGAGCGGGTAAGGGGCTCAAAGACAGCTGGGAGAGAGGGGAGGAAGAAGCGGGGGGCGGGGAAAGGAGGGGGAGGGGGAGGAGGGGAGGCAGTGGGCGGAGAGATGTGGCTTAGAACCCCCGCTCATCCCTGGCTCCCCTTTGGCCAGAAGCATGCTCCCTGTTAGCCAGGAAGAGAACAGGTGCAGGCAGGAGCCCCTCCAGTCTTCACCTTTCTCCCTTCTCCTCAAGCCTTCTCCCATCCTCACTTCCTTCTGTCCACGTGAAGCCCCGAGACCCCAGCCTCCTGTCCCTGGAGGTGCTTGGGCTGAAGCTCGGCACTGAGCATGGCCTTCGGGCTAAGCACACAGACTCTGGAGCAAGAGGCCCAAGTTTAAACCCTTGCACTACTGCTTGGTGGCTGTGTGACCTTTGACTAATTACCTAACCTCTCTGTGCCTCGTGAGCCACATCTGTCACATAGGAATAATTTCAGTGCCTGTTTCACAGGGCTGTTGGGAGGATTAAATGAGTTAATACCTATAAAGTACTTAGAATGGAGGCCAGCACATCAGAAGTGCTGACTACTCATGGTCATTATTCCTCTGTGACGGCTCCACCCAGCTACGGTGGGCAGCCTGGAAGTGGCCATCGGCCCCGTTGTGCCTCACCATCACCCACCACAGGAGCTTCCCTCCAGGCACTCTGGACATAGAATTCAGGGGGTCCACGGACTAGGATAGGAAGAACTTGCCTTTATTTTTTGAGTCTAACTGAAACGCAGCGCTTCCTTTCATGAAGTGGTACCAGCTCTGCCCATGACTTGTCCCAACAGGAAGCCCTTGTCATATCACAGGTGTTGCAAATATTACTACTTCAAAATTATGACAGTTACTAGACTGCGGCTGATCTTGCTAGTTAATGATTCAGTAAAGAAGCATATATGTTACTTTATCACCACTTTACAGTTCAACAACTATGTTTTAACTCATCGGTTCCTTTGTCAAGCTATGGTTTCATTTGGAGCATTTTACAGCATTGTTCTGAGGAGTGACCCATAGGTTCACCGGACCTCCAAAGGGGCCAGGGCACAGAATGGTCAAGAGCCCCTCCTGGACCCTGCCCTGGGCAGTGCTGAGGGCGCAGGCGGTGCGAGCCGACCCTGCTGCCCCCAGCCCACCCCTCAGAGCCCAGTGAGGGGGGACCGGGCTGGATTCCCCTCCTCACCCTGCGTGGGGGCTGAGGGCTCCCCCTGCTGCTCTGAACCCTCGCTGACCCTCGGGTCCTTTCCTTCCAGTGCTGCTGCCTGGTTTCTTCCAGGCCCAGGAGCATGTCCCCCAGGGCCTTAAGTCTGCAAGCAGAGCTAAATTCCTCAGGCAGCCTAAAGGGTCAGGGCAGCACAGAAAATCGGAGGGTCCATGGCAATTCTGTTAGGGCAATGGACGGTCATGTCATTAACCCCTATGTCCAGGGTCACCCAAGACAAGGCGGGAGAAATGAGATGGGAGGAAAAGAAGGAACGGGGGGGGGAGGGGCCCTGGAGGGCCGGGCTGGTGAGGGGGAGAGGGCTGCCCCTCAGCCTCCCTAAAGGGCCCCGGACCCCAGGCGACACTGGGCCAGCGGGGGCACGTCCAGCCGCAGAACGTCCATCCCTTCCACTGCGGTCTTCCTCCCCGTCCCCTGCCCCCCTGCAGGGAATTCACCAAGGAGCGGGAGAAGGCCAAGTCCAGGGGAACCTTCCAGAAGCTGCGGGAGAAGCAGCAGCTGGATGAGGACCTCCGGGGCTACCTGAGCTGGATCACGCAGGGCGAGGTCATGGACGTGGACGACTTGAGAGAAGGTTGGAGCCACGGGCCGAGGTCGGCAGCCCCCCCAGAGCTGCCCTCGCGGTCCGCTCCCACACGGGCACCTCCACACCCGACCCCCGCTGCAGCCCCAGGGGGCCCATTGGGCAGGAACAGCATCACCACTTTGCAGATAAGAAAACCCAGCCCCTAGAGGCCTAGCCTGACACCTTGCAATGGAGGCGGCCTGCTGTGCCCTGGGCCCTCCAGGAGCGCGAAGTACCAAAGTGCTGCACTGCCCCTTGGTGACCCGCCCTCCCCGCCGATGCAGGCTCTCTAGGGCTCAGGAAAGCGCAGAGGGAGGGGTCCAGGCCCACCCAGGGTCGCTGTCACAGGTGTCCCCAGTCAGTGGGCCCTTTCCAGGTGTGTCCAGCCCAGAGGGGCCCGGAAGCCTGGCCAACTGTACCTGTCTGTCCCCAGGGAAGCTGGCTTTGGATGAAGGTGGCTCTGACACAGAGAGCCTGTATGAAATCGCAGGCTTGAACAAAGTCATCCAGTTTATGTGAGTATCTGCCCAGCTGCGGGTCCTCCCAGCCCGCAACTCCCTGAGACATGTAGTTAGACCCCGGTCACCTCCCTAGGTGGCTTTTGGGTCGCTTTCCCTTAGCGCAGTTGGAGGGCACTGGGCAGATGACCTATTTACTCACCACGTAAGGAAGAAACTGGGAGCTGGTGGGATAATTAGTCCTGGAAACCTCTGCTCCAGACGGGGAGTTAGCCTGTGGGCACCATGAGCTGGAGGCAGGAAGCTGGAGAGGACAGTGTGTTCTGTTTGACTGGCCACTTCCTTTTCCAAATTCATACATGACTGTGATTTTGAAAGAACAATAGAGAAATACATCAAAGAAAAGACGAAGGCCTTCTCTGCCCTTTAAAGAGGTAACCATGGTAACAGATTTGTATCCCTCTGAAGCCTCTTGTACGCTTTCCTTTCTCTTACACGTACACGCGCACGCACACACACACCCCAGTCGTTTTTGGTTTTGTTTTCACGTTTTACACGATGAGGTTTCTCATATTAACCACTGTCACCTCAGAACCAAACACAGTGCCCAGCACACGGGAGGGCTCGTCGGATAAATGAATGCGATCCACACGTAAACTAGCAACTGACATTTTAAATTTAGAATTTTCTATGGAGGGCAACTATATACAGACACAAACCTTTTTTTATTTTCCTAAGACTTTCTTTTTTCAGAGCAGTTTCAGATTCACAGCAAACTTGAGCTGATGGTGCCGAGATTTCCTGCCTGCCCCTCCCCCCGCCACGCCCAGCGCCCCCCACCATCAACATCCCCAGCAGATGGTCCATTTGTTACAACTGATGAACCTGCATCGTCCGAGGGCATAGTTTACGTTGGGGCGCACTCTTGGTGTTGCACGTTCTGTGGGTTTGGGCGAACGTATAATTACACGTACCCACCGTTATAGTATCATAGAGAGTATTTTTGCTGCCCTAAAAATCCTCTGTTTCTGCCTGTTCACACCCCACCTCCCACCCCTGGCAACCAACCGCTGATCTTCCTGTCTCCATAGTCTTGCCTTTCCCAGAATGTCGTTTAATTGGACTCACACAGTGTGTGGTCTTCTCAGATCAGCTTTTCTTACTTAGTGACATGCATTTAAGGTCGCTCCACATCTTTGCAAGGTGTGATAGCTCACACGCCGTCTTTTGATGTATCGTTGAATGTAAGATGTTCCACAGTGTGCATATGTTGTAGTCTGTTTATGTAATCTGTCCAGTTTGGGGCAATACATAGAGTGCCACAGGGAACCGTTGTGCATAAGGGTGAACCTTTCTGCCGGGCAGATCCCTAGAAACAGGCTTGCTGGGTCAAAGGGCGCGCAGGTTCTAACCTTGGTAAACGCTGCACAAAGGTGGATCTGACAGTGGAGGTGCCTTTCTGCGCACCCTCCCCTACACCAGATATGACCAATTTGTTAAAGAATTGCCTTTATGACGGGCAAAACGGGGCATGCCAGTGTTGCTTTAATTAAGGTGGAAACGCATGGAGCCCTGCTCTGCGCCGGGCATTGTCTCTAATTCCCTCCGAGGTCGGCATCATCACTATTCTCCTTTGAAAGGTGAAGACGTTTGCTGTAAGAGGCAAGATTTGCAATCTGTCTCTGCAGCTCACGTCCTTGGCCCTCTCATGTGGCTGGAGGAGGGAGTGGGTGGTGAGACTAAGAGTGGCTGGAGCGGCCTGAAGGCGGCCTTGGGGAGGGGCTGGAGTAGCCCAGCCTTGGCCCCGCCCCTGCCTTCTCAGCCGACAATGGAGGCGGTGGAACCGCGTCTTCCGCTGGAAGTGCCACGATGCGGTGAAGTCCAGGGTCTTCTACTGGCTGGTCATCCTGATCGTCGCCCTCAACACCCTGTCGATTGCCTCGGAGCACCACCACCAGCCTCTCTGGTTGACCCACCTGCAAGGTGAGACACGCGGCTGATGGCCAATGCTGGCCAATGGCACCTCAGGTTTTGCAGAAGAAGTCATTAGATGTTGACATTGTTTTCTAGAACTTCTAGGCAGTGGCACTCTTTTCCTCGTGGCATTACCAGGGGCCATAACAGCAACAAGTTGGAGACACCTCAGGTGCTCGCCAGATGTCTGGGCAAATTATCACAGACACTGGACATACAGATGACCAGTAATTGAGCATGTCATGCATCCAAGTTCAAGTTCTACTCCAGAAACAGCAATCTCTCACCAACTATGTATTACAAACATACCCTGGGTAAGGCCCAGAAAAGAACGCAGGGCACACGGAGAAGGAATGTACCTCTCTTGCCACCAAGGAGCTTCCTGAGCCGGAGGAAAAGGCAGATATTGATAAGTGATGTCAGGTCAATATAGAGAGGGCAAGAGTGGAGGTAAATATAAGGTAACAGGAGGATTACAGAGAAAGGGAGGCTGGATAGTAGGAAGACACTATGTTTAAAATGATGCAAGAGGGAATTCCCTGGCGGTCCAGTGGTTAGGACTCAGCGCTTTCACTGCTGTGGCCTGGGTTCAGTCCCTGGTCAGGGAACTAAGATCCTGCAAGCCACACAGTGTGACCTAAAATAAAATAAAATAAAATAATGAAAGAGATAAAAGAAGGAAAATAGAAAAGAAAATTGTCTTCTTCTATGGAAAGGAGATAGGAAACAATGCTACAGATCAGATGCCTTCATGCATGCATCCATCCATCCACTGATCCATGCATCCATCTATTCATCCATCCATCCATCCATCCATCCATCTAACCATCCAGGCATGCATCTATCCATCCATGCATCCATTCCTTCTTTCATGCATGCATCCATCCACCCACTCATCTATCTATCCATCCACGCATCCATTCCTGCATCCATCCATCCATCCATCCATTTATTCCTTGCAACCAGTCTTCCTGAGAGCCCCTCGAATGTGCCAGGCATTGTCAATGCGCCGTCAATGACCAAATGTGGACAAGATGTGAACAGTGCCCGCCGAGAACAGTCAGAGATGAATTTGAGGTTCCTGGCCTATGCAGATAGATGGATGATAGTGCCACTTGCTGAGATGGGGAAGGCAATCAGTGACCAGGCATTTTGGGGGGATGGGGGAGGACGGGCAGTACCTATCAGCTTAGACTTGAGCATGTTGAGTTTGAGGTGCCTCTGAGACATCCCAGTGAGATGTTGAGGAGACAGATGGAAAGTAGGTCTGGGACCCAGTGGAGAAGTCTGGGCTGAAGAGTCAAAATCCGGAGTCATTGGCAGGTATGGCAATCGAAGCTGTGGTCTTAGAAGACATCACCAGATCCCCAGAGGACGGTGTGTACTCATGTGCACAGCTCAAGTCCAGCACTCAGGGGTGAGGTAGGGGTGCATCTGCAGAGAAGGTGCAGGAGAAACAGGAGAAGCAGGAGAAATGCAGAAGGATGTGGCATCCTGGAAGCCAAGGAAAGAGAACGTTTGAAAAAGCAAGAGGGGACTTCCCTGGCGGTCCAGCGGTTAGGACTCTGCACTTCCACGGCAGGGGGCACAGGTTCGATCCCTGGTCAGGGAACTGAGATCCCGCAAGTTTAAAAAAAAAAAAAAAAAAAAGCAATAGGCTGATCAACAGTGTCAGCGCTTCTGGGAGATCAGGGAAATGGGGTTAAAATGCTCACGGTTGATCGGTGGAGTGAGGAGGGTGGACCTACTGAACACAGTGTCGTTTAGTTTCTTAGAAATCTAGACTGTGTTCCTCCAATGGTGAAAATTCACCAGGTTTTCCTGGATCTGGAGGGCAGGGAAAGGAAGATGCCCTGAAAATGCAGGGAGGGTGTCCAGGGTGGAGGGCTTGGCCAAGGCAGGCGGGGCAGGGAGGAGAGTGACACCGAGCTGCGTGGCCCACCCTGCAGAAGTCGCCAACCGGGTGCTGCTGGCCCTGTTCACCGTGGAGATGCTGATGAAGATGTATGGGCTGGGCCTGCGCCAGTACTTCATGTCCATCTTCAACCGCTTCGACTGCTTCGTGGTGTGCAGCGGCCTCCTGGAGATCCTGCTGGTGGAGTCGGGGGCCATGACACCCCTCGGCATCTCCGTGCTGCGCTGCATCCGCCTTCTCAGGATCTTCAAGATCACCAAGTGAGCGCCCGCCTGCCCGCCTGCCCGCACTGCCCCATCCTGCGCCTCTGCAGGAGAAAGCACCTTCCGCCTTCCGCCTCGGGCGTCTCGGGTCTTCTTACCTCTCACCATTGTCTGTGGTGTGGAAAAGAGCGAAGAAAGGGGAAAAGAAGAGCCTGGGAGCGGGAGGGAGGAAAGGAAGATGCAAGGGGAGCAGAGAAGGGGGCAGTGGTGGGGCGGCCGCCTGGGCCGGGGCTGCACAGGAAGGGGTGGTCCTCACCCCCGTGGGGTTCAGAGTCTAGTGGTGGCACCAGCAGCTAAACGGCCGTCCTACTAACGGGATGAAATGACAGACCAAGATCTGTGCTCTGGCGGAGGGAAGCTGGGTGTGCAGCCCGGATCCAGGCAGCCCTGCTGGCCCACGCCTCCCACCAGCCCCCAGCCTCCCCGACGCCGCCCCCACTGCAGGGACGCCGGGGGGGGCTGCCCGTCTCCTCCAGGTACTGGACGTCCCTGAGCAACCTGGTGGCCTCGCTGCTCAACTCCATCCACTCCATCGCCTCCCTGCTGCTGCTGCTCTTCCTCTTCATCATCATCTTCGCCCTCCTGGGCATGCAGCTCTTCGGGGGCAGGTACGACTTTGAGGACACGGAGGTGCGGCGCAGCAACTTCGACAACTTCCCGCAGGCCCTCATCAGCGTCTTCCAGGTAGGCAAAAAAAAAAAGCCCGCTGCCTGCGGTTGGAGATCGGGCATCACCTCCTCCAGGAAGCCTTCCCTGATCTGACGTCACCCTCTGGGCCCCCGCATCCCCTCCAGGCCATAGTCGCGTGTCTGTCTCCTCCACGCTCTGGAGGCTGGGCGCTGTGCCCAGGGTGTCCTGTGTGTCTTTGTCCCTTCACCCAGCAGAGCCCTGGCCCACAGTAGGGCAGCCGTTAATGAGTGGAGTTGGGTGGGCAGGGAGCTTTCTCTCCCACATGCTACTAGAATCTCTGAGCACAAGGTCAGACAAGGCGGGCTGTCCCTCCCCAAGGCTGCAAAAGCCGCAGAGGAGCACAAACCACTTCCCACTGCGGGGACAAGGCTCAGCCACCGCTCACTAAAGCCACAGCTGGCCTCCAGAATGAGCTGCCTGAGCGCAGAGCAGACACACGCTCCTCTCTGTCGGGCCAGGACTCAGGGGACGCCACCTCGGTGTTGCTGGTGGGAAGGCAGTTGTGACAACCGGCCGGCCCTACACATGGTGTCACCCTCGTTCTTCCAGTCACCCCACCGGCGGGTCGGGCATCCTGTCTTTCAAGGCACCTGACTTTTCACACTCTTTCTGGGGGCCGGAAAGGCAGGGGTCCAGTGTGGGCAGCACCGCTAAGCCTGGGCCTTAGGAACAGAGCTTGGGGAAGCCTTGACGCCACAATCAAGCTCCTTGGCCCCGAAGAGCCAACGATAAGGTTTTCAGCCCCCCGGAAGAGGTTCAGGAGGGCAGGGACTTTCACCCTGGATGAAGAGAGGACCGGCCTGGGGGCAGAGTTGGAAGGGGACTTTCGGACAGTGCAGTCCCCAGAGAAGACCCTCAAGTCCCTCTGCGTCACCCACCCTCCCTCCCCTTCCAGGTGCTGACAGGTGAGGACTGGAACTCCGTGATGTACAACGGAATCATGGCCTACGGCGGCCCGACCTACCCCGGGATGCTTGTCAGCATCTATTTCATCATCCTGTTCGTCTGCGGCAACTGTATCCCCCCAGACGCAGGGCACAGAAAAGGGCCTGGGGAGGGGGCTTGGGCGTAAAGCGGGGTCAAGGTGCCCAGGCCTTCTGCTGGGGAGCTCCTGGGGGTGGGGAGGTGGGACACAGCACGTGGCAGTGCGGGTAGAGCTGTAGGACACTTCCTTCCGGCAGGAGGTTAGAGAAACACAGGGTGACTGGTGACAGGTGGGTGGAATCAGTCCCAGAAAGATGGGGAGCCTGGAGCACGGGAGGAGGCAGGTCCTGCCAAGCCCCCACCCCCGAGGCGTCCCTCCGCACCAGCTGAGCTCCTTAGCGGGCCGCCCCAGACATCCTGCTCAACGTCTTCCTGGCCATCGCGGTAGACAACCTGGCGGAGGCGGAGAGCCTGACGTCGGCCCAGAAAGCCAAGGCCGAGGAGCGGAGGCGCAGGAAGATGTCCAGGTGAGTGGGGCGCGCCCGGCAGGAGGGACCTGCCGGGTTCCGCCCGCTCTGGGCAAGGAGCTCCCTGAGGAGCAGACGCCAAACCACTGCAGCGGCTGCCGGCTGAGTCTCTGAGGTGTCCCCGGGGCAGGACGGGAGGCCAGTCGTCAGGCAGGACCCAGAGGGCAGAGCCAGGCAGGCTGGGCCTCCGCCCTGTCACCACGCTTCCTGCAGGGAGTCCCTTCCCTCTGCTGAGCCTCAGGCACCTGTGACTTTGCCGTTTAACCCTCTGTGGCCTGGGACCCTCCTCTGGGACCGGCCAACGGCCCCTGGGTTTGCGCGGCCGCGGGCGGACGCCTGTCCTGCTCCCCCGTTGCGGAGGGAAGATGCGATGCACCCGGCCCGTGGGCACGGGGTCAGCCTGCAGTGTCCTCAGGCTGGGCGGGTCCCCCAGAACCTTGCAGTTGGGCCTCCACTTTGGCCTTTCTTGGTTTTCCAACCCAGGGGGCTCCCAGACAAGTCAGAGGAGGAGAAGTCGATGGTGGCCAAGAAGTTGGAGCAGAAACCCAAGGGGGAGGGCATCCCCACCACGGCCAAGGTGAGCCCGTCATGCGGGGCGCTCTCCCGGGCCGCACAGGGAGGGGCCTCTGAAAGTCCCCTGTTCGCCTGGTGCCTTAGGATGCTGGGGGGCAGGGGGAGGCAGGAGAGGGGCTGTCTGCCTGGGTATCAGCCAGCTGAGGGCACCAGCCAGGTGAGGGCAGCTCCGTCTCACGGAATCCTTTGTATTGAGGACACAGACGCCCCGATCCAGGAACCAGACTTCCTTTGAGTCCCAGCTTTCCGCCCCAGTCAGGGTGTCCCCCTCCCCACAGACCTGCCCAGACCAGCCTCCCCCGCCCCCCGTTTCTAGCCCTGCCCCGCCTATCAGCCTGGCCCTGCTCCGCATTCCTGGAGCCAAGGAAGCAAGAGCTCAGAGGGGCAGGAACTGGCTCCCAGAGCAGGAGTCCTGGCCTGGGGCAGTCCACTCTCCTCTCAAGAACTAAGCAGGGGTGAGGGGCTCAGGCTCAGACAAGCTGGGGTCCTGGTAGCTTGGGCAGCCTGGCTGACCTTTCTGCGCCTGGCTTCTCCTTTGTAAGACGGGAATGACCATAATAGCACCCACTGCCTCACCCCGCCCTGAGCCATAGGGAGGCTTAGGTGAGCTGACACCTACATGGCCCTCCAGTCAATGTTCATTAGGTGGGAAGCACAGCTTGGGTTTTCACCTTCATCGTGTTCCTTCCTCCAGCTGAAGATCGATGAGTTTGAATCCAATGTCAATGAGGTGAAGGACCCCTACCCGTCAGCCGACTTCCCAGGTGAGAGTCCTGGGACCCGGGGTGGGTGTGCTGGGGTGACTTCTCCCCAGGGACGAGATCTCTCCTGTGTGTCCCCTACCTGGACCCATCCACGAGGAGATCGGGACTCAGACATCCCTTGTGTACCTCGTATTGCAAATGAGCCGTCTGCCAGCCTGCCTCTCCTTACAATACACACAGTGCGAAAAGGTACACATTTTATTTTCAATTAATTCAGCCAGTATTTACTGAGTACTGGCTGTGTGCTTCAGGGCTAAGGACCTGGTTTTCAAGGAGCCCAGAGACTCGTGGGCACACACGTCTTCTGTTCCAGCCCCTCCAGCCACACAGGATAGCTCACAGAGGGGGGGTGTAGCCACCTGTGTGGTGCAGGAGGTGGGCAGGCTGCTCATGGTCCGTGTCGCGCAGGGGATGACGAGGAAGATCCACATGGAGGAGACCAGGGTGGAGGGGAGGGGGATGGATGGTGCACAGCCATGAATGCACTACACACGCCTCGTAGGTGCAAACAGCCTGCGGCTGCAGCAGAAATCCTCTTGGTCGGCGCCAAGGAGGGAACACTTGAAGGGAGCACCCAAGCCGGTGAAGGTTAAAAGGCCACCTGGGAGAGGCTGGTGCTCAAGAGCTGTCGATCTCTCTCAGCTCACTCCTGGGTCCTTCCAGACCTGGGTCACTGGTGCAATTTCATGTCTATTTGTGGAATCAGCTGATTAGCATCTGTTTGCGCCAGTGACTCTAAGCTCCAGGGGGACCCTTTGTGCTCCAAATAGCAGTGTTGGCACCGATAGGCAATCAGTAGATAGAATGAAGGTTTACCATAGAACACTGAATATAGTTCCCTGTGCTCTACAGTAGAATCTTGTTGTTTATCTATTCTATATATAAAAGCTCACATCTGCTCACCTCAAACTCCCACTCCATCCCAACCCCCTCTCCCTTGGCAACCACCAGTCTGTTTTCTATGTCTGTGAGTCTGTTTCTGTTTCATAGATAGGTTCATTTGTGTCATATTTTAGATTCCACAGATAAGTGATATCATATGGTATTTGTCTTTCTCTTTCTGACTTACTTCACTTAGCATGATAATCTCTAGCTGTATCCATGTTGCTGCAAATGGCATTATTGTGTTCTTTTTTATGGCTGAGTAGTATTCCATTGTGTGTGTGTGTCTGTCTGTGTGTATCACATCTTCTTTATCCATTCATCAATATCCTGTGATAAACCATAATGGAAGAATATAAAAAAGAAAGAATGTATATATATGTATAACTGAACACTTTGCTGTACAGCAGAAATTAACACAACATTGTAAATCAACTACACTTCAATAAAAAAATATTAAAACTGAAAAAAAAAGCCTTATAGAAATGCAAAAAAAAAAAAAAGAAGAAGAAGAAGAAGAAAGGAAAATATGCAAGGATTTTGCCAAGTAAAATGTGGGGAGGATGGAGCTGGTATAGATAAGACTAATGATAATTCTTCAAATACCTGCCAGAAGGGACATTTGGGTTTTAGAATAATTCGACTTGATCTGTTTCATCTAATAACCATCTCCTAGTAGATGGGAGTGGCCGCTGTGCAGGTGGGAGATGCTGAGCCAGGAAACCTGAGGTGGGGGAGGGGCAGGGGCTGGGGAGAAGGGGGTGGGTGGGGGGAGGGGCTGCGGGGCGGGCTGCGGTGGAGCGTTCTTACCAAGGGGGCTGAATGTGTTTATCTTGCTTCTTTCCAAAAATAATCTGAAATGGCTGACAATGAAAGATATGCACAACGAAGTTAACACAGTGCGCGTGGACGGAGAAAATCAGAATTAAGGCAGAGAAAGAAAGCAAATACGCGAGTTCTAAGAACTAACAGCCTCTGCGATTAAGCATAAAATGTGTCTCTGGGGCCCTTGGTCCCAAGCGAGGCAGGAAATGTCCCGTGAGGATGCTCTTTGGGAGGAAGAAGTGGGGTCTCGGGAGGAGACCCTGCAGGGGCCGCCGTGTGGAGAGAACAGGAGAACCCTGCCAGGAGCTGGCAGGAGACAGCTGTGGGTGAGGGGACAAAGGAAAGGGCACCCCAACTTCCCACAGTGCCCCCAGTCTGCAGCTGAGGACTTCGGGGGACAGCTCCCTCTCACAAGGCCCTGAGACTCAGCAAATGAGCCCGAGGGGCCCTCTCCCCCTCCCACCCCTCCCCCTCTCCCCCCCCCTCCCCCGCTACACCTGCCCCGGAAGAAAAGAGCAGTGATTTCTTTTCACGCTGGCGGTTCCTCCCTGAATGATGATTTTTGGAACCCGGCCCCGGGAGAGAAGCTCCGAGTCCATTGACCTCAACAGGCCTCCTGCCCCTCGTCAATGTCGCGAGCTGAGGGTCTCACACTCAGGAGGCACAGAAGCCTGCCTGGTGTGAGAGTCAGGGGCGGAGCCGGGCCCAGCACTCTGGCCCCGTGCCAAGCAGGGCCCCCCCGCACCCCCAGCTTGTGAGCATTCGAGGTGGTGCGTCCAGCCCCAAGACAGGAGATGCAACAGCAAGGCTCCCAGACCTTGCTCTTGGCCCGACGTCTGGGAGGTTCTGAGCCTGACGGTTGTCTGGACAGTTCAGCCCCGTGTGCTGCAAGAAAGGGAGGTGCCCGGCTGGACTCTGCTGGCGCCCTCGTGCCCCGTGTTGCTTGTTGGCTGCTGGGGGTTCACGGTTGGGTTCAGAGCACAGGAGCCAGGGGAGCAGTGAAACGTGGAAAGACACCCCGACCTCTCTCTCGCCTCCCCCACAGGAGATGATGAGGAAGACGAGCCCGAGATCCCGCTAAGCCCACGACCCCGCCCGCTGGCCGAGTTGCAGCTGAAGGAGAAGGCGGTGCCCATTCCAGAAGCCAGCGCCTTCTTCATCTTCAGCCCTACCAATAAGTGGGTGGCCCCTCGGTGGCGGGGCAGGGTGGTTGGTGGGGTTCTCAGAGAGGGCTGTTTCCTGCTCTGAGAAGGCCCCCTTCTCCTGATTCCCTGGGCCTACAATTACACTGTGAGAAAGTCATTTCTTTAGCTTAAGACCTTGTGCCCAGTTGAAAGTGCTAGAATCCTTGGGAGAAGTAATGCTTTAAGCCTTATCAGTTACTTACTCCTAAGGGGGGTCACATCTCTGGGCTCCTTTCCAAGAGCAGGACAAGGGGATAAGCTGTAGCTCTCACAGGCTTCACAATTTTACACCTTTAAAATACAGACTGTAGTCCCCATGGAGTTTCAGCTGTCGGCCTCAGGGATGGAGATGGGCCTGTCCCGTTGTCTTGGTGGGGATGCCGCAGGATGGGGTGGAGCGTTGGGGGAGGGCTTGTGCGGGATGGGACTGGGGCTGCAGGAACAGAAGGTGGGACAGGGCCCTGCAAGGCCAGCCAGAGACCACCCGGTTGCAGGCTGTCCTTCTCCACTGACCAGGAGGGAGGGATCCAGCGACGGAGGCCGGTGAGGCCTGAACGCCCGGCTCACAGCCTCCCGACCCTCCCACCGCCCCCCCCAGGATCCGCGTCCTGTGCCACCGCATCGTCAACGCCACCTGGTTCACCAACTTCATCCTGCTCTTCATCCTGCTCAGCAGTGCCGCGCTGGCTGCTGAGGACCCCATCCGGACTGAGTCCGTGAGGAACCAGGTGACGGCAGCCAGCTCGGCACCCGCCCTCATCCAGCCTCAGTCACCCGCATGGCTCACCCTGATGCCCAGAGCTCACTGTGTCCTCTCTGTGGCTACAGGGACCAGAGTGGCTTAGAGTTTAAATCCCTGGGGGGCCAAGGCTGCCCACCCCCTCTTTCTGGACAGTGTTGTCACAGCACTCGGCCTGCAGGGCTCTGGGTGCTGGATATTATCAGTGATGGGGGTGGGGGTGGGGGTGGGGATGGTGGGGATGGTGGTGGTGGTGGGGATGGGGATGGCGGTGGGGATGGGGATGGCGGTGGGGATGGTGATGGCGGTGGGGATGGTGGTGGTGGTGGGGATGGGGATGGTGGTGGGGATGGGGATGGCGGTGGGGATGGGGACGGCGGTGGGGATGGTGACGGTGGTGGGGATGGGGACGGTGGTGGGGATGGTGACGGTGGTGGGGATGGGGATGGCGGTGGGGATGGTGATGGTGATGGGGATGGGGATGGCGATGGGGATGGGGATGGCGGTGGGGATGGTGATGGCGGTGGGGATGGTGATGGTGGTGGGGATGGGGACGGTGGTGGGGATGGTGATGGTGGTGGGGATGGGCATGGTGGTGGTGATGGGGATGGCGGTGGGGATGGGGATGGTGGTGGTGATGGGGATGGCAGTGGGGATGGTGATGGTGGTGGGGATGGGGACGGCGGTGGGGATGGGGACGGTGGTGGGGATGGTGATGGTGGTGGGGATGGGGATGGCGGTGGGGATGGGGATGGTGGTGGTGATGGGGATGGTGATGGGGATGGGGATGGGGATGGCGATGGGGATGGGGATGGCGGTGGGGATGGTGATGGCGGTGGGGATGGTGATGGCGGTGGGGATGGTGACGGTGGTGGGGATGGGGACGGTGGTGGGGATGGTGATGGTGGTGGGGATGGGCATGGTGGTGGTGATGGGGATGGCGGTGGGGATGGGGATGGCGGTGGTGATGGGGATGGCGGTGGGGATGGTGATGGTGGTGGGGATGGGGACGGCGGTGGGGATGGGGACGGTGGTGGGGATGGTGATGGCGGTGGGGATGGGGATGGCGGTGGGGATGGGGATGGTGGTGGTGATGGGGATGGTGATGGTGGTGGGGATGGGGACGGCGGTGGGGATGGTGATGGCGGTGGGGATGGGGATGGCGGTGGGGATGGGGATGGCGGTGGGGATGGGGATGGCGGTGGGGATGGGGATGGTGGTCGGGATGGGGATGGTGGTGGGGATGGGGATGGGGATGGTGGTGGGGATGGGGATGGTGGTGGTGATGGTGGTGGCCATGGTGATGGTGGTGATGGCGGTGGGGATGGGGATGGTGGTCGGGATGGGGATGGTGGTGGGGATGGGGATGGCGGTGGGGATGGGGATGGTGGTGGGGATGGGGATGGTGGTGGCCATGGTGATGGTGGTGATGGTGGTGGGGATGGGCATGGCGGTGGGGATGGGCATGGCGGTGGGGATGGTGATGGCGGTGGGGATGGGGATGGCGGTGGGGATGGGGATGGCGGTGGGGATGGGGATGGTGGTGGGGATGGGGATGGCGGTGGTGATGGGGATGGCGGTGGGGATGGGGATGGCGGTGGGGATGTGGATGGTGGTCGGGATGGGGATGGTGGTGGGGATGGGGATGGCGGTGGGGATGGGGATGGTGGTGGGGATGGGGATGGCGGTGGGGATGGTGGTGGCCATGGTGATGGTGGTGATGGTGGTGGGGGTGGTGACGGGGATGGGGATGGTGGTGGTGACGGTGGGGATGGTGGTGGCCATGGTGATGGTGGTGATGGTATCACTGCTCTGCCCCTCCTCTCACTGACCTCTGCCCTGTCACCAGATCCTTGGGTATTTTGACATTGTGTTCACCTCTGTCTTCACTGTGGAGATTGTGCTCAAGGTGAGTGAAGGCTGTGAGCAGAAGGGCATCTCCAGGCCATGGGCCAGACCTGCCGTGGCTGCTGCTTACACAGGCTGTGCTCACCAGGGGCTGGGCTGCAGGGAGGAGGGATGAGCATGAGCTGGTGTGAGCGGGCAAGCAGGTGGGGGTGTGGAGGCATGAGGTACAGTCAACCCGCAGCCTGTGGGGCTCTCAGCAGAGCGCCCTGCGTGTCTCTGAAGCCTTGGGCACGTCCTTCCACAGTCAAGGCACAACTAGCCTAAGCATGGACCCGGGAGCTGTGATCTGTTCCCGGGCCTTTGTTACCATCGACTGAAAGGCCTCCCCTAGGATCCCAGAGAAGTGGCTGTCGCCCTGGGCGGGTTTCTGGCAGCCCCGCCCTCTCACGGCCCTCCCACCCCTTGTCCATAGCACACCGCTGCCCTCCTGTTCTCAAGGTGGACACACTGGGCTCACACCATCACTGGTGGGGGATGGGGTCTGGGGGCAGAGACCTCCCATCTGTGACTGGAACCTGTAACCCCAGCCTTCACCTCCATGGACCAGGAGGGGAGAAGGGAGCCGTGAGGGGAGAGCAGGCCCAGAGCCGGCTTCAGTGTGAAGTGAGGACAGTCCTTTCTTTCAGGGCCCCGATTATTAAAGAAATTGATCAGAGGGAGATGGTGGCTTCCCTGAGGTCCAGGAGGACTTCCTGGAGGTGGTGACCTTAGAGTTAGGCCTTGAAATTGCACAGGACTTCATTAGAGAGAGAGCAGGGGCAGTCAAGGAGGACAATACAATGCAAACGCATTGTACAGCGATGTCTGGGATGTGCTCAGAGAGGAGAAAGTGGCCCCTCTGGGCTGAGGTATAGCACGCGTGCAGGGGCGGCTGCCTGGACAAGGCCTTCAGTCCTTGACGGGCTGTTCAGCCTGACCCAACCATGCCTAGGATGCTTTCCAGGGAGGAGGAGGAGGGAGAGGAGGAGGAGGAGGAAGAATTGTATCATTCTGCAGAGCAGAGGGCAGGGCATCCCCCTGTGGCTGGGTAAGGAAGGAGACCCAGGGCTCCCTTGGCCTCGCTGCCCGTGAGAGGTGCCAGTGCTCCCAGAAGCGGGTGCAGAGAACAGGGCAGTGCCCTGAGGACCCAGCAAGGAGTGTCCCCAGGGTCCTCCCACCCCAGGATGCCACCTCTCTCCCCAGATGACCACCTACGGGGCCTTCCTGCACAAGGGCTCCTTCTGTCGCAACTACTTCAACATCCTGGACCTGGTGGTGGTGGCCGTGTCCCTCATCTCCGTGGGACTCGAGTGAGCGGGGCAGCCGGGGCCCCAGAGTGGCAGCCCAGCCGCTGTTGGTCGGTGGGCACTGAGCCACAGGGGGACGGTCTCTCGGGACCACTGGCCAGGGTGGGGGGTCCCTTGGGTTGTCACCACCTGGACTGAGTGACAAGGCTAGGTGGGCAGGGCGTGTGCTGGAGACCAGGGGGGATGTGGACAGGAGCAGAGAGTCCCCTCCACAGCCCCACAGGGAGCACAGCCCCGGTGCCCAGGGCGCTCCAGTCTGATGGAGAGACAGGGTCTGTGGGCAGCCCTGGAGGAAACCAGCCCAGGGGCCGGGAGGCGCCTCTATCCTGGGGCGGAGCTTAAGGGGAGTTGGGGGAAGCTGGCGTGGGTGCGGAGAGCTGGGGGCAGGCGGAGGGCTGAGCAGGCTGCCCCCCAGGTCTAGCACCATCTCCGTGGTGAAAATCCTGAGGGTGCTGAGGGTACTCCGACCGCTCCGGGCCATCAACAGAGCCAAAGGGCTGAAGGTGAGAGGGGCCGGTGGGACCCCGGGGGGAGAACAGGGCTGCCAGGCCTCACTCAGACAGTCAGCCCGGCCACTGCCGGGCCCATCCCATCCCCTCTGCCCAATGGGAGTGGGGTGTGGCTGGGCAGCTGTGCCCCCATGAGCCCCCTCTCTGCCCCCAACAAGCCGGGAGGTGACTAGGCTTGCGCCCTGGGGGCCCCTTGGCTGGCACCGGCCGGCGAGGGGATGGGGAGAGGTGCCGACCGGGCCTCCCTCCCCAGCACGTGGTGCAGTGCGTGTTCGTGGCCATCCGCACCATCGGGAACATCGTCCTGGTCACCACCCTCCTGCAGTTCATGTTCGCCTGCATCGGCGTCCAGCTCTTCAAGGTGAGCCCCTCCTGCCCTCACTCCCCCAGTTCTGGCTCCAGCTCTTGGGCTGAGGCAAGAGCCCGTCTGTTTCCCTCTAAACGAGGGGAGCCCCAGACCGTGAAGGCAGATGTCCTGAATGCATAGGGGTAAGGCTAAGCCGTGGAGAGCCTGAGTTGGGTTCCTAGGTGACACCCCACCTGGCCCCCGGGGCCCTGCGGGCCACCTGCTGTCTTGCTGGCTCTCCAGGATGAAGGCCCCCACCTGCCGGGCCTGCCAGCACCCAGCCCATTGTCATGCTCTCCACTCCCTCCAGGACACGCCCGCCCCAGCCTCTGCACCCCCTGAGCCAACAGGTGTGTCTCCCGCAAGCTTCCGCGGGTGGGGGTCTGTCGTGTCACATCTGGGAGCCACCCCGCTTCTGTTCTCACTTTCCTGGGAGAACTCCGCTATTCGTTCCCGCATGGCAATCAGCTTCTCCTGTGCAGCCGACCTCTGGATGCCTCTGGCTCTTAGATCACCTGCAGGACACAGACGCGGACACCTGAGGGCACCACCCACATTCATGACACTTCCTTCCATGACCCTGTGCTCCCACCTGCAAAGCACCATCACGATTATGTAACCTCAGTCATTCTTAGACATACAATGGCATCATCTTACAATCACTCATTCATTCAACAAACATTTATGGAGCATTTCCTCTGGGCCCGGGCCTCTGCTAGGGCTTGAGGGGGCCATGGAGCGAACCCCACAAGGCCCTCTCCATGGGCAGGGGCAGGCTTTGGCGAGGGCCATCAGGGTGGGGCTCCCAGAGGACCTATAGGGGACCGGGTCCTGTTGGTCTCTGTCCTGGAGGGGCGGGAGGGGTGTCTGGACGGAGACAGCTTAGCCGCTTACAGTGGCCTGCACTCGGCCCTATCCCACAGCTCCAGCCTGGGCCGCCCCCCGCCCCATCCCCAGCCTCTGCCTCTGCAGCCTGGGGGCCCTGGGACCCCCTCAGGGCAGAGTCTCTGCAGGACTCATCCTCACCCTGGAACCCATCCGGGCCCCCAAGACGCACTCCCCGAAAGAATGAGTGAGCAGCTGCTCCCCCACCCCCACCCCCCTGTGTGTGTTAGGCTCTGGGTCCTGCCCAGACCATAGTCAAACTCCAGGTACAGGTGGCATTTACATCACATTTGTAATGCACTGGTCACGTGTGTCCGTACTGTATTTGCTTTCCATACTAGATTGGGCGTTTGGTTTCAAGTGCCCCAAAACCTGCCCAGTAGCAGCAGTGTCCTCTGTCAGCTCCTCCCCCAACGCCCCCTGCCTCACCTCCACCCTCTGCTCCGTGACATTAGGGGGAGGTGGTCGGGACGGCAAGAGCCTGCAGTGACAGGGTGGCCGCGCTTTCAGCTGCTCCTGTGTCCCTGGCCAAGGCATGTCCCTCTCCTGACCTTTGAGGGACCCGGACCAGCATCTATGGATTCAAACAATTCAGCCACAGTCAGACCTAGCCATCAAACTCCTTTTGTTGAACCAAAATCTTCCGTGGGCGCCCAATATGTGACGTAAATCAAAGGAGAGACTGCTTGGGCTGCAGTCAGCAGAGAGGGTCACAGAGCTCCCCTACTCAGCCTTGGGGGAGCGGGCGTGCCGGGACCCCTGGTCAACTTGGAGATAAGATGTGTCATCCGGGCCCAGCTGGGCTCCATCCCTGCACCGCCCCAGGGCCTGAGAAGGAAGTGGGGGGCAGCCCTCTTCTTGCTCCATGATGGGGGGGCCCAGCAGTGCGGGCAGGGGCAGGGGCTCCTGAGCGGGAGGCAGAGGCCAAGCTGGCTCCGTACTTCCCTTCTCAGGCCCAGCCTGGGGCACTCAGCAAAGCTCGTCTGAGGAGCTGGCTCCCAGCCTCACAGCTGTCTGCCTGGCGGGGAGCCCGCGGGTGGCTGAGGGAACGGTGACCTGATGGAGACTGTCCTGGGGCCCTGCCTTCCCTCCTCCCTTCCACCCCATCTTTCCATCCTGTTTCCATGACAACCTGTCTCCCTCCCTCCGTCCTGGATGCAGGGGAAATTCTTCAGCTGCAATGACTTGTCCAAGATGACAGAGGAGGAGTGCAGGTATGTGGGGGGGCGGGGGGCGGGCAGGGTGGCCCTTCCGCGGGGGGTACTGGGAAGCCGAGCCCCTCAGGCTCACAGAAGCCCCTTCCTCGAGTGACCTCGGGAGGGGTCCCCGGTCCAGACCTGCCCTCCTCCCCCACACTCACCGCCCGGGGCCCAGAGGACGTGGAGGGGGACCCGCGAGCACAGTGCGGTGACCGTGCCTCCCCGCCTCAGGGGCTATTACTATGTGTACAAGGATGGGGACCCCACGCAGATCGAGCTGCGTCCCCGCCAGTGGACACACAACAACTTCCACTTCGACAACGTGTTCTCGGCCATGATGTCACTCTTCACGGTGTCCACCTTCGAGGGGTGGCCTGAGTGAGTGAGGGCGGGGCCCAGAGATGCGGCCAGAGGCCAGGGAGGGGCCTGGGAGCCACCCGTGCCCCTGCAGCACGCCAGGCACCGCAGGGGCTCAGCAGCCACCCTGGCTCTCGTGGCGTGTGCACGGGACCGGGGTGCTGACCGCTCGCTCCAGAGACAGCCCGACCAGGGGTGGCACAGTGTGGGCCTCTCTGCCCGAGTGATTGGGGGAAGCCAGCGCATGCCGCGGAGGATGGAAGGCAGGCCCCCGCCTGCTCAGCCTTTCTGGGCAGGCCCCTACCTTCTCCTCCATCCCGTGACTGTCCAGAGGGCCCCCTGGCTCCCCACGGCCGGTAGGACCGAGCCCGCCCTTGCCGGCCTGGCTCTGCCTGGCCGCCCCGCCCAGCACACCTGTGTCCTCTGCCCACCCCAGGCTGCTGTACAGGGCCATTGACGCTCACGAGGAGGACAAGGGCCCCGTGTACAACAACCGCGTGGAGATGGCCGTCTTCTTCATCATCTACATCATCCTCATCGCCTTCTTCATGATGAACATCTTCGTGGGCTTCGTCATCGTCACCTTCCAGGAGCAGGGGGAGACCGAGTACAAGAACTGCGAGCTGGACAAGAACCAGGTGCTGGGCCACCTGCTCCGGGCCTCCCACCCACCGGGCCGAGGCTCAGGCTAGGGAAAAGGGCCCTTGGGCAGGAAGTGATCCCAGACCCTCCACTGGATGCCCAGCCCCACCTCCGACCCATCTCCCACCTGAAGCAGCACACGGTGGTCGGGTGGGGTCTCCTGTGGACCCGCCGTGATGCCCAGAGCCCCTGGGCTGGCTGAGAGCCGTGCTAGAGATGGGCTGTGATGGTTCCAGGGGAACCCCAGCCCAGTGGAACTCTTCCCCTCAACGGCCCAGCAGAGGCCCTTGGCCACAGCTGCCCTTGGCCTGCTGAATTCAGGGCCCCTCCAGCCTGTGGGCGTGGACATGGAAGGGGGGGAGGTGGCCCTGGGCACTGACCTGCCCATCGTGTCCCGTCTCAGCGCCAGTGCGTGCAGTACGCCCTGAAGGCCCGCCCCCTGAGGTGCTACATCCCCAAAAACCCGTACCAGTACCAGGTGTGGTACGTCGTCACCTCCTCCTACTTCGAATACCTGATGTTCGCCCTCATCATGCTCAACACCATCTGCCTGGGCATGCAGGTAAGGCCCCCGGGGTCCAGGCCCCCCGAGATCAGCGCCCAGCGGACCAGGGCCTGGGCAGGGTAGGGGGAGCGGGGCTCCAGGCTGACTACCCCCAGTAGACTCTTCCTGGCACCTGCTCTGTGCCAGGCACTGTGCTGAGGTGCCACGTGGGGCAGGGAGGTGGACTGGACGCAGGCCCGGGTGCCAGGCACTCAGCGGTTCATTACGGCCGTAATTCAAGCGCACACGCGGCTGTGGCTGTTCTGGAGCCAGGAGACGGCTGCGCGGGAGGACGGGGCTGTGTGGGAAGCACAGAGCATCTTCTCTGTTCTCCTCTGCTGTTGCTCATCTGGACAGTGCAGATGGCTGCAGTGTCAGCTCCAGTCCCAAGAAAAGGGGAGCAGGTGCCTCTGAGGAGATGAGCACACTTTACAGACAAGTCATATCAGCAGCGTCGTTATCAAGCCTTAATCAAGCATCTGATCCCTAACGCCCCACATAAATGGGGTCACACAGCAAGGCTCCCTGGCCCTGGAGCCCCAGCCACTGGCAATGACACGACCACATGTTGCCGGTGGGGAGGGTCTGGGAAGGGAGTCGCGGAGCCAACGGGCCCAGCGTGGACAGGGGCTCACAAACCACGGCTCACGTGGGGGCCTGAGATGGGCAGCTGAATCAGGCAGCCTTGCCAAGACGGGGTGGGGCAAGGGAGACGCCAGATCCTTCTACTACCTGGGAAGGTTTTGTGAAGGAAGTGGGGTCGTGCCAACTTTATTTTAAGAAGGGTGAGAGATTCCTGGCAATTGTTACAAGGACATCGATTTCAGGAGGGTCACAGGGGAGGCTCAAGGCGGCTGAGGGCGTTGCTTGGGGCTGCCTCGGGGTCCCAGGGTAGCTTGCAGGCACGGGAGCCTGGTGATCTCAGGTGCCACCTGCAGGTGGTGGCGGTCCCAGCCTCGAACCAGGGGTCTTCCCTCCCGGTCCTATACCCAAACGGCTCGGGGGAGCCGCTCACAGAGCCCTGCTGGGGGGCCTCCCTCCTGGCCTCCAGGAACAGACGTGGGTGGGTAACCCTGCTCACAAGACCAGGGTCGGCCCCCTCCGCCTCCCCTCATGGTCCTTCGAGGGGAGAGGGCGTGGCCGTGGATCTGGTAGGATTCTGCACGTTGCCAGAGCGGGCTCTAGTGTTCTGAGGTTAAAGGAAGGTGGGCACGGGCCCCGAGGAAGAAAGCAGGGCTCTGGGGGTGTCTCCCCAAGGGGCAGAGCCGGCCCCCAGCCCCTCCCTGTGCCTCCACAGCACTACAGCCAGTCAGAGCAGATGGACCACATCTCAGACATCCTCAACGTGGCCTTCACCACCATCTTCACGCTGGAGATGGTCCTCAAGCTCATGGCGTTCAAGGCCAGGGTGAGTCCTGCGGCAGGACGAGGCCTTCCCATGGAGCCCTCACGGCCTCGTCCTACAGGACGCCCTGCCTCCGGCATTTCTGCGCCCAACCTGCTCAGCCCGGGGCAGGCAGGCCGCTCAGGCCGCCAGAACTGACCGCAGGACTAGATGCGGCTGCCCCGCCCCCGCGCCTTCCTTGAGCCTGTCTTGTGGCCCCCTCTCCCTTAAGCCGCTGAAGAGCAGCCCCCCAGGGCCAGGGAGCATCCTGCTGTGTCCTGGGTTCCACGTCCACTCCCCACCCACGACCCCCGTGTCAGGTCTGCCTGTGAGGCCCAGACTGGACTGGGCTTCAAGCGGGGGATGAAGGACTTCCCCGTGTGGACCAGGACCCCAGATCCTGAGTTCCCAAGCACACTGCCCTCCCCTTGGACCACTTTATGCTCTGGAGGGAGGGGAGCGGGAGTGGGTGGGGCCCCGGAACACCCGTGGGAAGTGGGATCTTGGCCCAGCCCTGCCTGGCCCTGCAGTTCTGCATCCCCCCGACAGGGACCACTGCACTCTGCTGGCCTCTGAGCCCCTCCCCTCCGCAGCTCACCCCAGGCCCCTCCCCCCAGGGCTATTTTGGGGACCCCAGCCCCTCCCTGCACAGCTCACCCTGGGCCCCTCCCCCAGGGCTATTTTGGGGACCCCTGGAATGTGTTTGACTTCCTGATTGTCATCGGCAGCATCATCGACGTCATCCTCAGTGAGATTGACGTGAGTATCGGGCGGGCACAGCCATCGCGGGGGTGGGGCTGAGGCCACAGACCCTTGCGGGGTACCCGCTGCGCGTGCAGCCCGTCACCCCGGGTTACAAGTCCTGTAGAGCAGACAGACACCTCAGATTCCAGGCGCAATGAGTGCGCCGGGCAACCCACAGCAAGCGCCACAGTGGAAGGGAGAGGTCGTCCCTGGGTGGCGTGGTCAGGGAAGGCTTCATGGAGGTGGCGCCATCTGAAGGGGTTCCTGAAGGAAAAGGAGGTGGGAGCAAGCAACACAGGCAGGGCTGCTGCCGGAAGGGCGCAGGGGGGAGACGAATAAACAGAAGGTTCGGGGCGCGCGGAGAGGTCCGGTTAGTAGAAGCACACGAGCGTGCAGACCTCGTGTCGCCGGCAGTGTGGGCGCCGCCGGAGGTCTGTGAACAGGGCCGTGGAAGGGTGAAAGCTACGCTTCTAAAGCGTTAGCCTGGAGGCGGAGGGCGGAGGTGAGAGCGGCTGCAAGCAGGGGGCACAGTTTGGGAGGCGGTGGGTCATCGACTCCTCAAGTACTGAGCGCCTCCCACGGGCTAGAGGGACAGCAAGGGACAAGAGCCCCGGGGCGGGGCGGGGGGGGGGTGCGAACGGACAGTGCAAGTCAATCTGTCGCGTGTCGCGTGGCCGGTGTGGCCAGCGCGTGTAATGAAGAAAACTCAAGCAGGTGGGGCCTTTGAGAGAAGGGAATGGGAGGTAGCGTCGGGTGGTACTGAGCACAGCCCTGCATGAAGCACAGGGTGGGCTGCGCGGGGTGGGGGGTGAGATGGGGAGTGCGCAGGCCTGGGTAGGGAGCTCGGAGCACCCGGGCCGGCTGAGAACCAGCGGGAGGCCTGGCGGCTGGGTGAGGAGTGAGCGGTGAGGTGAGCTCAGAGAGAGGGCGGGGGCCCTGGAGAGCCACACCTCTGACCCTGGGGGGAGATGAGAGCCCCGGGGGTGTTTACACCTTGTCTGACCTCAGTTCTCAGAGGATCCCTTGGGCTGCTGTGCTGACAGCAAGCTGTAGGGGACACTAAGGGCCACCCGGGGGGCGGTCAGGGGAGGAGACGTAGCCAGCAGCTGGATCTGCTTGCAGCCCTGAGCTGATAGGATTTGCTGATGAACTTGATTCAGGGTGAGAGGAAAACTAATCCATGGTGAGTACAAGGATTTTGCCCAAGAAACTGAGCTTCCATTTGCTGTGACGTGCCAACTCCCAGAGGAGCAGGCGTGGGGCGGACACCAAGGGTCCCGCTTGGGGCGTGACCACTCAGGACGCTTGCAGGGCATCCGGATGGAGACACCGCAGCAGGCTTGGATTTATGATCCTGGCGCGCAGAGGCTGCTCAGGCTGGGGATCTAAGTCGGAGACCACTGGAGGAACTGGCATTTAGAGTCGTGGGAGGGGGTGAGGCCAGCCACGGAGAGAAGAGGGTATTTAGAGAGCGGAGGTCCGGAGGCCGCGCCTGTCGGTGTCCCTCCTGGGAGCCCGGCCGACAGTCACCCGGGAATCCGGGGAAGGACGCCCGGCTGGAGTGGGCCGAGGAGAGGCAGGGCCTCGCTGTGAGCCTGGACGGTTATCTCTTTTTGCTACAGAGAGAAATGGCTTAGAAGGTGGAGGAGAGCGTGCAGCCTACGAGAGTCTTCTTGAAAATGGGAGAAATCAGAGCACGCCCTGGGCTCATGGGAGGATCAGGCAGTACAGGGGCGACGGCAGGAGCTAAGCCCTTGGGTGAGAGGGCAGGAGACCCTGTGTCCTGGGGAGGGCTGGCTCTGGGAACGGCAGTTCACCCCTGGAGCACGAGGGGTTCCTTGAGAGTCGGGGTGGACGTGAGGACGGGCAGGAGAGCCCACGGCTCCGGGAGGTGCAGTGGGGCGAGGGGAGTGCCGCCCCGGGCCCCGGGAAGGAAGGTGCCAAGGAGAAGAAGGATGGGGGGCCGCCTCCACGATTCTGCTCTGGTGCTGGGGTTTGGGTGCTGGTGTGCGTGTGCGGACGAGCCGCGCGTCATTGGAAACGCAGGCCAGGAACCGAGGGTCACTGACTCCAGAAGGTGGCAGCCGCCCCATCAAGGAAGGGAGGGGGTGGCCGAAGCCTGGGGGGTTGAGGCTCCGCAGCATTCCAGCTGGCAAGGCCACGGGGCTTGGGACCAGAGAGCCATCCGTGAGCTGCGGGGTGACAGACAGCAGACTGGGGGACTGGAGCCAGTTACAAGGATGGAGCAGGGCTGCAGGGCCAGGAAATCAAGGCGGCCAGTTCAGGAAACAGCTTCGCCGGAGTCTGGGGGGAGGCGGTTACTAGAGGGTAGCAGACCCCCTTCAGTTTTTTTCTTCTTTAACATCTTTATTGGAGTATAATTGCTTTACAATGATGTGTTAGTTTTTGCTTTATAACAAAGTGAATCAGCTGTACGTAAACATATATCCCCATATCCCCTCCCTCTTGCATCTCCCTCCCACCCTCCCTTTCCCACCCCTCTAGGTGGTCACAAAGCACCGAGCTGATCTCCCTGTGCTATGCGCTGCTTCCCACTAGCTATCTATTTTATGTTTGGTAGTGTATATATGTCCATGCCACTCTCTCACTTTGTCCCAGCTTACCCTTCCCCCTCCCCGTGTCCTCAAGTCCATTCTCTACATGTGCATCTTTATTCCTGTCCTGCCCCTAGGTTCTTCAGAACCTTTTTTTTTATATATAAGATTCCATATATATGTGTTAGCATACGGTATTTGTTTTTCTCTTTCTGACTTACTTTACTCTGTATGACAGACTCTAGGGCCAACCACCTCATTACAAATAGCTCAATTTCATTTCTTTTTATGGCTGAGTAATATTCCATTGTATATATGTGCCACATCATCTTTATCCATTCATCTGTCGATGGACACTTAGGTTGCTTCCATGTCCTGGCTGTTGTAAATAGAGCTGCAATGAACATTGTGGTACATGACTCTTTTTGAATTATGGTTTTCTCAGTGTATATGCCCAGTAGTGGGATTGCTGGGTCATATGGTAGTTCTATTTTTAGTTTTTTAAGGAACCTCCATACTGTTCTCCATAGCGGCTGTATCAATTTACATTCCCACCAACAGTGCAAGAGGGTTCCCTTTTCTCCACACCTTCTCCAGCATTTACTGTTTGTAGATTTTTTGATGATGGCCATTCTGACCGGTGTGAGGTGATACGTCATTGTAGTTTTGATTTGCATTTCTGTAATGATTAGTGATGTAGAGCATCCTTTCATGTGTTTGTTGGCCATCTGTATGTCTTCTTTGGAGAAATATCTATTTAGATCTTCTGCCCATTTTTGGATTGGGTTGTTTGTTTTTTTGATATTGAGCTGCATGAGCTGCCTGTATATTTTGGAGATTGATCCTTGGTCAGTTGCTTTGTTTGCAAATATTTTCTCCGATTCATTTTGAGGAGACGGAGGCTGTGGGTGGAGCCAGCATGGAGGAGGGAAGAGACCGCTGAGGAAACTGTTAGGGTCTCACAGGAGGTAGAAAAGGATGCGATTCAGAGCCCTGGGAAAAGATGAGTGTAAGACAGAAGCCGTGAGGAATGCAAAGTGTGAAAGGGGGCAGGGTGTGGGGGAGGAGGGCAGGCGGCGTCCATGCTGCGTGCCTCGAGGGCATCTGAGGAGCAGGCAGAGTCCTTGGGGAGGGAGGGCAGTGGGTGTGACAGTGTGACTTGCCTCTGAGGGACAGCTGCTGTCATGAACCCACCGCAGGAAGCTGATGGGGCTGCCACACTGCCAGGAGGCAGGGGTCTGAGTCTGGGCGGGGGGATGGGGGTGGTGGTGAGTGCCCAGTTTCTCCCTGGAGTCATGCTTGGCAGCCCTGAGGCCTGGAACACGGGGTCAGATACCAGGATCGTCGTGGTCTTGAGGGCCGGCTCGTTGGGTCTCAGTACAAGTAGCCAGTATGTGAGCCCAGGAGCTGGCCCAGGAGAGACAGAGGGGATGAGGCCTGGGGGTGGGATGAAAAGCAGCAGGGTGTGGGTGGGGGGGTTCTGCCAGAGGGCAGGATCCCAGAGGTGGAGCCCTGCAGGGTGGCCTCGCTGAGGATCTGAAGCTGAGGTGGCTGCCGGGTGAAGGAGGGGAGCAGGGGACAGGGAGAGGCAGATCCCAGAGCCAGAGGTTGAAGCCCCAAGGCGTTCCCCTCCCTCCACCCCTAGAGTGCCTGCCAGGGGCAGCCGGGAGGAGGGGCGTGGGGAAGAGCATCCTGTATCCAAGCAGGCCCGGAGGGGGCGGGCCGAGGGGGGCAGGCTGCCTTCTGGGCAAACCAGGGCACCTGCTGGGAAATAGCCCCCAAAGTCCCCAGGGTCTGAGAGCAGCACTTCTCACCAGCGCAGTCTCAGCTCAAATTACAAATTACTTCTTGGAGTTTTGAGGTCTGTGCTGGGGAGTCTGGGGTACATCAGAGCAGTGTCTTTGGTGCAGGAGGGCCGAGGGCGTTGTTGGTCACCTTTTGGTTTTTAGGGACAGCGGGTGCCCCTAACCAGGACTGTTTGCTTGAAGTCATGTTAAGACTTTGAATTAAAATACTGATTTATATTCCTGTCATATATACCGGGGAGCAGACTAGGGCGGCACCATCCGTTAGCACTTTCTGCAATCCCGGTTCTGCTCCGTCCAGTGCAGTAGCCACGAGCTGCAAGTGTCTACTGGTCACTTGAAATGTGGCCAGTGCAACTGAGGAGATGAATTTCTAAGTCTATGTAATTTTCACTGTAACCCAAAGAGCCACGTGTGGCTGGTGGTACCATGCTGGCTGCACAGGCCTGGAACGTGGCTTGTCACCCCTGGCTGCATATGAAATCACCTGGGGTGCATTTACACCCGGAAGCCAGGCCCAGGCCCCAGGAGCTGACTTACTCGGCCGGGGTGGGGACCCAGCATTCTGATGCCCAGCCTGGGCTGAGAACCAGTGTTCCAGGTGAAAGCTGCCCTGGAGAACGCTGCTTGGTGGGGAAATAGCATACTGGGAACCAGTCCCCCCACAAGTAATTAGGAGATAAAGCAATGATTCCCCATCCCAGGACTCCAGAAACAGGGCTTCTCCTGAAATGTGGCCCAAGGGAGGAGCTCAGAGTAAACAGGAACAAAGGCCACTCCCCGCACCCTGTGCCCACCCTTTAAAGGCCTGGCCCTGAGATGGAAGCCTAGGTCCTGCTCCCAGGTGGGGGGCTGGGGCGTGTGGGCAGAGATGCATCTGCTGGGGGGCCTCAGACTCCCCCAGAGGGCCTTTGCCACAGAGGATGGGACCCCGGTAAGGGCCTCAGCAGCACAAGGGAGCTGGCCAGCACCCCTGGACTCAGGAGACAGGGGTGTGACTCCCCTTGTGACCATGAGCAGGTACTTTCCCACGTGCCGCCCCCCATACGGCCCCAGCATCACAGACCCCAGACACACAGGTTGCATCTTGGAGGCGAGAAGGGACCTGCCCATCTTCGGTCTTCCCTCCTCTCCTTGCTCCCTTGCCCCCAGCCTGTGGCCTCACTGTCCCCACAGCTTCGTCCTCAACACCCACCCGCCCGACCCTGACTGGCAGCCGCTAGGGGCCTCTCACCCCCTGCCTCTCTGCCTTGTTCTCTCTTTAACTCTTATGTGGTCTGTCCTCTCTGACGCCTCTCCTCACCGCCCTCCCACCGTGTCCCTCCTCTCTCTCCTCCCCCCACCCCCTCCTCTCTCTCTCCACAGACTTTCCTGGCCTCCAGCGGGGGACTGTATTGCCTGGGTGGCAGCTGCGGGAACGTTGTAATTCCAGGCTGCATGAGCCTGCAGGGCTCGCCCGCCAGCTCTGCCCTGCAGCGTGCATGCTCGGGCCTGGCTGCTGGACTGCATGGGGCAGACGCACTCAGGGCCCCCTGCCCCAAGCAGGCCCCAGAGGGTCCGGGTGGGGATGGGTGGGAGCTCTGTGCTACTAGAATGTGCATGGATGCAGTGGCTTTCTCGGAGCCCTGGGAAACAGGGCCTCTGTGCTGATGGGAACATCCAGAGAGAACTGGGTGATACAGAACCTTAGTGACAGGTCACCAGCATCAAGCCTGTGGGGACACGGGACACCGGGCAGGGGGCTCTCCCTGGCGGAGTCATCCAGTGTCTAAGGCTGGCACGTGGGCAGAGGCCTCCCGGCTTGGGACAGCCCTGTGCGGGGCAGGGTGTGGCCACTGAATTGATGGCCGCAGAGCAGCTGAGCTTCTGGGAGGCACTGGGTGGACACTAGGGGAGGGACGGGAGAGCTGCCAGGGTCCTCGGCTGAGTGGCAGCTCGGGGAGGAGGTGGGATGAGGCAGGAGCTCCAGAAGAGCCGGCGCCGGGCCTGGCCGCCGCCTCCCCGGGGGCAGAATCGCTGTCCACGCCGCGCACTGCTTGGCGCCCAGCCCGCCTCACCACCAGCGGAGCAGGCCCGGGGCCCTGAGCGCCCCCGGGAGGGCCAGCACGAGTGCTCAGCAGGGGCCGCGGGGCGGGCTGGGAGTCCCCCACCACGACTCTACCGCGCACTCTGCCCCGCCCTGCCTGCCTGCCGTCACCCCCTGCCCCGGCCCCAGACTGATCCTGGGGCTGCGCCCCGCAGGACCCCGACGAGAGCGCCCGCATCTCCAGCGCCTTCTTCCGCCTGTTCCGCGTCATGAGGCTGATCAAGCTGCTGAGCCGCGCGGAGGGCGTACGCACGCTGCTGTGGACCTTCATCAAGTCCTTCCAGGTGTGCGGCCCCGCCCACCCACGGGGTTTGCTCTGCGGGGGCCGCGGGGACGTCCGTGCCGCCCAGGCCGCGGTGTCCCGGTGAACGTGAACGAAGGGAGGGCAGGGCTGCGGGGCAGGCGGCGGAGCCCTGCGCCCTGAGCCTCCGTCGTCGCCTGCAGGCCCTGCCCTACGTGGCTCTGCTCATCGTCATGCTCTTCTTTATCTACGCCGTCATCGGCATGCAGGTGAGTGAGGGGCGGGGCGGGGGGGGAGCCTCCGGAGGCCTGGCCGGCGTGCAGCCTGGACCCTTCCCCCGTCCGGCCTCCCGGCAGCCCTGGGCTCAGCTGCAGGACCAGAGAAGGAGGTGGTCCCCAGACGGCGCAGCGTTAGTCAAGCAGAAGCAGCGCGAGGCGTGGAGCGGGGGAGGCTTTGTGGGCAGACGGACAAGGGCCCGATGGCTCTCCAAGGCCCCGTCAGAGGTTCGGGTGGTCTCAGCCTGCGTTCTCCTGGAGCACCCTGCTCCCCACATTGAGTCCCTGACTGGCTTTTGGTTAGGAAAACTGGCCACACCCCCAGATTTCTTTGGCTTGAGGGGAAGAACTTCACCCAACCTTGATAATACAGGTGACCCTTGAACAACACAGGTTTCAACTGCGCGTGTCCACATATACGCGATTGTTTTGGTAAATACGTACTACAGTACCACACGATTTGCGGTTGTTTGAACCGTGGATGCGGAGCCCCGGATACGGAGGGCCCAAGGGCTGACTGTAAAGTTATACCCCTGCGATGTGCAAGGGCCAACTGCAGCCCAGTTCGTCTGGCTTCACGTCTGACGGGGCCTGAAGTGGAGGGGATTTGGAGGAAATAGGGGGCAGTGGGAGACGGGCTGGGGGAGACCTGTGCGGGTACCACTGTCGCGGGCTTCCTGATCTGCAGATGCTCGGGAAGATTGCCCTGGTGGACGGGACCCAGATCAACCGGAACAACAACTTTCAGACCTTCCCGCAGGCCGTGCTGCTGCTGTTCAGGCAAGAGGCCCCAGCTGTCCCCGCCCCTCCTCTAGTCCGGTGGGGCAGGCTGGCTTCACGTGTGTGGGCCCAGCGCGCCGAAGCGCCAAGGCTCTGCTGTCCTTTTCGGAGGCTCACCCCCGTACAGCCAGAGCCACTGTTTAAATCGTTTTTGCACGAGTGGCCCTCGACTTCACTGTGCCCTGGGGGTCAAAAAGGAGGCAGCCGGTCCTGAGTGGGTCCTGCAGATCGCCCCACCCTCATTGCACCGAGGCGGGCGACGGAGCTCGAATGTCCCTTGGGGGGAGGGGGAGGCCTCGCCGACCCAGAGTCAGCTCTCTTGCTCTCTTGCTGCCCCAGCGGTGACTTGAGTCCTGGACTGATTTTGTCCCTCTGTCCAGGAAGCCCCCTTTCTTTGTTCAGTTCCTGCCTGTGGTGCCCCACGAGGGGTAGAGTTGGGGGGACTGCACGCAGCCCGGGGCGCAGTGGGGCCTGGCTCACACTGGGCAGCACGTGAACCCGGGGTCCTCAGGGGCGCCCGGCCTGCTCCCCACGGTGCCCAGCTCCCCGCCGCTGCCCAGAATGAGAGGCCCACGGGGCCCTGCCTTCCAGGTGTGCCACGGGTGAGGCGTGGCAGGAGATCCTGCTGGCCTGCAGCTACGGGCAGCTGTGCGACCCCGAGTCGGACTACGGCCCGGGGGAGGAGCGCACCTGCGGCACCGACTTCGCCTACTACTACTTCATCAGCTTCTACATGCTCTGTGCCTTCCTGGTGAGGCCCGAGGGCGGGGCGGCCGGGCTGCGGGGAGATGCGCTGAGGCAGGGTGACACACACACACACCCCCTCCCGCCTCCCGTCGCCTCTGTCTCTCCAGGGACCTAGCTCAGGGACTCAGGAAACGGGACTCTGGCTAGGTGTCCCTGTTCTGGTCATCCTGGGTGTGGCTTCGTTTTCTGAGTGCGTTTGCATGCTCCAGAGGAGCTGCTAAGAGCTTGGCCCTTTTTTGCTATTGTTGTTAGCGATTAGTAATCAAAAGAATTTAGTGAGGCTCTACCCTAAAACAGAGTAAAGTCTATTCCAGTAAAGCCAGTAAATTTCAGTAAAGCCGTTCGCCCCTCCCTCTTCCCTGGAAGAGGCGGTTGCCCCCCATTGAGGAGGCTGAGACTCCGGAAACGAGGTCCCGAAGGGGGCTCGGAAACAGAGCACAGGTGGCTTTGAGGCTCCAGGGCTGCTGTCTGCACTCGTGGGAGACAAAGAGCCCCCAGCCCCAGGCCCTCGCTCTGCACTCTTTTTCTTTTCTATGTTCACTAAGACGCTTGCTTGAGCGTCTAACGTTCCCTGGGCTCAGTGCAGGGGACAGAAAGGTGAGCAGGACACAACCCTAGCCCTGAAGGTGCTCACTGAGTGCCACCTTGCATTTCAAAGGGACACCCAACAATACAGAACAGGCAAGAGCAGCACAGGGGCGTTGATGGCGGGGGGAGACCAGCGTCCCTCTGGGGGGCAGACGAGAGGATGAGGTTGGGATTTTTAAGGATGAGCCCCAGGAGCCCCGGCAGAGGACACCGCGTGGGCCGGAGCAGAGTGACACAGGCTGCTCATGTGCGGGATGTAGTCGCCAGAAGGGCTCGGAGGCAGGGCCCAGGCAGGGAGAAGCTACGGACCCCAGACCCCGTGGACACCCCCATTCCCCCCCGCCCCGTGCCACCTGGCTTTCCGAGCAGGGAGCCCACGGTTCTCCTCCTGCAGATCATCAACCTCTTTGTGGCGGTCATCATGGACAACTTTGACTACCTCACACGGGACTGGTCCATCCTGGGCCCTCATCACCTGGACGAGTTCAAGGCCATCTGGGCAGAGTATGACCCAGAGGCTAAGTGAGTCCCTCCTGCAGGCTCTGTGCTGGGCCCTCCCTCAACCCTCCACTCCTGTGGTCTAGACCCCATCCTGGAGTCTGACAGCAAGTCCCTCTCCAGTCTAACGAGAAGGAGAGGGCTGCCCCTCCCTTTATTATCCGAGGGCCCGGATCAGAGACTTGGAGTTCCTCAGGGTTGGGAGGGATCCTACAGCCTCCCAGGGCAGAAGCCCCCTTGCCTTTATTGGGAGATGGTCATCCAACTTCGCTTGGATGCTTCTAGGAGCAGGGAACTCACTACCTCCCCAGGCAGTCTAGACCCCGGCTACTCAGAGTGTGGTCCACTGACCAAGAAGCTGAGCTCTATAAAGATGCAGAGCCTCCCCACCACCTCCCCAGCCTCACCCCAGAATGACGGAATCAGAATCTGCATTGCTGTTAACCTGGCCCTCGGGGCATTCGGGTGCACTTTAACACTGGGAAGCACAGCTGCCTTACCTTCTTTCTAAGAAGGTAGTAAGCTCACATTCGATGACTGTTTCCCAGGTGTCAGGTGCTGTGCTGACCACGACATGCATTATCTCACTTAATCTCCCAACCTATGACACGGTCTCCAGCTCCCTACCAGTCCCTGGAAGTGAGCTTCCACCTCCCTTGATCCATACCCTCTACTTCTATTAATACATCCCAAGAGCCCCCAGGCAGCTTGACTAAAACCCAGCGAAAGCTCCACCACGGGAGAAATGAGGTCCGGATTCCAGCCCGGAGATCCCATGTCTGAGGGGATTCTGGCCTCTTACCACCCCCCAAAAAAGAGAGCCCATTCCTGGTGGTGGGCAACAGTGAATTCAAACATCGTTTCTTCTTTAAAACGGACACTCAGCTTCCACTCCCTAAGCATGGTTGGAAATCAGGAAGCGTCCCTGTCTCCCGGCTCCCCTGCCCTCGGCCCTTTGCTGAGCAGGAAGGGAGGTCGGGGTGGGGCTGCCAGGTGCACGGGTCTGGTGTCCTCCCTCAGGGGCAGAATCAAACACCTGGACGTGGTGACCCTGCTGCGAAGGATCCAGCCCCCTCTGGGCTTCGGGAAGTTCTGCCCCCACAGGGTAGCATGTAAGGTAACCAGAGCTGCCAGCGACGGGTGCCCCCCACCTGGCCTACACCCCCGGAAGGAAGAGGCACAGGGGCCCTGGGGCAGGGACACTGGCGAGGGCCCGACTGGGTGAGTCATTTTAGAGCAGTCGTCTCCTGGGTCCCCGCATCCCTGGGACCTAAACTCTCAACAGTGTCTCCAATTCATCCTCCCCTCTGTCACGGAGGGCGTCCTGCTCATCCTCACCCCAGCGCCCGGTCCCCTCCCCTGCCGGGCCCCAGACCGGGTGAGGATGACCCCCTGGCTCAGGGGTCCCGGCCTGGCAGTGAGCCCCCTCTCTGCACAGCGGCTGGTGGGCATGAACATGCCTCTGAACAGCGATGGCACCGTCACCTTCAACGCCACTCTCTTCGCCCTGGTCCGCACAGCGCTCAAGATCAAGACGGAAGGTGCGGGCAGTCCCCTCCTCTCAGGGGCTGAGTTTTCTAGCGGATTCTACCAGAATCTGAGCTAAAGGTCGGAATCAAGAGTCACGGGGAGAAGCAGAGGGGGGACCCAGGCCATGGCCACAACGTTCTCATGCCCCTCAGGGCACAGCGGGAGCCCCCAAATTCTGCAGGGCAAAGGTCACCAAGGCTCTGTTCCCACACAGCCGGGTCTGATGCGGGTGGGCCAGGGAGTGGCGGGGTGAGCACGGGGATGGGACCCCCCGGGATCTGCTGGACCGCCGCTGGGTTCGCACGGGGCCCCACTGAACCTGCAGGCCCCCCTGCCGGGAGGACAGTCAGGATGGGAGGGGGGAGGAGATGGGGGTGTCCCTCACGCAGGGACCCAGCGGCATCAGAGCTACCGCCCAGGTGAGCAGGACCATCGCAGGCATGCAGCAGAGGAGCAGGAAGGCTGCCTGGAGGAGGCGGGACAGACCACGGGGTGTGGGGGATGGAGGGCTGCTGGGCGGGCGGAGGGGAGGATGGGAGGCGAGAGCCTCTGCAATCAGCCACTCCAGGTGCTGGGAGCCGAGGCCTGTGGGGAGTGCGTATGTGACCCGAGGGTCGGGCCGCCCCAGGGGAACAGCGATGCCCTCCCCACAAAGCAGCCGCCACAAGGGAAAACCCAGCCAACGTTTGCTGAGCGAGAGGTTCGGGGAGTGCTGGTGGCTTTGTCAAGCGCGGTTGGCTTGGCCTGTCCCTTGCCCCCAGGTAACTTCGAACAGGCCAATGAGGAGCTGCGGACCATCATCAAGAAGATCTGGAAGAGGACCAGCATGAAGCTCCTGGACCAGCTCATCCCTCCCATAGGAGGTGGGTGCCGCTTTGGGAGACCAGAGGCGGCCGAGGACAGGGGAAAGGTCGCTTCCAGGGAGCCCCATGGGAGTCTGAGAGCAGCCTGGCCCTCCGTGAATGCCTTGGGTGGACCCCATGGCAGCCATCGGGGTCACATTGGCAAGCAGAGGAGGGGGTGTGAGGGGCACCTGGGCCCGGCTATGTTTGGCCTGCACGCTGGCCCCAGCCTCAGATGCCCACCAGCCCCTGTTGCCCCCCCTTGCAGATGACGAGGTGACGGTGGGGAAGTTCTATGCCACGTTTCTCATCCAGGAGCACTTCCGGAAGTTCATGAGACGCCAGGAGGAATATTATGGGTACCGGCCCAAGAAGGACACCGTGCAGATCCAGGTAAGCCCATGCCGAGCACCAGGGAGCTCCACTGCTGAGATGGTCTCGAGCCTCCAGCTCCTTCTCTGTGTCCTTGGGGGCAGCAGTGGAGGCAGAGAGGGCAGGACGGAGCCGGGATGAGTAGGGGGAGAGATGACAGCTCTGGATGGAAGATGCTTCGACCTCAAGGGAAGAACCAGGAGCCCTTCCAGCCCTGGATGCTACGACCCAAAACCATGGTCCTGTCCCCTGAACACAAGGGAGAGATTTAGGTTAGATGAAAGCAGTGGTCTCCAAAGAGGACAGGCTTCCCGGGGGAGGGGAGGTGCTTGAGAGGACCCATTGGGTACGCAAAGAAACGTAGAGCTTTGGGTCATCTTGCCTGTTTTTAATTTCAATTTTTTATGTTAAGTATAACGCACCTAAAGGATACATTCAAAAAACATTCACGTGTTTGGGCTGTGTGTTCAAAAATGTATCTCAATTTTTACTTTGAAACGATCTCACAATTTTAAAAGTTGCATGTATGATACAAAAAAAAAATTCCTTTCTGAACCGTTTGAGAGTCATTCCCATCAACCCAGAACAGGTCAGCGTGTATTTCCTGCCAACAAGGGCCTTCTCCTCCATAACCCTCCTACGTAACCACGATGCAGCCACTAAAATCAGGAAACTGAGGCATTAGTCCCATGGAATCCTCAGGCCCCATGCAAATTGTACCAGTGGTCCCAATAATGTCTTTTATGGCAAAAGGATCGGATCCAGAATCACACAGTGCGTTTAGTTGTCACGTCTCTTTAGTCTGTGGTCCCTCAGTCTTTCCTTGAAATGACCTTGACACTTTGAAGAGTCCCAGCCAGCACGTCCCTCGGTCTGGATTTGTGCAGTGTTGCCTCGTGACAGATTGAGGGCTTGCATCTTGGACAGGAATGTCCCAGAAGTGATGCTGCGTTGTCATTGCAAACTGTCAGGTGACACCTATCTTGCTTTGTCCCGTTGCTGGTGATATGAACTTTGATCAGCTCAAAAAATGGTATAAATGTCACGTGCCATTGGAAGAGATCATTTGTCTAAAAGACTGTACTGATGAGAGGATTTCCCAGCCTGGAGGCCTAGGCGGGGGATGAATCCCCCTGTGAGGCCTAGAGAAGATGCCTTGGGAGCCATCAGGGTTTGGACTATCCCGGCGGCCAGAGCAGGAGCCCAGGGGGATCGAATGGGCAGGAGGGGATGGGGCGGAGCTGGGCCTTCAGGGAAGCCCTGGTTGCCGGGATTAGAAACGGGGGAGGCCGTGAGAAGCAGTGCGTCCTCCCCTCCTGGCCTGGAGGGGCCACTGAGTCCCTCTCTGTCCCCAGGCCGGACTGCGGACCCTTGAAGAAGAGGCAGCCCCTGAGATCCGCCGCACCATCTCGGGAGACCTGACGGCCGAGGAGGAGCTGGAGAGAGCCATGGCGGAGGCCGCGATGGAGGAAGGGATATTCCGGGTGAGTGAGGCCCTGGCCACGCCAGTGCGTGCGCGTTCCAGGCCAGGGAGCGTAAAGGCCGCCCAGAACGGGGGGCTGAGGATACCCGCCACCCACACCTCCCAGGACTCTGAACCAACAACCCACCTACTTGAGGTGTCACATCCTTCCCACCTTCCTCTGCCCAGCCTCCCCGGCCTCCCCTCCCCACAAGCCTGAGGCAACGTCCATCCATCCGAAGCCCCGGTTATCAGATGCCCCAGCTGCTTCCTGTCTCACCGTCCTCCCTCCTAGAGCTGGAGGGTCCCTCACGACCACCCAGCTGAACCTTCTGGGTTATTCATGAGGAAATGGAGGCCCAGAGAGACCGTCTGAATCCAGTACCGCTCAGCAAGTTACTTTCGGAAGTGGGACTAGAGCCCGTCCTCCAGACTGCCTGGTTCCGGGCTCCCCGACACCCTGCATTTCCCGTCCTGGTGTCTGGTCCCCATACACTTCTTAGGGGTGTCCCATGTACCCCATCAAACTGAGAACGCCCTGAGGGCGATGGTCTCTTCTCCGGCCTCACAGCCCGCTCTGTTCTCCTCTGGCCTTGTTCCCGGCGCTGTCTGTCGTCCCGGGTGGCAGCCCCCGCGCATCCATCCCTGGTCCCTGGTCTCAGTCCCTCCCCTGTCCTCCTCGCCCCCAGAGGACCGGAGGCCTGTTTGGCCAGGTGGACAACTTCCTGGAAAGGACCAACTCCCTGCCTCCACACATGGCCAACCAGAGGCCCCTCCAGTTTACTGAAACAGAGATGCAGGAGCTGGAGTCGCCCGTCTTCTTGGAGGACTTCCCTCAACATCCAAGCACCAACCCTCTTGCTCGTGCCAACACCAACAATGCCAACGCCAACGTTGCCGGTGGCAACAGCAACCATGGCAACAGCCCAGCATTTTCCAGGTAGTGGTGGCAACCGTCAGCCTGGCGTGTAGGGGCTGGGGTGAGACTGGGCAGACATGGTGAGTGGGCTCCGGGCCTTTGGGGGCACCCCGAACTGTGGAGGGTGCGCTTTGCTTGCCTTGCGCCCTTTGGGGTCCAGCCCACGCCTTGCTGCGCAGGAGGCCGGCCTGGACGGCAGAGACGTGTATAGCCAGCAGGGGGCAGCCTCGGGTCGGTGTCGGTCAGTGCCCAGAGGTGCTTTTCTTCCGTGGCCTTGGCGGGTCCCGGAAAGGCACACGTTAGGTTAGAAGGAGAGGGCACATCCTACGAAACCTGAATTAAGATTCAACCCTTGGCTCTGGGTTCCAGGTGGATCCCATGTCGCCAACCCAGGGCTGAATATAACCTGTGATTACATGAGTGTCAGGAAAAACAGCAGGATGAGCAGAGAGGGTCTCGGCCATCGTGGCCTATGGCCTGGGCTCCAAGCAGAGCTTCTATTCTAGACAGAGGGCCCAGGGACTGGGCGTCTCCTTGGCCTGGAGAGGCTGGGTTCCCCCGCCTCAGGAATGGGCGGGACAGGGGAGAGGCCAGGGGAACCACTACTTCCCAGGCTGGGGCTGCCTGCACCCCCTTCTGGCCTGAGACCCCTCAAATTCAGCCCACAAGTCTTGGAGGGCGCCTGCACGTGGGGTCACCGCGGTGCTGGGTGCTGTGGACGTGCAGACCCAGCCCAGCCCCCAGAGGATCGCAGTCTTGTCGGGAGAACGTGCCATGTGATCCGACTGTGACCAACTGATGTCAAAGAGTAGGTCCTGAGCAGGCAGAGGGCCCAGGACCTAACTGGTTAGGGGCATGGAGGAAGCTTCCAGAACTGTGGGCTCTGGGCGGGACACCCCGCGACCAGATGTCAGGGCTCCCGGGTGACCCACGTGCAACCGAGGTTGAGACGCAGTGTCCTCAGGGGTGTGAGGCCCGAGCTGGGCAGGTGTGGGAGGGGCCAGAGAGCAAAGGGGTGCAGATCGGAGGAGAGGAGGCTGGCCACTCCACAGCGATGGGCCTAGACCCTGAGGGAAAGGGTGTGGGGACCACAGAGGGCAGGGGTGGGGGAGCCCGTAGCCCCATCAGCTGTGCTTCCATTTCAGCGTCCACTCTGAAGGGGAGCTCCCAGGGGGCACAGAGACGCCTGCCACCAGAGGAGGAGCCTCCGGCCGGCCCCAGGGGGCCCTGGGTCAGTCTCTCCTGTGCTCCCGAGGGGCTGACCTTCTCCCAGGAAGGCCTGGGGAGCCGCTCTTCCGTCCAGTTGGGGAGCCTGCGGCCGGGAGGGCTGGGGGCCTGTGGCGATGGGAACCAGCTCCTCACCCAGGCAGAGGAAGGGGGCCACCCAGGTGACTGAGGGAGCCGGGGGCGGGTGGTGCACTGTGAAAGGGCCCTCCCTGGCACGCCAGGAAGCTCGGACCCCTCCACCCCGGCTGAAGACAGCCCTGGACACACTGACACCTCGGCTCTGCCTTTCAGCAGATGACCTGGCAGCCTCTCAGTGGGTCCTGGACCGCTGTGTGTGACAGTGGGGGCCTGAGGAGGCTGGAGTTCACAGGAGACGAGGGTGCTTGTTGTGTGTACACACATGCACACACACACACACAGTCACGCGCACACACGCACAGTCACATGCACACAAACACAAGATCAGCTTGGCCAAAGCTGGTCAGGCTCTGGCCCTGATCCCCTCCCAAACCCACAAGGACAGGGACCAGGGCACGTAGAGTTGGGGGGATGGGCAGTGGGGAGTCCTGCCAGGCCTGGGGTGGGCTGGGCCTCGGCATGTGTCACCCTCTAGGACCCCGAGGATCTCAGGGCGGGGCTGACTGGCCAAGGGGAGCTCTGTGGACCCAGGGCTCCCAGCAGGAGTCAGCAGCCCCTCTGGCCCTCGGCCCACCGTGCCCACAGGACCCCACAGCAAGTCCCATGGGGAGAGGCTGGAGGGACAGCTGCCCCGGAGGGCGATACCCGGAGCTCAGGCACCTGCCGCCCCCCGCCAGGTACTGGGCCAGAGGCCGGGGAGCTTTTAGTGGTAATTCAACAGCAGAAGGGATGGGACCCCTGGTCCCCGCCTTCCTGGGGGTCTTGGCTGGGGCTCCCTCTGAAGAGCCGGGGCTTCCTGATCCCAGTGGGCTCCGGCATTCCTGAGGGGTCTTTGCTTCTGTGCACCTGGAACAGCTTGTGAGGACAGAGTCTCTGGTGCCCGAGGAGAGGAGCCCCACCCCAGGGTCCCTGCCCGAGGAAGCGCCCCCCAAGGATGGTTCTCCCGGGTGCCCGGCCCCAGCCATGGCCCAGCTGATCCGAGAGGTGAGGGGGCTAGGAAGGCACTGGACTGCATCCTGGGGTGGCCCTGCAATGGCCTGGGGTGGAGAGGGACTGAGGCTCCGCGGGAAGACCCACCCGGCCGCCTTTCGCGTCTGCAGGCTCTGGTTCGAGGGGGCCTGGACACCTTGGCGGCTGATGCTAACTTCGTCATGGCAACGGGCCACACCCTGGTGGAAGCCTGCCAGATGGAACTGCAGGAAGTGGAGGTGGCAGCCGCCGAGCTTCTGAAGGGACGAGAGACCCTGAAGGGTGTGGCCGGTGCCCAGGGGTGTTGGAGCCTCGCGTCCTCCCTGGGGAGCCTCGACCAGCATCAGGGCTCCCAGGAGACCCTCATTCCCTGCAGGCTGTGAAGGCCACGGGCTTAGAGCCGGCGTGGCCAAGGGTGGGGGGCTGGCGCGGGAGGGTGGGCCCAGCACGGCAGCCCCCCGTCTCAGCAACTAGACGGACAAACGGACAGGAACCACCCGCAAGGTCTGGAGGTAGATGGACAGGCCCTTCTCCTCCCCAGCAAGAGGCGTGATGGGATGGAGCTTCTGGGGTCATTCAAAGAGGCCTGATCAGTGCCAGCAGGACATTAAAGCCTCCAGGCCTGCAACAGGGCACCTGTCTCTGCTCATCTCTTTTGGGGGCCCTTCCACACCCTCCACACGTCCCCCCCCCGCTCCACGGAGGCCCGTCTGCGTCGTCCTCCTGCAGGAGCAGAGGGGCCACTGTGGAGGAGGCGGTGCTCCTGGACGTCCCCGGGCAGCCCCCCGGCAGGTCCCCTGCAGCCACCCTTCCCCACCGTCCTGGCCAGAGTCCACGGCCTGCCCGGCCCCAGAGCCTCAGGGGGGCCCTGCTCTCCGCCTGGGGGAGCAGGGCCCGCAGTGCCCATCTCCCCTCCCCCTACCACCGAGGAGCAGTGAGTAACAGGATGAGGCACGGGCTGTGGCCCCCACTCCCTCCTGTGTGCCGGCTGCAGACACATCCTAGCCCCAGAGCACGGTCGCACACGGTACCCGCTCGTTCTCCAGCAGCGGGAGAGGCCAGGTTGAAGATGCCACATTGGAGGCCCAGAGAGGTGGCTCGCGTGCCTGTGTCACACAGCCAGCCAGGGGCAGAGTTAGCACTGGGGTCCCACCGGGGCCCTCCCCTCTTCCCTGGGCAGACGCTCCCCCCACCATCAGCTCTCCCACTGGCCTCCCGTGCGCCTCCTGGCAACCCCGCCGCCCAGACTGGGAGCCGCACGGGGCAGGGGGATGACCCCCCCGGTGCCCTGCAGACCCAGGGTCTCCGTCCGAGGAGCCATTTCCACTTGTCTCCTCCTCAAACCTCAGCACCAGGGACCCGCCCCCACTCCACCCTCAGCAAGGCTTTGTTCCCTCCTGCACAGAGATGCCCCCAGAAGATCCCTCCCACAGCTCCCGTCACCAGCCTGATGGACAGCCCGCTGTGCCCCTCACTCCCGCCCGGCCCCCTGACCCAGCGGAAGCCCGCTCTCCTGCAGCCGGCCCTCGGCCAGCCCAGACACCGTCCGCCCCTCCTCGCTGCCCTCCTCCACCTGCACGTCCGTCCTGGCCGTCCCCCGCCGTCCAGCTACCTGCTGTCTACCTGCCGTCTCTCACCAGACTGAGGCCAAGTTCCACGAAAGCAGGAGCAGGTCCACCAGGCTGGCCCTTAACCCCAGAGCTGAGCACTTTTCAACACAGACGAGAGGCTCAATCACTGTCAGATAAATGCAGGGAAATGCTGAGAAGTGTGGCCCTGCCCTGGCTGACAGCCCGCCCGCCCAGGGTCACCTGCTCAGGGTGCAGCCTCGCGCCCTCACTGCCCAGTCCCCGGGGAGGCGGGGCAGGAATCGGCCTGCAGAGGTGCAGGCTGACTCCTCAGTTTCAGCCGCACCCAGCCAGCCGCTCAAACTGTCCCCTCCACTGCCTCCTCTTGGCGGGGAGCTGAAATAATCCACCTCGCAGCATGGCTGAAAAACTAGATAACCTGGGGCACGCGTGAAATGGCTTCGTACGCTGCAAAGGTCTATAGAACGATGTTTCCATTTACAAGTGGGACCGGAGCATCTTATATCAATACCTAACGTGTACAGAATACCAACAATACAGCAGGCCCTGCTCCAAGCCTTCTGCATAGATTAATTATTTAATCCTCTTGATACCGAGGAAATATCATCCTCCTTTTGCAAGTATGACACGGAGAGGACAGGTAACGTGCCCAGGGCCCCGCAGCGGGTAGGAGGGCCAAGGCGCGATTCAGCTCAGGCGACGTGGCTCCAGCCCCACAGCCCTAATGGCTGCGCCATTTGGCACGTCTGTGCCAGGCCTCCCAGCCCACGTGGCAGGTGTCCACGTGCACACGGGCTCTGAGGAACCTTCCAGCTCTCACCCTTTCCGAGAGTTCAGGCAGTTTCCTCTGCAACGTGCAGGACATTCTAACTTGTCAGAATGTACAGAATCTTGCCTCTCCCCAGCGCCCCTTCAAATAATCGCTGGGTTTCTCCATAGAGGGCCACCAGGCCACTCAGATAAAGTACAAAAGGAACACGGGTGTGGAAGGCTGAGGGCCAGGGGCCATGGGGGGAGCAGGCAGGCCCCTCCTGTCAGCCGGGCCATCTGACAGAGCCAGTGCCCAGAGGGGCTGGTAGGCCACCTTCTGTCGCCTGGGGGCACTGGCCAGGGCGCTGTCTGCTGCACGCCTAGCTTCTCTTGGCCAGTTCCCTGCAGACTTGGGATCCCGCTGCTGGGGGGTGGGGGCAGGGGCAATCTGCCAAACGGGGCGGGGTGCAGCTTGGGGGAGGGGTGGGCACTGAGCCTCATGCCAGGTGTGGGGACCGGGGGAGCCATCCTTGCCTTCTGGAAGGTGCGGAGCTCAGTTGGAGCATCTCTGGACCAAGGAGGCTGGGCTCGGTTCCAGGCCCTCCTCAGAGCAGGGTGTGCCCCAGCTGTGGTCCCAGTGCGTTTCCAGGCCCGGCTCTGGATGGGGCCGAGAGGTCCCTGAAGCAGGGGCGTGGCTGCCCTCTGCAAGGTGAGGGAGCACCGCCTTGGAGCTGGACCCGTGCGGCCCCCAGTCCCTCCACCTGCCTCCGTGCTCCGATGCGAGGCGCTCACAGACCCTTTCAAGCTTCTGCCCGTCCTCCTGTACAATGGGGATAAACTCCTACGTGCAGGCTGCTGGAAGGTGTGAAAGTGACCTTGGAAGGGCCCAGCCCTCGGTGAGCAGCTGCTGTTTTGATTCCGTCAGATGCTGGCAGAAAAAGCCAGAGGTTAGGACGGCAGGAGGCTGAGTGTCTCACAGGATGCCGGGCAGCTCGGCTCTCAGCCCAGCATCTCAGCGTCGGGCCTGGTCCCCCCACAGGCCCTGCAGTTCTTAGCCGTAGCCCTCGGGTGTGGAGGCCGGCTCCACGGGTCGCTAGAAAAGGCACCGACAACCCAGAGCTAACCTTGACCCCTTTTCTGGCATCTGATCCCAGTAACACGCCACTCCTGCCTTGGGACTGACAGCTTATGGTGGCAAGTGACACTCCCCACTGCACCAAGGTTCCTGCTGCCGTTTTACTGATGAGGTGCCTGAGGGGCAGGGTCTCCCAGCTGGAAGGGGCAGGGCTGGATTTGTCCCCAAGCTTTCTCATCCCATTGCTTCTTTTTCCTGTGCCATGCTGCCGTCTCCTAAATGGAACTTAAATCCAGTTTAGTAAGCCAGGGAACAGAAGCATTTTAAAAGAAGCCTGCCATAAATACATAGGGCAAAATAATAATTCTCGTGTCGAACACGAATTCAAAACGCTAGGATGTCAGAGCAGCGTGTGGATGGTCAGATGTGGGGATTTGGAGGATTCAGAGGAGGGAGAGCTGAGGGCTGTTTGTTTAAATAAAATGATCAGCAGAGGAGATTCTACCGTGTTAAGAAAGGAAACCAAGACCCAGAGGAGGAAAGGGCCGTGGAGCCCAGCGTCCGAGTCCGTGCGAGGAGCCTGGTTCCAGAAGGAGGCCAGTGAGACCTGCAGACCCAGCCCAGCCCACTTCTAGTCGTGGGCCCTTTAAAATATCTCCACCAGGGCTTCCCTGGTGGCGCAGTGGTTGAGAGTCCGCCTGCCGATGCAGGGGACGCAGGTTCGTGCCCTGGTCCGGGAAGATCCCACATGCTGCGGAGCGGCTGGGCCCGTGAGCCATGGCCGCTGAGCCTGCGCGTCCAGAGCCTGTGCTCCGCAACGGGAGAGGCCACAACAGTGAGAGGCCCGCATACCGCAAGAAAAAAAATTAAAAAATAAAATAAAATATCTCCACCAGCGGTGTCCTCACGCAGAGAATGGTAACAGCTGACATCATCAAGGCCGGTTCATGCCGTGCCTGAAGGACGCAATATCACATTTAGCCTTCGCAACACCGTCCAGGAAGTGGGTATTGCTGTTGAGCCCATTCCGGGAAAAGCCAAGTCAATTACCCACTAAGAAGCAGTGAGGCCAGGTGTCCCACAGGGGCCTACACGCTGCTCTTGAGCTGCCGGCACCCTGTAGTATCAGGAGGATCGCAGGACAATCCCTGACCCAATCCCACCCCGTCCTCTACCGATCTGGCCCAAGCCCCTTCCCACACCCTGCCAAGCGCCCGTCCAAGCCCACGCAGCCCGACACGCTCAGCTCCCCTCCGCACCCGGTGGCCCCAGCAAACTCTGCCAACTAGAGAAGGCCACTCGCCACCCGGTTCCACAAGAATGAAGTCACTGATGCTGCGTCGCCGACCTTCGACCTTCGACACCCCCTGAAAGGAGGTCAGAGCGATGAGGCTCTCCCTGCTTTGTGAGGAACCGGCAGAACAGGCCTTCAGAGAGTTATGTAGTTTCAGATTTGATGAGCCCAACTTCGTGCATCTTCTCATACCTAGAAAAGCACTAAAATCATCATTGGAAACATCCGTTCCTGGTGACCAGCAGCCCCTAACCGAGAGGTGTGCCTGAGTGCACGGCCCCCTTTTCCAGATCACATACATGCTGACTCCCCGCTACAGAGCTACGGAGAGCCTGTCTCCCGGGCTGCAGTCCTCAGTAAGTCCCCAAACAAAACTGAGCTCACAGCTCCCACGTCGTGTGCTTTTTTATTCAGTTGGTGACTCTAAGCACTCCCTTTTAGTGTAGCACTTGTTACATTGTATCACAACCAGGACGCTACAGCTTGTTTTTTTCCAAGTATACAGTGTTTCCCAAAGGTAGTAGATTTCTGTATCAACTTTGTATCCCCAGCAAGGAAAAAAGGAAGGAAGGAAGAAAGGAAAGGGGGGGAGGGAACCGCCAGAGACACACTAAGTAAACTGCTAGACAACTGGCATTAGATGAATCGCTTGAAATGGCCAACATTCTCCCCTTTGGTCTACAAATCGGCCATCTGACAATATTTAACCTAGTACGATGAGGGTGGGTTTCCCCACTGCCCAGCACCACAAGCCCATCCCTGCCCCTCTGGGGAACAGAGCCCCGCCTTTCTCTTGGGGGCTGTGTATATGTGTCCTGACGTCCTGATCACACACATCGGCTGGGAGAGAGTCTCACAAGGTGGGCGCCAGGTCAGGGCTGTTCTTCGGCAGCGTGCAGGCCCAAACTGAGGGGGGCGCTCCGGCACCTGTCACCACTGAGGGGGCCCCCTCTGAGAGGGGGCCATGAGGAGAGTCTGCAGGGGGGCCCAGCGGCTTCTGCACCAGGCACTGTGAGTTTAACTGTCTCGCCGGGAGCCCACCCCTCCTCTGCCAGACCCAGGGGCACTCATCAGTCTGGCCTGGGGGTGGGAGGCAGACCTGGGCGCCCCTCCCCTCCGCATTCGTGCTAGTTCAGGTCCTGACTTAGACCCCCGAAGGCCCCCCAGGGCGGGCCTTCTCCTGGGATCCTCCAACCCAGGTTGGAAGTCAAAGAGGAAGGAAGTTCTTTCAGGCTCTCCACGCCCTCCCTCCTCCCTAATCCCCTCGAGGCAAAGAGTCCCCACTGTCAACTGGCACAGGAGTCAGGAATGGGGGGTGCCCCCCCCAGGGACTCAAGAGATAATTTCACCTCAGGCCGATGCAGGCTGTCACGGTCAAAGGGCCTTTGAAATTCCCCTAAAATTGTCCTGTGAGATTCAGCACACACACCACCCGGGGCGCTGGCACCCAAGACTGTCCACAAAATCCTCCATCTGGCTGCACGTTTGGCGAGCTGGCACTTTAGAGGTTAATCCTGCGTGATCGCCCTCCACCGCCTCCTCTCCTATTTTTAATGTGCTAAATGCTCCTTTGCTGGCCACTGGCTCTGCAGCTTTTGGGTGAAGCAAATATCTATTAAAACCCAGGGAAAGGATGCTCCGTCTGGGACAGAAATCCATAGCTCCCGGGCAGGGTGGGGTTATCTGTTAATTTCACGAGAGGAAGCGGGAGGGGATGGCTCCTCTCGGGCCCTGGCTAGGGCCGTCTCCCTCTCCTCACCAGGTGGGGCGGGGGGGTCCACCCCCACGCCTCGTCTCTCCGGGTCCCCAGGCCTGTGGCGTCACCTGGTCTCTGGCTCCCCCAGCGCGGCTCCTGGCTGGTGTCCACCCTCCTTCTCTACATCCACCTTCCCTCTCTGTGCTCCTAATTCCCCACCACTGTCCTCCTGCTGGCGGAGGGGGACCCTCAGTGAGCCCACAGGCCACATGGGGCCAGGCAGAGGGCTCAGCTAACCTTCAGGTGGCCAGGACTCCAGGTGACTGTCCTAGTGACCCGGGTAAGTCACCAGCCGCTCTGCATCTCTGTGTGAGCAATGAAGTCAGAGCAAGTGACCTCTTTTAAAGTCAGTTTGTTGAGTGATAATTAACTTATAATAAACTGAACATAATCAAAGTACACAGCTGGATTGTTTCGGAAAAATGTCTACCCCCGTGGAGCTGCCAGCGCCACCAGGATAATAGCTATGCCCACCACCCCCATGATTTCTCGGCGCCTGTTGGTGACCTCTCCCCCGCCCCTCCCGACTCTGTTAGAGACCTTCCCCCAACCAGGCACCCGCTGGGCCGCTCGACGGCTCGGGTTGCACTTTCTAGATTTTCACTTCACTGGACATACAAGGCACGGGCTCTTCTGGGGCTGGCGTCTGCCACTCAGCACAGTTATCCTGCGGTTCATCCGCGCCCTATCATGTACCGGTGGTCCTGTCCCTTTCATTGCTGAGTAGCGTCCATTGTGCGATACTCCACATTTACCCTTTCATCCCAGTTTGGCGCTGCAAAAAGCTGCTAGAACATCCACATCCGAGTCTTTGGCAGGTGGCAGCTCCGCAGCTGCCGGGGCCCCACCATCCTTTTCCTCCACAGGGATCCGACTCAGGAGGAAGCAGGAAACCAGCTTGCTTGGGTTTGAACCCCGCTCTGCCCCTTGGCTCTGCCCTTGTGGTGCGACCTTGGGCAACTCTCGGTGTCCTTCGTTTTACGGGGATGATAGCTGCTCCCAGCTCCTCGGGGAGCTGGGAACCGTACAGGACGGCCCAGCTCTGAAGCGCTCTGCATGGCACCAGGCACCACATTCAGAAACGGCAGCTGTTGGTACGCTGCCTCTGACAAGTTGGATCTGTCTGGGGTCTCTGGACAGTTACCCAACCCTTTGCGGCAGCCCTATTTCAGTGAGGGCTGAGGGAAAGAGTGACTTGAGCAGGGCCAGGCTTCACGACCGTTCCTCGGCAGGCAATGGGCGGTGGCACTGAAAGGCCCTGGGATTTTTCTAATTGCTTTTCTTAGTGGTTCCTGAGGACCGCTGAGGGAAGCTCAGCACAGCGGCCAGAGGTGGATGGGAAACCACGCTCCTTTGGTGGGTCCCCAGGAGCCAGTAATCTGCAAACATCATGGGGGTGGAGACAGGTGGAGCAGAGAGGCTGCTACCCCCTTCTACCTGCCCACAAGGCTCCGTGCAGCACGGAGACCAGAAGCCCAAAGGGGCATCTGTGAGTCCGAGGTGGGCAGCTAGAGCCCTGGGAGGCTCTGGGCCCTCAGGCATCTTTCCAGGCCAGAATTCTGGCTCTGTGCCTTACTAAGGACATTAGTTCGGGTAGGGTGGGCTTTGCCAAGGTAACACACAAGCTCGTAATTTCAGTGGCTCAACACAATGAAAGTTCATTCCTCGCGTGCGCTCTAAACAACGTCAACTTGTGTGCTGTGCCAGGGGCGCAGAAAGCTTCCACCTACAAGCGATACATGTGAGTTCTGCTCACATTTCATTGGTCAAAGGAAGTCACAGGGCCACGGCTAACACCAGAGTGAGGACATGCCGGCCTGCCCTGTGCCAGAGGCAGAGGGCCGGAAATATGTGGTCGAGGCGCTAATGACCACGACACTAGCCAAGTGACCTCTGAGCCCATTTCCTCTTCTGCAAAATGAGGACAATGACGGTATTTGCCTTACAGACTGTTGTGAGGATTATAAAAAGCACAGGTAACACCCTCGGCACAGGGCAGCCCTGGGGTGAGTAAAATGAAATTCAGATGCCAGGTGGCCCCCAGGGAGGCTGAGCCCAGGGGCATCCATGCTCTGCAGAGGGCTCCCACCTCTGCAGACACGTACCCGGCTCCCGGTGCCCCTCCACCGAGCAGCCTGCAGAGGCTGGAAACTCTCCTCCTCTCAGATCAACAAGGACCCCCTTGCATAGGCAGACCTCACCGCCACACCCCCTGCTCCCAGCCTCACCCACACTCATCTCTGACTTCCTGTCAGTCTTTATGACAAATTCGCCTTCTGTCCAGTCAGAGGACAGGGGCACATAAAACAAGGGATGGAGATTCTACTGGAAATGAAGGAAATTCATTTCTATCCTGTGCAGGGCCTTGTGCTGGGTGCTCCACCCAGGTTACCCCTTTTTGACCTCATAATAGACCACGATGAGGGGGTGTGTGACCGTCCTCGTTTTGAGCTTAGGGAACTTGCCCAGGTCACACAGCTTCAAGTGGCAGAGCTGGACCTGAACCCAGATCTCTGTGACTCCGGCTTCCGGGCTGTCTTCTGTTATTTTGTGCAGACTTTATTTTACGCAAATCATGAGCTCACACACAGCCCAGGCTCGGGTGTTCGGCCTTCGGGTCCTATCGCTCTGTGGTGGAAACTGCCCCCTCTGGGGCTTTTAGTGCCAGCTCAGAGGCTTGCTGTGTGACTCCGGACAAGTTTCTTCACCTCTCTGGGCCTCAGTTTCCTCACCTGAAGATGACGCTGTTGAACTAGATGACCTCAGGGACCCGAGGATTCTGGGACATTGAGGCTGCCCATACCTGCTCCCGCCTTTGGCTCTAACACCGTATTAGAAAGCACTGCAGAGAGGAATGGACGAAGATCCCGTATTTGAGGTTACGTGGTGTCTTAAACCCTCACCAATATCTGAAACCAAACACAGTATGTTGCTGTTGTTGTTTTAAAAAAGACTGTCGGGTATTTGTAATCCACAGCAGTTCTCTCTTTCTTGCTATTTATAACAAATTCTGGTTTCCTCTATGGCTAAGTCTGTCTCCTTCCATAACAGAGGAAGTCAGGCTGCGCCCTCGCTGAGCAGAGGTCCCCACGTCTGCACCCCAGTAGGCCCTCTCTGGGGTTCGGAGCTCCTGCTGGCTAGCAGGACTGGGCTCTGTCTCTGGCTGGGCCACCTGCCAGCAGGGTGGGCTAAGGCCTTATCTCCCAGGAACCCAGCCGGGCAAGGCTCGGGGCTGCAGCTGGAGGCCGGGAGCTCTGCATCCTGCACGCCCAGAACTCCAGGTCAACGCTCAGATACTTCCTCCAAATGCCAATGCCTGGTGCTAATGCTAAAGAAGAACCACAGAAAGGGACTCAAGTAAAGGCCACCATCAGGGAGCTTTCTAGGGCTTAAGGGTATCTCTTAGGTGTTTTGATTTGTTACTGTAGGGTTGAGAACCAGGCCGACCTGAGAGATCTGGGCCAGATGGCTGCCCCCAGGTGCTGCCGGAGTATTGTCACCGCAGTAGCTTGGGAGCCTCCTGCCGCGGAGCTCCCCTCACAACTCCCCAGGGTCCCATCTGCCCAGACGCCCACTGCTCCCATCAGGAGAGAAGATGGAGGCCCAAGACGCCTGGGGGAGGGCCTCGGCTCGGGACAAGAGCTGAGGCTCAAACTGCAGTCCAGTAGGGGGAAGGATGGGGCCAAACACAGGGGAGCGTGCGCGCGCGTGCGCGCGTGTGTGTATAAGAGAGGGGAGATACGCATGCAGGCAGCTGATGCGGAGACGCCTCAGGGTTTGGGAAGGAGGGAAGGGAAGAGGGGCAGCGGGAGGACGGGGTGGGGTGAGAACACACCTGAGGAGGAAGCACGGCTGTGCTGAGGCTGGACACCCACTAAGAGGGCGGGCGCCCTCCTAGGCTTCCCCTGACCCTGTAACTAAATCTGCCCAGGCTGTGGTTTAGGCCTCTTTACTACCCCTTGGATCCCCATCTGACCTCCTCGCCTCGGGACAGCAGCTCCAGGAGTCTGGACATCTAGCTGCCCTGTTGTTCCCTGGTGGCCCAGGAGGGAGCTACCCTGAGGCCCTGACCTCTAGGAGGCCTGACCTTCCATCCCATGTGCCTCCCTTCTCCTCCTGGCTCGACACCCTGTGACCTGGAGGGATGGGGGGTGGGGGTGGGGAGACAGCGGCTCTGGCGCCATTTCCCAGCAGTGAAACTGTGAGTCAGAAGGTCACCTACTCTCGGAAATCAGAGGGGACCTCTGGAGGCAGGAAACCAGAGTTGGGCCCCGGAGAAGCCCAGAGTCTGGTAGGCAGGAGAGCAGCTTTGCAAAATGCAACGTTGTCAAAAAAAAAAAAAAAATGCAACGTTGTCATCCTAGAGCACAAGCCTGGAACACAAGCTGGGGAGCTGTGCTCCCTGGGCAGCTGCTCGGAGGTGATCTGGGAGCCTGGAACCGGACACGTGAGGTCAAATCCTGGGTCTGTTGCTTATATGCTGGGTGAGATTCAGTGTCCCTGTCGGCAAAACTGGAAAAGAATAAAGCCTAGCTCACAAGGCGATGAGCGTGAAATGAGAACGTGCATGTAAAGTACCTCGTCTGTGGAGCTGGTCCCTAAAGGTTAGTCTCCTCCCCACCTTATCTTGGTTGGAAGAGAACGTGCAGGATCTCACTCAGCACCCTGCTGGCCTCCTGCTCTGGCAGGAGTAACCTACTGGCCCCAGAAAGACCTTCCTCTAGGTTCAAATGCTAGTGAAAGGTGCAGGATCCCCCCAGACCTCCCCCATTCCCCTGCCCCTCCTCCACCCTGGGGCACTGATGGCGGCGCTGCTCTTTTCCATCAGGACTGGGTAGGCAGTAGGCGGTGTTGATTTGCTGTTGAAATGTGCCCTAGAAATTATCTTTATTTTTTGGTTTGACCATAGTAGGTCAAACCAAACTGGAATCTGGGCTACAGACGGAGCAGTTATCTGTGGGTTGGTTGGGGTAGGGAAAGAAAGGGGGATGGCACCAAAGATGCACCCTCAGCCCCTAACCCGTACCCTTTCCAAAATCTCTGGCATGGTTTCATCATCTGTGGGTGATGCAAGAGGCTTGGAGTCAGACTCCCCTTCCTCCCCCGCCGCCCCCCCCGCCCCCCTAGAGCGCTCCTTCCACATCTGGAGCTGCAGCTGGGTCCTCCTCTTGGGCTCTTTCCAGGGAGGGAGCTGGTTGAAGTGGGCGGGGGCGGGGACGGCAGCTGGTGAGGGGCCACGTGAATGGCCCCAATGTTGGGAGCTGGGGGGCAGGGAGAAGGGGCCGGGCTCAGATGGAGGGCAGAGGGACTGGAAAGGCCGCTGTGACTTCCCACGGCACTGGCCACCTCCAGCACTGCCCCGTGTGTCAACTTCCCGGGGCTCCCCGTGTCCTTTACACCCTCCACACCCCCTTCCCACTCACCTCCGCACAACCTCTACCCAGGTGCCCGGAGCTGAGTGCCCCCTTTGTTCCCTGTCTCCCTGGGGCAGATCAGGCCTCCCACATTGACCCTCTGCCCCCATGGCCACTACAAGCGGAGTGTGAGCCAGCCGGGGAGAGGGGTTATCTGTGGGTCACAAAGGTCACTGGAGCCTCCGTGGTCTCACAGAAGGGACGGTCCGTCTGGCCGGGGATCAACCCAAAGATGAACTTTAAAACGCTGCAGGGTGTAGGTGGAGGGAATTTTAGTTAGACACTAGCAAGAATCCCCCTCAATAAAGGTTGGCAAATTCACTGGAATAAATGCAGAAGGGAGGCTTTCTGGGTGCTTTCAGAATACAAACCGCCAGGCGCTGTGGGACCCTTTGCAGAGAAGTGCTGGGCCCCGAGACCCGGGTTCTTACCCTGGCTTAGCCACTAACTCCTGTGTAACCTCGGTAGTTCCCCTCTCTGCGTCCCGGCTTCCGCATTAATGGGCTGGGGTCCCACCGAGGCTGAGGGTCTGCGGCTCCGGGGTCCGAGGCTCCGGCGCGGTCAGCTCCTCGGCCCGCGTCCCTCCGCGACCCCCAGGCCACCCAGCCAGGCCCCCAGCAAACGCGTGGACATGAGGCGAGGGGTTCCTTTAAAGGCTTCCGCCCCGCCCCTGCTGCCGGCTCGGGCTTTCGATTGGTGCAGCAGGCTCGGGGGTGGAGCTAGGGGCGGAGCCGGGGCTGGTTCGGGGGCGGAGCCTCCGCCGGGCCGGCCCCCGCCCCCTTTGTTCGTGCGGCGGCGGGAGGCGCTACGGGGCTGGAGGTGCGCGCGCGGGAGCCGCGCCGTGGGGAGCGGGTCGCGCCCGGGCTGTCAGCTGGCTCTGCGCCGCCGCCCGATGGCTCGAGGGGGCGCGCGGGCCCGGCCCCGGGGATCCTCCGCCGGCCGCGGGTGAGCCCTCCGCCGGCCGCCCGCGAGCATGTCACCTCCAGCCGCCGCAGCCTCCGTCCGCAGCGCCCGCGCCCTCGCCTCTCGCAGCCGCAGCCGCAGCCGCAGCCGCCGCCCGGGGCATTGGCCCCCAAGCCCCCGCCCCTGATCGACGTGGGACCCGGCGCCGAAGCACCATGGCGGGCCAGGGGGACTGCTGCGTCAAGGTGGCCGTCAGGTAGGACGGGCGGGGCGCGTGCGCGGAGGACTCGGCTTTGTCTCGCGTGGGCGCGGGGCGGGGGTCCGGGGGTCCCGGGGAGCCGCTCGACCCGCAGTCGGCGTCCGTGGAGGTCGGGCTGGCCAGGCTGGAGGGCGCCGCGTGCTGGCCCGGCCCCCGCAGGGATCGGCGGCCCCGCGGGCGGCTGGAGGTGGCTTTGTTTGGGTGGTAATTTCGGGTCCCTCTTGGGAGCCCTTAATGATCAGAAAATCGAATAAACAAGGAAATCCGGTATTTCACACCCAGCCCTGGCCCAGGCCGGAGCGTCTGTGTGTTTCCTCTTCGCCTCCCCACGGGCTGCTGTCTAATGCGGGCACATTGGATGGGGGGAAATTTCCCTGCATCCACCCTAGCCGGCTGGTCCTGCGCTCTTGGTCCAGCTGGGGAGGCAGCACGTCGCCCCCGGGCCGGTTCCGCAGACAAAGATCGAGTGCTGCACGGATGGAAGGGCTGGGATGGGGCCTTGGCCCTCCTTGGGGAGTCCAACGCTTTGGAGAGAAGCCTGCCGGCCCTGTCCCAAGAGGGGCTGGGTCTGGGAAGGGAGGATGGGGTGTCTCCGAGCTTCTACCTCTGAGAGGGCAGGATGCTGTGACGCTGATGCCCATCCTTAGGCCTTCAGACAGAACTGAGTGGGACAGGGCCGCACGGACTTACTTGGGACTTGAAGGGACATAGAGGCAGAAGTGAGGTGGGCAGAGGACAGGGCACCTGGAGGTGCGGGGCTTTGTGTTGGGTGGGGACACTTCACGCCATGTCACTCCTCCATTTTTGATTTGGACTTTTCTCTTTGAGGGGGTCTGATGGTGGGAGAGTGCCAGTCTGGGACTGGTCACCAATGAAGGGATGGTGGAGGACATCATTCAGCCCTGTGTGATGGGGGTGGGAGTCTGAGTCCGGGTCTAGGGTGGGTCTGAGCAGGTCTCTGGTTTCCCTGGGTTGTAGATGACCCAGATTCCAGGATTCCAGGGCAGTCACTCGGAGATGACTATGGAAAACACCCCAGGGCAGGTGCCGTCCCCCCCCCCCGCCCCAACAGCCACCTGGCCAGCCCTCTGCAGCCCGGAGAGGGTCCGGGGACTGCTGACCACAGCTCTGGGGTTGCGGGAGGGAGACCGAGGTGCCCTCCTCCCACGTCCCCGGCTGCACTTAGAGCATCACTGGGCACAGGCTTGTTGGCTCCGGACAGCCCGAGACAAAGAGGAGCCCCCGAGGTGCCTGGTGGGCTGGCTGGGCGGGGCCAGGCTGCTGCGTGGCTGACTGTGCAGCAGGATCCTCTGGGGGGGCGAGGGCGAGGGCACGGTGTGGGTGGGAGTGTGGGAGTGGGAAATGTAAATAAGACAGCTGCAGCAGAGTGGGAGAGCCTGGGAGCATCATAAAAGCAAACTGTGAACCGGGGCTGGGAAGGAGGGCACTTGGGGCGCCCCTCCCAGGGGGCTTTCCTTTAGACTCCATCTTACCCGAGAGAGCCAAACAAAGCCCCCCGCCCCCCGCCAGCAGGGCCCCCAGGCTAGACTGGGGCAGCGTAAGATGTGGGAAAGCCCATGGCCTTGGCACCTTGTGCAGAGTGAGGAAGAGCTGGTGCTCCTTTGCCACCACCGCCAGAAGTTCCCGGGACCCTTCCCGCCCAGAGGGCACTGTGCCTGCCCACTGCTCCGGCTCTGCTTCCACGGAGATTGCCCTGGGGGCAGCCGGACGCCCCCACTCCTTGCCTCTGTGGCTGATCTGGATGGAGGGGTGGAGAGATTTGAGCATCAGAAGAGCCGGGCTTTCAGGGCCTCCTGGAAGGTGAAGGCCCCACCCACTCCTCCCCTCCCACCCCAGCCCAAGCGCCCAGCCAGGCACACGCCAGACCTCCATGCGCAGCTGGCCGTGGAGGGCAGACAATGCCTGGACAGAGCCCAGTTTCTAATCACAAAGCTGAGGACAGGACCTGGCTTGGGCTGGGGCTGGGACGGGGAGCAGGTGGTGCCACTGGGGGGCTGTAGGGGAGAATTCTCCGGGCTTTGGGGTCCCCTTCAACCCCCCACTCCCACCCTCGGCAATCGCTTGTCCCACTTAAAGGACTGGGTGGTGGGCTGGAGTAGTGTAGAGCGTTGCTGGGAAGAGCCAAGGCTTTGGAACTGCCAAGAGTCTAGCCCAGCACCGCGTTGAGCTGTCTTTTTGGAAACCCTTTCTTATATCTAACTGAGAATAACTAAGGGCAAGCCCTGGGTCCAACTGTTGAGACAGGGAGGCCGGGAAAGAGACAGACTTGGTCTGGGCAGGGTGGGGGGGTTGTGTGTATGTGTAAGGGTGGAGGTCCGGGAGCTGCCAGACTAGGTAAGAAGTGCCAGGCCCAGGGCTCTTCGCCCTGTAATCTCTCCAGATGAGGATCAAAGCTGGCTTGTCTGCGGAGCCACGGAGAAGGCCAAGGGGGTACAGAGCCAGAGGAGGCGACTTTCAGGACCTGGGGCTGTAGGATAAGGGGAGAAGGTGTACATGTGAGCAGACCCCAGAGCCCCACCCCAGGCCACCCTGGAGTCTGGCCCATCTGCCCCTGAGCTCCGCACCGAGACTCCCAACCTGCCCCGTGATACGTTTCTCCATAAATCCCCTCGTACGATAAGGACTCCCTCAGCTCCGAGGCTGGCCTAGGGGCCCGCTTCTACCTGGGGCCGGGGTTTGGGGGGGACCCTGGGGAGAGCTGACCTGCCCCAGGCTGCAGAAATATAGGCCTGACTAGTGGGGGGAGAAGGGGAAGGGATGGCTGTTAAGAAATGCCAGTTGGCAAAGTTGAGATTGGGGAAGGAAGCCAAGTCACGTGGTGCATTTATTTAAGACCCTTTCAAGCCCCCAGCTCTGAGCCCCCAGCCCGAAGGGAGCCCTCAGTGTGGCCTAACCCCCTTCCCCTTTATCTTTGCCTGGTTTCCTTAAGCTTCCTTCCTTAGTCTGCTAGGGTGGGGATGGGGGCTCTGCCGGTTCCACATCCATCCCTGGACACTGCAGGGTCAGGCAGGGGCTGGAAAGGGCATGGGGAGCACCAGCCAGGGGCCCAGGGACAGTCAGATGGCACCCCTGCTCTCTCCCTTGGGTTCTCTAGCTGCAGTTATTCCCCTGGATTCAGGCTCCTCTGAAGTCTTAGTGTCTGTCTAAATTTTGAATCAAGAGAATTGGTGGTTTGGGACAAAGACACTGAAGACAGAAAAAACTGAGTGAGGGTGGGGATGCCGTGCCTTCAGAACCCCCCTTCCCCGCCCCCTGCCCCCACTCTGGCGGAGTCCAAGCCCAGTCAGGGCCAACCAGTGCCCCCTGTGGCCCCTCCTGTCCAGTTCACAGACCTGGGAAACTGAGGCCCAGGCAGGGTCTCCTGTGGCCAGTGGAGACCTGAGAGTCCTGGTGGCGGGCTTCTGCTGCAGAAATAGGGCTTACGTCATCACCAGGAAGTGCAGTGTGGTAACCGCAGGCCCCGGAAGTGTGCCCCCCACCCCGCCCCAGCCGGCCTGCCTGATTGGCTCTCAGCTTTTGAAGACCTCAGAGAGGGGGGTGGGGGCAGGGGCTGAGGAAGTGGCAGAGGTGACATGGGCCCGGCACCCTTATTCCTACAGCTCTGCGGGCAGAGGGCAGGGCTGGGGCCCACGAAGTCGGTTACTGGCTGGGTCATGGGGCCCCATTTCTGTTTCTCCTTCTGGGCCTCAGTTTTACCCACTGTAGAATGGGATCAGCGCTTTGTTCTGGTTTGGCCATTTGTGAAGAGGAGCGGTTTGGATGCAGTAGAAGGTGGCCCGTCCTTAAAGGGTGACTCTTGAGAAGCTAAGTGTGAATAAAATGTTTTAAAAATAAGCCCTTACAGTGTATCTAAGCGGTGTCTCTCTGGGTTAAGCCACAGTGACTGTTAGGTAAAGAGAGGAATTCACCTCCAGCCCTTGGATTGATTGATTGATGGTTGATTGCAGGAAGCTCGCTGTGATGGAAGGACTGAGCGGGGAGGGAGGGGCTGGGCGCTGTCGTTTCCTGCATGCTCACTGAGCGCCAGGTGTCACGCCTGCGTTGTCCCACGGGGGCCCGCGAGGTGGCGATGTCACGCGCATGGTAGAGATGGGCACAGGCTCACAGCAGTAAGTGGAGGCGTCTGAATTTGGACCCGGGGCACCCTTGCTTCCAAACACGTCCTCCTCACCCTGCTCCATGTGGCCTCGTCATCCGGCTGCTGATTCGCTCTTTCTGGGCACCTCTGTGCCTCCGTTTCCTCCAGCCCTTTCCGCACGTCATGGCCGTGACCGCGAACGCGGGAAGGTACTCGGGGAGGCACACAGGGCTTTGCAGATGTGGCAGGTGAGGCCGGCTGGGCCTTCTTTGTGGGCTGCCTGTCCCCACGTGCTCCTAGTTTGGGGGAGTCCCTCCCCCCACCACTGGGTGGGAGCCACCTTTCTCCCTTTCCTGAGATTCACGCAGCTGCCCCTGGAATTTGTTTTCCTGCCTGAGTGCCACCTCGCCGCCCTCTAGGGAAGTTCCAGGACAGCCAAGTCTACACCCACCCCCACCCCCAAGTGTCCTTGGGCTCCCATCTCTCTCCTTTAACCTCTAGCCCAGCAGCTCCTTAGGAGAAGGCGGGGCCCTGAGAGGCTGCTGGGCTCCCTGCTGGGGTGGGGATGCTCGGCCTTGACCCCGGGGGCTAATTCTCTGTCCCAGGGGGATGGGGCCGTGGAGTTCAGTGGCAGGGGCCACGGAGCCCACAGCACGTGGCAGCGCTGTTGGCTGCAGTGTCCTGTCCTCTGGAGCACTCCCTCTCTCCCCTCGGCTGCTCTGCAGGTGGAAGGGATGGAGGGTTCCCCATCCCCAGACCCCCAGATGCCTGAGCCCCTATCCCTCTGCCATCCTCGGTGGAAGCCCGCCATCAGAGTGGTGGCAGAGGCCACCAGTCCTTCCTCCAGGCCGGACTGGTCCTTCCTGAGGCTGGAGTTAAGGTGCCCCGAGGAGAGCCTGGCCGGGCGGCTGGGGACCAGGGCCAGCGGGCTGGGGAGAGGCTCAGGCCAGGCGCCTGTTGCTGTGCATTCCTCAGCAGGGGAGTGTCCCCAGGGCCCAGTCCCCACTGAGCTGTCCCCCACCAGATGCAGATGCCGGCACAGCTCTGGGCTCTGCCGCGTCTCCTGGGAGGTCATGGGAAACCCCTGCCAGATGCCCTGGGATGCCGGAGCACAGCTGAGCGGGCTTCCCTGAGCTGGAAACGCCCTCTGGCCAGGCCCTGAGCTGCCACTCATAGGCTCACAGGCCTGCAGGCTCGAGTGGCCAACAGCAGGCAGGGGCCTGGGAAGCTCAGGATCGGGACTGGCCACCCTCAGCCCCTCCTCACTCCAGCTCCTGCCCTCCCAGCCCCTCTGCCCGCCTGCTTCCTCCCCTGTGCCGGCTTCGGCCATTCTGGGGGTGCCTGGGCCCAGCTGAGATCCCGATGCCCTGGGGGGGTGTGGATAAGACTCCCCGCACCCTCCCCCATTGGACGGCCTGTCCGGGCATTCCTCAGAAGTCAGTGGCCAGAACCCCGGGCTGAAGGGGGGGGGGTAAGGGCGTCCTCTGGAGGGAGTAGGGTCGGTGTGCAGAACCCCAGGTCTCCTGTAGGTTCCCTCTGAGTGTCTGCACCACTCCCTGTGCTCCCGGGAAGATGTGTGAGGGCAGAAGTAGGCAGAGGGGGCTGACAGACCCCTTTCCCCAGGCTGAGCCCTGTAAACCCATGCCCTTTGACCCCGCCGTACAAAGCCTTCTTGTTTGGGGGTTCAGAGCCAGTCTTTTCCCTGCGGCAGCCTCAGGAAGGCTGGGCTGGGGAGGGTCTGGGAGGCCAGGAGAAGGGCCGGTGGGAGGACACCAGGGTCCTCTGGCTGTCACGGGGCTCCCCACACTGCACCCCTGCAGCTGAAAGGGCCAGCACCCCAGGCTGGACCTGCCACCCTGCTTCAGAGAGGACTGACCCCCACGGGAAGACGCTTTCTCTGCGCTAAGTCGGCTAAAGCCCCCCGGGTGTCTGGGAGCCAGACTCCCCAGAGAGAGCAGGGATTTTGCTTCCAGCCGCCTTCCCGGAGCTGGCAGGCTGCCACGGTGGGAGGAGGAGGGGGAGGAGAGGACGCCTGGTAAAGTGGGTGCGGGTGTCCTCTTTCTGCGGCGGAGGGAGGTGGGCGGCATGCTCACGCAGGGAAGCAGCCTTCTGCGTCCTCAGCCCCCTGCTTCCCCTGCCCAGGCCTTGGCTTTCTTCACTACAGAATGGGAAAATGCTTCCCCAGCAGACAGCTCTCAGCCCTGCTGGCAGCTGGCAGCAGGATCATCTTTCTCCAGCCCACCTCTCTCAGCGCCAGGGCTGCTTAGAGGGTGAGGCCAGACTGGGCACAGTCAGGCTTGGTTTGAATTTCACCTCCACAATTAGGGGTGTGTGACTTCGGGCTTGCTCAGATTCTCCTTTCTGAGCCTCAGTAGAGAGGGGTCTTTACACATGACATGTGTTCATGCATGTAAAGGAGCTCCACACATAGGTTCTCAAAAGATATTACGTACTGTCCTTATCAGATGAGGCTCGGGTGGTATCAGTGACCATGATTCCAGAGGAGGAAGGTTGCACACCCTCCCGAGCTCCCCTTCCCAGGGCTCCACAGCCTTTGCAGGCAGGAAGTTCCTTCTGCCAGCTTATCTGAATCCCTCCCGCTGTAGCTGATTTCCCCTTTGGTCTGGCTGTGTCACTGACGGGGATGAGGTGATCCCTGGCAGGTCATGGCATGGCTGAGTGGTTTGGTGTGCCAGGCAGACAGGAGGTCCTGGGGCTCCTCTCGGTGTCCCCTGCCACACACACACACACACACACACACTTCCACGACGGAGGCCACGACAGCCCAGCTCCAGATGAAGCCAGGCATGCCGACTGTGGGCTGGCCTGAGGAGGGGAGGCCGTGAAACCTGGGCCACCCTGGGAGCAGCACACCCCGAGACGGGGCGCTGGGCGTCCTTCCTTCTCTGGGCCTCCCTGGGCTGTCCCACTTGCCCAGGGGCTCCTATTCAGGGTTCCAGAAAGGTGTTAGGGGGTCCTGAAGGAGAAAAGAACAGATAGGCTTATATCCCTGGGGCTTTTTCCAAAAGGACTAACTAGTTACATGGGTGACCGTGGCCATCTGAGGGAAGATTCTAGTCCGGGTCTGTGGTTCTTCTCAAAGACCTCAAGGTGAGGCCTGAGAGGGTGTCTCCCAGCCTGGAATCCCCCAGAGTGACATTACTCACAGGTGGGCAGCTGCATGCAGGCTGGTTCTCCCTCCTTCTGCACTGAATCTTCAGGCCCACAGCCAGGAAAGATGGTCTTCCTAGAAGACGTTGTTACTAATTAGCTATGTGACCTTGAGCTGCGTTAATTTCTCTCTGAGCCCTCGTTTGTAAATTGGGGCGGGCGGGGGGATACCCCCCTTAGAACGTGTGCAAAGTGTGGTAGGTACAGAGACCAGCAGAGAGGCATCTTGCTCCCTAAGTGCGGGGTTATTACCTACTGGGGAATTGAGTCAGCAGAGATGTAACGGGGTTCCAGGTACCAGCAGAAAAGGGTGTCAGGAATCAGACCGTACACCACAGCTGTAAGAATCTTCTAGGATTCTGGAACAGTTCTTGGTTACCTGTTACCTCTTGGAGAAAAGTAAGACTTCTTCGAGGGGAAAGAGCCTGGGGGCCGCATCCCTAGGAATTTTGGGCAAAGATTTGGGGGCAGGTCAATGAGGGAGCAAAGGAGGGACCGGAGGCAGCTGATTGGGCAGAACGGATTTCACCTGAGAAGCTGAGCGACACCCATCGCCCCTCCCCCAGCCCAAGGTTACTGGGCGGAGCCCTGGGCGATGATTGGCCGGCTTTGTGCGATGTCACCGAGGACGGGGTGGGGTGTGGGGCTCCGGCCGGCTACCCTTTGAGGGAGGGACTTTTCCTTCTGGGCGGTATCAGCATCCCCAGGGCCTGCCTGTCTCCCCTGTCCGCTCCTTCCGCCCTGTGCCGGCTCCCCGAAGAGCCCAGGGACCGTCGAGCTCAGTGGCTGCCGCAGGCCTGGGCTCGGGCTGGCGGCCTCTGTCCCCCGCCTGGAGCACCAGCCCGTGAGGGGGCGGCCACGAGCGCCCGCAGTCCCTCTGCGCCAGCGTGTGTGGACAGATACTAAAATCACCAGCCACAGCACCCCAGCTCCCGCCCCGTTGCGCACCGAGGACCCTGGGCCAGATCCCGCCTCCGAAGCGCTAGCGCCGCCCCTTTCTCCGCGACCCCGTCCCCGCCCCCGCCCCCTCCCACCGCCCTCTCTGCGGGTTGCCGAGTGGCAAATAGACCGGTCTCTGTTCTGGGAGATTCCGGGCCTTTCTTAGTGGGGCCGTCCGCCCGCCCTCCCCATGCAGGACCTGGAGAAGGGATGGGGGAGGTTTGGGGGGGATGGGGCTCGGGGTGAGGTGCCCGTGGGTGACATTCAGGGGGGTCTCTGGATAGAAATGATACTGGACGTTGGGTCCACAAAACTTTGACAAAAACAGGCAGCACGGTTTGCCAATTTGAGTTTCCAAACATTGCATTAAATCATGATTTATCTTGATTACTGAGTGAGTTTTTTTCATGCTCCCTTAAATTTTGCACTTGAGGCGAATACCTCAGTCACCTCACCCCGGCCCTGCATCTGGTCCACAGCACCCAGCGTCCATGGTTGATTGGCAAGACCCTGGAACCTGGTTCCCACCGCTGACCTCCCGCCCGCGCCCCGAGGGAGGAACGGCTGGGAGTGGTGCCATCCTGCCACCCTGCATAGCCGGAAGCAGCCTCCTTCCCCTCATCTGGGGCAGTGATGCTGGCGGAGGGCCACTAGCTCTCAGGGCAGCCCACAGAAGTGACCTCACCCCAGGCGGGGCCGGGACAGGAGCTGCCGGAGGGGAGGGCGATGGAGTTCTTAGAAAGTTAAAGCTGGGAAGAGGTCGTCCAGATGACACAGGAGGAAGCGGGGGCTCCTGGACCACAGGAGGAGGGGACAGGGGCTTGTCCAGGGACCGTCTTTATCTCCTGCCTTCAGGGCCTGGGTTCAGATTCTCCACTGGGCAGCGTGTGGTGGGCAGGCGCCCCAGGATGCCCACCCCCGCTGGACTGTGCCCTGAAGGCTGGGCGCCGGAGCCCAGCCTGGCGCATGTGTGAGCCTGTGGTAGGACTCCCCCTGGCTGCCTCCTGCCCCTAATGGTGATGCGTGGAGGAAGTTTATGTACCCATCTAGACATTGAGCTTCCCGGGCAGGAGGCAGCTGGATAAGTGGAGAAGCCGCAGGCTTCAGACTCCCAGCTTCCCTGTATTTACTGTGTGTGACTCAACTGCTTCAGGCCTCGACTTTCCTCTCTGGACAGTGGGCGTTGAAATCCCTAGCTCATCACCTCCCTTAAGTGAGGTGGTCCGTGGCCGGTGCCTGGCCCAGCACCTGCACATGGAAAGCATCCATGCAATCTTCATTGTCTCTGGTGCCATCTCCAGTTACTCATTCAAGGCCCATTCCTGGGACTAACACGCTCCCCTCCTCATCCAGGTCAGTGGCTTTGGTAACTATTGACTCACCCTGGGCCCGTGTCCTCTGTCTCCCAGCTGGTACCCCATTCTCTGCGTAGCAGTACTCACCCGTCATACCTGCCAAGCACACTGGTGCGTAGAATGGGCCCCCAGCCAGAATGGGGCTGGCTCTCTGACCCCAGAGGACCCCACACCAGGATGTGCCAGGCTCTGGAGGGTCCCAGGGTGAATGCCTGGCTGACCCCGTGACACCTGGGGTCCCTCCTTTACGCCCTGTCTCCTAGGCTGCTCTTCTGGCCGCCCTCTTGGTCTGGGGGCTGGTGGGTGGGGCAGAAGCTGGTCCCTTGTCAACTGGCTCTGCCCGGCAGGGCTGCTGCTCCCCTCCCCGCTCCCACTGGCTCCCGGGACCCTAATTCGATTTCCTCCAATCACCAGCATTGCCATCTGCTTGTGGTAATTAAATGGTGTTTGAACTGGATCCAGAAATCCCATCGCAAGCAGCCCACGTGGCAGGGAGGGTGTCTGTGGGAGCTGGTGCCAGCCAGCAGAGTTGGAGGGGCCTCAGAGGCTGCCCCCTGCCAGGCCCCTGGTCCCCCTGGGAGCCCTGGACACCCTGGGCCCCCCGGGCCCGAGCTCCTGATTGCCCGCCTGAGGCCCAGTCCCCTCTGAGGTCACTGGCTGGCACGCTGGGCCCTGCCCCTCAGCCACGTGAAGCACAGGAGCATCGAAGCAGCAGAGTACGCCCCGCCTGGCCTCAGACCCTGCTGCCCCTGCTGCCTGTGACTGGCCGGGCACCATCCATTTCCTCGTCCACGGTGGGGACCACGGCGTCCCCCTCGGTGTGGTCGTGCGTGTCGGCTGCCACCACCGGCGGTCCAGGTGGGAGTGCTGCAGCCTGGGCGTCTTACTGGCAGGTCAGGTTTCTGGTCTGCAGGTGCAGAAAGGATGGGTGGAATCCACAGCTCCCTTCCCAGCCAGAAACCAGTCTGGGGGAGACTGAGAAGCTAGATTCTCACTTCAGCCTGGCCCGGAACAGCTGGATGGGGGGAGGGGGTGGTAGCCTCCTTGGACGTCCGGACCTGGCAGCCTCCATGGTGTGAGGACCTGTCCACACCTCAGGGGAAAGGCTGCTGAAGGAAGGCCACCGTCCATGGGTGTGAACTGGACCTGGGGTTCTAACCACCTGCTCCCCCGGCCTCTTTAACCCCCTCGCGGCAAAGTGCAGGTAGCAGGCCCAGGTGAGCACCTCACCTGGCCTGCAGCTCTGAGGGGCCTCGGGGGCTGGACAGCCGGGGACGGGGACAGGATGGCAGCTTGGAGGGCCCGCCTCTGCAGCGAGGCGCCCCGAGGTCCTGGACGCCTGCCGGCCTGGCCCTCGCACTCTTTTCTTCTCTTAGTAAATGTTGGCTTAGGGAGAGGGATGCTGACAAGCAGCTCATTGTGAGAGGCCGGCAGAGGGGCTGGCTTTGTGAGCCCATGAGTGGCGGAGCCCACCCCCCGCCTTACTTTGGGCATCAGGAGGTGCTCCCTGCGAATCCCGACATACACGCATGCTCACTGACTCCCACTTGGTTGCCATGGGGACCTCCTCCGGCAGTGGCCGCTTGGAAGAGGGGAAGGGGCGGCGCATGGAGACGGCCCTGTCCAAGGCTGCGCCCCCCCTTAGCCCTGATGCCACTTGCCTTCCTCTTTACCGGGGTGCCCCCAGGGTCTGGGATGTGGCCCCTCATGTGGCTGGTGCCCCTGCTGGAGGTCCCTGCCTTTCTCCACCTTTTGCCTGGACCTGCTCTGCAGGGCTGTGCCTAGTCTGGTGGCCCCCTTGGCTCCCTGAGAGGAAGGAGCTTGTGCCTGAGACTGTTCCTCCGGCATCTCGTAGAGGGGGGCGGGTCCTGAGCTGGGCATCCCTGCAGACCCTGCAGGCCTGGGCAGAGACGCTGGTCTCCTGCGGAATGGAGCCCCGGGAGGAGCAGCCAGGGCTCGCCCTTCCTTCTCCTGCCTGGTCTTGGGCTTTGCCTCCCCAGAAGGGGGCCAGCTGCCTTCTCTCCCCCGCTCTGTGACAGACTCACACGCTCCAGTTGGGAGCGTGTGCTTAATGTCAGTCAGACCTGTCACGGTCCGTTACACAACCTTGGGCAAGTCATTTAAACTCTCCCAGCTTCTGTTTCCTCCTCTGTAAAATCAGGCAAATGATACATACCTCGCCGGTTTACGGTAAAGAATACATGAACTCATTTAGGTAAAATACCTTTAACATAGATTGGATACATGGAGTGCTCATAAAATGTTAGCAGCTGCTGCTTTGGGGGGTGCTACTTATTGTTAGCGTAGTATTACAAAGCTGCCCTCATCCTAGGTTTCCTTCCTTCTCCTCCCGCTTGTGGGGCAGGAGGGGCTTGGGGGAGGTGGACGCTGGGTGGCAGGACGGGGAGGACGGTGGCTGCAGTCCCCCCGCAGCTGGGTCTGACCCAGGACTCCCCCCACCCCGGGCAGGATCCGGCCCCAGCTGTCAAAAGAGAAGATTGAGGGCTGCCACATCTGTACTTCGGTCACCCCGGGGGAGCCCCAGGTCCTCCTGGGGAAGGACAAGGCCTTCACCTATGACTTTGTCTTCGACCTGGACACCTGGCAGGAGCAGGTTTATTCTACCTGCGTGAGCAAGCTCGTGGAGGGCTGCTTCGAGGGCTACAATGCCACGGTGCTGGCCTACGGGCAGGTAAGCTACCTCCTCCCACCTACAGCCACTGCACCCCCGGGCTCCCTGTCTGATGGGAGAGAGAGCCGCCCTCAGAGCAGCTGAGACGCAGCTGCAGTTTTGTCTGTGGTCCGAGGGTGCTGCTGCGTTGCTGGCTGTGGCTTTGGGACCAGGCCGGGCAGGGACCCAGGCTGGAAGATAAATGAGGGGGATGCAGCCAGGGTCCGGGGCTTGCTGGCGCCCCCAGGGTGCTGGGTAACGCCCTCCTTCCATCTTTGCCAACGCAGACGGGAGCCGGGAAGACGTACACTATGGGCACCGGTTTCGACGTGGCGATGGTGGAGGAGGAGCAGGGCATCATCCCGAGGGCCATCGCGCACCTCTTCGGGGGCATTGCTGAGCGCAAGCGGCGGGCACAGGAGCAGGGTGTGGCCGGGCCCGAGTTCAAAGTCAGCGCCCAGTTCCTGGAGGTACCGTGGCCTCGTGGGAGGGCTGGAGGGAGACGGGGGTGGCAAGACCTGGAAGCTGGGCTCCCCGCCAGGGCCGCAGGCATAGCCTGGGGAGCCAGGGAGGCATCTGCATGTGATGAGGTTCCCACTGCTGGAAGTATCCCCGCCAGAGCCGGAGGACCACCTGGTGGGACACTGAAGGGGCTCCCTGCCTCAGACGGAGCTTGAGTCAGTGAGAACCTGTAGGATCTCTTCAAACCCTGACTGATTACAGCTCCAACACGTACCAGATGTGTGACCTTGGGCAAGTCATTTCACCACTCTGCAAAGTGGGGGTGATGACACCTATTTCCTAGGGGTTTCAGGGGATGATGAGGAAGCACAAGCCCAGCACACAGTGAGACTCTAGTTCTCGCCCCTTCTGGCCTCTGCTGGGTCCTCCCCAGCCTCAGAGCAGCCTGCCCTGTCCCTTTCTGGTTGAGGTCCTTCCTGACCCTCTGAGCCTTCTCTAACCCCAGGGCAGGAAGGTCCTCCTGAGGGGCCTTTCTGGCATCTGGCCCTGCCTCTCCCTGGGAGGATGTCCGGGTGCCGAGCCCAGGGACCGTGGCAACTAGGGGCTTTGGGGGTGGGGAGAGGGGACCTCTGGCCTGCCAAGGGGCCTCTCAGATGCATCTCCAGGAAGGCCGGTGGGCCTGGGTACTTCTCATGAGGCCCGGTGTCACCAGGCTCCTGCTCTAGCACAACTGGACCGGGCAGCTCCAGTCCCCAGTGTCCAAACTCCAGCCCACGGACCCCCAGCCCTGGGATGTTTGCTGGGTGTGGAGCCACCCTGGGCTCAGACTGCACCCAGGTTGTCCTCGGGGGAAGAGATGTGGCCCCAGCCCTCCCCAGGTCTCGTGTGTCCCCCCCACACCCCCCGACCCTGGCCCCAGCGTGGCTCCCTCCTGGGCCTGCAGCGTGGCTGCTTTCCCCTTAGGGGACCTGTACTGTAGACTTGAGGGTTTCTCTTTATTCTTCTGGACTTTTGCTTCTGATAAAGAGTCTGCCTCTGTGTGTGTATATGTGCATATATGTGTATGTGTGTGTATGTGTAGGCATGTGTCTGTGTCTGTGTCTGTGTCTGTGTGTAGATGTGTGTGTAGATGTGTGTAGGTGCATGTTTCTGTATGTGTGTAGGCATGTGTATATGTGTCTGCGTATGTCTGCATGTGTTCGTGCCTATGTGTATGTGTGTAGGTATATGTGTGCGTATATGTGTATGTGTGTGTATATGTGTGCGTATATGTGTGTGTGTGTCTGTGTATGTGTTTGTGTGTATGCATGTTCTATGCTGTGTATTTCTATAAGCTTCCTCATCTCTTTGTTTTTTCCTTTCTCCATCCTTTTGCCATAGAGAGCCCCAAAGAGCAGTTCAGTACCTAGAAAACCCATGCCAGAGGGTGACCCACAAGGGGTTAAACGATGCCATGCGTCTGTCCCAGCAGACAGACAGACACCAAGGCCCCCACGTCTGCACCGGTCCCTGCCATTTCCTCTTCCCCTTCCTGTGGGGTATTTCTGTCCCTTTAAGGCCATCAAAGCCTCGGATGTCCGAGGGCTGTGGCCTCCCCCCTCCCCCCACGGGGTTCTGTTGGCCGCTGACCGGCTGCCCCGTCCCACCAGCTCCCTGCATGGTGAAAATGCCAGCAGGTGAAACTTTCCCTGCCAGCAACTCTAAACACAAGAGTCAGCAAGCCGGAGACCATCTGAAATGTGGTGATGCCCCTGGCCAGGCCACCTCCCATGGTGGCATCCCCAGACTGCCCTCCATCCCACATTCCTCAGCCCCCAGGGACCATAGGGATCGGATAGGGCGCTTCTCGGCTCTCCACTGAGTTCCACCCCCCTCCCTCCTGGAGCCACCCCCCACCCCCCTTTCCTGCCCTGTAACATCCCAGGCTCTGCCCCAACCACGGTCACATGCTGTTCGTCCACGTGAGGACTCGAGTCCCCTTGTCCCCACCAGGTCCTTAGCCCCCCACCAGGGCTGAGCGCTGGGTGCCACCTCCTTGGGGAGTGGGAGGGCTCTCAGGATAGCTCTCCCTGGGGCCCAGCTGCCCTACCCTGTCCAGGGGAAAGATCCCGGAGCCAGAGCCCAGAGAGGACCGGGGTGGCCAGGTAGCCTCCCAGAGCCTGGTTTCCACACCTGCAAAGCAGAGCTGGCCTGTGACACGAGAGCGAGCCCCGGGGGCCCCTCCGCCCCCACCTGCGCCCAGCGGCTGTCTTCCGCCCGCACAGCTCTACAACGAGGAGATCCTCGACCTCTTCGACAGCGCCCGCGACCCTGACGCCCGCCACCGCAGGTCCAACATCAAGATCCACGAGGACGCCAACGGTGGCATCTACACCACGGGCGTCACCTCCCGCCTCGTCAGCTCCCAGGAGGAGGTGAGCATCTGAGGAGCCGCCCGGGGGCTGGGGGCTGGGGGCCGGGCTCTGCAGCCAGCTGGTCCTCACGTCTGCCCTCCCCAGCTGATCCAGTGCCTGAAGCAGGGCGCCCTGTCGCGCACCACGGCCAGCACCCAGATGAACGTGCAGAGCTCCCGCTCCCACGCCATCTTCACCATCCACGTGTGCCAGATGCGCCTGTGCACCCGGCCCGACCTGGTGAGGAGCCCGTGTCGGAGGGCGGGGTGGGGGCGGAGCCCGGGCTCTGGGGGTGCGGGCTCACCCTGCCGGCTTGCGGACCTTTCTTTTTCTCAGGGGGGGAGAACCGGCACATGCACGCAGTCAGGTGCCCTGTGTGTGTGAGCCCCCAGCCACGCTGCACCCCGAATCCCGAGGGCAGGGGCTGAGAGCACAGGAGCCCAAGGTGGGCGGGGGCCGGGAGTCACACGCCCGCTTCCCTGCAGGTGAACGAGGCCGTGACCGTGACCGGGCTTCCCGACGGCGCCGCTCCCTCGGGCGAGTATGAGACGCTCACCGCCAAGTTTCACTTTGTGGACCTGGCCGGCTCAGAGAGGCTGAAGCGGACGGGGGCCACAGGCGAGCGGGCCAAGGAGGGCATCTCCATCAACTGTGGCCTGGTAGGCACGCGGCGGCCAGCACGGCTCAGCCTCAGACCCTCCCCAGGCCCCCCTGGGGCCGACTACTGTCCGGAGCCCCATATGTCACTACTGGCTGGCCTCTGGACCCTCCCTCTCCCCCTGTCCCCGACTGCCTGACCTCACCAACCATCACACATCTGCCTTTAAACCCTCAGGGAGCCTGAGGGCTGCTGGGGTCAGCGGGGCAGGTCCTGCGGCTCACGAGTCGCTGGTCCCACCCCCCTCTCCCGCAGCTGGCCTTGGGCAATGTGATCAGCGCCTTGGGGGACCAGAGCAAGAAAGTGGTGCACGTGCCCTACAGGGACTCCAAGCTCACCCGGCTCCTCCAGGACTCGCTGGGCGGCAACAGGTACCTGCCCACCACCCCAGGGAGGGGCAGGGGTGAAGGTGCAGGGGCACGCTGGTGGGAGGGTTGGAGCCAGAGGCCCAGCGGACAGGGGGCCCTCCCGCCCCTGTGGGCCGCAGGCCTCGAGGTGCCCGTCGGCCACTACGGTCGGACCCAGCTTTCTCGTCTGCACAGCAGGGAGGGATAATCCTAAAGGAGGTGCTAGAGCCCAAAGGGGAAAATAAACGGGGGTGCTAAGGACACACACAGGGCCATGATTTCGGCGATGACACATCACGGCCTCCCTCGCTGTGGTCACCCCTGTTGGAGTGGTGGAGTCACCACCGGGCTACGTAGTCCGGATCCCCACGTCCCAGCCTCTGCCCAGGTCCTCAGGGCTTCCAGGCGGGAGCGGGATCTGCTCCGAAGTGATGCTCCTGGGCCGGCCATGCCTTCGTCCATCACTCCCCACCCCACTCCCCCATGCTCCCCAGCCAGACCATCATGATCGCCTGCGTGAGCCCCTCTGACCGGGACTTCATGGAGACGCTCAACACGCTCAAATACGCCAACCGAGCCCGCAACATCAAGAACAAGGTGGTGGTGAACCAGGACAAGACCAGCCAGCAGATCAGCGCGCTGCGGGCCGAGATTGCGCGCCTGCAGATGGAGTTGATGGAGTACAAGGCGGTGAGCGGGCCCCTCCCCAACCCGGCCTCTGTGCGCCCTGGGCATCGCCATGTGCCAACCACGGCAGCCAGTGCCAGGCTCACCTGGTGGGTGACCTGTGCATACGAAGTCGGAGCCCTCAGGGCTTAGAATATAAGAGAAGGAAGAGCACACCCCTGGTTGCATAGATCTCGTGTGTAGGGCAGACGCTCTGCTGGGGTTTCCCGTCTGCTGAATATGCTGTGTTGGACCAGGTAAGACTCTGGGCTGCGGCACAGAGTGAGGAGAGTCGATGGGGACCACGTGAGTGGTCCAGCGTGCCTGGGGGATGCTGCAGGGGAGAGGGTTGGCCCTCCTTGCTCAGGTGGTCAGGGAGGGCCTCATGGAGGAGGGGACCTTTTATATGGATCTTGAGGAATGAATGAGATACCAGCAAAAGGAAGTGGAGCAGGTGTCCTAGGATGCCGACAAGCCACGTGCAAAGGAACAGAGACAGGAAAAACGAGTGCCTTTGGGGGAGCATCCCATTCTGTGTGACTAAGGCAAAAGTCACCAGCTATGGCCCCTGGCCCGAACCTAGCACACAAGTGGGTTTTGGTTTGACTCGCCCTTTGCTTTAAAAGAATGCAACGTAGTTACCACGCTTTCTGAAAATCAGGGAGTTTCCGTTTTCCTTTAAAAATCTGAAGATGTAACGATCTGGCGCCGAGCTGGCAGGAGTGGCCCGAGTGGCTGTGCCTTTCAGACTGCGGGCGACCCTGGGCTCCAGTCCCCGCCCCCCCTCCGTGGTCTCACCCAGACTGCCGCCCTCCCTCGTGCCGCCCACCGGGCCCTTCGGGTTCCGACCCTCGGGTTCGTGTCTGGGGAGACGGGAAGGTGAGCGGTGGAGAGGGAGGTGGAGTGAGAACACAGTGGCCTGCAGTGGCTGGTCACAAAATGTGGACTTTTTGTTGTCACTGGGGCCACGGCAGGTTTCTGAGCGCTGGGAGGTTGGCAGGGCCGCCTCGCCGAGGGAGGGGCCGGGGCGGGGGTGGCGGGGAAGTGTATCCTCCCCCCCTCCCCGCCCCTGACCCCGCACCCCACCCCTGACCCCTCGCCCTGCCCCTCCTCCCAGGGCAAGAGGGTGATCGGGGAGGATGGCGCCGAGGGCTACAGTGACCTGTTCCGGGAGAACGCGATGCTGCAGAAGGAGAACGGGGCGCTACGCCTGCGGGTCAAGGCCATGCAGGAGGCCATCGACGCCATCAACAGCCGCGTCACGCAGCTCATGAGCCAGGAGGCCAACCTGCTCCTGGCCAAGGCCGGTGAGTTAGCGCCAGGCTGGCTCCGGGCGCGGGCGGGCTGGGCCCTCCGCCCCACACCAGCCCGGGACGTGGGGTGTGCAGGGTGGCGTTTTCTTTCTCTGAAAATGCGATCATATGTACTGTCCTGTGACTCCCTTTCCACTTAGCATTACGCCGTAGGAATCTTTCTGTATTTTTCTAAAATTATTATTTTTGGCTGCGTTGGGTCCTTGTTGCTGCATGCGGGCTTTCTCTAGTTGCGGCGAGCGGGGACTAGGCTTCGTTGCGGTGCGTGGGCTTCTCATCGCGGTGGCTTCTCTTGTTGCGGAGCATGGGCTCTAGGCGCACAGGCTTCAGTAGTTGTGGCACGCGGGCTCAGCAGTTGTGGCTCGCGGGCTCTAGAGCGCAGGCTCTGTAGTTGTGGCGCACAGGCTTCGTTGCTCCGTGGCATGTAGGATCTCCCTGAACCAGGGATCGAACCCGTGTCCCCTGCATTGGCAGGTGGATTCTTGACCACTGCGCCACTAGGGAAGTCCCGGGATCTTTCCATATTAAAAACATACAAGCCTACTTAGTTCTCTTCAGCTGCACAGGGTTCCATATGTGATGGCGACGAATAATTTATCATAACAGCCTCTATTGATGGATATTTGCTTGTTTCCCGTCTCGCTGTTAGCAGCTGCGCCTGTGTGTCTCTGCGCCCACAGACAAGTCCCTCTTTGATAGATTCCTCCCTGAAAAAGGCCCTGTTGGAGGAGGCACTGATACAAGACCACCAGCTCGGAGCTAAGGTCCTCGCTGAACTTATTATCCTCTTAACTGTTCTTCCTCCCTGCCACCCCCTCAGGAGACGGCAACGAGGCCATCGGCGCTCTGATCCAGAACTACATCCGGGAGATTGAGGACCTGCGGTGAGTGAGCCCCTGCGCACCTGGGCGCCCGGGGGCTGAGGCAGTGCCGCTCACCTGCCCCCCACGCTCCCTTCCGCAGGACCAAGCTCCTGGAGAGCGAGGCCATGAACGAGTCCCTGCGTCGCAGCCTCTCTCGGGCCTCGACCCGGGGTCCCTACTCCCTGGGCGCGTCCCCGGTCGTCCCGACCAGCTCCATGGAGGATGCCGCGGAGGTCATCCGCCGAGCCAAGCAGGACCTGGAGAGGCTCAAGAAGAAGGAGGTCAGGCAGCGGAGAAAGAGGTGAGGGGAGGCTCCCCCCAGGCGGCCCCCAGGACCCTGTGCCCAGCAGGGGCTGTGCGTACCCCGGGTGACCTGGGGACTCAGTGGGCAGGTCTCGTTTGTGGGCAGAAGGCTCCCACCTTCCTCTGACGCTGGGCTTTCCCCGAGCAAAGGGAGGGTGGAGTCCACCCAGGGTTCATTCTGAGTTGGGGGCCAGGGAAGAGCAGTGGATCCCTGCAGAACCGGAGCCCAGCCCCATACAGGGCCCTAGAGACGAGGCGCTCTTGCCTCCCCATCCCCCCCGCCCCACCCACACACTGAAGGCAGGTCAGTCCCCTAACCGGTCCACCCTTCACTCCTGGGCAGCCCAGAGAAGGAAGCCTTCAAAAAGAGGGCAAAACTCCAACAGGAGAACAGCGAGGAGACCGATGACAATGAGGCCGAGGAGGTGAGGGTCCCCCGCCCACCTCGGGCCGCCCCCATGTCCCTGCCGGGGTGCAGGTCCCCGTGACGTCCTTGCGCCGGGGTGTGGGTCCCCATGACATCCTTGCGTCCTTATGCCTCCCGGTATCTGTTCACCATGGTGACGTCCCTCCTCCCAGCTGGGGGATGGGGGCCGGAGGCTTCCACAGAGGGGCTCTGCCCAGGCTGTTGGGAGGAGTGGCTGGGAGGCGCCCCTAGCACCGTGACCCCCCCACTCCCCACCCCTCCTGACGGCGCCTGGTGCCCAGGAGGATGAGGAGCCGGAGGAGAGCGGCCGTGAGGACGAGGACGAGGACTCGGGCAGCGAGGAGAGCCTGGTGGACTCGGACTCCGACCCCGAGGACAAGGGTGCGTGCTCCTGGGCGGGGCTGCCCGGGGTGGGGCTGCCTGCCACGCAGGCCCAGAGAAACTGCTCGGGGCAGCGGGTGTCCCGGCTGAACTCAGACGTGAAACCAGCAGTAGCAGAAACAACAGGGACGCAATGGCAGCAGCAGACTCTCACTGAGCGCCCACGGGTGCCGGGCACTGAGGTGAGCCCTACCCTTCACGTGCCTGGCCTCTGCATCCTCACAACCACCCTGGACGGAGGTGTTAGGTCTCCTCCCTTTGTCACCACTTTGATCCCACATGCCGCGGAGCAACTAAGCCCGTGGGCCACAGCTACTGAGCCTGCGCTCTAGAGCCCGTGAGCCACAACTACTGAGCCCACGTGCCACAACTACTGAGCCCTCGCGCCTAGAGCCCGTGCTCCGCAACAAGAGAAGCCACGGCAATGAGAAGCCTGCGCACCACAGCGAAGAGTAGCCCCTGCTCGCCGCAACTAGAGAAAGCCCACACACAGCAACAAAGACCCAACACAGCCAAAAATAAATATAAAATTTAAAATATATATTTAAAAAAATAATAAAAATAATAAATAAAATTTTAAAAAAGAGCAAGCTTGCGAGGGTTAGTGGCCTCCGCCAGTGTGGGAGATGCAGAGCTGGGCCCTGGACCTAGGTCTGGCTGGTCTGCAGCCCACTCCTCTAAACGGGACGGGTGTCCCTCAGCTCTGCTCTGACCCAGAGTCCTGCTGGCTGCTCTGGGTCCTTCCCTCCTCCAGCCCTGCTGGCTCCCAGGTCGTCCACGGCGAGTAGGCATCAGCCTCTGGGGCACAGCAGAGGTGGGTGGGACGCCTGGTTCCCCAGCCCCCCAGCTCCCTGGCCCAGGCCCGCACTTCCCGGGCAGCTCTTTAAGGGTGTTGCCACCTGGCAGCACCTTCCCACCATGGGATGTGTCACTTCCTCTCGCCACTGGTCACCGAGTGGTCACGGCTGGCCAGGGGAAGGCCCGTCCCCTCCACCACACCCCTGGCCCCCGGCCCCCGGTCCAGCCTGTCTCTGCCCCCACAGAGGTGAACTACCAGGCTGACCTGGCCGACCTGACATGCGAGATCGAAATCAAGCAGAAGCTGATTGACGAGCTGGAGAACAGCCAGCGGCGGCTCCAGACGCTCAAGCACCAGTACGAGGAGAAGCTGATCCTGCTGCAGAACAAGATCCGGGACACACAGCTGGAGCGGGACCGCGTGCTGCAGAACCTCAGTGAGGCCCCGCCCCACGAAGTCCCGCCCCCGCGAAGCCCCACCCCATACCTGCCACACACCCCCTCCCCGAGCCCCTCCCCGTCAGAAGGGCACCACCGGGTTACCTGGGCCTCTGGGCGGGGCATTCTGACCTTGGACTGTGCACTTAGACCCACAGTCAGAAAGTTCTTGTGTCCAACTCTGGTCCTTTGGCTACGTTCTCAGTTTATCATTTCTGTTATTTTTACCATCGCCTCAAGTATTAGAATCCTGTCTCCAGGCCCGGGAAGGTGAACTCCCTCAGCCTTTCTTCCTGAATTTGCTCCTTGGGTGTTTCCTTTGATCGTGTTTACAAGTCTGCTTCTCACAGTGTTACCTTCCTCACATGGCTCTCGGCCCCTTCATCCCATGACGCACTCACTCATCCCCTCACTTGTTCACTTACTCAGCAAACATGCATTGAGTGCGTCTTGCAGAGCGGTCCTTGTTCTAGATGCTCGAGATTTTGGAACGCACGTTCTAGTGGGGAGAGACAGACATAAATAAGATAAGTGGCAGCTCCTATAGCATGTCAGGGGGTGATAAGTGTCATGGAAGAATGCAGCAGGGAAGTGGGCAAGGTGTGCTGGGGAGGGGGTGGGCGTGTTGAGAAGGATGGTCGTGGGAGACTTTGCTGAGAAGCTGGCATCTGAGCAAAGACTTGAAGGCGGTGAGATAGTGCTGGAGAGAATGAGCGAGGGGAAGAGCATTGCAGGCAGAGGGAACAGAAGATGCCAAGGCCCCGAGGCAGGCGTGCACCGGGCGTGTTGGTGGCATGCCGAGGGCCCCGATGGCTGGAGCAGGGTGAGAGGGGACACTGGCAGTGAGGGAGGAGGAATGTCGGACCAGGTGTGTCAGTCGTTTTAAGGATTTTTGTCTTATTCTCTGAGGGACACGGGAAGTGTGGGGTTTTAAGGGGTGTGATGTAAATTTTGAAAGCATTCTGGCAAGATCACTTTGGCTGCTGTGCAGGGAATCAAAAGTGGAAGCTTGAGACCAGTTAGGAAACTCTTATAAAGGTCCTGGTGAGAGATGGTTTGGGCAGGAGGAAGTGAGAAGTGGTCGTATTCTGGATCCATTTTGAAGGTGGAAATGAAAGCCTTTGTTGATTGGTTGGTGGGGGAGCCAGAGATGCCTCCAGGGAGGGAGCTTCTGGAAGGACGCGATGAGATACTGAGATGGGGGGGACTGCGTGGGGGGGTGGAGGTCGAGGAGGTGGGTTTGCACCGCTAGCTTGCCATGTCTGTTAGACGCTGCAGTTCAGGTAGGAAAGGTCAAGGGTGGAGAACCAGGCCGCTCCTTCGCTCCTTCTCCCCACGCCCACCCACTCTGTCTTCTCTTGCTAACACTTCCCCTTCCCACTGGTCCCGGCCCTTTCCTCCAATCACGGGTCAGAACCGAGCCAGCGGGAGTGGTCCTCAGGCTCCTCATGCAAGCTGATGGGCAGGGGCTCAGAGATCTCAGGATGAAATCACCCCTTCAAGGTCCCTAGAATGCCCTTGGGTGTCTAGTCCGAGCCCCTCCTTGTTCACACGAAGGAACGGGGCGGAGGAGGGTGTGACTCGCCCGCATCATGCGCCGACACTGGAGCCCAGGCTGCCCGGGCACTGGGGCCCAGGGACCTGCGCAGACCCCGCCCCGCTGCACGCAGGTACCATGGAGTGCTACACGGAGGAGAAGGCCAACAAGATCAAGGCGGACTATGAGAAGAGGCTGCGGGAGATGAACCGGGACCTGCAGAAGCTGCAGGCTGCGCAGAAGGAGCACGCGCGGCTGCTCAAGAACCAGTCTCGCTACGAGAGGGAGCTCAAGAAGCTGCAGGCCGAGGTGGCCGAGATGAAGAAGGCCAAGGTGGGGGCCGGGGCGGGGTGGGTGGGGGTGCTGGGGCCGGGCGGGGGGTGGTCCTCTTAGTGCGTTGTCCAGGGTGAAAGCACCTTTCCCCCTGGAGGGGCAGGAGAGGGTCCCCAGGGACCCCGCCCCACCACCGTGGCCTCCAGTCCACATGCAGTGCACGCGAGGCCTCCCACCTGGGCCACATTTGCCTATACTCATAATAATACTAATTACGTAGTGACGATTGGATGTGGCTCTCCGCCAGTCCCCCAGCACCACGACCTCATGCGGTCCCGAGGTGGAGCTGGAGAAAGCAGCTCAGGTGTCACTGCCACTTCCTTGGAGAGTGACTCCGGCCTCCTGGGGCAGCGCCGGGATTCAGACTCAGTTCTCTGCCGCCGCCCTTTTCCAGTTGCCGTCGTCCAGGGCACTCGAGTCTGGCTCCTGGCTCTAATGCCTCCCCGTCTGGCTGGGTCCTCATTCCCGCCTGGGCCCGCAGATCCGCGCTGCCTTTACGTCCTCCATCCCCTTGGCTGCCTGGTCCGCGTTCCTGCCCTGACCCCAGCCCCCCGTGTACCCCAGCTCCCCGCAGCCCTGCGCCAAGCCCTGGGACAGGACCCCAGTGAGCTGCAGACAGCTGGCCTTGGGAACAGGTCCCACAGAGGGAAGCACCCGGGGCCATAGTAACTGCGTCCTCACCGCCCGACTGGGCTGGCGTTAACCAGTGTGCAGCGGAGAGAGGTGATGCTGTGATGATGCAGATTCTGACAGGTGGACCCTCAGCCATCGGGCTAGCCACCTCCCCTGGGCAGGCTCTGTCCCCAGCCACGCCTGGGCCACACATCCAGGGCCCATCAGCCTGTCCAGGGTGGAGAAGGGCCAGTCTCGCTCTGCTCAGACTGTGTGTCCTGCACTGGCCCCAGGGAGCCAGTTTGCCCATGGGACCTCCACCAGCAGATGCTGATCTGGGCTGCAGGAGGAAGAGGGGGACTTGGGTCGGCGGGCGCCCTCTGGTGGTAGGAGGGAGGGACCAAGGCCTTGGCTGTCTGCATTTGGGGGCTGCACTGCACACCCGGCAGCTCCTGGAGCGTTCTGGGGGCTCTGCCTGCACCCTAACTCTGTCTCCCTGGAGGCTCCCTGACTAACACCTCTCGAGGCCGTCCTGGCTGGTGCCGGCCGGCCGTCATCTCAGCGGGAGGTGACCCTACTGTAGAGCCCTATGAGGGAGGACCCTTCTATGGCTCTGAAGCCTGGAAAAATAATATAATAACGCCCAGGATCTCTGTGAAGGACAGACGGTCCCTGCGTGCTCCCGGGTTTCAGTCTCAGCTTGCTCAGCCCTTCAGCCGGGGGCCCCGCTCTGCCCGGCTAACTGTGCTCTTGTGAGCCTAGGAAAGAGGCTGAAGAGAGCACCCTTGGGCTGTCCCAGGGTGCCCAGCAGGGGCCCCAGGTTTCTGTCCGAAGCACCGAGGGCAGCAGTCAAGGATTCTAACCAGATGCCGCGAGAACCAGTGCCCAGGACCCTCCCACCACAGTCCAGGGGCTGGCCCTGCGGTTTACAGAGGTGTCCTAAGGCGAGGAGACACTCAGAACAGTGCTGGCCTCGGGTGCTGCGCTGTCACATGCCTGGAATGTTCCCACCCGTTCTGAGCCCACCACCCCTGTGATGACCTCCCTGGGACTCGGCCACACAGGCAGAGTCGGACAGATGGACCTTTGTCCAGAGAGACACGTTCCTCCCCAGGAAGGCTCTGGCCCCGGCTCCATGAGGGCCGCCGTCTCTGTGTGTGTGTAGCTCCCTGTGGCCGGGGCTTGGGTCTGCTTCCAGCCCAGGCTGGGCTTCTCTTGTCAGCCCCAGCCCTTTGGGGGAGCATTTGTTCTGGACCCCCAAAGGCCCAGCAGCAGGGAGCCCTCCTCCTCTCTGTAGCTTCCCCCCCGACAGCCTGCCTTCTGAGGCAGAAGCCAGCGCAGTCCTTCCAGCCTCCCTGCGGGGCCATTTCCACTCTTTAACTGTCCTCAGGGCAGGCTGGTGACATTCCTGGGGTGTCTGAGGCCTCAGTGGCAGAGGAGGGACAGCCTGCAGCTGATTCTCATGGTGCCGTCACATGGAAGGGAGTCTGACCCCTGTGCACTTCGCACTCTGTGCTCTGGGGCCAGGGGGGTGCATGCTACAAGGACCCAGCGCACGGCTTCCGTTGTGCTGGGTCACCTCTGGCCTCCCGGATGATGCTCTCTGAGCCTTTGGCCAGCCCTCCGAGAACTCGGCTCCATGCTCTGTGCTTGGTTGCCAGCTCTGCTCTGACCTGCCCTGGTGCCATCCCCACAGCCGTAGTAAGAGCTGGATTTTGAAGCAAAGCGACCTGGGCCAGGAGTCTGGCCACCCATTACTGATTTTCTGACTTTAAGTCATTTTGTCTCTCTGAGGCTCCTTTCTTATTTATAAAATAAGAGTGATAATGTCTGTCACGTATGATTATCTCAAGGACGGGGCTGGGCATGTAGTGTGGGCTCAGTAAATGATGCTGGTTTTTATGTCGTCCTCGTGAGAACCTGGCCTGGGAACGCACCCCATCGGCAGCTCAGCTGCGGGTGGGAGAGAGAACACTGCTCCATCCAGGCAGGACCACTTGCCTCTAGCAACTTAGGCTGGTCCCAGAATGTCTGGGCACTGGCAGGGGCTCTGCCTGAGGACCGCCAGGGGCTGTGAGCGGAGCCCTGGGGGCCGTGGCTGGACCCTGCAGAGTGGTCTCCCCTGCACGGCTGGGCTGGCGGTAAGGCCGCTCCTTTCGGTAGGTTGCCCAGGTGGTGGGACACCCTCAACTCCTGTGGACAAGGTGGGCCCAGACCCCCTGAGGCACTGCCATCTGGTGGCTTCCACCCCTTCCTGGCATCCTCCGAGCCAGCCCCTCCGCGCAGGCCTCGGGCCTCCCCTCAACACCCACCTCCCCTCCCCTTCCCAGGTGGCCCTGATGAAGCAGATGCGGGAGGAGCAACAGCGGCGGCGGCTGGCGGAGACCAAGCGGAACCGGGAGATCGCGCAGCTCAAGAAGGAGCAGCGGAGGCAGGAGGTGAGGGCGGCCCCGAGGCTCCCCGGGCCCCCGGCCCCCCTGCATGCCCAGCCGCCCCTCCTGACCACACAGGCCTAAGCGGTGACGGTGGCGCTTAGAGGAGAGGGGCGGCCGTACGCGGGAGGGCAGGACGGCTGCAGGAGCCCAGCCCGGTCCTTGTGGGCTTCCGAGCCAGGCCTCGAGCCCACCGCGGGGTAGCACCCCGCCCAGGTCACCAGCAGCTTCCAGCCCTCCGCTCCAGGCTCCCCGCCCGTGGTGGGGAGAAGAGGCCGAGAGACGTGTCCCTGTGGAGAAAGGGACCCAAACGCTGGGTCCCCTTTACCGGCGAGTTCTAGCTGCACAAGGCGCTCACCTCCAGGGCCAGCCCGGGTGGAACGGGCTTAGGGCCCGAGCGTAGACCCCAGCCTCTCCTCTCACCCGCAGTTTCAGATCCGAGCTCTGGAGTCCCAGAAACGGCAGCAGGAAATGGTCCTGAGGAGGAAAACCCAGGAGGTGAGCCCGGCGCCCCCCGCGGCCCCGGCCCTGCCCCCCTGTCCTGAGAGCAGCCCCCTGTGGCCCCGGCTCCCCCGGCCATGTGCTGACTTGGGGAGGCCCCCGTGGGAGGGCCTTTCTCAGCTAGAGTGCTGAGGCTGGGGGTGGGCTGCAGGTTCTGGTCCGGATGCCTGCCGCAGTGGTTAACTTTTAAAAAGGACGGGGAGCCTCTTGTGTGTCCATTTCACGTTGGAGACCCTTTGGACCTTTCTCAGTCCCAAACCCAGGCCAGAGCGGCCCTGTATTCTCCCTGCCCCGCGCCCCAACCTGGGCCTTTCCGCGGGCTGGGGGCACCCTGTCCACTGGGTCCCGCTCCTCTGGGCCCCCAGGTTACTGCACTGAGGCGTCTGGCCAAGCCTATGTCTGAGCGGGTGGCAGGCCGAGTGGGACCAAAGCCACCCATGCTGGACTCGGGCGCCGAGGTGTCGGCCAGCACCACCTCGTCTGAGGCCGAATCGGGGGCGCGCTCCGTCTCCAGCATCGTGCGCCAGTGGGACCACAAATTCAGCCACTTCTTGGGGAACCACCCCATGCCCACCGTGTCTGGTGGCCGCCCTGCGAGGTAAGGTGGCCGGGAGCACCTGGGAGGGGCAAGCGCCAGGGTCCCCTTGGCCGTCGGCTCTGGGTCGGGGTCTCCACGCAGCTGCAGGGGCTGAGGGTGGTCCTGCCCCCGCCCCTTTGCCTCTGCCCCCCAGAAAGAAATTCCAGAAGAAGGGGTCCAGCCAGAGCTTCAGTAAGGCTGCCAGGCTCAAGTGGCAGTCGCTGGAGCGGAGGATCGTCGACATCGTCATGCAGAGGATGACCATCGTCAACCTAGAGGCTGACATGGAGCGGCTCATCAAGGTGGGCCCCCCCCGGCCTGGCTGTGTCCCCCCCCACCCCCCACCCCTCCTCCCTGCGGGCAGGGCCTGCCCGGCCAGCGCAGCAGCCTGAGGCCTCCTCCCTCCCCCAAGAAAAGGGAGGAGCTGTCCCTCCTGCAGGAGGCCTTGAGGAGGAAGCGGGAGCGCCTGCAGGCAGAGAGCCCAGAGGAGGAGAAGGGGCTGCAGGAGCTGGCAGAGGAGATCGAGGTGCTGGCGGCCAACATCGACTACATCAACGACAGCATTGGCGACTGCCAGGCCACCATCGTGCAGCTGGAAGAGACCAAGGTGCCCGTGGGCGGGGCAGCGGGAGGGCGCCGGGGCCCGGGGCGGGGCAGCCCTGCTGACGCGGGCCCTCCGCCTCCCGGTCCAGGAGGAGCTGGACTCCACAGACACGTCGGTGGTCATCAGCTCCTGTTCCCTGGCCGAAGCCCGCCTCCTGCTAGACAACTTCCTCAAGGCGTCCATCGACAAGGTAGGCCGTGGCTCGCCTCCTGCCGGGCCGGTGGGCAGGCAGCCCCGGGACCCGCCCCTGAGGTGAAGCACAGGGCCCGGCCGGGCGCTCGGCAGCGTCCCTCACAGGCGCCGGTGAGCGCCGAGGCTGTAAAGCCGGGTGACGGCTTGCTGCGCGCGCGGCTTTAACGAGATGACGGGGCCAGAGGCTTGGCGTGGCGCCCGGCACACAGCAGGGCCTCCGTCGGGGGCGACCCTGGCGTCTGGTGTGAGCCCATCCAGAGCAGGGCCGGGCCTGAGCCCGCGGAGGTGGAGGGGGCAGCGTGTGTGTGTGTGTGTGTGTGTGCGCGTGCACGCACGCGCGCGTTTCCGGTGGGGCAACAGGAACAGATAGACATGCTCCACCCAGGAGTGGGGCCAGTGGCATCGTGCAGGAGCAGAAGGCATCCCTTGGCCTGTGTCGGTCCCCTGTCCCCTCTGCCCGACAGAGCGCTGGCCGTGGGGACTTCCTTCCCCCGGGGTCTGTGCCTGCGGGGCAACTCGGGGAAGGGGCAGGGGCCTGGCCTCCTTGACCCCTCACCCGCCCAGGGAGCCCTCGCAGCTCTGCGTCGCCACGCAGGGGAGCGTGTTCCTCTGCCGGGGCTGCCGTGGCCAGCACCGCAGATAGGGGGCCTAAACAGCAGACGTTTACTGCTCCCGGTCCTGGAGGCTGGGGTCAGAGATCGAGGTGTAGGCGGAGCGGGTCCCTCTGAGCCTCTCTCCTGGCCCTGTACACTCGGCCTCTCCCTTCCTGAGGTCCTCCCTCTGTGTGTGTCTGTGTCCTGATTTCCTCCTCTTATAAGGACACCGGTCGCAGGGATTAGGGCCCCCTCTAGAGACTTCGTTTTAACTTAATGATCTCCTGAAGACCCCATCTCCAAACACAGTCACGTTCTGAGGTCCTGGAGGTTACAGCATCTGCCTATGCGTTTTGGGGACACGATTCTGCCCATAACAGGGAGTGTGTCCCACAGCGTGGATGGGGGGTAGGTTAAGGGGGCTGGGGTGCATCGCAGGTCTGTGATGGGCACAAGCTGGGGCCTGGGAGCTAGCAGGGAGGCGTCTGGTTGGAAGCAGATCCTGGGAGGGCAGTGACGGGGCCCCCCCAGCCCCAGGCCGGGAGGGGTAACGCCAGGCCTCCTCGCTCCCCGCCCTCAGGGGCTGCAGGTGGCCCAGAAGGAGGCCCAGATCCGGCTGCTGGAGGGACGGCTGAGGCAGACAGACATAGCGGGCCCCTCCCAGAACAACCTGCTGCTCGACGCCCTGCGCGAGAAGGCCGAGGCCCATCCCGAGCTGCAGGCCCTCATCCACAACGTGCAGCAGGGTACAGGGCGGGGGGCAGGCCTTGGGGCCCCCAGGGACCCCCAGGGCTCCCTGCCTCCCACCTCAGAGACCCTCCCTCCCCGAGGCTCCCCGGGAGCCACGGTCCGATCCCAGAGGGTGAGGGGTGGGAGGGAGGGTGAGGGGTCGGGGCTTCACCCCTCGGCTCCCTCCTCCCCGGCAGAGAACGGCTATGCCAGCACAGATGAGGAGGTGTCTGAGTTCTCGGAGGGGAGGTGAGTTTCCATGTTGGGAGCGAGCACGTGCCTGGGGCTGGATTGGGGGGTTGCCGGAGGGTCGAGGGCTGAGCCTGGGCTTGGGGGCTCTTTGGGACCCATGAACCTAAGTCCCAGGGAGCCGGGACATCAGCTGTCGGCATCCTGGCCCTCGTCTGCTTTTTCCTTAGCTTCTCCCAGTCGTTCAGCATGAAAGGCTCCACCAGCCATGACGACTTCAAGTTCAAGGTGAGCCCCACCAGAAGGCGGCCGGGGCGGGGGTGGGCTCCACCTTCCTGGGGCTCTACCCTTACCCTCGGCCCCAACCCAGTATTGCCTCCAGCTGGGATGCGGAGGCCAAGAAGGGTCTAACCTGGAAAGGGTCGGGGTGCCCACATGTGTGACCCGTTACAGCCCATTCCTTTTGAAGTGGGTGGAGTGACATCACCATAGCCCGAGGCCTCGTTGTCAGAACTCACCCTCTTCCCCACCAAGACTTTGCCTCCGGATCTGAGTCAAAGACCAGCCCTGGATGTCTAGTTACTGTGTGTGCGGATTACTGACTCAGCAAGGAGGGAGTCTGCCTGACACTGAGGGAGCAGCTACTAGACTAGACAGAACCACGAAACAGGACTCACTAAAGAGAGAGGGGAGAGCCCTGCAGGCTGGGAGCGGTGCCCTGTGCACAGCCTCTGAGTAACTGATTAGCTGGTGAGCAGCAGAGGTCGGCCTGGCATTCCGTTTGCGACGTCTAAAGAAAGGCAGCAGAGGCATCTCCGGTTGGTCTGGCTTCTCCAGAAGCCTCGGGAGACGTGCCTGGGTCGTGTCTGCCAGGGCCGTTCCATCACCTCCTCTGCCTCAGGCCGGCGGCACGTCTCCCCACTGGAATTCCCCCAGCTCCCCGTTCTGTGCCATCGTGTTTGGGCAGTGGGCCCACCCAGCCCTTCCTGTCTCAGGGTGAGCCCAAGCTGTCCGCCCAGATGAAGGCCGTGTCTGCCGAGTGCCTGGGCCCCCCTCTGGACGTGTCCACCAAGAACATCACTAAGTCCCTGGCCTCCCTCGTGGAGATCAAAGAGGACGCAGTGGGCTTCTCCGTCCGAGACCCCTACTACCGGGACAAGGTCTCTCGGACCATCAGCCTGCCCACCAGAGGGAGCACTTTGTAAGGAGGGCGCCGAGTGGTGGGGGGATGGGTGGGACCGGGAGGTGGGCCTGGGCCTCACTGGACCCTGCATTCCAGCCCCCGGCAGTCTCGAGGAGCGGAGACGTCCCCTCTGACCCGGAGGAAGTCGTATGACCGAGGGCAGCCCGTCAGGTGAGGACGTGTTCTAGACCCTGGGGGCGGGAATCGCTGGGAGGCCCACTGTAGACCGTCGTGTACACTTTCATCCGGCCCCACTCGGCTCCCCTCACGGCCCCTTCCTCACTTTGTCAGCTGCAGCTCAGGAAACAATCTCTCCATAAGCACCTGAGCTGGTGGCCAAGGCCGCTGCTAAAAGCTGCTGGCTGCCGTGAGCTCAGCGTGGGTGGATTTGCAGTGGCCTGGACTGGTCACGGGACCAGTGGGCTTCAGCCCCGTTCACGGCCAGGGGTCCTTGGAAGGCCTCATCCCCTTTCAAGGTCTTGTTCTGTGGGCGGAGTGTAGGTGAGTAAGGACAGTCCCGGGAGGGGACGCAGGACCGAGGACAGTCCCCAGCCGGCCAGCCACTCATGGGGCCCCACGGGCTTCTTCGGGTATCCCGATGCCTCTCAGGGTCACCTTAATTTTCAGAGATGTTTGGTGGCCTCCCCAGGTCACACAGCGAAGCAGTAGAAGGGCAGAGGCTCAGGATGACCTCATGTACCTGCCTTGTCGGGAGGGGGACATGCTCCTGTCCCTCCCTCCAGTCCAGCCGCCCATGCCCGTGGCTGCAGATGGGCCTGTGATGGGAGGAGTTGCAAGGGCATCTGCGCACCCGGGGCCCCACAGACTGTCCCGCCCCCCGTGACAGAGAGAACACACTGAGTTGCAATTGGGGGGAATGTAGGCTGGACTCGTGAGGACCCTCCAAAGGGAAGGAGGGTGGGCTGAACCTGAGAACCACCTTCCAAAGGGCGGGGTCGTGGGTGCTGGAAGGGGTGGCGCCCTGAGGCCTCGGACTCTTCCCTGGAGATCGGGTCACGCTGTCTGTGGCCCTTGTGTCGTCAAGTCACTGTGAACACGACTTAGCGAATCCTGAGCCGTGGTTCCCGGGAAATACAGGGCTGGGCTCCTGGGGGCCTCTGGTCCCAGCGTTTTCATCAACCCGTCATGTGAGTTTCTGTTTAAAGACACCTAATCCAATATGTACCGTTGACTCATTAACATTGAACTCAGGGCCAACAGCCCTAGAACTCACGCCTGAATGAAGCTCATCTAACACGTATTTTCTCTGTAAATCACGTCCCAGCTTCCTTGAGCTCAGGATGCCAGGTGGCCCTGCATCACCATCTTCGGGGCCATTTTAGACACTGAAATCACCAACCAAAAGCACAAAAATATGAAAAGCATGATACTAAATAGACCGCCAAAGGCGCTGTGTGCACTGTGGAGGAGGTAGGGCCACCGCTTTTGACCTCAGCTGGGAAGATGTGCGCTTGGGTTCTCATACCCTGCGGGTACTGTTTGGGGCTGACAGATAGGCTTTGGTGAGCAGGTGAATTAATTCCCAAATGTGGAGCCCACGGATCACCAGGACCAGCCCCTGGGGGCTAAGCAGGAGCTGGGCCGTAGGACCCCCTGCCCTGCAGGCCTTACAACCAGACGGAAGGTGGTGCAGGTGACCCCGCGTGTGCATGCCCCTGGGCAGAGGTGCGGTTACTAACGAATGCTGCTCTGTCCTGCTCACCTGCCAGGTCCACAGACGTGGGGTTCACGCCCCCCTCGTCCCCTCCCACTCGGCCCCGGAATGACCGAAACGTCTTCTCTCGTCTCACCAGTAACCAGAGCCAGGGGTCAGCGCTGGACAAGTAAGAGCCGGGCACCGGGGGGCGGAGGGTGCAGAGGGGACAGGGAGGCTGCGGGCGGGTCCTCGCCACAGGCAGGCGGGCAGCGGGGAGACACTAGGCATGCTGCGCTGGCCCCGCTCCCAGCACCTCTGCCCTTTCTGTGCTGACCGTGGACCCCTCCCGTCCCCTGAGTGTGTGGGGACCGCAAGAGAGGGCATGAAGGAAGCCACAGGGCCAAGCCCAGGCAGTCGGGCACCCCATGGGCCTACCCAGAGCTGCCCCTGCCTCCTCTGCTGATTCTGATTCTTCTCTGAAGCCCCTTCCTTCAGCTTCAGTCATGCACAGCCCCCACCCCCACCCCTACTAATGCTCAGGCCACGCCCCAGCGCCCTTGTGAAGGGTCCCTGCAGAAGGAGACCCCGTTTCTGTCACATGGTGGGGCCAGCTCACCCCTACTGCCCACTCTCGCTGGACACTCACCTCCCAGTGCGGTGGGCACCGCCCCCCAGCGCCGCCCCAGGCTTGCACACACGTGATTCCGCTGGAAGTATATAAACCAGCCGTGAGGACTGCCTTCCCTGCCTTTACATAAGAGGAGATGAGGCTCAGAGGCCCCGGGACACCTAGAAAGCGGTCGAGTTGGGCCCAAACCTGGGATCTCTGACTTGTGGGCCTCCGCGTGGGCGAAGGGAGAGGCCCCGCCCTCCTGTTCTCCCCTCCGGGCCCCCCACACTGCTGGGCACCCCCGACGCCCAACTTCCTGCAGCCCCCGGAGGGCTCCCCTCGGCTCTAACGCTCCTCTGTCCTTCGGCGGAGCCCAGGCTACAAAACGCTAGGCCTTGCCTGCATCACCTCTCCTCACAGAGGCAAAACATTGCTCCTGCCCCAAACCTGCCGTGGCCTCCCTTGCGGGAGGACAGCACCGAGCCCGGCCCACGCCAGCCAGGGGACCCCCATGCCAGCCAGGGGCCCTTCACACCAGCCAGGGTGCCCCCTATGCCAGCCAGGGGACCCCCTTGCCAGCCAGGGGCCCTTCACACCTTGACAGTCACAGGTCCCTCTCAGCAGCTCTGGGTGGGGCCCTGGTATCCCAGCCCCGGGGGCTTCCAGACCCCGGTCCTGCCCGGTGGCCGGGGTGTCGGGCCCATGTGTGTGCAGAGGCAGCTCCCGGGCACCGTCCAGCGGCTCGTGGGGCCAGTGCTTGGGGATCAGCAGGTCCCTGAAGCACTGCTGGGAGAGGCCTGCTCCTGGGAGGGGTGGGAGGAGGCACAGCGTCGCTCAGGGGGCAGGGGGCCCCCAGCTTGTGCAGTGAGGCAGCCCAGATCCTGGGACCAGCCAGGCCCGTCTCCCCCCTGCCCTGCCCGCCCCACTCCCCGCCCCGAGCTCCCCGGCCCGCCCGCCTCCTCTCCGCCGCCCTCTCCTCTCTCCGCTCCCCTGCAGAGCATAACCGCCCTCTGACCTCCCCACGCCGCTGCCGCCTCTGCTCCCTCGTGTGTGTCCCTCTCTCCCCCTAATCCAGCTAATTTTCTGCCCCCAGGTCTGATGACAGCGACTCCTCTTTGTCGGAGGTCCTGAGGTACACAGAACGGCTCGCTGCTCCCTGTCTGTCCCCCTCCCCACACCCTGGCCTCAGCATGCGGCCCCTCCTCTCCGTGGCTCCCCCAGACCCCGTCCTGCCCTCTTACCCCTGGTTCCTCTCTCGTGGGTGCTTTGTGGCCTCTGACTGCGCCAGGCTGGAGCTGGGAGCTCGGGAGGGTATGGCTGCTGGTGGCTTGTCACTGGGTGGGAGTGGGGGGCAGGGGAGCCTGGGGGCCCGGACCCCTGGAGAAAGGCTGCTGGAGGGTCGCGCGTGCTCAGTGTCCCGGCTTTTACTCAGCTGTGTCGGGGGCTCCCTCACCGACCTTGGCTCTGAACGAGAAGTGGCCCTGCCCACGTCTCCTGGCCCGAAGGCCAGGAGTACCAGGAGACCTCTCTCCCCTCAGCCAGCCCCGCGCACACGCGCATGCACACACACACCCCTCCCGCTGCCCATAACAAGGGGCAAGTCCCAGGACCTGGTGGGCCTGAGCCCTGGCTGGGAAAGGGCCACCCTGGGCTGAGGGCTCCCCCTGCTCTTCCGGGGCGACCGCCACTCACTATCCCTGTCCCCGGGGGTGACACCCCTGGCTGCAAGGCTGCCAGCCACCCCCCCACCCCCTGGCCCCTCCCATGGGCGGAGGGTTATCCTTTTAACTTGGGGTCTTCCCACTGCTGTCTTGGGCTCCTTCCCCGGCTCCTTCCCCTGGGCCCAAGCCATCGTCAGAAGCCGGGAGCTGGGGGTGGGGCTGTTTGTGTGCCTGCGACACCGGGGACAGCTGAGCCTGTCCCACCGCCGTCCTTGGGGATGCCGGTGGAGTCCGGGGGCTCTTGAGCAGCTGCGGGCAGGGCAGGACATTGGTCACGTCAGACGCTCTCGACCAGGGGGGCGGCGCTATCTTTGGAAAGAATCGGCCATGTTTCAGACGTGCACGTGGCTTGGCCAGGGGCTCGTTCCCAGAGACCCTCAGTGGGGAAAAAATCCTCATCCTCAGGCCCTCCAGGAGGCTGGTGTGTAGCGAAGTCCTCAGGTCCGCTCAGGACAGGCGTCCTTGGTCTCTGAGTGTTCGTGCAGAGGGGGGGGCCATACCAGCTCCACTCCCCACAGGGGCCTGCACTTTCTTCCCACAGAGCTGAGCAGGGCTCCACAGAGGGACTTAGTCCTTTGTAGATGGCAGTCACGGATCTGACCACACTGGTCCAAAGGGGCCCAGGTGGAGGTGACGTGCACGCCTGCATGCGCGCGTCTCTGCCCCGGCGTGGCGGCCTGGGCGCCCTCCCTCTCTGCACTCCTCCACCCTCCCTGTGGACATCGAGGTGCCGGAGGAGCCCATCCAGCTCTGGGGCCTCTGCCCCGCCCGGCTGGGGCCTGGGGACGTGTGCGTCTTGGGTTCTGGGTCAGGCAGGCGTCAGAGGGGACTCCCGCGTGTTCTGGGCCCCCGGCCGTACCTGGCCGGGCTTGCTCCCCAGAAGTGCTCAGGATGGCAACAGAGAGGCTGCACCACAGGCCCCTGTCTGCGCGGCTCTCGGACCTGGGGGGCTGTGGCTGGAGCCCCTGCCACAGCCCGAGTGCCCCTGCGCCTGTCCCTCACCCAGGAGCCTCGCTCAGCCTGGCCACGGTCCCAGGCTGACGGGCGCCTCTCTCCCTCTCTCCCGGGAAGGGGCATCATCACCCCAGTCGGAGGAGCCAGGGGCGCGCGGACGGCCCCGCTGCAGTGCGTCTCCATGGCCGAGGGCCACACCAAGCCCATCCTCTGCCTGGACGCCACGGATGAGCTGCTCTTCACAGGGTCCAAAGGTGGGCGGAACCCGGACCGGCCAGGTGGGGTCAGGGCCTCCCGCCCTCCCGCTCCCTTTGCCAGAGCGGGCTGCCCAGGAGACGGGATCACAGCCGCCAGGTTGAGGAGGTGGGGTCTCCTGCCGGGGCTCAGGGCTCCCCACCCCGGGCCTCCCTTCCTAGCTGGCTCTGGGGTCTCCATCCAGTACCTCCTTCCAGACCTGCCTCCGGAACTCCAGGAAGCGTGTCAGGTGCCCCGCCTTTGCTCATCTCAGCCCCTCCCCGACCCCAGCACTTAGGGCTGCGCACTTCCTACGATTCCTTAATCCCAGCGACAGTCAGGAAACGTTACCTTCCGTCAGGGAGAGCAGCTGTGCAGGAGGCACAGCTAATAGAGAAACGGGAAATGTGTGTACACATACCTGCGAGGCAGGAGGGAGAGGGCTGTGAATCTAGGTGAGGTTGACTGGGTCCAGGTTTTCCCCCGAGACTTGCTTGCCATCGCTTGTTCATTTGGTCAGCGATGGGCAGGCACGGGAGCTTTACTCCAGCCCCTGCGCCCCGGCGATGCTCCGGGAACCGGGCATTGGTGGGCGTTTGCCCGAGAAGCCCTGGTGGGAAGTGCCGGGCTCATCCGTGCACCACGGGAGCAGGCGGGAGCACGTTTTCGCCCCCAGACCCCGTCCCCTGGGCAGCCCTGGACCACCTCCCCTGGCCTTGGCGGCCCCGGTGGCTGTGGGGACGGGAGTTCCCCGGGCCCCGGCCATGACGACCGTCCCCTGCTCATGCCTGCTTTCTCGCAGACCGCAGCTGTAAGATGTGGAACTTGGTGACGGGGCAGGAGATCGCGGCTCTGAAGGGTCACCCCAGCAACGTGGTCTCCATCAAGTACTGCAGCCTGTCTGGGCTCGTGTTCTCCGTGTCCACCTCCTACATCAAGGTGTGGGACATCCGAGACTCGGCCAAGTGCGTCCGGACCCTCACGTGAGTCGTCCCGCCCGGCTCGCACTGGTGGCGGGGCAGGAGCCAGGACCCAGCTCAGGAGACCCGCGAGCGACAGCCCAGCCCTTACCTCTGACCCTGCCTCTCTCCCTCACGGGCAGGTCCTCAGGCCAGGTGGTCTCAGGGGACGCCTGTGCGGCTGCGTCCACCCGCACCATCACCAGCGCCCAGGGAGAGCACCAGATCAACCAGATTGCCCTCAGCCCCTCGGGCAGCATGCTGTATGCCGCCTCGGGCAACGCCGTCCGCATCTGGGAGCTCAACAGGTCGGGGACGGGCCCGGGCAGGGGCGGGGGACCCCCGGGGCGGCCCCGGGCTGCAGGCGGCTCGTGCCTGGGTCTCGATCTTGCTCTGAGGGGGGATAGTCCCCTGGCTGGCGTATTCACCCCAGGGTGGACCCCCAACCCCACCCCAGGGTCCCCCCAATCCAACCCCCCCCCCGGCTGGGCCTCTCCTCCCCTACAGGTTCCAGCCGGTCGGCAAGCTGACTGGCCACATCGGCCCTGTGATGTGCCTGACGGTCGCCCAGACCACCAGCCAGCACGACCTGGTGGTGACCGGCTCCAAGGACCACTACGTTAAGGTATGGAGAAGTCCTTGACCTTGACCTTGAGGCCGGGCTCGGTGGCGGCTCTGTTCTCCTACTCTCCTTACCTTGGCCCTCTCCCTCCACTGCCTTGGGACTCATGGAAAATAATGAGACCCCTGGGGATTTATGCTGAAAAATCACCCCCAAGGAGCCAGGTCTGTGCGGAAGGTCAAGATTGCAGCGTGATTTTGTACATGCTGAAAAATCAGAAAGAACCTAAATGTCTACGGGTAGTAAAAAACAGTCACGTAAATTAGGGAAAACCCACAGGATGGGATGCAGTACAAGTGATTACACAATAAATATGAAAAAACCCACAAAGCACAAGTCAGCACTGATGCTGTTTGCTCCCTGGTTGTGTCATGGCAAGTGTAGGTACAGGGTCGGAGGCTGGGAAGCAGTGGATAAAAAGGGAAAGAGGCCAGTGGGGGTATGATGCATGTTTTTATTTAAAGTACAGGTAGTGTGATATTTATTTATTAAGAATTTTAATAGGAGGCTCACACCCCAAACCCACCTTGAGTCAGCCTCCCTGCCCCCAGTTCCTGTCCCCCGGGAAGCTCACCCCCAGCCTGGTGAGGCACCCGGCCTCCCTCCTGCCCCTCTTCCGCAGATGTTTCAGCTGGGTGAGTGTGTGACGGGCACCGTCAGCCCTACCCACAACTTCGAACCCCCGCACTACGATGGCATCGAGTGTCTGGCCATCCAGGGGGACGTCCTGTTCAGCGGCTCCCGGGATAATGGCATCAAGAAGTGGGACCTGGCGCAGCAGGAGCTCATGCAGGTGCAGTGGGGGCGGGAGGGGTGGGCTGCGGAGAGGCGGTCCCCGGGCAGGGCTTGGGGGCCCTGTGTCCTGGGCCAGAGCTCCCCAAGCCTGCCAGTTCTGCAGCCTCTTCCCCACCTGTGTTTATGCCCCTGGCCGGCACCCTCTTCCCCCACGTGCCCCCCCCGGCCGGCACCCTCTTCCCCCCTGTGCCCCCCCACTGGCCGGCACCCTCTTCCCCCCTGTGCCCTCCCCCCGGCCGGCACCCTCTTCTCCCCTGTGCCCCACCCCGGCCGGCACCCTCTCCTGCCTCCACCATCTGCCTTCAGGCAGCAGCTCTCAGGAAGGGTCTGCTCTCAGCCCCCGGTCTGACCAGTCGCCCCCTTCTCTTCCGACCCCTCTGAGGGCTAAAGGACTCTGTACCAGTGCAGGGTCTCAGGGTGGAGCATGGGAGCAGGAATGAGGGACTCATCTCTAGAGCCTGGGGCAGGGCCCCCGCTTCCCGCCCTCACAGCTCGCTCCTCCCGCAGCAAATCCCCACGGCGCACAAGGACTGGGTGTGCGCCCTGGCCTTCGTCCCGGGCCGCCCCATGCTGCTGAGCGCCTGCCGCGCAGGCGTCATCAAGGTCTGGAACGTCGACAACTTCACGCCCATTGGCGAGATCAAGGGCCACGACAGCCCCATCAATGCCATGTGCACCAACACCAGGCACATCTTCAGCGCCTCCAGGTGGGTGCCGGGCAGAGAGCTCCGCTCCTGTTCCCCACCCTGTCCCGGGCGCTGTCCCCGCGGCCAGGGTGTGGAGCAGACCCCACGGCGCCCCTGGCCTGAGCCCGCCTTCACGGAGCGCCCGCGGGGGATGCTGGGCCCCAGGCTGGGACCCCCCGCTGTGTCCCAGCCCCCCTCCTGCCCCGACACAGCAGCCCTGACCCCTGTGCAGGCATCTCAGACCACAGAGCAGCCCGCCTCCCTCAGCCCCAGCTCCGGTCCCATCCGGGGACGCCCAGGCCCTCCGTCCCAGGGGCAGCTGCTCAGACGGCCTCTTCTTTTTCCTTCTTGTTCCGACCTCGCTCCCTCTCTCCGCCTCCCCTCTCTCCGCCTCCCCCTGCCTCTCCCCACGCAGTGACTGCCGGGTAAAGGTGTGGAATTACGTTCCTGGACTCACCCCCTGCCTTCCTCGCCGAGTCCTGGCCATAAAGGGCCGAGCCACCACCCTGCCCTGACCCCCGCGCCCCCTCCGCTCTCCTCTCCGCCCCCCACCCTCCCCGCCCCCATCTCCTCTCTCATCCTCCCCCTTTCCTCTCCCCTCTTTCTCCACTTCGATCTGAGCTGCTTCTTAACGGTACGAGATTATTTTACTCCTCCTCCCTCCTCTCCCTCCCCGTATCCCGCCTGCCCCGAGAGTGCCCTGCCTGCCCTCTTCTTCCGAGCATGGACGGGGGACAGACCCCCAGGAGAGGGGTGCCAGGTGGCAGAGAGCAGAGGGGGAGCATTCAGGCCTGGACAAGACAAAACAAAATAGCAGCAACGGAGAGAACCCGTGCTAAGAATCCTGGGGGGCCTTGGTGACCACAGGCCTCTCCCTCTGCCCAGCACCCCTCCACCCCCGCAGCCGCCCTCGGCCTAAGCAATGCTTGCCCCTGGGCCCCAGCCCTGCCTGGCAAGTTGGGGAATCTGGCCCATGCTTCATTCGGGGGTGGCCAGCCGTGCCCTCTTCAAGAATTGACCCGTCCTCTCTTGCTCCGCCCAGTGACCTGACAGTGAAGTTCTGGAGTGCCCGGCGCCTGGTACCCAGCGGCCCCCACTAGGAGTGAGCTCAGAGGACAGCCTGACCCTCGGCCCAGCAACCGGGATGCACAGAGGGGAAGCTGGGGCCCAGCGGGGCGGCGCCCGGGGGACAGAGGCTGTGGCCCTCCTGCCCGCCTTCCTCTCCCTGACCTTCCCACGGGGCACTGCCCCCTCCCCCTCCCCCATCTTGGGGACAGGGAGGTCGGGGAGTTAATTAAGCTGTGAAGCCAAAGGGCGTTTCCCCTCCTTTCTCTCCCTGCAGCCTGCCCCCCCCAACCTGTCCCCGTGTTCTCTTGCCGAGCTGGCCACGCCCTTCCTCCAGCCTTGGCCCGGGGGGCCTGTCCTGGAGGTGGGGTAGCCCTCGCCATGCCCGTCTGGCCAGCAGGCCTCCCCTACATCCTCTGGCCCAGCCACTGCACCTGCCTCTGAGCCCAGAAAGATAGCCCTCAGGTAACCATGGAAACCAGGTGTAGGCAGCTGGCCCTGCAGCTGACCTTAGCCCCGCGGCCACCAGTGGCCACTCCTCGTGGACCCCAGTAATTCCTTGGGTCCCTTTCTGATGGGGCCACGGTGGAGCTGCTAGAAAGATTCCTTTGGGGAGATGGTCAGTGTCCTTCAGTTATTTATTTTTTATTTTTATTTTTGCTGTTGCCTCCTGGAAACTGACTTGAAGTTTCTTCCCACAAGCTTGTTCCTTCAGCTCTTAGGGGCCAGGGGTCCCGGAGGGGATCCACCCCCCGCCCTCCAGGGCCGCCCCCCCATTTGCTTTGCAGAGGAGGGCGGCGCCCCTTTGACTCTGCAGCCTGGGCCCGTCCCCGACCTCACCCGGGGGCCGCTCTAGTGCCCCCGCCTCCGGCCGCTTGGCGCGTCAGTGCCTTCCTACGCCGGGGCCTGGCACCCGCCCCGGGCAGCCTTACACCAGCCATGCCCGCAGAGCCACATGTGTCTTCTCACCCGCGGGGTCTCCTGCCCGCTGTCCCCACTCCCAGAGCCCCGGGTGGGCCACGTAGGAAGCAGCTCGGAAGACTGTCCACCATGAAGGGGCTTGGACGGCACGCCCGGCCTGGCCCCTCCCCAGTCCCCCTGCATCTCACCCCGGCCAGGCAGAGCCCCCGGCGTCTTTCCCTGGTTATTCAGGAGACTTGCGTTCAAGCCTTAACTGGCACGGGCCAGGGTCTCTCCCTGTAGGGCCAGCGGTGAGGATGGACTCCACTGAGTTTCTCCTTTCCTTGGGGCCGTGGACTCCCCGCTCCCAGGATGTTGTTAAATCGGCATTCTTTTTCTTTTTCTTTTTACACACTTTCTCTGATGCTTAACTGGTCTTGTGCTTCCTGGCCTCACTCAGTCTGGGGGCCGGGAGCCCCAGCTCTGTTCAGAGGACGCAGTGACTTTTGGATCTTCCGGAGGTGGCCCTGTGCTCTCCCCTCGGTGCCCCTCCCCACTGCTCCGAGCTGCCCCCCAGCTCAGAAAGCCGTCCTGCCGTGAGGGCCCCTGCTGGACTTGGGGTCGACACTGGGGGAGCAGACGTGCAGCAGGGACACGCCCAGAGCCGGGACAGTGTCTTCAGGACTGGAAATCCCTCCTGCTGGGCCATCCCAGGGGTGCCAGGAGCCCCCTCAGCCACTCGAAGTGGGTACAGTTCTCTTCTTGGGCCCCAGCCCTCCACCCACCTCAACAGAAATCTTCAACCTTGCCTCCTGTAAGAAAGAATCTGCATGACTGTTTACAAACTGTAGAAACACAAAAGACTGGAGGCCTCAGCCTGGGGCCACTGGGCAGCGGCTGCAGGCCTGTCCTTGCACAAGATGGGCCCTTTGGCCCGCGAGAGGTGCTCAGCGTCCTTGCCCCTTTTCTGCTGTTTCTTATGGGTCAGCTACCTCATGGCAGGCTGGCTCTGCTGTCCTGGCGGGAAGCACTGACTCTGAACTTGAGGTCTCTGGAGCCTTTCCCAGCTGTGCTCCAGAGCCCTGAAGTCTGCCTGCTCCTTCGGGAATGGGTTGGGTCCATGGTTGGGGGGCCCCCAGCGCCCCTCGATGCACAAGCATCCTCAATGTGGAAGCACAAAATGGTTGTGATTTGAGCACAAGGCAGGGCTGGTGGCAGGCGGCCTGGGCAAACCTGGCCAGGAGGCTCTGCCCAGCGGGAGACCGAGGACGCCCACTTCAGGGGCCGCCCTCGCTCCGACAGGGCTCGGCCCGCAGCCTGTCCTAATTCCGGGACTCATCCTACTACTTCTGCCCTGCTGTGCCCACCCAAAGGCTTGAGGCTGGCCCTGCAGGCAGGCCACATTGGAGGGCTGGGGGCCCCGGAGTGGCACCCTTTTCCCCCGACATCCCAAATTGTTGAATGCTCGATCCCAGGTCCATCCCAGCCCCACTGACCCATATCCTGTTCCGGGGCTGAGCCCCGGGAAGGCTCTCAAGCTGGCTGGCAAGCTCCCCTGACGGGACCATCTTCCGGCCACTGCCCGTGGCCTTCTCGGCGCGGTCCTGGGCCAGGCCTCTGCTCTCAGCATTAGCCAGGCCAGTGTTTGCTTCCATCTGCAGGGCTGGCTCCTCCGAGGCACCTGGAGTTGACTCGAGCTTGCCAAGGAGAGAGGAAGGCTGAGAGAGGCCAGCACGCCCGAGCCTTTGAGGTGGTCAGGGTGCCGCCTTCCACCCCTTGGGGGGCCATCTGTGGGTCCAGGCATGGTCCGGCCCTGCTGCCCGCCAGGGGCCGGGTGGCTTGGGCGGAGGGAGTTTGAAGCACAAACCACTGGAGGGAGGACTGTCACCAGGACCTGCTCACGCCACCTGGTGTGGCGGAGACGCTGGCAGCGCTGCTGTAGGTCGGGGATTCCTGGCCTCTCCCACCGTTGCGGGGCCTGGCTCCCGGGCATCCTCTGAAGCGGTCTGGGCTGGGTGCGGGCACACCCCCTGGTCGTTCATCCCCACGTCGCCCGGTGCGCTCACCACCGTGTTGTGTGGCCAGGGCCTGCCCTGCCACAGCGCTGAGCTCCTTCCCACCAAGTGGCCCAAACCCAGCACATCCGCCCCTTTGCACCCCAAGCAGCCAGGGCTTGGCTGCTGCCCCCCACAACCCCTCCTCTTTTGGCTCCCAACCCCTTCCCAACCCTCTGATGTGTAAAGATAGAGTTGACAGGGAAAGTTCTGATTCTAAGGCATCTTTGTTCCACTCCCCCTTCCCCAGTGCTCAGAGGAGCTCCCAGCTGCATCACAGCCCAGTCCAGCCCTTGGAACTCCTGTCCCGAGGGCCTTTCAGGGAAGCAGGGTCAGTTCCGGGAAGAGCCGGGGGTCAGAGAAGACCCCTGCTGTGAAGCCCTGCCCTGCCCACCAGCTCTTTTCTAGCTATCCCCTGCCCGGGCGCAGGGTTGCATTTGGTTCAGCTCCTCTGCTGGGTGGTAGCACAGGTGTATATATGTTTTGTACGTCTGCCGATGACTGTACATAGTGTATGAAAGTTATTTAAGCCTCATGCTGTACATTTCTGTTCCCGGACCGGATGTGAGTGTTCTAAGAAGCTGTCATAAATAAAACGCGAATGACCCTTGTCTGTGGTGTGTGGTGTGACCCTGAGGGCTGCAGATGTTGGGCTGGTGGTCCTCCCTGGGGCAGGGGTGGGGGGAAGGGGCTGGTGGTGGGCAGGGGCAGGCATCTGGGCTAGGCCCAGCATGAGGGTCAATACAGGCCGTAAGTTGGGAGCAGGCCTACTCACTGAGGGAGCCGAGTTCCCTCCAGCCTCCCTGCGTCCCCTCCTGGGACACGTACGCAGCTGGAGGCGAGGGCACCAGTGTCTCCTGAGCGCCTGCTCCATTCCAGACACTGTTCCAGGCGTCGTCCATCGGGTTTTCACTACCTGTGTGACAGGCGGTGTTTGCATTTTCTGAAATGAGAAACATCTCAGAGGAAGCGGCTTTCCAGCATCCCAGCTGCTAAGGGCGGAGTCACGGTTGACACCCGTTCCTGTCACTCCATCAGGCGCCGTTCGGGTTACGCCCCCAGATGCGGTTCTGTTCCTCGTGGCTTAGGAGGAGGGTACAGAAACACAAACGGTCACACGTGCCAACGGCTCCACCGAAGGCGTGATGTTTGGTTCCAGATCACGGCTTCTCAGTCTTAAAAACTCGTATTCCCTTTTCTTTTTCCCACCGCCTTAAAAATCCTGTGCTCTGCCTATACGTCCCATTATTTTGAACATAAAAGACCCATTTTAACATAAAAACGTCTCTGAGATGCCGAGCGACCCTGTAACGTGCTCTTCAGCCCGGAAGACACAGAGTTGTTACTGTAAGACGGAGCTGCTCTTGTGCTTGCAACTCACTAGATCCTGTTCGTTACCGCGGTTTTCCAGGCATCGGTGATGCTCACATAACTTAGGGTTGTATGCACTTCAGGGTCCGCGGCGTCCCGATGCGCTGCACCAGCTGCGTGTGTGTGCAAATCTCCACTTTGTCGGGTTTAGCTCTATCAAAGAAAACATTTTCATAACAGTTTTATTGAGATGTAATTCCCATACCATACAATTTACCCTCTTTTGGCGGGGGTGGGTGGGTGGGTACTGACTTCATTTTGTTTCTTTCTGTATTCCCTCAGCGCCTTGTGGCCACAGATGCTGAGCAAACACTTAAAGAGGGAGAGTGGGAGTGAATGAAGAAAGAAAGAACAGCAATCCTGGCGGGTCGAGTGATGAGCTGTCAGCAACTATCTAAACCTGCCTTTGCCTTTTGAAAACCACCCCACCCCCCCCACCCCACCCCCGCCCCTGCACCACCACCTCGGGGGCCAGCCTGCACCTTCTTGCCTCCCCCGACCACTCGGAAGCTTTCCTTTCTGATGTCCATATTAAGAAGACAATTGGGTCTCTCTTCGCTTTGTTTTCCTAATACAAAAGCAAGCTGCTTCATCAGCCTGCACAGGCCCTACTGCTGATCTGGACCCACAGCTGGTGACAGGTGATGGCGCCGGTGGGGTCGCCATGGGCAGAGGAAGGGTCCTCCCCAGAGCGTCCCGGTCCTCACAAGGAAGGGGCTTGGCAAGTTGCGGGACCCTGAGCCAGTGACGGAGATGCATCCCCCCAGCCCCGCAGTGGGCACGGGAGCCTCCCAGCCCTGGGGAGCAGCGGTGGGTCCTGAGCCCGGTTGTTTTTGGCTGGTTGACCGAGCCCCACCCACGCCACCTCCCACCCGGTCTCACCCCACCCTTGCCTCCCACAGGCCATCTTTCACATAGGATTGTGCCCTTCGGGACAGAGCCTGCTGTCGACTGCGGGAAGTGACAACGGGGCATCGCCAGCTGCGGACCAGCGGGGAAACATGTGGATGAAACCAGAAGACGGAGGGCCTGGAGCTGACTGCACCCAGCGGACTCCCCCTCGGCCCCCAGACTTTGGCTCCAAAAGGTGGTTTTTCCAAATTCAAGTCTTGACGAAGCAAAGGCACTTAGGGGTGGGGAGGCAGGAATAGCGAGTTAAGGGACATTGCTTTTTATTCTTTTAATGTGGGATTTTTCTCTCCAGATTATAAGAGTAATAACTGCTTATTATGGCCTCTTTTTAAAAAAATTTTGGCCACACCCCACGGCATGTGGGACCTTAGTTCCCCGACCAGGGATCGAACCCATGCCCCCTGCCCTGGAAGGCAGAGTCTTAACCACTGGACGGCCATGGAAGTCCAATAACTGTTTATTATGGAAAACTTGGAAAACAAATGAGGATGAAGAAGAGAAATTCCGTTTAGGATATAAATTCCCAGGCGGCTTTCCCAGGTAAGAAATTTGCACTTCTTGGAATCTGACACGAGCCATTCATTGCCAGGGCTGGGTGGCATCTTAAAAGATAGTTTTTTCCAAACCTCTCAATTTACAGATGAAAGGAACTGAGGCCCAGAAGCCGACAGATGTGGCCAAGATCATCCCAGGACAAGAGGGCCCTAGAATCCATTTCCTGGGCTGGTCTCTGCCTATTGAGTCCCTTAACTTGGCTTGACCAAGGCAAGGAGCGTGATTGTCTCTGAAGCGGCTCCTATACCAATGCACTCGACCTGCTGATAGGTTATAATACGATAAATCCTTTGTCATTGCTTGTAGCAAAGCAGGATTGTGCTTTGGAGGGCGAGGCAGGGACCATGAGTGTATACTGAGTCTTGTGACTCTCCCCGAGCACCACCACCTATAACAGGTGCGGCCGGAAAGGCCCCCAGTGCCAGCTGGTGACAAAGGCGGTGGGTGGAAGAGGCTTCTGGCCAGTGCCGGGTTAGCGTGAGATTCAGCGCTGCCTCTGAGGTCTGTTTGCAACCATGGCAGTGACTCCCGCCGCTCCCCAGGCCCAGATAACCCAGGGAGCATGGCCACTGCTGAGAGGGAGGCATGGGAGGTGGAGACGGCCACTGAGCGGGAGCTCCACACGTCCCCGGGGGCTGGGGTGCGGGTGACAGAGGCCAGACGCTGCAGGGCCAGAGCCAGAGCCAGGCCGGGCGTCCGCCTCGCTGTGGCCAGAGTTTGGGCCGTGGGGTCCCTGCTCTGTAGGACATGGGGTCACTGTCCCTGTACCCAGAGCTCTGCCCAGGGCCCGGCTGACTGAGGTCGGGGGTAACAGGTGACACCCCAGCTCCGAGGGGGGGCGGGGTGGTGGCGATGGGAACAGCCAGTGGCCCTGCGTGGATGGAGAGCTGCCCCGGGACGGTGGGACGGCTCCCAGCACGGCCGGTTCCAGCAGGGGCAGTGGGAGATGGTAGGTGCTCACCCCGCTGACCCGTCGGCGTGGCAGGAGGGACAGTGGCCAAGTTTTCCATGCCCAGGCCTGAGCGCTATCACCTGGGCCGGGGTGTGCTGAGCCAAGGGACCGCCACAGTGGTGCTCTGTGGAGCCGCCTTGTGCCCGGAGCTGACGGATGCCCTTTAATAAGCGGCTTTCCGGCGTAAACCAGCCAGAGTGCACTCTGTTGCCTACGGCCAGGAGCCCTGCCCACACCCCCTGTATCCCAACACCACTTTCCTCCCAGTTCGCAGTTCAAGCTGAGGTTCCGGAGTCCCCGCACTCTGGCCTCAGGACCCTGGCTGAGTGAGGGCGGGGCTGGGAGGGGCCTGGACCCAGAGGTTCGCTGCAGAGAAGGCAGCTCTACCCCACGGGCGGGAATGGGCTCCAGGGGAAAGACAAGGAAACACCTCCTGCTCGGATGTTCCCTCTTTCTCCTTTTATTTTAATTTAAAAAAATTTGGTTTTGACCATGCTGCACGGCTTATGGGATCTCAGTTCCCCAACCAGGGACTGAACCCAGGCCATGGCAGTGAGAGGCCGGAATCCTGGCCACTAGGTCACCAGCGGCCCCTCTCCCTTTATTGCAGAGGCTTTGCAGGGACCCCCCCCCCCCCCCGCTCAGAAGCCCAGCCGCAGTCACTGCCGCCACCGTCTTGTCTGCCCTGGACGCAGGCTCAGCAACGGGCCTTTCTTGGCTTCCTGCAACAGAAGCAGGAGCTGGGGGTGGTGACCTTCATCTTCTCCTTGGCTTCCAGGACGTAGGAGGTCTGCGCGGCCAGGCAGCTGACCGCGGGGTCGGGGTCTTCCTGCATGCGCTTCAGGGCTGTAACGCAGACACAGAGGTGCTGAGCAGGAGGGCCTGGGCCTGGGGGACGGGGGCTCGTGGGCAGGGGGGCGGTGCTGTGCAGCAAGGGGCAGGACAGCTTGTAGAATGTAAGCAAGAGTTCCTCCTGGGGGTGCACACACCCCGGTCACAAGCAGGAACACACCTGCCGGGCTCCAGGAGACGCGTCTGAGGCTCCCCGTCCAGCCCGGGACCAGCCCTGGAGGTCCTGCCCACTTTCCCCTCCCCGGCTCTGCCCTGCTCGCCCCAGAGCATAGCTGTGAGCGATGTTCTCTGACTACAGGGACTCAGCCAGCGGCCGGGAGCCCCGCCAGGCAGGGATGCGGTGCTTGGGAGAGGGGAGGGCGGGAGGGAGGGGTGTCTCCATGGATGGGCGGGGGACACAGGGTGGTGACCCGGGCAGGAGGGAGGCGCTGGGAGCCCCCGCGTGGCCCCACGTGAGAAGAGGCCGGTGTCCCTCCTGCAAAGAGGTCCAGGAACCGTCCCGGCCGATGAACGGCTGGAGCTCAGCAGGGTGAGGGACGGTGAGTGACCTGGGGGATGGGAGGGCCCCAACCAGAGCCCCGAAGCTAATGCCTGGGAGACAAGCTCCTTCCTCAGTCCTCCCCAGTGGTGAGTTCTGTGAGCCCGTCTGCCCATTTTCCCTCATTTCTGAGCCTACCCCACCAACCCCGGCTCCACATCTGACAGCCATGGGCGGTGTGCCGCGGGGCCGCACTGACCTGCGTAGGTTTCCTCCACCTCGCTGGCCTCCTCCTCGCTCAGGGTCTGGATGATCTGGCCTGCAGGGGGCACAGAGGACCGGTGGGGCCCCGGCTGCACCTGCTCCGTGCCTCTGCCCCAAACCGCCGGCATTCCCGCCTTCTGTTTGTCTGGCCCTCCCACGACTGGCCTCGGGTCCAGACTTTCCCCCTGAAGTCGAAGTGACCTCGTCCCTGCTTCTCTGAAGGGTCCCAAGCAGATGGGGCTGGGGAGGGGGAGGGGAGCCTCTGCCTTGAACATGCTTTTCCTCGGGTGATCGAGCTGACCCCTCCAGTCTCTGAGCCTCCCTGCCCGGCCACCTGTACGTGGCTTAGCCCAGGCAGGAGCTTCCTATAGGGGGTGGGGGTCAGGGGCAGACAGTCCTCCGCCCTCCAAGGTCACGACCCCAGGCCCTATCTGCCCGCTGTCCCAGCTCCTCGGGCTGTTTGAAGGACCCCAGGACAGGGACACGGTGGCTCCAGGAAGAGGGAAGGCCCACCATACCTGCAAACCACACGGCTGCCTGGCGGATGCGGGCCTGCGGGCTCTTGAAAAGCATCACACTCTGCTTCAGGAACCACAGGGCTTTGCTTTCCTCCTGTTTCAGCTGCAGGAAGAGGTGCCGGCGTGGGCAACGTGCCCACTGTTGGTTCTGTGGCCCCGCCCCCTTCCTCCCCCCCAATCTTGAGAGTACACTGGAGTCATCCTCTCAGTGTCACATCTGTGACAACATTCTAACCTGCATCCCCTCCCGCCCAGCTCCTAAGGATTGATCTACTTGGTGAAGGCTTCCGGACGGATGGAGCCCCGGCGACCACTTTCCCTGGAGGAGGCATGAAACTCACACAGAATCACCCCAATCTCTGGCTCACACATTTTCCCCTCCAATTCCATTGTTTCTATATCGTTTATTTACATCTCGGCTTAAAAGCTTCAATCTCCACGTCACCTGCCTCAGGAGGCAAGAGAACCCATGGTGTCTACACCACGGTTTAAACAGGGCCCCGCGGTGCCGTGTACAGTTAAGTGTTTTACTACCTTCCTTCCACGCCTGGGAAGGTGCCACCTCTGTGTGTATCCTCCCTTGAAGGTTGCGAGGGTGATGCGTCTTCCCTTTGCAAAGACCGCCAGCCCCGACCCCGTCTCCTGCTTTTCCTTCCTGGCTACACCCGACGCTCTTTTTCACTCTGCATCCAAGTTCTTAAACAAGGAGGCTACATCCATGGTTTTTCAGATTTTTTTGGCAGTAGAACCTTTTCTTCAAATAAAAACCCTAACTGGAAACCCTACATCCCAAACCGACAAAGGCGGGACCGCGCTGGTTGAAGGTGTGGTGAAGCTGAGCCGCCCCAAGGAACCCTTGGGTTCCTGCTCCCTGGGCCCCTCCCTCCACCGCGCCCCCCACTGACCCTGCGCCTGCGAAGGTCACAGCATCCCCTGTGGTCCAAACCCAACGGGCCCCCCCAGCGGCTCTCTTCCTACACTCGTGCTGCGGTCACCATCACTCCCTGAAGCTTCTCCTCTTGGGGGACCGTGACGCTCCTCCCTTCTCGTCCCTCTTCCACTCCTCTGCCGGATTCTCTTTCCTAGACTGTGCCTGGGTCCTGGAAGCCCGATGCTGACTGCGTGCCTGTCCCGCTGTGCGAGTCCAGGCTCAGGGCTGCAGCTTCCACCTGCCGTTCAAGTGCACGTCCCTGCCCACAGCCCAGCCTGCTCTCCCTGCGTCAGTGACCCGTGTCTGACGTCCAGTGGGACAGACCCCACAAGCCTTACTGACTCCACGTGTACAAGTCGAGCCACTGGCGTCCCCTCCACACCTGCTCCTACCTCTGGATTCTCCCCTCAGCCTCTGACGCCAGCACTCACCTGTGTTAGGAGCCTGGGGGTCCACCCTTACCTGCACGCTCCACATCAAATCAGCCTCCAAGACTGGCTAACCCCCCATGTCTTCGTCTCCATGACCCCATCACCTCTCCCTGGCCCTGGGCCCAGACCCAGTCGTGTCCCGGGAACTTATCCTCCGACCTGCCGCCAGGCGGTCTGTCAAAAATGCGCGGCCATTCGACCACGTGACCCTTGCTTAGTGCTTCAATGGCTCCCCGTTTCCTACAGCGTCAAGTCCTGCTCTTGTGTCCCAACCTCCACCAAACCATATGACCCAGCCTCCTGCTTCCTGCTCTGTGGTCCTGTACCAGGACGGCACCCCGGCAGCCATGAGCCAAGCCAGCCCGCAGATGTTTCCGTCTGCTCCGCACACTGTTTCAAACATTCTTAATTAGTTGCCAATATAAACGTGGGAAATTGCACCTAAAATCAGGATTTCCACTTCCTACAGCGAAGTGGAAGATGGAGCGACCCTGAGCCCACGTTTTCTCATGGACGCAATCAGCAGGTCTCAGCCTTCTCAGCTGGGGGCTGTGCCATCCCCAGAGGGATGGATGGAACTGTTGAGAGGATGAGGGGAAGGACACAGTTCCTCATGTCCCATTGATACCTGTGCAATCAAAACCTTCTTTCTAATCATCTGTGCCCAGAACTTGACTCTGTCTTTTATAGAAACACAGAGTACTTTTTATGGTTCAGATACACACTGGATTTTCTAGGGACGCAGGTACAATATAGATCAAAGCAAGACTGTAATTCACATTTTCAGAACTTCGCCAAAAATTGTCCATCACTTTGGAAGTCACATCACCAGCGGCAACACTTGTTGGGTCTCTATTTGCGTCCCCAACACACGACCTGCATTTGTAGCCGGTCCATCCGCGGGCAGGAGGCCCCACATCACGTCTCCTAGAGGCGCTGGACCAGGCACGGCCATGCTTATATCACGGTCACATCCTGCCACATTATCACGTCATGTTATGTTACATTCTATGAAAAAGTACTTTCATTTCTCCTCTGGAGCTAGGGTTTTATATCTCTTTACTTTGGGAGTCTGTATAGGCGGTGATGTTACCCACACATTTCACTTCAGGATGGTAAGGGACTGTTATCGAACACGTGCTCTAACGAGGCGGAGAAGCACGGCCGGAGCTGGACCACGTCCTCAGCCCTCCAGACCCGCCCGGCCTGCTTCTCTGGTTGATGTTCCCTGTGTGGCCCGGAGGCATTTGAGTTTTCTGCTCCTGCTTTAATGATTCCAAGCCACTTGCAGCTCCCCACATGCTGGGCTCTCCTGCCCTTATTTCCCATTAGCAAGTCCTATCAGATGAGGTGGACCAGGCCCCGGGGACAAAGTGGGAGCCCTGCCCCACTGCTGCACGCCCCCCTATAGGGCGGCACCTCACCTGCACTCCTGAGCCCAGCCCTTTGCTGCAGTGTTACCTCGCCCTCCACTCCCCACTGCCCCCAGGGAACACCTCTGCAGGAAGCCTTCCTTCAACTCCCAGACTGGGCTGAGCGCGCCCCCTTGCACTACGAAGTACATTCCTCTCTTTCAGCCTTTACTTGACTGCTCAAAAATGATCCATTTGTGTGCCTAGTTCCCCAACTCAGACAGGAAGAAATGGGAGCGGGGTGGGGCAGGAGCCACATGTAGGTGCTGGGCACAGAGTGGACGGCCAGTGGGCATCTCATCACCGCACCACTGCAAACCCAGAAGCCGCAGGAAAAACACCCACACGGCTGGGTGCCCTGGCCTCCCTGCCCAGGAGCAGGCGCCGCGCGAGCCGCGACTTACCAGGGCTCTGAGGATGGTCCAGACGTCTTTCTCGGCAAATATTGCTTTGAGCTTTGACCAGCCCATCAAGGTGGCCGTACGGCAGAGGGCGGGCCGGGCAATCTGGAGAGACGGGGAGGCTCAGTGCAAGGTGTTACAGGGCAGGGAGGAGACCCCGCGGGGCATGGAGAGAGGAGACGGACGGCGGTGAGGTCAGCCCTGGGGGCACGGGACTCAGCGAACCCCGAGGGACCCAGGGTGGGAGGGAAGCCGGGCCGTCCTTTGGCTGTACCTGCACCCTTTCTCCTACCAATAAGAAGTTGAAAAATCAGGGTGGTAATGATTTTCCCAGTTGCTATGTTACTGTACAGAGACCCACCCAGCCCCCAAAACAGTTTCTCAGAGAAGAGATTTCCCTGAAGTCTGGATCCTCCAAGTGGGTGGTCACTCCTCTCATCAGGGTTGGCTCTGCCAGAAACTCCACGCGGAGTTCCCTGGGAAGGCGCCCCCCCGCCCCCCACAAAGATAATGTCCCAGCTCAGCTGCTGGTTCAGCGCATCCTCACACGCGCCCGTCAGAGCCTCGCCGGGCAAAGGAGCCGGGTGCGTGCAAGCCGGTGTCAGCACTTCTCAGCTGCAGTTCACACGCCCAGGCTCCCGGGCTCAGAGCCAGGACACCCACTGCAGAACATGGAGCCGTCCAGGGCCCTCTCTGCTCTGGACGCCGTGCCGCCTCCAATGGGGGCCTCCCCGCCCTGGGAGCCCATCTCTGGTCGGTGGCAAAGGGCAGAGAGCGGCTTGGAGAGAAGGCCAGTGATGCCTGGGGCAGGGAACCACGGGGCCCTCCTGGGAAAGGAAGTGTCACACCCACAGCTTTCCACCGTGCGCTGGTGGCCGGCCGGGGAGCCGGGGCTGCAGAAAAGCCCGGTGCAAGCGTCGGGTCACCCCAAGCCTCTAAGTGCCACCCTCCAAGGTCAGAGACGGGAGCCTCCTTCAGCACCCCCCACAGCGCCCGCTCACATCCTGCTAGCATCCCCCCACCCCCTGCCCCACGGCCTCTCACCTGAGCCACGCTGACATTCACATCCTCCAGGTGGAGCACCAGGTGGACGAGCAAGTTGAGCACCTGGTGCCTCAAGGGGAAGACGAGGAAGCGCCTGTTGACCTTGGCCAGGAGGGCCCCATAGATCTCAAAGGCCGGCAAGCGCAGACTCTCGGCCTCCTGGGTGAGAACACACGCACATGCACGCGCACGCGTGGGGCACGCAGCCCCGAGCCCCCCACCATCCGCAGGCCCCCGACGATGTGCCCCGGCCCTGTGGCGTCACGACTCTGCCAGTGCCCCCTGGACCCTCCCCAGGCCGGGGGACGCAGCCGGCAGCCCCAAAGCAGGTTCCACCTCCAAGCCAGGGGCCTTGGAGACGGTTCTGGCAGCTCCCAGAAGGGAGACGGGCCCTCAGGGGACTCACCTCCTCCAGGAAGGGCCCGAGCATGAAGGCAAGCTGGATGAGGAAGGCGGCGGCGTGCTGCCAACTCAGCTGTTCCACCAGGCCCCGCAGCACCTGGAGGGTCTCGGCCACGACGCCGCCGTCCGCGGAGTAGCAGCAGTTGAGCACGTAGGGCTGCAGGGCCCGGAGCTGCTTCCCCTGCGGGGCCGGGCGACAGGGGGACAGTCTTACCACCGCGCACGACGGTGGTGCCGGCACACCCCCTCCTGCCCTGGACCTGGGGCAGCGGCGGAGGTGGTGCCGGCAGAGGGGCCCTCCCCGGAAGGCGTCGGGCAGCACCCCTGTCCTCGTGGGGAAGGGAGAAGACAGAGGACAGCCCCTCACCACCGCCTCCCCCAAGGCCCCATCTGCACCTCCTTCTCATCCCTGGTAAGGACGCCAGACTCCAGGAGACGCAGCTGGCTGGGGCGACCCTGGGGCTGGCTCAGGAGGGTCTCCTATTTCCTTCCCTGGCAGGATGGGAGCGGCAGGGGCGCACGTCCCGACCCCTGTCCTCAGCGGGAGGCTTCACGAGGGCCTCCTCGGTCTGACCCTGAGAGTGGGGCCCACCCCGTCCACAACTGGACACTCTGGGCCCCCAGGTCTCCTGGGGTCCCACCCGCGGCCCGGCCGGCTCACCGCGTGCTCGTGCCTCGCGAGGACCTCCACCGCCCGCAGGAGCAGCTTCACAGAGGCCAGCTCCTCGCGCTGGAACCAGCTGGCCAGAGTCCCGACCGTGACCTCGTCCACGACGGCCGCCACGACCGGGGACTGCAGCAGCTGCACGAGGACACGAAGAGGGTCAGAAACCACGGGTCGGGAGGAAAAGTCCTCAATGACCTTGCATGCAAGTTCCTGCTCGTGAGTAAAGATACGCTCTTCAGGATTTGGAAGAAGGGCCTGAAGAGGCCAACACCCAGCTGAAGGGTCATGTCACACGCTATGATTCCAGAAGGCGTCCCGCCATCCTGCAAGTCTTCCTGACGCATTTTTTTTTTTTTTTTTTTTTTGCGGTACGCGGGCCTCTCACTGCTGTGGCCTCTCCCGTTGGGGAGCACAGGCTCCGGACGCGCAGGCTCAGCCGCCATGGCTCATGGGCCCAGCCGCTCCGCGGCATGTGGGATCTTCCCAGACCGGGGCATGAACCCGTGTCCCCTGCATCGGCAGGCGGACTCTCAACCACTGCGCCACCAGGGAAGCCCCTGAGGCATCTTTGACAAGGGGAACTGCAGGGGATAAAAGTAAGAAATGCACCGATGTGCATATAGATATGTATACATGGAAGGAGCGCATATTTGGTTGTTCACGTATGAGGCGCATGGGTCCAGGACTGGTGTGGTCAGAAGGAGAGGCAAAAATGGGAAAGAAAAAAGGCTACAATAAAAAGAAAATAGCAAAGATGATTTTATTCACATATTTATGTGAATTATATGTGTATATTTGTTATTTAAAATAGAATTGAAGAAGATAAAAGCTAATCAGATGCATTTAACCACTATGGGCTTGCTTTGCGTGCATGCACGTGTGAGGTATGCGTATCTATGTCCCCACGTGTGGTCCTGATGACGGAGATGATTTTGTGGACAGCTCGGCACTTCCCACCATCTCCGACAGGCAGCCACGCAGACCCACACCCCCGGACTTACTAGCCGAGCAAGTTTCTTAGATTCTTTGAACCTCAGTTTCATCCTCTGCAAAACAGAGGTAATAACACCTTTTTCAGAGTCACAGGGAGAACTAAAATAACTGAGCATCCTGTTCTCTAAGAACCCTGAACAAAAGCTCGCGGCCCTGACGGTTTTACATATTTCTACTGTGGTCATGCCCGGGCAACGGATGAGGATAACCAAACAACAAACAGGACAGGTGCAAAGTGCTGTGAAGCATTAGAAACGTCCACAGCCACTCACTCCCTGTCATAGACCTTGATCCACTCTCTTAGCTGGTACCTAAATCCCCACTGGTTTTCGAGTTTAAATCAACTGGGTCTCCCTTTAATTGCTGGGAGTGAGGTCCGTCCACACCCCTAACCTGTGGGGGTCCAGCCTTTTCCCCAGCATGCTGACCCCTCCCTTCCCCCTTCTCAGCCTGAAAGTACAAAAAGGGAGCCAGATGAGTGAAGGCCCATTCCCACTGTTTTCAACGGATATTACACATTTTGGGGAAATTCTAAAGAGGTTCTCAATCGTAGCTGTGTTTTTAGAAGACAGCTTTAAACTTGGGAACTTCTCAAACAAACTGATACCTGTACCCCATCCCAGACCAATTCAAAGAGAACATACAGGCAGGGAGCGGAGAGAGGGGTGAAGTGGTGGTCTGGCATCAGCATTTTTCAAAGCTCCCCAGAGGATTCTAAGATGCAGCCAGAGTCCAGAACTCCTGCCCTCAGGAGAGCAGCCTCCATCCAGGGTGGTCCCCCCTGCCACCCAGCATGTGCCTTGTACCGGTTTTCAAAGCTGGGTCCAAGGACTACCTGGACAACAACCACTGGTGTATTTCCAGAAAATGAAGACTCCGGGCTTTCCCCGAGGGCCGTGGAGTCCAAGTCTCTGCAGACAGGGCCCAGGAATCTGCATGGAAGCAGCTTCCCCACAGAAACTAGGTGCTCTAATGCTTGCCTGTCACTGAGCTAGGAGTCCCCTTCTGGTCAGGGTTCTGGTCAGGGTTCTGGTCCTACATGTCCACACTCCCCATCCTTAGCAGGAGTTCTGCCAACACAACATACGTCCCTGAATGCATGGATCAGCACCCCACCCCGACGTGCACACATTAGCTCTTGGTTCAAGGTGGAGGCACCCTCAGACAAGACACCAAATGCCCTGGAACCTACACAAAAACACACCGCTACACACTAGGATAATATCTGTTTATATTCTAGGATTAGCACTGTGTAATCTTCTATCTCTGCTATTTCAAAAGTAATCCACTCCAATTAAAAAAAAAAATCAGGTGGCTTGAAATTTTAAAAGGAGCTTATTTAAAGCTGTGGTGAGTCAGAAATCCTGAAACTCCTTTTGGACACTGCCGGTGGAAGTATCAATGTAAATTGGTACAACTTTACTGGAATGCAATTTGGCATTAGTCTCAAAAGTTATAGAAGACATTCAGATTTTTTGAACCAAGACTTCACTTATTATATTCAGTATTTAAGGAAATAATCCGGAATATGGGCAAAGTCTTTCACACAGAGATGTTCATTACAGTGTTATTTACAATAGTGTAAAATTAGAAACTGAATGTCCAATTATAAAACATCTTCGTGATGAAATATTACATCCCCATTAAAATTTATGTTTACCAAAAACACCACGTAATGACGTAGAAAATGCTTAAACAGGATACAGAATATGAAGAGAGAATGATTTCAACCATGATAAGCACACACACGCCCCCTCCACTCAGACCAAAAAGTGGTTTCCTACAGGCATCACGATTCTTCATGGTTTTGTAATTTTTAAGATTCTTTTCCATTTTTTCTAAATTTTTATGCCTTTTTTCTGCCAGGTGGCTGAAATACGTTGAGCCAGTCAGTGGAGCTGAGCAGAGAGTGACTTTATTTATTTATGCTTTTTATTTAATTTAACGTTTTTATTTGGTGGCACCGGGTCTTAGTTGCGGCATGCAAACTCTTAGTTGCGGCATGCGTGTGAGATCTAGTTCCCTGACCCGGGCCCCTGCACTGGAAGCACAGAGTCTTAACCACTGCACCACCAGGGAAGTCCCGAGAGTGACTTTAAAAGGTGAAGGTGGCTGCAGGGAGGAGCCGGGTTGTCCCATAAAGTCAGGGCGGAGCCGAGATTCAATCGCACCCTGTAAACTCAAGGCCTGTGAGTCCAGATAACCGACCAGGTGTCCTAAGCAATGTCCCCCAGCCCGATGTGAGGCCGCGGCCTCCTGGAGTGACTGTTCCCGGAGGGGCCGCCCTCACCTGCCCGCCAGCCACTCACCTCAGTGATGAACACGAGGGCCGTCAAGTGAGTCTCTTGGTCCGGTTCCTGGAGGATCCTGACAGTGAGGCTGAAGACGGGGCAGATGTGCCAGCAGTTCTTGATGATCATGGCCCTGCGGGGGGAGCACAGCACCCAGGGTCAGGCCTGAGTGTGGAGGGGCCCCAGGACAGGTGGGTCCCCAGCCAGGTGCGGCCCAGTCTCACCTGGCCAGCAGGGCCACACCCTCGTGGTATCTTTCAGGCCTGGTGAGCAGCTCCCAGCCACCCAGTTCCTGAACATAAGACACGTGGTCGCTGTACCCCGTGCTCCTCATCAAGGTCTTCAGGGCCTCCACGGTGGAGCTGGGGGAGGGGGACAGAGAGCAGGAGGGGAGGTCGTCCTCTCCCTCACCTGCGACCTGCTTGTCCACCCAACCTCACTCACGGCCACGGCCTGCTGGTGACGGGGCAGCCCTCAGAGACCCCGGCGACATTTCACAAACGAGGCACCCAAGGCCGAGACAGATGTGGCACCCAGGGGACACGGGAGGCTGTGAAGGCACGGGGCGGGGCCCAGGTCTACGGATGCAGGTGCACTGTGTCACCTGCTGCACTGATTTCACGGTGGGACAGGATTCCTGCGTCAGCCCAGAAAGCCAGACTTAAGAGTCTTTTCTAAAAAGCCCAGCAAGAGCTGTTGAAGGATGCGTGCGGAGCACACCCGGGCCCGGCAGAGGGGAGGAGGGGCCGGGTCGGGCGCCGGGGGGTGGGGGGGCGACGGACAAGGGCCCCGAGAGACGGCCCCGGAGCACCGTTCCTCGCAGCCCCGGCCGAGGCCCAGGGTACCTGACGGGGTCCGTCCACTGGGTCACGTGGTGCTGCTCCTGGGCGGCCTCTGTGGCCCCTTCCACCTTGAGGAGGGGGATCTGGAACAGCAGGGCTGTGAACAGGGCGGGGAAGAAGGCCTGCACCTCCAGCCTCCGGCTGGGCTCCAGCAGCAGCTCGTGGAGGGCCCTGGTGGCCTGCAGTGGGAGGAAGGCAGGGCCATCGCCACCTACATCTCCAACCCTCGGGCCCTGACGCCAGGCAGCCTCGGGCCACAAGCAGCCACCCGGTCGGGCTGGCCGGGAACCCCACGCCTCTGAGCGTGGAGGCTGTCAGCGTGAGCCAGGAAAGCAGAGGGCGACGTCTGGGCTGTTACCCGTCTAAAGTGCTCTCGTAACTGTGCTGGTGGTTTTCTTCTCTCGCCACCCGTGAAAGGTCAGGGGGGCTGGGGTGCTGGTCTCACCCGATCCCACCCAGGAGAACTAGAAGCCAGTCCTTCTGTTTCCCTACAAGGCAGAGCCCTGGGGAGAACGCTCCTTCCCAGTCCTCCCGAGACCCTGCCGTGAGGACATTCAACCTCCTCTGTAAAAGGCAGCGGCCCGAGAGCTCAGGACAGCCTAGGATGGGCACCAGGGCGCCCCCTCCCAGCCCCCGGCCCCCTCCTCGGGCCCTCGTACGATCAGCGGAGAGATCTCTGTTCTGCAGCTGGGCTCCTGGCCCCTTGACTTCTGCTGTGGAGTCAGCCTCTGCAGGAGATGCTCCATGATCACTTCGTAGCCTTTGGGGAACGATGCCAGGACTTCCCAGGGCTTGCGAGCCCCCCTGCAGAGGGGAAGCCCACCCACAAGGTCACGGTCTGGGGAAGAGCTCTGGGCTGCTTCGCCCAGCTCCCCAGCCTACTTCCTCCTTCCCTTCTCCCCACCTGTCTCTCCCTTCTCCCCTCTCTCCCTCCCTCCTTCTATGCCTTTCATCTTTGCATCACCTCCAGACCTCCCTCTTCTCTGCCATCTCACACAGAGGCAACTCTGAAAATGTTCACACGACCTAGGAACTTGACATGAGAAAATATCTGATGCCAAAGCTTTTGGGCCCGACTTCAACGTGTCCGATCAGTTAGAAGACCCTCTTCTCTGTGGCCCTGTCCAAGCTCTCATTACGCACTCAGCCCCCGGACCTCAGATGTCATGTCCAGTCCGTAATCCACGTGCCAGCTCGTCACTCTCCAGGCCCGGTCTGGTCACCTCCCCCAACAAGGCCCTTCCAGCCTTGCCTGATGCGCTGACTTATGTTTGTCCTTTGCCTGGAGTATCTTCCCTACTCCTCTTGACCTGACAAATTCACACTCAGAGGAAAAGGAGGGATCTGAAAATTATCTTCTACAAATAACATAATGCAATTTCAGGAAAATCCGCTTGGTGTACTCAAGAAGCCATGACCTTTGTGAAACAGGAGGAGAGAGCAAAGAGGACATGAAGGAGAGATGAAAGGAGAAGATGAAGAAACTTCCCCTGCTGGCAATGTGGCATCTTGGGGGCTCTAGGGACAAAGACGAAGGGAAGAACCCAAGGAGAAAACAGTGGGTGCTTGACCAGGGTTTTGAGTGTCAATCAGTGGAAGAGAGAGACTGCAGTGGGCTTGCTCTGCTCTGGCCAGCACAGCATTGCAAGCACATCATTTCTCGATAGGGAAAGGAAGACTGCTTGTTAATTTCTGATAAATACTCTTCATCACGATAAGGAAGGGTTTCTTTCCATTCTATATTTGCTGAGGTTTTTTTAAAATTAGTAATAAATTTTGAATTCTTTTACCAAATTCCTTGACAGCTTCCAATGATAAGTTTAAAAACAGGTATAACTGTTAAAGTAAAAATTATAACTTTTTTGGTGGTGTTTCTTCAGTGTGTATAGACATAATACATGTGGCAACTATACCATGAAGTAAGGAAGATAAAGGAAGCTACGCGTTGAAAGCATCTACGCTTTCTTGAGGTTGTAAAATATTAATTCTACTTAGGCTATGACAGTTTAGGTATGTCAGTATACTACAAAAATTTAGGTTGTAAGTCCCTAAGAACCCACTAGAAATTGATACAGAGTCGAAATCCAGTGGATAAATTAAGATGGAATGCCTAAAAAACCTCAAACAATCCAAAATAATTCAGGAAATTGGAAACATAGGAGCAAACAATGGAGGAGACAAACAGAAAACAAGTCATGAAATGATAGACTTAAATCCAACCATATCTATGTCATCTATATATCTATATCTATACACATACACACAGATATATATACAATGAAATATTATTCAGCAATAAAAAAAAGGATATCCTAACATTTGTGACAACATAGATGGACCTTGAGGGCGCTGTACTAAGTGAAATAAGTCACACAGAGAAAGACAAATACTGTATGATCTCACTTATACATAGAATCTAAAAACAAAAACAAAAACAGAAAACCTCCAAGAAAAAGAGATCAGAGTTGTGGTTACCAGAGGTGGTGGATGGGAGCAAAATTGGAGAAAGGTGGTCAAAAGGTACACACTTCCAGTTACAAGATAAATAAGTACTATGGGTATAATGTACAACATGATGACTCTAGTTACCACTGCTATATGATATACATATATGTACATGAAAGTTGTTAGGAGTAAATCCTGAGTTCTCATCACAGTGATAAAAACTTTTTTCTTTTTTTGCTTTCTCTTTTTATTGTATCTATATGAGGTGATGGATGCTAACTAAACTTATTGCAGCAATCATTTCACAATACTTGTAAGTCAAACCATTATTCTGCACACCTTCAACTTATACAGTGATGTACGTCAATTATATCTCAATAAAACTGGGGAAAAATCCAACCACATCATTAATTACATTAAATGTAAATAGCCTAAATGCACCTACTGAAGGCTAGAGATTGTCAAATCAGATAAAAATACAAAACCCAACTTTATGCTGTATACAAGAAACCCATTTTAAATATAATGATACAGAATAGTTTAAAATAAAAGAATGAAAAAAAGATATACCATGCCAACACAAATCAAAGGAAAGAAAAAGTGGACATATTAATATTAGACAAAGTAAACTTCAGGACAAAGAATATTAACAAGTACGAAGAGGGAATTAACCGATGATAAAAAAAGTCAGTTCACTGATGAGATGCAGTCATCCTTAATGTGTATTCACCTAACAAAACACATGAAGCAAGAAGTGTTAGAACTGAAGGACAAAATAGACAAATCCATAATTACACTTGAAGGCTTCAGCACTTTTCTTTCAGTGATTGATATGCTAAGTAGACAGAAAATCAGCAAGAATACAGAAGTCTTAAACAACACTATCAATCAACTTGACAATCTATAGAACCCTCCACCCAATAACAGCAGAAAACGTATTCTTTTCAGGCACATATGGAAGATTCACCAAAATATATTACATTCTGAGCTTTAAAACCAACCTGAACAAATTTTAAAGAATAGACATCATACAAAGTATGTTATCTGGCCATAAATGGACTTAAACTAGAAATCAACAACAGAAAGGTATTTGGAAAATCATCAAATATTTGGAAATTAAACAACACTTCTAAATAATCCATGGGTCACAGAGATAGTCTCAAGGGAAATTAGAAAAGATTTTTGAACTGGATAAAAATTAAAATACAATATAACAAAAATTTTTGAATGCAGCTAAAGCTATGCTTAGAGGGAAATTCTGAGCTTTAAAATGCTTATTTTAAAAAATAAGAAAGGTCTCAAATCAGTATTACATTTCCACCTTAAGAAACTATAAAAAGGGCTTCCCTGGTGGCGCAGTGGTTGAGAGTCCGCCTGCCGATGCAGGGGACGTGGGTTCATGTCCCGGTCCGGGAAGATCCCACATGCCGCGGAGTGGCTGGGCCCGTGAGCCATGGCCGCTGAGCCTGCACGTCCGGAGCCTGTGCTCCGCAACGGGAGAGGCCAGAACAGTGAGAGGCCCGCGTATCGCAAAAAAAAAAAAAAAGAAAAAAAGAAACTATAAAAAGATGAGCAATGAAATTCAAAGCAAGCAGAATAAAGGATATAATCAAGATAGGAGAAGAAATGAAACAGAAAAACAATAGAGAAAAAAGTCAATCCAAGCTGATTCTTAGAAAAGAGCAATGACATTAACAATCTGCTAGCCAGGCCAACCAAGAAACAAAGAGAGAAGACACAAATTACCAAAATCAGTAATGAAAGAGGGAAAGTCACTACAGATATTAAAAGATAATAAAGGAATACTATAACCTACTCCTCAACCATAAATATGATAACTCAGATGAAATGACCAATTCCCTGAAATACACAAACTAGCAATACTCGCTGAAGAGGAAATAGGTAATCGGAATGCTCCATTACAATTGAATAAATAGTTACAAGTAGCTATTGAATAATTCAATCCATAGTTTAAAAACTTCCAACAAATAAAACTCTATATCCAGATGCTTTCATTAGAGAATTCTACTAAACATTTAGAGAAAAAAATGATACAAATTTTACACAATCTCTTCCAAAAAATAGAAGAAAAGGTAATACTTCCACTTCCAAATCTATCTTCCAAGGTCAGAATTATCATGACACAAAAACCAGATACTCATTACAAAAAAAGAAAGAAAGGAAGAAAGGAAGAAAGAAAGAAAGAAAGAAAGAAAGAAAAATCTATAGATCAATATCCCTCCATGAAAAAGTCCACAACAAAATAGACACAAACGTCCTTAATAAAATTTTAGCAAAATCTAAAAAAGATAATATATCACAACCAAATGAGGTTTATCTCAGGAATGCTAGACTGGTTCAACAGTCAAAATGTAATTTACCATATTAAAAGGCTAAAAAAGAAAAAGCACACAATTATGTCAATAGATGCAGTAAAAACATTTAACTAAATTTAATCTCCATTATTGATAAACACTCCCAACAAACTAGAAATGAAAGGACACTTTCTTAATCTTATAAAGGACACCTACAAAAAACTTAGAGTTAGCATCATACTTAGTGCACCCTGGCCCCCTGCCAATGCAGAGGACATGGGTTCAAGCCCTGGTCCGGGAAGATCCCACATGCCGCAGAGCAACTAAGCCCGTGCACCACAACTACTAAGCTACTGAGCCTGCGCTCTAGAGCCCGTGAGCCACAACTACTGAGACCTCGTGCCGCAACTGCTGAAGCCCACGCACCTAGAGCCCGTGCTCTGCAACAAGAGAAGCCACCGCAATGAGAAGCCTGAGCACCGCAACAAAGAGTAGCCCCCGCTTGCCACAACTAGAGAAAGCCCGCGCCCAGCAACGAAGACCCAACACAGCCAAAAATAAAAAATAAATAAAATAAAATAAATTAATTAAAAAAAAAGAAATAACAATGTCAACAGATACACACTACTATATATAAAATAGATAAGCAACAAGAATTTACTGTATGCCACAGGGAACTATATTCAATATCTTGTAAAAGCCTATAATGGAAAATAATCTGAAATATATATATATATAACTGAATCACTTTGCTGTACACCTGAAACTAACACAATATTGTAATCAACTATAATTCAATAAAGAAAGCAATAAGAATGCCATATAAATTTTTATATGGTGAAGCTAAGGAAATAGAATAGCCAAAGCAATTTTGAAACAGGGTTTTAAAAATTGGAGGACAGGGCTTCCCTGGTGGCGCAGTGGTTGGGAGTCTGCCTGCCAATGCAGGGGATACGGGTTCATGCCCCGGTCCTGGAGGATCCCACGTGCCACGGAGTGGCTGGGCCCATGAGCCATGGCCCCTGGGCCTGCGCGTCTGGAGCCTGTGCTCTGTCCGCGGTGGGAGAGGCCACAACAGTGAGAAGCCTGCGTACCGCAAAAAAAAAAAATTGGAGGACATACTATGTGATTTTGAGACTTAATATAAAGTTACACTATTCAAGACAGTGTGGTAATGGTGAAAGAATTGAAAATAGATCAGTAGAGCAGAATAGAGAGCCCATAAATAGATACACACAAAAATGGTCAACTGAGTTTTGATAAAGGTGCAACGGCAACTCAATGGAGAAAGGTGAGTCTGTTCAACAAACGGTTCTGGAACAGCTGTCTGTATGCAACAGGCTGAGCCTAGACTCGTCCATCAGACCTGGTAAAGTTAATAAAAGTAAGTCATACACTTAAATATAAAACATAAAAGTATAACACTTCTGGAGGAAAACATGAGTGGTAAACCTGTGAACACAGACACCGTGAGAGAAAAAACAAAGATACATTGGACTTCATCAAATTAAAAACTTTGTTCTGCAAAAGACAATCTTAAGAATGAAAATATAATCCACAACACGGGAGAAATATTTGAAAATCATATGTCTGAAAAATGACTTGTATTCAGAATACATAAAGAACTCTCAAAATTCAACGAGAAGAGAAACAACCCAATCAAGAAATGGGTGGAAGATTTGGACACTTGACCAAAGCAGATACATGGATGGCAAATAAATACATGAACCCATGCCAGCATCATCAGTTGTAATTACATTAGGGAAACGCAAATGAAAACGACACTGAGATGCCACTGCACACTTGTTCGAATGGCTACATCTTTCCTAATGACAATACCAAGTGTGGACAAGGATTTAAGCCACCAGAACTTTTATATACCTGCTGGCAGTAATGTAGATGCTGCAGCCACGGTGGAGAAGTTTGGTGGTTTCTTTCAAAGTTAAGAACACAGCTCCCATACTGCCCAGAAATGCAACCCTTAGGAATTTATCCAAGAAAGACGAAAGCTAATATTTACACAAACACCTATGCACAAATATTTATGGTGGTATTATTTGCAATGACCCAGAACTGGAAACAACACAGAAGGTGACTGATAAACAAACTGTGGTCTAGGCACACAATGGGAAGGGACGCGCTGCTGACACACACAGCCACCTGGATGAATCCCAAAAGCCCCAAGTAAGTGAGAGAAGCCAGACTCAAAGTACGATTCTGTTTTGTACAGCATGACTGGTTCTGCGTGATGCTACTTCTCGGACGTTCTGGGAAAGGCAAAACAATAGGGGTGGAGAAGAGATCAGGGGCTGCCAGGGCTTGGGGTGGGGAGTGGAGTTGACTCCAGCACGAGGGGATTTTGGGGAGTGATGGAAATAATTTGTACCTTGATTGTGGTGGTGATGATTGTGATTATACATTTGAGAAAACCGGTAGCACTGTGTAGCCAAAGGGTGAATTTTACCGCATGTAAATTTTTACATTTTTTAAGTTAAAAAAAAATTATAGCATAGTACATCCATAGAATATAATACCAGGCGGCCATTAAACTTATGTTTACAAAAGGGTTTTAAATTGGGAAAACCCTATGATAAAATGTTAAATGAAAAAGTGTGCAAATTGGTATGTACGGTATGAGTGTGACCGTACATTTTTTAAAACCTTTTTTATGTGTGTTTTTCGTTTTGTTTGTAAAAATTGAAAAAATCATTTTTAAAAGGTAGACAAGTTATAAATTATACCTAAGAGATAGCAGAGGTTGCCTTGGGGTGAGATTTAATTTTTTGTCTTTTTCAAAAATGTATATGCTTTCCAAACTTTCTGCAATTAAGCCCATATTACCTTTACAATCACTTTGCCCCAAGTAAGTATGCCACTTACTTGTGCTAAAAATTGGGTATATTTTAAGAATAAGCAGATCAAGAGAGTGCTGGGGCCTTGTCCGTCTGGCACCGAGAGCCTCACCTACCTCTGGGACTGGTCGTCTATCTTGAACAGCGTCAGGATAACCTCGTCGGTGTAGGTCTGGGCCAGCAGGTGAAGGACCTTCTTTATGGTCTCCTGGGCCATGGCTTCCGTGACGCTGTCCATATTGTGGTAAATGTACTCAGTGATCTCGGCCACCTGCAGGGGAGGGTGGGGGGCGCTGCTTTCTGGATGTTCAACACCAGCTCGGCAGAAGTGTCAGATCCAGGCGCCCACATCAAGCTGCGGCCACACACGGATGCGAGGCTGGGGGCTGTGCTGCCCCCCTGGTTTAAGAGGCACAGAGGAGAGGGCAGCAGGGAAGGGAGAGTGGAGTCGTGTCTGGAAGCGTGATAACAATCAGATCAGGAATCTGGGGGCGAGGGACGGAGCAGGGAGGACGGGACATAGAGACTGTTACAGAGGGAGGGCGGGGACTGGCCACGTGGACAGCAGGCAGTGCGGGCCCTGGAGTCGCTCTGCCTGGATTCAAATCTCTCCTCCCTACCGACGGGCTGTGTGGCCTTGGCAAGTGTTCCAGCCTCTCTGAGCTCTACTCCTTCATACAGAAAATGAGAGCAAGTTTACCCTCCTCACAGGTCCGAGTGAACACGTCTAGGGTGTGTCACACACGTGCTCAATAAACGCCAGTTATCCAGGCCACGCCCTCCTTGAGCTTTTCTCCATCTCCAAAAAGAAAACAATGACTTCCCTGCAGACTTGCTGTAAGAACTAAATAAAATAACATGTGGCTGAGGCCAGCCCAGGGCGTGGCACCTGGTACTGGTAATACCTGAATAGTTATTGAATTCTGCATAACCCCAGCAAGCCAACTTGCGTCAGGGCCTGGAAGCCATGGGGATGCGGGTTCCAGTTCACTGCAGGGACAAGGTTCTAATAACGAACAGGGTGCAGGAAGGAACGTGAGCTACGTGTAGGGTCGTGAGCTTCCTAACGGTGCTTCCAGCAGAGTCTGGCTGCCCAGGGGTCAGGGGCGCCAGCAGGGATTCCTCGCATGTGTGGGAGTTGGGGGGCTGGCCTCTGGGGAGCCCTTTGACCCTAAGAGCATTCAGATGGCGCTCCAGGCCAGGGCAAGAAGGAGAGTCCGGGGACTGCTCAGAGGGCCTGTTGTTGGTGTCAGGGGTGAGAGAGGGGAGCGGGTTAGGCCGTTAAAATGACAGTGAATCCATCCATCGGTCCATAAGAGCTTTCAAAGTGGTGTAATAGAAAGGACAGGTACAGAGACACCATGCTGGCTCAATTTTACCGAGAACCAGTCCCACCTCCGACAAAGGGTCTGCATTCCATCTCTAGTTCACGTCAGTGTCTCCTAGGTTTACGTATATAGATATACAGATACACATACACGTACAGATATAGATATAGATATAGATACAGATATATCCTTGTCTTGCTGTGCATTCTTCCACCCGTGTGAAGAAGCACTCACAGGCCTGACAGAGTGTCTGGACACAGGAGGGATGTCTGAGGTCTCTCCTGGTCCTGGGAGCCCACGGGAGGCTCCTGCTGTAGCTCTGACCCTATTCTTCCCTTCCCAGTGGATATGGAGGCCAGGTGGTCACCCCTCCCCAAGGTGGGGCCCTCCACCCAATTACAGACCACATCTCCTTTAACTTTTTCTCCTCTGGATTAAAGGATTGCAATTCCTTAACCCCAACCAGTAGGAAGTGAAAGAGAGCAAGTTCCACAACAGAACAAAAAGGAAGAATCCCGAAATTGCCCTTGAACCATGAAGTCCCTCAGAAAGGCTACCTTCCCAATGTCAGGCAGAGAGAACTTGAGGATCATCCTCAACATCCTGGAGGCCGCCCGGACGTCGTGCCTGCTGGTGTTGGTCATGGCCTCCATCGACACCATCATCACATCCGCCCTCTCCTGGGGGGTCAGGTACTTCCTGAAGAACTGCGGACAGAGGAACCAGCGCTATCTCCGCAGCGTCAGGTACCACCCTGGGTGTCCCCACAGTCTCCGGACCCCGGAGAGGCCAGCCAGCCAGGGCCCAGTGCAGGCGGCCCCGGCCAGCACCTGGCTACCCCATGGCGTGAGGCCAAGCTGAGTGAACAGAGGGAAAGCCGGGCTGCAAAGAGAGGCGCATGGAGAAGAGGGTGGACTGCACCTTATTTTAAAAACCCTCTCAGTGACCTCAAACTTCAACCCACCCAGGTGCAGCGAGGGGGATGGGCATTCCCCTCCAGCATTCTATCCGGGGCCTTTCCCGCACCAGGGGTTACCCCTCTGCGCCCCAGCCCTCTTCCTCCCCTGCCAAGGCTCCCCATCTGGGCATCCCATACTCGGTGGAGGCCGAGGGTTACCATTGTGAGATCTTGTATGTTGGCAAACCATTCCGCTCGGAAATGCTTCTGCAGACCCTTCAGGATGTTCTCTGTGTCGTGTTTCATACCTCGGATCCAAAACCAACAGTTAGGGGCAGGGCCTTAACAGGGGAAAAGGAACACGCCCTGCCCTCTTCCCCTGCAAACGTCACAGAAGATCAAGAGGGTTTATAGGTGGAATGACGTTTGCCCAGCAGAACAGGGAGGGTTCCCTGGTCCCTAGTGCCAGGCCAATGCGTGGAGGGGGAGTGTGGCGGTGAGGTGCCTGGTCCTCTAGCCGCTGCTGCTCCTGTACCGCGTTCCCCCCCCAACCCGCTGCTAAGCAACCAGGAAATACACCCTATTCAATCACAAAAAGTCAAGTTTCTAGGGCTTCCCTGGTGGCGCAGTGGTTGAGAGTCCGCCTGCCGATGCAGGGGACACGGGTTCGTGTCCCGGTCCGGGAAGATCCCACATGCCGCGGAGCGGCTGGGCCCGTGAGCCATGGCAGCCGAGCCTGCGCGTCCGGAGCCTGGGCTCCCCAACGGGAGAGGCCACAACAGTGAGAGGCCCGCGTACCGCAAAAAAAAAAAAAAAAAGAAAGTCAAGTTTCGGAAACTCCCTTTGCGGGAGACTTGCAAGTTCCTCCGGCACCTCTGTAAGTGTGTGTGGTGGTCTGCATCTCTGGTTTTCCTGGGGCAGAGAAAGCCTAGTTCAGGGACATCCGAGTTTGTTCTGTGAGAAAGGAGCCTCCTTTCCCCAGCTTCACACGTCACAGCAGCAGTGGGACAGCTGGGAAACACTGAGGATTCAAGCTGATCTCACAGGTGGCTGCAAGCCTAGCTCCCTGTTCTCCCAAGAATCTCCTGGAACCTCTGAAAGGAGGGCACTGCACTTGGGGTTCATCCAGATAAAGCACACGTACAGTACTGCAGCTGCGAGGGACGCAGGCCCCTTGATGCCCCCAGCACCACATGGGGTCTCCACGGTCGTCCTCGTCACTCCTACGAACCAGAGGGTCCCACGGCCACGGCCACGAGGCAATCCAGGCCCATAACACTCACTTCTATGAAGCACGAGGATTTGGGACAGGTAGTGCAGGGCCTCTGAGGCCCCCATGCTGATCTCCTGGTTGGGGCTCATGCAGAAGAGGCCTAGGGTGCCCATGAGCTGCCCGGCCATCGAGAACTCTGCCATGTGCTGCAGGAAGAGGACACTGGCTGCACCCAGCCGTCCACAAGGGGGTTCCTCCCCCCACCCCCCGGGGCCACCAGTCCCTCCCCGCCCATATCGCTCAACATCTGCTGTAGGTGCCCGTCCGCCAGCTCCGCACTGTACTGGCAAAGGAGACCTTCCAAGTCAGCACCCAGGGGAGAGGAGCGGCCAGAACCCTGAGACACGCTAGCCAACGGGAGCTGTGGACCCAGCCCGGCTCTCTAGGCCAAGGTCCCCCACCAGGGCTGAGATGTGTGTGCCCGATCGGAGCTCACAGGAGCCGGGGTGGGGGAGAAAAAGGTGCTCTGACCACCCTCCAGGGCCCCCTGCAGAGCCCCAGTCGGTGTGCCATGTGCACAGAGGCAGGGGTCAGCCTTCCGCCGCCTCAGGCACTCACCGACAGCTCAGGGAAATTGCAGATAAACCTCAGCAGGTGGGAAATGGCCCCCAAGGCCCGGGACTGTTCGTGCACTTTCTCCGACTGTACCAAGCAAGGCAGGATGATCTGGAAAGAGAGAGAGGAAACCCCATCCACACACATGGGAGCACCGCCCCCTCCCTTCTTAGTCTTTTTAGTGAGCGGGGACCACTCTCCATTGCGGTGTGCGGGCCTATTGCGGTGGCTTCTCTTGTTGCGGAGCACGGGCTCTAGGCACATGGGCTCAGTAGTTGTGCCGCGCGGGCTCAGTAGTTGTGCTTCATGGGCTCTAGAGCACAGGCTCAGTAGCTGTGGCGCACGGGCTTAGCTGCTCCGCGGCATGTGGGATCTTCCCAGACCAGGGCTCGAACCCGTGTCCCCTGACTTTGCAGGCGGATTCTTAACCACTGCGCCACCAGGGAAGTCCCTCCCTTCTTAGTGTTGAGTCCACACCCCCGACCCCATTAAAGACAAGCAGGAGCCTCCTGCCGCAGCATGTAGGCCAGAGAAACGACAGGGAGGGAGGCCTCAGCTGGCAGCAGAGTTTATGTCTTTCTAGTTTTCTGTAATGAACATGCTTTGCTTGTAAAATTGAAAGAAAACAATAAACATCATTAAAAATGAAAAAAATACAAGAAATGATACATTCCAAAAGAACGATGTCCCAACGTGGACACAGTTCCTCTCTAGATACGGCCCTCGTCACAGTTCTTTAGTAAGATATCTGGGCAGGGACTTCCCTGGCGGTCCAGGGGGTAAGACTCCGCAATCCCAATGCAGGGGGCCCAGGTTCGATCCCTGGTCGGGAAACTTAGATCCCACATGCCACAACTAAACCCGCGCACCGCAACTGCTGAGCCCACGTGCCGCAACTAGAGAAGCACGGGCGCTGCAACAAAGACCCAGTGCAGCCAAAATTAATTAATTAAAAAAATCAGATATCTGGGCAATCTTGTCTCCTTATCTTTAGTCACACCTAATATTACATCCAAAATTATATTAGCCTAATTAATTCCCATCTTGCTCATGAAAGTTGGCTTCAAGTGACTCTGGGCTATTTCTCAAATTCACACTCACCCCTACGGGTGACAATTTATCGTAACTGAGAATATTCCGGAGACTCTATGAAGACAGAGGGAGATACAGGAACCTGTCTCCGGGTGACAGTCACACCTGCGGAGCTTTGAGGACCGATGGCCTTTGGCTGGAGCGGCCCCCAGACTGTCCTAACGTTCCTTTCCTCCCCCCAAGACACCAGATTTAACATAGGACTTCAATTTCCCTGACTGCTGTGGACACTCACCTCCAGGAAGCTCTGCAGGATGACCATGCTGGGCTCCAGGTGCTCCAGCACAAGAGCCTGTAACATATCATCTAAGGCCTGGATGGTCTGGCAAGTGGGGGACGTGGGGTGTCAGAGGATGGACAGCCCCCTGGGGCACCCCGTCCCCCTCAGACCCCTCCCCACGGGGAAGGGAGCCAGGCCAGCTCTGCCGCCACACTCCCATCTTCCCAAGCGCTGGCCTTTCTTGACCTCACTGAAGCCCGGACCTGCTCTACTGGCAGGCCAGAGAGCAGCAGTAGGCACTGGGCAGTTCTCGCCAACAAACACAGCCCCGTGGGGCCCTCACCGTCAGAGATTCGTTCTCTAACGTTTTCGATCAAGGAAACTTCCAGCTTTAAAACTGAAAATTCTCAGGAAGATTTGGCCAAGTCTATTGGCCAGTAATTCCATAGAATCTGTGGGTTTATCGCCAGACTGTCTCCTCCTGAGACTGGGGCTGTCACGGAACTAGAGAAACGTAGCCCTCGTGAGAGGAGGACGTGGGCTGTGTGCGAGCAGGAACCAACCCCGGGGAGATGGGGAGGCTGAGCAGCCCGGGGAGGAGGGGAGGGAGGCCTGGAGAAAAGAGGACGGTGGGTGGGTGGGCTCCTCGGGGGCAGACCAGCCCCTGCAGATGGGCCAAGGTGGGTACCTGCATGTAGAGACTAGCACTGTCCTTGCGGTCCAGCCTGGGCGTGATGGGCGGCAGGGGGATGATGCTGGAGAGGCCGGCCTTGGCCAGGTCGAGCTTCTGGGACAGGTGGAGCGGCGGGTTCACCTGGCTGGAGGGGAGAGAGGGAGCCACGGGAGGGCCTTGGAGGACAGGTTAGTGTCGAGGGCCCCGGGGGAGACTCTGCTCTGCCCTCTCCCTGAGGCACGGGAAACGGTGGGACCTAAGCCCCGCACACCTCCCTGCCAGGGAAGGGGGCCCCGGCTTCTTCGGGAGCCTTCCCCACACTGATGTCCTAACAGCTTTCTAACAGTGAAAGCTGGGGGGCATCCCACCCCAGGAGGCTGGGAGACCAGGTGGCGGTCATGGGCCCTGCTACCCACAGCCCAGAACTCAAGTCCCCAAGCCTTGCCCTCCTCCCAGCCCCAATGCTCCCGCAGCAGAGACCCTAGGGCTCGGGGGAGGGAACGGCCTGGGGAACCTCAGGGCCGCGATGCAGAGCATGGCTTGCAGACGCACGGTGCTGACCAAGGCCTCCGTGGATTCTTCAAGGATTAATGTCTGGAAGGGCCAGGAGAATTCCCCTGAGAGAGGGACGCCGGCCCCGGGGCTGGGACTCATCCTCCTCGTCCCCGGAGGACCAACGCTGAGAAAGAGTGGGCTTGTCTCACCTCAATTTTCTTGGCCAGGACGGTTAGGGGAAAGTAATCGTCCATGTTGTCATTTGCCTGGGCGTGGACAACGCCACTCATGGTGTCCACCGCCCTCAGGAACTTCAGCTTGTCGACGTCGAACTAGGATGGAGGGACATGCAAACCTCTGCCCGCGGCCCCCCTGCCGCCTGCCCCCAGACCCTGCCCCACGCGGGGCCCAGGCCCTGCCCTGGTGTTCACCGTGGCCCGGCCCCTCTGTAGGCGTCCGGGGATGGGGGCCCATGAGGCAGATACTTTCGTCCGGCACCTGTCCGGTGGCCTGGCCGCCTAAGAGGCCAAGTCAGGCAGCTTCCAAGCCAGGGCTAATATCCAAAACTCAAGGAAGCGTGAGCCCTCGTTTTTCCCTGCTTTCCTCCGCAGCTCTCAAAAAGCTCCAGAGAATTTCCTTACCACCTCTTCTTGTCCCAGAAATTCCAGAATACACTCATAGGCTTCTCTTTCCGACTGGCGCAATCCTGCAGTTGGGAGGAGGTCTGGCTGATTCTCTCGGTGCAACAGGAAAGCAGAAACCCCCTTCCCCCCACCCTCGGCCAAGAGGGCTCAGCAGCCGTCGGGGTCCAGGGTGGGTGCCCCAGCTCCAAGAACTAGCTTCTCCAGGCCTGTGGCCGAGGGTGGACCTCAGGAGCCTCCGTGGAAAGACAACTACATGGGGACTTGGTTAAGAGATTTTCTGCATCAGGTACGGCCGAGATAGGACAGCAATGGAAATAGAGTCCTTTAAGTTGCCCCCAGGGGCCACAGATAGAAAGCCCTGAATGGGAGGGAACTGGAAACCCCAAATCAGCCTCAGCATCTCCCTTGACGACTGGGCTGGCGTGACCCTCGGGCGAGTCTCTCTGAGCAGGGACCCAGGTGTGGACACAGAGACCGGGGGTGGGGGGGGTGAGGCTAAGAATAGGTCTGTCCACCCACGGCCGTCGGGAGCGGGTGAAGCAAGAGGACGGAGGTGGGGGCAGCCCTGGGACCCGAAGCAACACTGGCCACTAAGCCTGAGGTCAGGCCATTTCTCACTGCCCTGCCGCAGAGCGCCCTGGGCGTGCGGGTGGGGTTAAAGGCACAGCACAGCCGTTACATTTCAAGTGCCTGAATTCGGGGCCCTGCTCCTGTGCTCTACGAGCCCCGTGACCTTCCTGAGTTAAAGCCCCTCAGCTCGTTTCCCCGTCTGTACAGTGGGGAGGATGACCGTCCCTATCGTTGTGAGGATTAAATGAACGAAAGCATGATAATGATAAATAATAAATGATGATAATAATTAACACATGACAATGATAAATAAAAGAGAAATCTTGAGCAAATTAAATTCTCCTTTAACTAGGGGATGATCATCAGTGTCTATCACTGTTATGATGTTTAAATTAATTCATTCACACAAAAAATTTAGAATGACCCCTGGCCCACAGCAGGAAATCAATAAGTGCCTTCTTCTTCACACGTTTCATTGAGCAGCTTTTATGTGAAATGCGCGCTTTCAGGCAGAGCTTACAGACGTAGCGTGGACATACCAACAGGTCCCTTCACGGGACATTGTTTCGTGTCCTTGTGAAGGAGTTACTTTTGCATCTGCTCGTACAGTTTTGTGTGTATGCATATACACACATATATGTATATGTATGTACACACAGGAGGTCAGAGAAAATCTCATTGACTGAATCTGAGCGGCCCTGGAGGCCATGAGGAGCAAGCCCTAGGCTAGAAGAGCAGCCCTTGCAAAGGCCCTGGGGCAGGACCACGCCTGATATGTTCCTGGAACAGCCCGGAGGCCTGGAGCCTGGAGTTGGGGGAGCAGGGAGAGTGGCCAGCCACGAAAGCAGAGCGGTCAGGGCACAGGTCAGGAGGGCCTCGTGAGGCCACTGTAAGGATGGCTGTAGGGACCCTGGCTTTTGCTCTGTAAGGGACGGAGCCCTGGGTAGGTTCCCGGTAAAACAGTGGCAGGTGGTCTGCTTTGTTTAACAGAATCACCCTGGCCGTTGGGTTGAGACTAGAGAGATGGGGGGATGGTGTGGAGTGTGGCTGGGGGTGCACGGTAGTAACCCAAGGGAGGGGTGATGGGGGCTGGGACCAGGGCAGGAGAAAGCGCTCAGACTCTGCATGTATGTGGAAGGCAGGACCAAGAAGGGTGAGCAGTGAGCTAGCTGGGTGTGAGAGAAAACAGAAGTGCAGATGTGGAGCCTGAGGGACTGCACTAGTGGGCGGGGCAAGTCTGGGGCTGGCTGGCAGCGGAGTCCAGAAGGAGCGCAGCTGGGACGCCTACGAGGCATCAAAGTGGAAATATCACAGGGTAGCTGGATTTAAGAGTTGGGAATTCAGGGGTGGGACCTGGGACTTGCTGACACACCGGTGGGTCCAGAGGTCTGCCGTGGCTCTCCTGAACGGCCAAGAGCCCCAGACAATGTCCTGGTCCCCATCCTGCTCCAGGCCCCTCAGGGAGGCAGGTCTCAAAAGGGACAGGCATTCAGAGACCAGAGCTGCGACTGGGCAGCCAGAAGTGGGCAGACCCATGCCGATGAATGAGTCCCCAGTGAGGGCTGGGCAACCAAGCACCGTCACGTCTGAGCCGCTGGGAGCTGAGACACAGCCCCTTCCTGGGCTAACTCACCTGCCAAGTTAGGGTTCCAAGAGACACGGTCAGCCAATGGTGAAAAGGTGACCTTTAATTTTCGCTTGTTGGGAGGTGAATCCATCTGCACACTCGGGGCGGCAGCCAGGGCAGGCTGCGGAAAAGGAAAGGCAACTGGCTGAGCGGTGCCAGCTCCGGTCCAACTGCCGGCTCCCCGCTCCCTCCCCCTGGGAAGTGGGGACCCTCTGAAGGTCCCTGCTTCTTCCCCACCTCTCTGCATGGGGATGGTTCAGACTCAGAGGTGGCCTCCCATCCCTCTGCCTTGGGAGTCTCACTGCTGAAATCCTGAAGCCCCCAACCCTTTGTCCAATACATAATCCCATTCTGCCCTGCGGCTGGGGGGCTAACAGCCCCCAGATGTCTGCCCAGGTCCTGCCTGGGAGCAGGAGGAAGGCGCTGCCTGGCCGCATCTCCCACGCTGGACACAGGGTCCCCAGCCGGGGTGCCCACTGCCCCTGCCCCCAGAGGACCCTCCAGGGACCCGTCTCCTCCTGCCGCCCCGTCCTGCTCGCTGGACTTGGTTGCTCCCTTTGCTGGGGAGCTTCGCATGCACCCTGGGGACACTGGTCACGGTTTCCCTGGGCCTCACTCCTTATAATCATCTAGAACACCGAATCCACAAAATCTCGGTCGTGATCCACGACTCAGTTTGGTGGAAGAGGTTCAGGTCTGAGATCAGGATGCTCACACTTTTCCAGAGACCCTGGGCTGTGTCCCCTCAGAGCCCACCCCAGAATGGAGCACCCTGGCCCCCAAAGCTGCAGTCCCTGGAGCCCAGGGCAGGCAGAGGGCACAGTGCGGCCAGCCCACCCACGGGCATCTGCCCAGCCTCACGCCCTGCCCCGGGGCTGCTGGACACCTCACCTGACACTAGGTGCCTCAGCTCTGGGGCCCACGCCCGTCCTGGGCATCGAGGCTCCAGGGGGCACTGCGCTGGGTTCCAGAGCGGCCCCTGCAGGGCAGGCATGGAGGTAGCCCATGCGAGCTGCCCGCCCCACCCGGTGGTGGCCTGGGCAGTGCCCCCCGGCCCCTGACCTCATCCAGCTTTGGAGAAGAGGGGCTGATTCTCCCCCTAGAATGGCTCCGAGGAGGCTCAGCCCCTCCCATCACTGAGCACAGTCTCAGGACCCCCAGGGGCTGCCGCGGCCCTGGGTCCTTCTCAGGGAGGGACCCCCAGAGCCCAGCTCCTCGGGCCCCGGGCGTAGGGGGACCAAGGAGCTTCAACTCCTGCTTCCATCCTGCCCGGGGATGCAGAAAGCTTCCCCCCACCACAGCCAGACCTCCCCGCCACCGCCCCCCAGGGACCTGGCCAGACCCTCTGCTTGGGAAATTCAGCACAAAAGAACCTTCCTCACCAGCTCGGCCTCACAAAGACAGACTTTATTGGACTATCTGGGACGGAAACCCCACCACTCCAGCCCCACAGCCGAGGACACAGCCACTTCTCAGGTGCACCAGGCATCACACAGGACCAGTAAGTTAACGCGAAGGACTCGCAGGCATGGAGGGCGCACTCCGCGAGGACCCGGGGCGGCGGGGGGCAGAGGCTGTGCCCGCGGGCAACGGGCTCAGACACCCACCGCAACGGAACAGCGCCCAAAGTCAACACGACGGGGCAGGTGCACCCAGAGCCAGGATGCTGTGGGCCAGGAGCACAGAGATGCAGGCTTCCCCTCAGGCCCCTCCCTCTCGCGACCCCTCGGCCGGGCCCCCCTGCCCCGGGCAGTGGGAGAACTGTGCCTCGTCCGGGTCAGGCTTCAAAGTTCTCAGAGCCTCGAGCTGTCTCTGTGGCCCCTGTCCTACAGACAGAGGGCGCCACGTGGGGAAGATCAGGGCTTGGTGCGTCCAGCCCCTCCCAGCCTCAGCTCAGCCGCTCTCTCCTGGGAGCAGGACCCCTATTCGGGGATCTGACCCCGCAGCAAAGGCCCAAGGATGACAGCCCGGGACCACGGACAGTCTTAGCTCGGCCAGCTTCCAGGCCTCAAGTCTCAGCACTAGGATGATTCATTAACACCCTGCAAGGCGGGTGTCCCCATGCCTGTAAAAACAAGGACTTGCCCTCCTTCAAGGAAATCCGGTCTCAGGGCAGAAGCACAGCCGAGTGCGGGAAGGAGCACTGACACTCCTGGCCCTGGGAACGCGCCGCAGGGGGCGCCCCCAAAAGCACGTGTAAAGCGCTCATTTTTAGGATGATGACGAAAAGACATCAGAGGAAGGGGGGGTGGCCTGCAAGCCCTCAAGAGGCCCAGAGAAGGTGGTCAGCTCCTGGCCAGGGCCTCCTGATGCTCCAATCTGGAGAGGCCTCCAACCCAAGGCTCCTGGGTCTGGGTCGATGCTGGGAGCCTCAGGACAAGGGCGCACACAGTGACAGGGGCCCCTACAAGGAAGTCACGGGGTCAGGAAAGGAGCAGGGCCCAGGAAGACAAGACTCGGCCAGGACACACTGACCTTTAACCTAGCTCTTGGTGCGTGCATCACAGAGCACATTATAGAGGGGAGGACTCGCCCCCAGCCCGGGCACCCCTGCAGCCTGAGAGCTGGGAAATGGGGCATAGACGTGCAGCCCCCAGCAGCAGTGGGGCAGGAGGGCCAGGGGCTGTGCTCTGGGGATGTGTCCCCTACCACACGTCTTGCACACGGAGACAGATGCTGTTAGTCAGAGGCAAGGCCTCAAGTCCGGTAGGCCTGTCTCTGGGGAATAAAGCATTGTCATATTACAGGGATCTTGGGGACAAACCACAAATATAAATCCTTAGGCCAGAGCTTCTGAACAAAAACTGGTAAAAAAAAAAAAGTCTCAGCTCCAGGTCATCGACCTGCGATGGGGGAGGGGTGCCGAAGAGGGCTTCAAGGGTGGGCGGTCTCAGCCCCAGCCCCGCTGGGAAGCAGTCTCTTCAGCCAGCCGGCTGCGGTGTCCGGAGCCCAGGGTCACACCTGGCTGATGATCTCCCCATTCTCAGGTACAAACACTTGCACGGGGGCCCCCTCAGGCGATCTCCGGAGCACACACACGGTGGGCACCTGCCCGGGCCAGGGGGAAAGGAGAGGTGGGTGAACAAAGCAGGTAGAGACATCAGGACAGCAAGCCCGGCCACACCATCCTTGTCCCTTAAGGACGCTGACCAGTGGCAGCACCGGCCCAGCCACTCAGCCCTTGCCTCCCCAGCAGGCTCTCTGTGCCCTTGTCCATTTCCACTCCAGCTTTCTTTGGGGTGTGACAGGCACCCTGACCTTTGCTCCACCCCCACCCCCACCCAGCTCACTTCTCATCACCCTCCCCGTCTGGCAGGTTGGGCTGGGCTGGGCCCGGGCCAAGGACAGGTCCAAGCTCGCAAGCATGGAAAGGCACGTCAGCTGGAGGGTGCGGCCTGGGACTGCGGCCAGGGTGCTGCCAGGCCCAGGATGCCAGCTGCAGCCCAGAGAACTGGGGGCGGGGGAGGGAGGTGCAGCTGGGCCCTGCCAGAATCTTGGGTCTCAAAGAGGCAGCCTGTTGGGGACTCCTGGAGCACACCCCCTGCAGAGGCCTCCTTACCAGGGAGCAAGAGTAAAGAAAGGCTCACTCAGCACTTCCCTGGTGGTCCAGCGGTTAAGACTCAGCGCTCCCAATGCAGGGGGCATGGGTCCGATCCCTGGTCGGGAAACCAAGATCACACATGCCACGCAGCCAAAAAAAAAAAAAAAGCTCAGGCACGGTCCCCCTCTTCCAGAAAGAAAAAACTGGGCACAGAAATCAGGATGGCCGTGCTACCTCGTGTCGGGGCGCTCCACCTATATGCTGCCCACCAACTCGGTCCCTGACCTCGGGGGCCCCAGGTGATAATAACACCACGTATTAGTACTTACTATGCATTGCGCTAATCATTTCACACCTAGTAACTCATTTAAAGTTCTTACTGCCCCTCTGTGATGGGTCCTTTAAGACTCCCATTTTACAGAAAGAGTGACAGAGGATCAGAGGAGTTAATAAACCTGCCCAGCGCTGGCAGGGCTGAGACTTGAACCGGGGCCTGCGCACTTAGCCATCAGCCACCCTGCTTCTCAGCTGGGTGGGGGGCGGGAGCCGGCTGACAGGCAGTCACAAGTTCTGGCTCCTGCATACACACTGCCAGACTCTCCCTCAGTCCTGGGCGCTCAAGTCGGGAGACTGGGGGGTGATGTGGATTGGCCTTATGGTTATAAATAGAGGCCTATCTGTTTTGTAGATCATCGGTGGAGCCATTAGGAAAAAAGGTCTTAGGTGTCTGGGAGGGTCACCTCCACTGGCGCACGTGGACACGCGCTCTAGAGCAAAACATGCAGGCCAACTTAGGAGGCCCCCAGGGGAGTCTTCCTGGCAGCCTTCCAGAGCCGCGAGGAGACGCTCTGGGGCCTATTCCTCCGAGCTGAAAGCTGCCCGGCCACCGTACTGCAGGATCTCCGCCTGCGCCCCGCTGCCGGATCACGGGACGTGGGAGGGCCGGACCCGTGCGCGTACCTGTGTGCGTGCGAAGCTTTCGGCGCCAGGCGGCAGGCTGCGCACGCGGAAAGCCCCCTGGCGGTCCAGCGAGTGGGGGCGTGAGCTCCGGAGTCGGGCCCGCTCGTGCCACGACTTGAGCTCCTCGGACACGGCCGCCTTGCTGAGCCCGCGGCCCGCGGGGCTGTCGCGCAGCGAGGGCGTCCGGGCCACGCGGCCGTGGGCGGGCAGTGGGCGCTGCCAGCGCGGGGCGGCTGCGTCCTCGCCACGGCCCGGGCCCCACTCGCCCCACTGGCCGAGCGGCGGGCGGCCCTCGGCCAGCACCAGGTAGCGCGCGGCCCTCAGGCAGGCGGGGGGAGGCCGGAGTCGGGGGCCGCGGGGCACGCGCGGGCGGGGCGGCGCGGGCGGGGACAGTGGCCGCAGGAAGGAGATGTCGGGGCTGCTGCTGCCGGGCGGCGTCGGGTGCGACAGGCTGGAGGCGTCGGAGCCGCTGTCCTCGGAGCACGAGTGGCAGGCGGGGCACGGCACGGGCGCGGGTGCCGTCACCGTGTAGTAAGTGGGGCGGCGGCGCGGGAGGGCGCTGCGACCCCTGCCGTCGGGGCCTGTGCGGAAGTGGTCGGTCCTATGGAGAAAAGAGGGGGCGCTGAGCCAGCCCTGCCTGGGCCGCGGGGAAGGCATTGCGCATGCGCGGCCTCGGCCACGCCTCCCCACGTGCGCACCGCCTCCTGGCCTGGCGCACCCTACACGCCCCTCCTGCACCCCACACCACTGCTCCACTGCACGCTGGGGTTTGGGTCACGGAGGCCACAGCTGGCTCCTGTTCTCAGCCATCTCAGGTGCGAGGCGTCCAGTGGCATTTCATCCACACAATCTGAACGTGCATCCGAGGTGAAGGCGTGAAGCTGGCGTGTGGCCCGCCCCGAGGTCACAACCACATGAAGGGAGGAGAGGGCGGGCCCCTCTACAGCCAAGGGCAGAGGCCTCAGGAGAAACCGCCCTGGGGCACCTGCATCCTGGACTTGTCGCCTCTCAGTCTGGAGGCGGTGGTTTCTGTCCAGCTGCGCTGCTCTGTACGGCAGCCCCAGCCGACTAGGACAGGGTGGCCGCATGCAGGTGGCCCTGCCCAGGGCACCAGCTCCGGACAGCCAGCGGGGCTGGAATCCAGCCTCCCTCTGCCAGCACCCCGGGAGCAGGCCTGTCCGTCCAGAGGGGGCGCCTTTCACTAATCTGCACAAAGGCCCTGTGTGTAAAAAGGCCCCCCAGTATGTAAACTATAAAATGCATTGCTGGACTCCAGCCCAGCGCTGCCCAGAAGCAAAGTTAACCTGACGGAAGAACCCAGCAACGTCCTGAAGGTACCCTGGGCTGTCGGACGGTGTGGCCGACACTGCCTGTCATAACTCGGTCACCGAAACAAGCACCAAACAGGGAACTTGGAAAGGAGCATTTAGTGGATTCTCATTATTCATGGGTTCTGTATTTGCAGATTCACCTGCTGCTCAAATTGATTTGTGGCCTCAAAATCAACACTCCCGGCGCTTTTGTGGTCATGTGTGGACACACGCAAGGTGGTGAAAATTCTGAGTTGCCCAGCAGGCTTTCCCAGCTGAGGCTCTGAGTTCTGGGTTCAGCTCTCATACTATTCCCGCAGTCTATTTAGTATCATGCTTTTCATATTTTTGTGCGTTTTGTTGGTGATTTCAGTGTTTAAAATGGCCCCAAAGCTGGTGCTGCAGGACCGTCTGGTGTCCTGAGCTCAAGGAAGCTGGGACGTGATTTACGGAGAAAATAACGTGTTAGATGAGCTTCGTTCAGGCGTGAGATCTAGGGCTGTTGGCCCTGAGTTCAATGTTAATGAGTCGATGGTACGTATTAGATAAGGTGTCTTTAAATAGAAACCCCATAAAACAAGGTTACGTATTGATCAGTTTACAGACACGTTGTGACCAGAAGCTGTAACCCTGTGTGTCCCCGGGAGCAGTGGTTCAGCGTTTGCACTTCACAGGACATAACTACCCAAGTAATGAGAATCAACTATATGTCAGTTGAAAACGTGACCCGTCCATCGTCAAGAGACCAATAATAAAACAATCACAGACAACTGCAAAAGTATCTTCTAAGATACACTCCTGCTCCCGCAGGAGAGTCTGCAGGGACAGGGAGAAAAGTGGAATCCGGTTGTGCAGAGACAAAACCAGAGTCTTTGGAAGAAAACACCTTGCTTCACAAGTGACTCGCCCTTGGCTTTGCTGGTTGGGGCGCAGCCTCTATTGAGAGGTGCTTAAGAAAAGATCCCAAGGAGAAGCCACTGCACAAGCCATGTGTCACCCACGGGTGTCCCACATAATTCTGGAAGCCACCACCCTCCGAACGTAAATTCTCAATGGTGGGTCTCACCCCCTGCATTACTGGGGTGGCCTGTCTCTTACCTCAGGGGCTGTGACTGGCCCCTCCTGCCCTGCATCTCAGGGGTGGCCGGGGCACTGATGCGGCCCTGCCGCTGCTCGGGAACACTGCGGATGGGGACCACGTAGCAGGAGGCAGGGCTGGGGGTGCTGGGCCCATCCTGCGGGGTGCTGGCTGGGCTGCTGGAGATTGGAGGGATTGGAGACAGGTCAGCAGCAGGAATGCCTCCATCCAGGGGCTCCGGTGTGCAGAGGGTTGGACTCACGCCTCCCACCATCACACGCAGGATGGGGGTCTCCTGCGCTGTGCACCCCCCCATATCCCGCCTGCTCCTGGCCCTCCCTTTCCCCCTCCTGACCTGGACTCGCTTCCGGGATCGGAAGACTTCCTGGGCTTCTCGTAGGGGTGGTCCAGGCTTGTCTCCTTCCAGGGGCTGTTCTGGATGGGCGCCCGCTCCAGGCCCCCCGTGTCAAGGCCTGCTGGCTGCAGCCCCTCGAGGGTTTGGGGCGGGAGAGGCCGGGAAGGTGCATCTGGGGACTCTGGGGGAGGTTTTGGCACTTGAGATGCCTCTGCAGGTGAAGGAAGCCCGGGAGGGCAGTGGGGGGGGAACCCGCCCAACTAGAACCTCCGTGGCCTGCGCCTGGCTCGCCCTCTCGTGGCTGCTGGTCCGGCTGTGCCAGGCCATGGCTCTGGGCCCAGATGCTTCTAAACACTTTATTCTCCTTTCAGACTTACACCTTACAGCTCCATTTTATACCTGCCTCCTACAGGAAGCCTCCCCAGATTGACTCTCTTGGCTCACATGACTCCCCTTTCTAACCTTTACTCCTGATGCCAGGTCTGCATCTAACCTCCTGTTTCCCTATTTTTCCTCTCACGCTGTGCCCACGTGTGCTGTTTCCTTACTGGCCTGGGCCTTCCCCTGGGCAGGACCTCACCACCCTCTTGGTCCACCTTGACCCCTCAGCATCGTTAGGGTTTGTCACCAGGGTTCTCAATCTATGAACTTGTGGTTTCTCCCTCAGTGCTACCCGTTTTCACAAAGGGCAATGACCGTGGCCCGATGGCTGAGGCTCTGACGGGTGGGTATTGAAGTAAAGGCTAAGTCCCAGGCAGAGGCAGGGAGGCCCGGGGCCCAAGGCTCTGCTGGATTCACCTTCCCCTCCCGGTCACGATGACTGAGCACCTGGACCAGCAAAGCGTCAGCACATCCCCCCTCTCACCCATGCACAGGGCGCACAGGCATCGGCATCCCCGGCGGAGCGGACGCTGAGCCCAGCCCGGCTCCCACCTCCTTTAGCTCGCTGAGAACTCACAGCAAACGCCGCCCAAGCCCCGAGTTTTCGCGGAGGAGCCCAGCGCTCACAACAGCCCCTAAACCGCCCTCTCACCTTCCTCACGGAGCAGCCCGTCCAACAGGGAGCTGTCATCTGAGGCGCCGAGCTCTGGGGAGGCCAAAGGAGAGAGGAGGAGGTGAGGAGATGCCCCCGCAGAACTGGGGCATCCGCAGTGCTGAGCAGCTGCCCCACCCCCTTCCAGACGGCGGCATCCCTTATCGGGAAATACCAACCGTGTGTCCAGTACTGTGCTAGGTGTGAATTTATCACTTGGAAGGAGAAAATAAAAATCAGTAAATAGGAGTGAGGAGACAGGAAACTCCATTTTAATCCTGGCTCTGCCATTAGCTTTGTAACCTCGAATAAGCCATTTTAATGCTCTGGGCCTCTGTTTCCCCATCTATTAAAAAAAAAAAAAAAAAGCCAGGCCTTCCTCTGGCAGGGTTTCCAGGCAGTGGAGGGGAAGGCAAAGAGTCATTTCGGAAGGCCCCTGGGGTAAAGAGATTTTTGCTCACTTTTGTATAGTCTTCTGATACCATAAATACAACTCAAGCCCCCCAGATCTGAGAACCCCTGCATTCCCAGAATCAAGAGCGGTGAGACTGGGAACCGCAGCTGTGGGGTCGTGGGGTCTCACAACTCGAGTGAGAGTCTGGCCGTCTGGGTCGGGAAGGTCCTTCCCTGGTGACAGGACAGCCACCTGAGGCCGTGGCGGGTGGCCCTTCTGCATGGGCAGCAGCAGTCTGCGCCGGGACCCAGGAAGTCGGAGGACTCAGATTTGCCATTGTCCTTAAAACACTGAAACCTCAGATACTCGGTCTACACCTAACATGACCCGGATGGAACTCACAAAGCATTTTCAACTACATTTGAGAACACGGATGAGGGCAAACTAACAATAGCTAATCATTTCTCTCGGGCTTTTCTAAGTGCCTTATATACATGAATTCACGTGACCCTCATAACAACCGTGTAAGGTAAGATTACCATCTCCATGTAGCAGCTCAGGACACAGAGGCTTGGAGGAGCTGATAACATAGCTTAGGTCAAACCGCTGGAAGGTGGTTGAGTCAGGTTCACTCCCAGACAGTCTGACCAGAGCCTGACTCTTCACCACCACCATTTATGGGCTCTCCTGTTAGCTGGCCTTTCATGCAGAGGTCATTAACCAGAAAATTCTAAGAAAAGTAGATTCAGATTCCAGCCATCCGAAAATCCTCTATAACAGGGATTGGCTGGTGGCAGGCCTGTGGGACAAATCCAGTTAACTGGCTGCCTTCTTTTTTTTGGCCACACCGCGAGGCATGCAGTATCTTAGTTCCCTGACCCGTGCCCCCTGCAGCTGAAGCAGAGTCTTAACCACTGGACCACCAGCGAAGTCCCTTTAAAACAATTTTTTTTTCCTGGCTGCTTTTATAAATAAAGTTGTATTGAAACACAACTATGGGTTTGTTTACGTAATGTCTGGCTGCTTTCATGATACGATGGCCAAGCTGAGTAGTAATGACTGAGACCACATGGCCCACGAGCCTAAAACATTTACTCCGTGGACCTTTACAGAATTTTGTCAACGCTTGCTCAATTTAAATGAAACAGAACCTTTACACAGACGGAGCAGTTTGTAAACCATGCAGGGTCAGCTGCCCACGGAGCAGCCCGGGCTTCGCTCAGCTCACACCAGCCTGTGCTTTAAGGTTCAACTGGGGAGACTCTTACCTAATGCTGGTTCCCAGCCTCTGATCTTTTACAAAAAGCTGGGGAACCGAGATGTTTATTTTTCACAAATGTCAACTTGAAGAAATTGTGGGACTGTTACTGTCACGGTCCAGGGATGCCGGGGTCGGGGGCTGGGTATAGTCATGTGTTTTGGGTTTGAATATATGGTCTGGGAAGACAGCCATCACCCCCGGCTGTTTAATCACAGGTGGTTCATGAGGGCTGCTCACTGTCTTGGCCACGCTGCCCCACAGCCCTGCTGAACTCCGCCCGGCCCTCGGCCCAGCAGCGGCAGGGGGACACCCCAGGCAGAGGCCATACTCACAAACGCTGGGCACCCTCAAAGGCTGCACCGTCCAGTGCGGCAGCCACTAGCCGCATGTGGCTATTTTAAATTAAATTAAAACTTTAGTTCCTTAGCCACACGGGTCACAATCCAAGTGCTCAACAGTCCCATGCAGTGAGTGCCTGCCATATTGGACAGCACAGATCTGGAACATTTCATCATGGAAGAACTTCTACCAGCGTTGCCAGCACGGGCGCTGCTTAATCAACAAATACGTCCTGAGCACCTGTTACATCAGCTCGGTGCTGGGGGACATTTCTCATCAGGCTCCCTGTGGTCAATTAGTCCCGCAGCTGACCGCTCCCCACCACCTGCAGAGGACAAGCTAATGACTGTCACCTGGTATAATTAGGTTCCAAATTGAGTAACCTTTGGGCGGAGACCAAGAGGGTGGGTGGATTTTTCTAACTTTTTTTTGTTAGTTTGTTTGCTTTTTTTTTCCTCTTTAATTCAAAACACCTTTCAGCTACTAATTATTTTTTCATACATCTTTATTGCTAGTTAATTATTAATCCCTCTCTACTTCCTGCTCTCAGGGCGAGCCCAGCTGGGCAGATGAGCCAAGAGCAGGAATTACCTGTCTAGAGCCACCTCCTCCTGGGCTCCCAGGAGAAGACATTGCAACCAGGACCTCAGGCCTCATCGACACAGGACACTAGACGCAGGACCTCAGTCCTCACCAACACAGGACATCAGACCCAGGACCTCGCCTGGTCAGGACAGGACATTAGACCCAGGACCTCGCCTGGTCAGGCCAGGGCTGCAGGTGGAGAGCAAGCCTGCCTCTCTGATCAGGAGGGTGAAAGCAGTCGCATGGCCAGGCCCCTTCCCCACAGCTCTATTTCCCCTGGACTACGTGCCCCGTCCCGGGGATGGTTGGCCAAGCCCCAGGCGTGTCCTGGCCTGCTCCCCACTACCAACAAGCAGCCTCATCGTCGCAATAGCAGCAGAGCCACAGCCCCACACCGTCCACCACCCCACACCGCAGGCCTGTGGTCAGAGGAGCCCACAGGGCGGTGTGAGGCCAGACGGGACACAAGAGCGGCTGAGACACACAGATGGGGCACAGCCCCCCGGCCCCCTGACACCAGGACAGCAACGAGCCCTCAGGGGCTTCCGTGTCCAAGTCAGCAGCTGCCTTTCAAGGGGAGGTGGCATCCTGGGCCCTGTCAGGAACGGAGGGGGACGGAGGCCCCTCTCCACCGGAGCCGGTCGGCCAGGGGGTCGGCCGTCCTGCCTGGGTCCCCCTGTCGCCCAGGGTTACTGGGTCAGCTCCTCCCTCATCCTTCACTGCTGGCTGCCGGGGGGGACCTGGGAGGCGTCTGGACTCACCCTAAATTAGAGGCCACGTGCCCAACCGGGGCAGGAGGCGGCCTTGGCACAAAACTGACCTGAGGGGTAGGGGTGGGAGCTGGGGAGCCCAGGTGGAGGCCCCAAATCCAGCTCAGCCCAGGGCCCAACTCCCTGTGCCAGCTCCCTCACATGCACGGGAGGCCTGGGACCCAGGAGAGGCCTGGGGGAGGGCGAGCCCCATGCCCTGGGACCAGAACTGAAGGGAGGCCTCCAAGGACTGACCTGACAAGTTGGGCTCGGGTCAGGAGAAAGAAAAAGCCACACGCAAGGGCCCAGAACCACTTGCTGCAAGAGGAACCGGCCTGGACGCATGATGTCCTGGACGACTCATTAGATGCCGCACAGTCAGTGGGCGCTGGCCCCCGGGCTCAGAGACTAGACTAAGAGGCACAGTAACTAGAGAACAGAGCGCGGGGCCCTAGTCCTAACTGGGCGGTTCTAGATACTTCAGGGACGGTGGGTGTGGACTTCACCAGAGCATCCACCGGCAGCCATGGGCCCTGCAGCAGTTCAGCGAGCAGATATGCACAGAATGCGGGCCCTCGGCTGAGCTCACAGGACCACCTGCCCTGTGGGCCTGGGATCAGAAGGGCTGGACAAGCCCTCGAGATAAGCTGAGGTCAGCCTGGGGTCCGGGAGGTCTCCTGCAGGGCGTGGATTTCGAGGGAGGAGTGGGTTGTTTTCTAAGGACATGGGGAGGGTCTCAGGGGAGGGCGATGACTGGGCTGAGGCTTGTGGGGTTGCCACGGGTCAGGATGGGGTGGGGCGGACCGGGGAAGCAGGTTTCCCCCTACGACGGGACGGACGGGTCTGGGACCAGACGGGTCTGGGACCAGCCGCTGCTCACCTGGGCCTGGGGCCAGGGCGGCAGGGGCCCCGTTGCCTCGCTGCCACTCCCCCAGGCAGCGCTGCAGGTCCCGCAGCTTCTTCTCTTCCTGCTGCACCGCGTGCTTCCGCTGCCGGCGTGCCTGGCGGCCCAGGTTCCCCTCCCGGCACAGGCGCCGCGCGGCCTCCGCAATCTGCAGCTGCAGGGCCAGCTCCCTCTCCAGGCTGCTCAGTGGGTCCTGGGGGAGGATGCAGTGAGCGACACCGAACGGCCCAGACCCCCAGCAGATGGCGGCGTCCAGGGCCCAGGCCCCCGAGCCGCTGGCCCGGGACCCACGCAGCAGCCTGACCCCGAGCCAGGCGGGGAGGGACTGAGGTGGACACTCCCCCCCCACCGGGGGGACCGGGCAGACGAGCCACCCGTCACACCACGGGGAGGGACCCAAGGGCCCAAGCCACCCCACGGCCCCCCTCCCGTGCTGAGAAAGGGGAGGACGGTCCCAGGAGCCGGAGCGACCCGTCCGCACAGGCCACTGCCTCCCCGGGCCGGCCGCGCTCTCGGCTGGCCTTCTGCCCACAGGGGACTGAGCCCCATGGCCTCCCTTGAGGGCCCAGCCCTCCCGGTTCCGGCGCTGGCACGGCTTCCCTGAGGCCACGTGGGCTACACGTTGGCGGGGGCCCCTCGTCCACGCGGGGCCAAGCGGCCCGAGCTGTGTGATGCTAGAGCAGAGACCCCTGCAGAGGAGAAGCAAGGCCTGGGGACCACGGCCGCCAGCCTCGGGGAGCAGGGACGGCGCCCTGCAGCGCCTCACCTCTCTGTGCAAGGCCCACTCGTCCAGTTTGTAAGCGGCTCCGATCCTGCGGCGGACCTTGGGGGCCTTCTCCCCCGGCCTGAAGGGGTACTCTGCGGGCAAGATGCCCGTCAGCTCCTGCGGGGGAAGTGAGTTCATGCCAAGCCGCTCTCCACGTACCCAGCCCTTGGCCGAGCAGGAGCAGCCCGTCCGGCGGGCCCTGGGTGACCTGTGTCCGCCCTTCCCCAGAGGCCCCTGACCACCTCCGCGCGTCCCAGCGTCCAGGGCTGTCCCTCGTCCGGGGATCTGCCCTGGCCTGGCACCTCCCTGCAGCCCCTCCTCTGCCCGGCCATATGCCTGGGCCCTGCCAGGGAGAGCTGTCCCCTTGCTGTGCCACCCGGTGCCCCGTCTGACCCCTGGAAGTCTCTCAGGACTGGGGCTCCCATTCCTCGGCACCCACAGCCCAGCACGCGGCTCCAGCCCCTGGGGTTAAGCCCGCGCTTGTGTGCAGCGGGGGCCCAGCCTCACCGCTTCCCGCAGGCAGATCCTCCTCAGCTCCTCCAGGCAGGCCTCCAGCCGCTCCTCCAGGGCCCTCTGCTGCTTGCGCACAGCGTGGGTCAGCTCCTTCGCGGGGGCCACCGGGCTGTCGGGGCCTGCGGCGGGGCAGGGGCGCACGCTCAGGGGAGCCTGTCCCGGGCGCCGCAGGACGCTCCCTGGGCTGATGGTGCACACGCGCGCTCAGACGGCCTCACGCCCGCTCAGGCTGCAGGCCGGCTGCCACGGCAGGCCGTGTCACACCCGAAAGACGGCATGTCCCCCGGCGGCCCGACGGCACCGTTACGGCTCGGAGGGACGGGCTGCCCCTCGGCCGTGTGCGGTGGGGGCCAGGCTGCGGTCAGAGCCCCGTCCTCCCCGCCCGTCCCTTCCCAGCCGCCACCCGCGGCAGGTGCCTTCTTCCTTGTCTGCTCCTCCTCTTCCTCCTTCTCTCTCTCTCTCTCTCTCTCACACACACACACACATACACTCACATACACTCACACATGCACTCTCACACACACACATATACACACACATGCACACATACACAAACTCACACACACACACACACACTGCACGTGCCTCTTCTCTCTCTGTCCAAACCAGCCCACCAGCTCGGGCCAACCTGAGCCACAGCCCCTTTGCGGGAACCAGGTAAGAGTTTTCAGCTTCTTAGGAATCATGGGGCCAGAGCTGAACACGGCAGGTAGCTGTTCAGATAGGATCGACACTCCAGGCCAGACCCCCACCCCGGGAGGAAAACTCTCAGCCCTTCCAGGGTCTGCACCCCCCTTCGCCGCACAGTGGCCTCCCTCCCGCGCCCCCCTTGGGCCCCTCAGCCTGGCTGGGCCTGGAGCCTGGGGCTCGAGGAGTTGGTGGGGTCAGGGGGCCCGAAGCCCTCACCAGACTGCAGGATGACGCCGCTGTCGGTGTCGCTGACCTCATCCTTGCTGTCCATGGTGGACTTCTGGGAGGAGGGGGCACAGAGGAGGAGGGGCCGACACCCTTCCCAGCCTGGGCCAGGATGTGCAGGTGGCCTGGAGTTTCCCCAGCTGTTAAAAGAACAACAAAAAATGATACATGTAAATCCCCTTGCCTCCAAACAGAGCTGTTGAGTCAGGAGGGTGAGGGCGGGAGATGTGGCGTGAGGCCCGTGCTTCCAAGGGAGTGAGTCTGGGATGGGGGTGTCAGTGCTAGGGGCGCTGCGGACAGAAGGCTCTGTGGGCCTCTCCAGCACACCTGCCCTGGGCCCAGCCTGGCCCCCTGCCGCCTCCTTCCCAGAGAGGCCTCCAAGCCCAGGGGTTGACAGCAGTGGTGGCCACAGGGACCACGACACTGGGGAGAAAGACCATGAGGACAGGAGCAAAGAGAGGATGAAAAGGAGGGGACAAGAAAAAGGTGGGAGGACAAGTCAAGGAGGAAGGGAAGGAGAGGAGGGAGGGGAAACATCTGTGCCAGGAGGGAGGCGTGGCTGACGGTCCTCAGCCCGAGACCCATCCTGCCGCCCCCCGTGGGTGAGGGCACTGGGCACTCAGCCAGGCCCTGTCCCGAGGCCCACAGCCCAGGCTGCCTGCTGTCTGTCTGCACCAGGCGGTCCACCCGAGGGCAGGTGCCCAAAGCCGTGAGCCAACTCCCGGGCCACCAGCGATGCCTGGGAGGCCCCTCGAAGGGGAGGGGGCCCGGACCCCACAGCCCACAGCCGGGAGCGAGGCGGCGCGCACGTGCGTGTGTGTTGGGCGCGTGCTGCCGGGCCTGGAGGGGTGACCAGAGCCGAAGCTGCCCGAAGAGGGGAAGGAGACCACGGCACCCTGCTTGCCCGGGCTGGGCGCACGTGTGCAGCTCAGGTAGAGTTCCAGGTGTGCGTCTGCCGGCAGCAGTCACCCCAGCCGCACCCGCTGGCGCCCCCTCTCTCCTCGCCAAGTCTGCACCCCTGCTCAGGGTCCCAACTGGCCGGGGCCTGGCGGCGGCTGGCTAGAACCAGAGTGGGGAGCGCGGGCGGGGCCCAGGCAGGAGGCCTGGAAGGAAAGCCCAGCCACCTCCTCCCTGAGTCAGCCAAAAGTCCTTCGGGAGTCTCTGTCTGGAGCTTATCCTGCTTCTCCTCAGGGCACCACTGCTGGGTGGGGGAGGTGGGCTCCTCAGCCAGTGGGAGAGAAGCTGAGCCCACAGCCAGGCCCCTGGCGGAGGGACCGCTGACGGCCAGGCCCCAGGAGCACCTCTCTGCCCATGGACAGCTTTACAGACCTCCATAAACAGCACAGCCTATCAGAGCACCTTGGGCCTCAGTTAAAAACCTCGCCCTGAAAACAATAGGTACCTGCACTTTGGAGTTTCAGTTCTCCAAGGAAGTCTAGAGAGTGGAGGGTAGGATTTTTTTTTTTTTTTTTACAGTTTATATGGGGCCTTTGCAAAGATGCCAAGGAGAGAGCCTGGCCACATGTTCTGGGAACCGAGACCAGGGTACTTGGTGTGAGTTAGCTCTGCCTGGTCCACCCTCCCAAACCCTCATCCCTCCCGGGGATGGAGCCAGACAGAGGGCAGGCAGCTCCCCCGCCGCCTGCTGCAGAGCCCTGGGCAGCCTGTGGGCCCCCCCAGCAGCCAGGGGCAGGGCCCCGCCAGAGCCAGGAAGCAAGGCCGTCCTAGCACGTCTGCTTGGACGAGGGAGGGGGTGACGTGGGAGGGGAGCCATCAATTACTCACACTTACTAATTAATTATTAACCATTAAGGAGTTGCCTTGGGAAGCTCTGACAACTCAGCCCTGCTCTCATGCCTGTTGCAGAGTGAGCAGGAATTGCGGGGACCGAGGGGTGGCCCGGCAGAACGGCCCCCTCAGCTCCTTCCTCCCTCTGGCCAGGCTCGGGGGCAGGCCTGCTCCAAGTAGGGCAGAGGGCGCGGACCGGAGGTTGGAGGCCCCAGATCCCAGCCTGGATCCTGCCGTCACCTGTATGATCTTAGGGGAGCTCACCTCACCTCAGCTGGCTGGGCCTCCCGTCCTCACAGGCACGGTGAAAACTGGACGGTACCTGGGGCCCCGGCCAGTCCCCATACTGAATCTGGAGAGCGCCAGGCTGAGCAGGAAGGACCCACACATGTGCAGCTCGCGCGTCTGCCCCTCCGGAGGCGGCCCTCCGGCGTCAGGGACCCTGTCCCAGGGGCCGCAGGCTCCCGTGGGTGTTGAAGGCATGGCTTTCAGATAAAGGCAGTTCCGGGAACATCCCCGCCCCTCCGCATGGGAACCCCTCCGTGCCCTCCAGACCCGCAGCCCCAGGTGGCAAGCCCCGTCCGTCCACCCCAGAGAACAGAGAACAAGCAAACGAATGCGACGACGTCCCCAGGAAAAGGCAGAGGAGGACAGGAGGGGAGGAAGGAGAGCGCCGTGCACTTTCCCTCCGGCTGAGCCACGGGGACCCTGTCCCGTCACAAGTGTGGCCCTAAAGAGAGGCCCTGGGACTCTCTCGTCCCAGCCTTCCCCGCGCCCGTGGAAACTGCAGCCTCGGAACTACAGCGCCGGGTCCTCATCCGAGCCCACCATCACCCCCCATCACCCCTGTGCCCTGCGGCTGACGGCCACTGCTGGGCCCCCCACCACTAGGCCGGCTTGCCCTCGACCCAAAGACCCGCTCCAGCTGCCCCGCCCTCACCTGCTTCCAGCTCTTAGTCCAGGAGTCCGGGAAACGCCCCCTGGTCCCAAGTCAGGGGACCGAGGGGCCTGGCATGTCTCCTCAGGGTGTCCCAGGCCACCCTGTGCTCTCTGACCCGGTTCCGCCCCTCACGCCGAGGGCCGGTGGCTGTCCCTCCCCTGGTCCCGCCTGTGTCCCTCCCAGGCTGCCCGGCCAGGGGAGCCAGGTTACTTGTTCCGACTTGAGTCAGAGGGCGGAGCGGGTGAGCAAGCCCTTCCCAGAACAAATCCTGCCCCACAGGCAGCCCGGGCCTCTGCACTTCCGGGGGCCGCAGGGGGCGGGAGAAAAGGGCTCCCCTTGTAGGAACCCCAGAAGAAGGCAGTGGGGATCAGGGCTTCACGGCCTCAAGGGCCCCCGTGCCCTGTGCTGAGCCGCCCAACGCCCCAGATTCCGGCTCCGCGCAGCGCCCAGAGCGGGCGAAGGTTCTGGCGCGTGGGGAGCACCAGCGAGAAACCTACATGCTGACAAGGAGGGTCCAGTGAGAAACCTAGACGCTGACAAGGAGGGTCCCTGCTCCCCAGACCCTGAAGCGGGGCCAAGGCCAGATCAGATTAGAAACTCCCGGGCCGGGCTGTGACCCCAGAGCTCCACACGGGGCGGCTCTGGGGGCCCAGAACAGGCCAGGCTGTTGTGATCACACACATTTCCCTCCAGGATCATCACGGCCGCCACCTCCCTGTTTATCATTTACAACCATCCCTCCACAGGGCCCAGGGCGCATTGACCTGGACCCCAGTCCTCTCCCTAGTCCGCAGGAGGGCCACTGGGACCCCGGGGTCTAAGCTCACTCGCCAACCACCGGGGGCCTGAGACCAAATTGGAACTTGTTCCCTACAAGAAATGAGCCTCTGGGTCTCCGCGCCACTGACCTCCAAGCAAAACCAACAGTTTGCAATTCAGCCTGTTTCACTGGGGGAAGCAAGGGCCAAAGACACTGGTACCCATCACCAGGATGCAAGAAAACAGACAGTGCTGCACACAAAGGAGACCACTCAAGGCTTAACGCCACCTCCTTTTCTCACCACGCCCCTCACCTTGGGATTCCAGCATTCACAAGTCTCCAATTGCTCCCCTCCCCCAAGCCCAAGATGACCTCGCCAGCCCCTAGACCACCTGCCCATCCCCAAGACCACCTCCCCAGCCCCAAGACCACCTCCTGAGGCTGTAGACCACCTCCCCAGCCCCAAAGATCACCTCCACAGCCCAAAAGACTACCTCCCCAGCCCCAAGACCACCACCCCATCCCCAAACACCACCTCCCCAGACGCAAGACCACCTCCGCAGCCCCTAGACCACCTCCCCAGCTCCTAGTCCACCACCCCATCCCCAAAGACCCCCTCCCCAGCAACTAGACAACATCCCCAGCCCCAAAGACGACCTCCACAGGTCCAAAGACCACCTCCCCTGCCCCTAGACCACATCCCGAGCCCCAAGACCACCTCCGCAGCCCCTAGACCACATCCCGAGCTGCAAGACCACCTCCGCAGCCCCTAGTCCACCTCCCCAGCACCAAGACCACGTCCCCAGCCCCTAGACCACCTCACCAGCCCCAAGACCACTTCCCCAGCCCCAAAGACCACCTCCCCAGCCTCTAGACCACCTCCCCAGGCCCTAGGCCACCTCCCCATCCCCAAGACCATCTCCCAGGCCCCTAGACCATCTCCCAGGCCCCTAGACCACCTCTCCAGCCCCTGGACCAACTCCCCAGCCCCTAGACCACCTCCCCAGCCCCTAGACCACCCCCAGCCCCTAGACCAACTCACCAGCCCCTAGACAACCTCCCCAGCCACAGGACCACCTCCTCAGCCCCTAATCCACATCCGCAGCCCCTAGACCACCTCCCCAGCCCCAAGATCAACTCCCCAGCCCCTAGACCACCCCCAGCCCCAGGCCCACCTCCCCAGCCCCTAGATCACATCCTGAGCCCCTAGACCACCTCCCCAACCCCAAGACCAACTCCCCAGCCCCTAGACCACCTCCCCAGCCCCTAGACCACCCCTCAGCCCCAGGCCCACCTCCCCAGCCACTAGACCACATCCCGAGCCCCAAGACCACTTCCCCAGACCCTAGACCACCCCCCAGCAAAAAGACAACCTCCCCAGCAAAAAGACAACCTCCCCAGCCCCTAGACCACTTCCCAACCCCAAAGACCACCTCCCCAGCCCCAAAGACCACCTCCCCAGCAAAAAGACAACCTCCCCAGCCCCAAGACCACCTCCCCAGCCCCTAGACCACTTCCCAACCCCAAAGACCACCTCCCCAGCCCCTAGACCACATCCCCAGCCCCAAAGACCACCTCTCCATCAACAAGACCACCTCCCCAGCCCCAAGACCACCTCCCCAGCCCCTTGTCACCTCCCCAGCCCCAAAGACCACCTCCCCAGCCCCAAAGACCACCTCCCCAGCCCCAAAGACCACTTCCCCAGCCCCTGGAACACATCCCCAGCCCCAAAGACCACTTCCCCAGCCCCTAATCCACCTCCCAAGCCCCTAGACCACCTCCCCAGCCCGTAGACCACCTTCCCAGCCCCTAGTCCACGTCCCCAGCCCCTGGAACACCTCCCCAGCCCCAAAGACCACTTCCCCAGCCCCAAAGACCACCTCCCCAGCCCCTAGATCACCTCCTCAGCCCCTAGATCAACTTCCTTGTCCCAAAGACCACCTCCCCAGCCCCTAGACCACCTCCCCAGCCCCAAAGACCACCTCCCCAGCCCCTTGACCACCTCCCCAGCCCCAGCCCCCAGGGCAGGGATGACAGAGGAAGTCACCCCCCTCAACCACCTTCTGTGGAGCTGTGTCACCAAGACAGGCAGTCTCCTCACTCCCCCTGCACACACACCCATCTCCCCTCACATTCCTGTGCACACCCTCTGTCCAAACAATGTGAGCCCTGAGCCCTGAGCCCCCCTGTGCTGGAGGGCCTACTCTGGGTCTCCCAAAGAGCCCGCAGCCCTTCCCTTCCCCGCTACAGGTTTGTCCCAGTCTTCCCACAACAAACAGAGGAGTTGACGCTGAAGCTGGCACCCAGCCTCCACCTTGCCCATCCCCCAGCTCCAGGGGTGGGGGAGTGATGGAAGTTTCTAGAATCAACTTATAGCATATGTTTTAATGCATAAAATAAGATGAAGAGAATCACTAAGATAATGGATTATATTGAATACAGTTCTAAAAACAGTAAAACATAGTAATCTATATATGTATCTTAATTAACATTACACAGGATCTAGTAGTGGGCAGTTCCGTAGCAATGACGATGGTAAACGATGTTTCATGACCGACGGTAAACCAGGTTTCAAGACAGCTATCACAACTCCACTGTGATATGAAGCCCTCTGTGGTGTCTAGTAATGGCAAATCACAGGTACTACCAATGGTTTCAAGGCAAGGCTAAATTTCAGTAAAGGTTAGTGAAAAATAAACCCTTCCCATCCGAGTACACGACCCTCTGAATGCTATCCACAGATGCTTGGGTGCCCATGGACCCCGTTAAGAATCCCGCCCTCAGGTAACCACCCCCATCTCTGAGCTCAGGGAGAGAAGGACGGAGGACCGACCAATCTCCGCGTTGATCCTCTGGGATCCTGAAAGACCCCTTGCTCCCTCAATTTCACACGCAGCTTTTCCCAGCCCAGCAGAACCTGAGGCTTGGAGTGGGACCAGCCAACCAACTCTCCCAAGAACCCCAAGGCCATGGATCTCCCTGGCCGCCATGCCCTTCAATTCAAACTATCCAGAGTGGGCATTCCAGAGGCCTGCTGAGAAGGTGGGGTTCCGCCCCCTGCTCCCAGCCAGTGCCCCAAACCCCAACTCCACAGCATCATCACCAAGACCACCAGTTGGTGAGGAAGTGGGGTTTCCCCACACACTTGGAATCTGACCTTTGAAAGAAGGAAAAACATTGCATCTCTTTAGGGTTTTCATCTCCTAAGGAAAAGTCCTGAATCAGAGAACTCTTGCACCTCCTGCATCCATCCACTCTCCATTATTTTTTTTTTAAGTTCCTCCTTTAAGTTTCCTGTGATACATGAGATCAGAAGTCAAAGCAAGGGCCCGACCTGACGCCCCAACCAGCACCCAGCAAAGAAGAGTCTCAGGCGCTCCTACAATTTCACTTAAACAATTAAGGAGCCAATGGTCGGCTGCTCGAGCCAAAACAGTGAAAAGAGAAAGGAGGGAAATACCCCGGGACCCTCCAGGAGAGGGGGGCGGGAGATGGTTCCTTAAACTGTTTTCTTTCCCCTCTCCTCCCTTCCCAGTGGGAAAGGTGCTCGCCTCCAGCGAGCGATGGTGGAGCGGGCTGGGACAGGGGACTCCGCGACGGCCTGGAATGCGCCCTGGAATCAGACCTCTAGGCTCTCCTCAAAAAGCCCCTTTGTCCGGTCCACCCTGCTCCCCTCCCCCACCGCGCCCTCCGCGTCCAGGCGGCCCGAGACTCGGCTCCTTTTGTCTGCCTTCCCGGAACCTGCCAGGGGATCCACAGGCGTGGGGAAGGTCGGAGGAAAAAGGTCGAGGAGACGGAAACATGCATTTTCGGTAGGAACTCGGAATTCCCACCCCCCGGCAAATTCCCCCCATTCCCCGCAGGGGCCCCCTCCTCTAAGGCGGAAGACCGTGGGTTAGGGGCTCGATCCCCCCGGCTCCCGCGTCGCGCCCCGGCGCTCCCCCTTACCTGTCCCATGGAGATCCCTCGCCGCCCGCCTGCCCCCGCGCCCCCAGCGCGCGCCTCGCAGCCTCGGGACCTGCTCGTCCAGGCCAGCTCTCCTCCCCCCGCGACTCCTCCCGGCCTCCCCTCCCCGGAGGTATTTCATTTAACTTCGGCATTTGCAGCATCCCAAATGTTAAAGATCCCAAGACATCTGTCCCCTGGGGCGTACCAAGGCCCAGAGGAAAGAGGGGAAAGACGCAGGAAGGGACCCGGGAGTCCGATCCGGGAGCCGGGGCGGGGCCGCGCGTCGGGGCGGGGAGGTGCCCGCGGGGGTGGGCGTCCCGCAGGGACCCGGGCGCGGGGCGAGGCCGGCCCCCTCTTCCCGCTTCCGGACGCGCGCGCGGCGGGACCCCCCCCCCGCGCCGCCAGTTCCCGCGGCCCGGCGGGGGGAGGCTCCTCCCGGACCCGGGCCGCCTTCCCTCCGCGCGCTCCGGCCGGCCCGGCGGCTTCCGCGCCTGGAGACCCGGACTGAGCGGAGGGGGTGCCGCGCCCACCCCCAAGGGCGCTCCCCGCACCCCCACCCCCACCTTGCCGAGGCCCCGCCGCCTCCCGGCCCCCCTGCGGCCCCGACCGGGCCCCCTCCCGCCGCTGGCGGCCGCGGCGGGAGAGGGAGGCGCGCGCTCCGAGGGGGCGCCTCCTGCAGCGAACCGCGAGCCGGCGCCCCGCCCGTCATTCATTCACTCACCCGCTGGTTCAGGGAACACACTGAGCACCTACTGTGCCCGTCCCGGCGGATCAAAGTTAAAGGGCCTCGGGGATCCCCAAGATAGCCGAGCAACCACTTGGCAAGAGGGTCAGAGAGAGAAGGCCGACAGCACCCAGGCTGGGGCGGGGTGGGGGCGCCTGACCGAGCTGAGGACCGCACAGCCTGCCCGAGGAGGCCATGCCGGGGAAACTGGGGGTCGGGGCGCGAGGAGGAGCCCAAGGCAGCAGCGACGGGATGCGCAAAAGCAAAATGGCAAAGGAGCTCAGGAGGGTCTAGGCGCTGAGGGGACTTGGGGTGTGGGGCGAGGAGGGGCAAGGGACTAGAAGACTGGAGCCGCAGGCAGGGGGCCGGCAGGAAGCAAGGCCGCCCCGTGTGGTTGTCCAGGTTGTGCACCAAACTAAGAGGGAAAGCTCACCCAGGCTCCACCCACCAAGCCGTGGGCCTTGGCCAGAGCCGCATCTGCCCAGAGGCGGTGGCTTTTTCCAATTTGTACTGAGGCGCTAGGTGAGCTAAGTTGGCTGAAGAGTCATGTGGGCTGACTAAGGATTTCAGATTTTTATCTTGAAATTGAGGAAGAGCTCCCAGGAAACAGAACCAATAGGGGATCCCCCGTGTGTGTGTGTGTGTGTGTGTGTACACACAAAGAGAGGGGAATTGGTCCACGCTATTCCTATTCCAAAGGCTGACAGGTCCGCAACCTGCAGGGTGGGGCTGGCAGTCTGGAGACCCGGCGGAGTTGCAGTCCGAGCCCAGAGGCCGTCTGCTTGCCCAGCTCCCTCTTTATTAAAGTCAGTCTTTTTGCTATTCAGGCCTTCACCTGAGTGGGTGCGGCCCACCGCCATTATGGCAGGCCATCTGCTTCACTCAGAGTCTACTGTTTATTTCAATGTTCATCTCATCTAAAAAAAAATACTTTCGCAGAAACATCTGGAATAATGTTTGACCAAATAGCTGGGTACCGTGGCCTAGCCAAGTTGACACATACACTTAGCCATCACACTACCGAAGACCATCCATCCGAGGACAAGCTGGGCAGACTCACGTTCCCGTCACTTTGGTGTGTGAGCCATTGGCGCGGGGAGAGTTGCAAAACAGGGGAACCGTGGAGAGACGGCATCCAGACAAGGGGTGAATTCACGCTGTGGCATTGTGGGGACGGGGGGAGTCAAGAGCTATTTGGGAGCAAGACCTAGTCCGACTCTGTAAGTGATTGACTAAAGGCTTGGCAGAGAGGAAGGGGAGGACCCGGGGGTTCCCGGGTCTGCTTGAGTTCAGGGTAACGTGTGTTCATTTTAGGGCATGGATTATAATGTCCTGAGAACAGCCAGGCTGCAGGGAGGGCTCGGGAGCCGCGGCAGGGCCACAGCTCCGGGACCGGGTGAGATCCGGGAAGGGTGTGCAGGATGAGAAAGGATGGGGGCGGGGAGAGGAAATTCTGGGAGCACTTAAGGGGTGGACAGGTCGTAAAGTACCTCCAAAGGTAAGCATTATTATTATTACTCATGCGATGGAATAATTTGTTGAAATGTTGATTTGTAGCCCCTCCCCCTCCCAGTCACCCCTGCCTTTTCTCTGGATGGGAGGCAGTGGCTTCCTGAAGTCCTCAGCCCTGGGCCCACTGAGACAATGCCAGGGGGCCTGAGGAGCAAGGGTAGGGATGTGGCTTTGAGGGCCCGGACACAGAGGGGAGATAGACTGGGAACGGGAAAGAAGACGACCCGAGGTGACTCGGGAGGTGATGAGACCTCAGTAGGGATGGGGGTTGGGATGCGGGGCCCCAGATTTCTGGCCTTGACAGATTCTTTCACTGCATGCGTCCAGGGGGCAGGAGCCCTGGCGACAAGAGACCCCCGGGGGCCAGAGCAACTAGGATGGCTGCCTTCCGGCCTCCTTTAAGCCTTCAAGGATACTGCATGAGAAAATGCAATTTTTTGCCATCCCAGCAGGCCCAGGACAGAATCAAACTGATTTAAAATAAATTAAGTAGTATATGTGTCTTGCAAGCCTGAGCTTGTAGGTTGAGATTTGCAGCAACACTGTTACCTTCATTTACAGGTAAGGAAACTGAGGCCCAGAGAAGCTCAAGCTGGGTTAAAGGCACACAACCAGTAAGGGACTGATGTGCTTTTGCGAGGTAGACCTTTCTGATTCCATAGCCATAACCTGTGGCCGAAAAACTCCAGACACGTAAAGGGACCAGACGGACACGGTGAAGGGATGAAGCATGTCAGGGACAAGAGTTCTAGTCACTGCAGCTCTCACCCGGCCTTGCTGTGTATGGCAGGGGTGGGGCAGCTGTGGAGGGCTTGATGGAGGCAAAGTTCACACACTCAGTCTCTGTCTCAAGGGGCCATCACTGCAAATGTGGTCATAAGAAAAAGGCGTCTGTTTCAAAGACAAAGCTGGAAATCCACATTTTCTATGTGAAATCAGATTGGTACACCTTCGATTTTCTTGTTAAAAATTCAGAAGCGCCTGGGCTTCCCTGGTGGCGCAGTGGTTAAGAATCTGCCTGCCGGGAGATCAGCTCGGTGCCTTGTGACCGCCTGGAGGGGTGGGATAGGGAGGGCGGGAGGGAGACGCAAAAGGGAGGGGATATGGAAACATATGTATATGTATAACTGATTAAATTTGTTATAAGGCAAAAAAAAAAAAAGCCTATATCATCTGGTTGGCTTGATGAATGATTGGCCTTTTGCTAGTTTGTTTTTCTTTTTTTAATTGGCTTTTTAATAATAAATCATGGAATTAAAAAAAAAAAAAAAAAGAATCTGCCTGCCAATGCAGGGGACACGGGTTTGATCCCTGGTCCGGGAAGATCCCACATGCCGTGGAGCAAGTAAGCCTGTGCCACAACTACGGAGCCTGCACTCTAGAGCCCGCGAGCCACAACTACTGAGCCCGCATGCCACAACGACTGAAGCCCTCATGCCTAGAGCCCGTGCTCGCAACAAGAGAAGCCACCGCAGTGAGAAGCCTCTGCACTGCAACAAAGAGTAGCCCCCTCTCGCTGCAACTAGAGAAAGCCCGCATGCAGCAACGAAGACCCAAAGTAGCCAAAAATAAATGAATTTAATATAATTTTTTTTAAAAAGATATAGTTTAAAAAAAATTCAGAGGGGTCAAGCAAACCGTGTCTACGTGCGTTGGGCTGTAGTGCAAGGTGCTGCTCCAGGACCCGCCACCTCTAAGAGCCCGAGTCGGAAACTGGTTTGGACAGGAGGCCCGGGGCACTGGAAGTTGCTGGGCTTGGAAACAGAAGCCGGGCCCTCACTGGGGACTGACTGGCTCAGACCGTGGAGGGAGGGGTGGGTGCAGTTTGGGAGAGACCACCAAGCCCGGATCAGCCTTCCCTCCTGCGCACTTTGGCTGAAGGGGGCAAGGGCGCGCCTCCATCAGCCATCAGAGGGGCTTTTGGTGGCTGGGCAGCGGCCTGTCTGCACCCTGAACCCACCCACTCACACCCCTGCCCCAGTGGAGGGGGCTCACCCAGACCTCTCCCTGCCCAGTGGGAGCTGCCCTGGTCCCGCTGACTTGTCCCCTGGGGCCTCAGGCCCGGCAGAAAGGATGCGGCTCCCCTTGCCCACCCTGCCCCCTGCTCTGTGGCCCAGACGGTGCCCTGTCGGCGCCCTCGGCCAGAAGCACTTTGGAGACTCCAGGATGACTCGGAGCTGAGGCCCTGCTTCCTCTCCTGACCGCATCCTGCAGCTCGCAGCGGGGGCAGGTGCAGGGGAGGCACTGCCCCGGGCCTCTGTCTTGGTTGCCAGAAGCTAGAACGGTCCGGACGACCGCAGACTGGTGAGTAGCTCTGCGAAACGCAGACAACTGACTTTGGGGCCAAGCCAGGGGACTTCATTCCACTTCTTCTCAAGGGAAGGGAACCCCGACACTGGGGACAGACAGGAGTCACAGCTGCTTGCAGTGCAGGGCAGCTCTGCTGCCTGGGGCTCAGGCTCCGGGCGGGGAAAGGACCCACCGCCCAAGAGGCCGGCATCCTCCAGGCCGGCGGCTCTCGCTGGTTTCTCTCCAGAGTTTAGGGTCCCGCCCCGCACCCTCCCCGCCTGCCCTCTCTCTCCTCTTTCATTTTTCCTGTGCCTTCTCTCTTCCTTCTCTGCTTCATCTCCAGCCCCTCCATCCCGGCCTGCGCACTGCCTGGACCAGGATCCCCGGCCCTGCTCCCCCCGCCGCCACCACCAGGGGGCGACAGTTCCCGGAGGAGCCTCCGGTCTCCGTGCGCCGGCTGGGGGACGGGGATGGAGAGCCAGCCGGGGCCTGGGGCTCTAATCCATCAGGGTCTCTGCCTCGCCTCCCGCCCGCGAGGCCCCTGGCCCCGCTTCCCCTGCGTCCGCCGTGGGACCACGTGTCCAGCCTGCCCCACCGCCCTGGCCTCTCTGGCCGGACCCCCTTTCCTTTCTGGAGACGCAAAGAGAACTGGGAACTTAAGAAAAGGTAGTGAATGGTGTTAAACATAATACAACTGCAGAGATAAAGCTAAATACCAGGACAAGGGGAGACAGGCATTTGGGGAGCTTTCCACCGTGGCAGAGACCAGCATCCAGACCAGAAGACACCCGGGTCCTGAGGGTGGGTCCAGAGGGCGGCTCTGCCCCAAGCTCCCCACCCGGAAAGCATGTCTGCTTGTCAGATGGCAAGTAGTGGTCACTGTCCACCCGGCCCCCACCCATGTGGCCCCTGGGTGGGCAGCTGTGGTGGAGAATCCCAGGCCCCGGGAGCAGACCCACCCGCAGGACCCCATGGTGCTGCCCCCGGAAAAGGCTGAGAACTGGGCAGCTGGGGGTGGTGTGCCCTGCCCAGGGCTGGCTTATTGCCAGTACTCCAGTAACCCCTGCCCTTTTCAAAGGCCTGGGCTGGAGGTGCCTCTGAAATAGCGCTGGAGGCCCCCGGGGCCCTTGCATCCCTTTACCTGGCAGGTGCGAGCGTGCAGAGTGGCTCAGGTTCATCATTTAGGAGAGATGTTAAAACACATGTGTTTTGGAGTCAAACAGCCTCGGTTTCTTCGTCTGTAAAATGGTGGTGATGGGATCACGCGTGTGGCTGTGATGAGGCTAATGAAACCGCGCAGGTAGAATGTCCTCTGCACAGAGTGAGCTCTCAGGAAGGCGGTGATTTGTTAGAAGATGTTTTTCGAGATTCCTCGTCTTAAAAAAAAAAAAGTTTTTCTTCTTTCTCACACTCAATTCTCAGGAAAAAAAAATAATATTTCTGCACGATAATTGCATCTTTCATGTTCCAAACCTGTTACCGGTGACCAAGTTCCACTTCCTGTGGTTCAGCAGCTTCAGGCTTCAGAAGGCAAACCTCCTCCTGTGCCCAGGCCGCCGGGCCTGCGGCCTGGGCACTGGTTAACTGAAAACAAACTAGCGCCGCACATCTTTGGCGTCTCTTAAACTCCTCAGTGATGAGCATGGAAGGGAAGGGAGTGTTTTGAAGGGAAGTTGGTTTAAATTGAGGTCAGACGCTGCCAAAATGGTCCATAAACGCCGCTGCGTGTGACCTTTCGGCATCTGCCTCAGAGCTCTGGTTCCAGCCACTCCTGCCTGCGCCCTCTGTGACCTGGCGACTTAGGTCAATGCATTTCCACTGATTTCTTCATAAATGCACTCGCCAAAGTGTTCTAGGTGCTCTGAGCACTCTGTAGGGGGTGGGTGGGTTCCGTGGAGTGGCCGAGAGGCCCCAGGGGGAGCTCAGGCTGGCTGGGCCCTTGTGACGGGACGGGCAGAAGGTCCCAGGCTGGAATCGGGGGGAGATGCCACCTGGTTTGTTCAAGGAACGTCAAAACTTCACTGTTGTCTTGGAGGCTGGAAATTGGGTGATTTCCATAATGTTACCCACTGTTAAGAGCTGGGATTTCCAGCAGGAGTAGGTAAGAAATTGAGAAGCAATTAATATGCACCCACAGGGTAACAGGGCGGGGGGGACGGTGAGAGAACAGGGGGACGTAAGCTTTACCACTTCTGTGTGAGCTTTTCGTTGTGAAAATGCATTCCCTGTGTATGTGCAATTTCTGTCACTAAAATAGTGTAAAACTTAATATGAAGACTTTCCAACATTAGTAAAAGCAGAGTCTAGTACAGTGAACTCCCATTTTATCCATCACCTAGACTTAGTAATTATCAACATTTCCCTGTATTTCCATAGTTTATTTTTTCTTGAGTGAAATATTTTAAAGAAAAATCCCAGGCCTGGTAACCTATCACTTCTAAATGTTTCAGAACGCATCTCAGAAAAACAAAAAAAACTGCACCTTTTTCTTATATAAACATGTGGCCGTTATCACAATAATTCCTTAATATTGCCTAATACCAAGTCCCTTCAGAGTCCTCCCGTTGTCCCAACACTGTCTTTTAAAGTCAGTCTGTTTGTATCTGGATCCAGTAAGGCCTACACGTTGCATTCTGCTCTTTTAATCTTGTGTGGGTCCCCTCCCCACCCTGATTTTTTTTTTAATCACGTCAGTGACTTTTTGAAATCGGGTTAGTTGCCTCGTGAAATGGCCTACATTCTGTGTTTCATCTGCTGCATCTAACTTGCTCCTAACCCCACATTTCCTGCAACCTGGAAGTTATCGGCAAAGCCTTGATTGGGATTCTGGCTTCTGTTTTGGGTGAGAACACCTCACAGATGGTGTCGGATGCTCCATCCCCCTCCTCTCCCAGAGGCAGGTAACCTCTGGTTGCCTCTCTTACAGCAATGATATGGAGCTGACATGGGATTCCGGGTGACAGCGATCCTCCACCATCAGACTGTGTTTTCCCCTTGGCACTAGGAGATAATCTGTGAGGTGACATGTCCAGCCCCCATCAGCTCCCATTCCAGTGGTTTTAGTATCTTTTTATCTAACAAACGCCCATCACTGTGGCCTGAGTCAGTTATTGTACTGAGGCTGCAAAAGGAGATTTTCTATGTCTAATTAAAATATTTTTTTCTCTTAAAAAGCAATACATTTCATATGATGTGAGCAATTTCCTTCTTAGTGATCCATTTTCCCAACTCAGATTGTGACACAAGAAAACCCCCAGAAGACGTCCACACTGGTTTATTAGATTTTACAATAACCTCCCTATTTGTACCACATGCTGCGGAGCCCTCGGCAGGCTCTGCTCACGTGTCTTTCCTGGTAGAACGTCGGAGAGCACAGAGTATATGTGGCTCTCTCCATGTAGGACCCAGAGAAACAGGCTCTTACAAAAAGCATTTATGAAGTGGCTGACAAATGAATTTTACTTGCAGATTTGATGTCAGTCGTTTGTCTTTCTTTGGCCTCCTGTTGATGGGTTTGTTCGTATAGCAACGGATGGCATGGTTGAGTTTGTGTGTATGTGGATGGTTTTGCCTTGACTCTAATTTTTAATTGATGGATACATGCTTCTAGCCTTTGATGGGTGCATTTTATAAGATATTTTAAATATTGTTTAAAAGCAATAAACTAGATTAGTCTCTGGAGAACAGGCTGGGCCCCCAATCATGGGGTTGTGGACTCTTTGGACTGACAGGGGCCAGAGAGGCCCCGTCTCCCAAGCCCACCCAGTGCTGGGGTCTTGCCTGCAGCTGCCCGACTGTCCAGCACTGGATACAGCGCCTCAGCAGAGTGGTGACCGTGGGTGAGGCTCTCAGCCCCTCCCACTGCAGGGAATGCTCTGGCCTCTGCAGGACATTCCCCGGCCGGAGGGACCAAATGTCCTGGGTCTGCTCATAGGCTTTCACTGAAGGGTCCCTGGGATTAACTGACACCCTGGAAATCAGTGATGTGCAAAAGCGGCTCAGTCACAAGACAGAACGCTGTGTGTGATTTTCAGTTTCAAGAAAATAGAACTAGGAAAAGAAAAATAAAGCTTTACCCAAATTAAAGGTCCACATGGCTTTATTTCCTTCTTTGATGCCAGTGAGGCTACCATCCCCATCTTTTTTTTTTTTTACATCTTTATTGGAGTATAATTGCTTTACAACGGTGTGTTAGTTTCTGCTTTATAACAAAGTGAATCAGTTATACATATACATCTGTTCCCATATCTCTTCCCTCTTGCGTCTCCCTCCCTCCCACCCTCCCTATCCCACCCCTCTAGGTGGTCACACAGCACCGAGCTGATCTCCCTGTGCTATGCGGCTGCTTTTTATGTCGCGGATGGAGGCGAGCTGGTAGTCTTTTTCATTTCTGTAGTCCTGTGGCCTTGCACACTGACTGGCACACAGTAAACTCAAAATGAAAATGAGTTGAATCAGTGATTTTGAGAAGAGAAATCCAAAACGATGGTATGACTCAATTCCATTTAACGAATGTCTTTCTTGGGTTTTTTACTCCCAATAATGACAGCAAACATACACTGCTTTTTTAATATGTGTCAGATAGTCCCAAGCACTTCACATATTACCACATCTCACTCTTTCACATTCCCTTTGTGATAAGAAGCATGATTCCCATTTTAGGATGAGGATTTTGAGGTGAATAACAGGACAAAGACGGGGAGAAAGCAGCTGAGAGCTGTTGGCGTGTTTCACAATCAGCGCCTAGGGTCTAAAATAATCATGGTAATTCTGTCAAAAACCTGGTTACATAGTTGTTGTGCTACTTTTCAAAGTGCTTTGTCCCCGAAGCTGATGCTCCTTGAGAAGGTGAGGCAGTCCCCAGAGGCCATGGGTCCCCGAGGGCGGGGAGCCCCGAGGAGGGCCGGGTGGCAGGGGGTTTGGGACCCACGTTCAAACCAGCCCTGTACCAGGAGGAGGAGGTGACCACCGCACACACTGACCAGAGCGGGGGTGCCAGCACCTCAACTGTCTTGACAGCGGAGCCCCGCTAGTTACACACACCCTGGCCCCGGACGGAGCCTTCAAAAGGACCACTGTGACATCTACGTGGTGGCCAAGAAAAATGCTTCTAATACCTTCCGGGGAAAAAAAGCAGAGTACCTCGTGATTGCAGTAACGTGACATGGGACCATGACAGGAGAAGGGCTGGGGAGAGGAGGTCAGAAAAGGAAAATGAGTGCAGTTAGGCTGCAGGATCCGGAGCTGTTCTACTCTGAATGGGGCCTTGTCTCTCTTTATAGTGATCACAGTTTTAGAAAATGAGACCCGAGAAGGTCTGAGGCAGTGGCTTACATAAAAACCGAAACTTTGTTTGAAAAGATAGAAAGAATTGGGCGAACTTGCGACCCTACCCGGGGCTGTGACTTTGCGGGCACGGGATCTGGTGTAGGGACAGCCCGGGCGTGAGCTGCTTGTTTTAGGGTATCTGTGTGGCAGGGGAAATGGGGAGGATGCACACCCGAAGACAGTCATTTTCAGAGGAGGGCGAGCTAGATTAATCACCCCTCGTCTGGCACCTCTTCCTGGGCCAACCACAGCTTCCCAGACACTGCAGCTGCTTCAGTTGCTTCGCGGGCCAGTGCCTGAGGCTTCTGCCCAGCAGAGCCCAGCACCTTCCACCCGCCTGTGGGGTTACCCAGGCAGCCCTGGGGGTGGGCTTTAGCACTGCTTCTCCCCATCCTGGCCCCGAGCCCAGCACGCCTGGGAAGAGCCCCCTTCCCCCTCTTAACCGGATGCCCGAACTTCATCTCCTGAGGGGACCCTGGTTGTATTAGTTTGGGTTCTTCAGAGAAACAGAATATATATAAAGATGTTTATTATAAGAAATTGGCCCAGCCTTCCTTGGCAGTCCAGTTGTTAAGACTCTGTGCTCCCAATGCAGGGGGCACGGGTTTGACCCCTGGTCATGGAACTAAGATCCCACATGCTCATCACAGCCACCGCCCCCCCCCAACACAACAAAACAAAGAAACTGGCCCCCGTGGTTATGGAGGTTGAGAGGTCCCGGTTCTGCACTAGGCAAGCTGGAGGCCCCGGAGAGCCGATGTTAGGGGTCCCAGTGCCAGTCTGAGTCCGAAGGGAGGAGAAGCCTGACGTCCCTGCTCAGCTGGTCGGTGGAGAGTGGGTTCTCCCTGACTCTGCCTTTGTGCTCTAGTGAGGCCTTGAGTGGAAGCATGAGGCTACCTCTGTGACGGAGGGAGGGCCGTCTGCTCTGCTCAGTGTCTGATTCAAATGTTAATCTCATCCCAAAACACCCAGAATAATATTTGACCGAGCACCCAGGCGCCCGGTGGCCCAGTCAAGCTGACACATGAAGTTAAGCATCGCCCTGATCTTTTGAGAACAGAAGCAGGGCCAGTGATGGTGGCCTTCACCCCAGGGCGCCCTTTGGTTTAGGGCTAATTGGTGAGAAACAGGGTAAGCCAGGCACTAGCAAACTAGAGGAGGTGGAGGATGGCTTGAGCTGTGGACCAGGATATGGGCTTTTTAAAGTCCTGCCCTGTGCGTGACCTCGGCAAGTCAACAGACCTTGGTGTTTGAGTTCCCATCTATCAAGTGGGGGTAATAACACAAGTCTTTAAGGCAAGTTACATGAACTCTCAAGGCTCAAGTTTTTCATCTGGTGAACAGGGAGAATAATATACATGCCATAAAGTTGTTGTGAGGATTAATAAGATAGTAGATATAAAACCCTTAGGTCAGCACCTCTCATATAGTATGTGCTCAATAAATATTAGCCATTATTTTAACACCTACTTCAGAGCGATATTGTAATAATATGTTGTATAAAAAAGGTATTTGAAATAACATAATAAGATGGTAATATTGTATTCTTTTAAACTTGGGCAGATACCAAATTGGCAAATATTTTTTTACGATAATAACGCCTGGTGTTTTTTCAGTGTGTGGTGAACGGGCACCCGCATACCTCCAGAGAGAATGTAAAATTTTCAACATTTTTGGCACAGTGTACCAAAGTCTTAAATTGTTCATAATCTCTGAAGAATAACTTCACTTCTAGGAATTTGTCCTGAACAAAGAATCAGAAGTGAATATAAAGATTTTTGTCCAAGGATGTTCATCACAGAATTACGTAAAAGAATGGAAACTTGAAAAAAAAGTTTAGGGGCTTAGTTAAATAAACGCGGTTACATTTCATATAATGATGTAATGTAACCTTAAAAAGATGTTTAGAATAATATTTAACGACCTGATAAAATATGGCGTTTTGCAAGGGAAGGAAGCAGGCCACAAAATAACGTATATAACATATATTCAACAAACTGTTACTGAATGCCAAGTTTGTGCCAGGCACTGGGTACACACTTGGGAACACAATAGACTCAGTTTTTGGTCTCATACAGATTGACCCCAATTTACTTGTTTATTTATTTTAATTTGATTTACTTTATTTACTTACTCATTTATTTTTGGCCATGTGGCAGGCAGGATCTTAGTTCCCTGACCAGGGGTTGAACCCATGCCCCCTGCAGTGGAAGCGCAGAGTCTTAACCCTGGACCACCAGGGAAGACCCCAATTTAGCTGGGAAACAATGTACGTGTGTATTATTATATACACAGAAAAAGAAGGTATCTTCACGGTGGAATAACGGATGTTTTCCATATTTTTCTTTATATTTTCCTGTAATTTCCTTTTTTAAAAAAAACAAAGAACCTGCATTACTTAAACAATCAGGGGGGGAAACTTACAGTTTGTAAGAGAGAGCCTGGGCCTCGGCATCCCTGGGCGTGAGCTGGGTGTCACACGGGAGTGGGTGACAGGGTCCAGAGAAGTCGGGAGGGAGAGACAGAGGCTTAAGCTGCACTGTTGCTGGTCTGCGACCCTGACCAGGCTGCTTCCAAGCCCAGCCCCATCATCAATAAAATGAACGGATCATTCCTGCCTGCCCCAGGGTCATGAGGACCAAGGAAAGCATGTCTATGTGCCTTTTACAAACGTGTGCTGTGCTGCAGAGATGCAAGCGGTCGCTGTTACCTTAAGCAGGTGACTTCCTCGGTCTGGTCCTCCCTGTCCTCCTCTTGGAATGAGCAAAACGGGCCTCCAGCTCTGCAGGCCTGTGATGGACGTACATAGGGGTCTCACACGGCGCCCACTCTCGTGAGAGATGCAATGGCACACTCAGCCAACACTCTGGTGACAACAGGAGGAGAGTGGTTTCACCTCCTCGCTTCCTCCTTCCCTCCCGCGAGCCCAGCGTCCCTGCCCTTTGGCTCCCGGGTCTTTCCATCCTTTGCCCCACTGGACTGAGCGGGGGTCTTGATGGGGGCGGGGGTGGTGAGTAGCTTCCTGCAGGCCACCCAGCCAAGGCAGGGCACCATTTAGACCCCATGAGCTCTGACAAACGAGATGTCCTCACCATGTCCAGAGTGACAGTGAGGCTGAGTCATCTCACTAAGCATGGCTTCACCCGCTCTGCCATTCCCATGAACTCCCCAGATCACTCACCCAGGGGCCTGGGTGACAACACGGTGCCCTGAGAAAGGGCCCAAGAAAGCCCAGAATTAGTCACAAGTTCAAATCAGAGTCACACAGGCCGATGTGCCCAGCCTTTGCCCAGATGTTGACCTTTAAACAACCCAGAGCAGCTCCACCCCGTCCTCCTCTTCAGGCCACTGACTCGGGCAAGGGGAGGGGGCAGCCTCGGAAGGGGAGGGGCGAGGGGAGCCAGGCCTGGACCCAGCTAATCCTGAGGGTGGGTCTCCCGTGATTTCTCTTGTATGGCTGAGTCCCTTCGCTGTGCACCTGAAACTATCACGTCGTTAATCGGCTATCCTCCAATACAAAATAGTTTAAAGAAAAGAATGTGATTTCCCTTGATCTGTGAGGTGCCTGAGCAAAATAGATAGAACCACCTCCATCCTTCAGATGAAGAACCAGAGGCTGGAGGGAGCTGGCAGAGATGCCCAAGGAAGGCCCCGCCGGGACTGAGCCAGGTCAGGACCGGCTCCGTCTTCACCTCCAGCACTGGGCACTGTGACTGCTCTTTGTTCACTGACCTTAAAAGAAGCTCACAGAAAATTTCATGACACAGAAATGGAGGGGAAGGGGCTACCACTCCCTCACTCCTACAGCCCTTTGCTGTGTGCCCTTTTTGTAGATCATAATACCATGCAACAGACCCCGCTTTTACCCTTCGCGCTATTTCTTATTTCGGATGACGATGGGGTCCCGATGATCATTCCCTCCACAGGGGGTTCATGCGTGTCCCCTTCCCCACCAGGCACTGGGGACCCAGCCTCAAACCAAACAGACATACTCCCTTGGCTTATGGAGCTCGCATTCTCAAGGAAGAGACAACAAAAACAGAGAGAAACCGGACGGCTTCCCGTTAGTTGAGAAGAGACGCCTGTGGCGTTTAACTGGGGCTAGAGAAAGAAAAGCACAGAAGGTAGCTTTCACCCAAAGAACTCTGTGGTTCCTAATGTTTTGCTTCAACAACACCAAGGCTAACAATTATTTTATATCCTCCAGCCTTGAAGTGTGTGGGTGTTTATTTAACACAAGCAACTCTGTTACCCCTTTTTTCTTTTCACTTATCAGCATTTTCCAATCTCCCAGCAGCGGGAGGGAAATGCTGAGTTTTGATAACTGCTGTGCTGGGGGGAGATGGAGAAGTTTTCTGTCTGTCTGTCTGTCTTCAGGGAACTCAGTTCATCAGCAAGTCGGGAGAAGCAGGGTGACAGGGGTCCAGGTAGGGGCTCCGTCAGAACAGCCCAGAAAAGTGCTTCTGCTGTAAGCTGAGGTCTCATCATATGAAACGGTCATCTCTTGCCTCGGAGGGCGATGGGGTGAGGATGGGGGGAGCCCCGATGTACCGAGGGCTTCAAGGTTAAAGTGTCTGGACTCGGTCCTGCCAGCCCGGCGACCCCACAGGCTGCAAGGCCTGCCTCCCTCGGGTGCATGGGGAGGACGTGCCCAGGTGAGCTTCTTCCCAGCTTGGCCTCCCAGGGCCGCTGACAGGCGGGTTTGAACTGCTCTAACCCATCAGCCCCGAAGACTGGACTCCACGCCTGCCCGGGGGTCTGGCAGAGAGGGGGGCCCTCAGAGAGAAGTTCTGAGCTCCTTTCCGCAACGACTGACACTTCTTCAGGCCAAATCCTCTTAAAAGTAGAAACACTGAAATTTCAACCCCTCCAGAAACCTCAAACGATGTCACAGAGTCAGAAAACGGACACCCTCAACATTTGTACTGGATGGTCTCAAAAGGGGTAGGAAAAAAAGCCCTGTGCTGATCTGAGAATCACAATGACACATTTCCTCTTTGAAGTGCCACCTGGCTGGCAGATGACCTTAAATCTTTTATTTTTTATTTTTTCTCTTCTCTCTCTGAAACCTTCAAACTGTGAAGCATCCTTTAAAATAATGAGAATAAAAAGAGATGCCACCCTCCTGGGGGACTGCTGTGCCCACGGTGAGATCAACTCTCTCGGTCCCTGACTTCACTCCAAATCCCGATCACTTTGAGGTCAACCTCAACTCCTGGGTTGAGTTTTGTCTGACCCAGTGTTCCGTTCGCCTCTGCTCAAGTAAAGACAGACACAGCTGTCAGGCGAGGCCAGCGAGAACGTTTATTGAGAAAGGGGAACTCACACTGAAGGGCCTGGTGTCCGGGCTGGGGGAGAGAGAATCCAAACACCTGACGAGAGATGCCGGAACCTTGTGTCCAGAGGGAAGGTCCAGGATAACTTCCAGGGTGAGTCCTGCTGCTTGCTGGGAGTGGGGAGAAGATACAGAACCGGGGCAGGCCAGGGCTCCTGGGGAAACTCAGGAGGAATGGCTGGAGCCGACAGCAGGGCTGGCTCCCACGCTTTGGCGAGCTTTGAAAATGAAGATCTGAACTGATGGTGACTAATGATTCAGCAAACTCTGCCACCAAGACCGCTGAGTATAAAGGGCTGTCGGTTTCACAGTCTGTAGGATTTTTTGGAAAGTGAGGGGCGAGAGGGTCTGGCTTGGAGGAGGTATTTCTCAGAAGGCAATGGCGATTGCAGGGACCAAAGGTAACAGAGCCCAAGACAAGAATGGCTTTTGGGGGGCTCTGGCCAGTGCTCCCACCCACGGGGCAGAGAAGGGAGGCCCACTTCCCTTCCCCCTACTTGGCGGACCCTGCGGTGTCCGGGCTGCCGTCGGCTCCATCTCTCAGGACTTTTCTTGGGCTGGAGACAAAGAGCCCAGGTGCCCACGGCATGGGGCCGAGCGGGAGAAGAGTTGGTCTCAGAGGCCTGGCGTGGGGGGAGTTCGAAACGCTGAGGTTCTGGAAAAGCTGGTGAAGGAGACCCGGGGGGTCTAGGCGGTGCCGGCGGAGCCGCTCTCCGCGCTCGCTCGGGAAGGCAGGTCCGGGGAAGGCAGGTAGGGTGTTGGGGGCGCCCACCTCGCTATGCCTCCTGCCCCTCTCTGCGCGCTCCTCCGGGCTGGCCAGCTATGGGCCCACGGCCGAGGAGGCGTTCGTCGTCTGGGCTCGGCCCGCACCGCGGGCCGGGCTCCGGAACGGGGAGCCGTAGTCCTGGGAGAGCGAGGACGCCGAGCTGCCCCCGCGCGCCGCGCGCTCCGCGCGCCAGCAGGCCCCGCGCCGCCGCAGCTGCGCGCGGAACGAGCGGTCGAGCAGCAGGTAGATGAGCGGGTTGGCGCAGCTGTTGACGAAGGCCAGGCAGGTGGCGACGGAGAGGCCCCAGCGCAGCGCCAGCAGCAGGCGGCAGGGCAGCGGCAGCGCGCGCAGGCTCGCCAGGTGGAAGACGGCGCGCAGCGCGCAGAAGGGCAGCCAGGAGCCCACGAAGGCGCCCTCGACGGCGAAGATGATTCGCAGCGAGCGGCTCCGGGCGCGGCCCAGGTGCGCCGGCCCGCGCAGGCGGCGCGACACGCGGCAGTAGCAGACGACGGTGACGGCCAGGGGCAGCGCCAGGGTCAGCAGCAGCGACAGCAGGCTCAGGACCTGGAAGGCGTCGGACGGCTCCTCGGCGCACTGGCTGCCGCGGCCCCCGGGGAGCGGCCGCAGGCGGCGGAAGGCCAGCGAGGGCAGGCCGGCCGCCAGCGCCGTGGCCCACACACCTGCGCACACGGCCAGCGCGCAGCGCCGGGTGCAGCGGGCGCGCGCGGCCAGCGGGCGGCCCACGGCCAGGTAGCGGTCCACGCTGAGGCCGGCGAGCAGCAGGGCTCCCGCGCAGCGCGTGCCGGCTATGGCGAAGCTGCTGAGCTTGCACAGGCCCTCGCCGAAGGGCCAGAGGCCATCCCGCGCCGCCGCCGCGGCCCACAGCGGCAGCGTGAGCACGAAGCCCAGGTCGGCGACCGCCAGGTGCTGCACGAAGGTGTCCACGAGCCGCCGCGGGCCGCGCCGCCCGACCAGCAGCCACAGCACGAAGGCGTTGCCCGGCAGGCCCACGGCGAAGGCCGCCAGGTAGAGCGCGGGGATGTAGGCGTAGCCGTAGGGCAGGTCCCGGGCCACGCACAGCTCCTCCTCCAGCGCCAGCTCCTCCGGGGCGCCCGACCCTGAGTAGTCCCAGGACGCCGTCCCCGGGCTGGGGCTCCAGGGCTCGGTGGGGCGCATGGCCGGCGAGGCCCAGGCGGACGCGGCGTCGAGAGGGAGGGTGGCTCTTCACGGCCGGTGCCCAGCACCTCCCTTCCTGTCACCCCCGGGCCGAGGCGACTGGGTGGGCAGGAAGGGGTGGGGGAGGAGGGGGGAGGAGGGGGAGGAAGAGGAGAGGGGAGGGGAGGGGAGGGGAGGAGGGGGGACGGGGAGGGGAGGGGAGGGAGGGGCGAGAGGCAGGCTCCTGGGGAGGAGACGGTGGCCGACGATTGGGGGCGGGGGCGGGGGGCTTCCCAGCTGGGTCCTTGGAGGAAAAGTCCCCAGGGCTGGGACACCGCCCTGCCTCCCTTGGGAGCCTAGCCTGCCCCTCTCCATAAGTCGCTCGGTTTCTTTGTTCATGAGCCAAGACCGGCAACCGTCTCAGGGGTCTGGCGGCCGGGTGAAGAGGCGCTCAGAGCCCCAGGCGGTCCTCATCCCCGCTTGGCCCCCGCTCCCCGCTGCTGTCTGTCTCTGTGAGGAGACAGGACCAGGGGTGAGGATTTTATCTGGGGAGGAGTCTCCCGCCGCAGTTCCCCTGCCTTCTAGGAAAGAGGGGTTCTGCCATCTGTGCACAGCGGGCATGTTGCGGGGAGCCTGCCCTTGGGGGGCCTACCTACTATCAGGGACTGGCCACCAGGCCCTCAAATGGTGTTAGCTCCCCGAGATGCTGGGCCGCGTGCCTTAGCCCAAAGAGTGGCTTTTCTGACCAACTCAGGCTCCCAGGGAGCCACAAGGGAGGGTTTGACCCTGGAGAGGGAGGGTCTGACTGTCCAGATGAAAGCAGCAGAGCCTGGAATCCAAATCCCAGCTCTCCACCACCAACACCACCACCACCCCCCCCCACCCCGGCTTCCTGCATCGGGAAAACCTACCTGTTAAGCCAGACACAGATGTAAGTTCAGTACAAAAGATGACACGAGACGGTACCTGACTCAGCAGCAAATTAGTTGTCCTAAATCAGGAGTCAGGAGCTTAGAAGGAGGGCGAGATCCCTCGTGGACTGAGAGAGGTGGGGAAGGATACACGGAGAAGGGTGGGCGTGAAGCCTGGCCTTGAAGGAGGTGGTGGGGCCAGGGAGGGGATGGGGAAGGGTGCGCGGGGATGCTGGACGACTCGTTAGGCCCCAACTCTTCTTAGCAGACTTCCTCCCATGAGCTGCTGTGTAGCAACTGATGTGACAGTGTGTGTGTCCCCCCAGAGCTCCCGCCCCATCGTCACCAGGAATGAATGAACTGTTGGGCCATGTGGCGTTAAAACTTTGAGGTGGATTATTTATGCATTTTATAGCCTACCGTCCCGTTACAGCGAGCTCCTCCGTGTGCAAGGCCCTGTTTGGGCGTCGCAGAGATGCCGTTCTTGACCTTGGAGGGTCACTGATTAGGAGGCAAGGGAGACAGATCCATGTGCAGGACGTGCAGTGGCCAGCGTGCTAGAGGTCAGATGGCCTGGAGGGAATGTTAAAGTCCCCCTGGAGCCCAGACGAGGGAGGGAGCGGCGGCCTCTGATGGGAAGAGTGAGTGAGGTCAGTTCCAGAAAGGAGCTGAAAGGTGAATTCTTCGAGCAGCAGAGCCCAGGTGGGAGGGGGGTGGCAGGAGGGGATGCAGGAGAAGCAGCAGGGGACTTGGATGTCACCCGTAGGAGCCACCGGACATGTTGAGGAGGGCAGTCCCCCCATCTGCTTTGCACAGGTCAGTGCAGAACGGTGGACTGGACGGGGAGAAGCTCCAGCCGGGGGACCCCACCGTGGGCTGTTGTCATTGTTTGTGTTGGGGAGAGGGAGGGTCGGACATAGGGAACTGGAGGAGGGGACAGAAAGGAGAGGATCCGTTCAAGAAAACTGTGGCATCGAGGACCTCAGCACAGAGGAGCCGGCTGGGCCTGGACGGCCAGTGGGGAGCGCCACGGGCGCTGCCCGTCCACTGAGGTCGGGGCCACGGGGAGGCTTGTGTGTGCATTCCGTTTCATGGTGATTTGAGGTGGGGTGATGGAATAATTCTTGATCCACAACAGGCACTTCTGAGAGTGAAAGAAGCATTATCACGATCAACCTGGGCCATCAACCTGGCCCGTTCTGCGCAAACGGGGACATGAGGTCACCCTAGCTGTGGCCCCTCTGGTCCATGAAGATCCCTGGGGCGGCAAAGCCTAAGGAGGGGTGGGCGTGCGTGTCCACGCCGTTCCGGTCAGGAATTTCTCTCCTGGGCCAGTTACAAGACGGGAAAGGCAAGCAAGGGAAGAGGCCAGGGAATGGATGGCTCTGGCCCAGGCCTCCACGGCATCCCAGCCCCCAAGCCTGGGTTTTTCCTGAAGACCCACATACAGCGTGGACACCTGAGGGGCCACGGGAGATGTGGAGCGGTTTTTCTGATGTTTCTTCATGTGGTTGCTGGCGAGGGATGCTCTCGTCCTGGGGTGGCTGGGGGCCACAGCCTCCTTCCCCAGAAGGCCAGCAGAGGTGGTGCTGCCTTGCAGGAGCCCGGGACAGTCAGGGACAGGCCCAGAGCTGCCCGGGCGCCTCCCAGCCTGGGGCATAGATGGGGCATGATTCTGAAAGCTCGAGATGAACGGCCGGAAACCTCCAGGTGAAAGAGAATAGGGCAAGGGGACCAAGAGGGGCATGGAGGCAGGGGGTGGAGGGGAGGCACAGTGGGTTGTTTATTAAAAACACAGAGATTCTTGTTTCCTGGGCTGTGGCCTTGTGGTCCCGAGCACATGGCGTATTTTCTCTGCCAGGGCCTGGGCGTTGGGCCTTTCCGCACGTCTCTTGGTGGCAGGAAGCAGCTCAGGCCAGAGCTGGGTGCGCCGCTCTGGGCCTGGCCTGCCACGTGTCCAGCCTGGCTTCAGTGACTAAGGCCAACTCCATGACACTGGTCTCTCCTCCCCCACGCAGGGGACCCCCCGCAGGGTTAGAAACAGTCCATTAATGGAAACTCATCACGGTCAGCTGAGAATCCAGGCCACTGCTGATGGGTGTCAACACAGCAGAGAGGAAATGGTCCTCCCTCTCTCCATCCCACCCGGGGGCCTTCCTACTCCAACGGGCCCTCCTCCCTCTGCACGGCTGGAGCCCGGGTGGCCTGGTCACCTGGGTCAGCCTCACCCTGCCCGTGGGATTATCAGCTCCCGGGGTGAGGGAGGCTCGCCATCACCGCGACTGGTACAAGCCTGAGATCAGAGGAGATACTTAATAAGTAAAATATCCAATGCTTTGAACTAGATGGCTTCCAGGAGTATTTTTATTTTATTTCTGGCCCTTTATGGGCTGTATATTTAAGCTCTTACCACTTTCCCCCTCAATGTTAAATTTTCTGTACAAATAGTCATCTTAACTCTTTCAGAAAAATTTTGAAAGTTATCTCGCCTTTTTCATCATAAAAACCACAGTCACGTCGCAGAACGTGGAATAAGAAAAGGCGTCCCAGCCCCCGTGAAGTGTGACGTGGTGGTACATTTCTTTCCTACCAGTGAAAGACATTTTCAGAAGTGGAGAATTCGTCTGTAATCCCATTGTTCTTGGGTTTTCTATTTTGTCAACCTTCCATTTCAGATGCTCTCCACGTACATATATTTTACACAACTGTTTCAGAGGCATGTATGTAATCACAATGTGCCCTGTTCTATAGTCTGCTTTTCTCAATTCATGCAAATTCACATTTTTCTATGTTGCTGAATTTTCTAATCCCTTAATTTTGGACATTTAGGTTGTTTGCAGTCATTTTTGCTGTTATAGAGATTTGTAATGAATAACTGCACTTAGGGCTTTGTTCTCCTTTCACACTGTTTTCAGGGTATAAATGCCCTCGTGAAGGTCAAAGGCTATGAGCATTTTCTTGGCTTGATACAAATGCTTGCAGTGATCAGTCATTATCTGGCATTGTAGGAGGGTATGGGTTCAGTGCAATCTTGTTAGAGATATTCATCAGTAAAATATATTTTTCCACTTTAATAGGTAATGAGGTCAAATGGTACCTCATTTTAATCTACATTTCTTTGAAAACAACAAGACTGAAAATCTTTCTAGATGTAATTCCTCTTATGTGAACTGCCTAATTACGTCTTTCCGACATGTATTATAATCTTTTGTATTTCTTATTAATGTGTATGAACTATTTATTTAGGATAAACCGTTGTCCCATTTGGTTCAAATATTTTTCCAGACCTTTTTCTTAGCAATTTTTAATTTTTTGTTTTACATTTCCATAGTCATGTGTTGCTTTTAGCAGTTTCAGAGTTTAGGATGTTATTTTCTCTCTGATGATCTAAAAACATTCAATTCTATTCTTGTTAAAATTTTGTACCTTTTTAAATCCACCTAGAGTGTAATCATTCTTTTTAGATTTCTGTTGAACTTTCCCAACACCATTAAATTAAAAATATTTTTTAAAACCCTGCTGTGTTGTGATGTCAAGTTCATTATGTACACGCCTCACATGCTGTGTCCGAGTGTCTGCTTCTGGCCAGTGAACAAACAGGTCAGGCTGTTACTGACCTGAGTTTGGCTCCCACGTCAGTTTTATAACTTGACAGCTGTGTGCAGCTGGGCTCCAGTTCCCGTGTCTTAGAGCGGGTGGGAGAGGGCCTCCCTGAGCGGGTGAGGATTACATTAGAGAGCCCTGGGGAAGGCCCCCGCTCCAGCAGGGTCTGAGCAGGGGGGTCAAGGGCTCCCCGCCACCCGGAGCTGCCAGGCTCAGCTCCCCCCCAGCCCCAGCCCCTCTTTGCTTTCTGTGCACACAGTGGGTGGTGGGTAATGATTTGGAATTGCTCTGGGAAACTACCAAGGGATCATCCCCATCTGGGGGCTTCTAGACCCGACCACCACAGGTCCCTGGGCCTGGGCTCATGGGTGGTGAACTCCACGGGGTGAGGGGGCTTCTGCTGCAGATGCTGACAGGGCTGAGGCACAGGTGGCATTTTGCCAGTTGTGCGGTCGACGGGTTAACGGCCCGTGTGTGTACCTGTGTATGCATTGTGCGTGGGCGTGTGTGCATCCGAGCATGTGTGCCTGTGTGCGTGTGCAGGGCAGGGAGGGGTGTCCAGGGAAGGAAGGCGGCGGTCCTGCCCCTGCTCTGCAGCCTGCCCAGCCGAGGGGCGGGGCCCCACCCTGGCTGCCAGGGCGAGCAGTGTGTCACATGCTCGACTGTTTCAGACACTCTCGGGAACTAAACCTGGGTGGCTGGGAAGGGGCATCAGTGTACCCCAGGTGCGCCGAGGTGACTCAGAGTGAAAGCGCCTCAGGGCTGCGACCTTACTGCCGGCCTGGGGGTGGGGGTGGGGGGGTCGGGGGCAGAGGGTGGCTTTCAAGGAAAGGGAGACTCCATCCCCTCCACGGCCGGGGCGCACACAAGGCAGCAGGAACCAGACAGTGGGCGGCAGGGAAGTCCCTCGGCAGGACCAGGACCCCAGAACGTGTTTGGAAAGGAAGTCACAGCTCTTGGTAGCGATTACTCAGCCCACGCAGGCTGCTCGCTAGGACCTGCCATTACTTTCCAGTGATTTCACTGAAAGCTGGGGTGGGAAAGTGGGTGCACATTTCTAGTCATTTCAGTAGGAACTGGAGCAGGGTGGGGGTGGGGGGGCGGCTCTCCTGGTGCCGTGACCCTGCCCTTCCCACCCCGTCCTGACCTTCCCACCCCGTCCTGCCCTTGACCCTGCCCTTCCCACCCCGTCCTGCCCCTGGCCCTGCCCTGTCGACCCCGTCCTGCCCTTCCCACCTGCCCTTCCCACCCCGTCCTGCCCCTCCTACCACGGGGTGGATGCCCCACCTGTCAGGTAACAAAAGACAAGAAGAAAATGACGCACTGCTTCCTTGAGAACCGCCCTCACTGTTACCGGAGAGGATGAATTCTACCACCCGAACCAGCATGACCTGAGGCACCGTGGCATCCTGTCCCGGGTGCGGGCAGCGGGGCGGCCTCGCAGAGAAGAGGACTGTGTCGGGGGGCAACGTGATAAGCGGGGTGATGTCCTGAGTGGCCTCAGCGCCGAGGGGTCACAGTCACCCGAGCACCATCCTCCCCGCAGCTCGACAGACACAAGAGGAGCCATTAAGATAAGCCCAAGCTCGTCCTTAACAGTTTGACCTTTTCTACGACTACCTTGACGACTTACCTCGGAATGTCAGACTGTGTTATTTTCGCGGTGTCTACTGGGGATCTCCCTGCCGGTTGCTGTGACGGTGACCTGACCGTGCCGGCTGGGGAGGGCTCCCGAGGCGAGGTCCGGGCCCAGGCGAGGCGGCCCCGGGGTTGTCGGGGGGCGACACTCGAGATGCATCGGGACCTGAGGCTCACCTCCGAGAGCCACCCAACATGAGACTGGGGGCGGAGGGAGGTGAGGATGGGACACATGATGGGGGTCCGGGCCTGGGTGCCTTCTGTGCTGCACGGGGGAAGGAGGAAAGGACGCTCTTGAAGGTTTCGGCCTTGGTGGCTGGAGGCTGCCAGGAGGGAGTTGGTTCCACTGGGAGGTTGCTGTTTGGTTCCTGAGCAGGTTGAGCTGGGGATGGCCGTGAACTTCCAGGGGACAGGTCAGGCGCATGGTGGTGGCGGTCGCGGCGCGGGGGGCCGGGACCCTGAGAGGGCAGGGGGTGAGCAGGGCCTGGGGTGGGCGTCGGGGAGAGCGGAGCTCTGAGACAGGCCCATAACTCGCGGGGGGGAGATGGGAGCCCAGAGAGAAGGTCAGAAGGTCACCGTCGTGATGACCCAGCAGTTTGGAATTTCGAGCTGCCCCTGGGTCCCAGGGAACGGTGTGTGAACCGGAGGGGTCACAGCAGGAAAGCCAACACGGGGTTCTTATTTTGAGGGCAGAAATATCTTTAGTAGGAAAGCAGGGGTAGCCCAGCAGAGACCAGACTCAGTCTGTCTGATTTTCAATTCTGGGCCTCCACTGACTCATCTGGTGAACACTGACTCAGCATTGTTATGTTACACACGGATCGCAGGGTCAGGGATGCAAGCACAGACTTCCAATATCCGCAGACACAGCTGTGCGCTCCCCCGGGACCCCGCGCTCCGCCGCCTTCACACCCTGTGGGACGTGGGACGGACAACACAGTGGCTGCCTCTGGCCCCAAGGCAAGAGGGTGCAGTTTACAAGCCGCTACCTTGCTGAAGTGCTGTGGTCGTAAAAGTAGGCCCTTACGGCGACTCAAAATTCAGGTCTGAGTCCACGTTGCACGTGCGTCCTACCAGCTGATACTGTAGGACCGTCTTACGTTTCTTACGAAACCGGCTTTCATGAGACTGAACTTGTTGCCCGTTAAGGAGAAAAGGACTTACTTGCCCCCATCACAGCAGAGACTCTACCAGCTGTTTTCAAGGCCTGAGTGCGTCTGCTTGAAGGCAGTCGAGTTCCCTGATGGAAGGGACCCTACCGTGGTGACCCTCGCATCCGACGACTCTCCTCGATACGTGTAGCCCACCTGTTGGCAGGCTTCGTTGATCTCCAGTACACTCGCAAGCTCTCCATCTTCCCATCCTTGTGGATCTAGGTGTTCAAGGCCACGGGAACACACCAGCCTGGTTTTAGCTGCTGCTGCTGTGTGGATGTTGTTTAGAGAACTGGGCACCAGAGGGAAGCCCACCTCAACCCTAAGGGCTGTTTCCCACCGCTGGTGAATGCGTGACCGCCTTTTGCAACTGTCAGACTCCGTGTCTTTTCATGCCACAGCACCTACGGCCACGGGAAATGCTGCCCCGCGTGGCCCGGGCGGGGAGGGGATCTGAAATCCGCAGGCTGACACGCCGGCTGGGATGCTGTCACTTCTTAGCTTTGTGTCCCTGACAGTCACTAACCTTCCAAGGCCTCATCACCCTCGTCTGTAAAATGGAGATGTCAATGCTCGCGTCTCCACAGAGAGCGAATCAGAGAACCTTTTAAGTCCTCAGGTGATGTGAAAGGGGACGGTTTCTGTTTGGTCGGGGCTGAGAGCCACGTTTCCTTTCTCACATCGACGTGCACACCCCGAAGAACGAACCACTGCAGCCGAGTGTAACTGTCAACGACACACGCCATCCTGTGCGTCTTCAGCCTGCGATGCTTCGCACCCCAGCAGGTGCTCCTGAAGGAAGGCGAGGATTCAGCCACCTCAAGTCACAGACTGGGGCGAAGCAGAATAAAATACACCAGGAGCTGAGGTTCCACAGTGGCTTTGCTTAATATGGTTAAAAAAAAAAAAAAAAAAAAAAAACCCTTAGTGGGCCTTAAAATATTTTTTTGTTAACTCAATTGCCTTTACCCTCTTCAATGGAAAGTAAAAAAATCCTTCTTTTCTTTCTTTCCGACATAAATAGGAACTCACTCTTGTCGGGGCATGGGGTAGGGAACCCGGGGGTGCACAGGGCGGGCCACCGAGACGAGTTTCTAGAGTCCCGATGTGAAGAGCAGCTGACGTACCCCCCGAATGACACAAATAGTTAATTTCTCATTTGTCTCTCTGAAAAGCCAAACTTCCATTTTAAGGAGATGCAGGTCTACTTTTTAAGCTCCTGTAGCTTCTGAGGGAGGGCAGAATTTCAAACTCACACCCGATTCCTAGGTCAGAGCCTCACAGCTGTGTTCCCTCTGCTGTTCTCTCTCCGTGTGGACAGGTTACGAAATAAAGGCGCCTGTTCCTATCCACCAGGCTACCTTCCTCTGCCCTAAGTAAGGACTCCCAATGAGCCAGGCCAGGGGGCACACTCCCGGGCGCCACAGTTTGCGCATGCTTCTCTAGTGTCGCCTGAGTCTCATGGTTAAATACTTTCAGTTTTGAAAATGGAAGTGCCACTCTGTGCTGAGGCCTGAGTGTCCTGTCAAAGGACCAAAGGCGGAGAACACACTCGGGCTTGGCAACTGCAGACACTTCTTCAGGTGTGGAATTGTGCAGGAAGGATTTCTGTTGCTGTTAACCAGTTGTTAGATTTTTCTTTTCTTTTTGTTAAGTGCTGTGCTCTGAATGAGGAGAATCAGCAAAATCAAAGTGAAACTTATAGAACAATGACCAAGACCTGCTTTCCCACTGCTGCCAGAGACGGCGGGGTAGGGGGTGAGGGGGTCGCCTCGGCAGCCGTTCAATTCCAAAGGTACAGACGGTTAGTTCTGACACAATTGAATGACTAACTCACCAGAAGAAAGTGAAGCAACACGGACAAAATTAGTGCAGGATGAGCACAAACATTTACACACCACCACATAGACCGTCTGAGCCAAGCACAGGAGGCAACAGACTTTTAGCATTGCCTAAGTCAGGGTTCAAACGATATCTAGTATTAGTTACCTCTTATGAATATCTAAACTGTTCAATTTAAACAGAGGTTAAGAGATAGGAAAAACGATATGATGAGTTTGCCCACGTTCAAATATGACCAAAAAACTCATATTTTATTCAAGAAACAGAAAAGGTCATTTGGTGCCATGCTTTTATTCAAATGAAAGGGGAAAAACTACACTGTACCAGGAAGTAGCAAATATGACAGTATTTTACAGCACAGCGTCGTAAAAAAACCTGTAAGCAATGCTCCAGAGTGGACAGTAAGCACACCAGACACTGTACACCACCCAAAGTGTCCATGAAACCACAATTAAAAAGCTGAATTTGGCTTTAAAAACAGCCAAATAAAAACTGTAACAGTCATTCTAAAACAAAACTGAAAAGCTGAGAGGAATGAAAAGCTTTCCAAAGCTGTGTCACATGGCAGAATTTGACAGGCCGCACTGGTAACCATGACAAGTTTGTTTGGCAAACTTAATTGAATAATTATCCTAACAATGTGACCCTCCAATGATGAGAAGCACCAGTGTGTTTCAATAAGGTTGATGAGTATCTCCAGACTTTATGAAATAGCATAATTTTCATTTGTATAATTTTAAAAACATAATTTAAAAAAATCTGCAGACTTAAATATATCCATATTCTTTCTGCATGAAGAAAGTAAAACATCATACTGAGAGCAAGGAACTTTTGTGGCAATATTCACATTCTACCTTTAGACATTGTGGACATTGTTGGACACACACACATTTGAGAATAAAGGGTGGTCCTGTCTGGTTTTACATAGTTAGTTCCTCCAATGTCTGGCAGCCAATTTAAAAAAATTTAATGGCCAAGTAATATCACCAAGAAGATTGCTTTGATAAAGGAAATTTAATTGATTGAAAAGAAGAAATTTAGTAATGTAGAACACTTATTAATTCTCCTTTTGACTCTATTATTTACCACATTTTGATTAGATTCACTTTTTTTTTTTAAACTAGTCAATCTAAGCATGTATTTGACAATCATTTCCTTCTCATTGTGACAGAAACGGTTGTCTGAAAGGTAAAATGTGCAGTCCCCCAGTTTAAATCTCCATATATTATATACACGATATGTATACACTTAAAATATAAGAGTTACATATATCCTGGTCTCTTACATGCAAACAGTAGATCACAAATAGTTCTGAGCTACACATATATCTTGCACAGGTACTGGAAAAAATCTGTGAAATATTTTTTTACAGTTTTAACAAATATACATAAATATAAGAACATAAATTACAGTAAAATATTGACAGCATTTGAGAAAATGTTGATAATCCAGATGCACTGATGCCTAAAGGCCTTATAATAATAGAAAAGTACAGTTCAGGGACATCTCATTCCTACTCTTTTTAAAAAATAAGTAAATACATCATATGAGATATTAGTTATTTCTCTAAGCAACTCAATTAGAGAAATGTATATATTTTAGTCTCTACTTCCCGTGAAAGAAAACAGACTACACATCTCATATATGCTACAATACTGTCTTTCCCTCTAAGTTTACACGGTTGTCACAACACTGAAACATAACAGGGTCACAGAATCATTCAAGTCTTTTCCTGAGAATGAAGTTTTTCCCCAACTAACCCTCTGGTATACACTGTTAAAGGAACAAAGACCACATAGAGAAGATTTCAAGTGTGTACTTAATCTAAGCTGAACCACCGGAAAAGGATAAAGAAGAAGAAAAACTCAACATAAGCAAAAGAATGTGAAGCTCTTTTAAAATTAAAATGTAGCCCTTTGTACATGTTTAAAAATTCTAAATATAATTTTTTATATCAGTTATAAATATAATGTAAAGACCTCTTGAGAACTCACGGCAGGAAGTCTGACATCCTCAGATTCCCAGACTATTCTCCAAGTGTCCTTCACTTCTGCCAGCTTATAAAGTGACATACTTTAAAAGAGATAGAAAGCCTTTTTGTTAAAAGAACAATCCCAATTATTCTGAGTTGGCCAGAAGTGGTGTAAAAACAGCACTGATTTAATCAGCAACTTCTTGTAACATCTTCTTGGTTAAGCTCATGTGGTTTCAGTGAACCTATAGCAGCTCTTCACAACTCCTCCTCTTATTTAATAGAGACACATTAATACTTGAGTGAATAATAAATATGGAATTGTAAATACTGAGCAGAATAATTCTGGCAAATGCTCTAACACCATTAAAACATGAGGGTTACTGTAAAACTAAACACGAGTGTTTCTCTCAGCATCGTAAGAAAGATGCAAGTTACCTCTGAAGGCCTATTTCCTACTCGCATGATCTCCACATGAAACAAAATACAAAGGTATCTTGGAACAAACCCCCAGGAGAGAAAAACAGCAAAATAAACCATCTGAAGACAGGCATGTACGTTAAAAAGTTTTTTTAAAAAAGCAACAAACGAAACACACAATTCGTAATCTTAGCCGTATTTCAACTAGTGTCCATGAGAACTCAGTGCTTCGATGTATCGAATACCAAGCAGGCGCACCTCCACCCGTGAGCCGGACAGCGCGTCACCACCGCCTGGCCTATCACCCAGGTGAATCTCCTGCACTCCAAACACTGCGGTCTACATTCCAGTTGTCATGACAACAGAGCTGGATGTCCAGTTTCAATTAATAAACGTCTGTTGGCAATTATAAAGGTTTTCTATAGGCAGGAAAGATGAAGTGCAAATTTAGCATGAATGTTCTGAAGCAAATATTTCCCGGTTCCTATGCTTTAGTGGGTAAAAGTTTCTTGGGCGTCACTGGTCTCTTGGTCTGCCATAAATGGCTGTGAATGGTAATTGCGTCAACACTGGCAGATAAAGTTTTAGCGGGGATGTGGCTGAACTGTTTCCTGTCAGAATTATATTTGTAAAGGCCCTCGATCATCTTTTTAGTGATAGATTTAGGGCCTATCCCAGTCAGCTTATTAATCTCTTCAGTCTCTGGGCAGTAAGTATACAAAGACCTGAACTGGCAGCCTGAATCCCGGAACAAGATTAGGAAGTTGTTGGCATCTGACTTCTCCATTTCCTTTAGGATAAGAAACAAAAATAAAAGCCCTTAAACATTTTGCTGAATATAATTTATATAACTGTGTTACATTTCTTGGCCAGTTTTATGACATGTAATTTAAAATATAAATTCTTAGTAGCCAAAATGAGGCATGCGATCCACGTCCAGCACACGGGGATTGAGATGTGTGCAGAGACCTTACCGCTGAGGTCCTGTTGGCTGTGCCGGAATTGTAGTCCCCGAGGGACTTAAAGGGCTGCAGGGTCTGCTAACTCTCGGTCTCAGTCAAACTGTCTCTACCACTAACAACCAGGCACTGGCGATCTCCTTCGCAACAGAGCTCCATTTTAAAAAAGGCAGATCATGTTATCTACATTTATGAAACGTGAACGAGTGACCCTGGGCAAGAAAATAATTTATAATTTTATATTATCATCTTAAGTCTATGCCTAGTCTTTAATAAAATCTGCGATCTTCCAGAATCCCGTTTGAAAGTAAACTCAGTCTAACAATGAGAACATAGTTACAGATCTTTCATATGCTGTTGAAATTCTAGGAGTCCCCTGAAGAGTATTTCCTCCTGAACTGAAAGAGAAGACTCCTACAGTTTCACAATGTTGCCAAATCTAATTTTCATGCAAACATGCTTACCTCCAGTATTTTTTTCTTCTGACCTTCATTTACTTTTCCAGCCAAACAGCAATGAGCTAAAGCATTTTGTATTATGTGCTTATTGGATTTTGCACTGGGTTCTTTGAAGAGCTTTGGTCCTATGGCAGAATTTAATAACAGTAATAAAACAAAAACAGCATTCCTAAGTCAGAAATACGACTGTGTTTAAACGATGCGACCGTCCCTACACTGATTAAACTCTGTAATAGAAAACCACATTCTGTGCCTGAGGGCCTCTGGCTGCTCTGCAGCGGTCAGAGCACTGTTGCATCCACAGGGACACCCCTGGGGGCCTTCGCTGGCCTCCCCAGGCGAGGGGGCTCTCAGGCCTTGCTGTCACACTGCCTGTTTCTCCTCTTTCTCGGGTTTGGTAAGGTTCCTGGTGAGCTTAATGCATAACGGGACACGAGCAATTTTAGCTTTTAGAAGACAAGAAAATGCTTCATCTTTTTCTTCTTCCACACCTCTGGGGTTTTTTCTTAGCATTTTTTTTCACAACGGTGTCTGTAAAGCACAGAAGCCCTTTTTGCCACTTTGCTGGGACATTCGCGCTCGTGAAGGGCCGTGTGCTGGCAGGCTCCCTCCCCCTCCCACTAACTCAGCTCGGCCCGAAAGGCCCTTGGTAGTGTGCCGAGAAACTGGTTCTTTGGGAAAGAAAAATCACGAGCCCTGATTTTTACCTATTTCTAGAGTAAACTACTCCTACCATGGCTGACTCAGGGCCAGCAATTCTGCAGCCGCATAATTCCTGGCATTTTAACAGTCAGCCCGTGAGCTGGTCTGAGCTGGTCAGGTGCACGCCGCAGCCCTGCAGCTCTGGGCTCCCAGCGGTGCCGCAACACGGCCCTGAAGCTGGCCTTAAAGGCTGACACGCTGCTGAAGGAGGCTGTCTTAGAAGCCACAGAACAGGAAGGAAAAGCTCACACCAAGTCAGCAAGGTCTGCCTCCTTGGGCCTTTGGGGGCCACTTCCAGGGCCAAACGGACGCGGGCGGGACGGGGCGGGACGCGGGCAGGAGGCGGGCGGTCTCTGTTCCTCCCCACTGTTCTTCTGCTGTCCTCCCACCTACCTCTCCACGGCGCTCACATTTCCTCTCCTGCTTCTTTTCTTTAGTTCTTACCTACTTTCCATTCTATGAGCTTTTCCTTCAATAACACCTCTGCCAACAGAGGCTGGAGGAGGGCCTGATGGGGACGTGCAAGGCCGGGTGCCCTCCTAGACCCAATGCATTCCCATGTCTTTTAGAGCCTCTCGACACTTTTTCAAGACGCACTGTTCCAGATACTGAAATCCCAACGTTAGAGGAGGGGCTCGGTGGACTCTAGCTGCTCCCAGTACTCAGGACCAATGCACTGCTGAGGGACCCGCTCTAACACTTCTTCAACCCGAACTACAACACAGAAACGGCCTGCATTTTTAAGGGAGAAGTAGAGGAATGAGGTGTAAGTGGTACCACTGCTTTTTAGAAACTTACCTTAATTCTTCGGGGACAAACCATATCACTGAAACCCACTTACCTGAAAGTGACCACCTGCGTTCACTGTTTCGGATCAGTCTTCCGTGTTTAGAACGAGAGGCAAGTCAGTGAACCCTTCTTAGCACAGCCTGCAGCTAGTCTCGGCCCCGTGTTAAACTGTTTCCCTAAAAACGCACAGGCACTGACCTGTGTACTCTGTTCCAGAAGCCACAGAAGAAGTGGTCGAAGCGTTCTCCCAGTCCTTTTCGCCATTTCTACTGCCACAGCGGCTTGGAGATAAGAAGCCTTCTACAGACTCTGATCTAAATAATAAATAACATTTTAATGCCTCAGATAGAGAAAAACATTTGGGGCTCAGAAGGGTATATGTGAGCACCAACCAAACTCAACCTAGAGGCTTTAAAACAAGAAGACGGTGATAACTTTGTCTCATTCACAGCTATACATCCAAGTCCTGAGAACTCAGCAGGCACTCCATAAGCGTCTGCCGACAGACAGAATGAATGGTTTGTCCACATGACAGTCGGCAATGAATGCAGTAGGGTGGTAATGCAAAGATTAGAGCTCGGAGCTGATGACTGTCACTAGAAACGTTCTTTTCTTTATATGGGTATTATAGTATAAAATAATGAAATACTGACTTTTAGCTTCTAAGGTACACATATCCTAGAGAAAGAAAGAGACAGCGTACAAAAGAGATCTTTCCTAAGTCACGAGCAATAATTCCTTACTTTGGAATTATTCTAATGGGGAAGAAAACTAGAGGCCGGCACTATACAGATGAGGTGCTTTCTGTTTTTACCATGATTGTATCACAACCGTAGTGGCAACGACTGATGTACAATTACGGTTAATGTCTTATTGGTGTCATAATTCTAAAATGCTAAAAGATAAAAAACTGAAAGATGAATAGACCTCTTTACATATAAATTTCTTTTAACAGAAACCCAAACTGTCCTAGTGAGCAACACTTATAAACATTTGTGACTATGGTTCATTCACTGGGAAATATAAAATAACGTCTTCTATGAAAACGCTTATGCTACAACTTACCTCGGGGTCCTCCTGCCTGAATGCACACTCTCGCTGTCGCCTGTGTTCAGTGACGCCAAAGAAAGGCTAGAGACTGAAAAGACACGATAAATTCGTGATCCTGAATAAAAGCAAGATTAGAAATTCAAAAGGAACAACTAGAAAAGAGTCTGCTCATTAGGCAACACCAGCATATGAGAATGGAGCTCACGTAGTTTCTTCTCCTTTTTAGATGCATAACATGTTTGCATGCATATATGCATAATTTATTCAAAATTAGCAAGGAACTACTTTTGAGAAATAATGAAATAAGTGAGGAATTAAGAGGTACAAACTTCCAGTTAGAAGATAAATGAGTCACGGGGATGAAATGTACAGGGTGGGGAACATAGTCAGTAACTGTGTAGTATCTCTGTACAGTGACAGGTGGTAACTAGACTAACCCCGGTGACCATTTTGAAACGTATGGAAACATCAAATGAATCACTATGTTGTGTAACAGGAACTAACACAGTGTTGTAGGTCAATTATACTTCAACAAACAAACCAACTCATAGAAAAAGAGATCAGATTTGCGGTTACCAGAGGTGGGGGGAGGGAGGGAGAACTGGAAGAAGGTGGTGGAAAGGTACAACTTCCAGTTATAAGACAAATAGTCCTGGGGATGTGATGTACAGCAAGACGATTACAGTTTATAATTGATCTGACACTGCTGTGTGATATATGACACAAAAACTGCTAAGAGTAAATCCTAGGAGTTCTCATCACAAGGAACAAATATGTTTTTCTTTTCCTTTAATGATGTTATCTATACGAGATGAGATGATGGATGTTCAGTAAATTTATTGTGGTCATCATTTCATGATGTATGTAAGTCAGACCATTATACTGTACATCTTAAACTTATACAGTGTTGTACGCTAATTATATCTCAATAAAGCTGGAAGAAAAAAAAGAAATAATGACAAAATTAATTGCTGTTAGGATTTAGTCCAGAAACAACGTGGTAATACAAGATATAATACAGTGATTATAAGAAAAAAGTTAACAATAAGAAAAATTAACAAAGAAATTAAGAAGAATAAAATATATTTAGGAATATCTAATTACCCGGTAGAAAATTAATTTATTAATTTCAGCCAATACCGGGTATCAAAAATTTTCACTGACTAGAAAAGGTAGAGTTCTCTTTATTTTTTGAATTGAAGTATAGTTAATTTACAATGTTGTGTTAGTTTCTGGTGTATAGCAAAGTGATTCAGTTATATATAATATATATATATTTATACACATTCTTTTTCAGATTCTTTTCCATTATAAGTCTATTACAAGATACTGAATATAGTTCCCTGTGCTGTACAGTAGGTCCTTGTTGGTTCTCTATTTTATATATAGTAGTGTGTACCTGTTAATCCCAAACTCCTAATTTATCTCACCCACCCCGCCCCTTTTCCCCTTCGGTAACCATAAGTTTGCTTTCTATGTCTGTGAGCATTAGAGGTCTCTTTAAACAGTCAATGTTATGTTATTTTCCTTCAGTTTTAAAATTACTCTAGGAATTCTCTAAAATTTTCCATGGCATTTAGTTTTAATAAAGTAAACGTTAAAAAAATAAGAGTATGCATGTTGAATTTAGAAAAAAAATATTATCTCAACTCCAGAAATTATAAATTTGGATTTTTGACCATTTATATCTTAAAGGAGGGACTCATGAACTCCTGATCTTATATTCCTGGTTATACTGACATGTTCTATACACATTCCAGGCACACAACGCTTATCCTTAAATTTACCAGTACAGAAAGGGTAGTTAATGATCCAGGGAGCTGACGTCTGAGGGTGAGCTCCCTGCCAGGTTAGTGTTTAAGTTGGATGTTCAGCCCCCGTGTTTGCTCTGTTGGCCATATGCATGCACTCATAATACACTCAAGTCACCGGAAGCATCCTCTGCTCGTTCTGGTTCTGCACACAGGGAGTGTGCACTTCAGCTCCGAGCACCCCCAGCCAGTGTGACTGCCCAGGCTGCTGTGGCTATGAACAGACTCCTCACAATGCACGTGTTACCTGGAGGACCTTTTATGGGTGTTTTGGGGGATTCAATGTGGTCTCTGTGGATAGACTTCGGCCGCTGCTTTTTCTGCTTTGCTCCCTGAGGCCGAGGCTTGATGACCGTGTCCATGTCTTCCATGAGCTTCAGCTGCTTGCGCCTCAGGTACTCCTGCCGGATGAACTCCCGGCGGGCTCGCTCATCTTCCTTCTTCTGACGTTCTTCCTCGGTTTTACGCCTAGGAAACAAGCGGGTACATTTCTTTGTGCACAACACTGTCAGGTGTGCGCTTACGTGAGAAGGAAGAATGATTCAGCCCCTGGGAAATTGGTTCATTTAAAATGTACTTGAGATAATTTAGGTCACTTAAATATACCATTAATAAGTAACTATTTAAAAAATGTGTGTGTGTGTGTGTGTGTGTGTGTGTGTGTGTGTAAAACCCAGGGAAATTACTTTCAATTAATGTTTCTGGAGAACTTTAAGATGCCTCAAACTCAAGATAAAAACATGCAATCAAGTAACACTTTGGAAAATAACTTCTAAAAAGCACCCCAAATCAGCATTGTCTCTATATTCTGAAAAGGTCCCTAAACACCGTTAACAAGAGTCAGGGGACGCCACCTCCCACGGACCCCGCGCAGCGGCCCCCACCTGGTCTCCTCTTTCTTGTGCTCCATCTCAGCTTCCAGCTGTTGCTTCCGCAGCTGGGTCTCTTTCTCCCTTCTTAATCGTTTCTCCAACAAAGCTGCCCGTTTCATTGCCATATCATTTTCTGCTTTTTGATCATCCTAAGAGTGAATGTCATTGAGAAAGAGGAAACATCTGAGGCACCAATATCCTCATGTTCAATGCTTGTGGCCACTTGGAGGGGTCACTCTTAATAACTGAAAATCCAAACTGTCTAGTGAAGCTCACTCCAACCTCACCATAGATGGACATGTTCCAAAATTATGAGGGAAGAAATGAATTAAAGTGGTAATACTTTTATCTAGTAACAAAGGACACAAACTTCTTTGATTACATGTTTTCAAACCTTAGGAAATTAGCAAAAAACAACATAAAAAGGGGAAATAAAAGACAAAGTTTTTTTGGGCCCTTATAAATAACTGATAGAGTGGAGAGTTTCCCCACAATTTTTAAAACTGCATTTAAATTGTATTTAAATACATGCTTAATACAGAAAACTCAAGTAAAAGCATCAAAAAAAATTAGCTACCCAAAGCTGTATCACATAAGTGAAGCTATTGCTGCATGATTTTTTTAAAAAAGTTGAGGTTCTGACAGTTTGCTTGCTGGGTTCTGAACTATACCACAAGTTTTTCCTTTGAAGAGAAGACGGGCATACTTATACTCCTAACCCCAGAGCTAGTTCATGACCTGTAGGTGTCCTGAGCCTGCCCCAGCTTCTACCTGAATGCTCAGGGAGCTCAAAAGTCAGGAAAGTAACCAGCTGTAGAAGTGGTTCCCTGTCGTAACGATGCCTTGCTTATTATTAATTCAACAAGTGTTTCCTGCGTGTCTAATACACTCACAACATAGTGTCAGACATTACAGATACTAAAATATGAAAAAGATAGGGCACCTTAGGTTAAGGAGCTTCTAGATCCCACGGGGAAGAGGTACAAACAAGGTGCTTTGCACAGAAACCCAGAGAGAGATGAACTCTGAATGGAGAAAGTCAGAAGATACCATTCAAACAGTCAGTCCAAACATTCACACGTCTGTGTCAAACAAACTACACACACTGCAATTTGCCAGGCACTTTACTATGTTCTGGGGATAAGGAGATGCAGTGTCTCTAGGAGTTCACAGTCCAAGAGAAATTGTAACAGAAGCAAATCACAAGGTAATTGGAAATTCTGGGTCAGCAGCATTACTATGAGGATGTTTAGGATACAAGAGACACAGAGAACATATTCACATCTACCCAAGGAATCATGAAAGGCTGCAGCAAACAGATGAGGCCTGAAGTTAGTCTTACAAAACATCCCAAACAGAGTTATGGGGGGAGAGGGTGGACCAACAGGCTTGGATCAGTCTGTGAAAGGCCCCTGAATACATGCTGAGGGGTTTAAGTTTATCCAACAGGCAACTTTAAGAGACTCCGTCAAGTTATGCTACCAAGTGGCAGTGTGACGAATGGGACCATGACAGAGGCAGGGAGCCCCGTGAATGAGCTATGACCATGGTCCAAGGGGGGAGTACTGGGCAGTGAAAACTGAAGTGAGGAAACGAGGGTAGAGATGGACGGTACGTTTTACACCCAAGGATGCCCCTGTGTTCTCCTTTCTCTGCAGGAGCAGAGGTAGCAAGGTCTCTGAAATTAAACACATCTATTACTGTCTACAGTAGCAGCCTATTTAAAAAAAAAACAGTACTTTTACACGGTTAAGAGACAAAACACAACCCACATTCAAATTTTTAAACATTAAAAAGGGCCGAGAGGGCCATCTCTCTATGACCAACTTCAAAGTAAGTTACCAGGTTCCAATATTTAATGATCCTAAGTAAAACTAGCGATTGTAACCACTTCAGTATTCGCGGGTTTTAACCCCAATAGGACTGCTGTACGTTTCATTTAAAACCCGAAATTATAAACTGTTGCCACTGAGTGCTGTCTTTCTATCTATATTCTTAATTGTGGAGCTATTCAGGACCACAAACTATCTACTTTAGTCTCTTAACTAAAAAAATAAACATGAGTAGCACACATATACATGTTTCTGATTATAAAAAACCATAGGGAATTTGGAAAAATATAAAGATGAAAAAAGGGATGACAGGAGAAACGTTTTTAAATAGTATTAGGCTCTCTGGTTCTAATATCTATGATAAATTTCAAGATCTTACCATCACGAGGTGATACTGTTCAGGATCTGTGTTAGTTGGCTGTAGTACTGTTTAAACACATGTCACATCCAACACCGATCCTGAGATTAGGGGTCATATGCTACACCTTCGCCAATGCTTCTAGAGAAGCTATTTCAAGGACAACTGCTCCAATTATATACTTTTAAATGTTTCACCTTGCAAGAGTCTGTCTGGTCAGTTTTCAAAAGATTTTTAAAAAAACAATACATATAAAGGGAGATGGTCAATATTAAGAAAATAAACTAAAACAGACTTACATGCAATGCCAAGTTAGGAGCTTTTTACAAAGTGGCCACTGAACATCTTTTGGAAGAGCGTGAATCACTTGGTTTTCAAAAGGCTTTGGTGAAAGTGAGAGAGAGTCAGAGGGACAAAAACAGCACGTCTAAACATGTACCACGATGTGATGAAAGGAGGGCTGTTCTAGAAACCAATGTGCCTGAACAGAACTGCAGTCCACAAGGGGCGGGCCAGAATACATTTTAGGACTAAAGGCAGACCAGTAACGAGAAGGGCTGCTGCTAAAGAAGCAAGCGTGCCGACAGAAAACACCCACCAGCGAAGAGGCCTAGGACCACGCGGGTTAGCTTTACCTTAAAGAAGAATCCACAGCATACTTTCTGGTCGTCATCAACTTGTTCTTTATCACTTTCTCCGTCATATTTTTCAACAGATACATCAGCCTTTTCAGGGGCTTTCAAATCTGAGAGGGAGACTTCAATCAGATTGGCACTTTTAGGAGCAGCAGGTGGGAAAGCAGGTCTGCAAGGAGGCTCTGCAGGTTGACTCACGCAGTCCTCACTCCGGGTGGGCCACGCGGTCTCCGTGGCGGGCTGCGCCAGGCCCTCGGGAGCCGCAGGGGGCAGGGCCCGCGCCTCCTCGTCCTCCGGGATGTGTCCACGCTGCTCCCGAGGGCCCGTGGACCCCTCCCCCTCCTCCTCCCCCTCCTCGTCCTCCGCTCCCTCCTTGCGTCCGGACTCCTTCGCTTCCGGCTCTCCGCCGCCCCCCAAGCACACGAAGGACCTGGTCTGAATGGGGACCTGACTCGGGGAGAACCTCCTGAGCCGAGGGAGGCTGTCCACAGACCGAGGGGGCGTCAGCGTTCGGTGCAAGGGCGTGAGTTTTAATTCATTTGGCCTGGGAGTCCTCTGAGTTTTCACGGAGGAGGAGGTGCTCCTCCTGGCAGCGGGCTGCGGAGACGGGTGGGCGGGGCGGGGGGCTTCGGCCGGCGGCCGGTGGGGCTTCCCTGCGCGGGCCTGCCGGTGGGGGGAGGGCGGGGGCGGGGAGATGACCCAGGCCTGCTGCTCGCGCATGTGCATCAGCAGCTCCTGCTGCAGCGCCAGGCGCTGCATCTCCCGCTGCAGGACGAGCAGGGAGGCGTTGAGCCTCTCGATGGAGCGCGTGTGCTCCAGCAGCTCGCCGTCCTGCGGCGGCTCCTCCGAGGGGCCGGCCGGGCTCCACGGCCCCTCGGGGTCGCCGGGCGCGCTCGGGGACGGCGGCCACCTGCCCACGGGGCTCTCCGCGCCCTCCTTGGGGTCCACCGGGGACCCGCTCCTCGGCCCGTTCGCCTTGTGCGGCTCCTTCTCCGGCGGCCGCTCCGTGTACACTTTCCCGTCCTCCGCGCCGGCCGCCTCCTCCCGGGCCGGGGAGGGGCCGTCCCCTTTCCTTTTCACCACGGTGAGAAAGGCCGTCCGTCCCATCTTCTGCCTCTGCTTGGTGAACGCGGCCTCCATCTTCTTCTTCTGGGCCTCGATGGCCCGCCGTTTCTCCTCCAGCTTCATCCTGAGATGCACCACCTCGGAGGCCAGCAGCTGCGTGGTGTCCCGGCCGTGCGGAAGGCCCGTGTCCTCTGGGGTCTGTGCCCAGGCCACCACGTGAGGGATGTTGAGCTCCGAGCCCTCCGGCGTGGTCTTCTGAGAACTGCTGCCGCTGCTTTTTCCGTCGGTGTGATTCAGCTTCCTGAATTTCTGTTCGGCAAAGCTGGTCATCTTCACGCCGGAACTGGAGGAGGCGCTGCTACCGGGCTGGGACTTGGTGCTGACGGTGCTGGGACAGGGACTCAAGGCATCTCTGGGGTTGTAGTCCTGGAGGAATTTGGACGTGTCGTCCACGTCAGAGTCCAGACTCACGGTGTAGTCTCTCAGGGAAGAGTCTTCATCCAGAGTTTCCGGAATGTCCTCTGAAGGGACGTGGATCCCCGTGTCCACCTCCGTGTTGTCAGTGACGGGGCTCGAGCCACCTTTCGTGTCCGCCACGCTCTCGGGACTGGACTGGCTGCGCGGGAGGCTGGAGTTCAGGACGCCCATCTCCTGGCTGTGGAGGAAGAAGCCGTTGGCAAGCTGGTCCGGCCGAGGGGTGTGGGCAGGCTTCTCGGTGTCGTGGATTATCTGTAAGGCTTCTTCGATGCTGGGGGTCCCGACCTGACTGCCGAACTCATCAAAGAGCACTCTGTTCTGCAGAGCTCCATTCGGAAGCCTGGGATGCACGTTCTGCTTAGAGCCTAGTTCGTTTGTGTTCAGGGGCACGTAGGCCGTCAGGTGGCCCTGAGAGCCCACGTGAAGTTCCTCTTCAATGCTTCCTGCTCCCTCCTCCCCATTTACTGGCTTGAAGGACAGATTTTTCCTGATGTTCTTGGATACACGGCTGTTGTTCAGAGTGAGTCCTTCATTACTAATGGACCGAGTGATTCCTTGGTTTGGAGCGGATCTCTGTAAACTACTTTCTTTATCAAAAGAAATGTCAAATGAAACGCCATGCACTGATGATCTAAAAAAAAATTAAAGAGAAAATCTTTAAATAATATAAAATTAAAATTTCTCTTTAAAAAATGAAAGAGAAAATCTTTAAATAATAATAAGAAAATCTTTAAATAATAATCTTTAAATAATTTCTTTTTCGATGTTTTCAGAGAGGAAACAATCTGATATCACTGAACAACAGTTATTTGAAATTATGCTTCCTTTCTTTCCCATTTCTCATAGTCACATTGTCCTCAAGGCGAGGGTAAGGCTGTGGGGCCACCCGTCACATTTGGCCCCTTTGGTCACTCTATCGTCGGCCCACGTTGCCCTTTTCAAATGCAGGTACTAATTAAATTGCAATCTGGCTAACAAGGGTGGGGGGCGGAGGATGGGCAGTTCTTGAGAACGTGAGTACACGAAAAATAAGTCTCTGTGTACCTTTTCTCCTTGGGCCATGTCCCTATGAAGCCGTCAACATAGGACATAGATGAAGACCTTCTTATTCCTCCTTCAAATGCATAAAAGTAGAAGTCATTGAAATCATGTCAAAAAAATTTAACTTACAACAATTTAACAGATTTCACATAAGGTAAGTACATGTGGAGAAATAAAGATCATTGTGTTAAGAAGAGCAAGCAGAGAGAAACAGAGCCCTTTTAGTGTGTCATATGTAACACTTTTTAGAAAAAAGAACTGGATACTTTTATTTACATTTATTCTCAATCATTTTCTAGTTAACCACTTAAATGGCATTTTCCTAGGCTTTTTCAAATACATTACCTGAGGCTGAAGGATGAGCTTGGGGACGTGAGTGTCTAGAAGGCAAGTGAGGACGAGAGTGTGTAAGCGCAGCTCCTTCCCCACTGCAACGTAAAATACTGGTCAATCAAATGTCATAAAATGTCTAGCTCTTGCATATAAATTTTAGATACAACAGCTGAAGTCGGAAACAACACTGTCACTTCCGACTCTCCATCCTAAGTGAAAAAAAAGAATAAGGAAACATAATATAGTGTTTAAACCAAAGAATGGCAGTGATTATATGTATCTCTATGTATTTTATGTCTTTTAGCCCAAGAGCTTGAAACACTACTTTCATATACAGCTCAATGTCCTTGTGAGATAAGATATGGCACATTATTTTCATTTTACGAATAGAAACTGAGAATTAAAGAAAGTAAAGTTGTCAACTTGCAATATTCTGGTCGAACCTCAATCTCTAAAAGTACAGGAATGATGAATCCTTGTGGAAGAGCCTGGCACCTCCTGCTCGTGGGCACTCTGTACATCTTTAACACTTATATTTTTTCTGATTTAACTCCACCCTGTTCCAATTAATGCAGCGGATTACACAGTCTACTTCTCGGTTTCTGATGACATTTGGCCACAATTTAGTTTTTCTTTTTCTACGTTTTCAGTCCACCACGGCCTACCTTGTAGCAGGCGAAACTAAGCATCCTGACCCCAAAGGGCTGAGAATAAGCTGACAGCAGGATGCAGTGACCTCTGCAGCTCTCTGCGACCACACTAGCTCTCGGCTAATGCAAACTGCGAAGATGAACAAGCAACTAAAGGATACAAAGGTAAACCACAATGCTGCATTCTTATGATTTAATGAAAGCTTAATTCACGAGCTTTCCAAAAGCAACAACACCCGGAGCACGTGTATACCTTTGCTTGTCGCTTAGCTCCCACAGCCCCCGCCCCTGCACGGCACATCAGTGTCCTCTCACTCGCGTCCCCGGTCGTTTCCTGGGAAACCCGAGGGAGAGGACCCCACGCTGCTCCCTGTCACGTCCGTCTCTCTCATCCCTCCTCCAGTAGCTTTTCCACAGCCTCTACCCTTCCTACATCTACAACAGGAGTGTAATCCTCAAGAGATGCAAGTTCAGTTATTAAAATAGGTTCACTCTTTTCTTCTTCCCCAAGTAATGGCTGAACTGTTGTACCTTCCTACAGTTGCCTTACTTCACGCCTGCATAGAGGATTTTGATGTGGGGTGATTCCTGTACAGGTTAGTAGCCAAGCATGTGCAGTAGCTGCTACAAATGTCTTGCTTTACTGTCTTCTTCCTTTGGCTTTTTTTCCTCATAAGGTCACCATTCAGGTGCGATAACATTTGTAGATGTGGCTGCATTATTCTCAGGAAGAGTAGAAATCCTTGAATCCTTCCCCAAAAGTTCTACAATGGGAGAACTACAAATGGACCATATGGAAACTCATAGAAATGAAAGGATTACACCATGACTCTTCAAGGAAAAGGATTCAGACATCCATCTGGTTATAGGAAGTTCTTCTGCTGGGAGAAAGGAAAAAGGTAGCCACTCAGATATCTGAGAGACAGAGAAGAGATGAGTCTTCCAGAGGATCCTAAGACATTTCCCAGTGTCAGAAAGGTGGAAGATCGTCCACTCAAGTTCCTAGAAATAATAATCATGGAGTAACCTAGTCTTTAACTGGAAAGTTTCAGAGGTTGTAAAGATTTAACAGTACGAGAGTTGCGACCTAGAATATTGAGTGTTTTCTAAGTTTTCAGGGAAGGAAATGCCGCTATCTGACCGACCCAGGAAAGCACTGAGGAAATAGCGTGTACAAAGAAGTTTCCGACGGGATAAAACAGAGACGCTCCTAGATCAGCCACAGTCTAACCTAATCTCTTTGTGGTACATCTCAGGGGTGGTTACGAAATAGAAAACTTAGTGGAAGTAGGAAAATTTATAGGAGTAAATCAGAGGGTAAGGGAAGGAAAATGCGTTCTTAATCTGAAGGAAACACTTAGCGAGTTCAGAAGTTCACGGCGCTGAGAAGCCCTGTTACAGACGCAGTAAGAGTACTGTAAGGGTTCTGTCTATGCTCATTAGCACACAGTAGAGAGAGAAGCTTCTTAGATGTGAGGAGGGGGTGACAACTTCAGTACAAGCTCATACTTCATGCAGAAAGAACTTTCAATTTCTTACTCATAATTTTTAAAATGTATTTTTAATAGATCTGCTTGAATTTCTAAAAAAAAATAATCCCCCAATACATCTGTTTTAAACTTAAAATAAAAATCAGGTAAGTTAGGGAGCCCAGAGTCAATACACATTTTAGGTTCTAAAAAATACGCATTAGAAGTGCTTATATGGGCTTCCCTGGTGGCGCAGTGGTTGAGTCCGCCTGCCGATGCAGGGGACGCGGGTTTGTGCCCTGGTCCGGGAAGACCCCACATGCCGCGGAGCGGCTGGGCCCATGAGCCATGCGGAGCGGCTGGGCCCATGAGCCATGGCCGCTGAGCCTGCGCGTCCGGAGCCTGTGCTCCGCAGCGGGAGAGGCCACAACAGTGAGAGGCCCACATACCGCAAAAAAAAAAAAAAAAAAAAAAGTGCTTATAGGATCTGCTGGAAGACATTTTTAAACAAATTAATGTCTCTATCACATACTTGGGTCAGAAGTCAGGATTATCTTGCTATTAAATGTTTACTTTGCTTCCAATTCAGTTCCCAATACTAAGAACTAAAGCATTAGATAAAGATTCAACAGTACAATAAATATTCCACTGTGCTCTATGCATAGCTACAGTAACCGGCAAACAAAACAGTAGGGAAAACTGCCTCAAAGATTAAAAAATTATTAAAAAATTGAAAAATTAAAAACTTCCCCCTGGCCTAAGAGTTACCTATCATTTAACCATCATATAATCTCAATTATAAACAAGTTATCCAGCAAAAGTTTAGTTTTAGGCTGATTATTTGGACCTTCGGATAATATTCCCCCACTTTTCAGTGTGATTCATAAAAGCCTATTTACGAAACATTCATTTCCGTGTAAATTTCAATTACGGTGATGTTAAAACAGGCTTTAATAGGGTAAGTTAATTGAAAAATTTATTTAGTTCAAAGTCCAACTGAAACTTCAAAAACTCTAATGTAATAAAATTTTGATTTCCTTAGTGAATGGAATCGATGTTCTGGACTCTACCTTGGGGTGAAGTCAGAGCTGTCCAAGGCGTTTCTCTGGTCAGCAGTTAAGACAGGAACTGAGGGCAGATCGTCCACAGGTTCAGCTACAGGAAAGGAAAAAAACCTCAGAATTACATAGTTAGCATGTTTCCAACACTGCTTCAAGAATTATGAGCCACAAATAAATGTTTAAGTTTAACCGCAATTTTCCTTATTATAGAGAAATCTTAGCATATTTAGTTTTCTCCTTAAATAATTTTCAAAAGGACAAATTTTCTTTAAACTGTTCTTGGAAGTGTTCTGGCTTAAAAAAATCCACGTGATTGGGGCTTCCCTGGTGGCACGGCGGTTAAGAATCCGCCTGCCAATGCAGGGGACACAGGTTTCAGCCCTGGTCTGGGAAGATCCCACACACCACGGAGCAAGTAAGCCCGTGCACCACAACTACTGAGCCTGTGCTCTAGAGCCCGCAAGCCACAACTACTGAGCCCACATGCCACAACTACTGAAGCCCACGTGCCCTAGAGCCTGTGCTCTGAAGCAAGAGAAGCCACCGCAATGAGAAGCCCGCGCACCGCAACAAAGAGTAGCCCCCGCTCGCCACAGCTAGAGAAAGCCCGCGTGCAGCAACCAAGACCCAACGCAGCCAAAAATAAATAAATGAATTAAAAAAAAATCCACTTGATTAAGGCTAATCGGGAGAAAAAAGGCATAATATAAGATGAATACACGTATTTAAAATAAAAATAAACGAGTGTCTAATTTTGCTAAAAGCTTTCACAGAACTTCAGTTACACACGGTCACTTTTACGTCTATGAAATAGTTGGTATTTTGGTAATCAATTAGAGACAGAATTTCATTGGTTGGCAATTAAAACCACTGGTATAGTTTACATTTTTGTAAATAACGCTCATTTATTTTTTGCTTTGGAGACCTAATATAACAGCTGTTGAATATTTTGAACAGTGGGCTTCACAGATGAGATCATACAAGGCAACGTACATGAAAACTCTAGGTTAACGGTGCAAAGCTGTACAGTATCGTTTGTGGTAACTGCTGAAGACACCTGGCTTTATTAGGCAGTGGCCTTCAGGAAAGGCCTCAGCTGCTCTCTAGGTCTGCCTCGTTACATGACAGCTCTGCCCTAAGCAGCTCAGAGACACAACAGGTTAAACACTCATTTCCCGCATGTTTTACAGTATCTGGCCTGGGACGCAGTGGGCCAGCTGACGGAAGGCAGCTCATTCTACTCACCAGAGTGGTACCGCCCTCCCACATCCCTTACCCACTGCCGCCTCAGTACGTAGTTTTCCCTCCTTCTTGATCTCTTTCTCATCTCTCATATTTTTTGAGGGAAGGGGTGGGGATGGGGAGAAATGAGGGAAAATACAAAAACATGGCACCAAGGAAAGCAGCTGGCGAGCTGGGAGGCACAGTGATCCCACTTCGTGCTGGGCAGGGCGCTGCCAGCAGGCAGAGCCCAGAGTTGTGATGGAGGCAGGTTCTCTAGTGGGCCCTCACTTAGCATGTGGGATTGATTTTCCCCTACAGAAATGAAACTCTGGTTTTATAATGGAAGCCGGTGGAAAATTTGTTCTGCTTTAGAGAAAATAGAGAAAGATTTTTTTTGTTCTTCATTTCCAGAGATCTTTATAGTAACATACCCCTGTATTTCTTATCAGTGTCCTTATTATGAGCAATCAATAGATCGTGGTACTGTAACAATCACAAAACCTACTAGGTTTAAAAAGAAAGATAACAAGCCCCTTTATGGTTTAAGGGCAAGTTCAAATTACAGATTAAAGCCAAGCCATAATTTGAGTGGCTTCTGGGCAACAATGTTAAAAAACTCAGACTCTAACAGGGAACAAAAGCTAGGGATGGGGGTAAAAGATGCAGAGAGAGGAAAGTGGGCAAACAGTCAAAGCTAAAAGGTCCATAGCATAAGCCGCGGGATGCAGGGCTGTTCTCGCCACCTCCTTTTCCTCCCCTACACCACGTCTGTCACGGAGAATTTAGTGGCTTTAAACGTTGAGAGAGAATTTATCAAGGCTAGACTAGGAAACAGCAACAGGCTTTCCTGTAAAAGAATAACCAGGTGAGGCTATCTGAACGCTCCATCCTGCTTGTTTACGGGAACACTGATCACCTCCTTGCGGACGAGCATCGCGGGGCTGGACGAAGGAGGGCTTCACGACCTCAAACCACCAGAAGAGCTCCGCCATGAACACCAGGTAGTTACTCTGTGCGAGAGGCAAGAAGTTAGGAGAGAAAGCAGGTAACGCCCGACCAGAAAGCAATGACAGAGAGTTACCTATTAAAACACAGCTCGATATAGCATTCACCCATCAAAATCTGTGGTGTTTTTTTTTTAAAGAAATGATAAAGCTTATAATCCCTAAGGCTGTGCTGTGGGTTCCTTCTCAGAAGCTTTCCATTCTCAGTTATACTTCTTTCTCCTATACGTTTATTCTTCTCCTCAGCTGAGTCCTTCGTGCTTGGCTTGTACACGTGCTCCAACCTCTGCCACTGAACGCAGCCGAAACCGGCACGCGATCCTTCATCCTCCGGCTTCCGTCCACCCGGCCTGCTCGTCGCTTCAGACTTCTGTAACACCAGCCTCTCCCAGCAACCTGCTCTCGGCCCTCCTCTCCCTAATCCACTCCGGTCTGGCACTCAGGCGCCCTCGCTCTAAGCCAGCATTTGCTTAAGTCACCAATGTCTGTGTCACTAAATGAAACAGATTTTTTCGTCTTCGTCGCCCCCAAGCCCTCAGCAGCATTCAATACTCCTGATGTCTGAACACCGCCGCCCACACCCACCAGCTATCAGAGGGCCCCCAAAGGCACGACTGCACTTGCACTTTCTATTTCTCTGTGCCAGGCGTCTTCCCCGCAAGTCTGATCAGACCCCATCCTTACTTCCCTGAACGGCAGCCACCTTCCCAGTGCACAAAGCAAACCTGGGAGTCACCGCGACACCAGCCTCTTTCTCCCCTCGTACCCGATTTGCCGCCGAGGCCTGCAGGTTCTGCACCTCAGCAGCCCTGGAATCCACCCACTTCTCTCCACCTGCATCCTAACTGCCCTCACTCAAACTGTTTCCGCCTCTTGGTTAGCACACGGCCATTTCTTCTTCGGCTTATGAAGCCAAACTTTTCAAAATGCAACACCCCTTCCCCCGCTTGCCCCTGCCCTTGGGAGACTGACTGTAGCTTACAAGCGGGTACCTGATTGGGTCCCTTTTCAATATCTCCAGCTTCATCTAATACCATATTCTCCAGGGTTCCTCATCGTACCCATCAGACTATATGGTCAAAAGGACAAAGCTGTGCTCACCACTACATCTTCAGTGTTTAAGACAGTGCCTGGTACATAAGAGATGTCCAATAAATATTTATTGAACGAACATATAAATGAATGAATAAACATATCATAAGAAAGGCCAGTCACTGGCAAAGCGTCGAAATGTTGATACGGAATACCTCTGGGCAGTAAGATGATTGTGACTTCTAGTTTTTCTTTACACTTATCTCACAGTATACTTTCTAAAACCAAAGTATAACATTATATTTAAAGCATTGGGGCTAGGTTCCAGGTCTACTAGTACAGTTCACTGAAAGCTCTGTATATCTCTTGGAAAAACAGTGTTTAAGGACCCCAGAATTGTCTGTTGATAGGAAATTAATTACTATCTTAAGGACCCCGGAGCTCAACATCACTAATCATCAGGGAAACGCAAATCAAAACCACAAGGAGAGACCACCTCACACCTGTCAGAATGGCCATCGTCAAAAAGATAAGCGATAACAAGCGCTGATGAGGGTGTGGAGAAAAGGGAACCCTTGTGCACTGTTGGTGGGGATGTAAAATGGTGCAGCCGCTATGGAAAACAGTATGCAGATTCCTCAAAAAATTAAAAATAGAACCACCATATGATCCAGCAATCCTATCTGGGTACCTAAGCAAGGAAAATGAAAACAGATCTCTTGAAGAGATATCTGCACTTCCATGTTCACTGCAGCCAAGACATGGAAATGACCCGAGTGTCCACCAGCAGATGAATGGATAAAGATGCGGTGTACGTGCAGCCATGAGAAACAAGGGAAGTCTGCCATTTGCAACCACACAGGCGGCTCTTGAAGGCACTGTGTGAAGTGAAATTAAGTCAGACGGAGAAACAGTTGTATGTGGAATCTGAAAAAGCCAGACCCACAGAAACAGAACAGAACAGAGCGGTGGTTCCCAGGGACTGGGGTAGGGGAGATGCGGGAGTACTGGTCAAGGGTGCAAACTCCCAATTATAAAATGAATACCTTCCGGGGATCAACTAATTATAGTTCATGATAACTGTATTATATACATGAACATTGCTGAAAGAGTAGATCTTAAATGTTCACAACAAAAATGGTAATTATGTGACGTGATGAGGATGTTGACTGACACTACGGTGACAATCATTCTGCTGTATGTAAGTGAATCAAATCAACACACTGTACACCTTAAACTTATACAATGTTATATGTCAATTATATCTCAATAAAGCTGGAAAAAATTTAGTTTAAGCACCTTGGTAAGATAACTGTCCTAATAACATAATTGTACTGTGTTTGGCCACTAGATGTCAGCATAGTAAGAAATAATTTTCCCAGTGACTAGTTTATGAAGAGAATTTCTTTCTGAATTTACGATGATTAAACAGCAATAAATCTGTCACCATATTCCTGGAATGGTACCAGATTAATTTCTTCTTTCAGTTAAGACAGTCATGCAGCTATACATTAACGTTCTTAAACACTGTAAACGATATCAAAGAATACAAATACACAGAACATAGAATAAAAACTAAAAGTATACTTTAACTCCTCTCCCTCACATCCTAATACTGCACTCAGAAGAAACCACTGTTAACAGTTCTGTGCTTATCTCTCTACAGACCTCTTCCCATGCATCTGTATGTGTGTAGATGTGCATACAAACAGAAAAAGGATTTTTAAAATATATGTAAATTGCATCAGGCCGTAAATAACGTGTGCTCCCCGCGCGCTTCCCTTAGTAACTCCTAGCGAGCTTTCCGCATCAATAAGATACCCCTGCCTCCTTCAAACAGCTACTTTACAAGACATTTCAAGTGCAGCCCTCCCGAGGTGAACTGCCGCCAACTCTTCACCACCACGAGCAATCCTTATACGTCCTTCTGTGCGCTTTAAATGTGGTTAGAGAATGCCCATCTGCCCTCTAAAAAGAGCACACCAGTGTACAAGTCCACCACGAGGGGAAAAGAGGGCTCACTCCCTATTCCCCACAAACAGTTGTTACTCAAGTTAACAAATGACAAGGTGGCCAGCACCGTGGACCGAGCAACCTCTGGCGGGCTTGGAATCTTAAAACACTCACTTGAGGTCAAAACTGTGGTTCTAATAATTTAGCAGAGAGCCCAGAAAGTGACCAAAGTCTTCTCTGCAGATAATTATCTATTTTTAAAGTGCCTGATTTAAGAAAATGTCTTTGTATCTGGATCATGCCCAGACTAAGCTAATCTAAACATCAGGGATATATGTTATTTATTGGAAGTCCAAGGTATACAACTTAAGCAAATGTAACCTTACAACTCAATGCATTTAATGAGGTCATATTTTTTCTTTGAGATCTCAGTAAAAGTATTTAAAATTTTTAATAGGAAGCGCCAGAAAAAGTATTAAGATAAATATGGAAATATCTCCTAACTTCCATTTTGGTAAAAATGGCAAAGTGTAAACATTCAAAATCAGTCAAGGTTTTTCTTCTGATGTGCTGGACAGTGGGGAATGGGCACTATTCTGGTCAACAGGGGCAGTGGCTTATTTTGCAAACACCGTTACCCCTGGCTCCGTCAATCTGCCTTGCGGTAAACGAGAAACGGGTACAGGAGAAAGAGAGAGACCAGAGAACAAGAATTTCAAGCATCACAAGGCACTAGCATTACGCTGGGAGGGGTCCTTTAGCAGCTTCTATGAAGGTGGGCATCGCAAAGACAATTAGGACTGACATAAAGCTGTTCCTCTCAGACTTCAAACAAATCGACTGTAAGATCATGTATTCCTAAAGCCTTCAGACCGAAGTGTTAACTTCAGGCAGGTGTACGAGAGCCGTGAAGGAATTCTGCAGCTGCAGCTGCCGGTAACAACAAGGCAGCGTTCCCACCATGAAGTTCTGGAACCTGCAGCTCAGAAGCCATCACGCCTGAGACAGGCATCTGTCTTCACCACTAGAAAGAACGCCCTAAAAGGACTGGGCGGGGGGGGGGTGTCTTTGTGCTGTCTGCTGATTTATCCCAACCACCTAGAACACTGTGAGGCACTCAATAAACATTTCTTGAAAGAAAGGCACTAAGCAACGGCCCGAAGCTAAGAGGTCGTGTGACGTCCTGAAGCAAGGGACAAGTGTATGGCTAATAAATGCGATTCCTTCCTAAAAGGTTCATTTCCAGATGAACGTAAGGTTTCCTTCCCTCTTCCCTTCGCAAGGCTTTGCCTCGAGTTCTGGGACCTGAGGGGCCCTTCTTCCCAGAGTCCACAGTCCTGCTGAGTGTCCACAGCGGCCACACCTCCTGCACGCTCCCCACAAGCGGTAGCAGCCTTCCAGGACCCAGAAACGCTTACTGGCTTATCCTCTATTTTGCTAACAACGTGAGAACAACGGTTTAGTTCTGTACTATGACATTAACTTTAGCTTTGTACTATACAAGGAACCTGTAGCTAACAGTGTAGGTTTTTTAAAAATAAAATAAAATCAGCAGAAAAGTCAAACAAAAACTATTTTTTCAAGAGTTCTTTTGTCTGAAATTACAGTTAATTTTGTAAGCTTAAAGCAGCTATACTGTTTATGTACCTAGTTATATGTTTTTTCAACAAACTTGAACAAAGGGGAAAAGGGTGATCGAAATACCTTTATGGAGGAAGCAGCGTAGAGCATGTCTTCCAGGGTGAAATGGCAACACTGGTTCAAATATTCTTGGCAAAATTCTTGAATCAGCTGCAGATTATAGAGGCTATCCGCCAAAGACATGGTTTCTTTCAAGCAAATATCTTCAAACAGGAAAAGAGCAAGGGTTAATTCTGATAATGTACATTTCATATTCATTTTGTAATTATTACCTTAATACAGATACACAACTACGTAGAATCTGTCTGACCCACACGTATAATGGCAGTGATCACTACACAGGGGCTTAGAGACCAAGCCCTCCTTAACTCAGCTACTTCCTAGAATTATACATAAATGTTCTTCTTAAAAAAAGCCGTCATTACTTATTAAATTTACTGTCTTAACTATTTCTTACCAGCTATCCACAGTTTAGAAACATGTCAATGGAACACTTACCTTCTAATCTGACGACGCCAGGACAGTAAAAATGAATAAGGGCAGCTAACGCACAGCCATCCGAGCCGTCTTTCAACAAATTTTCTACCAGCGGAATGCAAGGCAGTTGCTTAAGCAACGTCTGCTCTTTCCTGTAACGAGCCTACATTAAAAAAAAAAGAGGTAAAAATGAATAAGTACTAAGCAACATACAGGAAAAAAACAGTCCTGTAGATTCCAGTGTATCAGTAACAAAATATAAGTCACGAGAAATGAGAACTACTCACCAACATCCTCCTTTTCTAAACGTTACCACTAGACCTCACTTAACCAACAGCACTTTGGTTCTGAAGCTAAGTACTTAACATAACATTACAGCGCTCATTTATGTGAAATGCACTTAGCCTAAGAATTTACATGTGAAAGCATCCCAAAATGGATTTTGAACATTTGTTATCCAAATCATTAGTTCTGCTCTTTTGCAGATGATGAAATTCGTTCACTTTAAGGTTAGACTTCGCTTAGACCACACGTTCTTATATGGAAACAGTGAGACTCGAGCTGAAAGTATGAGGAGAGGCATCAGAGCTGGGAACAGGCAGAGGAATGTGAAACTGTCCTTAAAGGAAATGTGGCGATAAGAAACATCACTCTGAGGAACTGGAATAATATTCAATACCATGAAGATATTCTGGCTTCTCATCTGAATGCTGAGACAATGCAAATAAAGTGTAATGACTTTGAAACTGAAAAAAAACCCTCCTGGCTGAGGTTTCACTAACCAGTAACAGAGCAAGTATGAGGGTTTCTGCTCCCTCTCAGAAAAACAGATGAAATTCTTGTTTTTGAAACATTGGCTGGTGTGAGTGGATACAAACTTGTAAGGTGGTTCTCTAGAAATGAGACATGATGTAAAACTCAGAGGTTACGAGAAAGAGCTCTTAAGTCAGATCACCTAGGCTCAAATCCTGGTTCTGCCACTTCTCAGCTCTGTGATCTTGGACAAGGTACTTCAGTGCTCATTTCTCGGTTTCCCCATCTGTGAAATGGGGATAATCACAGTACCTACTTCACAGCAGCACGGAGGGTTACAGAAGATGATGGACATAAAGTGCGATGCACGCACGGGCACACAGCGGGTAACCGCCAGAGGTCAGCTGCTGATATATCAGCTCTCCTCAGGCCAAGAAAAATAATGCTGAAGGCTTAATGAAGATGCACACTGAAGTACTTTATTAGCAAAATTTACAATTATGGTGGTTACTGATATTTAAATACAGGTTTTTTTAAAGTAATCAAAACTAATTTTTCTTCTAATTCCATCTAAACTGATTATATTTCATAATTAAAATACAATTATGAAATATAATACTTTCGTGAGAATAAGAGAAAACTATTATGATTTACTGAAAGAGAAAATTTACTATGTGGTGGTGATGTCACATTTCCTCTAAATGATGCCCCTCAGAAGAGCGCACACATTCAAGGAGACATTTATCCCTATTTCCCTGTCACTGGCTACTCAAGAACAAGATTCATGGAACATCTTTTCCTCTGAAGATTTTCAGAGGAGCTTGTTCTTATGAATCAGTGGGGACTGGACATCTGTGTTTAATGGTATGTTCCAAACTCATAGACTACCTATATTCAGGAAAAAAGTCACATAGATACACTACATAAATTCTTTAATTGATTACTGACTTTTACATAATCCTTAGAAAACTTCCTCATTTTGCTGCTGGCAGACAGTTTAAAAATCAGCCATGAGAAAAGAGGAGAGAGGAGGGGAGGAAGGGAGAGAGAGAAAGAACTCAGCCAGTGGCCTCTTCTGGCCTTACACTGCCCCTCACACTTCCAGGTCCTCCCCCTCCTTTCTAGGGCCAGCTAGAAACAAAATAGCCACCTCTTGGGAATCCCCTACATGGGCTGGGCTCAGGGCCAAACTTCCCAGATCTCCAGGTCTACCCTTGTTTTCAGCCCACGGGCTGAACTGGGCTGAGCTGAGTGCCCAGAGTCATGGAACAAAGAACTGAATTGTGTGCTGTGTTGTACTGCACCCTGCCAAGGAGCACTGCTGCACAAGGTACACACAGACACATACACACGGAGCTTCATAAGGCTGCAGCCACAGAGGCCCACGGCTTAGACCAATCAGAGATTTATACGTGGCATGCCGAAACATCTTCCTGAAGATTTTATCCTAGAAGAGGCCTCAGGTAAACCAACTTTTAATCTTGAAGTCATGTGGGACTCCCCGAAAGTTCATCTGCAGTTCACAAAGGTTACAGAGTCTTTTATACTTGAACGTGCTCTATGCTTCACAAACTTACTGCTCTTTCTACAAATGGAGAAATCTGGCATTTAAAAGGGACATACTTTCTATCTTTCAACATTATGGTGCACTTCTAAGTTACATTTCTGTTTCTGAGGGTGTAAAATACTTAAGTGGTCTAACCCCCAGATGTCACCATGAAAGATCAACTCTTCCAGTCAAACCAGAATTGAATCTAGCTCAGGTCCAATACTGGGAGCGACACAGAATCCGTCACTTCTTTATTATACAGAAAAGTATCCTCCACAGTTCAGGCCAAAAGGAAATGATCCTTTCAAAAAGACGACTTTACAAGACAAATAATTTACATGTGCAATTCATATTCACTTTTATTAACATTATTAAAACTAATGCAAATCTACATCCATACTTTTTTTGTTACCTAGTTACTGATGGTCTCGGAGTACTGACAGACTAGCTTAAAATTATTTTTAAAGCTTCGAATCCAAATTTTGGCTATATTTTTAAAATCTTTCTGTTTTACATTATGATCAAAAACACCTTAAAATCCAATATCTGCTTGTGACTAATAGAATTATATGTAATGACCATATCGGCAAGACATAAACGATACCGTTCTACAATTACACTTCTGGAGAGCAAGTTGAAGAAGCTGTGCAAACTTACTGGAACCAATTTCCAAAACCATTTGGAAGGAGACTTCGGAGGAAGCAGCAGGAAAAAAGGGGAAGCAAAAGGTAAAGGGAAAATTCATCAGAAGTTTTTAAAATTAACAAGGTATAGTAAAGCTTCTGTTAGTGGAGTTCCAAGTTTATAGTTCTCAGAACATTTTTTAAATGTTAATACTTGACAATTTAGCTTAAACTATAGAGGTTCCTAACGATAAAGACCACCACCTTCCCTCCTCCCCTCACTCCCCTCCCAACATGGATGTGCGTTTTTAGGGTACCCAGGACATGCTGTGCACTTCGGCAGCAAAGAATTTTACCTCCCAGTTCTGGGATCACACATCACATTAGAAACTAAATTTATATCACAAGAGGGAGTAGAAAGATTCTAGGGCTGGACTTGCAATCATTAAAATTCTCAGACATTAGGAGGCCAAGTCTGATAAGGTAGTCTTCTCCCCAGAAGGAAAAGAAGACTGTTTCATAAGTGCATGAATAAAAGCAAATAACAATGTAGAATTGAACACAATGATCATTCCTTTTAATGACATACAGAATTTCTTTCAATTAATGAGGGATAAAAAACCAGTTGGCAATTCTCACCAGTTAGTATTTTTATAGAGTCTCTAAGGCAAGTAGCTACTAACACAAAGAGAATATAAATGTTATTAATTTTACTATCTAGGGGTGTTCCAAAGAATATAATTTTATGTCTTTAAGAAGATGAATATACAATAAGCCCATAATTTCAGATAATATGAGAATAATTTGTAACTGTTTATCTTTGTATTTTCTAGCACAGTTTTTTGGCAGCCCTAAATAAATATTTGTTGAAGTGAACCAAACTAAATGGGGTCTGAGTTAAAACTCATATTCAACATCTATGTAGAAAGTTTTTCCTATAGAAATTAATAGTAAAAATAACATTATTTGGAAAAATAATATAAATGAGGTATTTTTCAAGAACTTCAAAAATCAGAAAAATGTCATCTCAAGAATCAGAAAAATACCAGCTTCCCACAAAAAGATAATATTTCCAATAAGTTTTTCTTACTGCATCAGGAAGAATAACCCTAATAATTTTTTTGCATGTATTTGAATCTCTCGTTTAACCAAAAGTTTTTGGCAGCTGCAGTTACAATAGCCATGAAAAGTGCAAAAGCAGGACCGAAGAGCAGGAAGCCCCTGTGAATGCGCCAGGGCTCCCAATGAATAACAGAAATTTCAAAAACAGGAGTTTTCTTGTTTTGAGACCAGAAGAATCCATAACACAGCAACTGATGATAATAAGAAATTGCTATGGATTATACAAAACAGGAGATGAGCAAAGGAGCCTCTCGTGGTTCAAATCAGTCTGCATTTCTTGCAAAATATTCCATACTTGAACTTTTTACTAATTCAGACAACTCTGGAAGAGCTCCCAATGGCTGCAGCTGGAAAAACTGAGCAACAAGTCAATACCACAGACTGGATTGTAACCCAAACTCTACAGTACATACACAGGAGTCCATATCAATACAGGTTAACACAGAGTGCACTGTAACCCCAAGTACAGAGCACATACACACCCATCCATATTGATACAAATAAGCGGCTGAAGGATACAAATAAATGGAGAAAGTACAAATCTCACTTACAGAAGAATTCCAGATGGTATATATACGCTTCCCTTCGGGGAGGGAGCTTAACTCCCCTCTCCTGGAACGTGGGGTGGGTTTAGTGACCCACTTCCGAAGAAAAGAGCATCAGAGAGGGAAAGAGAAACTTTACAATGAAGGAGACCACTTCAACCAAGTGATCAAGGTGGACACCATCAGTGACAAATCGTATTCACGTCACGTGCTCCCTGATGTAATGTGATGAGACGTGAAGCTACCTCTGTGATGTTCTTCTCAAAAGGCCCACAGGCCCAATCTCATCACAGGACACAGGAGACAAACCCCAATTCAGGGACACTGTACAACACCTGGTCAGTACACAAACTGGTGTAATCTAAATAAAGTCTGTAGTTTTGTCAATGATAATGCACCAGTGTTATTTTCTTGGTGTTGCCAAATGGGCCACGATTACGTAAGATGTTAACATTGGGGGAAACTGGATGAAGCTGTACTATCTTTGGAGCTTCTCTGTAAATCTAAAATTATTCCACAATACAGTTGATTTCAAAAATAAATACACACGAAATTAGGTGAAGGTGGTCAAAAGGCACAAACCTCCAGTTACAAGATAGTAAGTACTAGGGATGTGATGTGCAGCGCGCTGTCAACACTGCCGCATGTTATACAGGAAAGCTGCTAAGGGGGTAAATCCCAAGGGTTCTCATCACAAGGAACAAATACGCTTTTCCATTTCTTTAATGCTGTATCTATACAAGATGATGAATGTTCACTAAACCTATTGTGGTCATCATTTCACCGTGTATGTAAGTCAAATCATTAAGGCGCAAACCCTAAATTTACACAGGGCTGTATGTCAATTAGATCTCAATAAAACTGGGAATGAACGAATCAATGAACAAATGAATAATGATGGAGAGAAACAGATTATAACCCATTAAATAAAATAAGAATCCATCAGTTCATACAGATAATAAAGAGATGATAGGTAGACTGATAAATAGATGAGGTCAGATTTGCTTATAACAGAATCCTAACTAATAAACGTAGAAGAAATGATAAAGTTAGAGAACTGCCATTTTGTAACCACCATAGTAAAAAGCAACTGAAGTAGGTATCATCAATAAATGCTAAATCTAGGAGGTGGGGAAACACTGAAGAGGAACAGGATGTTTACAGTCTCAAAGTAGCCTCCTCTCAAATTACTTATAACGAAAGGAAAACTAATAATCATGCAGTCAAAAAACCCAAACAATATCTTAACCAACTGATCAAAATTAGTATCACCTAGTAGGGGCAAATGGATATCACATGCCTTTGGATACAATACTGTGAAAAGGACACACTTTACATAGTATTCTAGGCTAAAAAAAGCACAACTTAATCTAACTATGAGGAAATATCAGAAGAACTGAAATTGAGGGATATTCTATGAAAATGACCTGTATTCTTAAAAAATGTCAAGGTCACGAATGAAAAAGAAAAGCTGAAGACTGTTCCAGTTTAAAGAAGATGAGAGACACAGCAACTAAATACCTTACATGACCCTGGACTAGATCCTGGACTAGAAAAATATATAAAGTTCAGTTGGGATGACTGACAAAACTGGAACATAGGCTGTAAGTCTGATCAAAGCACTTTATTGACATTAAGTTACCTATCGTGTGGTCGTGTAAATGAATAGCTTTCTTCCTAGGAAATATACATTGAAATATTAAGGGGTGAAGGGGTACGATACCTGCAACCTTCTTTCAAATGTTTCAGAAAAATTTACACATATATACGTCTGTATGTGCAACATGTAATGCACAGAGCACACAAAATGTTACACTGATGAATCTGGGTAGAGAACATATAAGGGTTCTTTGAACTATCCTTGCAACTTTTTGTTAAATTTGAAGTATTTCAAAATAAATGTTCTTAACAAGTTATATTAAATCCATACCAATCCAAATCTTTGTAGGGTCTTGTATCCAAATGCACAAGACTATTGATCTATGAAGCTGCTGAAGAAATCTAATGTTTATAGTACTCTCAGGCAAAGATTAAAATCACGGTACTAGGATATCTAACTAATATATGTTTCTTCAGACCAAATCATCTTTATAAAATATTGCTTCGAGAAAAAAAAGTTATGGTACCATCTCTGAATTTAAAAAATGTTTAAATATATACATAAATGTGAAAGTTTATAATGAAGAATTTTGTTTTTACAAGAATGTAAATCAAGAATAAAATGATTATATTTCTAGCCAAACCAAATAGTTCAAATGCCAAAAATCCCACGGTTGGGTAACAGAGCAAGACTCCATAACCTACTCTGTGCTTGGCAGTGTGTTCTTCATGAGGACCCCTGTACTTTACAGACTATGTGAAATGAACACTTACTTTCACAAAGATTTTAACAATGAGAAAAAGGATAAAATTCATTTGAAAATGAAGGTATTGAATCTCAAACATGGCACAGATGAACTTATCTATGAAACAGAAAGAGACTCACAGACTTAGAGAACAGACTTGTGGTTGCCAAGGGGGAGGGGAGATGGGGGAGGGACAGACTGGGAGTTTGCCATTAGCAGATGCAAACTATTGCATACAGGATGGATAAACCGCAAGGTCGTACTGTACAGCACAGGGAACTCTATTCAATATCCTGGGATAAACCGTATGGAAAAGAGTATGAATAAGAATGTATATATGTGTATAACTGAGTCACTCTGCTGTACAGCAGAAATTAACACAACATTTTATAAATCAACTATACTTCAATAAAAAAGTAAATGAAAAAAATAATAAAAGAGGAAAAAAAGAAAATGAAGGTATAAATGCTATGTCTGTGCTAAAATACAAACGTGCACTAACCCAAATATGTAAGTGAAGCACACGCATTCATTCATTTCCTCAATCACTCACTCAGCAAATCCTGGTTGTGAGGTTAGTATGTACAATTCCATGGGCCAAGTGCCGTGAAAAAGTCAGAGTGACATGATCCAGTAATGTCTGGATACCATACAGTTTGTTTTTCTTAAAGGTCACTTAATCTGCAGTCGTTTGGGACACGTATAGCACTTTTTTCCATAGAAACAAGGTTTACTGGATCCTATGTCAGCATATAAAACCCCCATTTAGTTCATAATGTGTATGCAAAACTACAGAATTACATCATATATATAATAAACGAGGTTTCCATGGAAATCCTGTAACTTAAGCTGATGCTGAATCTTATTCCTGATTAGAGCCAGGAGCAAAATGGGGGGCGGGGGGGGCAGGATTAAATCCATCTCCAAGGCAAGGGTTTCTACTACTACAGGGAGGGAAAGAGCAAGGAGGGAAACTGGAAGGAAAAGGCTGGGGGACTCGAGGGACAAGGCGGGGGCAGAGGTGGGGGAAGCAGGGAAGCGGGGGCAGATATCCACTGGGGAAGGGGGTCAACAGAGACAAGAACCAAGCCCAGGGAAACCACTGTCACCCCAAGCACCAGATCCAGACAGAAGTGCAGGTGGTCTCCGCACAACTTGCCTGGTGAAGCTGGTGACGCACAAACCAGCTTCTCCCCTTTCCCTCCTCTGGTCTCCTCTCTTACAGAGTATCAGTGACTAGCAGCATTGGCCCAAAAGGAACAGAAGTGCTGTGTAATAATGAAGATACTTAAAATAACCCAGATGGAAAATAAAGTCTCTGCATAATGTAATTTCTTATACCTCAATTCAAATGCTAGACAACATGCTTAAAGGGCTCTCGTTATATTTTAAAAGATGTAGGAAATATACTTTAGGTTGTAGTATATAACAAACACAAACACACAAGTGTTTGGAGAAAAAAAACTCTAAAAGCCTGTTCAAGAAGTTTAAAGAATTAATCCATGTTCATGTTTCTTCTTCCTTCACAAAATAACCATATGTACAACTTATAATTCCTGGAATGTAATTTTAGAGGCTAGTCTTACTACAAGTCATTATAAGGCTGATACATTGAAAACTGTTTTCCCGTTTCATATATTTTACCAAACAAAGGCAAACATTATTTTTTGCCAAAAGAATGTCAGAAGCTGAGCTCTAGTCATTAACAATTTTTCCTAAACACCGTCATCCAATTAACCTTCATTTTGCACTGCTACTTACTTGGTATTTATGGAAAGGCTTTCTAGGGTACAGTTAAGATCACCAAAAAATAATTTGATGAACACACTATTAATGCTTCCCCAAACAGCACACACATATGAACACAGGGTCTCACAAAGGCGCCTTTTTTTCTTAAGAACATGTACCTTTTGACCTCCTGAAGCTTCCACTGTGTGGTGGTCTTTCAATTTCTGTTCTTGTTCCATTATGTCTTTCAAATGTTCATTTACCTTAAAATATAAAAACATTAATTTGAATTTATAGTCAAATATAACAGTAAAATAACACGTACCTTAAAATGCCTGTGTTCAGGTCTCTGATGTCAAATACCAGTACCACGCAAATGAACGGAATTCCATTTTCGCAACCAGAAAAAAGTATTTTACAGGTGTTTTGTTTGAAATTCTAAAATTCATGACTTTACCAAATACTTGTTGAGTACCTAGTACATGTCAGGTACTGGTTGGAGTGCTAGGGGGAAAAACAGGTACTTGATAACTTCCGTTATAATGCTTGGGAAACAATAAAACTATTTTCAGTAAAAAGTTTACAATCTCTTTTAGGACTACTAAGTGGGGCTTCCCTGGTAGCGCAGTGGTTGAGAGTCCGCCTGCCGAGGCAGGGGACGCGGGTTCGTGCCCCGGTCCGGGAAGATCCCACATGCCGCGGAGCGGCTGGGCCCGTGAGCCATGGCCGCTGAGCCTGCGCGTCCGGAGCCTGTGCTCCGCAACGGGAGAGGCCACAGCAGTGAGAGGCCCGTGTACCGCAAAAAAAAAAAAAAAAAAAAAAAAAAAAAAAAAAAGTACTACTAAGTGAAAATTATTTTCCTCAAAACCACTCTGAATCAAATTCTTTTTTTAAAATGTCTTCCATGTCTTTTATTTTCTTTAAAATTTATTTATTTATTTATTTATTTTTGGCTGCATTGGGTCTTCGTTGCTGTACGTGGGCTTTCTCTAGTTGCAGTGAGCAGGGGCTACTCTTCATTGCGGTGAGCAGGCTTCTCATTGCAATGGCTTCTCTTGTTGCAGAGCACGGGCTCTAAGTGCCCAGGCTTCAGTAGTTGTGGCATGCGGGCTCAGTAGTCGTGGCTTGGGGGCTCTAGAGTGCAGGCTCAGTAGCTGTGGCACGTAGGCTCAGTGGCTCCGCGGCATGTGGGATCTCTGAGCCGGACCAGGGCTCGAACCCGTGCCCCCTGCATTGGCAGGCGGATTCTTAACCACTGCGCCACCAGGGAAGCACTGAATCAAATTCTTAGGTCTGTCCCTGGATCATGAGTGGGTTTTAGTGTGGTCATAAGGCCACAGTTAAAATACATAAAAAATTTTTGCATATGGGAACTTCTTAGGGAGAAGGTCTGATTTATCTATCAGATTGTGCAAACAGCCCATAATTCAAGATGATTAAGAAACAATCTGTCGGGCTTCCCTGGTGGCGCAGTGGTTGAGAATCTGCCTGCCAATGCAGGGGACACGGGTTCGAGCCCTGGTCTGGGAAGATCCCACATGCCGCGGAGCAACTAGGCCCGTGAGCCACAACTACAGAGCCTGTGCGTCTGGAGCCTGTGCTCCGCAACAAGAGAGCCGCGACAGTGAGAGGCCCACGCACCGTGATGAAGAGTGGCCCCTGCTCGCCGCAACTAGAGAAAGCCCTCACACAGAAACGAAGACCCAACACAGCCAAAAATAAATATAAATAAAGATACATATAAAGTTTGAATAGACTATTTTAAAAAAAAAAGAAAAGAAACAATCTGTCTAGTGCAAAAGTATTTCTTCAGAATAGTTTAGACAATTTTGGATTCTGAGTTACTGACTTTAAGGTCCGTCTAGTAATAATAAGCAAATGTTCAAGTTAATTAATAATGGCATTCTGGAAAATCTGAATGGTATTATCAACCACTGTAACTCTAACCTAAATCAATAATTTTCTAACCTCTTCTGTTGCTTAAAATTCAGTTCAGTGCCTAAGAAAAAAAAACTGAAGAATTTGAATTTATGAGAAATTTAACTAACAGTTACGACACGCTCCGAGGCGTTAGAAGGAATTTAACCAACACACAGATTCATCTTGGTTGGTACTGCCAAGTAGGCTGCCGTGCTCTAAGATCTTAGGGCACCGACTTAGCGGTGTAAAACACTCTTCCGAAGAGACAGCAGAAGCAGAAGCGACCCGGCTCTGACTCAAAACCCCCACTCCCAAGCCATGACCTGAATAATTTCCTGATACCTGAGCCTTTGTTGCCAGCTGGAATAAAACCTACTTCACAAGAGGTTTGGAGACTATGGCTCTAAGACGGTCCCCAGAATACAGCTAAGGGGATGGGATACCACTGTGGCACTTACGTCTCGCACACTAAGCCCCACTCTCTCCTGCTGGCTTTGAGGAAGCACACAGCCATCCCTCGAGCTGCCCTATGGAGAGGCCTGCGTGGTAAGGAGCTGGGGGCAGCCTCCGGCCAGCAGCCAGTAAGGAAGCGAGGCTCTCCGTCCAACTGCTGGACCTAAGCCCTGACAACAACCACGTGGGCTTGGAGTGGACCCTCCACACCCAAACTTTCCAGTAAGACCCCAGGCCTGGGCAACACCTTGACCCAACCTTGTGACAGACCCTGAAGATGGAGCATGCAGGTAAGCAAGGTCTGGATCCCTGACCCACAGAAACTGGTAACACTGAGATGATTATAATAAGTAAATAACTGAGCTAACAGAAGTTTTAAGCAGTTAAGTTTGTGGTAATTATTATGGCAAAACAACTAATACAGAGAATAAAAGAGATAATGTATAAAATGTACCAAGTAAACCGCACAATACAGAGCACAGACCCCATAAATAGAAACTACTGCCATTACTTAGAAACAATATACCCTCAATGTAATTCCCGATAGTTAAATGTCTGTAAGGGCTTTAACAAATCCTACTCAAAACACTTTAAATTGATGTAATGGCATAAATCATCCAAAATACCAAACTCATGATTATAAGAAAATTTTACCTGTTGATAATTCATTAACTTTCATAACAGGGAAACGACACAAAAAGTACAAGACATGGTCACTTCAAGTTATTTAACCTACCTGGGTACACAAGACAGACAAAGGAGATAATTAGGTTAGTAATTCTTAAGCCAGTTCCCAGATGCTGGTTAGAAAGTTCTAGCACTAAAGCTGAGTCATGACATTCTTTGCACAACTCACGAATAAAAGTTAACGATGTGTGTGTACCAGAGAGCCCGCCATGACTTGGAGGCAGTTCACCAGTGGAAGCAGCACTGAGGACCAGTGAACTAGAGAACATACCACAAACAGCTGGCGCTGGCACATGAATTAAAAATAAATGTGCTAGAATGGCACGTGCATGTTTACAGATCCATTAATGTAAGAATGTACACTAGCTTTTATTTAGTGTTTTTCATGTAAAAATACGAAATAGGCACGTGTATCCTTGCCCTGATGTAAGTCTAAAGTCAGTCAATATTTTTTCCTTCCTCCTGAAGAATACAAAAACCTTAGAAAGGTTCTATTTCAGATCACCTCCTCTCACCCCTCATGTTACTTTAACCTAGCAACATAGTTCTTCCTTTTCAAGGGCCTCAGAACTAGGCACGATGATGATTTTTTAATAACACTTGCTTAGCTTTACCCATGTGCACACCAACTCCCCTTTTTATCATTGCTTCCTACACCCCACCTTTTCCTCTAGGTTCCACTTCTTTCTTCCTGAAGTACAGCCTTCCAGTACTTCTTTCTGCACAGGCCTGAGTGATAACCACCTCTGTCTGAACAGGTCTCGATTACAGCTTTGGTCCTGGGCGAAAGTACGGAACTCCAGGTTCATCGTTGTTTTTCTCCGGCACGTTGATGGTTTCGCCGCACTGTCTTCTGGCTCAGCAACTACTGCTGAGCTGTCTACTATCGCGTTCCTCTGAGAGAGACTGTCTTTTATCTTTGGATCCTGCCGTTTCATTGCTGTATATGTAGGCGTGGATTTATTTTAATTTATCCTGCTTCAAATTCACGATGGTTCCTGAATTTCAATATCTATACTTTTCATCTATTGTAAAACATTTTCTTTTTCTTTTCTTTTTTTTGTTTTTTAAAGAAGATGTTGCGGGTAGGAGTTTAGTAATTTATTTATTTATTTCGGCTGTGTTGGGTCTTCGTTTCTGTGCGAGGGCTTTCTCTAGTTGCGGCAAGTGGGGGCCACTCTTCATCGCGGTGCGCGGGCCTCTCACCATCACGGCCTCTCTCGTTGCAGAGCACAGGCTCCAGACGCGCAGGCTCAGTAGTTGTGGCCCATGGGCTCAGCTGCTCTGCGGCATGTGGGATCCTCCCAGACCAGGGCTCGAACCCGTGTCCCCTGCATTAGCAGGCAGATTCTCAACCACTGTGCCACCAGGGAAGCCCCGTAAAACATTTTTATCCATTGTCTCTTCAATTATTCTCTCCCCAGCCTACCCACTCCCTGTTAACTCCTTTTGGAATTCCAATCAGGCCTCTAGGCAAGTCTGTTAACCTCAATGTCATATATCCCATCTCATCTCTCTGGGCTGATTCTGGGTAATTTCTTCTCATTAATTAACTCCCCTCTTCAACTACGTCTAATCTTCTGTTTAATCTTTTTATTTCAATGACTAAAATTTTCCATTTCTAAAGTTATATTTTATTCTTTTTCCAATATACCCTCCATGCTGCCTTATTCTCTCCTATGGCCTTTATTCCGTGTTTTATTTTCAGCCACTCAAGCATTTATTTTTGTCTTTTCAGACTGTTCTGCTCTCTGCAGCTCTCGGCATGTGGGCCTTGTTTGTCAGGTTTGCTGACTCTCCCGTGTACGTGACGGCATCTTCATCATTTCCTAAACGCTGGTTGTTGGTACTTTTGCATCTGCGAGAAGAGTATCCCTCCCCCACTGCTGGGGACTGTCACAGTTTGGGTGTAGAAGTGACCTTCAGAGTAACTTTACCTCTGCTGGTCTGCCAGGTGCCAGGAAGATACCACTGGCCTGGCACTGGGCTTTCTGGTCATCTGTTGCCCCCCACCCCACGCTCAGTCCAGGAGGCCTCCTCCCCAGACCTGGAGGGAGACGCAAAGTCAGCCCACGATGACCCGACAGGCCATGTCTTCTCGCCAGGGGGTGGTTTAGGTGTGGGCCTGAGAACCACTCTCCTGGGGGAGACCTTCTGGGGGAAGGTTCCTTCGCTAATAGCAGCGCCCAGAAGACCCTACTCTCATCTTTGCCAGACACCGTTATGACTGCACGTGTACGACCTCTGGAATCACCGCAGCCATCGTAAAACCACGCATGGAAGTAGCCTCGTGGCAAAGCTGGAACCCCTGCATTCCTGATGACACTAACACCGACACGGCCCACCTCCAGGTGGCACTTAAGAGCAAAGACATCGCGGCTGGTGTGCTGTTCCCACCGAGGGCGCGAGCTCTTGGTGGGTCTACGTAGAGGTCACGGTTCCAACTTCCCGTAACCGGCAAAACCCACGGCCTCATCTGGCATCTAGCGACTCTCAAGCCCCGGCAGAGGCTCAACGGCCCCTGAGGGGCCACCAAAGCCTGCAGCCCCGCTTTGTTTCTGGCACCCGACAGTTTCCTTTTCTGTCTCTGATGCTCAGTTCTGTAGCATAAACCTTTCCAACTGCATTTTATCAAACATGTCCAGGAGTCTGTAACAGGAAGGGCCACCGCTGAACCTGACACGCTGCCAAAATAACTAAAATGTTCTGTTCTGGCAACACGTGTTACAAGGCGTCATAACGTCCATGCATCTTGAAGCATTTTGACGGATTTACCAATTATGGGGGGTAGGGGTTGACAGGGCCCAAACCTGGGAAAGTTTATAACTTTTTCTGGGTTTTTGGTTTGGTTCTTTTTCTTAGCATTTTCTTTTCTCTTCTAAGTTAAAAAAGAAACACTTTCGAATTCAATATCAGGTAGTTGTAACTGATCTGTCGGTTTGGAAGTATCTTCATGATTTTTTAAAAAGTCCTTAACTGATTCTCTCCGAAAAGCAAACTGGTCACACGTGAACATTCTGAGCCACTATTTCTTCACTTACTCATCCACACAGTCAACAGCTATTTACTGAACTCCGGACATTATATTAAGAGGCTAGGGACGCAATGGTGCATAAATACAGTCTAGTCCCTGTCCTCACGGAATAAGGGAGACGCAACAAAAAAGGAAAAAATGGTAAAAAACTCCCCCCCACAAAAGCAATCTGTGAGGAGTGGTACAAATCAATAAAGAGGGGAGTAGAAAATCACGGGAGTGGGGAGACCTATGTTGGCAGGGACGCTGTCCCAGAGGCGGCCTCTGAGGCCACAGCCACGACCCAGAGAGGAGGATGAAACACAAGCAAAGGCCCTGGGGTGGGAAAACCTGGTGTGTTCGGGGGAGTGAAAGACAGTATGGCTGGAGCCTGGTGACCCCAAGGGCAGCTACAGATGGAACTACAGAGAGAGGCCGGGCCAAGTGACATACGGTTCCTGTATTCATAACTCCAGGGCACCCCGCCTGACTTGGCCATTACGATCTTGTCCTCCGTGATCTCGCTTTTCTTAAGTTTAAACTCATTTACGGTCCACAATGCTGATAACTATCCTAGCCACGTAATTCCCATTTTTCTATGGTAGCTTGTTTTTTTTTTTTTTTAAATACTTGTATTATCCAGAAGAAAAGGCAACTAGGTCAGGATGAGCCAAAATAAGAGCCAGAAGAAGCAGTACAGACTCCACTGGAGAGCGGAGGGTGATGTCACAACCAGAGAATAGACGCCGACGCCGGGGCTGGTGGAACAAGCGAGAAGAAGCTACTCTGAGCTACTCTGAGGTGCAGGTTCAATCAACTGGTTCCAATCATGATCTGAAAACTGAAGAGGGTGGACACGGCTGCCTAAAGGTGCTGGACGCTCCTAATTAGGTGATCTCCTTATCTTTCCGTAGACTCCCAAGGTTCTACAGTGCCGAGGCTGATTCTGTGGCTTCAACTCCCTCTTCGATGTATTAAACACCATCGCTTTGCCAAACACTGCACTAGCCCAGGCACCAGCACTAATAAAAAGGAAGATGGGCACAGTACTTGTCCTCGAATCGAGTATTCTAGCTTGTGTAAACGATTAAACTCTGAAACGTGCTATAAAGGAAACAGAGCATCACAGTAGAAAAGAAGACTTGCCAGGTGCCTACTTTATTTATTTATTTATTGTTTTGTTTTGTGGGTTTTTTTTTTTTTTTTTTTTTTTTTTTTTCCTGTACGCAGGCCTCTCACTGTTGTGGCCTCTCCCGTTGCGGAGCACAGGCTCCGGACGCGCAGGCTCAGCGGCCATGGTTCACGGGCCCAGCCGCTCCGCGGCATGTGGGATCCTCCCGGACCGGGGCACGAACCCGTGTCCCCTGCATCCCAACCACTGCACCACCAGGGAAGCCCATCCCAGGAGATTCTTATACACATTAAAGTGTATTAAAGAAAAACTGAAGCTGAGGACCAGTGGCTGTGAAGAAGGCAAGAGAGAGGAGGAGTTCTAGAGCAATAAGTAGGGGGGACTGGCCTTTGACAGGAAGGGGACACTCTCCACTGAGAGAGCCGCAAAAGAAAGACAATGATGCTGATGAGGAAAGGTCTACAGATTCGGCAGCAAGAACAGGGACTTCCCACCGGATGCCTTCCCGTCTCTACGCTACGAGACAAGCACTCGTGATGTCCTGGGCTGACGGCGATGGGGGAAGGGCTGGGGGAGGTCCCAGGAGCAGAGGACGGGTGGTCACGCTGAAGTGCGGGAAAGGGACCTGCTCAGGGACACGCCTGTCGGGCTGGCAGTGAGCGCTGCGGGTCCGCCTGAAGCTGGTGCTCAGGAATGTCCACTAGCCTCCCCGTGTGAATTCCTCCAGCAGTGTTAACCTCACAGGTGCATCTATGGGGTAAGGTGGTAGCTGGGCTCAGCTGGCGTTTTATCAGATGAGCACAAGGGAAGGAGAAGGATGCAGAACTGACCACCCAGGCAAGAATCTAAGTTCAGAGAGGAGAAATGTGAAGTCAGGTGAGACCGGGAGAATTAAAGGGCTCGGTGGTTTGGGACTCCCGATAAAGGCGAGCATTTTTAATAGTGGGGGTGTGGGAGGGAGGGAAAAGAACTAATCAAGAACGGGGGGTCTGCGGCGGGTCGTGAAGGCCACGTGGTTGCTGACGATGAGTGGGTCCAGGATAGGACCGGGATCCCTACAGCTTACGAGGGAGGGCAGAGCACCACACGGGCCTTTGGCACGGACGCTGATGTTACGGACCACGACGGCAGACGCAGGCGTCTTCACACTTAGCTTCTTCTTACAAGCTCCACGCAAGCATTCAAGGGAGGGCACCTGAAGATGTAACTTCTTTTAAATCCCTTCAGGTCTTGCTCACAGATAAGGTTTAATTTTCTCTGGGGTTACAGTTGTAAACGAAAGAGAATCAAGAGGAATTAACTATTCAAATTGGTAAAGGGAGCGATAAATTGACAATTTAAGCATCTTCAGAGCACAAATAACGAATCACAGTTCTATAAAAATTTCCAAGAGGAGGAATCTACAATCTGTATAGTCTTATGCAAGTCAGTCAAGCAAACCTAAAAATCATCTAGTTGGAAATGAGAAACTTATTTCATTCCTGGATGCAAAGAATACTTACTGAGCACCCGCAGCGTATAGTTAGTTCCCTGCTTGGAGTGCTCTGAATTTTGTAATAATCTAATATGAACTAGATTAATCAGTAAATGTAACTACAGATATTGTGGAATACATAAAATCGATTTCCATCATTTTAACAGTATATATATTTTTTTAAGTCTAAAGGTAATGGGAAATTTCAAGTAAGATCGCACAACTTTAGTTTTCACTTTGATTTAAAACAAGAAGAGTAATGGAATCTGTCTTAGTCCGTTCAGGCTGCTACAACAAAAATACCACAGACTGGGTGGTCTGTAAGCAACAGAAATGTATTTCTCAGAGTTCTGGAGGCTGGGAAGTCCGAGATCAAGGCGCCAGCAGACTGTGTCTGGTGAGCCTGCTTTGTCACACGGCAGAAGGGGCGAGGGAGTTCTCTGGGGTCTCTTTATAAAGACAGTGGCACAGGTCTCACACATGAGGGCCAGGCCCTCACGACCTAACCACCTCCTAACACCACCACATTGGGGCTCAGGACTTCAACATATGAATTGGAGGGCAGGGGGACACAAACATTCAGTGTGCAGCAGAGTGGGGATATGATGTTTTCTGGTTCTGAGACTCTTTTTACCCGAGGGAGCATATCCCTACCTTATTTATCCAGTACATGACGGCATCCTCAATGTCATAGGGCAGATCTGTGGCTTGGAAGAAAGCCGAGTACTGCTGAGCACACGCGGCCACCTTCTCCACACTGACCATCTCCACGGTGTAAGCCATCATGAGGGTGTCCATCATGGCCAGGTGAGCACTCTGGAAACAGAAACCGAGAACAACTGTTAGAAATTGCTGCTTATATATGTTTACATATTAATAATATTTCCTAACAAACAGGAGCAGAACTAAAGGCTATGGAAGACAAGCCTTGATAAGAAAGCATAAATGGGGCTTCCCTGGTGGCGCAGTGGTTGAGAGTCCGCCTGCCGATGCAGGGGACACGGGTTCGTGCCCCGGTCCAGGAAGATCCCACGTGCTGCGGAGCAGCTGGGCCCGTGAGCCATGGCCGCTGAGCCTGCGTGTCCGGAGCGTGTGCTCCGCAACGGGAGAGGCCACAACAGTGAGAGGCCCGCGTACCGAAAAAAAAAAAAAACTAAGCTAATTTCTACTCATTTCTTTAGGTCTTGGACTAACATGGCATCACCCAGAAAGGTTTCCCTGATCACTACTCCCCCACCTCTGACTGGATTAGGCTTAGGTGCCTCTCTGGGAGGCTCCCCAGCACCTAGCAGCAGCAGGTACCATGAAGCAGTTGCCTCTTCCTTGTCTGTCCCTCCTGCTGGACTCTAAGTGTTCCCATCGTGTAGCTCTGTATTAATACACATTAGGTGATCGACAGAGAAGTGCCTGCTGAATGAATGAGCGTGCAAGAAACACACAGTGTAACACTGACTGGAAGAACCAGTCCCCTCAGGACACACCCTAGAGAACTGAAAACAGGAATTCCAACAAAAACTTGCAAATGAATAGCCACAGCAGTATTGTTCATAGTAACCAAAAAGTAGAAACCACCTAAATGTCCATCAATTTATGAATGGATAAATAGAATGTGTTCTATCCCTACAATAGAATGCTTGTTGGCAATAAAAAGGAATGAAGTATGGCTATGTGCATAGAAGAACCTTGAAAGTATTATGCAAAGTAAAGGAGCCAATCAAAAGAAGGCCACATATTGTATGAGTCCATTTATATAAAATGTCAAGAATGAACAAATCTACAGAGACAGAAAGGAGACTGATGGTTGCTGTGGGCTGTGGCAATGCAGTGGGGAGGTTCGGGAGTAACTGTTGATGGGCATAGGCTTTCAGGTGTGTGGTGGAAAGTTCTGGAGCTAAGTAATGGCGATGACTGCACAACACTGTACTTAATGCCACTGAGCTGTACTCTTTAAAATGGTAAGTTCTATGTTTTATATATTTTATGACAAACAGATAAATAGATAAATAAACTGGTCATACAACCAAAAAACCCCCAAGATGTTTCCATTATTAATGAAAGATTTCAACCCATAGAACCAAAAATTTAAGTGAGCCCTTTGCAGAATATATATAAAGAAAAACGCACATAGGCATCTCATAGTCAAACTTCTGAAAAAAGGGGAAATCTTGAAAGAAGCCAAAATATTAATATATGAAGAAAAACAGAATTAAAAAGAGAAATCCACAATTAGTTGAAGTTTTTAATACTTCTTTTTCAAAAACCAGTAGAATAACTGAACAGAAAATCAGAAGGGATATGGAAGACTTGAAAAGCATCAAGCAAAATGACCTGATGTTTACAGAACACGATACCAAAGAACAGTTCTTTTCAAGTACACATAAACACTCACCAAGACAGATTCAAATGCTGAGCCATAAAACAGTCTCAACATATTTAAAAGGACTGAAATCATACAAAGTATGTTCTCTAACCACAACAGACGTAAATTAGAAATCAATAATAAAAAAAAAAGGTATCTGGAAAACATCTAGGTACTTGGAAATTAAATCATCTGAATTTCTATGAGGCAAAGAAGAAATCACCAGGGAATTCAGAAAATATTTTGAACTGAATGGTAATGAACAACATTCATTGGTTTTTGACTCCATGTCAAAGTTTGCAGGTTGCAGCTAAACCAGAGCTTAGAGGGCAACTTATGGCTTTCAGTGTTTATAACAGAAAAGAATACTTTTAAATCAATTACCTATGATTCCATCCTTAAAAAGCTAGAAAAAGAGGAGCAAATTGAATCAAAATAAGGAGAAGAAAGGAAATAATAAAACTAAGAGCAGAAATTAATGAAACAGTAAAAAAGCAAAAAAAAATAATGAAATGAAAGCTGGTTCTTGGAAAAGATTAATAGACTTGATAAACCTCTACACAAATTAATAATATCAGAAAAGAAAAAGGGGGCATCACTACAGGTTCTACAGATATTAAAAGGATAATAAGGGAATATTATGAACAACCTAGTGCTAGTAAATTTGACAAATTTAGCTGAAATGAACAAAGTCCTTGAAAAGACACAAAATAACCAAAATTGACATAGAAACAAAAAAATTTATAGCTGTAAATATAATTTACAGCATTTATAGCATTCACCACCCACTTAAACCTTTTTTTTTTTTAATGAAGTTGTAATTTTAAAACTTTCCCGCAAAGAAAACATCAAGCCCTGATGGTTCACTGGTGAATTCTATCAAACATTTAAGGAAGAAACAATGCCAATCTTAGACAAAGTCTTTCAGAAAACAGAAGAGTTACATTTTGCAACTCAACATGTAAGGTCAGTATTACTCTGATTCTGAAACCAGACAAAGAAATTAGAAGAAAAATATCTTTCATAAAAATGGCTGCAAATATCCTTGAGAAAATATTAACAAATGAAATCCACCAATATATAAAAGAGATAATACATCATGACCAAATGAATTTAACTCCAGGAATTCAAGACTGGTATAATATTTGAGAATCAATCAATGTAATTCACATGTTAACAGAATAAATGAGGAAGCCATATGATCATATCAACAGAGGCAAAAAAGGCAGTTGACAAAATATAGCACCTATTCATGATGTAAAACACACACATACACAGAATTCTTAGCAAACCAGGAATAGAAGAGAACCTCCTAAACTTGATAAAGAACATCCTACAGATATCCAAAATTCCTACAGATAACATCATGCTTAACAATGAGAACCAAATACACTCTCCTTAAGACCAGGAATAAGGCAAGGATGTCTGGTCTCACCACTTTTATTTAACATTGTCTGGAAATCTCAGGAAGTTCAATAAGAGAAGGAAAAAGAAGGCAAACATACTGGACAGGAAGAAGTAAGTCTGTTTATTCATAAACAACAGGATTGTGCATGTAGGGAATTCTGACTACTCCACAAAAAACCTACCGGCAACAAATGCAAGGTTGCAACATACAAAAATCAATGTTGAGGGGGCTCCCCTGGTGGCGCAGTGGTTGAGAGTCCACCTGCCGATGCAGGGGACACGGGTTCGTGCCCCGGTCAGGGAAGATCCCACATGCCGCGGAGCGGCTGGGCCCGTGAGCCATGGCCGCTGAGTCTGCGCGTCCGGAGCCTGTGCTCCGCAACGGGAGAGGCAACAACAGTGAGAGGCCCGCGTACCGCAAAAAAAAAAAAAAAAAAAATACCGGCTGAGTGAACTGGTCCACTGCTGCATCTGTGTTCATGCCGTCTCTGTACTACTCACTATCATAACACGCAGTACAGACCCCAGAAGGGAGGCATTTGTGTTGCAACCATACCTCCCTGTAGATGTTTCATCTTGACAATGGATGGGTGCTACGCCACGGTTGGCCAGGTGCATGCATGGTGGATGGGAGTTATTCAGAGCTATAGTCAAGGCCTGTCCACATGTCTGGTCCGAACACTCAGAAATGAAGGACTGACACCTGGTTACCAAGAGACTACAAGGACATATTGCTGATAAGAAGAAAGTACCCGTGTGCTCATCTGTCCTGAAGGAGCTCACATCAGCGATACTGCAGTCATGATGTTTAAAAGGGAAGCTTTAAAACTGGAGGAACCACACATCCAGCTGCAATTAAGTATAACCCTTAGTTTGCTGATGCATTGTGGAACAGCAGTAAATACAACACGGTGAGCTACCTGCTTTGAGTGATGACCAGCTGGGCCGTTGTCTGTGCGGTGTGGTACACGCCCCCCATGACCAGAGAGAAAGGAGAAGATGCAGTCCAGTTTGCTACTACGGTTAAGCCTGCTATTGCTGAACAAGGAGGGCTGACTGAGCTTCCGTGGGATGGAGGGCTGAGGAGAGCCTAGGTGAAGGATCTCTCTAAGGAAGAGCAACAGAGGAAGTACAGCAAGATGACTGTGGGCCGTGGGTATCTCAACATGGAAGCAGACTGAACGCCACCCAGGCTTCCCAGAACTAGCCCTTGGAAATGGAACGTGGTGGGGTTTTTTTTGCTTTTTTGGGGGGTGTGTGTGCACTGTTTTGTTTTACCGTTTTTGTTTTTTCATCGTTAATCTTTTCTACAGGATGACTGTCTCTACCGCTTTATGCCAGAGGTAGAATCCACGGTGCCCTTTTGGCTTTTGTCGTTGCTACAGCATTAGCCTCATGAGCTGTTAAGTAGTTTACTGAGTTTCAACATATTCTGCCTTTTGTAAAACGACTGTGTCATTGTGAATTGAATGACATATTTGTACCAGAAAAAGTACTTCTAAAACATCTGTGGAACTCAGTTGTGTTTCGAACTCGTTGATACCGTAATTCTCAAGAAAATACCCCGAACTGTGTTCGTGATAAGCTTTCTCACGCCCTCGCCTCCCTTCCCTTCTATCACTTAAACATGGATTTCACATCACTCGAGTTACTGTTATGGTTTTGTTCTACTACAAGGTTGAAAAGAAAAATGGAGGACAGTATTTAGGAGAAAGGACAGATTTATGGCCACTTGATCTGAAAGTGGAAAGGAAATTAAATATTTTTTACGAGCGTGTTAGAAGAGACTTGCTATTTGGTGAGCTTTACCAAAGAAAATGAGTCCATGTTACTGTGTGTGCACATTTATATGTAGGCAACTTGCGAATAAGTTAGCCAGCAATAGGTGATAGTTTCTAGTCTTCCTTGTTTGTGCGCTGAAGATCTATACTTAAGGCCTCTCCCATCTACTGATTTGCTTGATCTTGGAACCAACACATTCCAAACAGGAGCCGTTGACAACAACTGCAAATCCCACTGAGCGTCTTCAGCGGGGGCGGGAGTGAAGGAAGCACTGTTCCTCTCCTTTCACCCCTTCGTCCCTTATTTCAGAATTTTCCCAGTTTCTTAAACAGGAAAATAAGTGGTAAAACTACCTTTTGGAAACTGAGCTTTTAATTTTTTTAAAGGGGAAAGTAAGTGTTTCCCGACTCTGCAGCACAAGCAATGTTGAGAGCAATACAGTGTCATCCAAGTGTTAGTTCTCTTCTGGTAACCATGTACAAAATGTGACACCGTTTTACGGTGAATATAAACAAATTCTACATTTCTAAAAACAAAATAAATTAAAAAAATAAAAGTTCATACATTACGCTTTCGTCTATATGAAATTCTAGAACAGGCAAAACTCACCTACAGGGACAGAAAGGAGATTGATGGAGATCTAGCATGGGATGCGGATGGGGAGCGGACAGCAAAGAGGCACCGAGGGATTCTGGGAGCCAATAAAAACATTTTATATTTTAACTGGAGCAGTATTTACATGAGTGTATACATTTGTCAAAACTCAGACTATTTACTTTAAATAGGTACACTTCATTTAAATTATGCCTCAACAAAGCTGATTTTTAAAAAGAAAGATGACCTGAAAGTCACTCAGACTTCACTGAGCGTCCTCTTCTTCATCTGTTAAATGTGGGTAATACTTAATTTCTCACCCCACAAGGCATCAAATGAGACCAAAGTACATCAAAGTACTCTAGAAGCTGTTATGCGACACAATGATTTGTAGTGTTTTATTACTTCAGGCATTAGACAGTCAGTGTATGACTATGGGATTAGCCTGCAGAATAATTTATTACCTAAAGATAATCTTCAAACTTCATCGTAATCATTTATTTTTATGTTTCCCAAACAAATGCTACATGGATCGCTACTTTAAGGAATGAAATCAGGAGTGTGCCTGGCCCACTAAGAGTGGGGCTGCAATGAGCCACCAAAGACAGCGGAAGCAGGAAAAGACAACCACCACTGGGACAACAAAGCGTGCGCTGCTTTACAGAAAACCCACGAAAGTAGACGATTATATCCAACACGTCAAGATTTCAGTACAGAACGTCTGTGTTTTTCAAACGTCCTAACCATAGTGACCTGGGCAAGTCTTATTTTTTGACCATTTATAGCCTGATGAGCTCAGGCTCGTCCACCACCACTCAACATAATTGCTGCCACCTCATGCCAACAACGTACAATGACAGCCATGTCCTTTCATTTGCTAACCAATACGACATTCCTAGTATAGCTGAACCAGTCACATATGGTGTACTTCAAAGTATGTTTGCGTTTTATAGCTTTCCAGATTGGAAAGTTTTCCAGGCATACTGGATGCTGAGCCAAAAATTGTGCTTCAAATCTCAAAATCTAAAACAAGTTGCATAAAATACACTGAAATATGCTTCATCATAAAAAAATAACCATCAGTAAAAGCTCCAGTTAACACTCAAAAAATTACCCGAATGTTAAGTTTGTCAGCAAATTTCTTTCAGCTGGGAACGCATGAAAAATGCACCTGACAGTACTAGCTTTACCAGAAAAAAAAGAAAGTGAACCACACGAAGTTCTGACACAATCATAGCTGTTCCCTGATGTGCCCACCATGCAGTCAGGATTCATCTGCCAAGCACTGTCTATGGGGAAGAGAAAAAGGAAGGTCATGATGTCTCTCCCTGGTGACGTGGAAGGTGACCACCCAGGTTTTTAGAAACTACAAAGACAAGTTAAAGTTGAATAACAGTGGGCAAAATTTCACAAGATTTGAACACAGCTATGGCAGAAACTCAAACAGGAAAGTAAGAAGTAGGAACACCTTTCCTCCAACCCACCAAGTAGAGGTCACCATTTCCTTCCAGATGAAGGCCTGTTGGCAAGCAGTGCCGAGACAAACATGCCACAGCGGCAGAACTAAGACACCAAACTTCACCGAGGCCGGCATCACGGCCTCTACATATAGATACTGGCCAGAGGTAAAGAGCTGTAGATCTGGGAGGTACCTCACTAGGTAACTGGCAGGAAAGCTTACGTGAAAGGCATTTAAATATGTATAGGAGCCAGTGCACTTAGAACAGATGCTGGCAGTCACGAGACCCCCAAACTAACCTGGTGACTCTCAAGAAATGCTCCTACCTACAGTAAAACTGTCAAATCTCCCCTATGTTCATTCTAAGGTGAAGAAATGTGTAAAGAGATCAAAAGACTATCAAGTTTTTCTGTTAACCCTCTGAGCTGGTAATACAATACCTTACTGTCCACATAAAATGCCACCACTGTAATTTTGGTAGACCGGAACCAACGTAACTCCTTGAAAACATTCATTTTTAATGACCCATTAAGTACTGACATTATCCAAATCTAAATTCTAATTTAGATCATTAAAAAATTCAAGAAATAATGCTATTATTTATCAATAACAATGCTGTTTAATGAAAGAAAGATAGAAAAAAAATCAGTTTTCCTTATATTTTCAGGCTTTCTTCAGTAACGTTCTTATAGCTATATGGAAACCAGTGGTGTGGCATCAATTCTGCCAAAGATGGGAAGGAAAAGCTGAATATAAACAAGTGGTACCAGTGCACCATACTGCAATTAATAAAATGTCAAAACACCCAAAGCATTTCTGAACCTATATGCCTCATCATTTTTTTAAAGGAAACTTTTAAGGTTTTTTTTTCAAAACTACTTTAGAAAAATCTATGAGATCATTCTTAATATGTCATGATGTTCTACATATTAAACAGACAGGTTAAAATATTTTCCCAGTCTGGGATATAAGACCAAAAAATAATTACCGAGCAAAATGAGGATAAAAATCATTCAGAAAAACAGATGTCATCAGAACAAGAAGACTCTTGATACTATCAAGAAATGTTCAGTTTTTCATCCTACACCTTTGTCTGTTCTCCACAGTGTCTTCTGTGCATTACTTAAATATTTGTTGCTTCTAACAATTCCATTCCTAACCTTCTCTCTTTCCTCTGAAACATGCCCTCCCTGGTCATCTCAATCCCATGGCTTCAACTATCCAGGACTACTCAGGTGATTCCCAAATCTCTACTTTCAGCACACACCTCAACGGGCATCTCTTCCTGGATGTCCTGAAGGTATCTTAAACCTAACCCATCCCAAAGTGAAGCCTCTGTCCACTGTAGCATGGCCATCTCCCGCACTGCAATTCCTCCTCTCCCCTTTTCCCTACCTCAGTAAAGGTCACTACAATATGCACTCAGCCTGCTCGGTCTTAGTTACACAGTCTCTTATTTCTATGTTTTAAGCATGGAACTCTGATCATGTCATTGTTATACTTACAGACCTTTCAGTGCAGGGAGGTTCTAAACATCCATCAAGGAACTGGGCAAATAAATTATGGTCTTTTCACACCACAGAGTATTGTACAGTCTTGAAAAATGATGGCATGGGTCTATATTCATCAATGTGGAAAGATGGTTATGACCCTTTCCAGGCGCTCTCCCTGCCCCTAACTCCACCGTCTGCCATGCCTTCCCAGCCCTAACTCTCCCTCCTCAGGACTCTCTGCTTAGTTTCTCAATCTGCTAACAAGCAAATTCCTTCCATGGTTTGTTCAGATTTCTGAAGCAGAGACTCTCATTGGCTTCATTTACCATCTTGGGCTAAGCAACCAGGCAGAAGCTAGGGGTCAACGACTCCTTGGATTTAATCTGCTCTTACCAAAAAATGGCTCTGGCCAAATGCAATAAAACTCTGAAGTTACTTTATAATTAAAATATTTCTAGAGAAATACCACGTAACTATATAATGAAAGAATCTGAGCAACAACCTAAAATCTACTGTAACTGGATTTAGTTTCTAAAATATATCCTTGGTATTAATAGACCTAATTATATCTCAAGCATACTTCACTTCACGAAAACAAACTGGTAAAAATGCATTAATTAATTCTGTGTTATAAACAGAATTAATTAATGTGAATTTTTTTAACATTTCAGCTTTACTGAGGTATTGCTGACATAAAATTTGTTAAGACATTTAAAATGTACATCCTGGTGATTTGAAATATGAATTGTGAAGTTTTAAACAGCACAGCTGGATACAGAAAGCAGAGGTGGAGAGGGAAGTCAACACATGACCATCAGCTGATCATCTGAAAGCAGACAGGCACTTACTATATTAAAATGGTGAAGTAGAAAGCCAACAATCTCATCACTTAATTAGATTCTCAGGGCCTCCCTCCCCCAGAAGACCTCATCTGGAAGCTCAGTAAACATGCGTGTCGTGTCATGAATAATCACAGCTCACGCTATTCACATCTGTAGGCAAACAAAAACAAAAACCGCATCTCTACCACTCTCTCAGTTGTACTTCTGAATGACTTCTCTTTCAAAATAGATTTAATTCTTAGTTTAAATATGCACTAACATCTCTTCTTCCTTCACTGCGGCAGCATCTTCTCTGGGCCCGGAGCTGGGAACACAACATGATCAACACAGCCCTGATTCTGTGGAGCTGATTCTGCACAAAAAGCGCACTCTGTCGGCTGGACGGAGAACTGCGAAGTAGGAAACGGCTTTTCCCTATTTAGAACTTTATCTGAGGAATTTCATTTTGGCTCCAGCATACAAAAATAAGCTGAACTCTGTGATTCACTCTTTCTAAAATAATGACTTCTTATAGAGTTAAAAAAAGAAAAAAAGAAAGAAAAAGAAAAAAGCGTTAGCAGATAAAGCCGTTGGTTGTGTGGAGGATCAGTACTCTCTCTCCATCGTCATCTCCCAGAGACAACAAAAAGCTTCACAGTAGGGATAAAACTGAACCTACTGCAATATAAACACCTATCATTATGCTGTACACCTAAAACTAATACAATGTGCTATGTCAGTTGTATCTCAATAAAAATAAAACACTGTAAGAAAAAAATGGAGATACGGGCTTCCCTGGTGGCGCAGTGGTTGAGAGTCCGCCTGCCGATGCAGGGGACACGGGTTCGTGCCCCGGTCCGGGAAGATCCCACATGCCGCGGAGCGGCTGGGCCCGTGAGCCATGGCCACTGAGCCTGTGCGTCCGCAGCCTGTGCTCCGCAACGGGAGAGGCCACAACAGTGAGAGGCCCGCGTACCGAAAAAAAAAAAAAAAAAAAAAAAAAAAAAGGAGATAAATACAATATTCTATTTCCTTCCAGAGTATTATCCCAGATTTTCCACCACTGCTTTTCCAATTAGTTTTAAGTGTTTTTCTGAGGTAGCTTTATCATCCAGACCAAAAAAAAAAAAAAATCTAAACCGTTTTAATCATAAAATTGGCTTAAGGAAAAGGAAATACACTCTCTCTTCTAAGCCCTCACATCCTTCCCTTTAGTCCATACCCAGGAAAGAGAAATATTGATAAGAAATGGACTCCAGCCAAAGCAATTGTGAGAAAAAAGAACAAAACTGGAGGTGTCACGATCCTTGACTTCAGACTATACTATACTGTCATCAAAACAGTATGGTACTGACACAAAAACAGACATATAGATCAATGGAACAGAACAGAGAGCCCAGAAATAAACCCACACACCTACGGTCAATTAATCTACAACAAAGGAGGCAAGAAATACAGTGGATGAAAGACAGTCTCTTCAATGAGTGGTGCTGGGAAAACTGGACAGCTACGTGTAAAAGAATAAAATTAGAACAACATTTTCTCACATCATACACAAAAATAAACCTCAAAATCATTTAAAGACCTAAAATGTAAGACCTGAACTCCTAGAAGAAAATACAGGCAGAAAACTCTTTGACCCTGGTCTTAGCGATCTTTTTCTGGATCTGTCTTCTCAGGCAAGGGAAAGAAAAGCAAAAATAAACCAATAGGACCTCATCAAACTTAAAAGCTTTTGCACAGTGAAGGAAACCGTCAACAAAACAAAAAGGCCACCTACTGAATGGGAAAAGGTATCTGCAAATGATACGGGGCCAATACCCAAAATATACAAAGAACTCATACAACTCAAATCAAAAACAAAACAAAGCCAAAAAAAAAAAGACCAAAAAAAGCAACCAAAAAAAAAAAAATTTAAAAATGGGCAGAGGACCTGAATAGACATTTTTCCAAAGAAGACATATGGAGATGGTCAAGAGGCATCATGAAAAGATGCTCAACATCACTCATCATCTTGCTCATGACCAACCTCAGTGGCCTTCTTTCAGTTCCTGAAACACACATCCAGGCCTTTAGCTTGCTGTCCCTTTTCCCTGGATTGTTCTTTTCCCAGATGTCACACATGCTGCTTCTTTCTGTATTTAGGTCTCAGTTCAAATGTCAACTCTCTAGACAAGCCTTCCCTGACCACCTCCTATGAAAAGAGCATTCTTCACTCCCTCTACCTCTTTCTTTTTGATTCATTTTCTTCAGAGCATTTACTACTATCTGCAGTTATTACAATTTGTTTGGCTTTTCATTGCTCATCTTTGCTACTAAAATATTAGCTCTGTGAAAGCAAGGCTTGGTCTGTCTTCTCATCACTGTCTCCTATCGTCTAGGCCCACAGTAATTCTCAACCAGGATTACTGAATGAATCAAGTAGTTCATACTGTACAAATTACAAGTCAAATAAATGTGGCCCTAAAATTTCAAGTTCCTGAACATGTTTCATCCGGGAAACTCTTAGCAGGAACTTTACCATCCAGACGTGAAGCTGATTTATTTTGAGGCTCCCTCTGTCAGCGATGCTCTCCCCCTTATCTCGGCCTAACTGAACCCTCAGGGAGACCTGTGCTCACCCTCACACGCAAGGCTGCCCCAACCATTCTATCCAGGATGGACACGCATACGATTCCCTCGATCGCTCCGTCACATCATCCCGCTTTTATCTGCTTCACAGTCCTCATCACTCTCTAAAGTTACCTTTTTAATCTGTTTACTAGTTGGACTGTTTACCACAAACTAAATATTTTAGCTTCAGGAGAACAATAATCAGCATTCTTAGATCCCTGAAAGTATATAAGAACTTCCTGAAAAGACAGGCCCCAGGGACAGCTTTGTAACACAGCTCACTTTGTAACCCAGCTCATTAAAACCCTCTTTTCAACCACAGGACACTGCGAGCTCAGAAGAAACCGAGTATTACAAAGATTTTCTTTTCCCCCATTACAGAAGCTCATTTATCCAGGTGTCTAAACACAGGCAAGCATTCAAATGGAACAGTCTGTAAAGTTTTTTTTTTTTTGGTAAAGTTTTTAAATGATCATCTCTTTTCCTTCTTTAAATCTTATTACTGCCATTAATTAAAAACAATCGGCTAAACCACGACAATCTACCAAGCTACGAACATGGGTCGGTATCATGGAGATGGGGATGGGGGATCAACCTGTTCCACACAGACTGGGGTGTCGGTGGCTGCGAACCACTGCTGGGACCGTGCAGCACTAGACAGCACTGGGCTGTAAACGTGCAGATTAGAAAAATCCGCATTTCTACACCAAACCTGCTAAAACAGCTCAGTCTTGGTTCTCCGATTATAATATACTAATGCTGTATGTCATATAAAGAAAACTCCTCCTCCACAGTACTACCTACGTAAGTTTAGTGACCTACAATGAATAGATAGGTACCTTCCTCCTCTGTGTAAAAGATGAAAAGTCCCAGTTCACATACATTTACTTCACCGTCCATAATCCTCAGAAAGTACTGCTGGCAGGTCTCTAATATCAGACAACTCCCTAAGTATCTTAGCTTTTGCTGCTCTGAAGATGTTATGGAGATGAGATTACCAAAAGAAAGAATAAAACTTTCATTATTTACAAGTGAATTCTCTATTTTACAGACAAAGTTTGAATGTGTTACACCACACTTTAGACACTAGCTCTGAAAGTCAAGTTTTTTAAAAAGAATACGCATCTGAATCCGTAATGTATACTGCATTTCAAGTCAAATAAAATGATTAAAAGTTTTTAATTGGAAAATAAGACAGATATCACAGTGTTATTTCAGGAAAATTAATCTGGCAGCAGTATACCAAAGAAATTAGATAAGATAGATAGATAGATACAGATAGAGATATATATTTTTTTGCCTTACTGTGTGGCTTGCGGGATCTTAGTTCCCAGACCAGGGATTGAATCTGGGCCCACGGTAGTGAAAACGCTGCATCCTAACCCCTGGACTGCCAGGGAAGTCCCTAGGTAACATAAATCTTAAGGAGGCAAGTCCACATACAAACTCTATTCCCACAGTTCTTTTCATTAAAAGATACACGTTGGTAACTTGTATATTAGAATACATTTTTAAGAAAAACATGAGTATGGTTATTTAGTTTTCAGTACCAACACTCTCATTTCACCATTCTTCCCTATTAAAAAAAACTTAATTAAACAAGCAATTTTAAACGTGGGTTTATGCCCCACTCATGGTCACGCGTGAAGTAGGTTCAGTCAATTGCAGTCCACATTTTTTCCAAATAGAACAGGAAAAATATCAAGTTACAAGGATAACTGTCACATGCGTTTATCTAGCTAGACCAGGCGTGGGTCCTGAGGCAGAATGTATTTCTAACTGTGAGTCTTAGTCAAGAGAATTTCAAAACTCCAGGCCAGATGGTTGTGATGGTCTCTTTTCACTCTAAAACTTTACTTTTACGGTTAAATCTGTCCTCACCTGGAAATAAAGGGAAATGAGTGGCTTCTTTATTTAATGTTTAGCTATGTTTCTTTTAATGGCAGGCAACGGAGTCTGTTGAATTAATTACACTAATTTAAACAACAACTGGGGCTTACTGACGGGGACACTGAAGCAGTGCACAGACTCTGGGAGCGCTGGACCAGTGGCCTCAGGAAGGACAGAAACCGAAGGGCTCCGGGGCCTCGGCAGGGCACCTGCAAGCTCGGCCTCGCCTTCCACCACAGTGCTGTGAGTTTCTCACCGCACAATGCAATCGGCCCTCCTAGATCAGGCAGCCTAACCCCTGGATAAACCAGCAACAGCAGGGAGGGAGTGCAGACATGGTCTCTGCGGAAACAAACTCTCCACCATCCCAACTTGTCTAAAACATCTGATTTTTATGGCCAGAAATTAACATTTCATTTTTAAGCACTATGTACTAGGCATAATATTTGGTTCGATATGATCAGTATACATAGTGTATGTGTACATTAAAACATTAAATTGTATACCTTAAATATATGCAAGTTTTATCAATAAAGCTGGGGAAAAATGAGAAATATAAAATATGTTTTCAACAGATAAAGGAGACTGTGCTAAAGGATAAAGTATAAAATATGTTTTCAACAGATAAAGGAGACTGTATGTAAGAGCCAGTCTTTTAAAATAATGAACATTACACTGCACATTATAATAAGGACGATATTTTTCATTTCACGTATTCTTAGAAACTTAGGTTATTAAGAGTCATATTTCTCCAAAGCAATGTTGTAAAAATAAATCCTGGTGTAAAGCATTTTTAGAATTTAAAAATTATTTTGCAAAGTGAATCACTCTATTTTTAAAAGTCTGTATCTTCATAGGTCAGCTGTCACTAAATGAGACGTCCCTATGTAAGAAGAGTACCTGCTGTGATCTCAATGTCTGTGTTCCCCCGAAACTCCTATGCTGAACCCTAAAGCCCCAGGTGATGGCACGAGGAGGCAGGGCCTCTGGGAGGTGGTCAGGTCTTGAGGTGGGGTCCTTGTGAACAGGATTTGTGCCCTTGTAAGAGAGGCTCCAGAGAGCTCCCTGCCTGTTCCCCCACGTGAGGTCACAGCGGGAAACTGGCAGCCTACAACCCAGAAAAGGCCTGCACCAAAACCCGACCTTGCTGACTCCTTGACCTTGGCCTTCCCAGCCTCCAGAACTGGGGGGGATAAATTTCGCTTGTTCATAAACCACGGAGTCTGTGGGATTCTGTTACAGCAGCCTGAAGAGACTAAGACAGCCCCTCGCTTGGGCGACCAGAACAACTCCCCTTCCCGCCGACCTGCCCTGCTCTTGGGGTTCCTCGCCCACTCCTCTCAGCACTCCGTGTGTCTGCTGCACACCCTCTCACTGTGGCACATCCTGCTTCATGCTGACATTCTCTGCCGGTCTCCCCAGAATCCATGCAGAATAAAATCCACAAGGACAGGAACAAGGATGGCAGCACAGTGTATGTGCAGAACAAGCACTGGGTCAGGAGTCAGGGAGGCCCGAGCCTGTCACTGTTCTGTCACCAACTGGCTACACAATCACCATCTGTGCACTGCCTCTTTGCACACCGGTTCCAGTAGGAACTGAACAAGTACTAACAACATCCATCCATAAAGTTTCCTTACTTGTTATAAAAAGAGATGGTAATCACTGCCCTATTTACTTTTCCTAGTTGTTACCAAAAAAAAAAAAAAAAAAGTGCAAATGCTTTATAAGCTGTTAAGCACTACAGAAATACTAGGGTTTTGTGTGTGTGTGTGTGTTAGGGTTTTTGGAAGGCCATACGTATAAACGGGATGAGCATGGGCTTGGGAGTCAGCAGATACAAGCTAAGCCCGAGCATCAGCGTTTCTTACCTGTCTGGCCTTGGGCAGGTTAACTCACCTTCTGGAGTATCAGTTTCCTCATCTATAAAACAGTGATACGAACACCTGTATCACATACTGCATGGATAATTAACATCTGTAACGTACGTTCAACTCTCCTCATACCTGACTGCATCCCCACAACTCTCCACGTTCGGTCCCATCCCATTTTCACATTACAGATCCTTCAATCCATGTGACTCCTCACCTCAGGTCTCCAGGTCTCTCTGGGGCAGAGACCATAGACTTCATCACCAACGCCTAGCCTAGAGTACATAGTGGGAACTCAGTAAGTACATTAAAGAAGTGAATTCCCATCCACCTTCTTGCTAAAAACATAAGTGTAACATAACAAACTAAAAAACCAGACATTTCTAACAAAATGCTTACCAATCTTACTCCATTCCTTAGTACAACAAAGACCCACTTTCACTTACATACATCCCTATGTTTTTTAATAGGTGCTAAGAAGAAAAGAGAAGCTTAAGACGAGACTTAGAGTAACCTTTATCTTTCTGACCAAAAATAAGACATAAGACCATCAGCTCAAGATTTTTAAACTAAAAGGCTGTCCCTTTACTTATTTTGTTTTTTTAACCTATTAGGTAAAAGTATCAGTATTCAAAACCACCAGAAGCAACAGAGGATGGGGAGCTAAAATCTAGACCCTGAGGCTCCCAGAATGAAGCGCAACCAGAGAGCTGGTTTTCCCAGCTTCTAGCAGTTGGCCAACAATTAATTACTTGGAGTTGATATAAGGGCTAAAATCTTTTGGCCAGTCCTTATCCTAGGTGCTCTTCTTCATTTCCCAACTGAGGACTTGACTTCAGACCATATTACAAAGCTACAGTCATCAAAACAGTGTGGTACTGGCACAAAAATCAACATATAGATCAATGGACAGAAAGAACAGGACAGAAAGCACAGAAATAAACCCATACACTTACGGTCAATTAATCTACAACAAACGAGGCAAGACTATTAAATGGAGGAAAGAGAGTCTCTTCAATAAACAGTGCTGGGAAAACTGAAGAGCTACATGTCAAAAAATGAAATTAGAATGCTCTTTAACACCACACACAAAAATAAACTCAAAATGGATTAAATACCTAAACGTAAGACCTGATACCATAAAACTGTTAGAGGAAAACATAGGCCAAACACTCTCTGACATAAATCGCAGCAATATATTTTTCGATCCATCTCCCAGAGTAATGGAAGTAAAAATAAACAAATGGGACCCAATTAAACTCAAAAGCTTTAGCACAGCAAAGGAAACCATAAACAAAGCAAAAAGACAACCCACGGAATGGGAGAAAATATTTGCAAAGAATGCAACCTATAAGGGATTAGTCTTCAAAAATTTCAAACAACTCATACATCTCAATACCAAAAAAAACAAATACCCAATCAAAAAATGGGCAGATGACCTAAGGAGACGTTTCTCCAAAGAAGACATACAGATGGCCAAGAGGCACATGAAAAGATGCTTAACATTACTAATTATTAGAGAAATGCATATTTAAACTACAGTGAGGTATCACTTCACACAGGTCAGAATGGCCATCATCAAAAAAATCTACAAACAATAAATGCTGGAGAGGATGTGGAGAAAAGGGAACCCTCCTACACTGTTGCTGGGAATGTAAATTGATACAGTCACTATGGAGAACAGTATGGAGGTTCCTTAAAAAACTAAAAACAGAATTACCATATGACCCAGCAATCCCACTCATGGGCATATATCTGGAGAAAAACTTGGTTCAAAAGGATACATGCACCCCAATGTTCACTGCAGCACCGTTTACAATAGCCAAGACATGGAAGCAACCTAGGTGTCTATCAACAGAGAAATGGATAAAGAAGATGTGGTACAGATATACAATGGAATATTACTCAGCCATTAAAAAGTGAAATAATGCCACTTGCAGCAACAGGGATGGACCTGAAGATTATCACACTAAGTGAAGTCAGTCAGACAGAGAAAGACAAATACCATATGATATCACTTACATGTGGAATCTAAAAAAAATGATACAAATGACCTTATTTACAAAACAGAAACAGGCTCATAGACTTAGAGAAGGAAGTTATGGTTACCGGGGGGACGGGTGGGGGGTAGGGACAGATTTTTTTAAAAAATCATCTCAATTCCACCTCAAAAACGCTTCTCCTGAAATTCCACGGCCTCCAGCGGCGTCTCTCCCACGGCAGGGTGACTGTAACACAAGTCTGATGCCCTCCTCCCTGGTTTAAAGCTCCATCACTTCCCGGATGAAGTGACACTTGGGGGACACAGAAGCTCATCCGTGCCCTGTCCCCATCCAACGGCCTGGCCTCGGTTCTCATCGGCCCCGACACGTACCCTGGGCTAAAGCTGTGATGGTGCACACGGCTCTCACACCCTTGGCACTCACGCACCACCTACAACAGGCGCTTCTGTGCCCACCTGGCAACCCCTTCAGAGCCGTCAAGACTCAGACCAAGATTAGGACTGAGTTTGGTGCCTCTGAACTCCTGAAACGTGCGTACTACAGTGCGCTTAGGTTTCCATAATCTCCAGTAGAAAGTGAGCCACTGAAGGACAGGGACTCTGTTTCATCACAGCAGGTAACACAGAGTACACGGCAGAAGCTCCGTAACTAAACTGAATAAGTTAATAAACGGCCTGACGGACTTCAGTTTTATTATAAATATAAAGGTTACTGTGAGAACATCCGGTAAAATAAGCACCAGTCGTCAAGTTATTTCTATGAGAAAGTAATATGGAGTTCTAAATAACTGTTACAAATAAACTCAAACACAATAAACACGGGTTGTTAAGATATCAAAAGATACTGTGACTTTGTAACTGAGGCGTATATGTTACCTCGAAATACTAATGGAGCCCAAACTAGGTACATGATCCATGGGAAACAGAAAGACGCGGCACTCTGCATGAAGAAAAAACCCCGCTCAACAATGGCTGAGAATTTAAAATAATTTTTCACAGACAAGCTCAGCTCATAAGTTTGTAAGGCATTTTTACACAAGGGTGACTAGAAGTAAGTACCTTCTCAACCACTACTATAATGTTACGTTTATATAATCCTTTTCCTCTAAAGTGCAATTTTTAACCTTCTTACACGGGAAAAGATTTTTTAAAGCTTCTGCATGGGTACAGGACCCCGAGTTCCAGGGACAGAGGTGCCAAGGAAATCCCAAGAGCAGCTGCTGACCGGACCAGTGTGCTGGCAGTTGGCAGGGAGGCAGGGAAGGAAACAGGAGGAAGAAGGACTGCAGGATGCTCCCCCCGCTCGGCTCGTCCGCTCCGCGCTTCCCGTGTGCTCAGCAGAATCGGGGGTAACTGGGGGGTCACCACGCACAGTCTTAAACCGCCCCCCAGGAAGACCCGATCACAGCTCTGCTGCACCCGCCCTCCGTCCGCAGCCCTTCACGCGAGGCTGCAGGAGCAGAAGCCTGGGCCGAGGGCTGCGCAGGCTTCCAGGGGCACACGGCGCTGCTCCCTCCCGCCCACAGCCCCTCTCTCCTCCCACCCGCTCCCGCTCCCGTCCGCCCGCCCCCCAGGACTTCCCGGACCCAGGCAAAGAGGAAACTAGAGCCAGCCCAGCCGCAGCAGAGCGGGCCTGAATCCCGCCTCCGCCCCTCCCCGCGCTGGCTCCGTGGCCGGTGGCCGCGTTCTCAAAGCCTCAGCTTCCTCAGCCGTACAGCGGGGACCGTACGCTTTCCTCTAAGGATTGTCGTAAGATTTAAATTATGTGAGACGGGGGACGAAACGTGGAGGCACGCTGCCTGGCACAGAGTAAGCTCAACCAAAAGGGCTTCCAGGTGGGATGGTACGCGAACATGTATACAGATGGATACGAGCAAATCAGTACACAAAGTGCTTCACAGTGTTTTGCCGTGTTTTGTTTGCTTGACGCAGGTTGGAAAAAAAAGTCAACAAATCACCACTGCCACCACCGCCACTGACAAACACCCCAGAAACACTGTATGAAAACCTATTCCATGACCCTGTAGCCGCAAGAGAAGCTACAGACCCTCCACTTCGGCTCACAGCCTCCTCACCGGCTAGGACGCCCACCCTATCTTTTAGCCTCATCTCACATTTATGCCTCCACACAGGCAACACCGTAATTAGTGACATATATGCTTTCAGTTCAAACTGGGTCAAGAATTCCTTCAGGCCAGTCACTTCTGTCACGCACCCCTTTTCCCAAGCACTGAAACCCCATTAATCATTCACCCTCTGAAGCCTTCCCTCATCCTCCCCGGCAGAAACCATCACGCCCATCTGTACGTTCCCAATGCCCATTGCTTAAACTCACACTTAGAGCACTTGTTTCATGCTAATTAGCCTTTTTTCCAATCTTCTTCCTCACTGGATTCTAAGTTCCACGTCATTCAAGTGGAGGTGTCAGCGGTCAGGTGAATGCACACACCACAAAATGTAATAAAATAAAGTAACACTTCTTTACCTACAGGAATGTCCTTGAGGGTAAACAAACATTTCCATCATCTTTCTGTGTTCTAAACACACTTCACTGGCCTGCCACTACTACAAAGCAGTGTAATGGCCAGTAGCAGGGAGACATACTAACTTTTTAGCTTATGTTTTCTGAATATCCAAAAACATCCCTTATACCAATCCTGACAGTTCACTGAGAGAACATTTTACACCTTACTTATCAAATGATTTATCAGCCCACTTTAATTTCCATTAATTAAGCAGAGTATTAAATCTTTTCATTACTCGTTAAAAGAAAGCACTTCAAAATAAAATTTTTGTTATATGATGATGATTGTTCCAAAACAAAATCTGATTAAATAATAAACGTTATTTTATAAATCAAATATGAAAATCGATCTCCTTGTTTCATATCACACATACGATATACATTTACTTTAGTGGCGTTTTATACATATCAACTCTTATTTCCTACATATACAAACATGGCTGGAACGCTGATTTACAACCAACAGTTTGATTCATAAGCAGTCTACGGTTTAGATAGTATGAGTCCAAATATTTTAAGTGCTCAAATCTGCTTCCAATTACAGCACTCTAAATTAGAAAGTCACAGTTTTAGCTCATTCAGATTATAATTCTACTTTTGCTACTAAATAACAGTGCTACCCTAGGCAAATCACTTAACCTCTCTAAATTCTAAGTTTTACACATTTGAAATGACTCTGGATTAGATCAGATTTCCCAGATCCCATTCTTATCATACAAATCACCTTGAACACCGGTTTGGAAATACATGTCCTGACCCCTCCTCTAAAGGCTCTATGGTAGCAGCTCTGCCTTGGGGGCCGGGGGGTCTGTGTTCAAAGTTCCCACGGACTCATGTTCCCCAGGCTCCTCCGGATTGGGAAGTTTTCTACTACACACTGGTTTCTGATCTCTAATGCTCTTCCTGGCTCTAAAGTTCTATGAATTTAAGATTTTATGACATGGATCAAATCCCCCCAGCCCAACCTGGTGATACCGAACACAATCCACGTGCAACTTCACTTTGCTGTGCAGGAAGGTTCAAAAGGTATCATTCTTAACATCTGGCTCCATTTGCTGTACAAGCCCCTCGCTTTTCAAGCCATCCTACATACCAGTATTTGTACTGACAAACAATCTGATAGCTAACCTGATCTGGGTCAGAACACACTTCTGGTTGAAGGTGCTCCCCTGTGGTTTTAATGCACACAACTCGCCGTACGTTGAACGCTGACTCACGTGTTAGTGTCAGCTCTCAGAGCCTGTGCTTCCAGCCCTGCAACTGTGCCTGGTTCACATCTGTCCTTTACTCACATATGTGTGACAGCCATCAGGCAGACCACAACTCTACAACCCCTTCTAGCAATCTGACAGATAATGATTAGGTGCTGAATAAACTTTAATACATCATAACTATTCACTGGCTTTGAAACATAATGCCTGAAAATACTTGCCCATGGATATAAACATAGAAGAAGACACTTAAAAGGCTATACTCTCAAAATCTGTCTTTAAAAGCACTGTGATAGAAAGCATACGCTCTCCAACGGGTGTTCTCATTTTTAAAAAAAGGCACTTTTTTTCAATCCCCACCCACCGCAAGTTAATAAAATCTGGTTAGTCAAACTTGCCTTAGAGTGATATTTCTCCTACCAGCACACACTTCTTTCCCCCAAAAGGCTGTGACGCAGCATACAGAAATAAAAGATCTCAAACATACCAAGATAATTTAGAGGTGGGAAGTGTGGTAGGGGTCAATATATTCAGTACAGTTAAACAGACCAGTTTTCACTATACTTCTCAAAAAGCAGGACAAGGCAGGAAACTGATTCTTACTACTCGAAAACCAGACCAAACAGTTTCTCAGGAAACAAAGTTTTTACTAGTACTCTGAGAAATTTTCTCACATAGGTCTTGGAAAATAGTTATGGTACAGCATCATCAATCAAAATTTCACAGCAACTGGAAAACTTTAAATCAGACTGTAAGAAAAACTGAAAGTATACAATTAAAACACAGATCAGTAGGTGTGACACTGCAAGGGTGAAGGTGATGAGTGTCTGAGGCCCACAGACAGAAGCCAGACCCAGAGAACCAGAGGTCATATCATTTACTTCACGTTCCTTAAATCTCATCTACTGGAGTCAGATTTAATAGCAGGATCGATACAGAGTGAAAGAAACCTGACGGGAATGCGATCAGTCGTCTGCCAAACCTGTATCTTCACACACACAAGCTGCACTAGGAAAAATAATGAAGAAAATGTGGGAAGTTTGTTTCACTCTTATTAAAGAGGATCTAAAATCGATAACCTCCTCTGATGCTAGAAGGACAGGTCACGTGACGTGTATCTCTGGTGCCTGAAAGAACGGGTACTGAGCAAACACAGACACAGACTCAACGTCGCGGACGTGCTTTGTAACCATCCATTTGGCCTGAACAATGCAAGTAAAAATAATCAGAGCAGGAGCATCCCACTAGCGCAGCGACTGTAGAGAGGTGGCAGTGAGCACCTGTGGGGACACCTGAGTAGAGCCTGCTCAGCCCTGGTGCTGGCACGCCATTCACGTGTATGACGTGCACAGGGACAGGTGCACAACGATCGGGGGAACCCGCAAGGTGGACTTGAAGCCGTCAGTGAGAGGTGAAAATCTCACATCTGATAATAAACACTCTTAGTTTTCCTTAATAATTCTATTATAAATCTATTACTAAATTCATTAAATTTTTCTTGAGACATTATTCTCCATTTCTTGAAAGTAACCGTGTTTTTTTTTTAAGAAGGAAAATAGGCAGAAAGCAGAAGTGGGTCAATCATCTCTTTCAGCACTATTTTTGGTAAACTATTTTTCGTTCCTTCTTTGAAATTCTTCAATTTCAAAGTTTCATATATTCTTCTTGTATATCTCTCTCCTTCCTCCGAAGTAAGGAATGTCCCATACAAGAGCATGATTTAATTAAATGTGCGAATCCGCTGTTCTAATGCCATTCTCGACGATGCCCAGGGTTTTGTAAACCTGAGCTAAAGCGGTACCGCAGATTGAAGCAGCATACGATGAACCTCAGCATCTGTGTGTCTCCAGAGACTATCATGAGAGAGGCCTGCCTGCTAGTCCCAAGCCAGCGCAGAGCCCCTCGTTGTGTGTTTTCCACGAGAACGAATTCAAGTTGTTAAATAAACTCAAGTATCTGATGTACAGACATTTACCAAGAGGTCATTCCAGCTTGTACATGAACACTTACAAATCCCGTCTCTCTCCTAATGAGAATAAAAGGATGCACTTTACATCTCTTCTAGTCTCTATGATGGAAAAAAGTTTTTAAATCAAAAAAAATAATCACTTTACTTTCGTTAGAAATTATGTAATTGTTTCTCCCAGGTATTATTATAGCACCAAGCATTCCAAAATAGTTGATTAAAATCTTCCTTCATCTGTTCACTTTGCTATACACCTGACACACAACACTGTAAATCGACTGTACTTCAATTTTAAAAAATCTTCCTTAATCTGAAAATGAGGCTTGTAAGAAACAAAGGTATTTTTTAAACTCTAGGCAGAGATGACAATGCAATTGTAAAACCTATGTCCCTCCGTATTAGAATACAATTCACAAACGTACGCGCTTGAAACAAAATAATCCTGGGTGTATAAAGACTCACCATCTGTATGGGTTTCTTGTGGAGATCTCGTTCTGTTACCAATTTTTCTTGGTCGGTGACATACAGACCTTTCTGTGCTAAAGCCTGCATGACAGCATCGTGGCCCAGAAGGGGTTTGGCGGCGTCGCTCTTGAGAATGAGGCTCCCGGCGCGACAGTACAGTTCAGCCGAGAGAAGCAAGTTAACAACCGGCGGCTTGATGTGCTCCTGGTCGTACTGATCTGTGTAAAACGGCTCGCGAAGCTCCTCTGGCACATTTTCTACAAAGATTAAGGGGAAACGATTGCTTACAAGATTTTTATAAAAGAAACACAGTTTATCTAATAATTATTCATGTCTTAAAAGTTCAGATTCCTTCTAAAAATAACAATAACGCTGTAACGGAAAAGATGATTTATTCGACCTTGGCAGGTAATCTGCAACGAGAAAGAGAGAGAATTCTCCTTTACAGAGGATACGGTTCCGAGTATGTTCTCAAAAGCGACTACCAAGCGATCCAGGAGAGACGTCTGCTGAGTCCGGGGAGTCTGCGGAAAGTATCCCCACGTGCACGCTGCAACACAGAGAGCCAGCTAAAAGGCTCCGAAGAGCCCATTCCAGCGAATCCGCTCATTCAGGCGCTCAACCAGGAAACGCACGATAACAGCTATTTCCGGGGAACGCTAGGCCTCGACGCCTGGGAGTATAAAATCCCTTGCCCAAAGCTGCCCAGCTCGCCGGCTGCCAATTAGAACCCGCCCACTGCGAGCCGTCCCTCCGCCTCCGCCCGCCGCTGGCCTCTCCCTTCCTGCGGGCCCGCGGAGGCTGCTGAGCGGCAGCTACAGCTGCGGTTCACGGAGAACCACCCTTACAAGTCCCGCACACCGGGAAGCCCTGTTTCCTCCGCCTTCCCGCCGACCCCACCCCCCACCCCAAAAAGCCTTCCTGGGCACCCAGCTGCTCCCTCCGAGGGAGACAGACAGGGCAGCTGGGCGACGGGACGGCCTCTGAGTTTCTCTCTGGCGGCCAGGCCATCCCCCCGGGAAGAACGCCAGGCAAGGCCGGGCGTCGTCCCCCACGAGGAAAGGCGGGCATCTGAGCAGGAAGCTGGCGTAGAGCCACAGTCACAGAACCTGGCAGCTCTGGCCCGACACCAGCCAGGCCCCCGCCCGCCTGCTCCGGAGAATGAGGGTTCGGGGCCACCCGCAGCCCACAGGGCTTCGAGGAGCCTCCTGAACAGGCAGCTTCAGCGTGAGCCCGGCGATGCCACAGCGCTCAGCAACGTCAGCCTCCCGAAAGGTGTTCTCGCGATATTAATATACAACGTAGCAATTTTACCTTCAAGTTTTTGACAGGTCCTATCATTTAGAAAAATATTTTCAACAAATAATAGTATCATAATGATTGCACGTTCCCTTTATATATGAGTTTGGTTCTGGGGAATTCAAGGATTTAGAAATAATCCTTACCCTCCAGGAGCCAGTAGTCTACAAATAATCTAGACAGTCAGCAATTCAGAAACTGGAGACAACACTAAGCAATAAATGATCAAGGGGCTTCCCTGGTGGCGCAGTGGTTAAGAATCCGCCTGCCAATGCAGGGAACACGGGTTCGAGCCCTGGTCTGCGAAGATCCCACATGCCGCGGAGCAATTACGCCTGTGCACCACAACTACTGAGCCTGCGCTCTAGAGCCCGCGAGCCACAACTACTGAGCCTCTGTGCCACAACTACTGAAGCCCGCGCGCCTAGAGCCCATGCTCCGCAACACGAGAAGCCACCGCAGTGAGAAGCCCGCACACCGCAATGAAGAGTAGCCCCTGCTCGCCGCAACTAGAGAAAGCCCGCATGCAGCAACAAAGACCCAACGCAGCCAAAAATAAATAAATAAATTTAAAATTAAAAAAATAAAAGAGAAAAGAAAATCAGAGGAAGCATCAACTCCAGAAGCAAGATCATAAACTTAGTTTTACATATGCTGAGTTTGAAACAACAGCAAAAATATCCAAGTGGAAATATTCAAAAAGCAGCTGGGAATACAGGACTCCGGAAAGAGGTCAAGAGTAGATGTACCAATTGGGGATTTTGGAGACATCTAAAAATATCATCCTCATTTAATAACTGAAGACACTTCCCTTCCTTCATAGCGGCATTAACCAGGAGTGAGCCAGCCTTAACCTCAGTAGCTGCCTCAGCGTGATCCATGAGCTCCGTTGTAATCTACAGGACACGGTGCTGGCACCCACTTAAATTTTAGTATCACAGGAGCTAAATGGAAGCTACTCGGAGAGCAAATTTAAAAGGGAAATTATTTGATTTTAAGATAATTATTATAAAACGTATACATAATAGATGTTTTCCCCTATAACAATAAAAAGTGACTAATGCAGGTGACTTGGTACCTAAACATCAGCTGTGCAAAGAAAAGTGACTGCTCATGATCAGGATTACAAACTTCACCACACCTGTACATCCGCTTACATTTATTTACGGCTTTTACATCCATTCTCACACATGATCTTTATTACAACTTGGTGGAACTGTCAAATCAGACAATACACAGAAAAATATTAGGAATGTATAATACTTAGTAAGGGCCTTTATGCGCGGGCACTGTCACAAACATGCATTCTGTCGTTCAACACTAACAACCCTCTTGTCCCTATTTTACAGATAAGGAACTCAAGAAAGGTTACCTTGCCCAAGGACACATAGCTGATAAATGCAGAGTCTTAGCTCTAAACCTTGTAGCTAAACAGATTCAAAAATAACAATGGTTTGCCAGGATCAACAAGCTGGAAGGTGGAAAACATATGGCTTAGGGGCTATTTTCATTTTATTATGACGAACCCACAAATCTAAGTGATGAAAATGTAAGTTTCAAAAAGATCTCAATGCAAGGAAAAGGGAAGGGATCCACAGCAAGTCAAAGAATGTTTCAAGAATATGACAAAAACAGATTATTCCACCCCAAAAGAATGCAAAACTGCATACTGAGTATTGTAAAGTAGGTCACTTTTAAGAACAAGTCTTCAAGAACTAAATATGCTTAAAAGAAGACTTTGAAAATGTCTATCATTTTGCCAACAGTACAAGACTATCATTTTTTAGAAAACAGTTTGGAGTTGTATCACATTTTTAAAACAAATGAACTGAAACCACGTATTAGAAAATAAACAGGCAAAATCAAAGATAAGAGGTTTCACCCTCCCCCTCACCTCCAGAGTACAAGAAGGTAAGAAATTAATACTTCAAGAAACTGAAACTCCATTCCCAGAATTGCAAAGGATGAGACAAGTTTTTCTTGTGCACCAGGACTTAAGCAAGAACCTACCTTACTTGTGTTATTATAAATCCTGACTAGAGCTAAGCTTTGAAATTAACAATCACCTGAAATGCTTGGGCACACGCAGAGGGCACAGAAACAGTCTTGCTCAAGGCACTTTTCTATAAAGCTGAGTTAGTACGAGTTGCATCCATACACCAGCAAATGACACAGATTTCCTTAGAACAGTGAACGGTCAGGGGGTACAAGGGGAACGCAATTCAGAGATATCACCACTCAACCATGGGAACACTGCCTTATTTTCCACAACTAAAAATTATGTCCAAGGCAATTACTAGGACAGAATTTGTGAGTTTCAAAAACTCCAAGTAAAAGTAAGCCCTACACCTGGAACTCTAAATTAACCAAAAGACACAAAAATGGTCAGTTAACATTTTTTTTAAAAAATCATAGTACCGGTAATCAAAGAAAGTTACAATGAGACTTTGCCTATCAAAATGGCAAATAATTTTTAAACCCACTGTTGACAAGGATGTACTAAAATGAGTACCTCACAGAAATCCAAAAAAGAGGGGATATATGTATACGTAGAGCTGATTCACTTTGCTGTAGAGCAGAAACTAACACAACGTTGTAAAGCAACTATACTCCAATAAAGATTAACTAAAAAAACAAGAGTACCTCCTACATGACCAGAGGGCAAGGACCATAATTACTCCCCATAATACAAACCGTAGCATCTTATGCCTGATACATGGCAAGCACGAAATAAATACTTGATGAATGAAAATGTTATTATTATTTTTTTTATTTTAGTCATTAATCTTGTCCTAAAGGGACTCCCACCAGATTTCAAATTTCCCCTCAACTCCCAGATTCTGTACTAGTAATCCTAATTTACTCCTGTACCTGCTTTGAAAAACCTGACAGTTTTCCCCCCTAGGCCACTCTTCTGCAATAGCATCCCTCTCAAAAACCAACCCTTTTTCAGTTAACCGACATTCACTACCAGCAGGAGGCAGCATGACAGAGTGGGGAAAACCGGGGCTTTGGATTTAAAAGCTGTGTCTTCCTTGACCTGGGACCGTGAGCGCAGGAACCGTCTGTCCCGAGTTCAGGCTCCACAGCCTGCACAGGTGTGCAGCCATGGCTGCCCTTGACTTCAAGTTCCTCCACCTCTGGGCCCACCACACCGCAGACACTACAGGGTGCCACGTCTGTTCCTCGGGGCCTGGGCACCAGCTACTCCCCGGGCCCTCACCCTCCTCCTGCGGTCGGCCCTTCCCATCGGGAGCTCAGTCAGCGGTCATCTCCCATATACACCTTCCCTGACCCTACGCAGTCGTCCTGTTTCAATTACTACTATCCCATAATATTTAGGTTAGCCTATTTCGACCCCCTCCCATTACAACGCAGCCTCGAGGACAGCGGGATACTTTCCTGTCCTCTGTCACAGCACCTAAACAGCACCTGGAACACAGCAGGCACTCAAATATTTAAGAATGTACAAGGTAAAAAGTACATAAACTGAGCCTGGCCTTCAAGGAAGACACCAGCTAAGGTAGTGCCCCTGCTCCCTCCCCGCACCCAAGACCTGCTGAAGTCACCTCCTCCACTCCTCTCCCTGCCCAGAGAGCCACAGGGACCTCTCCTGAGCCCCAGGTCCTCACAACTCTTCACATCGCAAAGAAACCCCAAACCCCAAACCAGAGCCTGGTTATCAGAGACAAGGGCAGTAAGAAACATGGAAAGGCGGGGTCAGAGCGAGCTCTGTGGGGCTGGACTGAGATGGGAAGTGTCAGTGTGGACACACTGTGGTTGGCATGTATCTGTGACCGAGAGAGAAGCAGCTGCAGCTGCATGTCACATCTGCACATGCGTGTTTCCTAGCTCTGTCTGCTAAATCCCAGCGGCAATAAGCCTCGCACCTATATCTCAGTTTCTAATGCCTCCCATTAAAACAAACCAAGACTCCTTCAGAAATGGCTGTTTCCTCCTGGGCTGCAAGATCAGCTCAGAACGTGTGTGTGTGCGTGTGTGTGTGTGTGTGCGTGTGTGTGCGAAAGCTAACAAATGATGGGACCATGTCAAAAGGTCACAGGATTCAGCCGGAAGGAGATCCCATTGACCAAATCTGAGACAATCTGAACATCAAAATAAATAATGACAATAAAAGATTATAACCCACTGAATAAAACAAGAATGTCCACCCTGATGTAAACAAATAAATGAATAAGTATGTGAAAGAAAAAGAAGGGAAAACTCTTCCTTGTAGTAGAATACCAACTAAAAATGGGAAAAAATAAATGGGATAACAACTGATTCAAGCAAGAATCATTCTGGATGCTAAATTGGTGGGTTTGATGAACAGGGTATTTCAAATTATCTCCTCACGACTTGCTTCTTAATTAAAGATGGAAAATAATAACTTTATAGCGGAAAGAAGTGGCAGATACTGCCTGAAGCAAGTGATCAAAGTCTGCATCAACAACTGAACGGACATCGTGTGCCCCTGACACAACCCACACTGAAAACACAGCACCTCTTCTGTGGTCGTCCCGCCAGGTTTGTATAACTTGAATCCATCAAGTAGACACGTTAGATAGATCCAAATGAGGGACATTCTATAAAATAACTGGCCTACTGTTTTCATAAGATAAAAAGACATTTTAATAAGGGGAACAAATCGACACTGCAGGCTCAGACATTTTGGGGGTGCTGAGAACTGGGATTTCCTACTTCCTGCCCCCACCTCCCTGGCATCTCGGTGTATGAGGGAGGATGTCAAGCTGTCTGATCCTGGGAGGAACAGAGGGTAAGGAAACTGAGCTCTGTCTAGATATTTCTCCTCTGGGGTTGCCTGGCTGCCCAGTGGTTCATCTCTGGTGCCTCCTGGACATCCCTGCCCAAGCCCCCTGAGGAACACAGGGATGCTGCCAGGTAGGGGGCAACAAAGCACACCTGCTGCTCGAGAGACAGGTGATGGAGGTGGCAGGGATGAGAGGGGGTGCGAGGGCGGGTCAGCTGGAGGCGAGCAGGGAGGGAAGGAGGGAGAGTAGAGAGTAGGTGGTCAAAGGACAAGAAGGAAGAACGCCACAGAAGATGGGGTGGCACCAGGGGACAGGAGGAGGAGGGGGTCGGGAAACGTCTCCGGTTCCTGGGTCTCCATCACCTCTTGCCTGGGGCAGGCGTCTGTGTACTGTGCCTTCAGACTGGCTAGGTTTTCTTGCTGGGACACTGCCCGCAGCCATGCCAGAATCTCATTGTCGTCCCAGTCATGGAGCCCAGGGGCGGAATGAGGGCCCAGCGTTCCGGAGAGGGCAGAGGACCCCGAGGCAGGAGGTGGCCCAGCTGGAGCCTGCACGGAACTGCCTGCTTGTGCCAGGGGCACAGGGCAAAGACAGTGCCCAGGGCAGGGGCCTGCCACCCAGCTCAGCATGCTGCTGGGGTGCTGAGGCTTCACAGTGTCAGTATCATGGGAGACACAGACAGACGGAAACACCGTTCCAGGTTAAGGAGCTGACAGAGACAAGTCTACTAAATGTGATGCACGATCCTGGACTGCATCTTGGAATGGGAAAAAAAAGCAGCAACACAGGACACTGAGACAATGGCCAATCTGAATAGGGGATGTGGATTAGATAATACGGTGTTGAAGTTAAATTTCCTTATTTTTATAATTTTACTGAGATTATCTCAGACTTATCATTCATCTCTCATCAGGAGAGAGTCTGAAGTATTTAGGGGTAGAGGGTACAATGTCTCTAATTCTTTCTCAGACAGCTCAGAAAACATTACGTGTGTGTCTGTGTATGACACACACGGATTTGTGTGGGGGAAGGGAAAGGGAGAAAATGGGACAAAAGGTTAACAACTGGTAACCCTGGGGAGAGGGTATGCAGGAATTCCTTGTACTGTTCTTATACATTTGAAATTACGCTGAAGAGAGTCATGAAACCTCAAAATGCCCCAAATCCATCTTCTCCCCAAGCGTCATCACTCCCGGTGTTCCCTGCATCACAGAAGTTCAGCGGCATCTAGGCGTCCCTCAAGCCCCAGACCAGATCCATCACCAAATCCGGCCCAACCCTCCCCTTCTCGCCATCTCAACTCACACCTCCTGGTCCCGCTCTTGGAACTTTGCATCTGCACTACTGCATTACTCCTGAACGTGTCTTAGCAATGTTCACACCTGTCCCCACTCCAAACCATTCTCTACTGTAGCCAGAATCTGCTTATTTCCCGTAGGCAAACTTGAGCATGTCACACACCCTGCCAAACCTCAGGGTTTTCAATGACTTCTGCTTCTTTAAGGACTCAAAGCCTTCCTCTGACCTACAAGAAAGACAGGACCCTGCCCCTGCCGGCCCATTCAGTTCCCGGAACCATGCACGCTCCCGTCCCCTGCAAAGCCTTTGCACATTCTCGTCACCACTGTTCATATGCTCTTTCTCCCTATTCTTTACTCCCTTCCAGATTCTTGGGGGCCAGTGATCCATTCAGTTGGGCCCAATTTCCCCCCAATAAAGGAAAAGAACAGAACAGTTATCCTGCCTTTCCTGTACCTCAGAAAATGCACTTTTACTTCCGAGGCGATCCAATTCTGTTATAAAAGACGCCTAAGTTTGTAAAATATATGTGAAACCTTTTAAGATATTTGAAGTATAGATAAGTACTAGTAAGCAAAAAGTTGTTAATCATGGACAGAACTCAAAGAATGTACCAAATAAAGGTAAGTGGTTAGCAGCATATGTATGTTAAACATAGTAAGGAATGGAAAAACCAGAAGATACCTAATATTCATGAGGTCCCAAGGTGCTAACTATTCATGATACACAAGATACAGCAGGCAATACATATTCATGATATAGTAAATATACATGAGGCTAAACAAACAATAGGCCATGAACACTAAATATACATGAACACTTAAAATTCATGAATGCTCAACTGGGCCACCCATCAATGACACACATTCTGGCCTGCCCAAGGCGCACAAGACCCAAGGCTATTCATCAGGCTTCCCGACAAGCCACAGCTGTGACAGGCATGCATGTCCTCTGCGTCTCTGATGGAGCAACTGTGCAGCCTTGTGTCACTGTGGGCCTCCTTGTTCAAACCTCAGCGCTGGTTGTTGCAACCATACCATCTGTGGGCAAGGCTGATGGAACAGAAAGAGATGGACAAAGAACGAGGTGTGGTGTGCTGCAGGATTCGGGGAGGGTGTTTTCATTCACCCCACCTTTCTTTCCCCTCGCTTCACACTGTGAACTGATTTAACAATCCATGTGATTGAAGCACTCTGAGTTTGTGTGTGAGTCTTCCTGCTCCGTGACCTCCAGGGTGGCTGCCTGGCAGTTCGTTGTGGAAATTTCTCCCCCAGGGCACCCGACATTTAATACAGGGAAGAGAATTCCCACTAACAAACAAAGAAGTCACGACACAAAGAGAAATAACGAGACACCAAGTGCCTCCTGGTGGAAGTACACAAGCCTATGGAGTAAGCAAAAAAAAAAAAATCAAACTTGAATCTGTACAATTCTCTATATTTAACTGTCAATGTATAAGAAATACAGGGGACAAAAAGAAACCTGTTAATCCCGTGGCGATCCAGGCCGTGGGAAACGACAGGACAAATACTACGGTTTCTTCAGTAAGTAAACTGTAAGGAAAACAAAATTAGATGGAGGGGGAGCCTATATATTTAAAAAACTTAGAGAGACATACCAAATTGCAAAGGCTGGCCCCTGTTTAGATACTGACTGGAACAAATGAACTGTAAGACAGAAAAGTGAAAACAAAAAGATGACTGGTGGTGTGGAGCGGTGTGATGATGGCAGGACCACGGCAAAGTTTAAAAAGGGAGCGCCTGGGGACTTGCCTGTCGGTCCAGTGGTTAAGACTTCACCTTCCAAGGCAGGGGGTGCGGTTCGATTCCTGGCTGGGGAGCTAGGATCCCACATGCCTCCGGGCCAAAACAAAAACCCAAACGTCAAACTGAAGCAACACCGTAACAAACTCAATAAAGACCTTAAAAATGGTCCACATCAAAAAATCTTTAAAAAACAATAAATAAATTAAAAAAATAAAAAGGGAGCCCCTGGCTGCCGGAAACACTAGTATGTTTATAGACGCAATGACACGATGTCGGGGACTTGCTTTAAATAACCGGCGGCTGGGTCGGGGGTGAGCCGCTGGCCGTGGAGGTCAGACGCGGGGTACAGGGAGTTCGCTGTCATCGTAGCTGTTTGGGATTTGCCATCGTCTAACGGATTTGTCCGCTTGAAGAGGAAGGAGGAGGCGGGAGAAGAACAGAGAAGTTTCCCTGAGGAGCCCTGGGTGCCGTGGGACAGGACGTGAGAGAGGGCGGGGCGCGGGAGGAGGGCTCCGCCCACCCCCACCCCGCCAGGCCCGAGCCTGCCCCCCTCACCCCACCCCGACCGCTGCCATCCGCCGACCCAGGTCCCAGGTGCGCTTTCCGTGCCGCAGTGAACACACCCCGGCCGCCCCGCCCGCTTCGCTTCCCCGCTTCCCCTCCACACCTTCGGCCGAGCTGCGAAATCCCGAGGCGCCTCCGGCCACGCCTTCACCCCTCAAGCTGGACCTCCTGTCCCGCTTCCTCACTTCCCCTCTGGTCACTCTCTGCGGCTCTCCTGTCTTGGGGGCCTCCCCACACTCTCCCGCGGGGTGACTGGCACTTACCCACCCTGTGTGTCTCCATCACCACTTCGCCGCTCATCCCCGAGATCTTCTGAGCCCCACGCGGGCCTCTCCAAGGGCCCAGCGCACAGCCCACCGTCTCGGCGCTGCCCTCTCCCGCCCTTTCCTTCGCACACACAACCCGGCCCTCGCCCACTGTTCTGTTCCTCAGTAAGGAAAAGCAGTCTTCACACGCCCCACAATATCATCTTCCCCTCGCCGTGCCCAACCAACTACCAAGTCTTACCTTTGACGCGCATCCACTTCCTTCCGTATCCATCCACCTTCAAGCCGCTGCCACCTCTCACCTGGACCATAACAACTTCCTAACTGTTCCCCCTTCACAACCCTTCGTCTCCCTCCGATGCATTTTCTGCTCTGTATCCAAGAGATCTTTTTCCTTGTTGTGGTCAAATACACGTGACATTAAAATCACCATTTCAACCATTTGTAAGTGCACTCCCAGAGATCTTCTGAGAAACAGTCTTCCAACAACATTACCAAGTTTAAAACACAAACTGAGTGGCTCAGGGTCCAGGAGGGAAGGAGACTTTCCACTAGACCTAGCCTTTTATACCTCTGGACTTTTGAATCAGTGCCTGTCTCACCTCTTCAAAAACTATTAAGTGTCAAAAGTAAAATTTCAAGAACTTATAATCAAGACCTCTAAAATCTATGTTAAAAAAAAATGGAGGTAGCTAAAAAAGAAAAAAAGGTTATTTCTGCTGTTTCAAAATCTGTTACAAAATTCTACAAAACGCGTAAATCAGAGAAAAATTTACAAGTCAGCACCCTCGTAATATGAATGTCACAAAAAAAAAAGGAAAACAAGAAGACAGTTGAAAGAGAATCTTGAAAGTAGCAGTAAAATGCCAGCAGAAAAAAATGAAAACCATCTACTTTGAAACTTTCCTTTGCTGAGGACAAATGTCTTTTAAAGTATTTCAAACATTTCAAATATTTTTTATTCTAAGAGCCTAAAGTACTTAAAATTTCCTTGTAATTCCCATTTAGAGACAGAAAATGGTTTGAAGGAGAGGGCTGGGAGTGGGAGCGGGGGTAGATTCAAAATAACTTTTCAAGATCATACACACACGTTCCCAGGAACCTGTATTTGTTAAATATGGAGTAAGGAGACGAACACTTTTTCAGTGAACTGAAATTCTATATCTTTACCTCAAAAAATCATTTTCTGGGACTTCCCTGGTGGCACAGTGGTTGAGAACCCGCCTGCCAATGCAGGGGACACAGGTTCGAGCCCCAGTCGGGGAGGATCCCACATGCTGCGGAGCGTGTGCCACAGCTACTGAGCCTGTGCTCCAGAGCCTGCGAGCCACAACTACTGAGCCCACGTGCCACAACTACTGAAGCCCGTGTGCCTGGAGCCTGTGCTCCACAACAAGAGAAGCCACTGCAGTGAGAGGCCCGCGCACCGCTACGGGGAGTGGCTCCTGCTCGCAGCAACAAAGACCCAATGCAGCCAAAAATAAATAAGTTAAATTAAATTAAAAAAAAAAAAACATTTTCAGGTGCTTCATAAACATGACTAGGCCTAACACTCAGGGTGCGACTGTGAGGGTTACAGAGGGACTTCGGTTTTCTCTCTAGTGCTGGATTCCCAGCCTCTGTTTTATTTTTCCCAGTTCATAGTTTGAAAAAGTTTATTTTTTTTTAATTTAATTTAATTTTTTTTTTTGTATACAGCAGGTTCTTATTAGTCATCGGTTTTATACACATCAGTGTATACATGTCAATCACCCAATTCATCCCACCACCACCACCCCCGCCGTGGCTTTCCCCGCTTGGTGTCCATACGTTTGTTCTCTACATCTGTGTCTCAATTTCTGCCCTACAAAACGGTTCATCTGTACCATTTTTCTAGGTTCCACATATATGCATTAATATACGATATTTGTTTTTCTCTTTCTGACTTACTTCACTCTGTATGACAGTCTCTAGATATATCCACGTCTCTATAAATGACCCAATTTCATTCCTGAAAAAAGTATTTTGAATAAAAAGAATTCTTTGAAATTATTAAAGAAATACAATCCCATTCCACAATGGGAAACAGAATATCCAAAGGTAGCCTAAGTGTGAGATGGATCAATTCATGTTTCAATGTATATGCTTTTTCTTCTAAAGAAGGCAAAACAAATGCTTATCATCATGACTATTTGGCAAGCAGGGGAACTGAGACAAAGACTTTAGGAAAAAGGCCCCCAGAAAGGGAGCAGGTGGTAGAAGGAGAGCTGGAAAGACACTACAGTGTTGAGGTGTCGCCCTTTAACCCAGAACGTTATGTTGATGCAGAATGCGTGTTTAAAAAGAAAAGGAGGGGCTTCCCTGGTGGTGCAGTGGTTGAGAATCTGCCTGCCAATGCAGGGGACACGGGTTCAAGCCCTGGTCTGGGAAGATCCCACATGCCGCGGAGCAACTAGGCCCGTGAGCCACAACTACTGAGCCTGCGCGTCTGGAGCCTGTGCTCCGCAACAAGAGAGGCCGCGACAGTGAGAGGCCCACGCACCGCGATGAAGAGTGGCCCCCGCTTGCCACAACTAGAGAAAGCCCTCGCACAGAAACGAAGACCCAATACAGCAAAAATAAATAAAAACTCCTATCCCCAACATTAAAAATAAATAAATAAATAAATAAAAAGAAAAAGAAAAGGAGAAACCATGCAACGCACAGGAAGGAAAGTGTTAAACGTGACCAGTAAATACAATTATTATCTCAGCAGAAGCACCACACTGTGACTACTAACAAATGTGTAATATTAATTTAAAGATCATTACTTGTAATTTACCAATAGAAAAGGCCCATAAACTAGTACCTAAAAAACTAGATCCACTGTGGGGGTTGGGGGGGGGAAACGACCCTGAAATGACAGACGGATGCTAAATATGTTTCCTAGTTCTGTATTAACTAATCAAATACAAACAGGTTTGTTGAAGAAAAATTAAATATACTTTTTTTTAAAAATATACTTTTAAATTCCACAAAAAACCAAAAAATGTAAGACTTACATTTGAAAGGTTTTCACGCTTTCTTTGTGCCTTCACTTCCAGTATTATACTACAAAACTGTAATGAACTCTAGGAAGAGTATAACACAGAGGTCAAAATACAAACTTTAGTATCACAAAGGTTTTGACTCTAATTTTTGTTCCACCATTTACAAGCTGGATGATCAAGGGCAAGTTATTTAACCCCTCTAAACCCATTTCCTCTTTTATAAAAAGGGTAAACTATCATATTTCCTCAAATCTTATTTTCCATTTGAATATCTGTGAAATCAGGACATGTTGTAACAAATTTGTACTTCAATGTCCAAAAAACCTTTTTAAATTGAAGGTGTATCTCACAGTCTTCATGGCAGTGATTTTTAAGCTGGGGTCGTATTGGCCCCAGGAGACACTGGCAATGTCTGGAGACATTTCTGGGTGTTACAACTGGGGAAGAAGTAGGAGTGGGGAATACCACTGTCACCTAGTGGGTAGAGGCCAGGATGCTGCTAAAATCCTACAATGCATAGGACGGCCCCCTCAACAAGGAAGGAGCCATCCAGTAGTTCTGCAGTGGGAAACCCTACCTTAGAGTGGCAGACGAAGAAATAAAATAATATCTACTTAATAGGGTCGTTCTCAGAATTAAAATAAGGCATATAAAATGTTCAAAACTGTACTTAACACAAAGTATGTGCTCAATAAATCATAGTAGCTTTTTCAAAAATCCAATGTGCTTAGGATAATTTATTTATCTACTAAACAAATACCAAGTTCCCTAAACAAATACCAAATCAAACAATCCCAATTTACCTTTCAAGCTGCATCTCCCACTACTCATCACATAAACCTCCTCCAGCCCTACTGGTCTATGTTGTTGCACTTACGGTACTGGGTTCCCAGCTCTGTGCCGGCACACAGACCACGTGCTCCACCCGCCACCCGTATGTGCCACTCAGGGGTGGTTTAAATACCTGTAGCCTTTGACACTGTTAATAAGACCACCCTCCTGGAACTTTCTCCTTCCACGGCCTCAGTATCTTCACACTTCCTTAATTCTCTTCCTAACTCCCTGCTCTAATTCCACCTTCTTTTCCTCAGCCTCCTCCCAAAACTATTCTGAGCGTTCACCACCGTAGATTCTGTCTCAAATCTTTTCTGTCGCTCTATGGTGTCATCTATTTCTGATTTCAATCACACTTTATACGCAGAAGATTCCCAAATTGCTATTTTGTAGCTTCACCTGGTCAATCATACTCCCTACCCACCTTTACAGCTACCTATGGTACTGGATTTCTCAGATAAGGTATCTGGCCAACACATCAAGCTCAAGGTTCCCCAGAACAAAGCTGACTTGCCGTTTAACTTGCTGCTCTCCGTCTCTGCCAATGGCACTGGACTCACCCTCCCAGTCACCAGATCTCAAAAGCTCAAGTAACCTCATTCTCCTTGCAACCTCAGGGGGCCTCATCCTCCCCCCATGCACCCTGAATTCAGTCATTTAGAAACACTAGGGGGACTTCCCTGGTGGCGCAGTGGTTAAGAATCTGCCTGCCAATGCAGAGGACACGGGTTTGAGCCCTGGTCCAGGAAGATCCCGCATGCACAGAGCAACTAAGCCCGTGTGCCACAACTACTGAGCCTGCACTCTAGAGCCTGCGAGCCACAATTACTGAGCCCACACGCCACAACTACTGAAGCCCGCGCGCCTAGAGCCTGTGCTCCGCAGCAAAGAGAAGCCACTGCAATGAGAAGCCTGCGCACTGCAACGAAGAGTAGCCCCAGCTCGCAGCAACTAGAGAAAGCCTGCGTGCAGCAACGAAGACCCAACGCAGCTAAAACTAACTAAATAAATAAACAAATTTATTTTTTTAAAAAAAAAGAAACACTAGGGATTATACCTTTGCAATGTTTTTTCTATCTTTTGCCTCTTTTCCATTAATTTGACTTCTCCCCAGACAGCACATGGTAAAGTGGGCAGCCTGAAATTAGGTTCAGAACACAGCACCATAAGCTGGGTGGCTTTGGGTGGGTCCCTAACCCTCTGGGCCTCATTTCCTCATCAGTAACACTGGAGTGATGGACAGTTTCCACCTCTCAAGGCCGTCATGAGGATTAAAATGAGATGATACATGGAAAGTGACCGACACACAGTAAGTACTCAATAAATATTAGCAGCATCTCTGCGCGGCTGCTTCAAGCTCTCAGCATCTCTTGCCCAGACTCCTACAAGAACTTCCCAGACAGGCCTCTCTGCAATCAGTCTCTCTCCGCTGACAGCACATCCTTCACACGTGCGTGAGAGTCAGGTGTGAGACAGGATTTTGAGAAAACGTGTTGGGATATATAAAGAAATGAAATAAGGGGTATTTAAAATAGCAGATGATCTTATATTCTGCTACATGTTTTGTAGTTTGTATCAAACTACACGGTATGAAAGGGAGAATGATAGTTGATAAAGCTGAAATGATAAAGTGACACTAGGAATTGGGCCTTAAGTTCCACGTTACGAACTCCAAATGCTGGGAGTTCCCTGGCAGTCCAGGGGTTAGGACTCAGCGCTCGCACTGCCATGGCCTGGGTTCAATCCCTGACTGGGGAACCGAGATCCTGCAAGCCTCACAGAGCTGCCTCCAAATGCAAGAATTTAGTAAGGAAGAAGGTCATAAAAGGGTTTGCACCCACCATTTTCCCCAAAGCACTTAAAGCAAACGCAGTAATATCACTGCTAAACGGGTTAAGCTGCTCAAATACAGTAGATGCACAGCACAGTTCAACTTCCCCCTCTTCCGCAATTTGGTTTACAGATTAAAATTCACCCAAACAAACTTATTCTTCATTTGATCAAAACTGCACCTGCCTTCTTCCACACAGTAAACTATGAAGATTTGAGTTATTTGGAATATTTTTAGTGTAAAGAAAAAGAATATGATTCCAAGCTCTGATAGAAGACTTCAAATTAAGTAAATATTCTATCTGCTTTCTAGGTATTAAAATGCTAGCGCTTTATTTACTTTTTATAGCTCAGTAACTTCATTCTGTGCCCAAAATTGACTTCTAGCTATCATTTCAAATGAATTTTCCAACATACAGTTTAAAATTGACTTCTTTTTAATACGTCAAACGTTAGAAAGTTTCTCACGGAAAAAGACTAAATTGGTGCCTGAAGACTGGACATGTCATCATTAAAGAAGTGATTTTAGTAAATCATAACTTAAATTTGGGCTAATGTTTTGAATGATTAACTGAATACCACTGGCAACACCTCTGAAATATGCTGTCTACTAACATCTGCTATATAACAGTGTCTGCAGCAAATGCGGAAAATTTACATCAAAAGAAATGAAACATTACATTTTTTCAGCTCACTCCATATAAATTTATACGTTGAAAGACTGTTGATTAAAGAATAAACAAAATGTACACAGATAACATTCTTAATAATATAATTTCTTGTTACTAAGTGACTCTTAAGGTCTTCTAAGCTTGATTTTCATTCCATTTTGAATATGACTTTCATCCACTCTAACTGTTGCCAAGACAACTGTAAGTACCAACAACGTTCATCTAAGCCATCTGAGAGTGTGTTAAGATCTGCCCATCCTTTCAAGAAAATAAATCAATAAGACTTCTAACGCGTGCTGTATGCCCATTCTGCACACTGGCAGATAAGAGGCTTACTCCGCAGAGCAGCGTAAGCAGCACAGACTTAAGAGTCAGAAAGACCCGCACTGGCCCGCAGGATCCACCGCTCGCCAGATGTTTAACCCTGAGCAAATTCATCTGAGCTTCTTCCCTCACCTGCAAAACAAGGACAATATCTTTCTAAAGGGATGCTGTGGGAATAAACGAAGCAATGTGTTTGAGGTATCGGGCATACAAGGGGCATGCCTGCCCTCACCAACGCCATACCCTTTAGTCAGACAATCAAATCAAAGCTCATGTCTGCCCGTACTAAAACTGTGACCGTGGGGAAGTTGTTTAACCCCTCTCTGCACTGGCGTCCTCTCTTTTTTAAATGGGGAGTACGCTACCTACATCACAGAGCTGCTGGAAGTCCCGAATATAACATAATGCAAAGCATCTAGTGCAGTGCCCAGGCGCAACGCACGTTCCATTGATAGTCTGTGCCTTCCTCTTCTCTTCTTCGCCAAGTGTGTTCGACACTTGTTTCTCAAGTGGTCCAGGATCTAGTAAGCTTGCCTGACAGGTGTCCAGAGAATAGGCCGTTTTCTGGTTAGGAACCCTTGTGAATCCAGGGCAACGCTGTGACATCTGTACTACAAGTTTCCCCCCCCCGTTTCAGAAGGAAAGAAAATATTTTTGCTATTCCCTCTGCCTTCCATCTTGTACACACTGCTTTTCCACAGAGGTCAATATATCAATTTAAGTCTTTCCATCTTTTCTAAATACTTAAATAGGGACTTCCCTGGCAGTCCATTGGTTAAGACTTCACCTTCCAATGCAGGGGGTGCGGGTTCAATCCCTGGTCGGGGAGCTGAGATCCCACATGCCGCCCAGCCAAAAAACCAAAAACATAAAACAGAAGCAGTATTGTAACAAATTCAATAAAGACTTTAAAAAATGGTCCACATCAAAAAAAAATCTTAAAAAAAAACCTTAAATAGCTTTCATTTCTCCTCTAAATGGATATTAGCTTCAGTATGCTGCTTAAGTTAAAACCAAAATACATCAATTATTTTCACCACCGATATCAGTGGTGCCAGAAAACAAAAATATACTAACACTCTGTGTTTCCTCCGAGGTGTTACTCTACACATTTAGTTCCAAAGAAATCTTCAAAATCTAAATTATTTCAAATTAAATTTTTTATTATATACTCCTGATGCTAATTTTAAAACCTTTAACATCGGGACTTCCCTGGTGGCACAGTGGTTAAGAATCCGCCTGCCAATGCAGGGGACACGGGTTTGAGCCCTGGTCCAGGAAGATCCCACATGCTGCGGAGCAACTAAGCCCATGCGCCACAACTACTGAGCCCGCGAGCCACAACTACTGAAGCCCGTGCACCTAGAGCCCATGCTCCATGCAACAAAGAGAAGCCACCGCAATGAGAAGCCCGCGCACCGCAACGAAGAGCAGCCCCTGCTCGCCACAACTAGAGAAAACCCCGCACGCAGCAATGAAGAGCCAACGCAGCCAAAAATAAATAAATAAATAAAACCTTTAACATCTTTCTACTTCAATATCAAAGCACGATAATTCAAATTAAAAAAAAGCTGTCATAAGCACAAAATCACAGTAACGTGAAGTTTCCCTCAAAACTAATTCAAATAGTTTTCTAAACACTGAGATTCATTTGCTAGTTAACTAAATATGCAGTCCTGATAGTCACCTGTGTATGTATCCAGCTGTGTATGTTTAAACAGTAAGAATGAATTAAAACATTTACGCACAAATTTTCACGGTCCTAAAATTGGAAATAAGCCATCCTCTTCCCCTCAAAAAAAACCAAACCAAAACAAAAAAAACCCTGTATTTAACATCTAGAGAAAAGTCTGTAAATACTAAGAAACTTCTCAATAAATATTTTACACATCCAATATTTATTAACTAGGCCACAGAAATCTTACAAAATCACTCAAAGTTATCAGATTAAATTACCTTCCAGGAGCATCTCCACATGAGAAGGTAATGTTTTCAGAGCTCCACAACATGGGCTCCTAAAGCAACAGCTAAGGAATTACAACAGGAGGCCCTTTTCCTGTCATTTTGCAAAGACTGGGTAAAGGCGGGAGTGTCTGACGCCTACTGTCCTATACCATTTGTGTCAACAGCACATGCCCTCAAAAAACTCTTCTATTAAAAAAAAAATCCCACAGTAGGGAGTTGTTGTTTTTCTTAATTTATGAAGCCAAAATGTTTGGGAAAAGGAATGTGTCTGAACACGAAGTAAAAACAGGACGTGACACTCAGCAAGCTAAATATCGGGTTTAAATGACTGGTTTAATAGAGCCTGAAACGTGTACGGGAGGACACGGGCTTCAAGAATGACGACAAAAATTAACACTGCGCTCCGACAGAGGCCACGGTACAGCCCACGGATCCTGAATCGCAGCCATGGTTACAAATGTCAAAATCAATGTAGCCTGTGTGCCATCCACCTCCTTCCAATAATAACGAAACCAACTCAGATTTCTCGGTGGTGTAATCACAACTATGACTGTGGGGGAAATGAATGCAGCACAATGAGGAAAACACCACAAATTAAAACCACCCCATGTAAAAACAGGACAAAATTGGTCACTGGGAGGGGAAAAAAAAAACACCCACTTTTGCTATCCAATAAAAGAAATCTGGCCGCATCCCACCTGCCCAAATCAAGGGCTCCTGATTGAAGAGCAAACCTGCGTTATCCCCCCCACCTCCTTTCTTCTCCCATCGCGTCCCCGAGCCTGTGCGCGGAGACACGCGCGAAGGGGACCAGAGGATGGGAAACAAAACGGGGACGCGCGTAGCCTGCGGGGACGGAGGGATGGAGGGATGGGGGGCGGGCACCACGTACCTGTCCCGAAGGCCTTGGCCACCAGCCAGGCCAGATTGCAGGCGATTTTGGCCCTGGAGAAGTCGTAGTGGTCGAAGGGCTTGATGGCTGGAACAATGAACGTCCTCCTCCCGTCCCGGGGGTCCACAGCATCCCCCATCTTCACGCGCTCGGGGCGCCGGGCCGCCCTTCACATGGTGCTGCCGGCCGCGGGGTAGGCGCTGGGGGGTGGGGGTCGGGGTCTGGGTCCGGGCCGGGGTCCGGGCCGCTCAGAGCATCGGCCCCGCGCGCCCGGCCCGGGATGAGGCGGCGCCGCGTCCGGCCGTCCCGCGAGCCTCCCGCGAGCGCGCGTGCGGGCGCCTCCCCTTTGTCTCGGCGCGGCCGGGCCCGGGCGCGGCGGGGGCGTCCTCAGCGGTCACGTCGCGGGGGCCGTCCCGCCATCGCGCCGCCCGCAGCGCCGCCCTCCGCTCGCGGCCCTGCCCTCGGGGCGCCCGCCGGCCGGAGCGCGGGGCCGCTGGGACCCGCAGGAGACGCGGCGGAGGTACTCGGGCGGCCCCCACCCGGCGCAGCCAGAGCCGCCGCGGAGAACGTCAAAGTCCCTGCGGCGCGGGCGCCGGCAGCCGTCCCTCCTAGCGCCCGCTCCCCGCCGCCGCCGCGCTGCCGCCCCGCGCCCTCCGCCTTGCGGACGCCGTCAGCCCGGCGCTCGGGCCCCGCCCGGCCAGCCCTGCCCCGCGCTTCCCCTGCGGCCGCCCGCGCGGTAGCCGCCTCCGCCGCCGCAGCTGCGGTTTTCCAGCTGCCGCACTGGACCGAGCGGCGGCGCGGGTCTGCGCATGCGTCCTCGCGCGGCCCGCCCCGCCCGCCGCCCCGCGGGGGTCCAGGCGGCCGGCGGAGCATGCGCGGTGGCGGCGGCTCTGCTGGTCAGCCGAGTGCACATCCTGGCGTCCTGGCCCGGCGTGAGGCGGCCGCTGACCCTGCTGGAGAGGCGGGGAGGGAGGGGGAGACAGGCCTCGCCGTGGCTTTCGTGTTTTCGCGACGCAGTGCTGAGGCACAGAGAACTGATGTTTATTAAAATGCTTATTCGGTGACACACACTTTGCTGCCAACTTGTGCCTAAACAATTTCATCTAGTCCTCGAAGTAACCCGAGGGGGTGGGTGTGATCGCTGGTTGACCACAAAGGTATAGAGGTTACTAGGGTAATTAAGTCACACGTGGGGCTTGACCAGGATCGAGGATCTGGGAAGCTCCGCACCGGTGTTGATTTCATGACTTCAGGATACTTTACTCCATGCTCTCCACTTAAATGCCCTCTCTCGGGAGGGGGCACATCCATCAGCGCCTCCAAACAAAGCATCAGTTCCTGCACAAAGCCAACCGCATGACCTGGCATCCACAAACCCTTGTGGCTGCATTTTGTCAGAGCCGCTCCGTTTTCCCGAAGGGGCATCTTCTCAGATGTCAGTGTCCTGGCTCGGCCGTGCTCCCTCTGTCCCCTTGGCTCACTCCTACTCCGCCCGCAAGGCTCTCACAGGAATCACCTCCTCCTGGAAGCCTTCCCTGACAGCTCTTGATCCTCCCCGTCAGGGCTGCCAGGCAGGTGCTCTCTTGTTCCCAGAGCACCGTGTTCTTGTTCCGTCCCAGCTCTTGCACATACTGTACATGCAATCATCTAGGACTTGTCTGTCTTCCCACTGATGACAGCGTCTATCTCCCGCACCCATGTAGGGCCCAACCCATAGTACTTGTTCAATTAATGTACAAGGACTCCGGATGGATATCATTGTAGTTCACTCTCGTTGAGCTTATTTAACTCAGAATTCCTCACATTATCTCCTTTCAATACATTATCGAATTTTAATCATTGTCCAACCCTGTGTTATCTTCATTCCACACACATACAAAAAAGGAAAGCTCAGAAAAATTTGAAAATTACCCCATATCACACAACTAGTAAACTGGTTGACCCAAGATTTGAACCCAGGACTGTCTTACTCCAAAGCCCATGCTTTAACTACTAGGGCTTCTCTGGTACTCCCTGCCCTTAAGATAGAAGCAGGACATACGAAATACGGGGCGGGTGGGGAGGGGGCTTTGGACCCTACTATCTAAAAGGGCAGCTCCACTGGCAAGCAGTCCCCTTTGATCCCTACAGATACGCCGGGGGAACCTAGTAGGGCATTACAGATAAACCTACTAACAATATGGGCTACAAGAAGAACGTGAGTGACAAGAATAATACACCACAGGGTGGTTGATGTCATTTTTCAATATGAATCAATATTAATGAAGTATTTCTCATGGGCAAGGCCTTTTGCTAGATCATTCAGGGGATAATAAAACTAGCATATGAATAATAGTTGACACAGCACATTCATACGATAACTACCTTAATTCTCACATCCATGCTGTGAAATAGATGTTATTACTATCTTCCAATTCTAGATACAGGACTGAGGATCTGAGGGTTTAAGTTGCGTGGGCAAGTTTCATGGTTGATTCATACCTGGGGCTGGCTTCAAAAACAAGCACAGGTCTTCTGGCTCCGCTCCCCGGGCTCCCTTCCCTTTGCCTTTTCCCTCCCTGGATTATGGAGGCTGACATGTACATAAAGAAATATAATACAATGACGTAAAAGAGGTAAGCGCACATAAAGTGCAGCGGGAACATCTGGATAGAGGGATCAGGGGGGTTTCGTAGAGACTCTGTTAAACCGGATGCACTCAAGTTCACCTTCAACGAAATCCTAAAGTGACACGTCAAATTAAGAGAAACCTCTATACTGGAAAGGTTGAAGAGAGACGCCAAAGCATTTCACCAGTCACCGTGACCATCTGCAAACCAATGCAAGATTCTCGAGGCCAGAAACCACGCCCAACCAACTCTGCGCTGTGTCTGCGACCTAGCACAGTGCTTCGCTCACAGAGGGTGCTGGGTGAATGCTTGTTGGATCTTACGGAAAACAATTTCAACCTAGATAAACATGATGAGGAAGAGAAGGAAGCACAGACGGTTGCTCTGCTTGTCCTTTGATTTAGTGGTGATGCATTTAGTAGCGATGGCATAACTATGACCCCAATTGGGGAGGAGTGTGTGTAGGAATGGAAAAAAAAAATGCCTACACAAAGAGCAGCTTTTACTTTCAGGGAGGCTGTGAAACTTGGGGTCATAGTAGGAGGCTATTATTAACAGAGAAACACCCTGAGTACAAAGAAGAAGGATTTACTTTCAGGGAGACAGACACTCTAATAGGGTGCTCTTTGTGATACCTTCCGAATGATCCCTTTAACAACTGGAAATCTCTGCAGAGTACCGCTGTCAAAAAGAAACGCTCTCCGCTGCCTTCTTGAGGTATCTGACTTCATTAAAAAACAGAAACAAAACCCAGTGATTCTTTGGGCTAACTTGTCCAACTGCACAGCCATCCCTCTATTTTTTATCTCCAGGCTTGGAATCTATCCATCAGGCAACAGTTACACTATTCCTACATGTCTATTCCTCCCCCTCTCTGTTTTAAAAGTTGATCTCCTTTCTCCTGGAAAATCCACAGTGTCAGCCAGACTTCCTTCTTTGGGGCCATCCTCCATTTCTCTGTCTTTGGATAGACTCATAAATTTATTCATTCATTCATAAGCCAATACTGATTGAGTACCCGGTGCTGGGGCTGCAGTGTCGAACAAGACAGCTGAGAAAGCAAATTTTGAATGGGAAAACTGAGAGATCTCCGGGCCTGGGCAACCCAGCTCTCCTCCCATTGTCATGATTAGATCTTTGCAGGCTCAAAGCCTTGTTACTTCACCCACAGAAATCTTCATTGCGTCCCCTCGGAAACAGAGAAACACTGAACACTACACTACACTAAGAACTACAGTAAGAATGCCCGTTATTCCTTTAACTGAATGCATGTATTCACATACTGTGTCATCCATTTTCAATTACTGACAGGAGCTAATGCTTATTGAGCACTTTCTGTGTCTCAGGCCCTGTTCCACATGCATTGACTTATTTAACCTTCACCACAGCCCTATTTTCCTCATTTGGCAAATGGAGTAACCGAGGTTCAGAGGACTTAAGGAAGTGGTGGAGACCTTATGTTATTTTGGAACTCAAGGAACTATAGCATAAGTCACCTTTGAATCATCCAGGTTAAGAATGACCGGCAGGGGTGGGGTAGGTTTAAAAAAAACAGGAATGCTAAACTAACCGATGACAATAAGATGTTAAAGTGGCTGAAGTATAGCCGCATCTGATAAACCAAGCTGCGTAGAAGAGTGGGGGCCGAATGGCAGGCACTCCATCATTTCTAGACACGCTTGTGGTTTTTGTCCGCAGAGCTAACAGAGTTTCACAAGGATTACCTCATCACCCTTCACAACGACTCCAGCAAGGCCTGTGTGGTCTGAGGCCAAGTGTGGAGCTGGAGCAGCTGCAACACTGGGATCCCCGAAACCTCCCAGCAGGGCCCTGTGAGTCAGCACCTAAACCCAACCGTGAAGCCTGGCCCTCAGCTTCCCAGGGGCGGCCCTCCCGTTTCCCAGATCCCTACGCCATTGGTCCTTTATTTATTCCCTGCTCACACCTGAGCCTCAAGTAATGGGCAATGCTTCTACCACTTTCAGAATCATTGAAGACGGGTAAGGGGGCTTCCCTGGTGGCGCAGTGGTTGAGAGTCCGCCTGCCGATGCAGGGGACACGGGTTCGGGCCCCGGTCCGGGAAGATCCCACATGCCGCAGAGCAGCTGGGCCCGTGAGCCATGGCCGCTGAGCCTGCGTGTCCAGAGCCTGTGCTCCGCAACGGGAGAGGCCACAACAGTGAGGGGCCCGCGTACCAAAAAAAAAAAAAAAAAAAAAAAAGACGGGTAAGGATGTTGGAGGAAACAGAAAGAACACCAGTCAGGGGGAACTCCCTGGTGATCCAGTGGTTCAGGCCCTGCACTCTCACTGCCGGGGCCAGGTTCAATCCCTGGTCAGGGAACTAAGATCCCACAAGCCGCATGGCGTGGCCAAAAAACAAAAAAACAAACAAAACAAAAAAGGGAGTGAGGGCTTCCCTGGTGGCACAGTGGTTAAGAATCCACTGGCCAATGCAGGCAACACGGGTTCGAGCGCTGGTCGGGGAAGATCCCACATGCCGCGGAGCAACTAAGCCTGTGCCACAGCTACTGAAGCTCACGCGCCTAGAGCCCGTGCTCCGCAACAAGAGAAGCCACCGCAGTGAGAAGCCCACAGTGAGAAGCCCACGCACTGCAACGAAGAGTAGCCCCCACTTGCCGCAACTAGAGAAAGCCCGCACGCAGCAACAAAGACCCAATGCAGCCATAAATAAATATATAAATGAATTTATTTAAAAAAAAAAAAAAGGGAGTGAGGACCCTGGGGTCCACTACTGTTTGGCCACGTGATTTGAGGGAACACATGTCACTTCTCTGCTCTCCGATTTCCACTTCTGTAAAACAAAGGAGGTACAGTTAGGCAAATTCTAAGGTACTCGCAATGCCAACAGTCCGCAATGGGAGGGTGACATCTCTGTACTTTACCAGATCATAACTGAAGGTTTAATCAGTCAGCTGGCTAGCGTTCAAGATTTAAATCTCTAGAGCGGAAGTTACTTTTTTTTATTTCCGGAAAGCATTATGATAGGATAATGCAAAAACGCTAGGGGAGGTTACAGGACAAGAAACAGGGTCCTCCAGTGAAGGCAAGGACCAAATAACAACAGGAAGGGGGCTTCCCTGGCGGTCCAGTGGCTAAGACTCCACATTCCCAACACAGCCGGGAAGGGGGCACGGGTTCAATACCCGGTGGGGGACGATCCCACGTGCTGCATGACTTGGCCAAAAAAAAACCTGGAAGGAGTCTAGCAAGAGGGAATGGATGCAGCTGTTTGTGGGTAAATCCAGTAGTTCTGCTACTTGAGTCATCAAGGTCTAGAGTTTTAGAACGTCACCTAGTCACTCATGAAGATTTTGTTCTTTTTATCAAGTTCTTGATGGAAACATCCCACATATCCACCAGTAGAGCATTGTGTCAAGACTGATCAAATAAATTACGCTGTACATCGGGATCATATAGAGAGACCTCCAAGACATCATATGGTCAAGTAGAAAGAGGGGTGCAGAGTAGTAGGTATTAGTTGGTATTTCAAAAACGTGCCTGATATGTTACTATAAATTCAGATTATGAAGAATCAGGTATATATTAAAATGTGTGAGGGGCTTCCCTGGTGGCGCAGTGGTTCAGAGTCCGCCTGCTGATGCAGGGGACACGGGTTCGTGCCCCGGTCCGGGAAGATCCCACATGCCGCGGAGTGGCTGGGCCCGTGAGCCATGGCCGCTGAACCTGCGCGTCCAGAGCCTGTGCTCCGCAACGGGAGAGGCCACAACAGTGAGAGGCCCACGTACCGCAAAAAAAAAAAAAAAAAAAAAAATCTGTGAAGCTATCATAAAATAACAATAAAAAAATTCTCGGTACTAAAAAAAACCCGAAAACCAAAAACCAAAAACAAAAATACATATTCATTGACTCTCCATGGATATTCCTGAACGTTTGAACAAGAAATTGGAGGAGTAGGTGAGAGACCTAGGTTTCTCTTTATATGCTTTGGTACCTTTTGATTCATAGGCATCTTTACTTATTCCAAATATTAACTTAATCTATTTTAAACTCACCTCTTCACTCTTTCCTGCGATGTGGCTTTGGCTGCCCCTGAACCATTGACACTGTGCTCACAGAAGTCCTTCAGGAGCTCCTGTTGTGACTCCTGTGCTCCTGTTTCTTTGGCCCCTGTGACGGGTGGCGCTTACAACTGCCCCTTTGCTCCTGAGGCCATCTTCTCTCTCAGGTTCTGTGGGCTCCAGGAGACCCGTGTTCTCTCTGCTGTCCTTCCAAGCCCAGCAGAAGAGATGGTCAAAACTCAGCCCTTGGTCCCCTCCTTCCTCTACACTCCTGCTCTTGGCATCACAGGGATGTCTTTATGGCTTCAACTCTCATCACTGGACCAGGCGGTTCCCTAATCCGCGTCTCAGCTTCTGACTCGCACGTGCTGCTAACATGTGTCATTGTCCTTGAGCCCTGCACCCAACCAATCCGAATATCTCTCACTTCCGTTCCCTCTCATCCACTCCCACTGTTTCTCACTTTCTGAGCCCACAGGTGAATGTGAGAATCTTCCTAAACCTGAATTTTGGTGATTCAACAAATATCCACAACCAGCAAACTTTCATGGTTTCAGACTATGTGTCGGATACTGTTCTAGGCCTTTCACATACTGCAGCTGATTGGATTGAATAATAAGATAGCATGTAATTGAGGTATTAATCGCATTTTACAGCTGGAAAATGGAGGCCCAGAGAAAGTAAGAGAATTCCTCAAGGTTTCATGGGGAGAACAGAGCGGAAACTCAAAGTCACGGCTCCTGATTTCAAGGTCAGGAATCTCTCCATCCGCACACACCTGCTTGCTTGCTCTGCCTGGCTTCCTAGACGTGGTCTAAACATTTGCCTTGATTCTGAGGATCCCTACAAAATGGCCTTCGCTATGTTTGTATTTCCCCAGGACTCTCCAGTACATATGGAGCCAAATTGCTCTCAAGACCTTGCACATATTCAATCCTTTCCCAGGCTTATTGGTTTGGATGATTTTTTTTAACCTCTTTCCATAACACCCTCCAGCAGACCAACATGAGCTATCGAAATCCTCTCATCTTTCAATATCTGCCTCAAATGCCACCTTCTCCGTGAAGCCTTTACTGCCCCACCCTTGGCTTCCCGGATCGATTTGTGCCCTTTTATGGTAAGTTTTGTCTTGAATTATAATTCTTTCTGTGCACCATAAGAGAAGAGACAACCTTCTCATGCAGCTCAATATTGAAAAAACAAACAACCCAATCAAAAAATGGGCAGAAGACCTAAAGAGACATTTCTCCAAAGAAGACATATACATGGTCAACTAACACATGAAAAGATGCTCAACATCAGTAATTATTAGAGAAATGCAAGTCAAAACTGCAATGAGGGGCCTCCCTGGTGGCGCAGTGGTTGAGAGTCCGCCTGCCGATGCAGGGGATACGGGTTCGTGCCCCGGTCTGGGAGGATCCCATATGCCGCGGAGCGGCTGGGCCCGTGAGCCATGGCCGCTGGGCCTGCGCATCCGGAGCCTGTGCTCCGCAACGGGAGAGGCCACAACAGTGAGAGGCCCGCATACCGCAAAAAAAAAAAAAAAAAAAAAAAAAAACAAAACTGCAATGAGGTGTCACCTCACACCGGTTAGAATGGGCATCATCAGAAAGTCTACAAACAACAAATGTTGGAGAGGCTGTAGAGAGAAGGGAGCCCTCTTGCACTGTTGGTGGGAATGTAAACTGATACAGCCACTATGGAGAACAGTATGGAGGTTCCTCAAAAAACTAAAAATAGAATTCCAGTATGATCCAGCAATCCCACTACTGGGCATATACCCAGAGGAAACCATAATTCAGAAAGACACATGCACCCCATTGTTCATTGCAGCACTATTCACAATAGCCAGGTCATGGAAGCAACCTAAATGCCCATCGACAGATGAATGGATACAGAAGATGTGGTACATACATATAATGGAATATTACTCAGCCATAAAAAGGAACGAAATTGGGTCATTTGTAGAGATGTGGATGGATCTAGAGACTGTCATACAGAGTGAAGTCAGTCGGAAAGAGAAAAACAAACATCGTATATTAACGCATATATGTGGAATCTAGAAAACTGGTACAGATGAACCGGTTTGCAAGGCAGAAATAGAGACACAGATGTAGAGAACAAATGTATGGACACCAAGGGGGGAAAGTGGCGGGGGTGGGGTGGGGCAGTGGTTTGATGAATTGAGAAATTGGGATTGACATGTATACATTAATATGTATAAAATGGATAACTAATAAGAACCTGCTGTATAAAAAATAAATAAAATAAAATTTAAAAAAAAGAGAAGAGACAATCTTATTCTGCTTCATAACCTCCATCAGTGCCTAATAAATAATAGACCACAGCAAGTATTTGTTGAATAGAAGAAAGAATCAGTGAATTAACAGGTAACAAAAAATACACATTAACACACATTCTAAGACCGTGAAACAGACCAATATAACTTAACTAGCTTATATGGGAATTAAAAGTGGAAAGTTAATCTCCCTAATACTATACTAAGTCGTTTCCATTGGTTCCTAAATACTAGTCTATTATGTTTTATTAGAATTTATAGTGAGAAAATGTAGTGATTTTTTCCATAAACTAATTTTCTTCCTCTGAAGGACTATTTTTTATTATGAGATTGTTCCCGTCCTGATTTTTTTCTGTTAAAATGTCCTTTCTCTCAGGGAATAACCATGATCATTGACGATGGTTGAGCTTTCTGTATCCTCATCTAGAGAAATGAAAAGTGGACAACCCTGTATTTTCTCCTCTCCAGTTTATTTACTTATTCATTCATGTGGGAACTATCGCTGCTCTGTGAAATCCCAGTCTGGAGGTCACTGCTCTAACCGACCAAACTAAGTGAATTAGTCCTGCCCAGCTTCTTAAACAAAACTGGCTCCAAACAGCATTCAGGAAAACAAAGCACAACTGTGTTATTTTTGTGTTATCATATTTGCTATGGAAACAGTTAACACTGTCGTTTCAAATATGTTCCTATTTGAACAAGTGATGGCATATGGGCTAAATTTTCCTTCTTTTTCAGTCACTAAAAATATAAATCAATTCTTCCTTTAAACCTCTTGTTAGGAGTTATGCTTCAACTTTTATGGACCCCTTTCTAAATGGGTTTCGAACTGTTGCTGAAGATAGGATACGGTCGTTCCTTTCGTGATGCCCTATAGACAGCTAGAAGAATGTACTGCCCCCTCTCTCTGATGTTTGATCTTTTGGGCCAGGCTACTGGGAGGATGCTGAATATATGATTTTGATGAACAAAAACAAAATATGGTGGCTTCCTTCTCCGGATTTAGTTTTCTCATCTGTCCCCATCTTCCTCCTCATTTTCTACATCAGAGAAATGCAGCTTCCTGTTTAGTTTCTTCTGTTGTTGATTTAAAGGTTCTGGATAAAACTGGAAGAGGAAAATTACAGCTTGAGCTTGAGCATTTGAAAAGGCAAAAGCTTGTGGCATCCACAATGATATTGCTTATGGCACTTGGGTAACTCAACATTATTTTTGCCACTTGAGAAACACTTAGGGTCTTCAAAATCAAAGCTGGAGGTGAAAAGTCAGGAAAAGCAACAAATGGCCCAGTGGGTTAAAAATGTGCAGAGATCGTCCTCCAGGATTCCCAAACTAAAGAGGTGTCCTTGAAAACAGAAGAAAGACTCTGGAGCTCTAGCTAATCCATTTTAAATCTGCTTAAACCTGTTTCTTATTGCATTTTAAAACATTTTTTGTTACATTAGTGGACACAACTCAGAATAACAACAACTATTTGCAAAGAGTATCAGGAGGTTTTTATTTGAAGGTAAATAGGATCGGAAATGCTCGGAACCACCATGTGCGAAAAGCAAACCATTTTCTCACCACTGATCTTGTTTGTCCACATGAATATTCACAGAGCGGGGCTGGTTCAAGCAGGTTGGATACTTGTACATCATTTAACTTTTGATTTCATTTGAAGTGAGTTTTGTTGTTTACCTTCCACAGGCCACTTAGTTAGTCTGGTTAACTTTTGGGAGTGAGGATGGAAGCGAGAGATGAGAGCAGAGACGTGGTTTGTAGGATCGGAAAAAAATGGTCAGAACCACAGCCTGTTCCCAAATCTTGGCCAGCACTTTTTAAAGTATGTATTTTTTCATTAGGAAAAGGGAAAACAGTACAGATAACTTAAGGAACCCTACATTAATACTAAAAACAATTTAGAATACGTTCTTCTAATTGCAATTGAGTATATTTTTTATACTTAAAACTCACAATTTTTTCTCATGGTGAAAGCAATCCACATTTATTTCTTTGATTTAGAAAATACAGAAAAGCAAATGGAAAACAGAAACACCTGTAATTTCACCACCCAAAGATATGCTTTGCATATACTTCCATATATTTTGTACCAAAGTGAGATCATATTGTATATCCCATTTGTACCTTGCTTCTTTCACATAATAGTATTATTAATATACCTTGATATTAATAATTATTCATCTAAAACATCAATTTAATGCATAGTAGAATTCCATTGTTTGGATGCATTACTTTTGTTTGTTTGTAACCAAACCCCTGTTACAGGATATTTTTGTTATTTCGATAATTTTTGTTTTTATGATAAAGCTGTAAGGAATACCCTTGAACATACATCTTTGCTTACTTCACTGATTATTCTTAGATATGGATAAGTTCTTAAATGTGAATTGTCCATTCATTTTTGTTGTCTTTTGATATATATGCTATACTGTTCTTCAGAGTTGTACAAATTTTCATGCATACCAGCAATAGGTAAGTGTACACCTTGTTTTTTAAAATTTATATTTCTTTAATTGCTAACTAATGATGTTAAACATTTCTTCAAAATTTTATTTGCCTTTTTTCTCTTACAAGACTAGTTTTCCATTTATCTATTACAGTATTCATCTTCTTGTATGAGAGGCATACTATATATTAAATATATTAGCTGTGTCTCTCAAATAGTCATTTTTCCAAATTTATCACTTCTTTTTTTAAAAAATTATTCCAAATGGGTGCACCATTTGTTTTATTTTACTTTTTATTGGAGAATAATTGCTTTACAGTGTTGTGTTAGTTTCTGCTGTACAACGAAGTGAATCAGCTATATGCATACCTATATCCCCTCCCCCGTGGACCTCCCATCCCCCCCATCCCACCCATCTAGGTCTTCACAGAGCACTGAGCTGAGCTCCCTGTGCTATACAGCAGGTTCCCACTAGCTGTCTATTTTACACATGGTAGTATAACTTCTCATTTAATGTTACTTATAGCTTTTTGTTTTTTGGGGGTTTTTTTGGTCACACCACGCAGTTTCTGGGATCTTAGTTCCCCGGCCAGAGATTGAACCCCGGCCCTTGGCAGTGAAAGCACCAAGTCCTAACCACTGGACCACCAGGGAATTCCTACTTATAGCTTTTTTTTTTTTATAAATGTATTTTTTTTAAATTTACTAATTAATTTATTTTTGCTTCGTTGGGTCTTTGTTGCGGTGTGAGGGCTTCTCATTGCGGTGGCTTCTCTTGTTGTGGAGCGCGGGCTTCAGTAGCTGTGGCACGGGAGCTCAGTAGTTGTGGCTCGCGGGCTCTAGAGCGCAGGCTCGGTAGTTGTGGCGCACGGGCTTAGGTGCTCCGTGGCATGTGGGATCTTCTTGGACCAAGGATCGAACCCATGTCCCCTGCATTGGCAGGCGGATTCTTAACCCCTGCGCCACCAGGGAAGCCCACCACTTACGGCATTTTTATGATGTATTTGTTTTTCTGTAGTCAGCTCTGTCAGTCTTTGCTTTTCCAGTTTCTACCTCAGATGTTAAACTTAAAAAGCTGTTCCTCCACTGCCACCCCACCCAAAAGGTTATATAAATGCACATATAAATTAATAAAATACACAAATGAATGAATTGTCACAGGTATTTTGTCTGCAGAGGTATTGAGACTGCACTGTTTTGATCTCGAGAACATTTTTACTCTGTGTAGTAACACAAGCATTTTAGTCAGAAGTATACCAACGACGTTGATTATGAAGATAGTATTTTCACAGTGACTGCCATTAGGCTAATCTAAATCTTTGACCAATTTTCTGTACTGTGAAGTTAAACCACTCTCATCTTTTTTCATTTTCTTTCGCTGTTTTACCCAAGTTATATTTTTACTGGGATTAGTTCTTTTCCATGTAAATTTACAAGATTTATTTATTTTTTTGTAAGACCTTTTTGGCCATATCAAATTCTAACAGCAACCTGCGATTATAAGTTTTCTTTTGTGGCCTACAATTTTATTTAACAAGTTCAGCTTTCCTGAGTCACATTTTTATACCTCTAAGTTTGTTTACAAAATGGGACTCTCCAAGCAGCTGTTTATTTATTACTGCTTTTACTGTCTGTAATCTGGGCTGTTGTCTTTCATTTTGTGTGGATTATTTCTTTCAGTGATTTTCATTATGAGTTGGGTAGTAGACTGATGGGTGGCAACGTTTGTAAACGCCATGTTTCACTATAGCACACGAGAGAACAAAGTGGGACCCCTTTGCCAGCCCAGGGACAGTAAGTGATGCGGTGATTTAAAATATGTCCACGTGCTTCCCTGGTGGCACAGTGGTTGAGAGTCTGCCTGCCGATGCAGGGGACACGGGTTCGTGCCCCGGTCTGGGAAGATCCCACATGCCGTGGAGCGGCTGGGCCCGTGAGCCATGGCCACTGAGACTGCGCGTCCGGAGCCTGTGCTCCGCAACGGGAGAGGCCACAACAGTGAGAGGCCCACGTACCGCAAAAAAATAAAAAAATAAAAAATAAATAAAAATAAAATATGTCCACAAATTCTTCTTCAGGTGACGTGCCCTTCAAAAGTTGGAGCCTGATTCCCATCCCTCGAGTGTGGCCTGAACAAAGGGACTCAGTTCTAAGGAACAGGGAAGAAGCACAGGGAGCAGCATCCATCAACCCAGTCCCTGGAGACTAGGTCCCGAAAGGCGTGGCAGCTGTCGGCCTGCTCTCTGATCACTTGCTCCTGGAAATCCTGCTGCTGTGTCATAAGGACACTCACGTGGTTTCTGGAGAGGCCCCCTCGGTGGAGAACTGAGGCCACGGGTCAACAGCCCTGTGTGGGCACCACCTTGGAAGCGGATCCTCTGGTCCCCGGTCCCCAGCAAGCCATCAGAAGAGGCCAGCAGCCTCCTGGGAGGCCGAGCCACAGGGACTCAGCCAAACTGCTCCTGGATCCCTGACCCTCTGAAACTATGTAAGATAGTTTGGGGTTAATTTGTTCTCAGCCATCGTGAAGGGGAGATGACACTGAGTTGAGAGGAGGGGTCAGAAAAGGCTTCCTGGAGGCGGCACCTGGGCAGTGATTTGCTCTCCATCAGGGACGCTGCAGCTGGTGATGCCCGTCTCTGTACTGCTGCTCCACCCTCCAACCCACCTCTCCTTTCAGCCTCACCTCCCTCCCTCCCTGTCCTTACCTGTCTTCCCCTCCCTGCTCACTCTCTCCCCCTCCTGTCTCTTCCCAATCACACAGCAAGGGGAAGGGTTGTGTTAACCCTTCTGGATTTCTGGTAGGAAGAAAACAGCTTTGATGATCATGGATTAGCCCCACTCAAAACATTCACTTCCACGGTACAGATTCCCATGGGATGGAGAGGTACTCCACACGTCCTTTCATCCTCCTAAGACGTTCATCACTTTGTGTCCACGGTGGCTGGGCAGCGCAGGATGTCAAAGGAACTGTTGGGGAAATAGATACTTTATAGCTCAGGGGATGTTCATAATTAACTGTGATACAAACACAGGGCCCTTAAATAGTCAAATTAGACACTTGGTTTTTATTGATGAACAGAACGAAGAGAATAGAACCATAGTCCTAATATGTCTTTTGCCAAGAAGAAAATTTGCTGACAGACATGGGATGAACAGCTGAAAACTCAAAAGTCAAGCCTATGTGTACCGCTTTTCGAAAGATTTGCATTTGGTGTGGTGATATTGCTTACAGAATTGTCCATTCCCCGCAGAGCTCTCTTGGCCTCAGTTCTTCCGTTGGCTGCTTCAGTGTCCTCACAACATGGCAGCAGGAGTCGCCTGGAGCAAGTGACCCAAGACCACAATGCTTATAAAAAGATGCCTCTGTAGTTTACGTAATAATCAGATTTTCAATTTGTTTACTCCTGTCACTCACATAAATGAAGCACCTTAATTGCCTCTTCCTTTTTTTAATAGGTCCCTTGACAAATATTCTTTGGGGCCCATCAGCTACCATATGTTTTGTGTCTTGAGGTAACTTCTTTCCTTCAATCAACTGTTTTCCACCACACACTTCCAACTAAACATCCAAAACGATAGTATGTCATTTTACAGTATAACTGTATGTAGGAAAGCAATAAAACCTCAAAATAAAGATGTGTTGTAGCAGGACCACATTATAGTATGACTCCACACAGAACTACCTCTTCTGAAACATAATGACCAAATACAGTAAACGTTTGGACTGTGCTAATCTATAGGTTGCATACCACCCTAACATCCAGGCCCAAACAGAATTCCAACATAAGAAAAGAGGGTCATTGCCTTAATTTTAAATCTCTTAACGGAGATTAGAAGCCGCATTCAATTTAGGAAAACCACTCAGCACTGCTTCAGTGGATGAAATGCTGGAATAACAATTGTAATTCCAAGGACCGTGTTGTGTTGCTTTAGACATTCCAAGGGGACTAGAGAACAATGCTGAATAAAACCATGAAGGGGACAGTCTAGCCTCGTGGAAAGACAGAGTGGCCTCAGAGGGCTTGTTCAACCCTTGAGCTCTGTGACACTTCAGTGGCTTCTCACAGTTTCATGAAAGTTAATAAAAATGGTTTTGTCATACGCTTTTTAAAAAAATCTATTAATTATTGTAGTTTAGAACATTACATGGTCTTTACTACAAGGTGTTTTTTTTAAAGTGATTCAGTAGGACCCCAGGTACTTTTTTGCAGAGGAAATTCTCTAAAAGAAAACAAATTACCACTTTTTCCAGGCAAATATCTTAGTTCTTTCTAAATCCCAAATGGAACTAAAACTACATTATGTAAAAGATGTTTGCCAAGAGCATGACTGGGTTTTGATCAAAGGTCTTATTGAAACACACACTTTCCTAATTGCATCCTTTCCCCAAACTTCTTACAATAAAAAGTGAGAACATAATTAATGAAGGGAGAAAGTCAGGCTCCACATAACATGTTCGGTTTGCTTTGCCTGGTGTGTGTGTTTTCAGAATTTGGAAAAAACCAAAACAAAACAAAAGAAAAAACCTACCACCACAACAATCCCTTGAAGCAAAGTTGTATGATGAATACAGTGTTCCAGCCAAGTTATGCATCTCCGCACGGGGAGGTCTGAATGGCAAGTGCTGGGCAGGACGGAGCCCTCAGGTCAGCAGAGCCCCTGGAACAAAGAAGCATTCAGGAGTCTCCAGGCCACTGCACGCTCCAGTCTGTCACTAGCTAAACATGAGGCCTGCTGGAGCTGTTAGTGGGGTTTGCCTGGAAAACTCAAAGGCATGGAAAGAAACACACTGAAGTGTGCCTGGCGTCTGCCCACGCACTGCGCTTCTGATAGACCAAATATTACTTTGGCACATGTATTATTTCATTAGCTAATAATGAGCTTTCACCATTCAGCAAAACTAAGACACTTCAAGCTCAGTGTATCATGCTCCCAATTTGGTTTTTGTTTGCTTTTTTCCTTTTACTTCACATTCTGTCTTAAAGCACGTAACCACTTCCTAACCATCAACGTCAAACCATCATCAAAGACCACAGTTTACTGTTTACATTTGATATGTCACTTTTTTTAAAAAAGGCAATCATTGCAATCATCTTGGAGGTGTGCAGAGGCCAGCTTCTCCTCTGCAGGTTGTACTCTTATTTTAGGGCCTAATTAGAGAAGATTCCTTTTTGATACTTTACTGGATTTCAAGGAATGAGTTACAGAGAATGTTCTCTCAGAAAAGCAGAAATAAAAATAGTATAAGAATGGATTCATGTAACAGTTCTCAACATTTTTTATTCTCAGCTGCCCATTTATAATTCCCTATACCATTTGTCAATTTAAATACCTAAAACAGAAGAAGCATGCCCAATTAACCTTTTTAAAGAAGGCTTAAAAATACAAGAAGACTACACAGGTGTGAAAGTTTAACTCACTATGTCCCTCTGCTGCCATTTTTGGGTTTTTCTCAGCCTGGGTGTGTCCCTTGAACTGCCCTCGCACCCCACCGTCACCCAGCACCACTTCGTGGCAGGTGGAGACCCAGGTGCATGAGGTGATGCTGTGAAGAGAAAGAGTCACTGCATCCAGGTGCCCTGAGGGCCGTGAGTTCTTCCAGCTCTGCACGTGACCACAGGGTGACCTACCTCACTGGGACTCAGTTTTCCCATTTCGAAGTAGGGTGTTGAAGAAGGCGTTAGGAATGGCCTAAGTTAAGTTAAATCACATTTGGCATCTAAGTCTGCCCTTTAAAATAGTTTCTATAATTACGTAAAGAATTACCCACTCTATACATATATACAGTGAAATACTACTCAGCCACAAAAAGGAATGAAATAATGCCATTTGCAGCAACATGGATGAACCTAGAGATTATCATACTAAGTGAAGTAAATCAGAGAGAGAGACAAATGTTATATGATATCACTTACATGTGGAATTTAAAACATGACACAAACGAACTTATCTACAAAGCAGAAGCAGATGCACAGACATAGAGAACAGACTTGTGGTTGCCAAGTGGGAGGGGATTGGGGAGGCATGGACTGGGAGTTTGGGATTAGCAGATGCAAACTATTACATATAGAATGGATAACCAACAAGGTCCTACTGTAGAGCACAGGAAACTATATTCAATATTCTATGATAAACCATAATGGACAAGAATATTTTTTAAAAGTATATGTACATATAACTGAATCACTTTGCTGTACAGCAGAAATTAACAGAACACTGTAAATCAACTCTACTTCAATAAAAAATATTAAAATAGGGGCTTCCCTGGTGGCGCAGTGGTTGAGAGTCCGCCTGCCGATGCAGGGGACACGGGTTCGTGCCCCAGTCCGGGAAGATCCCACATGCCGCGGAGCGGCTGGGCCCGTGAGCTATGGCCGCTGAGCCTGCGCGTCCGGAGCCTGTGCTCTGCAACGGGAGAGGCCACAGCAGTGAGAGGCCCGCGTACCGCAAAAAAAAAAAAATTAAAATTGAAAAAATTTAAAAAAATTTTAAGGTTCTGAACTTTAAAAAAAAATTTACCCACTCGTATTATTTTCAATCTGCTCCCTTTATTTTTGGTCTTGGGCCTCCGTCTTTAAAAATGATTTTCCTTTCCTCTGGTTCCCTTCTCCTCCTGGTTGCTCAGTTGTATTCTTCTCTATCCCTAAGTTCCCCGCCAAGCCTGGTTCACTTTTTCCTTCATTATTCTCCCAATTTTATTAAATACGACTGCGTCTTCACTCTTTCACCCTAGTAAAGTAATTTTGGAAAACACTGCTTGATTTTAAATGATTTATTCATTTGCTGTGTTATACGTAGAAAATGCTAGTATTAAATCAATGTATCATAAGACATTCCTACTCAAGTTCAAAATGTTAGAATAATAGGACTTGTATTCAGCAACTACTGCAACTATTTGAAGGTATAAATCAGGCAGGACTGGCTTTGCTTTGTTTGAAAATATTTCAGGAAACTTGCTTAGAATATTTCAAGAACATTACAGAAAGTTACAGAAAATAGCATAAAGTACTGACCATTGATCTTTGTCAAATCTGAATATTTTGCTATATTTGCTCCAAGTTTTAAAAATAAAATGTTACAGGTACAGTTAAAACCTTCTATATGTTTTCCCCGTCTCATTCCTCACCCTCTGCTTCCCATGTATACATTATACACTGAACGTTTTTTCCCTTCTTTTTATAATTTTATTACATATGAATGTGTAACAAATAAAACACATTACTGACATATGCTTTTAAATTTTATATTAATGATATCAGACCATCTTTCAATGTTAACATTTACCCATGTTGACCCACTTAACTCAAGTTCATTCATTTTGATTGTTGTATAGCATCCTTTTACATGAATATACTACGGTTTATTGATCCACTTTACTATTGGTGGATATTTAGGTGGTTTCTAGTTATTTGCTATTGCAAACAGTGTTACAGTAAATATTCTTGTACCTGTTTTCTTGGGCATGTGTGTGAGAGTTGCTGGGGTTACAAAGATGCACCTTTTCAACCCAAATATGTATTTCTCAATGGCTCTCAAAAGTGTGTGAGTTTCAGGGGACTTCCCTGGTGGCGGGTGCAGTGGTTAGGAATCTGCTTGCCAATGCAGGGGACACGGGTTCGAGCCCTGGTCCAGGAAGATCCCACATGCCTCGGAGCAACTAAGCCCATGTGTCACAACTACTGAGCCTGCATTCTAGAGCCCATGAGCCACAGCTACTGAGCCTGTGTGCCACGACTACTGAATCCTATGTGCCTAGAGCCCGTGCTCTGCAACAAGACAAGCCACCGCAATGAGAAGCCCACGCACTGCAACGAAGAGTAATCACCGCTCGCCGCAACTAGAGAAAAGCCTGCGCGCAGCAACAGACCCAACGCAGCCAAAAATAAATAAATTAAAAAAAAAAAAAAAAAAAAAAGATGTCTCCTCGGTTGTAAAAAAGTGTGTGTGTTCCTCCTGGTCCACATCCATACCAGCTCTTGATATCATCAGATGTTTACATTTTTTCTGATCCGATGTATGGAAATGCAAGATCATTTTCATTAGAATTTGCATTTCTCTGATTGCAAGTGAGTTGGATCATTTTTGTTTCATGTTAATTGAATTTCTTCTGTGACTTGCCTATTTTCATCCTTTACTCATTTTGCATTTGAGTTGTCTTTATTTTATTTAGATTTTTCCTTTGTGCATTGTGTGTGATAGGTATGTTATTTTATTTTTTCCCACATGATTGATCAGTTTTGCCACCATCAATTATTGAAGTGTTTGTCCTTTCCCCACAAATTTGTAATGTCATATGCAGTTTCCATGTAGGAATGGTTTCATTTTGCAAATTTTTGTTTGGTGTTTTTGATCTGCTTTCCCATCTCTGAACCAATATTAATTATAATAGGCACAGTCATAACTTTTAATAAGCTTTCTTACATGGCAGGGAAAATTCCTTTACCTTGTTCTTTTTCTCTGAAAGCATCTCTTCATATAAATTTTAGAATTCATTTGTGAAAACCCTGTAGAGATTTTGGTTGGAAATACTGTGAGTTCAGAGATTCATTGGAAGAGAATGGACATTTTTACAATATTGAATCTTCCAATAAACAAGATATAGCTCTACATTTATATGTCTCCTTTTATTTATTTTGATTAGTCTCAGATTTTTTTTTTAAAGGTTCCCAACATGTTTTGTTAGATTTACTCCTAAGAATCCTATGGGTTTGGGTACTATTATATTGATGATATGTAGAAATGCAATTTGGTTTTCTAAAACTCTATTTTTAGTTCTAGTAATTTATTGATTCTCTGGATTTTCTATGATAACTGTGATAATTGGTCATTTGGGAATTATAGTTTCTTTTTTTCCAACTTTTACACTTTTCTTTTTTCATCTCTTATGGCTGAGGCTTAAACTTCTAATACAATGATGAATGTAAATTATGATAACAGGTACCCTTGATTTGTTCTTGACTTTAAAAGTCATGCTTCTGGGCTTCCCTGGTGGTGCAGTGGTTGAGAGTCTGCCTGCCAATGCAGGGGACGCGGGTTCGTGCCCCGGTCTGGGAGGATCCCACATGCCGCGGAGCGGCTGGGCCCGTGAGCCATGGCCGCTGAGCCTGCGCGTCCGGAGCCTGTGCTCCACAACGGGAGAGGCCACAACAGTGAGAGGCCCGCGTACCACAAAATAAATAAATAAATAAATAAATAAAAAATAAAAGTCTTGCTTCTAACAATTCACAACTAAGTACCATGTTTGCATAGGGTTTTGGTAGATAACCTTTACCAGATTAAGGAAGTTCCTTTTTTTTTTTTTCTTTTGTGGTATGCAGGCCTCTCACTCTTGTGGTCTCTCCCGTTGCGGAGCACAGGCTCCGGACGCGCAGGCTCAGCGGCCATGGCTCACGGGCCCTGCCGCTCCGCGGCATGTGGGATCTTCCCAGACCAGGGCACAAACCCGCGTCCCCTGCATCGGCAGGCGGACTCTCAACCACTGCACCACCAGGGAAGCCATCATTAATAGCTTTAAAAAGTAACTTTTGGGGAATTCCTGGTGGTCCAGTAGTTAGGACTCAGCACTTTCACTGCCAGGGCCTGGGTTTGATTCCTGGTCAGGAAACAAAGACCCCACAAGCCATTCAGCGCAGCCAAAAAAATAAGTAAATAAATAAAAATAAAATTAAAACTAACTTTTGCTTTTATTGATCTAGTCTCCCTTTGTTTCCTATCTTGTTAATCTCTGCTCCTACCTTTATTTCCTTCATTCTATTTTCTTTGGGTTTACAGTGCTGTTCTCTTTATTACTTCTAAAGTTGATTCTAGCTCACTAATCTTTACTTTTTTTCCTTTTTTAATGTGACTGTTTAAGGCCATAAATTTCTCTCTAAGAACTCCTTAGTCTTTGACCCACAAATGTTGATGTATATTATTTTTCAGTTATAAGAATTGTCTAGTTTATATCATTACTTCTTTCTTGACATGATAATTATGCGTTTTTATTAAGAAAAATTTCAAAGCATGATGTTCAGAGAGCACATTCTATGTATGATATTGATTATTTGATATGTGTTAGGATTTTTATTGTGCTCCTGTGTGATGTATTTTATATATGTTCCATGCATGCTTGGACAGATTGGATTTTATCTAATTATTTGTTGCAAGGTTCTTTATACGTGCATTTAATTAAGGTTGATATATGTGTTTTTCAAACATCTGTATCTTTTCCAATTTTTGTCTGCTTTCTGTGCCAATTACTGAGAGAGGAATAGTCATACCTCAACAATATGCTTGTTCATGTTTCAGTTTCTCCTTGTACTTTGGACAATTTTGGCTTTGTATACTCTGAAGCTATGTTATTAGGTGCCTGCAAGTTTAGAGTTATATTTTTCTGGAAAATTGTTTCATCTTATCATTGGATAGTTACCCTCTTTGTCCCTGATAATGCTTTTTGGCTTAATCATGGAGCTTTCTTTTGTTAGAATTTACCTAACATAGCTTTTCCCATCTTACCTTTTCAGCCTTTTGGTGTCCTTACATTTTAAGTTTCCTGCTTATTGATGAGAGACAAACAGGTCGTCCTTGAGGCTCATTCCCTCCTACATTTGGTAGCTTAAGGAGAAAGTAGCTCAGCAGATTAACTCGATGGAAGGACAGGCTGATACCACATCCTAGTAGTACCAGCTTCCTCTTCCTAATAAGTCCATTTCTTCCATCAAGAAGGTCCCACTGTTTTGCTGTAAAATAGATGTTCCTTGCCTCTCCTTCCAACATCCTGAGAAATATGTAGAACAATAAAGGGGGGGGCCTCTTTTTGGATCCTGTGACACATCACAAAGTCCCCACTTGAGCCCATTTCTCTGGGGGATAATGAGAGATGGGAAGATTGTGTGCCCTCTGTTGTTCTCAGCCTCTAAGTTCCCTCAACAAACAGCACTTTAATTTTCCATCACATGTACCTAGTGGTATATATTAGTCTGCTCAGGCTGCCAGGACAAACACCATAGACTGGGTGGCATAAACAACAGAAATTAATTTTCTCCTAGTTCTGGAGGCTGAAAGTCCATGATCAAGCCTCCAGATGACTCAGTTTGTGGTGAGAGCTCTCTTCCTGGCTTGCAGACAGATGTTTTCTTGCTGTGTCTTCACATGGCCTTTCCTTGGTGTGCACATGTGCACCACGCACACACACACACACACACACACACACACACCAAGCTCCCCGATGTCTCTTCTTACAAGAACACTAATTCCATCAGATCAGGGCCCCACCCTTATGACGTCATTTAACCTTAATTCTTCCTTAAAGACCCCACCTCCAAATACAGCCATACAAAAGGCTTGAGAAAAACTCCAGTATAAGCAGTGAGAGGTAAGGTAAATGATGTAAGGTTATTTTTATATTTATTTAAATTTACAGAATTTATCAGAAACATTTAGTCAAATATCTCCTAATAAATTTGGTATGAAAATCTGAGCACGCGCTAAGTCAACTATCACATGAAGCATTAATCATTCTGTTATTACTCTAATGTTAGCCAAGAAGGGTTTCATCTTGCATAACATCTATAATATACAGCAAAGTAGATGAGGAGATCATCTTAATGCATTCTGTAACTCATTCCTTAAAATTAAATATCAATTATAATTGTTTTGCCTAAATTCTAAAGTGTCTCTTAAAGGAAATTTGGAATTACTACTCTTTTTAAAAAAATAAGTTTATTTATTTATTTATTTTTGGCTGCATTGGGTCTTCGTTGCTGTGCTTGGGCTTTCTCTAGTTGCGGTGAGCGGGGGCTACTCTTCATTGTGGTGCACAGGCCTCTCATTGCGGTGGCTTCTCTTTGTTGCAGAGTGAGGGCTTCAGTAGTTGTGGCTCGCCAGCTTAGTTGTTCCGCGCGCGGCATGTGGGATCTTCCCGGACCAGGGCTCGAACCCATGTCCCCTGCATTGGCAGGAGGATTCTTAACCACTGCGCCACCAGGGAAGTCCTGGAATTACTACTCTTATTCAATATTCAGAGAGGGAAATTTTGATGACAAATCAATAACATATTGCTTTAAATATTTTATAGAAAGTGTTTTAAATAAGATAACTTGAAATGATCATCATTTTTTCAATAATCAATTTCCAGTCCTTGCATTTAGGTGCAACTTTGCCTACCAGAAACCTTGAAAGAGCCGACGTACATCTACACTAGCAAGAAAAACTGTCATAAGTCTTTAAGTGGTGCTTGGGTGAAATCAACTTCTAAATACTCAGCTGCAATGACATGGCAGGGTTTCTTAATCAGAACTGTTTTGGTTTGGGGCAATAGAAATCTACTCAAGCCATCTTGAAAATATACTATTTAAAGGGTTTATTATAAGTAATTAGGTTATCACAAGGAACCTCAAGAATGGGGCAATGTGAAGAATTAGACAACTAAACAAGAAAACTAAATTAGAAAACTAAGCCTCTGCATTCTTACTTGGGGACTCTGTGGCTTCCTGTGTTCATCACATTTCTCTCTTTCTCTCTGCAGACCTCTTTCCCTGTGCTCATAGTCAAACATTTGCCCCCATTGGCTCTCAAGTATAATCATAACAGAAACCTGAAAATGTATGAAAGGACTCTCTAATTTCAGGTAGTCATATCTAACAACTAGGCTCAAGGCTCAGGAGTAAAGTGATTTTTTCAACAATTATCTAAAAAGTTTAGAATTCTTATTTTCATTCACCAAACTCAGGAAGGAAACTATTAATTTTCGAGTTGGTTTATTGCTGGAGTTTCATGAGATTAAAAGCAAGTTTGAGGGATGTGATGGTTTCTTTTTCCAAACCACCATATTTGGAAATATAAGACACGCTCCAATTTTACAAAGAACTCTTTCACTGGGAAAATTAAATACTTGTCATCACACGTGTATTGATCCTGCCTTGCTCTCCATCCCTTCTTCCCGGGACCCCTTCATCAGTCCCCGGCCTCTGGCCCCCGTTGCTCTTTGCCTGCGTCCCAGGCAGGACTGCTCACTCTTTTTTTTGTGTGTGTGTGATACGCAGGCCTCTCACTCTTGTGGCCTCTCCCGTTGCGGAGCACAGGCTCCGGATGCGCAGGCTCAGCAGTCATGGCTCACGGGCCCAGCCGCTCCGCGGCATGTGGGATCTTCCCAGACCAGGGCACGAACCCGTGTCCCCTGCATCGGCAGGCGGACTCTCAACCACTGTGCCACCAGGGAAGCCCTCTCTATTTCATCTTGATTGAATTTTGGTAGTTGGTGGTTTTTAAGAAATTTGTCCATTTAAGTTGTCAAACTTATGAACATAAAGCTGTTCATGGGATTCCTTGAAGGATTTAGAGTAGCATCCCTGATGTTCTGTTTTGTGTCAGCTCTCTTTACTTTTGTCAGTCTTGCTAGAGATGATCAATTTTAGTGAATTTTTTTTTAAGAACCAGCTTTTTTTTACCATTGATTTTCTATGTTTTTCTATTTCCAATTCCATTAATTTTTGTTCTTTTTTTTAAACTCTCCTTCTACTTGCTGGGGCCTTATTTTGTTTCTCTCCTTTTAGTTTCTTGAGGTAGGCACTTAGATGACTGGTTTAAGACCTTTACTTGCTTCTAATGTGAGTGTTTGATACTATAAATTTCCCTCTCAGCACTGCTTTAGCTGCATCACATATATTTTGATATGTTGTATTTTTACTGTCCATTATTTATATTTTTTAAAAATTTCCATTGAGACTTTCTCTTTGACCCATGGGTTCTTTAGAATTATGTTGCTTGATTTCCCCATGTGCAGAGGAACTAAGACCTCTGGTCAACAGCCATCCAACTTGCTGGTCGTATGAGTGACCCATCTTGGGTGCAGATTCTGCAGCCCCAGGTAAGTCTTTAAGTGACTGTAGCCCTGGCCCACACTGTGAGTTCATCTTTGTAGCCTCCTAGCTAAGCCACTCTTTTTTTTTTTTTTTTTAAAGAATGTACATTTTAAAAATTTATTTAGCTGTGCTGGGTCTCATTTGCAGCACGCAGGATCTTCATTGCGGCCTGCAGGATCATTTTTAGTTGTGACATGTGGGATCTAGTTCCCTGACCAGGGATCGAACGCGGGCCCCCTGCATTAGGAGTGTGGAGTCTTAACCACTGGACCACCAGGGAAGTCCCGCTAAGCCACTCTTGATCCACAAAAACTGTGAGAGATTAGTATTGCTTCAAGCCCCTAAGTTCTGGGGTAATTTGTTATCTATCATGGATAATTAATACAATATAAGCTCTGTTCAGATTAATTTGTTATTTTAGCTCACTTTCTCAAGTTTTTTCCTCAACTGGTGGTTTGTCTATGATATGTTCTCTGAATCCTTGTATATTTACAGGTATCTTTCATTCAAACTGATGGGTAAGTGATAATTCACCTGGGTATAGAATTCTTGGATTTCAATCCTTTTCTCTTAGTACTTTGCAAAGTTTGCTCCACTGTCTTTTAACCTCCAGAACTGGAGATAAGTCACATGCCTGTCTGATTCTCTTTCTTTATAGTTTGCTCATGTATTTTCCTGGAAACTCATAAGATTTTATCTTTATGTTGAAGTTCAAAAATTTTACTCATATATGCCTAGAAATGGTTCTCGTTAATTATGCCTGGAACTTAGTCAGCCGTTTGAAGTTGCAGACTCTAGTCTTTCTTCAACGCAAAAATATTTTCTTCTATTTTTATCTCTTCTCCACCTGCTCCTTGCCCTCCTTCTAGAATCTATCCTCCAAGGTCTATCTTCCAAATCTCTTATCTTTATGTTTTTGTTTGTCTATGCAATTTCTCCCTTTGTGCTTTTGCTCTGTCATTTGAGATTTTATTCCATTGAATTTTCCAGGCCTCTAATTTGAGTCTCAGCAATGGCCTTCATTTTACTACAATTTTAGTCAGAAAAGAAAGGTTTGATTTATCTAGAGAGCCTCTTTTATGCTGCACATAGATCTCCTTCGTGTTATTAGTTTTTTCTTACTGTTTTTCTTACAAGTTGTTGTCTGTCTCTTCCAGCGGCTCTATTTCCTAAGGGACTTAATCTGATAGTTTGATTTGCTCCTTCTCTTTCTGGTTGTGGAATTCCTGGGAGAAGCTTAAGTATCAGTGGTAGAGGGAGGATGGAAGGACAATGGTCTCTGATTGTCTGATGGCACAGCAGCAGACAGGTCCTCAGGAAGGAAACCCTTTTGCTCCCTGATCTCCTTTAATTCTCCCGGCCTTGGTTTGGTTCTTCTCCAGCTCTTTGGGATCAACAAAAATATACCCATGTACAAGGGGCAGAAATCAACCTGCTGGCAGGCCAACTATTATGGCACAATCAGGGGGTCTGTCTACTAGACATCACCGGTTTTAGTTCTTCACATCAGTTCTATCCTACCCTGCCCCCCAACCCCCGTCCTGCCCAGAGTGAAGAAGGCATCACACAGGTCTGTGATTCCCACCCCTCTTGCCTACTGAGTGGCCCCAGCAGAAGGAGTTGGAATGCAGTTGGAGTTAGAAGCAGAGGGAACGTGAGCGACAGTAAGCTGCAATCTTTCCCTGGCATAAATTTGAAATTAATTATTTTTTCACATTCATTCAGATCATCTTTCATGCTAAGTAGACAGTGTGCAAATAAAGTTTTTGTGAGTCATCTAAATATAAAAACATGCTTGGAACTAAAATTCCAAGAACATTTTATAGACTCCTTACAGAACTCCAGCCAACCAAATGACTTTTGTTCAGACTCTCCAATGTGAATGTTTATATGTAGACATCAAGCATGAGAAATGTCAGACCTGGCATAAAAACGGAACAAACGGCAGAGCCTATGGTTTTAGAAGGAACGGTTACTTGATCTCCGTGCAAACCTCAGCATATTTCTTCTCTCTCTCTTTTTTTTTATCCTCTGGAAAGCTATAATTTGAATTTAAGAGCAGTAGTTAGAAGCAAAATGCTAATCAAAATCAGAAAACCATACATTAAACCCTCGCATGAGTGAGGCGCTATGTAAAGCTGAACCCAGCACCCGTTTCTGAGGACTCGAAGCACTTTTTCCGACCCCAGCATCAGCCCCTCACTGTCCCAAATTTCTTCTTGCTGATCCCAGGATTTCCCCAGATGGCTCCCCTTCTTGGCTATGAACAGTCTGGTTTCTCTTCCAGAAATCCCATTCTCCAAGGTTAGCCTCAAACAGGGCTACTCCTGCCATTTTTGAAGCCAGACACAAGCCTTTTCATTTGAAGGGTTTTCACTGCTCCACGTTATTGAGAAATAGGGAATTAAAAGTAAACAAATGTTGGAAAAGTCACAGAAGTTTAAGAACTTAGCAAAAGTTATCTTAAATATGTGTCCTTAGGCCGCAGTAAAATGTAGCTGAGGCTGGGATGCCTCATCCAACGTCTTTCTTTGGTTGCTCACATAGAGAGTTGTAAGCGCCAGCCTTGTGGGGCTTCCCCCTTCTGTTTCTATCACTCTTACTCCTCTGACTACAGCTCAGGGAGACTTCCTCTCCCAGGCCCCCACCCTGAGCCCCTCTCCTTTTCTATCAGGTTCGGATATTCTGATGATCTTATTGGAGTAGAACTTTGGGTGCCCTAGTAATTCAACCAAATGCCTACAGGCATTTGAAGTGGGTCATTTATATCCCCAGAGCAGTTCTGTGTCTATAACCTTCATACAGGACATGTCACTAAATTATTCTTTAACAAGTATCACAGATGGAGGGAATTATAAAGCAATTATGAAGTCAGTGTCCTTAGTTTTCAGTAACAAACAGGCTCACGTGTAAGTCACAAATCCAAGTAGGGTAATGTAAGTTAGAGAAGAGGTTCAAAGCAAATTCAAATGATTAAGGACTTCCCTGGTGGTGCAGTGGTTAAGAATCCATCTGCCAATATAGGGGACACAGGTTCGAGCCCTGGTCCAGGAAGATCCCACATGCCGTGGAGCAACTAAGCCCATGAGCCACTACTACAGAGCCTGCGCTCTAGAGCCCGCGAGCCACAACTGCTGAGCCTGCGTGCCACAACTACTGAAGCCCGCGCACCACAACTACTGAAGCCCATGTGCCACAACTACCAAAGCCCACACACCTAGAGCCCATGCTCCGAAACGAGAAGCCACCACAACAAAGAGTAGCCCCTGCTCGCCACAGCTAGAGAAAGCCCAGGCGCAGCAATGAAGACCCAATGCAGCCAAAAATAAAATAAATATTTTAAAAAATCAGAAAGAAAATTCAAATGATTACTAAAGGTCTGGAAAATAAGAATATACTAAGAAGATAAATAGTTTATCAACCTTGGTACTATTAACACTGGAGGATAATTCTTTGGAGGGCTGTGTGCATGTGTGTCCATGTGTGTCCGTGTGTGTGTGTGTTTGTGTGTAGAACCATCGTGCGCATTGTAGGGTGTTTAGAGCATCCCTGCCCTCTACCCACTAGACGCCAGTAGCATTTGCCCTCCAGTTGTGACAACCAAAAAAGTCTGTGCACATTGCCAAATGTCCCCTGGGGATAAAATCAGCCCAGTTGAGAATGACTGGGTTAAAGGAGTTAAGATATTCAGCACAGGGGCAGAGATAAATTAGGAGTTTGGGATTAACATGTATATATAGAATAGATAAACAACAAGGACCTACTGTAGAGCACAGGGAGCTATATTCAATATCTTATAATAGGGCTTCCCTGGCGGCACAGTGGTTGAGAGTCCACCTGCTGATACAGGGGACACGGGTTCGTGCCCCGGTCCAGGAGGATCCCACATGCCGCGGAGCAACTAAGCCCATGAGCCATGGCCGCTGGGCCTGCGCGTCCGGAGCCTGTGCTCCGCAACGGGCGAGGCCACAACAGTGAGAGGCCCGCGTAACACACACACAAAAAAAAAATCTTATAATAACCTATAATGGAAAAGAATCTGAAAAAGACTATTATGTATATATACAGTTGAATATATTTACAATTGAATATATATATACATCTATATATAAAACGGAATCACTTTGCTGTATACCTGAAACCAATATAACATTGTAAATTAACTCTCCTTCCATTTAAAGATGGTTTTTAAAAAAGAAATCATAAAAAAGATACTGAGCACAAAACAGAGCTTTTAATACAGGGTTCAGCTACATGAAGGGGCCTCACACTGATGATAGTCAGTAGCTTTCTAATTCCACTGAGGACAGAGGAATTTCAACCCAACGGATTTGGATAAAACATAGTTGATTAACTTCTTGTGAGGCTTGTTACGTAACTAGTAACTACATGAGTTACGAAAAAGGACTGGGGGCTTCCCTGGTGGCGCAGTGGTTGAGAGTCCGCCTGCCGATGCAGGGGACACGGGTTCGTGCCCAGGTTCGGGAAGATCCCACATGCCGCAGAGCGGCTGGGCCCGTGAGCCATGGCTGCTGGGCCTGCGCGTCCGGAACCTGTGCTCCGCAACGGGAGAGGCCAACAGCAGTGAGAGGCCCGCGTACTGCAAAATAAAATAAAATTAAAATAAAATAAAATAAAAAGGACCAGAACTCCATCCTCTGCCCATCTTTTTTTAAAATTAATTTATTTACTTACTTATTTTGGCTGCGTTGGGTTTTAGTTGCTGCGCGCGGGCTCTCTCTAGTTGCGGTGAGCGGGGGCCACTCTTCGTTGCAGTACAAGGGCTTCTCTTGTTGGGGAGCACGGGCTCTAGGCGCGAGGGACTCAGTAGATCTGGTGCGTGGGCTCAGTCGTTGTGGCTCGCGGGCTCTAGAGCGCAGGCTCAGTAGTTGTAGCGCCCGGGCTTAGTTGCTCCGCGGCATGTGGGATCTTCCTGGACCAGGGATCGAACCCGTGTCCCCTGCACTGGCAGGTAGATTCTTAACGGCTGTACCACCAGGGAAGCCCCTGCCCATATTTAAGATGAGATAAGCCCTTTGTTTCTAAGGTAACTCTGATGCGGTCGTTCGTTAGAGAAGATGTGATAGAACACCTTTCCGTTCCCCTCTGCCCGCGTACCTTGCTCTCGCACAAGGCAGGAGCCTTGCAGGGTTCGCGTGCCTGCTACCGGCACCACCCTGTCGGTCAAACGGGCCTTTGCCAAACAGACAATGTGAAGTATGAGTGTTGTTATTATGTTGACCTTATTAAGAAGAATAGAGGAATCCATAATAGTGTCCTTCAGTGTTTTCTTTTGAAGACACATCTTAAAGGACTTGGAAGAAGTCTATCAGTTCTAGGTTCCATTGGGTATTATTTTACCCTGAATTATTTATTCACTGTAAGTGGTAAGAAGAAGTATTGTTGGCATTTTTTAAGAACCACAGGGTGAGAACAAGAGGTCTGTGTAAAAGGAGAGTTGGACTTCCTAGAAAAGAGGCTGTTAGAAAGAAGAAGGAATGGCTTGATGCCTTTTAAACTTATTTATATTCCCACGTCGTTCCAGGAAGATTTAAGGCTGAATTCTTGATAATGACAGAATTTTCAAGCTCTTAAATCTACAGTAATATTCGTTACTGAGCAATGTGTGACAAAGAATCCTTGCAGCCTGTGATCAGGCTAGGGCTTCAGATTCTGGCAGGACGGTGTAGAACAGCGACGCTTTGTATGTCTCTGCTATATAACAGCTCATTCATGCAAACAGATGAACTAGTCAGATATTTTACTTGGTTTTTAATGATCTTATTTAATTAATTATTTTAATTGTTTATTGTGTACGTTTCCATTTAGGAGAGCTAGGAATAATCTCAAATGTATCAGTTAGGATGTTTTTTCTTCTGCAAGTTACAGAAAACCCACTACAAACTGGTGTAAGGAGAAAAACAAAACAGGGATGGAGAAGGATTTCCTGGATCTCGTGGCTAAGAAGCCCCAATGGAGAGCAGACGTGAAACGTGGCTGGATCCTGGGCTAAAAAAAAAAGTTCTTTTATTGTCATATGCTCCACATGGCAAGATGGCAGCAGAATGAAAGGAACCTGCTTTTCTAGTCGCTGGAATGAGTCACGTGCCAATCCCGACCCAGTCACGCTTGTCCAGGGACCGTGGGGCTCTGAGAGGTCTGGCTAGGTCACAAGTCGCCCCCAGACTCCCCCTCAACCAGACGGACCGAGAGGAAGACTAGATTCCCAAACAAAACCCGGAATTGTGACTGGAGGTGGACTGAACGGGTGTTCGTCAGCCCAGAAGAAACGTCTTTCACACACGTTCCCTGTATTTGAATATTTCAGTGAAACTCTCCGTTTAGGACGGTCACGCTGCAGTTTGTGCTTCCTGCTCATCTGGTGTGAAACTCCTCGGATTCAAGCTTTGTTCAGCAAAGTGGAGTCCCAACGGCCAGTGTCAACCGGCAGGCTAGTTGTTCTAAAGCGTCGGGTGCCAGACTGTGAGTGCGTCCGTATGGTGAGCTAAGGGCGTTCCTTTAGATGAGGACTTTGTTTTTTGTTTGTTTAATTTTTATTTTTATTGTATATCGAAGCATAGGTGATTAACAATGTTGTGTTAGTAAGACAAATATACGATATCGATATGCGGAATCTAAAAAGAAAAATGCTACCAATGAACTTATTTACAAAACAGGAACAGACTCACAGACTTAGAGAATGAATTTAAGGACTTGCCTTGTAAGGTCATGGAAACCTTCGCTGGCACAGAGTAACTGCTGGAGATGAGAGGCCCTGGGGCAGCACCTGCCCACCTCCAGGCAGACCCCCCAGAGTCAGACGCTGAAGGCTCTCAGCTGGAGGACCCGACCTGACACTGCTGGATGTCCAGGCGCTGCCCGAGGCCCTGTCCCAGCCGAGGGTGAGTCCCGCTCACGGGTGTCCTGAAACCATCACCACCCAGGGACCCTGCTGGCGCGGAGCTGCCTCCTCCCGGACTTCTTGGTGAGGCCGGTGCCCCTTCCCTGTTTTCCCTGCTCTTACGAAGCTGTGGTGTGTGCTCATCACGTGCACTAACTTCTACGATTCCTGAACCGAATACGGGCTCCGTTCTGTGGGCCTCCACCCCCGTGACCCTTACGCAGCCTCACCGCCGGGCCTGGTGACAAAACCAGGACACGCTGTCATTATGCTATGTGGTTGCATAGCTTCTATTTAGAGTTAGCGTGGCAGAGATGCCAAGAGCCTCCCCACGCTGCCTTCTTTCCTCCTTCCAGAGGAGGAAAAGTACCCCGGCACCTCGGTCCCCAGACACACACTACCTCTCCCAGCTCCCTGAAGGCAGGTGCAGCCACGTGGCAACACTCCAGCCAATGAGATGTGAGTACAAGTGATGTGTACAGTTGCTAGGTCTTGTCCTAAAAGTGAGTGTGGGTTAGGCGACCCTTTTCTAATAATATACATATATATTTTAATATAATATACATGTAATTTATTATATATAATTTATACTTCATTATTTATTATATTTTTAAAAATATATAAACCTGTATTACCAGTAGTTCAAAGAGCAAGCAATGTTTACCCTGGGGAAGAGAAAACTTGAGAGTGGTTTTAAAACCACTTTTAGGGACTTCCCTGGTGGTCCAGTGGTTAAGACTTCACCTTCCAACACAGGGGCTGTGGGTTCGATCCCACACCCCCTGCACTGGGGGAGCTAAGCTCCCACATGCCTTGTAGCCAAAAAACCAAAACATAAAACAGAAGCAATATTGTAACAAATTCAATAAAGACTTTAAAAATGGTCCACGTCAAAACCAAAAAATCTTTAAAAAAATAAAATAAAACCATTTTTAAAGACTTTAGCATATGTTCTTGCTTTCTAACCACTGAAATAAATTTTTAACCTCAACAGAGCATCATGGCCTCTAAGGAAAGGCCCCCAACTGCTAGCCTTGGCTGCTCCAAGGAGCTGATATTGTCCAATAGGATGGCTGTCGCCTCACATTCCCTAGACTCCAGGTAGGAATCACTGACTCGGGGTGGGGATGAGAACACTGTCTCTAAGACTCGAAGTGCTGTCCTGGGAAATGGGGCAGATTGGCTCCTGGTGAGACAACCGTGAAGCGTCATAAAATGTGGCTGAGATTTCCTACCATTGGAGGTGTTTATAGAGAGTGGTTGGTTACCTACCAGGGACGCTGTCGAAGGACCTCACACCTTGCCTTTCCACCTTCACTTGGATTTCACCTTAATTTGAAAAGTGACCCCGTGGCGTATGGCCCTGGGAGACCAGGAGACAGTCTTGCTGCTTTGGAGTCAAAACTGCACCAAAGGGCTTCACTGGTTGGTTTGAAATATTTAGTCTTCTAAACTCTTGTTCATTCCTATTAAGACATACAGAAAAAAAAAATTCCAAAGACAAAACAAGAAATCAGAACATCACCATCTTCGCCAGGCCTGCTCCATCCCCCTTGACCAGCGTATCACTTGCAATGGACTCTGAAGAATCAAATGTGTAAAGACCAGGGAGCTCAGCACACTGATGAAGTCAGTGATATTTGATTTCTGAGTTTTCCCTTTTTTCTGTATGATCGCCCCATTTCCAGGGACTTTTAGAAAAATCATCACCTTCGAGCTGTAGATGTTTCACTGACGCCCGCCCTTGGGAAACAAGCTCAGGAACTCAGCAAAGTCTGAGAATCTGTGACTGATGAGGTTTAATGTGCTGACTTGTAAAGGGTGTGAGCTCTGGACAAGAAGGCTGAACTAAAAGGCACACCTCTTTAATTACAGGATTTACGCCAAGAAAAGTCAAAGACAGTGGGTGGGGTTTGTGACCCTGTCTTTGCCTTTAGTAGAGAAAGCCTTCTTGGTAGCTCTTGAATTTTTTTTTTTTTAACGACCAGTTTGTCTAAGTTAAGAGCCAAATAAGGGTCACGTGTTGTTACATTCAGTTTCTATGTCTCTTCTAAGCCATGGGTTCCTCCTGTTTCGGTCAGGCTCACTTTCTTTCTTTTCCTTGAAATGTATTTGTCATATTTTCCTGTAAGTTTTTCCACAGTCTGAATCTTGCTAATTGCATGCTACTGATGTTGTTTAAAAGCCTCCTCTGTCTCTTTTATTTTCTGTAAATTCATACATTTAGAGGCTCAATCAGATTTAGGTTCAATTTTTTTGGCGTGAAAGGGGACGGTGTAAGTGGTTTTGTGTACTTCCAACGGGAAGCACGGAGTATCTGTCTGTTTCTGTGACGCTGGGACTGTTCAGAGGGCTCAGGCCCTGCCAGGCTGACTCATAACACTATGAAGGTCTGTCCATTTTTCACCTAATGCTTTTAGCAGCCGTTGGTGATCTCTGCTTACACCCGTTATTTCATTGGAGGCTGCAGCCCTGTGGTTTTTCTGGATCTATGAGGCCTGCTTCGCTTCTTAGCTGGAAGCTCTCTACAAAGGGAAACCATTTCATCAACTAATGGTTACCCTCAGGTATAGTTTGTACAGGAAGGCCAGACAACTGTTTGATTCTCTTTTTATTTATAAGTTGTTAGAATGATAGGTTGGTTCCTAAAATAAAAATATGACTATTTCTTCTACTCATAAAACTTCTGAGGCCAGATGTGTGGGATTTTCTGTCCCATTTAACTACCCAAGAGGCACAGTCCCCAAAGACCATCCCCAACTTGAGATGCTAGTTGCAAATCCCAGGTACCTGTACTTCTGACCAACCAGCTATAAATCGGAGATCCCCACAACCCTCTCCTCAGCTTGATCATTTGCTCACAGAAGTTAGGAAAGCACTTACTATCACCCATTTATTATAAAGGATACAACTCAGGAACAGCCAAAGGGACAAGATGCACAGGTATGGGGGGAGGGGTGGAGCATCCATGCCCACCACTCCCAGCACTTTGACGTGTTCACCAACCCAGATACTCTCCAAAACCTGTTGTTTAGAGTTTTTACGGAGGCTTCATTTCTTAGGCGCGATCAATTATATCATTGGCCATTGGTGATTAAGTCCATCTCCAGCCCCTCGCCCCTCCCCCGAGGTCAGTGGGTGGGGCTGAAAGGTCTGACCCTCTAATCACCCCAGCCTCCCCTCAGTCCCATCCTTAGGGTCTTTTCTAAGTCACCTCATTAACATAACTTCAGGTGTGGTTGAAAGAGGCTAGTTATAAATAAGCAAAGAGGTCTCATTTTACCGGATCACTCAAGAAATTCCAAGTGTTTCAGGAGCTCTGTGCCAGGAAGCCAGTGTAGACACCAAATACATATTTCTTATTATGTCACAGTTCCCTGGCATCCTCCGTGGGTGACTCATGATTCCTTTTTTTCTTTTCTTCTTTTTTTTTTTGTCATTATGAAATCTATCTACATAAAAGATAAACATAAGAAAGGCTAAGTAAAATGATTTATTACATTCATTTTCCAATTTCTTACATTGTAAAAGGAAATCGATTCCACATCCTACTGTATAACATATTTAAGCTACTACGGTGTCTTAATCTGTTCCAGATGCTCTAACAAAATACCATAGACTGTTGTTCTGTAAACAAAAGAAATTTATTTCTCATAATTCTGGAGGCTGGGAAGTCCAAGATCAACACCGTGCCAGCAATTCGGTGTCTGGTGAGGGTCCAGTTCCTCATTCATAGACGGTGCCTTCTCACCGTGTCCTCACACAATGGAAGGGGCGAGGAAGTTCTGTGGGGTCTCTTTTATGAGAACACTAATCCCATTCATGAGGGCTCCACCTTTATGCCCTAAGCATCTCCCCAAAGTCTCACCTCCTAAGACTGTCATGTTGGGAGTTAAGATTTCAACAGACGAATTTTGGGATGACACAAACATTCAGATTATAGCATAGGTTTTTTTTTTAAGTAATTGAAAGGTAAACTAAATACTGATTTTTTTACTCACAAGATGAAAATTATAATTATAGACATACAAATTGATACTTGGCTATTTATAGAAAGCGAGTGAGGTAAAGTTACAGCAGCCATATTCATAGTGAAATTTTATTTGACTTAGGAAATGTAGCATCTTCACGTTTCTCAAAGTTGAATCCTAATCCAGAAATATTTGTAATGCTTTTTAGGAATAATCCAAGTGGCACACTTATCTAAATCTATTACCTTTCAGAGAAACAAGCTAACCAAGCTTGTGGTGCAAGCTTTTGTACGACCCACTCTTATAAAAAGGAGATACTGGGACTTCCCTAGTGGTGCAGTGGATAAGAATCTGCCTGCCAATGCAGGGGACACGGGTTCAATCTCTGCTCCGGGAAGACCCCACGTGCCGCGGAGCAACTAAGCCCGTGTGCCACAACTACTGAGCCTGCGCTCTAGAGCCTGCGAGCCACAACTACTGAGCCCTCGTGCCACAACTACTGAAGCCCACATGCCTAGAGCCTGTGCTCCGCAACGAGAGGCCACCACAGTGAGAAGCCCCAATGAGGCAACAAAGAGTAGCCCCCACTCGCCACAACTAGAGAAAGCCCGTGCACAGCAACGAAGACCCAACACAGCCAAAAATAAATAAATAAATAAAAAAAATTTTAAAAATAAATAAAAAGGAGATACTCCAGGTGTAGGAACAAGAATGCTTAAGGTGGAGCATATTAGGGGCCAGGAACTCCCTTTGGTTGTTATCTTACCCAATGAGAATCTACAATCAGCTCCTGTTAGCAGCTCTCTCTACTCTGAGAGCCAGCAATTACCTTAAACTGGAGAATAAATTCTTATCGTTTAGTTGGTAACTTGGTAGATTATTACATCCTTGTAAATCATTCAAATATTTTTGATGTGCCAAGGCCTACAAAGATGTTGGTGACAAAAAGGGGAAAATTCAGGGTCTCTGCCCTCAAGGAATTACAGCAGGTGAGGCAGACCGGAGACAGGCAGGCAATCTTAGCAAAGGGCTCTGATAAAGCCTCAGTGTGATTCTTTTTCCTCCAAAATAAGTATTACATAATAATCCTGAGTGGAAACGTGTATCTTGTACCTGACAGCATTTCTCCGACGCCCCACCCACTGGTCTTTTGCTTAAGCAAAGTCTCCAAGGGGTACACACACAACTGCATCCTCGGCTCTGTGACACAAATCTGGGCTGTTATGTAGCAAACACTTCTGACAGCGGGTTCTAGCCCAGCTGTGGGTCTGTCTGCATCGCCATATAAGGGCTTTCCCTTTTCCACCTTAGAATTCAGGGGCAGGTCGCAACTGCAAAGATGTAAACGTTTACGTACGTGGTCACTGAAAACCAGCGTTGGTTTCCAAGCTTTTTTCCATTTTTTTTTAAGCTCCAGACCCAGTATTTAAATGAAATCACCCCTTGGTAGAAAACTGAAGGCTGCTACCCACATTCCCAATTTCCAGGCGCCTCTGCAGAACTCCGGCTGTTTTTCAGAACACTGACTTCAAGGATAAAATTCAAAAACATAAGCAAAAACCTTGAACTTGAAATTTCTCGCAAAGGCTTATGTTCATGTTCTTTAAGACCATATATCTTCTTGCTTCACATAATAATAATAATAATTTCTATTTTATAGTGCTTTTAACTTTCGGAAGTGTTTTTCTATGAATTATACCAGATTTTGTGGTCTGGTTCCCCCTCCCTTTAATGTAGTTATTTCTAATCTCATGGCCTATGTCTAAGAAGAAAATTTGATATTATTACCTTTTCATGGATTTTTCTCACTGTTTAAGCAATGTAGCCTTTTGACTAAGTAGACCTCTTTTAAGCAAGTATGACTTGAAAGTTATTTTCCTTAAGCCCAGTTATCATCTGATACTGATTGATCCACCCACCTGCAAAAAAGAATTAATCAACATATGAACATATGCTATAATAAAGAGAAAATCTCCAATTCTTTAAAATACTTTTATATAATCTTTCAGACTAGTTATAATCTATTTTAACACAGTCATTTTAATTCCCACAGTATATTATTATACTGTCAAATTGAAATTTAAGATTTTTTCTTTTTTTTTTTTTTTTGCAAAACACTGTTGCTTGTATTTATCACTGTGAAGGGATTACCACCAAATGCTAACTGGTCATGGGGTAAGGGAAGGATGTGCTAAAGTGGATTAAAGTATTAAACCCAATTTGTGAAACCACACTGAATGTATTACCATTGCAAATTAAGATTTTTAAAGTGCAGAGGTTCTTGGGATGTCACAAACAATGAAAAGTCAAAAATGGAAAGGCATTCAGCCTGGAATGAATCACCACACAAGATGAGAAAAGTAGAAACACCCACCAGATATCATTATTTGATGGAAAAAAAAAACAAAAATGTTCCTCTATTTTACAGAAGAGGACAATTAGAAGATGTAGGAATGGCTTGGGAGAACGGAGCAGTTTTCTTCTGAAGACAGTTATTTAACTTAAGAATGGTCTTAAACCCAAGAACTTCTATACTTAATTCTAAGAAGTTACCTTGCTTAGACAAACCATTTAAACGAATAACTTCCTTTTTTCTTATGACTAGAAACGTTTGTTCACTGCAGAGGATACAAATGAACAAAAAGATAAAAACCAGCATAAGCTCACCTTCCAGGAAGAGCTACTATTAACACTTTAGAAAGCTTTCTTGAGATTCACATACCGTACAATTCACCCATTTTAAGTGTATAATTAAATATTTTAAAATGTACTGGGTTGTACAACCATCACCACAATATAATTTTAGAACATTCCATTACCCCAAAAAGAAACCCATTAGCCATCACTTCCCATTTTTCCCTACCACACAGCCCCCCCTACTCAGCCCTAGACAACCACTGATCTGCTTCCTGTCTCTGTAAATTTGCTTATTCTGGACCTTTCATGTAAGTGGAATCACAATATGTGGTCTTTTGTGACTGACCTCTTTCACTTAACTTAATGTTTCCAAGATTCATCCAAATTGTAGCATGTATCAGTACTTAATTTTTTATTGCTGAATAATATTCCAATGTATGGATATGCCACTTTTTAAAGATCCATTTATAACACACATTGGATTGTTTCCAGGTTCTGATTGTCGGGAATAATGCTGCTATGAATATTCCTGTACAAGTTTTTGTTTGAACACCTGTTTTTGAGTTTCTTGGAGTGCAGGAGTAGAATTTCTGGGTTACATGGTGACTCTATGCTTAACATTTTGAGCAACTGCCAGACTGTTTTCCAGAATGGTTGTGTACCACTTTACACTCCCATCAGCAATGTAAGAAGGTTCCAGTTTCTCCATATAAAACTTTTTATTGTCTGTCATTTTTCTCTTTTAAATAGCAATCCTAGTTGGTGTGAAGTGGTATCTCCTTGTGGTTTTGATTTGTATTTCCCTAATAATAGTATTGAGCGTTTTTTTCTTATGTTTATTGGCTATTTGTATATCTTCTATGGAGAAATGTCTATTCAAACTGTTTGCCCTTTTAAAAACTGGGTTACTTTTCTTTTTATTGTTGGGTTGTCAGACTTCTTTATATACTCTGGATATAAGGCTCTTATCAGATATATGAATTACAAATCATTTCTCCCAATCTGTGAGCTGTCTTTTCACTTTCTTGACATCATTTCTAGCACAAAAGTTTTAAACTGATCTATTTTTTTCTTTTTTCCCTTGTGCTTTTGGTGTCATATCTAAGAAGGTTTTGCCTAACCCAAGGTCATGAAGATCACTCCTAGGTTTTCTTCTAGGAGTTTTAAAATCTTAGCTCTTACATTTGAGTCTATCCATTTTGAGTGAATTTTTGTGTATAGTGTGAGGCAGGGACCCACTTTCACTTTTTGCATGTGGATATCTGGTCCCACCACCATTTGCTGAAAAGACTACTCTTTCCCCTATTGAATTTTTTTGGCACCCTTATTGAAAAACAGTTGACCATAAATGTAAGGATTTATTTCTGGACTTTCAATTTTATCCCACTGATCTAAATGTCTACTATTAATATTTGCCACCACTCCTCCCTCTTTTTTTCTGGGTATTTATTAATATTTTTCAAAATAATTTGATCATACTAAATACAGTTTTTAACCTATTTTTTAAGAAATCACTAACATCCTCTCATCATTAAATATTCAACATAACTTTTTTTTTTCAACATAACTTTTAATGGCTGCCTTTTATTCCATTGTACAGATACACAATATTAATTTAATTCCCTTTTGGTGAATATTTAGGCTGTTCCCACAACAACATTATCATCAAATGATGTAATAAAAAAATACGCCCAAAATATACCTTATGTGTATCAGTAATTAGTTTATAAGGAAAAAACCTAGAGTGGGAATATTTTTAAGTCCTTGATACATACAAGAGCTTAAGCGTCCCTCAGTATAGACGGAGATTACTGTTGTGAAATCTTGACTAATTCTGAATTCACATTTTATCATAGACGTACACAAAGAGGGACATCTCGAAACTAATAGTTTTTGATAGCTTGACTTAAAGTCAAATAACCAACTCTTCCCCCTGTCTTAAAAATCTCAGTTTAATGTTATTTTCTTCTCCTATATGAAGTACTAATTTGTTTTGCTGCACTAGGTAAACTGTCACTGAAAGTGAACGTTTCAAATGAAGCAACTGAACGAAATCACCAAGGTTTGTGGCAGGTGTGCTGAAGTTAACCCCACAGTACATAATCTAAGTTGGATACGATGGGAAAGGAAGACAGAAGATGGCACACATGTTGGGAGAAAATAGAGAAATTAATAGACTAGTGGTCCCAGTGTGGTTGAAAAATGATCACAGCAGGAAAAGTAGGGCAGGGAAAGCTGGGAGGAAGGAAGATTATTGCCAGATAAAAGAATATCTGAATTGCCACTCTCAATTTGTCCACTGCTGAGAAATTTAGAGTTGCCTTGGAAAAACTTAAGATCTCGAGGGGACTTAGCTGGTGGTCCAGTGGTTAAGAACCTGCCTGCCAATGCAGGGGACGCAGGTTCAATCTCTGGTCTGGGAAGATCCGACATGCCGCGGAGCCACCAAGCATGTGCGCCACAACTACTGAGCCCACATGCCCCAAGTACTGAAGTCCGTGCGCCCTAGAGCCCGTGTGCCACAACTACTGAGACTGTGTGCTGAAACTACTGAAGCTCGCGCGCCTAGAGCCCATGCTCCACAACAAGAGAAGCCAGAACGAGAAGCCCGCGCACCGCGACGAAGAGTAGGCCCTGCTCGCTGCAACTAGAGAAAGCCCGTGTGCAGCAATGAAGACTCAACACAGCCAAAAAAAAAAAAAAAATTTAAAAAAGAAAAAAAAAAAGATCTCTTGAGAATATAATGTCCCAGAAACAGGCCTAATCTTGAAAGGGACAGTCCACGCAGCATCTTTCCCTCTGGAAAATGGACGCACACCGGCAGCAGGTTTCTAAGTGTTCCAACGGGCATGGCTTGTGTATGACGTCTTCAGAGTATACCAGCTTTGCAGTGTTTAATCTAATGAAAACTGTATGTACCTCCCTTCGCTAAGGTCTACATATGCGGACTTTATAGTGTAGGGGAGCAAAATTTCCACCCCAAAATGTCTCTTTGGGATATGGATTATTTTGAGCTGAAAACAATCAAGGACAAAAGACGCAGGGAGAAACTCTGACCTTCCCCCAGCTGCCTAAAAGAATTTCGATAGAGGGCCTGTTCCCAAAATAGAGCTATCTGCCAGAGATCTCTGCAAAGAATACGGGCCAGGTGTGGTGGGGAAGTTGGCAGGGCTTGGAGACCAGAGTCCACTCTGTCCCATTGTGTCTGCTGGCTCAGCAAACACTTGCTCACCAAGCATTTGCTTTTCCATCTCCATGTAAATTGCCTTTCTCCCCTTTGAGGTCCCAAACCACTACGCCCAACTTCCTCTTTTGTCTTTAGTTGAAGACGGTATTTAAGGTGAGGGTTTTGGCCATTTGGGGGAGTTACTCAGTTTTTGTGGATCTCTCCCATGAAGACATGTTATGAAACTTTGCGTGATTTTCTCCTGTTAATGTTTCATGTCAATTTAATTCTTAGACCAGCCAGAGGAACCTAGAAGGGTAGAGGGAAATTTCTTCCTCCCTGACAATTGCTCAGTACCGGTCTATTTTTTCTAACCATACAATGACTTTGTCAGCTCAAGGTTTTTTTTTTTTAATTTTTTTTATTTTTTGAAGTGGACCATTTTTTAAGTCTTTATTGAATTTGTTACAATATTGCTTCTGTTTTATGTTTTGGTTTTTTGGCCGCTGGGCATGTGGGATCTTAGCTCCCTGACCAGGGATTGAACCCGCACCCCCTGCATTGGAAGGCGAAGTCTTAACCACTGGACTGCCAGGAAGTCCCATAAGTTCAAGTTTTAGGATGAAGTTTTAGATTTGTAACACACACCTAGTTTTAACTAGACACCTCCTAATTTGGCATCCCAGAAGCCTCACTGCCAAGAATTATGTAGTTCTGTGAATACATCTGTGCCAGGAGTTTGGGCAGAAGGAATAATATGATTACCAAGATCATTAACTCTATGATGTGTTCAAGATTAGTAGGAAGACGTTTCTAAAATGATTAACAATAAAATATTTATCATGCTATTGTGTGTATTAAATTCATCTCTATAAAAGCTTTAATCTTCCTGCTCTGCTCTGTGGTTAGAATAAAGTAACTCGAGTGTCAACCATGGTTCCTTTCTTTCGCCCTCCACATCCAGTCAACCAGGGAGAGCTAGTAACTCTACTTCTTATGCATCTCTTGATTCCGTCCACTCCTCTGTATCCCCATGGCCTCTACCTGCGTTCAGGCCACCGTCTGCTCCAGCCTGAATGACTACCTCAGCTTCCTCCCTCAGTTTTACCCCCAACAATCTTTTCTCCACATTGCAGCATGAATGAGAAATAAACCACTGTTGCTGTTGTGTGCCACTGAGACTTGGGGTCACTTGTTACTGCAGCATAACTTGGCCTAAGCAGATGATACCTAACCTCTTTCAGTTCCTTGGATGTGCCATACTCTCACTTTGGGCCTTTCCCTCCTCTGTTTCCTGTTTCAATTGTCCCAATTTATCTTTGGCCTTTCAGATCTCAGCTTAGATGTCACTTCCTCTGGAAGGGCTTCTCTTTTTCCCCATGTCTGGTTTGTGTCCCCATCCTACACACTCCTCTGACATTCTGTACATCCCGTCACAGCACTTACTGTGTAATTATCGCCCCACCTCTACTGTAAGACAGAGACTATGTCTTTCTTGTTCATCATTGTATTCCTACGCTTGCCATGTGGTAGATGCCAGAAATCCCTTGAATGAGTAAGTCAATTTTTAGAACTTGAAGATTTTGTCCTAGTGTTTATTGGGAAAAGTCACCGACGGCAGAAAGTAGTTGAGTCCAAGTTGTGGTCTGATTCATTGTGATGATACAAGTGAAAAAAATATCCATGGCAGCCAAATGCTATCAACCTTGCTTCCCTGTCTTCCCCTCGATGTAAGTTATACAGGTTTCCAAGCCTCCCTTACTAAAAGAATAAGGAGTAATACATATAACTGAATCACTTCGCTGTACACCTGAAACTAACACAACCTTGTAAATCAACTATACCCCAATTAAAAAAAAAAAGGAGTAGCTATAAATGAATAGGTGTGAGACTGAAGGTCCCCGGAATCAAAGAATGATAGGCATTATTATTTCTGTACATGTCTGAACAGCACATGAGGATAACATACAGGTCAGCTCACATTCTTGCGGCATTTCCGGTTCTAAGACACAGCCTAAGGCAAACTCTTAGCATGGTCATGCAGGATGTACGCATTCCACAACTCTTGTCTAACTGAGTCACCCTGGATAGTTTCCTGTCCCTCCCTGCCATAAAGCATAACGCACAAGAACAATGCATTCATCATGCCATCTGTGATTCCCATGTGAACTACCATAGGTAAGGCTTTCTGTGGTCCCACAATTAAAAGACCACCTGAAAACCACGTCGGTGAAGACTTTTTGTGCAGAAAGCAGGAGTCACAGCTTAGGCTAATTAGACTGTGCTCTGGTGAGACCTAAGAGGAAATCTGACTCTGAGCTCACGACTAAGGAGCATACGGTGGGCTAGAGCCACATGTGAGGCCTGAGTGGTTCTGAGGTTGACTTATTATAATACCCCAAACGATGAAGGGCTTGATGTTTAATAGTAGGCTTCATGTAGCATGCCTAACTCACGTGCAGAAATGAGTTTAACTCACTAGGCTATACATTAAGAATGAAACATCCTACATGTAAAAATTGCCTAGTTTTTGAAAAAGAAAAAACAGAAGAGAAAGACTGACTAGTTTTCTGAAAGTCATAGTAAGCATAGGCATGTATACAACAAGGGTCCAAATCTTCTATGAGAAAACTGATGAGCGTCAGGCAGGGCAGGGTTATGCAACACGTATTAGCTTGAACTATTTCTGAGGTTTCCAACGGATTAGAAAATGCTGGGAATGCTAGAAAGGATGGTTAGAACCAGGTCCCTTGGTTGAAAGTTAAGAGGACATGGTTTTAAGCCCAACATAAAGAAGCACTTGTGAATGGAGTCTAATGGATTTAGGAGACAGACCTGAGCTTCAGTTCCTGCTCTTCCACTACTACCTGTGTGACCCTGGGCAACTTGCTTAATTACCTGTTTCTTCATTAGTGCAATTCGGATAAAATACCTACTTCATAAGACTGTACTGAGAATTAAACATGATAATGTTTGTAAAATGCTTTGCACAATGCTGGCTAATTAAATGGTAATTATAATCAAGCAGAGATCTCCAATGCAGAACTGGGCTTCCCTGTAAGGTAAGAAGTTCACTGCCTCTAAAAGTACTTAATAAGTCAATTGGTCATGTGCGGTAAAACAATTCCTCCTGTCTGGGTACGGAGAGTGGCAGGGACTATGACTGGACTCTGGTAAATGCATTCAAATCTAAGATTCCAAGACATATCGATGCTTAAATTTCTTTGTACACACAGATTCTAAAATAAAATGGCCCCCAAATACACAAAACTAAAATTGCTGGAACTACAGGGAAAAATGGACAGATCCACCATTTTAATAAGAGGTTGACTGACCTATTTTATCTATTAATGGGTGATAGATAGGCATACTGATAGGCAAATCTGAACATGAGCGTTAGTAAAGATGTAAACAGTCTGAACTACCAAGTTTGATTTATTTGATACACATCCCTGCACCTATCTACCTGCTGGTGAAATCAACATTCTTCTTTGGTTTAGACTATTTCTAAAAATGGACCAGCTCATACAGCAAGCCTCAAGGATGTTTGATTCTCTGGCCACAATGCAACAAATATATATGTACAAAACATAAATATATTTTGAATTGAAAAGTCCTTAAATAACTCATGGTTTAAAAAAGAAATAAGAATGGACATTTTAATATACCAGAACTGAATAAAAATACTATGTATCAAAACTTGTGGGATGCAGAAAAAGCAGTAATTTGAGGAAAACTTATAGCCTTAGATGCTTATATTAGAGAAATAGAAAGATTAAAGATGAATATGTTAAAGTCATTAACTGAAAAATAGAATAATCTGAAGACAGTAGCAGAGAGAAAAAAAACATAAATCAGTGAAATGGAAAACAAACTTGCAATAAAGAGGATCAACAAGGTCAAAAGTTGATTCTTGGAAAATGTACAGTGAGACAAACTTTCTGGTGAGATGGATTAAGAAAAACAAGAGAGAAAGATCAAGTCAGTATTAATGAAAAAGAGACATAATATTATATATAAAAGACATTTTAAAAAGATAAAATGAAGAACTTTCTGAAAGTAAATATGAAACAGTTGAAAAGAACATTAAAACATATAACTTAGCAACACTGACCCAAGAATTCCTTACGAAAGGCTGAATAGTTCTGTGACTGTGAAAAACAATGAATCTAAAGGTAGGGCTTCCCTGGTGGTGCAGTGGTTGGGAGTCTGCCTGCTGATGCAGGGGACGCGGGTTCGTGCCCCGGTCTGGGAGGATCTCATGTGCTGCGGAGCGGCTGGTCCCGTGAGCCATGGCAGCTGAGCCTGTGCGTCCGGAGCCTGTGCCCTGCAACAGGAGAGGCCACGGCAGTGAGAGGCCCGCGTACCGAAAAAAAAAAAAAAAAATCTAAAGGTAAAAATCTTTCTGCCCACACACAAAAAACTCGACACCCAGATAATTTATACGGAGTTCTGCCAAACTGTCAGCAGACAGGTCATTTCAATATTATATAATTTATTCCAGAGAATAATGGAGGAAAAAGAAGAAATATTCCCCAATTCATTCTTTGATGCCTGTAAAACCGTGGATAGTGTGAGAAAGGAAAATTACAGGTCAATTTTACTTATAAACATAAACTTAAAAATCCTAAACAAAATGTTAACATAAAATATCAGATATATAAAATACATTATGGCCAAATTAGGCTTATTTCAGGAATGCAAAGGTGTTTAACATTTGAAAAACCTTTGAATTATAAATATAATTCTTCATATTGCTAGATAAGGGGGAAATGCTTTTGCTGATCTCAACAGATTAAAAAAGAGAGGAAAAAAGCATTTGATAAAATCCAGTGCTCTTTCATGGTGAAATTTTTAGCAAATTCAGAATGAAACATAACTTCCTTAACTCAATAAAGGGTATTTGAAAAACCTGCAACACACGTCATTCCTAATGAGGAAATGTGTGAATTAAAGTATTTTAAAACCAGGAACTAGACAAGAATGTCTGCTATCATCACATGTATTCAACCCCATGCTGGAGATGGTAGCCAGCATGATAAGGTAAGAGAAAGAAAAGGAAAGGAAAAACAAAACTGTCATTACTTAAGATGTGACCCTCTAAATAGAAAACTAAAAATAATCTACATATTATTGGAAATATGAAGAGCATTTAGCAAGGTGGCTAAAATATCAATATGTGAAAATCAATTTCATTTTTATAAACCAGCAAATAATTCAAAAACATAAGTTTAAGGACTTCCCTGGTGGCGCAGTGGTTGAGAATCCGACTGCCAATGCAGGGGACAAGGGTTTGATCCCTGGTCCGGGAAGATCCCACATGCCGCAGAGCAACTAAGGCCATGTGTCACAACTACTGAGCCTGCGCTCTAGGGCCTACGTGCCACAACTACTGAGTCCACGTGCCACAACTACTGAAGCCCACACGCCTAGAGCCCATGCTCTGCAACGAGAAGCCACTGCAATGAGAACTAAGAGTAGCCTCCACTTGTCACAACTAGAGAAAGCCCGTATGCAGCAACAAAGACCCAACGCAGCCAAAAAAATTAAAAATAAACAAATAGTCACCAAAAAGTCTTATTAAAAAACCCCAAAAACATAAGTTTAAGAAACCATTTATGATAATAACATAAACTGTAATGAATCTAGAATAAATCTGACCAAAGATGAGCAAGTATCTCTAGAGAAAATTAGAAATTCTATAGAAATCATTAAAGAAAACCTAAATAACTAGAGATATATAGCAAAATATTACTATAGGAATTTCAATTCTCTCCCCAAATTGACATACAGAATTAATGCATTTCCAATCATAATCACATCAGGACTTTTTTGTGGAAATTGACAAGTTGATCCTAAAACGTACATGCAAGAAAAAAGGGCCAAGAATAGCCAAGACAAGCCTGAAGCAAACTTGCTCAACCGGACAGCAAAATGTGTAAAGCTATAGTAAGTAAGGCAGAAGGGTACTGGCACAGGGACAGAAAACTAGGAAGAGAATAGTGGATCCAGAAACAGACGTTCACACTTTGGGGCCTTGATATATGACCAGAGATGGTACCGCAGGTCACTGGAGAAAGGGTTCTAGTCAACACATGGTGTTTGGACAATTGGCTGGCTATCTGGAAAACAGGAAAGGAAAGGAAATGGATCCCTACTTCATACGAGACAAAACCCAATTCCCTACGGATTAATGATTTAAATGTAGAAGGCAAAACTTTAAAATTTTCCCCCAATTCTAAGAAATACCTTTCAGATAGCAGGGTAGACAAGGATATTTTTTTCTCTTTGATAGACTTTATTTTCTACAGCAGCTTTAGGTTCACAGCAAAACTGAGAAGGTACAGAGATGCCCCGCCTACCTGCTGCCGCTACACAGGCCCAGCCCCCCCATTATCAACGCCCGCCCCCACCAGATGGCATGTTTGCTTCAACGAACCTACAGACATGCATCACCATCACCCAGAGTCCATGGTTCACATTAGGGTTCACTCCGCTTGTACATTCCACGGGTTTGGACAAAGGTATAATGACACGTGTTCCCCATGACAGTGTCACACAGAATAGTTTCACTGCCCTAAATATTCCCTGCGCTTTGCCCATTCATCCCTCCCTCCCCTCAACCCCTGGCAAGACCAGGAGTTTTTTAAGACATCAAAGCTTGCTAATTACAAAGGAAAGGAAAGGACAGACATATTTAACTATGCTAAACTTAATATTTACCTAAAGATAGTATAGATAATGATAGTATAGAAACAAAGAAAGTGAAAAGATCTTGGACCGGACCCTGGCCTGGGGCTGTGGGGGATTGCTCTAAATCATTGCTCCCCAACCTTTTTGGCACCAGGGACCGGTTTCGTGCAAGACAATTTTTCCACGGACGGGGGTTGGGGTGGGGGGTAACGTCAGCCATGGGGATAGCAGATGCCACTTCGCTCGCTCACCCGCCGCTCACCTCCTGCTGTGTGGCCTGGGGGTTGGGGAACCCTGGTCTAAATGACATTATTGGAACAACTGACGAAATTTCAATGTGGACTGTATATTAGACGTATCATATCAGTGCTAAATTACCTATATTTGAAAATTGTTCTGTGCCAACATAAGGAAACATCATTGTTTTCAGAGGTGCAGGCGGCAACTTACTCTCAAATGGTTCAGCAAAAATAATTTATATATTGTCTCTCTTACATACAAATACAGCGAACTGTGAATCTATGTGAAGGGTATACAGTTCATTGTATTAGTCCTGAAACTTTTCTGTAAGTTTGATATTTTGTTTTCAAAATAAGAAGTCAAAATTTTAAAAAATATTTGAAAACACATGCTATAAACAGGGAGAAAATATTTGCAACACATACAATTGACAGAAGATCGGTATCCAGAATGTTTTTTAAAATAAAAACGCTTAGAAGAGGAAAAGAAACATAAATGAACAATCAGCACATGAAAAAAATGTTCGACATTATCAGTAATTAGAGAATGCAAATTAAGACCATAATCTTGTATCAATTTACTCTCAGTAGACTAGCAAAAATTAAGAAGTTTGACCAAAACAATGATTGGAAAGAATGTGGAATAACAGGAAAGGGCTGATCCGTGCTGGTGGCAGTATAGATTGGTACCAGCACTTTGAAAACATTTTGGCGTCATCGTGTAAAGCTGTATACCCCATCCCTCTGACCCAGTTCTGCTACTCCTAGGTTCAAATGAGACAAGTGCAAGAGGTGTGCACAGGAAGGCCCTTGCCAGCCTTGTGAGTATCACCCAGGCAGGCTCAGGTTTTGTTGGGCATGAGCTTATGTAATTGGAGAAAAATCACAACAAATTGCAAATGTGACAAAACCCAGGAAAGTACCATATTCGTTTTTAAATCAACTGTCTCACACACCTCTATACCCTTTTCCTTCATTCTTTTGGCTGCACATGCTTAATCCCCTCTTTATATGACAATGATTTCCATAGTATCATTTTCCATAGAGAAAATGAGAAGATTGCCCTTCTTCTAACATAGTTTACTGAACCTTTTTTATTATTAATATTTGGGATGTAGAAAACATGTGTCTTCACATCCAGACAGACTCACCATAGTTCTGTTATAGGGTTGTGACCTACAAACTCAGGGAATCTGACAAATTTTACTTTGTGTGATTCTCATCATTAAAGAAAACATGTAAAATGCATTTATAAACATATAAGCACGACTACATTCCTGACAGGAGAGCACTTCCAGGTCAGAACTGGATCCTCCACTTACAATTTTACACATCTGAGTTTTTTCAGATTAGCTTCCAGCTCCCTACATTTCAAACTAGGTTTCTGCCCCAACACACACATACGTCAGGTGCTGGAGGCTATGGGACATTCCTATTCTGATATGACTATCTGTTCATGCACCCTCCTACCCTGGGGCGAAAAGCAAGAGCCTGACATTAAAGACTGCAAACCTCACCCACTCTCTCCACTGAACTCAAACGCATCCCTGATAAAACGCACCTTGGCTCAAGCCCAAATGCCTGCAGCCATGTATCACCCAAGCTGAAAAGGGCTGAAGGAGGGGGCGCAGGAATGTAAAGAGAAAGTGGTCCTCTTCCATCGTGGTTTAAATGTCTTCCTTCTGTAGATTTTACAAAAACATATGACCATGGGAACACATTGCCAAGGCTCCTCTTTCGGGTCGATGGGAGAGACCCATGGGAGGGGCCCTGAAACTCCAATTTCATTAGCTTCATGGTCAGTTTGCCTCCAACAATAACAAAATACTGGAGACAAGTGTCCACAGAAAAATGGATAAACAACTAGACATAAACGACTTCACAGAAACGCAATGCTACAGAAGTAAAGATAAATGTTCTACAGCTTGCTTACACTTAACAGCTTGGGTGAATCAAAGAAACGTTCAACGATAAAAGCAAATCCCACAAGACTGTGTATCATTTGTATAAAGCTCAGAAAGAGAAAAGTCAAACAATATATCCTTTGGGAATGCCTCTACTTATAATAAAACGACTAAGAATGTCAAGGAGAGACAAAGTTCAGGACAGTGGTGGTCGAAGGAAGAAGCAAGGAGTAGAACCCAGGCGGAAGCACCCGTATATATGCTCCACGTGGATAGTGTGGAGTCACAGACTTCCGTTTTCTCAGTGTGCTTTAAAACTTACATATTTGCTCAACATGTGATTTCGAGGGCATCCAGTATTAGCCTGAAAGTACTGAAGTCCTGGAGCCCCGAGTCCCTCCTTCCGGTCCCGCGCTTTCCCCATCACTTCACTGCCAGCGGCTCGGGGACCAGTTCCAGCGAAGTGCGACCCCCCGGGACCCACCCGGCACGTGACTGTGTGACTATTCCCGCCGTCGGGTGGGGCGGGTGGAAAGGTCCAGAGTATCTCACGTGCACACTAAACCTGCTCCGTTAATTCCAGTTATTCTCCAGCTAGAAGCAGATCAGGGTTCGAGGCCCACAGGGCCTCACCCACTCCCCGCAACACCCCCCCCCACCCGCCTCCAAGCTTGCCAACCCCCCCACTCCCACCCTCGTCCCCGCCCCGCCCCTTTCCCGGCACCTTGACTCTTTTCCTCCAGCCCCGCCCACTCGATTACGCGAATTTTCCAAGAGCATCCCCACGCCTGCCCCTCCCCACGGAACCCGCCCGCAAACCAGTCTCCGGGATTTACAACCAGCCGGAAGCCGGGAAAGGGGCGTGGAAAACGCGCGGAACTGCCCGCCCCCGCCCCCTCCCTTCCGGCCTCTCCGTCGGGCTCCGCCTTCCCCGTGCGCCGCGGCGCATCCCAAAAGCCGGAGAAGTGGATTCTGCGCTCCGCACGGTCTCCCAGCTGCAGGGTGGCCGCGTGGCCCGAGCTCAGCGGCCGGAAGCCCAGCGCCTCAAGGGGGAGCCGCCCCGAGAGGGAGCGGACGCGGCCGCAGTCCGCGCGGGTGAGCGTGCCCCCGGCCCCAAGGCTCGGGCTTGCCTCCCGTCCTACTCCTCTCGTGCGGGACCCGGGCGCCGAGCCGCGGCGGCGGGACGGGCCCTGCGCAGTCCCCTCCCCCTCCCTGTTACCCCCCAAGCCCGGGCCATGGCAGCGCCGTGACGTCACGCGCCTCTGCGTGCGGAACCGCGGTGGGGGGGGCGACGCACGAGGGGGTTGACGTCGGGGGGTGGGACGACGCCCGGGGGCAGGGGAGGGGAGGGGCGTTGGCGCGAACAGGAGCAGCGCGTATTCAGCCCCGCCCGCTCCGGCTCTGTTCCTTCGCGAGGACCTGCGTTCCGAGCTCCTCCCTCTCGAGTGCAGCCGCCCCTCCCCTCCCTTGACCTTTTCGGAGACTTGAGGTGGTAACCCTAGACCTTAACTTGTAATTTCGTTGGAATTTTTCTGGAAAAATGGAATCTGGCAGTATATCCTAAGAATTTTTGTTCTGAGAAAAATGTTTCTTAGCATATTTGGCAGCCCCCAAATTAGGTTAAAAGTCTGTTTACCAAACGCTGTCATTTTGCAGAAACCTGTTTTGTTGTAAATGGGAAGCGCTGTGGTTGGAGGCTTGCACACGCTGAGAAGGTGTGAGCTTCAAGTCCCTCAGCCTCCAGGTGCTGAGTCCCCCGTGAGAACTGAACCCACGCAGGGTGCAACGTAACAGAACGCGCGTGCGTACTTCGCGCTCAGCTCTGACCTTGGAACCTAGTAACTGCTGCAGACGTGTTACTAGTGACGCTCGTGGCTTCGTCTTAAAGACTCCAGGTGTGAAGTAGGCCGTTTTCTTTTTGTGTTTTCGTTTGTGAACGTGTAACAGAAGGGTTTACCCCAGAATGTCTGGTATGTCAAAGTGCACGTCAGTCCACAGACGGAGGTCAGTGGTGTGAAGCCGTGTGCAGTGTATGCAGACAGAACTGTCTTCACCCGGCGGACTTGGGCGGGGGCGGAAGGGAAGCTTGATGGGAGCATCGCCTTCTTTGTTCTTTTGAGGCAAAACCTGGGGACATGATGAAATTAGGGTTCTTTATCTGTGACTTTATTGAGGGTAAAATAAACCTCAGTGTATAATTTCTTCCACAGAATATTGAAGGATGTTCGTTCCAAGATCCCTGAAAGTCAGGCGGAATGCTAACGATGATGGTGGAAGTTGTGCGGCCAAGAAAGTCAAACCAGAAGCAGAAGACCCCCAGCTGGGTGCAGGCGGGGATGGTCCAGCCGATGATGCCTCAGGTACCAAAGAAGCTGCCCTAGCGGCGCATCACGGCGCCCAGCCGTGCCCTCTCCCCGGGCCTGCCAGCCAGGTGCCTGAGGGGGGTCTGGCTGGACCCGGGCAGCGGGCGCAGGACAGCGATCTCCTCGAAGAGCCGGTGAAGTCCTTCTCCAAAACGCAGCGCCAGGCCGAGCCCGGGGAGCCGGTGTGCGTGGTATGCGGGCGGTACGGAGAGTACATCTGCAATGAGACGGATGAAGACGTGTGTAGCCTGGAGTGTAAAGCAAAACACCTTCTGCAGGTGAGCGGAACGGAGGAGCAGTTAGCGCCGGGCGGTCCACAGAAAGCGGGTTCTGAGCCAGCGGCTCCACGTCCTGCTTCGTACGTCTACACCGAGCACGCCTTCATCTCGAACCTTCGGGAGGACCAGATTGAAAACCTCAGACGGCAGCTGGGAATCGTGGTTCAAGGGCCAGGCGTCCCCAGGCCCATCATTGACTTTGAGCATTGCGGCTTCCCTGAGGCCTTAAACCTCAACCTGAAGACCTCGGGCTACGAGGTCCCCACCCCCATCCAGATGCAGATGGTCCCCCTGGGGCTTCTGGGCCGAGACGTGCTGGCCAGCGCGGACACCGGCTCTGGGAAGACGGCCGCCTTCCTGCTTCCCGTCATCATGCGAGCTCTCTTTCAGGTAAGGTAGAGCTCACCTGTATGAGCCTCAGGAACAGTCAAGGTGTTTACCAAGTGTCATCCTCAACTACGTTAAAACTGCAAACTGAAACCAAGTACCTTGAGTCACTGGGACTAAATTTTATTATATTGAACCAGTCTCTTCATTGAAAGTCTAAAAAATTGCTCTCCTCACAAAGTGTTGTCTTTTTAACAAATTTTCTATTCAAGGAACAGACTTTGGGTTTGGGGCGAAAATCCCGCTGACCAGGTGAGCTGTGATTTTTGTGTCAGTCTAGCCTGCTGCAATTTTGTGTTTCGAAAAACCTGATACCAAAGTCAGAACACTATTGTAGAGTTTCAAAATATACCACTAAGCGTGACCTGCGTTTCATCTTAAAATGGTACCACCTTACCTTACTTGTTGCTTTATAAGTACTGCTGCGCATAGCTTAACAGATGTTTTGAGTAATTATTTGCCAAGTACTAGAGAGTTTGTGAGGTTTGGAGGATGGCAAGGGGGGAAGGAGTGAGAAATGTAGGCGAAGGGAGAAGAGATAGAGGAAATTTTGGAACACTAAAGTGTAGTAGAAGATAATGTGAGAAAAAAATAAAAGACTAGATTTTCAAAATACAGACGAAACTCACCGGAAGACCAAAATAGAATGTTTGTATAAGTAAGGTCACCTGACAAAGAAGTGAATCTACAAGAGCGCTGAGGGGAAGTCGAGGGTAGGATGCCAGGCTTCACCCAGATCTTCAGGGCAACCGGCAGGTTTCTCTTCCGAGGAGGCCGGCTGGAGGTCGCATGGTCCAGTCGATGGGAAGCCAGGCTTCAGTTTTCCCGCCTTGACTGAGGCACATGCCTCTCCCTGGTCCTGATGGTGGTCTTTCATTGTCTGTCTGTGTTATGTGAGAAATGGGTGCAATTTATGCTGGTTTTGGAAGAGAATTCTGCTGTTGAGCAGAAGACCGGTGGGCTGATGGGACCGCTTTCAAAGAAAAGTGCTCCTGGGGCTGCCTTGAGGCTTGCGTCCACAGCCGCAGAGCTCATTGCTGGTGTGTTTCACATCTTTGCAGAGCAGGATGCCATCCGCGCTCGTCCTCACGCCCACGCGGGAGCTGGCCATCCAGATCGAGCGCCAGGCCAAGGAACTGATGAGCGGCCTGCCCCGCATGAGGACCGCGCTCCTGGTGGGGGGCCTGCCCGCCCCCCCGCAGCTCCATCGCTTGCGCCAGCGCGTTCAGGTGGGCTCCCTGGACCGAACGCCTTTGCAGAGGACCTAAGCAATGCAGGAACTAAGGGTTTTCGCCCCCTGAGGAACTTCAGAGTGTGATTTTAGGTGGCCTTTGAAGTCTTGCCACATGAGCCTTAATTTTAAAGTTCGTTTTCTGTGGGGAAGGACAGGAGCACAGGTTAGGGAGGTGCCTTTTGTTTTCCCAACGCCGTCGGATGTTCTCACAGCCATTACCACCCTTAATCATTGCGTTTGCTCTGGGAGGTGGGGTGGCGTACCCCCCCTTTCACGGTTGAGAAGATGAATCTCAGAAAGGCGGGCCTTCTCTCAGGATCGTGGCTGATACACTTTAGAGTGTGATTCCTACAAACAAGGACATTGTCCTTCGTCATCACAATCCAGTTATAGACTCAGGAAATTCACGCTGGTCCGTTGGGATGCATTAACATTGGTGTCACCGCCTCCGACCCCGCTCCGGTTTTGCTAGTTGTCCCATCAGCTTTTTTCCGTCGAGTTCAGAGTCTTTCGTTGCTTGTAGCTGTCATGTCTCTCTCAGTGTCTTCAGTTTGGAGCCGATCTTTCCTTTTTTCTCAGGATCTTGGGACTCTTTAAGGATTATAAGCCGCTTACTTGGAAGAACAGCCTTCAACTGATTAGATTCAAGTTACAGGTCTCGAATTTAGTTGTTTAACAGAACACCACAGAGGAGATGCTTTTCTTTTCATTATATCCTTTTAGATGGCACACAGTTTCAATTTGTCCTTTTACTGGTGCTTTTATCTGTCAAGTTAAAACTGTAGAGTTTGTTTGTACCCTTTGTGTTGAGTAAGTATTTTAAGGGGAGTACTTTCAGGTTGTAAATTTATGGAGCTTCCTCACACTTCCCACTTACTTACTTTTTTATATCAGTGCGGACTCGTGGTTCCGTTTTTTTCACAGGGTTATAACCTGTGTGACCCGAGGGAGCACCTTCCGGCCGGTGTCTGTGCCCTTTTATTATATCCCTGTCGTTCTCTGACTACCTTCTTACTTTCTGTCTGAAGAAGATGTTCTGTACTCGCCTCGTTCTTTCCTGGCCTCAGCCCGGGAGCTCTCTCCACGGAGCCCTGGCTCCTTTGGTGTGGAGAATAGTATTCAGAAACCGAGACCTGGGCTCTCCCTGGGCTCCTTGCTGTTGAACTGTCATTGCTTCTGGGACCTCAGCCTATCCGAGACCATGAGTTTATGTTGATAACTTCCAGTTCTCATTCATCACAGGGTTCCTTTTACGTTTTCTGTTCCCATGTTGGTAACTCTGATGATGAGAAACCTGCCATCCCTTATCCTTTATGTAGTTATTTCTCTGCCCCATCTCCCGGCATGTCACCTGTGTCCCTCCCTCACAGCGATGCCTTCCTCCCTGGACTCTGCCCTGCATGGCCTCAGCCCTCCTCGCCCGGCTGCCGCTCCCCCTGCCACCCAGGCCAGGACTCACAGACACCTACCCTCTGGGAGGAAAAGCAACTGAAGCGTCTGTGTGCTCGGCAGAGCTGTCTTTCAAGAGTAAGGACAAGACGAAGACCTACTCAGATAAACAAAACCAAGAGAGTGTATTGCCAGTGGACCATCTAAAGGAACTTCTGGAGGAAGCCTTCTGCAGATAAAGAAGATTCCAGAGAGGAAGGTTGCGGGGGTGGAAGGAAGCTGGTGCGAAGTCGGCAGTAAGTGTGTGGGCGAAGCGAAACAGGCCGAGCGAACAGTGACCAGGAACAAGCCGTGGTTTCAAAATAATGGGGTGAATACCATCCCACAGCGTGTAAGGGCAGGCGAGATGCGATCGCGGTAAAGCATCGCCCTGGATCTTTCAAGAACAAGCTAAAAGTGTTGATTAACTTTATATTAAGTTACAGATTTGTTGACATTCAAGGCGAAGCACTCAAAGATTGAAAAAGAAGTTGATAACTTCCAAACCATCAGAGGGGAAAATGGAGGAGAAGGAGTGAAGTCAAGTCAAAGTAATTAAAATTGACTTGGTATTTGTGGATGTCTGAAGTACCCACGCCAAACCCTGTGTTCTAGGGATACAGACCTATTATCATCCGTGGCGATGTTACCGCTGTGCGGGTGTGGACTGGAAAAGTGGGTACAGCTGAACATAGGAGGTCATTTGTAACTGCACCAGAGTGATCCCGGCACTGTCTCATTTAATCCTCACCATAGTTTTTAGCATTTCCATCTTACGACGGGAGAAGAGAGACTCACACCATTATTAAATGCTGGAGCCACGATTCCTGCTGAAGTTTGACTAAAGAGCCCCTACTTTTAACCACAACTTCAGCTAATATATTATAAAACTCTTAAGGCCCTTGAGTGACCTTAGAGTTCATTGTACCCAGCCTCGTAATTTAAAAGTGAAATAGCAGGCCCGGAGAGGGCAAGGGGTTTGCACTTGTTCACGGAGCCAGATAGCGGTGAGCGTGCTCGTAAGGCCCTCCGGTGTGGCCCCTGCCAGGTTCTCAGGCCCCCCTCCACCCACGCCAGCCTCCCTGCCTCCGAGCCTCACTGGTCAGGATGCCCTTCCCTCTCCCTGGACCTGCCCGTCGTACTAACTCCCGCTACCCCTGTGGGTGTTGGCTTGTGCTTTAGCAGCACTGAGTGCGTCCCTCCATTTATCACGTCCTGTCCTCATCCTCGTGAGCACGTGTTTGCTCTGTGTCTTCCTTAGTGTCGTGACTTTCAGGAGAACAGAGACCAAGTCTGACTTACTCATCATCGAGCTCCGAGCACTTACACCAGAGTCTGGCATGCATTGGCCACTCAGGAACTGTAGAATGAAGGAATACGTGCGTGAATGAACCTGATCGAACTTTCTAATTTGCCTTTTCTCTTTCGTTCAGGTTATCATAGCAACTCCTGGGCGACTTCTGGATATAATAAAGCAGAGCGCTGTAGAACTTGGCGGTATAAAAATTGTAGTAGTGGATGAAGTAAGTAGTGGTGTTTAAAAACAGAGTTTTATATAATCTGTGAAAAGCGCGTTATAGTCATATAATTGCATTGTATAATCAGGCATTTTCTCTCCCAAAGGAAAACAATTCAGGGATTTTTTTTTAATTGGCAATAGTGGTTCTTAAGCCGGTGCCTGTGTAGCACTGTCGCTAAACTAAAATTAAACCAGCACTGTCTTGTCCCAATTGATTGAAAATGTAAACTTAACAGGTATACTGTATTCTCAAGTGTTAAGTTTTTTAAAATATGCTGGGTGTCATTTGTCTACAAAAAAAAAAAAAGAAAGAAATCAGTGGCAAATAACTCTGAGCAGGAATTTTGGAAGTAGCTAATGATGCTTAGTTGGAGGAGCTTCTTTATTTTTTTCTATGTGGACACAGGTGTCTGTGGTTGTGATTTTCTGTGTTGCATAGAGCACATAGGCATTTTTATACTTTGGCCTTGCTTAATAAGAAGTAAATGTGTTATTATTTGATGATAATCCATGTACCAACCGGACGGGGCATGGCTGTGCTGCCTGCACGCTCGTCCCGCTGGCTGTGACGGGGCAGAGGCTTGGGGTTACCCAGCAGTGATCAGTGCTGACCAGTGACAGCAACCTGGCCTGCGTCTGTGGCGCCAGGGAGTAGCCTTGGGACAGCAGAGGGTGTGGCCGCAACACAGCCAAGACCCAGAAGACGGGGGCTTGAGCCTTTACTGCGCCTGCTGTGAGACCTTGGGCGGGTCATTTCATTTTCCAGAGTCGTGGCAAGGAAGAGCAGTGGTGGTGAAAACGTCTCCCACTGAAAAGTCCCGTATAAACGTAAAATAATATCCAGTCCTTTAGAAAGCGCTGCCAAGCCCGCGTTTCCCTGGCCCGGCCTTCGGGGGACCTGATCTGTTGTGTTGGATTGTCATTCTTCCTGCCACCCTGAACGTGTGGCTGGGTTTCCCCTGTGGATAAGCCCATGTCCTTAGGTTTCCCCTCCCCGTCTTATGAACCTGAGGATGATCCTCCTCGTAGAGAACTTATTCATGCCCCCCTCTCTTCAGAGCATTTTCATTTTCTTACGTTAACAAGGTTTCCCTGGCACCCCAGGGCTGCGCTCAAGGTGATGGTGCCCGAGGAGTGCTGTCCGGCAGAAGTGCACCGATGCCCAGCTCCTCGGCAACTGGGGACATGGCTCCTGTGTGGTCAGGGGAGAGGCGCTGCTCAACAGCAGAATCGGTCACATACTGAAGCCGAAGTCAGCACAGAGGTGCTCCTTGGGTGCAGGGGACGAGCTCTGGGTGAGATGGGTGGCGTCACAAAGAATCTTTAAACACCCTCCAAGCCTGCAAGGTGCCCTGTTCACAAAAGCAGGTGAAGGTCTGAATTCGTCCCGAGAGCCGAGGTTTGCCCTCTCCCGATGCAAGCTGTCAGTAGGACCGTGTACGTGCTCAGGGTTTCAGGAGAAATGAGAGGGTCAGTACGTTGGCTTCTCAGAGGTCACGGGACTTGACCTGAGCCTCGGAAGAGGGAGGAGGATTTAGAAGACTAGAGGATGCATCCAGTGCCCCAGGTGAAGAGACAGGCAAGCAGACTCGGTCGGGTCGGAGACGGGCCGGCCTGAGGGTCCTGCGTGAGAAGTAACGGGAGGTGAAGCCGGTGGCTGGCGGGTCGGGTTGCAGAGGACCCGGAAGGGAGGATGCAGGGGAGTGTGGCCGTGACCTGGGGGCGGTGAGGCTTAGATTACTGGGCGGGTGTGCCACGTGGGAAGTGGTGGTTTACCGGGTCTGCTGCCCATGCGGGGGAATTAGAGGAGGAAGAAGAAAGCCAGCCAGCGACGAGGGGGGAAGGTCGGGGACAGGCTGGAGGCAGGCGTCGGGGTTCGCCTGAGGGTCACAGTGAATCACTTACGGGTCGTGTGATGACCGGACACACGGGAGGACGAAGGTGGGTGGGGTGCGCCTTGATTTAGGGCCCACGGGGACGGGCTGGGGCCTGGTGGTCACACTCGAGTTGGTTTTGGAGAGTGGAATTTCACGTGGGTGCTGGATGGAGGGGCAGGTATCAGACCCATGCGTGAGAGTCCGCGGGACGCGCTGGCTTCTCTAAGGAGGAAGCTGAGAGGGACGAGCAGTGGGCTGAGGCTCTGCCTTGTGCAGCTGAAGACAAGTCAGTGAACGGAGAGGTGGTCTGAGAGCCCAGAGGGAACTGGGAACAAATGATGTCCCTGGGGGGAGAGGCCACTGTTCCGGGGGCGGGGGGAGGGGGCCGGACACAGGAATGGTCAGGTCGGAAGTCTAAGGCAATCCTTTAGGATTAGGAAAATTTGCTGTCACCCTCCGCGTCCCCCGTGTTCCGAGGATTCTCTCCCACCCCTTCCGCCTGCTCTTCCTCTGTTCCGTGTCTGTGACTCAGAACCTTCCATCTGGAGCCGCCCTGCAGACCTCAGGCCCCCTCGTCTCTGCTCCGGGGGCCCGTGCGCAGACCGTCCTTCTCCTGCAGTGTGTTCCCTGCTCCACCCGGTGACCAGGCGCACCGTTTGCCGTTTCCCCAGTGGCTGAGATGGAGAACCAGAGCTCGTGCTTGGATGCTCTGGTTCTGTGGGTCTGGGGTGGAGTCCGGGAATATTTGCACTGCTTGCCTTTATGGAGGCTTGGGGTGCTGACGTACAGCTAGGGCTTTTCCCGTGCTAGCCTTTGCTCTTGGTTGTGAGGATGTAGTGGAAAGCGAGGTGAGCTGTGACACAGGCGTGTACACAAGGTGACGGGACAGAGGCGCCCGAGGAGGGGGGCCCCTCAGGTGGGAGGGGCCTCTGGGGGGCCCACTAGGCTGAGGGCTGAAGAGCAGGAGCTGCCACGCAGAGATCCGTCTGGAGGAAGGGCTCCACGCGGGAGAAGGGCCGCCAGCCACAGGGGGACAGGTGAGGACAAGTGGCGAGCGGGGCAGGTCCCGGGGAGGGAGATGGGCTTGCAGGAGGGGCGAGGGGGAGGCCGGAGGCCGGGCCGGGGCGGGCACCCTCCTGGTGTGATGGGAGGTCTCGGGAGGCTTGGGTCGAGGAGGAGCACCTGTGACATGTCCTCGGGCATCTGTCTGATTGCCTGAGGTGAGCGGGTTCTGGTCGGCTGAGGCAGGAGTCAGGGGTCCGCACGGACGTCAGCAGAATCTGCGGGGCTGCTAATGGATCGGAGGTGGGGTGATGATGATGAGAGACGAAACAGAGGTGCCTGACGGTGCCGTCTCATGAGATGCTGCTGGAGTAGGGCTGGGTCTGGCAGTGGGAGAGACGGTCTGTTTTGAACATGTTAAGTTCCAGGGGCCTTGAGGTCCAGCTGGGGCCACGGAGTGGGCAGTGAGTCTCCACCACTTGAGTCCAAGGAGGCGGTTATGGCCCTGAGTGAGGTTTGGGGCGTCTTTGACGTGTCCGTGGTGCTCAGAGCCCTGGAACTTGTTGAGCTTCCTGGAGGGAGAGCATGGGTTGAGACGGAGGGGGCCTGGGATGCAGCCCACGGGCTCACTGACGTACAGAAATTGTCTGAAAAGGGAGAGCCAGGGAGGGAAGGAAACCAGGGCTTGAGGGAGGGCTGGTCAGGATGTGTCGTGCTGTCATTTAACTGTATCGTGTTTCAAGGATATCAACATAGTAAGTTTCCCTGCTGGACCATCAATTTTGGAAAGGTAGGGTTTCCTCCCGTGTCGTCGCTGTCGAGCACACAGCATTGAGCTTGGTGTTCATGACGTAGGTTTGGGGCCAGTGGTCCCCGGTCCACCAGCTCCACCACATCGTAGGGCACTGTGTCATGTGCCTCATCCACATCTGTAAAGCGGGGTCACGATGGTGCCCACCTCCCACCATGCTCCCTTGAAAGGTGCCCAGCGTCCAGTAAATGCCCATCGAATGGGGACTGTCAGCCACCGTTGGCTACGAGTCAAGGTTTGCTGAGTGGAGTGAATGTTTAGCCTGGGGACCCTCAGGAGTGAAGTTTTGGTGGCAGAGATGGAAGTCGGATTGTCCGGGATTAAGGACATCACGAGCAATGAAGAAATGCAGGCGATACCAAGAACAGTTCCCAGAAAATTAGGCCAAATTTGCTGTTTAATTAGGGGACACCTACGTTCACCTCTTACCTTATTAATGCTTACTCTGTATCCAAGTGCTGTCTCCCCCCGGGGACTCTGAGATTTTCAGAGTAGCCTTGTGTTCATTGTGAGTGGCTCTACTATTTGAATCACCTTAAATTTAAGTAGTGCTTTTAATTCTAAGAGGTTTTTTGTTTTTTTGTTTTTTTGTTTTTGTGGTACGCGGGCCTGTCACTGTTGTGGCCTCTCCTGTTGTGGAGAACAGGCTCCGGACGCGCAGGCTCAGCGGCCATGGCTCACGGGCCCAGCCGCTCCGCGGCATGTGGGATCTTCCCAGACTGGGGCACGAACCCGTGTCCCCTGCATCGGCAGGCGGACTCTCAACCGCTGCGCCACCAGGGAAGCCCTCTAAGAGGTTTTTTAAAGTACATGTTCCCCCACATTTTAATCTGTTAACATCCCTCTAAGGTAGGTAGGAAATAGATTTATAAGTGGAAACTGAGGTGTAGAAAGAGTAAGATTTTCCCAAGATCTGATTGATAATGGCTTTCAAAAAATACAGTTTAGATGGGAACCAGTCATGAATATTGTTTAGGTAGGGGCGTGTGTGTGTGTGTGTGTAAATGAAACAGAACTTTCATGAAACAATACTTAACCTTGTGACATGTGATTTCTCTATTCTCATATGTTTTATTCTATCCTATTTTGTGATTTTAAAAAATGCTATTCATGGCCCATTCTGCAGTTTGAATAACAACTGTATTCTATGAGTAATCCACCTACATTAAAGAGAAGTTAGAGGGACTTCCCTGGTGGCGCAGTGGTTAAGAATCCGCTTGCCAATGCGAGGGACACGGGTTCGAGCCCTGGTCCAGGAGGATCCCACGTGCCGCGGACCAACTAAGCCTGTGCGCCACAACTGTTGAGCCTGCGCTCTGGAGCCTGCGAGCCGCAACTGCTGAGCCCGTGCGCCTAGAGCCCATGCTCCACAACAAGAGAAGCCACTGCAATGAGAGGCACGCACACCGCAACAAAGAGTGGCCCCCGCTCGCCGCAGCTGGAGGGAGTCTGCCTGCAAGGACCCAACGCAGCCAAAAAAAAAAAAAAAAGATTCTTAAAAAAAAAAAAAAGAAATTAGAAACAGGAGGAAAAACACCCATATTCCCATTGAAATAACCATAAATAACCATAGTCATTGTATTTCTTTTTCATTTTCTCCTGGCCTTGAGAATTCAGACATTATTCTGTAGACACTGGGAAACTTTAAAGGATTTTAAGCCTGAGTGTATTATAATCAAACTCATATTCTCCACGTGGAGAATAGCCTTTGAGCAAGAAGGCTGGTTCCCAGGAGGGAGGGGAGGGCTTGAGCCAGGGTGGTGGCTGTAGGGACGCGGGGGAGGGTTTCCAGACACAGTTAGGAAATGGAAAGTTAAGTGAGGCAGCGCTGGTGTCCGGGTAGTGGGACGATGGGCGAGTGTGGCTTTCTCTACTTTGTTTTGTTTACCAAGTTTTCTACAGCGAGCACGTTATTATTTCTCGTATTTAAAAATAATAATAGGGCTTCCCTGGTGGCGCAGTGGTTAAGAATCCGCCTGCCAATGCAGGGGACGCGGGTTCGAGCCCTGGTCCGGGAAGATCCCACATGCCGCGGAGCAACTAGGCCCGTGAGCCACAACTACTGAGCCTGCGCATCTGGAGCCTGTGCTCCGCAACAAGAGAGGCCACCATAGTGAGAGGCCCGCGCACCGCGATGAAGAGTGGCCCCTGCTTGCCGCAGCTAGAGAAAGCCCTCGCACAGAAATGAAGACCCAACACAGCCAAAAATAAATAATTAATGATTTTTAAAAAAGTATACTCTTCAAATAATAATAATAATTGCATCTTAAAAAGAGTTAGACAAAGACTTAAAAATGGCTGTTGAATGTGGCACCTGGGGAGTGATTGAAGACCTGAAGGAGCCGGTGAGGGGCGGGAGGTGAGCCCTGGACTGGACAGTCGGGGGAGGGCGGGTAGGTGCGGGAGGGAGACTGCACGCAGGGCTGGAGGACTCTTCCAGGAAGTTTGGGTGAGAAGAGAAACTGAAGGAATTTATTTCTCCTGAACCAGGAGAAGCAAGGCCATCTACTGAGATGAATGGGGCTTCGTGGGATTACTGAGGAACGTGGAGATGTTTGCAGGCACACTGTGGGTGTGTGTTCTCTCTGTCTGCTAGTTTGTTGAAACACTGAGAAGGACCTTGCTGGTACTTCATATACTTTATCTCATTAATCCTCATCACAGCCCCAGGAGGTAGTTACTATTATCATTTCCATTTATAAAGGGAAAAACTAAGGCTTAAAGCTCTTCGTTAACTTGCTTGAGGTCATAGGTAGAGCCAGGATCAAACCCAGACCATCATGATAATTTCATATTTTTTAAATGTCATAGAATGAATAATATTAAAACAAGTGATCAAGCTTCAGTCTAATGGACAGCACATTAGTGGACACTAAAACAATTCAATGTCTTATTTTCCAAAATTATAGACACCCAGATTATATTTGAAAATCAAGATAGCCTTAACTTTTCTTTATTTTAAAATTAAAAACTTAAAAAATTTTTGCTCTTTTTTCAGCAATACATTCATTGTTTTTATTTTTTTTAATGTTTATTTATTTTTGGCTGCGTTGGGTCTTAGTTGCGGCATGCGGGGTCTTCCGTTGTAGCGCACAGGCTTCTCTCTAGTTGTGGCACACAGGCTCCAGAGCGTGTGGGCTCCATAGTTGCGGTGTGCGGGCTCCAGAGCACGTGGGCTCTGCACTTGCGGTTCACGGGCTCAGTAGTTGCGGCATGCGAGCCCCCGCAGCATTTGGGATCTTAGTTCCCAGACCAGGGATTGAACCCTCATTCCCTGCATTGGAAGGCGGATTCTTAACCACTGGACCACCAGGGAAGTCCCTCATTGTTTTTAAAAACCAGCAATGCAGAGGTATATACAGAAGTGAAAACCCCCAAATTAATTTTTTTTTATTTGAAATCATATTTTATTATAGATATATGTTCATGGTAAAAAAAAAAAATTCAAGAACTTCCCAGGCGGTCCAGTGGTTAAGACTCTACACTTCAAATGCAGGGGGCGCAGGTTCAATCCCTGGTTGGGGAACTGGGATCCCACATACTGCACGGTGTGGCCAAAAAAAAAGATCAAACTTTGCAAAAAGCTATAAAATGAAGAATAAAATTGTTCCCCCCCAGCTCACAAGTCTCCTCTCCAGAGTTAGCAATTAACTTCCCTGAGTATATATACAAATGGCCTCACGTTATACATAGTGTTCTCTATTTTGCTTCTTTCCTCCTAGCAGGGATAAAGAGCTTTCTGGTCATTTTTCATGCTAGCACCGTGTTGTATGGTATGGATCTACCATAATTTACTTACCAAGTCTCCTCCTGTTGGATATTTAGGCTGTATATGGTGGGGTTTTTTGGCCACTATTACTAATGCCATAATAAAAATCTTTGTATATCATTATAAACGTAATTACACAATATGTAGTTTTATATATTTTTTTTCCCCAGTTAATCCTTTGGCTTTTGACATTGTGGTGTATTTTTCCGTGTCAAGAGTTTTAAATTTTTTACGTTCTTAATTGTATCCGTTTTTTTTCTAGGGTGGCTCTGGGTTTTCATGTAGGACTAACTTTACAATGATTTTGTTTAGGCTGATACCATGTTAAAGATGGGCTTTCAACAGCAAGTGCTTGACGTTTTGGAAAACGTGCCTCATGACTGTCAGACCCTTCTGGCTTCGGCCACGATTCCAGCCAGCATAGAGCAGCTTGCAAGCCAGCTTCTGCACGACCCCGTGAGAATCATCGCTGGGGAGAAGAACCTGCCCTGCTCCAACGTGCGCCAGATTGTGTTATGGGTGGAAGAACCAGCCAAAAAGAAGAAACTGTTTGAAATCTTGAATGTGAGTGGTAAAGCGGTCAGCCCTGCTTTGTAGATTGCACTTGCATTTTTCACAGTTTTTTGGGTTTTTTGGCCACACGGCTTGTGGGATCTTAGTTCCCCGACCCAGGGATTGAACCCGGGCCTTCCGCAGTGAAAGCACGGAGTCCTAACCACTGGACCGCCAGGGAAGTCTCCACAGTTCTTTTTTTTTTTTTTTAACAAATTTATTTATTATTTTATTTATTTATTTTTGGCTGCATTGGGTCTTCATTGCTGTGCGCAGGCTTTCTCTAGTTGCAGCGAGCGGAGGCTACTCTTTGTTGCGGTGCACAAGCTTCTCATTGCAGTGGCTTCTCTTGTTGGAGCACGGGCTCTAGGTGTGTGGGCTTCAGTAGTTGTGGCATGCGGGCTCAGTAGTTGTGGCTCGCTGGCTCTAGAGCGCAGGCTCAGTAGTGCGCATGTGCCTAGTTACTCCACGGCATGTGGGATCTTCCCGGACCAGGGCTCGAACCCGTGTCCCCTGCCTTGGCAGGAGGATTCTTAACCACTGGGCCACCAGAGAAGCCGTCTCCACAGTTCTTGAGAGAGTGCTTTTTAGATGCAGCTTCAGGGGAACCTGCTGTAGATGTTTAATAATAAATTGCTTTGCTTACTTCAGAATTCTTTAGGGTTCAGATAAATTTTTATTTGTGAAAGCATGCAGTATAGACGCAAGGTTGGTTTTTTTCCCATTATTATAGAAAGATATTTAAATATCAAGGTTATTCCCAAAGAATATTTTTTTGTTTCAAAAATTTTTAGTAGTTTTAAATATAAGGTAAAGACAAGTTCTTTCTTGGCTGTTCTGTCCTTGAGAAATAGAATTTTTTTAACAGTAGCTGGTTTAAGCAGAAATTTGTTAAGTGGGTGGTATGTACAAGCGTAGTTGTTAAAAATACAGTATTAAGTTAAATATGGTTTATTTTGACTTACGAACAATTTTGGAAATTTTAAATCGCACTTAAAATCATTTCTGCAGTTTTAATGAGGTGATGCAGAAGTGTGAAGGACGTACACTTTGCCTCCTGTTTGTGCATATTTTAAAGAAAACACTCATTTTAACAGAATGTGCCTTTTTTCCTTCTTAGCAGTGTTGGTAAACCTATTGATAACTAGCTTATACTAATGCTCTCAGAAAAACGTCCCATTGTAAATTATGTTATGGCAATCATTTTAAATATGTGTTTTTAATGTTTCAGGATAAGAAACTCTTTAAGCCTCCAGTGTTAGTATTTGTGGACTGCAAACTAGGAGCAGATCTGTTGAGCGAGGCCGTTCAGAAAATCACAGGTCTGAAAAGCACCTCTGTGCATTCGGAAAAGTCACAGCCGGAAAGGAAAAACATACTGAAGGTGACACCCAGCGTTCTGTTTTCTTCTCTTTCCTGTAAATCTGTTTTGCCTCATTTTCGAGAGATACCATATTATCTGCTGCTTTTTAAAGCAGACCTTTTTTTTTATTAATGACCCTGAGAGCTTCAGGCACGCAGCGGTGTGAAGTTAATTGTTCCTCTTGCTCTGGCTTCTGTGTTTTGGGAGCAATAAGCCTGTCCCCTAGGGATTGTCTACTAAATAGATTAATCATTCAGAATCTGCCATTTCTGAAATCAGGTCACTTTGGACTGAGGCATAGAGTAATTCACCTTTGGAAAAGGTTTGCCTGAATAAATTATTAGAAAAAATTTGGGGTTGGGGTTGGAAGGCCTTTAAGCTGCATATGTGTCTCAGATGTACTAAGACCTATACTTACTGCGAAGGTATTGCAACAGCAGTATTGAAGAAAGTGTTGAGAAAAGAAAGGATAATCTGAATGACAGAAGACCACTCAAGATAAATCCTCAATAATGAATTTTGTTGCTGTTTTGGAAAGGGTTTACTTGAAGGAGACTACGAAGTTGTCGTGAGCACGGGGGTCTTAGGAAGAGGCCTGGACTTGGTCAGCGTCAAGCTGGTTGTCAATTTCGACATGCCTTCCAGCATGGATGAATACGTGCATCAGGTAAAGAGATTTTATATGTTACCACCATTTTGCTCATGAATTTTCTTATGCAAGGCATTGTCGTTACAATGGTAAGTTAAAAAAAAGCAGGACATAAAACTGCATGTATTTTTGCTTTTAAAATATATAAACTAGGGGCTTCCCTGGTGGCGCAGTGGTTGAGAGTCCGCCTGCCGATGCAGGGGACACGGGTTCGTGCCCTGGTCCGGGAGGATCCCACATGCCGAGGAGCGGCTTGGCCCGTGAGCCATGGCCACTGAGCCTGCGTGTCTGGAGCCTGTGCTCCGCAACGGGAGAGGCCACAACAGTGAGAGGCCCGCGTACCGCAAAAAAAAAAAAAAAAAAAAAAAAAAAAAAAAATAAAATAAAATATATAAACTAAATTACGTTTTTCAAAACTATATGGGTGCCTAGAATGCACTAAAAATTAGTTGGAAATAAAACTAAAACGTTTATTAAAAAAATTTCAGTGATTAGCTTTTGGTGTAGTTTAATTTTCTTTATATTTTTTGTTTTCTTCAGTGAGCATATTAAATGGCTTTTATAAGTAGAAAAAGAGGGCTTTGTTTAAAAAGGTTGTTTTAAGTTGCTGCATCTGGCCAAAATAAAATCGATCTGCTGAAGTGTTTGTTTTTTTAGGAATCATGTCTTCATCTCCTCTCCATACCCTTATTCGCTCTAGACTTTCACCTTTCAGAGTTTGGTTCCTTTCCTTTGCTGCCAGAGATAACAGCAGCTCTTCTTTCTCGCAGAAATAAAGCCTCTCTGAGCGCCACGTTATCTCACTGACTGCTACCTGTCTTCCTTCTCCGGCATCACTTACAGACTCTTCAAGTAAAGCCTTTCTCTGATGTTCTTAGAATCACCTCTGAATGTCACATTTACTGGAGCCGCCCACTGAAATGCCTGTAGCGCCCTTACTGAGTTGTTGCTTTATTTTTCGTAAGACTTCATAATCTAGCAGTCTGCCGTCTCTCTCCCTCCTTCTTGCTCGCTCTCTCTTTTTTCCTTTCTTTTCTTTTCTTTTTTTTTTTTTGGTACCACCTCATTTACCCGTGCCTCAGGGATTTGACTTTTCCACAGGAACTGATTGTTCACGTAACTGAACTTTATTTTCTTCCAAACTTTCAATTTAATGATTTTGGCTGGATGGGGCTTCCCTGGTGGCGCAGTGGTTAAGAATCCGCGTGCCAGTGCAGGGGACTCGGGTTCGAGCCCTGGTCTGGGAAGATCCCACGTGCCACGAAGCAACTAAGCCCGCGTGCCACAACGACTGAGCCCGTGTGCCTAGAGCCCGTGCTCCGCAACAAGAGAAGCCACCACAGTGAGAAGCCCGCGCACCTCAACGAAGAGTAGCCCCCGCTCGCCGCAACTAGAGAAAGCCCGCGTGCAGCAACGAAGACCCGATGCAGCCAAAAATAAATTAATTAATTAAAAAGAAAAAAATAATAATTTCGGCTAGAAATCTGTCTAGAGTATTAAAATACTTAAGAAGCTTCTTTGCTTGTTAAATGGAGCATGCTGCTTATAGCTATGTACCTGTCTCTTGCTCTCCCCAGGTCAGCCCTGTGGCTGGCGGTTATCACCCTGCATCCACTGTAATAAAGGTAGTGTGCCTCGGGGATGCTGACAGGTGCAGAGCTGCGTGCCTCTCCTCAGAGGGGCCACAGATCCTTCTGCTTTTCTAGTTCTGTATTCGGGTGTTTTTTGTTTGTTTCAATCATCAGAGTACACATACACACGATAATAAATCACGCAAATAACGAAAGTATAAAATGAAAGGTAAGTCTTTTCAAGGAAGCCCTCCTACCTTTGAGTGGTTCCCCCAGTTCACACTGCAGAAACGGTAAATGCATGCGTGTGTGCATATATACAGATGTGATGTGCATGCCCTGTCACACCTTCCACATAAATGGGACCATATTATTATACCCACTATTCTGTGCCTTTTTTCCTTTTTTTTTTTAAAGAGGAAATATATTTATTTTATTGAAGTATAGTTGATTAACAATATCGTGTTAGTTTAGGTCTACAGCACAGCGATTCAGCTCTATGTGTGTGTGTGTATAAATATATTCTTCAGATTCTTCTCCCTTATAGGTTATTACCTAATATTGATTAGAGTTCTGTGTGCTATATAGTAGGTCCTTGTTTTTATCTGTTTTATATATAGTCGTGTGTATCTGTTAATCCCAAACTGCTAATTTATCCCTCATCCCACTCCCCCTTTCCCCTTTAGTAACCGTAAGTTTGTTTTCTGTGTCTGTGAGTCTCTCTGTTTCAGAAATAAATTCATTTGTTTTTTGTTTTTTCTTTTTAGATTCCACATATGAGTGATATCATGTGACAGTTGTCTTTCTCTGTCTGACTGACTTCACTTAGTATGATAATCTCTCTAGGTCCATCCATGTTGCTGCAAATGGCATGATTTTATTCTTTTTTATGGCTGAGTAGTGTTCCATTGTGTATTTATACCACATCATCTTTATGCATTCATCTGTCTGTGCCTTCTTTCTTTATTAAATAGACCTTAGACGTTTTTCCTTATCAGCACACACACTAGGTGCCATTTAATAAGTGTTAATATGTATTGAGTGCTTAGCCTAATGCCAGGCACTGTTCTAAGCTCTTTAAATGTTTTTACTTGTTGAATCTGGCTTGTTCTATTTTCGTGGCTGCATGGGAATGTATTATATGGATGTCCTGTAATTTATTTAACAAATCCTTCACTGCTGGACAATCAGATGTTTCCAGTGTTATTAAATAATGCTGCAGTGAACACCTATATACACAGCTTCCTGGGCCTCTCCTGCAAGTGCATCTGTAAGAGAAATTCCTAGTGGGAGAACTGCTGGGTTAAATGATATGGGTATTTAAAATTATAGTCAGTATTCCCACGTGTCTGATTTTTAATTTCAGGGATGGTAAGCTTCTGGAGAAATAATTTTGTATTGTTAACATTAGCTGTCTTTGGCCGGGCTGCGTGGCTTGTGGGATGTTAGTTCCCCAACCAGGGATTGAACCCAGGCCCACAGCAGTGAAAGCGCCCAGTCCTAACCACTGGACCGCCAGGGAACTTCCTAGCTATCTTTTAGAATTTGGAGACCATTGCAGTTAATTTTTAACTGCTTTTTATCTCAGTATAACATATCTAGTATAAATTACATCTCAGATGTAATCCACCTGCTATACAATTTGCCAATTTAAAGTGTACAGTTCATTGGTTTTTAGTATATTCATAGAGTGGTACAGCCATCAGTATAATTGATTTTAGAAAATTTTCATCGCCCCCAAAAGAAACCCCTTGCCCCTCAGCAGTCATCCCAGTTCCTCATCACACACGCACACACCCTCATTCTCAGGCAACCGCAACTACGGTAGATTTATGTCTTCTGGACATTTCATGTAAATGGAATCATACAGTATGTGGTCTTTTGTGACTTGTTTCTTTCACTTAGCATAATGTTTTCAAGGTCCACACGTTGTAGTATTTTATTGACCAATAATATCCCATTGTAAGGATACACCGTATTTGTCCATCCATTCATTGGTTGCTAGACATTTAGGTTGTTTCCACTTTCTGGCTACTACGAATAATGCTGTGAAGGCCCAAGGCCATGTTTTTGTGTGGACATGTGTTTTCATTTCTGTTGGACATAAACGTAGGAATGGAATTGCTGGGTCCCTGTTGAACATCTTGGGGAACCACCAGACTGTTTTCCCATGTACCTTCAGGTTTTACATTCCGACCAGCAAAGTATAAGTGTTCCATTTTCTCCATATCCTCATCGACATTATTATAGCCAGGTTCATAGATAGGAAGTGTTTTTGATTTGCCTTTCCCTAATGACAGTGATGTTGCACATTTCATGTACTCATTGGCCATTTGTATACCTTTGGAGGAATGTCTGCTTAAATCCTTTGCTTTTAAATTGGGTTGCCCCTTTTGAGTTGTAAAAGTTCTTCATATGTTCTAGAGACCCTTATCAGAAACATGATTTGCAGATATTTTCTCCCATTCTGTGAGTTGCAGGTATTAATTTTTAGTTTCATTGAAACAACTCAGTAAGGTAAATAAATCAGGTAAAAACAAAAGCTGATACTGAAAAACAGCATCTCCCCCTTATTTCTCCCCAGTCTAATTCTCTGCAGGCCACCCCTTTCAGCCTTTTTAGAGTTTTCTTTTACAGCGTTAAAAATGTTCTGTATATTGGCGGGAACTATCTATTCATTTAGATAATCTGACTATACTTTAAGTTCTACATTTCAATTAAGGAGCAGAAATTGACCATGATTGTGTATTTCCCTCCCTTCTGAAGAGTTTCTCAGTATATTTGGAGACACGTTTTGTTCCTTCTCACGGGTCTCCACAAATTTGTGTCTGTTTAGCTCTGTCAAAATGAGAAATAACTATGCAAAAATGGACTTGCTTCAGTCTCACATTTCAAGGCACTTAAGTACCATAAAGGAGATAGATGCTCTTAATGCAATAGCTTTCAAAAAATTTCTACTTTAAACCACCCACAATAAGAAATATCTTTGTCTCATTACCCCCTACACATACATACAAACATGCACACACGCACGCATATGCACACATGCACACACGTGCATAACTGAAACAAGTTTCACAAACAATACTCACTTTTATTATTTTTATTTTCTTATTTTCTATTTGGGTTGTTTCCTTAACACTATGCTAGTGGCAGCCCACTAAATTGATTTCACAAGTATATTGAGGTGAACAACTCAAAGAATGCTCTCTGAACAAATGTTCATCTTAGTGAAGCTTCTGTAAATACTAGTCTTCGTTTTCTTTCAAGAGACGTTAAGATTCTATGTGAACATTTTGAAAACGTCCTTTGCATTTCATTTCAGGTTGGAAGAGTGGGGAGATTAGGTCAAAATGGAACAGCGATTACTTTCATCAATAACAACTCGAAAAGACTCTTCTGGGATATTGCGAAACGAGTGAAACCCACAGGGTCCCTTCTCCCCCCCCAGTTGTTAAATTCCCCTTACCTTCACGACCAGAAGAGAAAGGAGCAGCAGAAGGATAAGCAGACGCAGAATGATCTGGTCACGGGGGCTAATCTCATGGACATTATTCGAAAACATGATAAAAGTAATTCTCAAAAATGATTTGTGATACCATGTTGAATAATTTTTATTGCATATTGTCAGTGAAATTTCTGTACATTATTCCTGTATGGTTTGATGAATGTGACATGCACATGAAACAAAAAGTTAACATGATGTAAAAAGTTTTAATAGACTATCAAATTTATACAGCAATATTGTATTTATTTTCCTTTTTAATTTTCATAAATTAAAAACAAAGTGAATTACTAAATGAAATAAAAATTTCTTCTCTCTGGAAAAAGTCTTTTTTTTTTTTCAATAAATATTCCTCATAGCTATCATCAGAACCAGAAACCCACACATCCTGACTCAGATGGCGATTCTTCTGTTTTATATCCACTGTGCTGCATGCACGTTGGCACCTGGATTATTGTTGAATCGATGAATATTAGGAGAAAAGTAAATGATAAAAAATGGAAGAAATGGTCAGTGCTCCTTTTGAAAGAAATGTTAAATATCTATTTTCTCTCTCCGTTTTCCTTTCGGCTGGATAAACGTAAATTTATTTTACATCTGATGTGGGCTGCTCATCAAATAATGTCAAGTTATGTGAATGTTGCATGGCAATATATAGTTTTATGTTAACGCCACTTAGCTAATTCAGTTGATTAATTTAAAAAATACATTTTAAAAATGTACTGGTGTACTCCACACATCTTTCCTGAGCTCACACTATGTTCTGGACATTTGTTCAGTGCTCAGGACACAAGTGGACGTGCCTGCCCTCAGAGCATACAGACTGCATAATAAACCAACTTTAAAGTCTGGGTAATTTAACAAAACCCAGATGTATTTCTCACTTATGGCAGGGCTGGCAGCTCTCCTCTGGGTCTGAGTTCTTCCATCTCTTGGTGGCACCGTCTTAAACACGTGGCCTCCAGGGTTGGCCTGAGAAACACAGGCAGGTGCTGCCCCGTCTGGGCTCAGGCTTCCAAACCTCTCAGCTGATGATTTTAAACGCTGGGAGGAAGGATGGGCATTTCGCTTTGATGCAGCAATACTTTCATTTCTTTAAAAACCATTACTATTGGTTTAGCTGGGTTAGTTAGATGGTATGTTACGTAAATGTTGACACTTAAACAAGCATTATATCCTCAGCATCCTCCCCGGGGGTGAGGGACCAATGTGGGTAACTAAACCCTAGTGTTTGGTCTCCACCCAATGGGAACAGTGGGGTCCGAGTCTCCCCAGAGAGCACGAAACCTCAGGACTCCCTCTCGCTCCATTTCTGTCTGCCGACTGTTGAGCGGTATTTCAAGGGACCAGGCTGTGGCAACCCTTAAGGCCCAGGGCGCTGTCAGAGGAGCAGTGAGCACGAGGCTGCACACATACCAGGCGGTGTCAACGTGTTGGTAATACTCACCAAAGAAAGGGCAGCTTTTCAGGAGACTCAGACGTGTTGATAGATAAAAGCAGTATGACCAGAAAAACAAGAAAGCTTTGCAAATCAGCATTTGCAGAGGAACGTATTTAAGCAAAAACAAGTACTGTTGGGCTGTAACATCACCTCCCTGGTCAGCTTAATCCGCGGGCACCCTGGCTTCTGCTCCCACCGCTGGGCACACGATCCTGTGTCTGTGTTCACCTTCTTCCAGCCACGCGTGCCCTCCGTTCTGGGTTTTGTATTGCATGGGTCATGTGGACCACACTCTTGGAGACTCACCTCTCAAGGCAGCAGGTGGAGGAGACAGCGGTGGGGAGGGAGCCCTGACTCACAGGCTTGTTATGCGGACCAGACCTCAGTGCTGTGCAGAGCGCAGCGCGGGCGGCGGGTAGAGGGAAGAGGGAAGGCACCCGTGCCCTGCCCTCCCTCCTTGTCCCCCACCATCTCCTCTTTCTGGTCCTTCCTGCTTCTCCATATCTCAGCCTCTCCTTGAGATCTTGGCAACACCTTCCACCTCTCCCATCTCCCCTCCTGTTGGGGACAGGTGGCTGCAAGGCAGTGGTTTCCTCCCTTAATATATCAATAATTTACAGACCAGAAATTAAAACTTGTTTTCATTGGTCCCAGTGTTGCTAATATTTTTTTCCCAATTAAAGATGTTATTTTTTTAAAAAGCTACCGTCTCTCATTTCATGAAAGAAAGAACGTGAGATCTAGAACAAGAAGGAAGGACCTACTCTCTGAATGAGAACCACTTCTTCTCAAGAAGGGAGAGATGGCAACCTTACACCCATGACCCATTTGATAAAATTTTAAGGAATAGATGTTTGTGACGAGTGACTATACAGTTTGAAATTTTAATTAGCTGAAATAACTAGTCATGTATGCTCTCAGACATTTGTTTTGCTCTTCTGCTTGTTGTGTCACATGACAGAGGTACAGAATTCACTTTTTAATTGCTTTATTATTGCCAGATGGAAGCAGACGTCTTTTGTATGTCAAACACCTTGATGAAATTACAAGCGGCTTTTAGACTCTGCAGTATGCAGAGCCATTTTATAAGATACTTTCAATGGCATTCTATTCATATTTCTAACACCGAGCACATTTTTCAAATCAGAATTTTTTTCCGAAAAGCCCAAGTTTGTGTGTGTGTGTGGTTTCATAACATCTTTATGAAGAACATTGCCACATACTAAAACTGTGACTCACACTGATGAATTTAATAAATCTAAGTTGGCTCCATGGACTGTCATATTTTCTGATAAAACAATACTATTTTCTGTTGGCAGGCTGAGTATTATTCGGGTCGTGCCCTTCTTTGGAATTAATATCAGCACAGCCCTTATTGCCTTGTTATATTTTCTGCTTAACACAGTCAACACAAATTTCGCTCGATAAACCAGGTAGGTATCCAGAGGTGACAGGTCATTCAAGGTGACTTTCCTGGCAGCCACGTGTAAAATGACTCCAGACAGATAGGACTCTTTCGGTGTCTCCCAGGCACACTCAGAGTGACCTCAGAGGCACTAGGGCCACAGTGTGAAAACCAACCAATGATAATTAAGGAAACACACTTCTCTTGTTCTGCTGTGGGTGGGGGAACCTATTTTATAACGGCACATGTGGCGTTATTGGACAGAATTACAAATAAAGTCAGTATAAGACAAATGTTTACTTTCTGGGTGTGTTGACAGCCATTTGTAAAATGTTTACAAGCAATGATTTAAAACTTTGAATTTTAGCTTTCCAAAAAGTCTGCATATCCTTCTTTTTCTCACTTCATCTCAGAAAGATGAAAACTTGGCAAAGCCTTCTGCAAATTTTTTTCATTAGAGGAAATTAATTCTATCTCTAATCTTTAGCTTTTCTCATCTGTAAGATGAGAAAAGGATTGCTTTAAACTTCTCTGAGGTCTTCCCAAATCTACATGTTCTGTGCTTCCTGCTTTTAAGTCTCTCCCTGTCTGGAATATGCTTCAGAATCGCACAGGGTGGAGGAGTCTGGAGGAAACTCATTTGGCCAGGAACTGATCATTATTGAAGCCAGTGCTGAGGGCATGGAAATTCATTATTATTTGGTCTACATCTGATGTGTCTGAAACACTGTATTCCATAAGAAAAGCATACATATATATATAAAAGCATATATATACAAAAGCATACATTATATATATATAATCTGCAATCCTATCCTTATATTTGTGCCCTACGTATAGATCTTCAATTCTCCACTGAGCCTTTGGCTCAAATTGGACCCGTCTAGAGCCAAACTGACCACCTTCCTTGCAGAAAGCCAGTTTCCCCCTTTCCAATTTCCCTGTTGCCTGTGGTGCAACTGCTTCCTATGCTCAAGAACAGGGAGCCATCCATAGAGAACAGACTTGTGGTTGCCAAGGGGGCAGGGGTGGGGGAGGGATGGACTGGGAGTTTGGGGTTAGCAGATGCAAACTATTACATATAGAATGGATGGACAACAGGTCCTACTGTATAGCATATGGAACTATATTCAATATCCTGGGATAAGCCATATTGGAAAAGAATATAAAAAAGAATATATATATATATATATATATATATATATATATATATAAAACGGAGTCACTTTTCTGTACAGCAGAAATTAACACAACATTGTAAATCAATGCTACTTCAATTAAAAAGAAAGATCAGGGAGTCATCATCAGCCCATTTCTCTCCCTAGCCTACGTTATCAGCTTAGTTACCAAGTCCTTCTGGTTTTCGTTCAAAATGTCCAGATTCTTACGCTGCTACGGAAGCCCGGGACTCCATCACCTCAACTCAAATTCTACTAGCTGCTTCCAAACTGGCTTGTTAATTCTAGGACCCCTGTCACTGAGGATCTCTCCAATCCAGAGCAGGAGAATATTTTTAGAGGATAATTTCACTACTTCTCTGATGTTTCCTTGCTCAGAAAACTTCGGCACGCTTTTGACAGTGACAGCGAACCTGAGTCCTTCTGGCCGGAGTCCGGATCGCTCCTCCACCTGAGGGCACGGTACAGCATTCTCCCCACTGCTCCCAGCCCAAATCAGCTCTTCTGCACTGGGACAGCACCGAACATCACAGCCTGGAGATGAAACGGGGACACATCCCAGGAGCTACAATTAGCCGCTGGCCGCCAGGAACTGATGTGTCAGTGGCGTTGCTCTGTCTACCAGCACAAGCAAAGGAAAGCCAAGAATCTGCTACGGAAGGGCAACTTAATGAGGGAGGGAATGTTTTCGCATTTTTTCCCTTGAATCCTGGCGATATTTTCATTGGGATTACAGACAACTGTAAATGCTTGGAATCAGGAAATAATAAGAAAGTGAATTCTGAAACCAGGGCAGCATTTTAGAACTGACAAAGCTGCTGTGATTTGAGTTAGGCAACTGAGTGCATTTAATTGAATGTGGTGCTTTGTGGGGAGGAAATTAAGACGATTGTAAACAATTGTTATGATTTCTGAGATGTTTCGCACAATTAGAGTAGTTTATGACTTTTATGAATGCAAAAATATAAAAGATGCAGAAAATTTGTAATTGAAAGTAGCATCTTACATACGTGTGTGTGTGCATGCACACGCGCACACACACACACACACACGGAAAGTACCTTTGGAAGAATAGTAAGAAGGGAAATGTGTAGCCTATGAGGAGAGCGCTGGGAGATTTTCACTATATGTCCTTTTAATATAATGCGCAGGGCTTCCCTGGCGGTCCGGTGGTTAAGACTCCACAATTCTACTGCAGGGGGCGCTGGTTCAATCCCTGGTGGGGGAACTAAGATCCCACATGCCACGCTGTGCAGCCAAAAAAATAAAAATAAAAAAAAAAAAGCACAATATGGGAAAGGAATCTGAAAAAGAGTGGCTATATGTATATGTATAACTGCTTCACTTTTCTGTACAGCAGAAAGTAACACAACATTGTAAATCAACTATACTCCAATAAAAAATTTTTTAAAAAGAAAACAAACTATAAAATAAGTTACAAGGAAGTAATGTACAGCAAATGGAATATAACCAATATTTTACAGTAACTTTAAAAAATTTATTTAATTATTTATTTATTTAATTTATTTATTTTTAGCCGTGTTGGGTCTTCGTTTCTGCATGTGGGCTTTCTCTAGTTGCGGCGAGTGGGGGCCACTCTTCATCGTGGTGCACGGGCCTCTCACTGTCGGGGCCTCTCACTGTCGTGGCCTCTCTTGTTGCGGAGCACAAGCTCCAGACGCGCAGGCTCAGTAGTTGTGGCTCACGGGCCTAGTTGCTCCGCGGCATGTGGGATCTTCCCAGACCAGGGCTCAAACCCGTGTCCTCTGCATTGGCAGGCGGATTCTCAACCACTGCACCACCAGGGAAGCCCTCTAGTAACTTTATATGGAGTATAATCTATAAAATATCGAATCACTATGTTGTACACCTGAAACTATTGATAATATGATGTTGTAAGTTAACTATACCTGAATTAAAAAAAATAGTGTTCAAAAAAATAAATAAAATCATGCACAGATTTCATATTTATTTATGGGTAAATGGTTACTAAATTTCCTTTTAATTCTTTCAGATTTGGAGGTGGAGCGGAAGTGTGGAGTTTGTGTGTTTGTAAGTAGCAGACCTGGCTGCTGTGGTTAAACATGGAACAGGTTTGGGAGGGACGGGAGTTGGTTAAAGCTGAGTGCAGGGCACTGAGTGGGGCCGAGCATCAGCCCAGGGCCCCCAGACCAGCAGGCAGCCCCACTGGGTCAGAATCTGTGCTGACGGATCATTAAAGCCGGGGTAGGGTAGAGGGAGGCACCTGCAGGGAGTTAGGGGGGACAGTGCAGAGAAAGGGAACCCCCCTCCACTGCCTAGTTTATTTCTCAAGGAAAAACCTCTCCCCTCCTGGAAATGGAAGCAGAAATGAAACTTTAGCTGGAGCCGAGTGGAATGAATGCGGAATCCATCTCCCCTCCTTCCACCTCCAAGGTGCAGGGCGGGGAGAGAGAGAAGCACAGCCTGGAGGGTCCAGACCAGGCGCCCACACTCAGACTGGCGCCCACCACCCTGGCAAGGCAGGGCCCTGTGCCATCCTGATGGCCCCATGCTGGGTACCTGTCACACAAAGGGAGAATTGAGTTCATGGTGTCCTCAGGTAAGAAGGTGAGTTTAGAGCTGAGCCAGCGAGGAAGGAGTATCAGTTGCCACATTCCAGGAATGGGCCAGATTACTAAAGATTCAAACAGTTTAGGGAAACGGGCAGAAACGAGGCTAATGAAATTCAGTCTCGCAAAGCTGGAAGGTCAGCCATTCAAGCAGAATCCATAATACATTTAAATGGAGCCTTAACGGGGAGAACTGCTGAAAATAATGAGGAAAGAGCCCGAGGGCAAAATAATATCATCCAGAGTCTAGTTGCCAACGGGATTTCCTTCCAGAGCAGCCAAGGCACTGGGGGCTCTCCATAAAGGCACCTCTCACGCCTCATTTAGAATCTGGGGGGCAACCCTGGGCTTGCAGCTACTCAGAAAAGGGCTTAACACAAGGCGGAGTCTTGTGTTCAAAGGGGAACAGGAGAAATGAGAGGGAAGGCTGGCCTGCAGCTCAGGAACCTGCATTTTCACCCTCTTCCCGAGCTGAGCACAGAACCTTTACCCCTTAGCTCAGGTGTCGCGAGTTTCTGAGAGGGTTTCCCCCAATTCTTTTCATGATTTTATCCTCAGTCTTTTGCTGACTTGGTTCTTCTCTCTGTTGTGTGTTTTTGCAGCAGAGCTTCTAAATCAATTGCAGGGAGAGAGCTGGGGATTTGAACCAAGAAAAAGGAAATGGAATGATTTTGAAATTAGCATTAATTGAGCAGAGTCAGGTACCTTTGAGCTGTGAGCAAGTTATTGATACAAATTCATGAAATCTGAAACAGCCTCAAACTACAGACCTGCCGGGAGCAGGACCAACAAAAGCCCAGACAGATGAGGTGAGAGACCATGGCGTGTGCAGCCGGAGATCGGAGCTGTGGAACTCTGTCCGCTTCGTCCAGCTAGAATGCCATTACCCTGTGATTGACGAAATACATTTTGAACCCACATCATAAGACCCTGCTCTGTTATTCCTATATGCAATGAGAGAGAGAGAGAGAGAGAGGGAGGGAAGGAGATCCCCTACACCTGCACTGTCCAATATTATGGCTCTTAGGCACTTAAAATGCGGTTGGTCCTGGAAGTGTAAGGTACACACTTGGGTTCTGAATAAAGAACATAAAATCTCTTATTAATAATTTTTATGTTGTCCATCAACAGATGAATGGATAAGGAAGATGTGGTACATACACATATATATACACAATGGAATATTACTCAACCATAAAAAAGAATGAAATTTTGCCATTTGCAGCAACATGGATGGACTTGGAGGGCATTATGCTAAGTTAGACAGAGAAAGACAAATAGTGTATAATATCACTTATATGTGGAATCTAAAAAATACAACAAACTACTGAATATAACAAAAAAGAAACAGACCCCACAGATATAGAGAACAAACGAGTGATTAACAGTGGAAAGAGGGAAGGGTCAGGGGCAAGATAGAGGTAGGGGATTAAGAGGTCAAACTACTATGTATAAAATAAATAAGCTACAGGATGTATTGGACAGCACAGGGGATGTAGCCAATATTTTGTAGCAACAATAAATGGAGAGTGATCTTTAAAAACTGTGAATCACTATGTTGTGCACCTGAAATGTATATAATATTGTAAACCACCTCTACCTCAGTTTAATAAATTTATGTTGATTATGTATTGAAATGATATTTCTGATATGTTGGGTTACATAAAATATATTATTAAAATGAATAAACCTTTTCCTTTCCTTTTCTTAATATGGCTACTACAGGATTTAAAGTTCTCACGTGGCTGACATATTGGACAGCCCTCCTTTAGACTTTCAAATAGTGGAACAGATTCCTAGGGCGGCAGTTTGCACTCCCCCTTGTTAAATTCAGGAGACTGGGTGCAAACTGATCGTTTGTTTTTACTTTCTTTTTTCAGGAAAATGATCTCAAACTGCTCAGGCCTGACTGTTGTCAATTGGAGTGGACGTTTGGGGCCAATGAACAGTTGCAGTACAGAAATTTAATTAATAATATTGAAGACATGCAGCTGGGAGAAATAAAGGACGCAGTGGAGAAGACTAATTCTGTGAGCATTATTTCATATCATTTCATAGGAATGAAACCCATAAAGTGCACACAAACCTTCACCATGGCTTGGGGGAAACACTGTTATCACAGAGGATGGAAAATACCATCATTATTCATCTCTGTCCTGCAGGAAACTGAGAGACATTAATCCAAACAGAACACTACAGTCTCTGTGGAGCCCCAGACCATTAGATCTGAAAAAAAGAAAAAAATGCAGAACTCTTTCTGATGGCAGATCTCTTTTTTTCCTGAGTGAGTCAGAGAACAGACTGTGGTTTAAACCAAAAAAAAAAAAAAAAAAACAGAAAAAAAAAATGAAGCCTTCTGCAAACGGGTAAAGGCATGTGGACGGGCATGGAATGATTCATGAAGCTGTGAGACTGACAAGCCCGCCTTTTCTCCCACTGAAAAGCCTGGCATGATGTATAATTCTAGCCATCCAGGTGGCCCCTTATTTGACAGCTGCCCTTTGAAAACCACAGATAAGAGGAACAGTCACTCAGCACAACCTTTTTTATGCTGTTTTTTAAATGAGAAAACTCATTTATATGAACACACACTGAAAAGGAGTTATAAAAACAGCTAAATTTGTATCAGTTTAGATAATTCTAGATACTCCTAGGATTACAATTTAACAATAAAAGCTATGTGATTCTAAACTATTTGGGGCTTAAGATGGACCACTGAGTGATTTATACACATTCAACATCCTTCCTGAGGCCATCTTTTTAAACTTGTTGAAAGTTAAGTGACACAAAATCTTTCATTCTCCACTTTGGAAAAATAGCTCCAATTCTACTTGGAAGAGTCAGCACCATTTTTAACAGGATGTCAAAAATGACCTTGGGCCATGTTGGCAAAGCACAGAGGGGAGAAGACACCTGATCGAAGGTCAAACTTGGCCTGTTTTTAAAAAAAAATGTTCCTCCTAAGTGAGCCCCAGAGCTCCCTTTATGTAGAAATAGGTTACCTGGTAGACTTTGGGGTTGACAACGGTTCTAAATCTTACTAATCTTCTCTGGAATGAAACCAGCAGGATTCAAAGAGAAAAGAGCGGCTGGACTAATCCCTGAGTTCTTTTTGTATTAAAAAAAAAAAAAAAAAAAAGGATTACTCACTTAATGTCATTGTTTCTTTTAAAATTCCTGGCAGTGTTGCTAAATGTATTTAGCTTATGAAACTGATCATAAAGGTTTTCACCAGCCTCATCAAAACATACAAGCCTGCTATATGCCTGCTTCCAAGACTGTTGGTCTAACCTGCACTAGAATTTAGAAAGAAAATAGAAAACATGACAGATTTAAAACTACCCTTATGCTTGTTTAACTCTTGTGCTTATCACAGTGCCACAGAAATGTGAGACTTGGAAACAATCTTAGTGAAAACAACAGGTCAGGGTAGTGATGCAGGACACCAGCAGTGGTGCCCCATTTCCTGAGTTCTGAACTTGGCTCTGTGACTTAATAGGCTAATAAGATCAGGCAAGTTATTTAACAACTTGGAAACTCAGTTTACCTCATCTGTAAAACAGAAATAATCCCAATAATAGTACCTGCCTCACAGGGTTATGGAAATTAAATGAGATAAGGTATGCGTCTTACATAAAGAAGAGACTCAGGAATTGCTGGTTTATTGGATAATTTAATCCAGTCATTGAGTTTCACAGGTGAGGAAACTACACACGGAGACCCCGCCTCAGTTCCCCCCACTGAGCCTCGACGGACCTCAGCTCTGATCACTTCTCCTCCACTTCCCATCTGGGCTTTGGAATTAATCCCCATAGTCCTGTTTGGTTATGGACCCCAAAATGCAGCCAGATACAACAAACACCTACACACACCCAGAAAATAATCCTCATTTTAATAATTTAAAAATTATGAAGTTGGGTAAATTGTAGTAGATTTGTATCCTAAGAGACCATTAATTAGCATGAGTTAATCATTTTTCTTTAAATCTTAACATAATAGAAGGTTTCAGATGTGCTTGCTTTACTTCTGAACACTTTCTACATGTTTTCTTTTGGTTTGTCTCCCTCTGGTGGATTAAAAAATACTTCCTTTCATTTTCAGAATAACCATGGATTTTTTGGAACAGGTTTTGCTCAAGTTAAGAGTTTGTCTGAAAAAAAAAAAAAGAGTTTGTCTGTTGTCAGCCTGGCTCATGTTGTGGAACTTCTAGAAAACTATCTTTCCTGGATGGGAATCTCTGCAGAGGCTCAGATTCGGGGAGGGCACCTGCTCCCTGACACTAAGAAGCTCATGCAAAGACACAGAGTCGTATTCAGAGAATGATGTGTGGTTTGAATGGCTGAGAATAAAGTACAAGTGATTAGGGGTGAAGGGCGATGGTAAGAGATGAAGTAGAAGGTTGAGCAGGGACCAAATCATTGGGCTTTTAAAGTTATGTTTGAATTTTATTTTGTAGGTAATGGGAGTTGCATTAGTTAGGATGAGGCTGCAAAAACAGGAAGCCCAAATAAGTAGCTTTCAAAACAAAAGGGTTATTTCTGTCTGTGTAAAAGAAGTCAGGAAGTAGGCAGTCCAGGGTTTGACATAGAGCTCCCTGTCATCAGGGATCCAGGCTCCTTCCAAAAAGTCCTACTCCATCCCTAGGGTGTGGCCTTTGTCCTCATGGTCCAAAATAGCTGCCAGAGCTCCAGCCATCACTTGCATTTATCCAATTGGACATCTACATTGGCACTTCAATCTCAACTTTCCCAGAAAATACGCTGATTCCTACCCCCAAACCAGTTCTTCTGTTTTGTTCTTTAGCTTCCCATTTCACTAGAGGAAAGAGCAGTGAAATGAGGCTGAGAGGGAGGTGCAGGAGACTCTGAAGCTGAGGAGAGAGAGTTCAGAAAACAGCAGAAGAGTGATTTAAAGGGGAGCAGTGACCAGTCATCTAAATACTGCACAGAGCTCAAGTTGCACGTGCTCTGCAGGTTGACTTTTATTAGAGGTGCCAGTGAGGCTGGTGACCTTGGTGATGATGTGTCTGCACTTATTTTGCAGAGCAGAGCCCTGTTCAGTGTTGAAGCTCGTGGCAGCCCTGACCAATGCGGTCTCCATCACATGAACCCAATGTGCGGATCCCCCCTGCCCAACACCTACTCAACCCCCCGTTAGGTAACCTAGACGTGAAGAGATAGAACAGCAGCCAGAGGCCTCCAAGAGGAGGGCTGGGGGCATCTTTAAAAAATTTCTTTTTCATATGAGAGAGATGCTGAAGGTAGAGGGACGTCGGGGATGTGCTGCAGGGAGGTCCCTGGGGAGATGTGGAAGCTGTGTCCAGGATACAGGTGTGGCACTGGCCCTAAGCAGCAGGAAGGACGCCTGTTTCTCTGAGGCCAAGACCTAAACAAGGGCTGAAATGAAGAAACATTTGCAGCTGGTGGCAAATGAGGTCACAAACTAAGCCAAAAATATTACCAGTAGAGCTACCTTAGATGACGAAAGCCACAGTTGCTTCTTAGTTCCCGTTTATGGAGGCCTTTTGTTCCACGCAATGTGTGTGCAATTTTCATACACATTATCTTTTTTTTCTTTTTGGCCTCGTGGCTTCGTGGGATCTTAGTTCTCTGATCAGGGATCAAACCTGGGCCCATGGCAGTGAAAGCGTCGGGTCCTAACCACTGGACCGCCAGGGAATTCCCCACATTATCTATTTTAATTCTCACAAATATCTAAGTTAACTATATACAGTCGAAACATATATCAGGGGGCTTCCCTGGTGGTGTAGTGGTTGAGAGTCCGCCTGCCGATGCAGGGGACAGGGGTTCGTGCCCCGGTCCGGGAAGATCCCACATGCCGCGGAGCGGCTGGGCCCGTGAGCCATGGTCGCTGAGCCTGCGCGTCCGGAGCCTGTGCTCTGCAACGGGAGAGGCCACAACAGTGAGAGGCCCATGTACCGCAAAAAAAAAAAAAAAAAAAAAAAATATATATATATATATATATCTATCTATCTATCTGTCAATTAAAATTTACATGCAGTAATGTGTCGCATGTTTCAGATGGTTTCACGTGCATTATCTAGTTTGATTTTTCTAGCTATTGTTGATGATATCCCCTCATTTTACAGGTCAAGAAGCCAAGGGTCAGAGAGGTAATCTGAGTGGCAAGCGGACTGTGTAACTTTAGACTCCCAAAGGAGGCGTTATTTTAATGAGTCAAATCTGAAAACAGGTTTGAACTATAGGGCATTTTAAACAGCTGCTGTGTCACCAGTAAGGAAGCATTCCCTCTGCCTGAACTGGAGGGCAGAGCTCTGACACCACCAGCGTCGTGTGGGTGTTGGAAGGGCTGCACGTCCTCAAAGTCAGGCAGCAGGCCAGGACTAGAGGCCCTGAGATTTCATTTTATTGCATTGCATTTGAGATGAAATGAGATTCCTTCAGGATGCTCGCCCTGGAATCTTGTGTGACTGAATCTGAACTTTCTACATTCCTTTTTCTTTTTTTTAGTTCAATAGTATTTTATTTTTATTTTTTTAAATTGAAGTTTAGTTGATTTGCAATATCATGTTAGTTTCAGTGGTATAGATTCCTTTTTCTTGTCTTCCATCAAAAAGCATAGATGATCTGAAGTTCTAAAAAATTTTAATCATATTAAAGCAAAATGGAGATTAGTTCTGCTCCCCCTTGGAAATCATTTGTCACTGCTTTCTCCCGATTTTTAATAGACTCCAGTGAGTCCAGTACAAAAGGACTCGCTGTTTCATCTTGTGGTTATTTCTAGGGATTAAATCATAATCCTCAGCCTTCATAAAGTAAGATGTGTCATTACAGAGAGCCTGTAAATGTACGATCGCAGTTTGTCAACACTGGCCAGGGCCCTGCAGCGTTTTGGAGAGTGGTTTTAGGCGATGCAATTTAGTAGCTTACATTTATGGAGCGTAATCCTGTGCCCGGCTCGATGCTAAGCACTTTGCATGCACTATCTAATTTAATCCTCATGACATCTCTTTAGGGTGATTAACATCTGCAGTTCCCAGGTGAGGAAGCTGAGGTCCCCAGAAGTGACTTTGCCTGCTGGTCAGCTGTGGGCAGGATCTGAAGAGAGAAGCACCATGTCAGTGTAATATATAAAAGACCCAAATCCCTCTTGTGTAACCCGGAGGTGGCTCACAGGTGGCCCTTGATTCTGTGGAGTATTATCCCTGTGGTTGGAATTGAATCGGGGGCTTCGTACAGAGCAAGAAGAAGGGGGAAGTGTGGCTAGCGACCTGTGAAAGTTCTCTGTGCCAGGCACTGGGGAGACAGGGTGACATAGATGAGGCCCCTCTCCATCTTGGGCTCACAGCCTGGGGCGGTGTCTGGTCTTTAGGCCACACACTGTCTGCTTCTAGTTAATTCGTAATTGTAACTTTAATGCTACTTAATTGTTGTAATAGAATTTATTATTTTTTTCCCTCATTTTTAACCATTTAAAGCATTCTCTCATGGTTGGCCATTGAGAGCTTTCCAGTTTGGGGTCTACAAACTTTTAGGATGCCATTGAAATATTTTCTAAGAATAAAGTTTTGTAGTGCAGTAACCAGGTCAAAGAATATGAATCTCTTTACGGTTCTTTCAATACATTATCATATTGCTTTCTAGAGGGGTTTGATATTTACTCAACAAATATTTATTTAGCGTCTTTTATATATTAGGCCTTACACTAAGCAGTAGGGATACACTGTGAATGGGTGTGGTCCTTGCCCTCAAGAAGCTTACCAGTTGCTGTCACTAGAAATGTGTACTTTTAATTCTGATGCAAAATCACTAGCGCCAAAATTAAAAAAACATTTTTTTCACTTGTACCTCTTTTTTTTTACACTTGCATTTAATGGCTGGGTTTTACATTCTATTTTTATCTGAATTATTTTTGTGTGTATATGAATTCTTTATTGCGTGAAGTCCCTTTGCCCACTTTTACATTTTATTTTCTTTTTATAAACTTATTTGCCTTATAACATTGAAAGAGATCTTTACATCTTGTCACACTTAATGTATTTTTCTAGTTAGTTTACTACATTTTATTTTTGTTATTTTGAACTATACTTAAGTTTAAAATTTTAATGTATTTGTCAGTCTTCCTTTGCCATATCTTCTTTTGCTTCTAGACTTGATCATTTTCCCATATATCTGATAAATACAATATTCTTTTTTCCTGAGTTGCTCTATAACTTAATTTTAATAAATTTTAGCATGATTTAGCATGATTTTTAAAGTGAGCTTTAGAATGAGTACTTTATCATCCACTCAATTTTTCTATAGAGTTGGAGTCCATTTCTGTTTCTCTGTCCTACTGAATACATTTCCATTATCTGCACTTTTTGCTGTTTAAAAATATATAGTTGCTTTATAATATTTTCTGGACTAGAGTCCCTCTCACAGATCTGGTTATTTTTCAGCATGTATTTTTATTGTTTTTTCATGCTTCAAAATCTTATTGTAATATTTATAGAAAGTAAGTTATATCTCATGACGTGGATTGGAATTCTAGTTACACCGCCTGCTAGTTGTCTGATTTTTCACAAGTTTAACTCTAAACCTCAGTCCCTCATGTGTAAACTGAGGAATCATATTAATATTTACCTCGTAAGATATTCAGGATTAACTGAAAAAATTCCATGTAAGACATTTAGCGCACTTCCCATCACCAGGCTTTGCACAGGAAATCCTGGAAAAGTGTGAATGATTCTGGTTCACTTGGGGGCAAACAGCCATTTCTGCACCGAGAAGTCCTGCTGTGAGGCGGACGGACGGTGCTCACTGTGCACCGAGGCTGGACAAGCGCGCCGCTGCCCGCTTCCTAGTCCAAGCCCAACCGAGGGCGGGCGCTCCCTGCGCCGCTATGGCCACGCCCAGCTCCGTGCGCGCAGCATGGGGGCGGGCCTGTTGCCTAGGAGATGCGAGCTCAGATCCACGCTACGGGCGTGCGCTTCCGGGAGGACGTGCTTGCGCGGCGCCCGGCAGCCAATCAGAGGGCGGGGCGCGCGTTCAAACCGCTGGCCGGCGGCGGAGGCGTGAGCGGCGCGGGAAGGTCTGGGGCCTGCTAGGTGGGGTGCGAGAGGTAGGTGTTGCGGCCTGGGGGCGGCGCGTCGGTGCGGGCGGCGGCGGGGGGCGGCCAAGCGGCTCGGGAGTCCGGGCGGAGCGGGGCAGGGGACCCCCAGGGGGACGGGAGGGGTCCCCCAGGAGGGACAGGGGTGGGACCGGGCCTCTCCCTTCGCGCCGCTGCCCCCGCCGGGGCCACCTTCGGGGCGCGTCGCTGTCCCGGTCCCGGAGTGACCGCTGAGAACCGGTCCCGGGGTCTGGGCCCCTCTTCCCTCCGGTCTCACAGCGACCCCCCCACCCCGCAAAACAAAGAGCCATCTCGCTCCGTGTAAGTAGCAGCAGGTTTTCAGCTGCGGTTGAAGGTCCGCAATCTCTTCTTGCCTTTGTATTTGCTTCCGTAACAGGAAGATTCCCTGCTTTTAGTTAAAAAGGTGGCGGGAGATGCTTAGGTCCTGGCGAAGTTTCCGGTAATGACTGTTAGTGATTTAGAACTTTCAAAGGCTTACTTGAAAGTGAATCTCTGTTATTTTGTTCCTCCAGAGCCGTAATCTCTGGGGTCGACTTTAAAAACACAACAGCCAGTTGCTGGATTAGCAGGAAGAGTCTGTGTGGGAGCAGCAGAGAACTGCATCTCAGGGTGAGCTCGCTGGAGCAGAAAGGGTGGACCAGCCCAGAGCAGAGGAGAGGGGCTTGTCTGTCCCGGCACCTCCCAGGTAGTGTGGGCTCCGTGAGACCACCCATGGAGTCACAGGAATGTTTTGTTTCATATAAAAGTTATATTTGTGCTATACTGTAGCCTATGAAGTGTGCAATCGTATTGTGTCTAAGCAAACAATGTATATACCTTCATTTAAAACACTTTAATGGTAAAAATGCTAACCATCATCAGAGCCTTCAGTGCGTCCTAGTAGTAACATCAAAGACCGCTGATCACAGATCACCATAACAAGTAGGGCGCTAATGAAAAAGTTTGAAATATTGTGAGAATTACCAAAATGCGACGCAGACATGAAGTGAGCCGATGCACTTGGGAAAATGGCTCTGACTTGCTGATGCAAGGTTGCCACAAACCTTTAGTTTGTAAAAAGCGCAGTATCTGTATGGGGCAGCAGAGCGCCTAAGACAGACAGGTCTGCCTGTGTGAAGAAAAGGAGGGAATTGAACGGCAGTCCGGGTGGTGATCACCTCCTAGTGGCTGAGCTGCGCATTTTCTCATTGGCTGGGCGGTTGCTATAGGCAACGAGGAAACCTTTCTTCCTCTTTGCTCTGGGATGTGAAGTAGCTTCTTCCTGTAGAGTCTGTAAAACATAGCAAGGGATAAAGCATGAGAGCTGCTCTTTAGATCCCCCAGTTCTATTTTAAATGAGGTTTCCTTTATTTACTTTCACAATGAAATATGTGTCAATGATCAGGTGTCATTTTACAAGTTCGAATCAGGCATGCAAATGTAAAGACTTGTTTACATCAATATAACCAGTTTGATTCAGCGTTGACTAGAAGCCAGACCTCTTAGCTGTCACTGCAGTTCTCTTTTCTCTTAAACATGAATGCTGGGTCGCTGCTGTTGACACACAGTTACGTACATTCCTGTCTACTTTGTTGTCTAACTGCTAAAGGGCAGGCTGTCTACGTAACTAATCTTGCATAATTTTTCTCAGCACAAGCAGTTAATTTACAGCATTTATCATATTTATTGTCTCTGCTACTTATTTGGGAATAATCTGTCTGTGACACCTCTCAAACTCATCTCTCTGTGGCATTCTTGCACGTAACGTGCATTCAGCTGATGCAGAAGTGCTTCACTCCGGTCTTTAACTTTGGTGCTGGAGTGTGTCCCCATTAGTCCCCCTCCCTGCTCCCCAAGCTGGGGGTACTTAAAAAAAAACCTTTGCTGACATGTTCTCTTTTCTAACATTTACCATCTTAACCGTTTTTTTTTTTTTTTTTACGGTACGCGGGCCTCTCACTCTTGTGGCCTCTCCCGTTGCGGAGCACAGGCTCCGGACGCGCAGGCTCAGCGGCCATGGCACACGGGCCCAGCCGCTCCGCGGCATGTGGGATCTTCCTGGACCGGGGCACGAACCCGTGTCCCCTGCATCAGCAGGCGGACTCTCAACCACTGCGCCACCAGGGAAGCCCCATCTTAACCGTTTTTAAGTGTACATCCTTAAATATATTCATATTGTTGCGTGGTCGTCACTACCATCCATACCCATAACTCTTGTCATCTCGTAAATCTGAAACTCTATACCTATTAAACACTAACTCTCTGTTCTCCCCTCCCCCAGATCCTGGCAACTTTCTGTTTTTATGATTTTAACTACTCTATGTACTTGATATAAGTGATGTTATTTGTCCTTTTGTGACTGGCTTATTTCACTTAGCATAATGTCCTCGAGGTTCATCCATATTGTAGCATATTGCAGAATTTCTTTACTTTTAAAAGATGAATAATATTCCATCGTATGAATATATGACATTTTGGTAATGCATTTATTGGTCATTGGACCCTTGGGTTGCTTCCCCATTTTAGCTATTGTGGATAATGCTGCTATGAACATGAGCATAAAAATATCTCTTTGAGACCCTGCTTTCATTTCTTTTGGGTATATACCCAGAAGTGGAATTGCTAGGTCATGTGGTCATTTTAATTTTTGGAGGACTGTCCATACTGTTTTCCATAGTGGCTGTACCATTTTGCATCAGCAGTACACAAGGGTACCAGTTTCTTCACATCCTTGTCAACACTTTTTTTTTTTTTTTTGATAGTAGCCATTCTAATGAGCTAGTGATGTGGCATCTCATTATAGTTTTGATTTGCTTTTCCCTAATGATTAGTGATGTTGAGCATCTTTTTATGTGCTTCTTGGCCGTTCTTGTGTCTTTGACATGTGCTTTTTTTTTTTCTTTTTTCTTTTTTTGGCTGTGCCACACAGCATGCGGGATCTTCGTTCCCTGACCAGGGATCGAACCCGTGCCCCCTGCAGCGGAAGTGCGAAGTCTTAACCACTGGACCACCAGGGAAGCCCCCGACATGTGCTTTTTACATCTTTAAAGTCACCTGGCACGTTTGGCCTGAAACAAGTGTTATCTGTGCATTCCTTCTAGACTAAGGAAATGAAAACAGGGGTCTTGCCTTTGAAAATCCATAGCGTCCATCAGAGGGCCTGGCACCTCATGGGAGCTCAGCTGAGTAATGATTGTAAGTAATGACTGTAAGCTCTTTGAGGTCAGAGGTTTGTCGGAAGCTGCATGGGAACAGTATCTGAGCTGGAGATCATGACCTACTCTGATGTACTGCTCTGAGCAGTTACTTTCACTGTGGAAGGTTCTCATGTTTTTACGGCCTATTCGTAGTCTGTGCCATCTAAATTTTGTTTGTTTATTTAATTTTAGCAGATAATTTTGGAAACTGATGCAGAAGGAATGGCCGGAAGTTAAGTGAACGTCCGAAGAAGAGCTTAAAGTTTCTTCAGCAACATCCTTTCTAAAAATAACTTGCTGCCACGATGTCAGTTTACACTGCACATAGTAGAAATGACAGCAATATCCTTGGTATCCCTTCCTCCCCAAAGAGTTCATCGCTGCCTGTCCTCCCCCACGGTAGCAGGCTGAAGCTGCGTTCAAAGTCGGATATGTCGGAATGTGAAAATGATGATCCGTTATTGATATCCGCAAGTAAAACCAGAGACATAAATAGGACTTATGTTATCTCTGCCTGTAAAAAAACGGAAGATACACCCCTTCCCCCTAACCCTGTGGGTAGGTTAACACTTCAGAGGAGAGTGACAAGGAGCAAAGAATCCTCTCTGCTTGGTCGTGAGTTGGGAGACACAACTGCGAAAACAGCAGAAACATGTCTTGCGTTACAACATCGGGCTAAGACAGATTCTGTGGAAAAGTGGAAAGCAGCGCAGAATGTGGGAGGTAAAGGAGAAAACAATTGTGCTTCACCAGAAACTAGTATAAATGTAAAGACTGTAAATAATGATAGAAACTTTCTTGTCACACCTTCTGTACCTTTAGCTGCAGACCCAAAAGACCCTGAAGTGAAGGCTGGTGGAAAATACAAAGAAATGCTTTCCGCTGTCAGTGGGGCAGACGAAAATGTTGCCCTTAAGTCCCTAAGTGATAGACCACCCGCTGGTTCCCAGAGTCAGACTGAAGCTGTTAGATCAGGACGCTTGGCAACAAAACCTATTCAGAGCAAGTTGGATATCAGAGTGTCAGGAACAGGAAGCTTACATCACAGAAGTGCTGGGAAGGATGGTGCGAAACTTGCACCTAAATTTGAAAGCTTAGAGAAAAGAACACCTTCGAAGTGTGTTACAGAGCACAGACCGACACCCAAGCGTGGCATTCCTCAGTCTAAGAGCCCAGCTGCGTCAGTTCTGAAAAACAGGATGCCAGCCCTTCAGGTTAAACAAAGGCCGAAAAGTTCTCTTCTCGCAGATAAAAGGGAGCGGTCACGAGAAAATGTATTCCTTCCTGAAGAAGAAACTGCACTTCGGAGAACCTCTACAGAAACAGACCCCCTAAAAGTGGAAAACAGTCAAGTGACGGTGGCAGTCAGAGTCAGGCCTTTCAGCACGCGGTACGTGCCCCTTTCTGTCTAAGGCCAGGCTGGTGGCGTGGAGCGTGTCCAGTTCCTCTCTGCCTTTGGGAAGTCAGTGTGTTCATGCATTTTCAAACTGGCTGGTGATTCTTTTATATAGATAGAACTTCTCGGTTCAGTTGTAGTATGTGGATTATTTTTGATGATTGGCTGTAAAATTAAAAATCGAAATCACCATATTTTGCAGACATAAGTTTCTCTGGATATACTGCTTTTTAAAAGTCTGAATGACTCCAGTCTAACGCAGTCTGCTTTCAGATCTGTAATGTACGGTGGGATCTCTACCTTTCCCTTGAAAAGAGACACAACAGGTCACTCGTTCCCCAAAGATGTCCTTCCAAAACCCTTTCCAGAGTGGTGGTCACCCCCTCATCATCTCTGCTATGTGGTGGTTATACGCTCACTCATTTATTAGATTTGATTTTGATGGCAAAAAAAATCTCTCCCCAAGTGTGCTTGTGGGTGAGACACTCACAGATTGCGGGTTGCGCTGAAAAAGACGACCCGCCCAGTGTGAATGTGGCATCTGGTTATCTTTACATACTTGGAGAGATGACTGTGAAGACTTCACAGAGTCAGTAGTTTTTAACTCAGTTGTGGACCTAAGTGAGTTAGAGGAGGGTATGGTGACCCGGCAGTGCACACGGACCTCTGGTTTGAACCTAAACGGCCAGCAGTTAAGGCAAGTTCCAGAGGGCTGTGAGCCTTTTAGCTGAAAATGTGGGGTCAATGATAAGGCGAGAGAACTCAGTACCGAAGAGCCTCAAGACTGTGCAGGGAAGAGGGGCAGAGGGGACAAGCCCAGGATGGGTGGCTGCCCTGGAGAGGATGGAGCGAGGGACCGCGTGCTGATTCCAGACGCGGCAGGCGCGCCTGTAGCAGGCCCGCGGGGGAGGATGAGGGAGGTGGTTTCCGCAGTAGTTTCTGATCGAAAGCAGAGTAGGGGGCAGAGGAGAGATCTGGGGCCAGACAAGGACTGATGTTGTTTTTCTGCAGCCCTGGAGCCAGTGAAAGATTTCCTACTAAGTCTTAGATGGAAGAAGGATGGACCCAAAGAGATCATTTAAAGGAGGAGGGACCTTCGGATTCATAGAAACATAACTAGTAGCCCAAAGACGCTTATGGTTCAGACTTGTATCTCACTGAGTTTGTTGAAGTTGTGTTTCTTACCAGCTTTACATAGATTTGTACCTCCAAAATTTCTTTAAAATACATCCAACCAAATTTCCAGGTTTGAACTGCTGAGACAGGTAGATTACAGTAGGCAGGATGAGAAAAGGGAGAGCCTAAGAGAAAAGGAAAACGATGGAGAACCCTGTACAAGTAGGGGACATTGTTCCAGACAAGCAACCTGGAACTCCATTTTCCCACTGGAGCTGCAGGAAATAGAGTTTGGAAACCCACTGTTACTACGTGTGCCGGTCTGCATTTTCCACATGAAACTGAAGAATCATCTTGCCCTGGAGTAACGTTGTATTTAACTAGTTGGAGGTCCTTATTATACTCTGTGGGAAAAATACTCGGAATAATTATAGTAACGATATTTTTCTCTGCGCTTCTTTTTAAAGAGAGAAGAGTGAAGAAGCATCCCAGGTGGTCTTCCTGAATGGGGAAGAAATAGCTGTGGAACATCCCAGCATGAGACAGGTGTACAGTTTTGTTTACGACCTTTGCTTCTGGTCCGTTGATGAATGTCATCCCCGCTTCGCGAGCCAGACGGCCGTGTACAAGGCACTGGCAGCCCCGCTCCTGGAACAGGCCTTTGAAGGCTTCAACACCTGTCTCTTTGCTTATGGTCAGACTGGCTCTGGAAAGTCCTATACGTAAGTTGTATCATAAGTCCGATTATCCAGAAATGTTTACACTTTTTGTGAGAAGCAGCATAGTTTGATAGAAAGAATATAGTTTTGCAACTGCACAGGTCTGGGCGCAAATCTCACCATTTTACATACTAGTTCTGCAAACTTGGGCAAGTTACTTTGTCTCTGGGTTTCTGTTTATGCGTGAGATATTGTTTCATTGGCCCCAGTTTACTATAAACTCTTTCTTGTGTAAACTGAAGCCCAGAGAGGTTAATTGGAAGTATTGTTGTGAGAATTACAAGCAAGTCATCTGATCAACGGTATGGTAATAATACCTGTCCTAGAAGGAAATACTCAAATTTTAATAGTAGCTAACACTTATTAAGTTTTTACTATATTCCAGGCCCTGTGCTAAAGGCTCTGAATTAGATAGTTCTTATTTCCATTTTACAGAAGAGGAAATTGAGGTTTACTTTCTCCCCAAAGAACTTAAAAACCTAATTAGTTTTACTTCCTCCCTATTCATAATGTATTTTCCAGGATGATGGGATTTAGTGAAGAACCAGGAATAATTCCAAGATTCTGTGAAGGTCTTTTTGCTGAAATAGCCAGAAAACAAACCCAGGAGGTATGTTCTCATAGTATCCGTAGCCTTCTTGTTAGACTAGAAGACAGTCAAACCAAGTTGAAGTCAGAGTCGTGGCCGCTAAGGAACTACTCAGTGGAAGATGTTGTAACTTCCGGTCGCTCTCCTTTCGGACAGTGGTTTGGGGGGCGGGGGCTCTAGACTCAGAGGCGGTTCCTCCTGCTGGACAGGGGTGCAGGGTCCTCTCTTCCGCCTTCTCTGCCCAGTCACCTCCGTGGGTGTGGGGTGCACGTGGCGGTAGTTACGCCCCGTCGTGCGTGTCTGCGGCGGGGGGGCGGCACGGCCTTCCCTAAGGACGGCAGGCGTCAACATTAGGACGGCGACAGTGGGAGAGAGGGCAGTGACGTGCAGATTCAGCCCGGAGTGGAGGTCACAGCCTCGCTCGTGCCCCGCACTGCCCCAGTGCTGGGTGCCCGCGCCCTCTCACCTGGTCCTAGGGTGACCAGCTGTTTGCCAAGCAGCCTGTTAGACCAGTTTTTCGGAAACTTGCTTGAGGATAAGAGCCCCTAGGAATGTGTGTTTGGGTGTACTTGCTGAAAAGCTTCTGGAGATTCTGATTCAGTTGGTTTAGGGGGTAGCCTGGGAGTTTATAATTTTCATACTTTTCCTCGTGATTCTTATGATAAGGGGACTTGGGAAAATGTTGTGCTGTACTTGGGAGCACGGAGTGGAAAGACCCAGTGCCTGTAGTGAAGAGAGTGTGATGGAGAAACGGGCCAGTACACAGTCGAGTACCGTCAGTGAGGTGCTAAATAAAGTGAAGTAAATACTAGGTTAGGATGAGGGCGGCGGCTGTGAGAACATGTAAGCTGGGGGCACGGGGCCCTTAGAGGAGGCGTGGCCCGTGGGTTAGGCCCCTCTGTTAGCATCTGTTTCGTTTAGAGGGGGTGGAAGCCAGGGAGGGAGAGCAGGCGAAGGCGAGGGGTCTCTGGAGTGGTCACGGGTCTGGGGCGCTCCAGGCGTGGGGAACGACTTTGTCAGTGAGAGGAACACATGAAACGGTTCAGAGCGTGGACTTCGGAGACGGCTTGAGCTGGAATCCAGGTTCCATCACTTCGCTGGGAGTGTGACCTCGAGCAGTGTGCTTCACTTCTCTGAGTGCTTCAGCGCAGAGCCTGGGGATGAGGGGGACGTTCTCCTAGGTTTGTTGTGGGTGTGCAATGTGTTGGCCTGTGTGAAAGGTTTTGAACAGCGCCCGGCACGTGGGGAGCGCAGCGAGGTGACTGTGGTTTTGTCCATTTGGATTACTCAGGGTGGTAGAAGATAACAGCATGCGGGTGGGGGTCACGGAGGGGGCATAGCCACAGACGCCTTGAAGGAGCGGACCAAGTATGATCCTCTCCCCACCTTTCGCAGCTCCCCTCCCACAGCATCTTCCTCTCCAAGGCCCCCTGGAAGCCCCGTAACACAGTACACTGTTTGATATATAATAGATGTTGATGCATATTTGTTGAATTCTGAGCCCCGATACCTGTATCCACAGCCCTCGTAAATAACCTGTAATTGCATGGGCTCACCTGTACCTGATCTCTACCCGGAAGTGCTTTGTTCCTCTCCCGGGATGCTAACTGTATCCTTCCGTCTGTGTTACTCAAGTGCTGTGTTGCATCTCCAATTAGACTGTGACTTCTCTGAGGATGAAGCCTGTCCAGTTCACCTCAGGTTCTCCCACGGCACCTAGAAGAGTTCTGTGTGCCTGGTAGGCCCAATAAATACTTGGTGAATTGAGCCTGCATCTCTCTGATCTCCCTTGAAGCTTCTAGTTTCTTCAGCGCTGGTTGTTTGTTGACTCACTTTGGGCCTGTGGATGAAATTTATTTCTCTAACAAGGAAACATGCCCTAACTCAGAAAAGCTACACGGGAGCAAATTTTCCCTTTTTGGCTTTTATACATTGTCATTCAGAGTCAAAAGGAGGAGAAGCTCAGCTCTACTGAGTCTGGTGATTGTTTTTTGCCGCAATCAGGAATCACAATCTGATTTAAGATCCTCACTTAGCAGATCAAGTGTTCGCCCACAGGGTCCAGCCGCTGCGTTCCTCATGCCTCCCATCCTTTTCTCCTCCTTCCCCAGCCTCTCTGGCACCCGCATCTCCCCTTTCTGATTGGCCGTTTTATTTATGGTCATGATTTCTCATTTTGGTTCTTAATTTTCTATTGCTCTGTCTTATCTGTTGGAGGGTATGTTATGTTTCTCTGGGATGGAAACTCGTGGGCGAGAACCTTGCTGTATACTTCTGTATATCCTTCTCACATAGTCCAAAGCCATGCACATACTAAGGTGAATCAAATTAGGTGAATTTCCTAGAAGTTAGTAAGAAACGCAAGGACTTTTGTTGTTGAAATGAGAAATTTCCCTATATTAAGATAAAATTCACATAACATAAAATTGACCATCTTAAAATATAAAATTCAGTGGCATTTAGTACATTTATAATGTTGTGCAACCACCACCTCTATCTGGGTCTAAAAAAATTTGCATCACCCTCAAAGGAGACCATCCATGTACCATTAAGTCGTTACCACTGATTTCCCTCCCCTCAGCCCCTACTTTCTGCCTCTGTGGCCTTACGTATTCTGGACATTTCCTGTAAGTGGAATATCGTGCAGCATGAGGTTCGTCGGTGTTGCAGCAGGTATTGACTCTTCGTTCCTTTTTATGGCTGAGTAATAGGCCGTTGCATATACGCGCCACATCTTCTTTATCAGTTGATGGGCATTTAGGCTGTTTCCATCTCTTGGCTTTTGTAATACTGTTGCTATTACAATACACAGCTGTACAGTTGGGTACAATTTTTATTTGAGTAATTTTTTAAACTATTTATTTATTTATTTGGCTACGTCGGGTCTTAGTTGCGGCACGCAGGATCTTTCCTTGTGGCGCGTGGACTCGCTGTTGTGCGCACGGGCTTCTCTCTCGGTGTGGCGTGTGGGCTTCAGAGCGCACAGGCTCAGTAGTTGTGGCGTTGGCTCAGTTGCCCCGCAGCAACTAAGTGGGATCTTAGTTCCCCGACCAGGGATCGAACCCATGTCCCCTGCATTGGAAGGCGGATTTTTAACCACTGGGCCACCAGGGAAGTCCCTATTTGAGTAATTTTTAATTTGAATTTATTTGTAATTCTTTTGGGTAGATAAGAGTGAAATTGCTGGGTTATACAGTAATTCTGCGCTTAACCTTTTGAGGAACTGCCCACTGTTTTCCACGACATTTGCACCATTTAACACTCCCACCAGCTACACTGGAGGGTTCCGATTTCTCCACATCCTCATCAGCATTTGTTGTTTTCCGTTTCCTTGATTACAGCCATCCTAGTGGGTCTGAAGTGGTTTCTTAACTGTGGCTTTGATTTGCATTTCCCTACTGACTTGTGATGTTGGACACCTTTCCATGTGCTTGTGGACTATTTGTGTATCTTTTTTGCAGAGATGTCTGTTCAGTCCTTTGCCTATTTTTTAATCGGTTGTTTGTCTTTCTGTTGTTGAATTGTAAGAGTTCTTTATACATTCTGGTTACTAGACTGTTATCAGATATGATTTGTAAAGAATGCAAGAACTTTTCAAATAAATTGTATGCTGTGTTTCTGTTCCTGCTAGGTCAGCTATCACCTTGAAATGAGCTTCTTTGAAGTATATAATGAAAAAATTCACGACCTTCTGGTTTGTAAAGGTGAAAATGGGCAGAGAAAGCAAACAGTAAGATTTAAAAACTTATTTGTTTTTAATTTCTGTTTTTATTGATGCATGTAATTATATTGGTTCTCAAGATGGTATATAGCTTAATTACTAAAATGCATATGATAGCAAATGCTTGAGATCTACAGTCTAACTACATTGCTATTTACTAAGTAAGCTGAACATTATTGTTGGTGGACATTAAACTAGTTATTAACTGTAACCTCATTTTACTTAAGCAAGTATTGTGTAGAAGTTAAAGACAAAACATTCCAAGATTCAGTTGGACCACTTATGTCAAATACCAAATCCCTAAAAGTCTGCAAAGCCAAAAAAGAATAAAAGTTTAAAAAACTGTCTTGTTATTGTAGAATATGTACTTCACTCGATTATTTAGCAAACGGATACCTTATAGCTAATATTTTCTGTGAAGTAGAAAGTTTCACAAAGGCATCAACTTTTTAAACAACCGCTATTAGAATTAAAAATTTCTGACTTTGAAAAGGGCTGTGGAGAGCGAGAAGCTAAAATCTGAAGAGGTCACTTGACTTGCTCAAGGTCATGCCGTTTGCTTTTGGCAACATCAAGAGACTCATACAAAACTTGGCATTTCCTTCTCTGACTTCTACGTGTTTTTAAATTTCTGCTCACAAAGTTTAAAATGTATAATGTAAAACGGAAGAAAATGTTAACTGTCTGAAATTTATTGCACATATTTTAGAAAGCGATTTAAAAGCATGTAAACAATAGCTACAGCAGGACTTAGGAATAAAAAACTAGTAAGATATTTGATGTTATGGTATATTGTCAAATACTGTGCAGATGTGAACAGTTTGTGGTCTTGAGGCAGTTTCCTAGTGCCTTACAGATGTGTTTCTGTGAGGACCTTTATATTTATTTCCGGGTAGAGACAAATCTCTTTACTGTAGATTCTAAATACAGAAAAAAAAGGGTCATTTGAAATTCTCTTTTATATGAAGTATTTGCCTTGCTGTTAACGTGGCTCATGTTTGCCCACAGCTGAGAGTGCGGGAGCACCCGGCCTCCGGTCCCTACGTCGAGGGCCTGTCCACGTGAGTGTGTGCAGCCAGGGCCCATGACCGCTGTGCTCTCGGCGGCCTCCCCAGCCGTGAAACGCTGCGTCATTACTTAGTCTTCTCCTCTTAATATTATCCAGTTAAATGTTCCTCCTCTTTCTAAATAGAGTGTTAGCTGCTTGTTGTTATATTTGTTTATATCTCTCACGGCACCTGTGAAGGGCCTTGCGTAGAGCATTAATTATACTGTGTATGAAATATTTGACTTTCCTCCCTTTCCCCTGCTAACCCATTAAGTTAAGCCTTCCCTCTCGAGCCGCTTTTTTTATCTGTTACTTTAAGCTGTGGAGGCGAGAAGGTGCTGAGCTCAATGTTTAGAGTTAGAGATATGCTGAGAGTCATTTATTTGGTTTTCAACTCCAAATGTTTTCTCTTTATATGTATATATATATATATATATATTTTTTTTTTATAAATTTGTTTATTTTACTTATTTAGTTTTGGCTGCGTTGGGTCTTCGTTGCTGAGCGCGGGCTTTCTCTAGTTGTGGCGAGCGGGGGCTACTCTTCATGGCGGTGCGTGGGCTTCTCATTGCGGTGGCCTCTCTTGTTGCGGAGCACGGGCCCTAGGAGCAGCAGGCTTCAGTAGTTGTGGCACGTGGGCTTCAGAAGTTGCGGCACGTGGGCTCAGTAGTTGTGGCGTACGGGCATAGTTGCTCTGCGGCATGTGGGATCTTCCCGGACCAGGGCTCGAACCCGTGTCCCCTGCATTGGCAGGTGGATTCTTAACCATTGTGCCACCAGGGAAGTCCCAAATGCTTTCTTAAAGGAAAAGAGAAGTGGCTAGAAAAAATTCAGCTCCATTTAGTAAATCTGGGATTGTGCTGAGACCCATACACACCCGCACTACCACACCCATATATATGTGTACCTATACGTATACCTGTACCTCTACCTACGCCTAACCACACCCATATATACAGGTACCTATACCTATGCCTTTGCCTATACATATTGGTTAAAGTTTATCTTTTGGTCTCACGACTTAGACTTGGATAGTACAATGTTAAGATGCTAAGGTGCTTCATCATATTAAGAAAAATCATACTTCTTAACATTTGTTAAAATGAAAACATTATTTTATTACCTACCTTTTAGAATGGAGAAAATGAAAGATTCTGTAAGAATCAGTATAATAATACCTATGGCTTATTCCACTGTGGTATTCATGGAGTAATTATGTGGTTGAAAGGTGGCTGATGTTTTATAAGAACAGGAGTGTGATCATGAGTAAAACTGATTTTGTCCTTTGCTTTTGTGAAATAGGAATGTTGTCAGCTCTTACTCTGATATCCAGGTAAGGTCCATTGTAATTGATCTTCTCTCCACTAGATAGAAAGCTCAGAGTCATAAATATTCATAAGAATATTTCCCCTGACTTGCTATTTGCATAAATAAAAGGTTAATTTATAAGGAACTGATTTTGTTTTTGTAAACTTTAAGCAAAAGAATTACTCTTATAAACTAAAAATTTAAATCGATCATGTCAGTTTAGAGTTATAGGAATAGCCTTTTAAAGATATTATTTCCTCATTCAAATTTCTATGACAGAAAAAAAATAGACACTGGGAATGCAAATTCTTAAATAAGCATGTGTTAATATTTTTATTTTATAAGCTGGTTATAAATGTGTATATATATGTGCTCGCTTTACTTTGCTCGGGTGAGCCCCTGTCTGCAGGCCTGACCTCCTTCTCTCCTTTCTCACTAGATTTGGCTGGAACTGGGAAATAAGAGGAAGGCAACTGCGGCCACTGGCATGAATGATAAGAGCTCCCGCTCTCACTCCGTGTTCACCCTGGTGATGACCCAGACCAAGGTACTGTGCTGTTGAGTAATCTCTTAGGTAAGATGGTCACTATATTCAAGGTTCATGCTTTCCTTATTTTCTCCTTTATTTTTTTATTTTTATCATCTGTATTGGAGTATAATTGCTTTACAATGGTGTGTTAGTTTCTGCTTTATAACAAAGTGAATCAGCGATATGCATACATATATCCCTATATCCCCTCCTTCTTGCATCTCCCTCCCTCCCCCCCTCCCTATCCCACCCATCTAGGTGGTCACAAAGCACCGAGCTGATCTCCCTGTCCTATGCGGCTGCTTCTTCTTCCCACTAGCTATCTGTTTTATGTTTGGTAGTGTATATATGTCCATGCCATTCTCTTACTTCTTTAAATCAAAGGTAAAAGTCCAATCATATAAATATATAACATAATTGGATTTTAGGACATATACACAGTAACACTGAGTGGCATATACAGGAGTATGTTTTTCTCACTGTTTTAAAAATCGATAATGTGATTATTAACTTATGATATTGATATTGTCATATCAATACGTGATAATATATTATCAACAATACGTGATAATTGTACAGTATTTGAAAAAACATATCAGAAAGTAAAAGGTTTTAAATAATTCAGCCGTAGGGTTCCACTGCTCAAATGAAGCCCCTCTAAAGAGTTTGGTATATAATCTTTCAGTTGTTTTACAATCACGCATAAACAAATTTACAAAATCTGTAACAATTTTATACTATTAAAATTACTTGCAAAATATTATTATTCACAGCTACATAATTTTCCTTTGACTGTTAAAATTCCTCAAATTTTTTTCTGCTGTTGGACATTTATGTTGCTTTTAAATGCTTTGCTACTTCAGGGCTGGGATGAACAGCACCTTTGTACATTAAGCCTTTTTTCTATCTGTGGCCGTTTCCTTAATATAATTGTGTAGTTATGGGTTTAGCCCTTTAAAGTCATTCCTTTTATTTTGCGTAGTCTGAGCACTGCTCAATATGTTCTTATAAGTTGTCACAGATTCAAGAAGGGATAGCTTTCAAAAATAAGTGAGTGGTTTGTAATCTTGTCTAACTTTCCGTTTTGCAGACTTATATTGATGGCAAGTCGTAAAAGAACTTATGATGTGTTATTTTAATGTCCTTTTGTCCCAGACAGAATTTGTGGAAGGGGAAGAGCTGGATCACAGAATTCGGAGCCACATAAACCTGGTGGACCTGGCGGGCAGTGAGCGCTGTTCCCAGACCCAGACGAGCGGGGAGCGGCTGAAGGTAAGGGTGAGCCCTCACGCTAGGGAGCTCAGTCCTGGGCACTGTTTTTAGGAGATTACTGGCTAAGCACATAATCTTTTTTTTTTTTTTTTAAATATATAAATTTATTTATTTATTTATGGCTATGTTGGGTCTTCATGCTGCGCGTGGGCTTTCTCTAGTTGCGGCGAGCGGGGGCCACTCTTCGTTGTGGTGTGCGGGCTTCTCACTGTGGTGGCTTCTCTTGTTGAGGAGCACAGGCTCTAGAGCACAGGCTCAGTAGTTGGGGCACACAGCCTCAGTAGTTGTGGCTCGCAGGCTCAGTAGTTGTGGCTCGTGGGCTCTAGAGTGCAAGCTCAGTAGTTGTGGCTCGCAGGCTCAGTAGTTGTGGCTCGTGGGCTCTAGAGTGCAGGCTCAGTAGTTGTGGCTCGTGGGCTCTAGAACGCAGGCTCAGTAGTTGTGGCACACAGACTCAGTTGTTCCGCAGCATGTGGGATCTTCCCGGACCAGGGCTTGGACCCGTGTTCCCTGCACTGGCAGGCGGTATTCCTAACCACTGTGCCACCAGGGAAGTCCCTCTCTGTCCCTGCACTTTATAGACTGTGTTGCTGAGACTTAAAGAGGAACACGTAGTTCTTGGTTATATGATTGCTTCTCAGAGTCAATCAGTAAATTTTGAGTCTGAAGAAAGTTGGTCGTTTATGGAAGAAAGTATTTCCTCAGTAATTATATGAAGGAAGAAATATATTTTGTGAAATACATTTATTACTGAGCAGTTGCTTTCAATTAAAATGTTTGATCTTGTCCCCAGGAAGGCGTGAGTATTAACAAGTCCCTGCTGACCCTGGGAAAGGTCATATCCGCGCTCTCCGAGCAGGCCAGCGGGAGGAGAACGTTCATTCCTTACCGCGAGTCTGTCCTCACATGGCAAGTAGCTTTTGGAGTATAAGGAATTGTACAAAATAGAGTGAGTCCTGCGGGGGAAAAGCGCATAGACTGACTTCCTGTGACTCTGGAACAGAGCAGTGGTGAGCGGTGCGGATTCCAGAGCCAGGCTACCTGGACGTGATCTCAGCTGTGCTTCCTACACACTGTGTGACTTCGGGCAAATCACTTAATAGTCCTCCAGCCTGTTTCCTCGTCTGTGAAATGGGGATGACATCAATACCTGTCCTTTAGGGTTGTAATGAGGGTCAAATGGTGAATGAACTATTATTAGTACCTGATGTTTGAGCATATGTGGTATCACCACACACGTTACTATGTGAGTGAAGTGAAGTTTAGCACACACTGGCTGGCAGGTAGGTGTTCAAAAAGTATCTTCATTAATGAACATGGATTTAACTTCAGATGTATTACATTCAGATTACATCTGTATTGATTTAATACCCAATTCTGATAGGGACTGCGTCACTGTTGACAGCAGTGTATCGTTATATTTGACTTATTATATTATAATTGCCACCTCAAAACCTGTAAGGGAACAATCTGATTTTTTTAATGCCTTTTGAAAATTAAGAGTAACTTTTGAAAGTTAGGAATAATTCTCTCTGCATTCATAAATACAGAGTTTTTAGTCTCATGATCTTTTTCCTTCTAAAATAAGGCTTTTGCATATAATAGAAAACAAAAGCTGTGTTTATATGTTCATCCATCATTTTCTGCACTTTTGAGCAGCTCCTTTGAAGGGCTCTGGTGACCCTGGAAATGCAGGGGTGACCAGACACACGGTCCCGTCCCTAAAGTAGCTCACAGTCTAGTATGGGGAGAGGGATTTTACTAAATATTGGAGAGTTAACCATATTTTAAAATCTTCGCACAGACTATCGCTTCACAAAACAATATAAAAAGTGTGAGACGAGGGACTTTGCCCGTTAGTCCAGTGGTTAAGACTCGGCGCTCTCACTGCTGAGGGCCAGGGTTCAATCCCTGGTCAGAGAACTAGAATTCCACAAGCTGTGCAGCCAAAATAAATAAATGAAAAGTGTGAGATGAAATAAAGTGCTCAGAGATCTAAAAATAGCTACAAATACCAAACAATTCTAACTGGTGTCTGAATGAGGAGCGTAACACTGCGTCACGTGTCCCAGTGGTCTGCGTTGTGCTCTCTAGGTAGTTGTCGTCTGCGTCACGTGCCCCGGTTGGTCTGCGTTGTGCTCTCTACGTACTTGTCATGAGGTCATTGTAGAAGCAAAGTCTAATTGTGATTGTTTTCCTTGAAGGCTGCTGAAGGAAAGTCTGAGTGGAAATTCCAAAACGTCAATGATCGCCACGGTCAGCCCGGCGGCCAGCAGTGTGGAGGAGACCCTGAGCACGCTGAGGTACGCCACCCAGGCCCGGCTGATAGTCAACGCCGCCAGGGTCAATGAGGACGTGAGCGCCAAGTTGATCAGAGGTCAGCGGTTCCCTACAGACTTAAAGATTATCTTGCGAGAGTTTAGTCTCAGATATTCATTTCAGTGATGAAAATATGCAGTTTAAGGAAGTTAAAGATTTTTCTCTCATACTTGTGTAATAGCTCCTAGCCATCATTCCACACTGATGAGGAAGGCGGATGGAAGGACGGCAGGAAAGAGAGTAATGGGGAACAGTCAGAAAAAGCTGGGAAATGGGGTGGGTGAAGGGGAAAGAGCCAGCGTAGGAAACCCTCTAGGGACTGAGTCGTGCGCCTGTGCAGCTCAGGGACAATAATGTCCTTTACTTTTCCTCTCGTGACCTTTCCGCCGTTGTCTGTCTCTCACCTCTGCTTCTGCTTAGTTCATTGACCCAGAGGCTGTTTGGTCCTGGGTTTCTAGCCCGGGCCTCCCTTCGTCAATGCTCAGTCCTCCTTCTCTTGCCCGCCTGCTCAGGGATCTTGCAGAAGGTGAATAGATCCCTCAGAGGTGTGGGCCAGAGGAGGATGGATGTGCCGTCTCGTGCTCCATCTTTTCCTGTATGGATCCCCTCTTGTTTACAAATGGGACCATTTTCATTAAAAATAAGTATTCTGAATCCCAGCTTGGCAAACCTGTCATCTTTATCTAACAGGTCTTTATGAGTATGGTTTGCCTGGGGCAGTCCTGCTTCATGGCTGTCATCCCAGTGTGATGAATGGTGCCCCCGGTCCTTCTCAAAGGTGTCGCTCTTTGGATGATACGTTACGTGGCCACACTGCTTATGAGGGAGGGAAATTCATTAATAGGGGAGCAGTTTTTCAGGTAAAGGTTAGGTAGAGATTTGTAGGTAAAGTAAAATTTCTGCAAGTATTCTGTTTTACTTAGTATTTCAAACTTCAAATAAAATAGAAGATTGGAGGGTTATGTCTAGTGTGGGAATTACTATATATCAAATGTTATTAACCATGCATCTTTCTACAAATATTTAGACTTGAAAGCAGAAATTGAAAAGTTAAAAGCTGCTCAAAGAAACAGTCAGAACATTGACCCTGAGCGATATAGGCTCTGTCGGCAAGAAATAACATCCTTGAGAATGAAGCTGTATCAGCAGGAGAGAGACATGGCAGAAATGCAAAGGTGGGCTCTGGTCACTACCTTAGATGCTGTGGATGTTGCCTGGAATCACTGGACTGGCTTGGGGCAAGGGTTGGGAGAGGGGGAGGCGGGTGGAGGTGGGGACGGGAGGCTGAGCAGGTGCCAGAGTCTGCCTTTATCCCTGCCTTCCCTGTGAATAGAGCAGCTTATCCCCAGACCGTTACGTTTTAAATATTCCCAAGTGGTTTCCTCATCTCAGTTGATTGTCTCTTGATTCTCAGTCTTATAAATCGGGATATTTTTAACTCTTAAACTCTCGTTTGTCTTTGGTAAGAATGTGGAAAGAAAAACTTGAACAAGCTGAAAAAAGAAAACTTCAAGTAACAAAGGAGTTACAGGTATCGTTTCAACTTTCTAAACTGATTTGAAAATTTGCAAAGAAATGTGACAGTAAATATACAGATGTAATTTCTCACATTCCAGGCCAAGGAATTTGTTTTATCCTGTGGGAAGTGGGAAATCATTGAAAGTGTTTGACCAGGGAATCGACATTTTGAGAATTAGTTCAGAATTACTTTGGTGTAGGGTGTAAGCAGGACTGAAACCAAGAGGGACTGTTGGCAGGGCGGTCAGAAGGCTGCCTCAGTGGTTCAGGCGGGAGGTGCTACGGGTCTGAACCAAGGTGATGCCCGTGGAGACGCAGCGGCAGGACCGGACCTGCTGTGGACGTCGGTGGGTGAGATCAGGCACATGTGGTGATGCTGGGTTGAGCCGTGAGTGGGCTGAGGATGGTGTCAGGACAGAGGGCCAGCGTCTTCCTGGGAGTCTAAGAAGTATGGTGGTCACACTTACGGGGAAGTCGCGAGGAGAGGGTCTAAGAGACCGTTAATTGAGTCCCACATGCCGTGACTTTAATGTTTAATGTTCTAGGGGATCTAACAGTTTCATGCTTGTGATTAAAGTTAGTTTTTTTTCTGACTTCTACTAGAAAGCAGGAATTACATTTCAAATGGACAACCATTTGCCAAACCTGGTCAATCTCAATGAAGACCCTCAGCTGTCGGAGATACTGTTATATATGATAAAAGAGGGAACAACTACAGTCGGAAAGTATAAACCAGGCTCGAGCCATGACATTCAGTTGTCAGGGGTGCTGATCGCCGACGAGCACTGGTACGTTCCTCCCCGGTAGTTTTCCAGATCTTGATGGCTTGTGGTTTCCTTCACGTGAGGCATTCACTCACACTGATGCTTTGGTGTAAGTCTTCGAATGCATCTTTTAGCCAGGAAAAACAGACAATCTGAGTGTTTTGTAAGGATGGCAGGTCAGTTACTCTCAATATGAGATATGATGTAGTATCGCTCTATCAGCAGTTATCCCTCAGCCAGTAGATCTAAACTTCTATCCATCATCTATGGCAGGATTTTTGATTGGATTGACAAATTTTAAAATTTGTTCATATGAATTGAATGATACTGTGTTGTTAGGGTGATAGTACATGTAAACTGTTGTAGCTCCACAGTGTGTTTTCATGATTTATCCATGTTGATGCTCTCTCATTTTTCCGCTGTTAAGTATCCTGTCGTACGAGTTTACCTGTCTGCTTGGCTGGTAGACGTTTGGGTGGTGTCTCATGTTTCGCTCCCCCAGTACTGCTGTGAGCGCTCTTGGATGCGTCTCCTGGTACAAACGGGCAGGGCTTCTCTGGAGCAAGTTTCATAAACTGAGGTAGGGCCCTCGGGGCAGCTGCTAGGAGCCTGGGCGGCCAGGCCTTTCTGTTTGCCCCACTGTGCTGTGTGAGTCTGATGACTTTTCTGTTACCCTATAATGATCATTTTAAAGTTTGGGAATCACTCTTAAGTTGTGTGTCTGGGAGCAGAGATATCACGCTGTAGCATATGCGCATATTCACCTTTATGAGGTAATTTCAGATTGTTTTCCAGAATGGTTGGCAATTCTGCCGCCATTGGCTCTGAGGTACCTGTCGCCCCACATCCTTGCCAACCCTTAGCACTGTCGGGTGGATGTGAAATGGCATCTCGTGGGGGATGCGTTTTGCATTTCCTTGACTAATCCTATTCACCTATTCTTTGGCCATTTTTGTTTGCTCTTCTGTAACTTGCCTGTTCATGTCTTTTGTCCATTTTTCGATTGTATTGCTTTTTTTTCATAATCTGTAGGAGTTTTAAAATATATTTTGGTGGCCCAGCTTTTGTGGGTTTCATGTGTTGTAAATATCTTTTCTCCAGTGTGTGGCTCATCGTTTCACTCTCTTATGGTGCCTTTTGATGGATCAAAGTTCTTAGTTAGTATAGTACATAAGTCAGTCTTTTCCTTTATGGTTGTCAATTTTTGTGTCTTGTTTAAGAAATCATTTCTACACTGAGGTCGTAGAGACAGTCACCTAAATTATCTTCTAAATGTTTTGAAATTTTGCCTTCACATTTAAGTCCTTAAGTTGTAGGGAATTTTTTGTTGGATGTGAAGTAGGGATCTAAATTCATTTATTTTCCACATGAATAACCAATTCTACCAGTACCATATATTAAATAACATATGACTTTTTTTGTGACCTGCAGTGTTCATACAAAAAATTTCCAAATATACAGAGTGTGTTTTGCCACTAATATTGCACATCCTCAGGTACTTGAGCTCCATGATGTCTTGGTACCTGGCGTGGCACGGCTCCTTGATCCTCAGATCCTCTTGCTCTTCTGTTAATTAACCATTTTCTATAACAAATAAACCCAGAATTATTTACACTTGTAGCAAAGATACAGAACATGCCCCCAAAGAGTTGAGAGTCCAGGGGGACCAGGAAGTCCCCCACTCGCCTGGCACTTGGTGTTTCCCCTTTTAGTACACGGATAGGTGTTTGTCTCACTCTCTGGACCGTGAACTTCACGAGAGCAGTTTTCGTGTCTGTCTTCACTGATGACATACCTGGCACGTGGGGCTCAGTGGACAGAGGAGCCCCTGTACCCATCAGTGTATATTAACATTAGGTGGGTCTTAGCTACTTAGTGCTTAAAAGTAAAGAAAGAGAAGGAAAGTTCACCGCTAGCTTTGAGCCCTAAAGAGAAGCTACTTAGAGGGCTCTGGCCTTGACGAGTGATGGAGATAAAGGAGAGGATGTCTTATGTTGACGGAACGATTCAGGTCAAGGAGAGAAGCTGATGTTAAGGCAAATCCAGGTGGGGTTCTTACGGAAAATAGTGGTGGATCAGGGGGTTGGTGGTTGAAGCCCGATGGGCGGTGGGAGGGAGCAGAATGCTACGGCCAAGGGCTTTTGATGGCAGACCAGGTAGAGCTGGGAGGGCGGAGGCGTCCGAACAAGCAGACCTTGTTTAAACCTTTACGGGGTTAGGACACTAGGCTGGCGGGAGGGTGAGCTGTTCTTCCCAAGTCCTCTTCTCTGGGTGCTCAAGTTCAGCTGTCGTTCTTTACCTGTAGATCTCGGAGCCTTGTCTGGAGCTAGAGGTTTTGTTTGGGGCTCAGCTTTTGCTACAGTTTTCTCTTTCTTTCTGTCCAGTTAATCCAAAGATAATTGGATTTTGGAGTTTCTTTCCTATTTTCTGAATAAAAAGACTCAAAAGGATATATAGCATTTATAGCTGATTTTCAACAGTATCATCTTATCGTCAGAGTTAATTAGATGTCCAAGGAGTGTGCTTTTATCTCCATGCTTTTCCTTCCTCTGTATTACCCCTCTTTTCATGGGAGAAAAATGTTGTTTGTCCCATTATTAAAACTCATAAATAAAACCAGGAAGTTAGAAAAGTAAAACATAAAAATACTTAAAACTCTTCCATTCATAAATAAACCACTGTCGGTATTTTAGTGTATTTTCCTTTAATGTTTGTGATTTTTTTTTTTTTCCATTTCTGGGGAAGAGGGGTTGGTATTTTTTTAAGTAGTTTTAATCAAAATACGTACAATGAAAATTTTTCCCACCACTGGTGGATAGAATTGCTAGAGAAGCCAGGCTTTTTCACCAAACCTTCAAAATCTAATTGAAGGAAGATAAGAGAGTTCTAAGTCATTATGGTCACAAACTGATATGAACCTTAGCACTAAGGGGATAACCCAAGGAGGATTATCTGCATTGCCTTTTGCTTACTAGTTAGTCTGTCCTGTAGTTGTAACAATGTGCATCCTGTCTTCACAGCACCGTCAACAATTTTAATGGGACAGTGAGTATCATCCCAGCTGGGGAAGCAAAGACATATGTAAATGGAAGACTTATTTTGGAACCCACGGTATTACATCATGTAAGTTGGCTGCTGCCAAGATGTGAGAAATTGTTTGACTTTGGGCAAGTGATCTAGTTTTTTTGAGCCCGGTTCTGTCCTCTGTAAGATCAGTAGTGAACGGGATGAGGGACTTTCTGGTTCTAACGTTCTCTTATTTCACGAATTGCCTGCCTTTGCGCAGAGACCGCAGTTCTGTTATGGTGGGTGGACCAGCCCCCAAGGAGCTGTCCACCAGCAGCAGCATTATGTGTCCCGGGAAGAACTGGGCTTTGGAATCAGGCCAGACAGGGTCGAAGCCCTGGCCCCGCCACTTGCCATATGACCGTTGAAAAGTTATTAAGCTCGGAGTGATTGCATGTCACCCACGTCAGGACACTTTTGAGAGCCCTTGAATAATTACATCAGGAGAACAGGCGTGAACTATTCTGTCGCAGGCAAAGCAAGACATATGGTCACTTGGTATATATCCTGTCTTTCAGGAGGGGTAAGGGAGGAGTAGGTGAAAGAATTCATGCATAGTTCTCAATACAGTGTCTGCAGACAGTGAGCTCAGTGTGAGCTTATCACTGTTACTGTTAAGCTCTGTGCTCTATTAGTTTCCTCATTCATTCCTAAAATTGGGATAATAACATGCATAGTTGTGAGACGTCAGTGAGATGATATATGTGTAGAGTGTCAGATGCAATTCTTGGCCTGTAGGGAGCATTTCATAAATGTTAGCTGCTGTGATTTTTATGCTTATCATTAGTGATACTAGACTGTATTGAATTGTTGAACATGAGGATTTGTCCCACGGAATATTTTGGCTCAGACTCACCTCAAGGAGTAAATTTTTTGTGTGCTTTAGGGTGATCGGGTGGTTCTCGGTGGCGATCATTATTTTAGATTTAATCATCCCGTGGAAGTCCAGAAAGGGGAAAGACTGCCCAGTAGAGATACTCTTGTGAGTGAGGGTCCAAGAGACTTTGAATCTGCAAAAAATGACTTGCTCTTGGCACAGAGATTACAGTAAGTATTTTTGTTGGTGTGAAACAGTAAGTACACGGGAGAGGGCTGTGCAGGGCCTTAATCGGGTTGTCCTGACTGCACTCGTTAACTCTTTGGGTGCCGATTTCTAGTGACATGATCTTTCCTCTTCTGTGTGCATTCACTCAACAAACAAACTTAGCTCCTACGCTGGAGGAATTCGTCTTCTCATGGGGCTGACGGACAGACAGACAGAGTGCCCTGACAGAGCCCTGCACCGTGTGGAGCTCCTGGGGTGACTCCTGCCCTGACCAGGGGTCAGCGAAGGTCTCGTGAGGAGATGTCCCCTGGGAGGGAGTCAGCCAGGGGAAGCCTGGGGAGTGGACCTTTATTTACTTTTCCTTTTTTGCCCCAGTTTTAGCTGAGGCAATATTGTAGGAGTTCTGATTTAAGCAGGATCCCTGTAAAATAAATGGCAAGTAACACAGAAATAAAATGCTAAAGCATTTGGACTTTATCTTAAAGGTTATGGGGTCATAAGAGAATTTTAAGGAGACGTGAGACAGACATGATGGGGATTCCATTTGCAGAATGGTGACTGTGGCCCAGGTCTGGAGGGTGGAGGGCAGTGGAGCCGGGTCCCGGGCTGCAGTGCAGTGGAGGCTGTGGGGTGAGACAGGCATCTCGGGGTCACGGGGAGAGAAATATCCGCACAGAGGGTGGAGGCGGGGGTGGCAAGGATGACCGGGGTGGGCCACACGATCCCTGCTTTGTCACCTTTTCAAAAGTCTGAGCTTGCTTTGCCCTCTTTTTCTTTTTTTTTTAAAGTTGTGGTGCAAGATACATAGCATAAAATTCACCTCTTTAGCCATTTTTAAGTGTGTAGTTCAGTGGTGTTAAGTACATTCACAGTGTTGTGAAGCCTCAACCATATTCTGTCTCCAGAACTTTCTCATCACCCAACTGGGCCTCTGTACCCACTGAGCAATGGCTACCCCCTCCCCCCAGGCCCTGGTAGCCATTAGGTCCTCTTTCTTTTGACATTCTTACTCTTATTTATTTATTTATTCATTCATTCATTCATTCATTCATTCATGGATGCCTTGGGTCTTTGTTGCTGCGCGCGGGCTTTCTCTAGCCATGGTGAGCAGGGAGCAGGGGCCACTCTTCGCTGCGGTGCGCAGGCTTCTCACTGCAGTGGCCTCTCCCGTTGCGGAGCACGGGCTCTAGGCGCACGGGCTTCAGTAGTTGTGGCTCGTGGGCTCAGTAGTTGTGGCTTGCGGTCTCCAGAGCGCAGGCTCAGTAGTTGTGGCGCATGGGCTTAATGGCTCTGCAGCATGTGGGATCCTCCCGGACCAGGGCTCAAACCCGTGTCCCCTGCCTTCGCAGGCGGATTCTCAATCATTGCGCCACCAGGGAAGCCCTGACATTCTTATTCTAATTCAGTAAAATTGGGTACGGAAATTTTATGCAGTACAATTGTTAAAGCGTCGAGTTTTGTTGAGAAGAAAGAAGCTTTTAGTTTTCTGTAATCACCAGTCCTTTTCCTCCCCACACAGTGAAAGGTAATTTAATATTTTGACTTCTCAAAATGTCTAAGTGTTACCTGAAAACTGGGTTCACCTCTTGGTGGGTGTCGAGCCAAAAGACACAACCAGGCCAAAGATCAGGAGAAGGAAGGATTTATTACTTGCATCAAGTGAGGAAAGCATGGGAAACTTTGCCAAAGCCGTGCTTCCCCAACAGTAAGACTGGGGAGGTTTTAAGCTAAGGGCACATGCGTGTTCATGAAGGGGCCTGAGCAAAGGAGAAGTCAGCATAGAATCAGGGCAAAGACAGAGTCCAGGCTTCAGTTGACTGAAGTCACGGGGGTCACAGAGGGTCAACATCTCCATCCCTGAGGTTCCCGTTGACCTGGTGGCTGAGCTTCAGGCTAATCTTCACCATTGACTCAGAGCTGCGAGTCTTCGCAACTGGTGTCTTATCTTTGCTGTTTTTGCTTCTCTTGCCTGACAACACTTGTTCTTTTGTTCCCTTGAGATCATTGGTTTCTGAGGCCTGTTCAAGGGCAAGCACTGTGTCCAGGCTCAGACCACAAAACGGCTCAGGCCAAACATGGCTTCTTTTCTGTCAAGAAAGCCCCGCCTGGTTATCTCTCTGGGGGACCCCCCACCCTGTCTGCTTACAAAATTATTATAGATGATTGGAAAAATATGGTGCAATCTCTGCTTTATCGGCTCATGTATCATGCTTTTAGAGGCATTTCAATATATCCCTAATCTGTGACCTAACCGTGAATTGAAAGATAATGATATGAAATAATTTTTGCCCTAACCATTGTTAGTTTAACATAAAATGCCCGTATTTTGTGTTTACGACAATGTTAACTATAATATTTACTGCAGTGTTCACTGTAACATAATTATGTTATAACTATATATTTTATATTTTTATGTAAGTTAAAACATTCTTATATAGTTTAAGCATTAGAAAAACATATTTGCTTAAATATCGAGCATCTGCAATAGTAATTAAGTTAGAAATAAGCAAGTTTTCAACCTTTCATGTTTTGTTTGTGTAAACAATTCTAGAGCTAATAAACATTTCAGAATGCTATTGACAGAGTGTCAGAAATGAAGTTTTGAGATTTGAACTTTTGTTTAATTTAAAACATCTTAATATGATTAAGAACTATTATAGCATATGAAGAATTCCTGACAGAGTACCCTGTAACTATTGAATATTTTGCTCCTTGTAGACTTGAAGCAGAAATAAAGGAGGCGCAGTTGAAAGCAAAGGAAGAAATGATGCAGGGAATCCAGATCGTGAAAGAAATGGCTCAGCAAGAGCTTTCCTCTCAAAAAGCTGCCTACGAAAGCAAAATAAAAGTCCTGGAAGCAGAACTGGTAAGAGGTGGAGCTGTTTTCTTTCTCCGCCGGTGCAGGGCCCCGGGGGAGCGTCAGAGGGGACATCAAGGCTGCTACAGGCGGCGGGGAGAAGCAGAGAGGCCCTGTCCCCCAGCCCTCGGGCCATGGCCCTCCTGTTTGCTGGCAGTCCTGCTTCCCAGAAGCCCATCTGGAGGGCAGCGCTCTGAAGGGTTTGGCTAGTGATGGTTGTTTTCAGTTGGGTTAGTCAACCTGGATGGGGTGGAGAAGCACTGGGGCACCTTTTCGATCTGTGAGTCAATTTCTTGTGCATTGATTTTTAAAAAGGGACTTTTGTACCTTTTTGGTGTCATTTTTGAAGAATTGCTCTGTATCTTTGCCCTATTTATTTCTTATTATTGTATGTCAAAGAAAGAAGAATGTGAAAGAAAGAAGATACAGGAAATAAATAACCAAAAGGCTAATTACAAAATTGAGGAACTAGAAAAGACAAAGCAGCGTTTTGAACAGGAAATATATGTCAACAAAAAGCGGTTAGAAATGGAGACTTTGGCTACGAAACAGGTAATTTCATTTTATAGCTAGTCTGAGCTATCCTGAGGAAAAGCTGGATTTTCTTTTCCTTTAAAGAGCTTATGGTCTCTTGACGGGCGATGGCCGAATCCAGGTCTGCAGGTGAGGAGGGTCCTCCTGCCTGAAAGCCTCTGTCCTCACGACGTGCTCACACGTTATCCCACAGATCTTTTCAAAGGGACACAGCTGTCGTTTCCAGCGAGTTCCAGTCGAGCGTTCTCTTTCCCTGCGTCCACAGCGACCCTGTGGTCAGTCATGCCGAACGACGTGAGGAGTGAGGTGCTGCTAGGGCATGGCATACAGAAGGAGGGACGGCTCAGCTCCTGGACCGGTTACAGCCCGGTGCCAGGGTGGAAAGAGCAGCAAGCAGGCCGTGTGCCCGCTGAGTCCTCAGGGAACCGCCTCAGCCTTGGGAGCTCAGGCGCTGACTTCCCTCATCTCTGAGCACGGAGGCATCTTTCCAGGGCAGCTCACGGTGGCTCTCCGGGGCTGGAGCAGCAGCCTCAGCATCGCCTGGTAGACGTGCAGATCTCGGTCCATCCAGAACTGCTGAATCGCATCCTCTGGGGTGGGGCCGGAATCCCTTCTAACCCGCCCTGGAGGGGGGCCCTGAATCCCGAAGGGAGAGCCCCTGCTTTTATCTCTGCTGCGACTTCTTAACATCTTCAAGTTTTACTCTCAAATGGCAGTTTTCCTTCTTTTCTTCCTAAGTTTATGGTGGGGTTGTGGGTAGAGGAAGATACTCGCAGTAACCCCAGAGTACCGGTACTATAAAATGGTGAGAATACATATATTAGCCGATTCTAGAGCATGGAGGGGCCAGTGAACCACTCCGGAGGGTTTTAAGAGAAAAACAGACGTGTTTAAACCTTGAAACAGTTATCATTAGTGGGCTGTTATAAGGCTTATTTGTATCAAGTGAGGTTTTTAGGTGTATTTTTAATTTAACTTTTTAATTTAGTCAACAAATTCTTGAGTAGTGTTTTTCCTTTTTTTGTTTTTTGTCTGAAGGTTTTTATGCTCCTAGCCATGGGGAGAAAAAGATTAATCTATGTTATCAAAAATTCCTAATGATTTTGTTGTGGGGAAAAAAATCATTTTATAAAGATACTTTATAAATCATTTTTAAAAGCCTTTATGCTTAATAAAACACGTACTGTGAAATGAGAATTATGTAGTGTATTACCATTGTCAGTCTGGTTTTCTAATTTCTCTCTTTGCACGTTCGTGTACGGCTCCACGTGAATGAATATCAATTAGGCTTTAGAAGACCACAGGATCCGCCATGCAAGAATTCTGGAAGCTTTAGAAACCGAGAAACAAAGGATTGCCAAGGAAGTACAAATTCTACAGCAAAATCAGAGTAATAGGGATAAAACTTTCACAAGTGAGTATAGGACGATTTTAGCAGGTATTTTCTAAAGTTATGTATGTTATTTCATACAATTAGTAAAATGTTAATTATCTTTGTATATTCAAAAATTTTTTTCTAGATGTTGCTGACTTCTCTGGCTCTAGATAAATTTGTATGAATGATTGTTTTTAGGATATTCACTTTTTAGAATATTTAGTTATATAAGCAAATAGTAAACAGAATTCCAAGTATTTTTTAATGTGTATTATGCTTTTTAAAATGTCTTACTCTAATCCTTAATTCTTATTTTATAAGAATTATTAATCTGAGTTGTGCTTAATCATTGCATACTTCGTTTTCTTTCTCACTTGAAAGTTGTTATTTTTTTGTACATTTCTACATTCCTGTGTAGAGCACAGCATTTTTTCCCAAATATTTATTGATTTATTTGGCCGTGCCGGGCGGCTTGTGCCATCTTAGTTCCCAACCAGGGATCAAACCCAGGCCCCGGCAGTGAAAGCACAGTGTCCTAACCACTGGACCGCCAGGGAATTCCCCAAACACAGGATGTTTAATGTAAACTTTCTTTTTTTAATTATAGAAAGTTTCAAATAAACTACGAAAGCAGAGAGATTACTACAGTAAACTCTTCCATACTCATCATCCATCTTCAACAGTTACCCACACATGTTCAGTTTTGTTCCAGCCATGCTCAATCCCCCCACCCCCCTGGACTATTCTGAAGCAAGTCCCAGACATCCCATCACTTGATCTGTAAATACTTCACTGTGTATCTCCAAGTTAGATAAGAACTCTCTTTTCTCTCTTTCTCTGTCACTCTTTGAAGCATAACTCTGATATTATTATTACACCTAAAAATATTAATAATAATTTCTTACACATCAAATATCTAGTCCCTATTCAAATTTTGTGGACTATTTCATAATTTTTAAAATACATTCGGTTTGTTTGAATCAGGATACAAATGTGGTCCACACCCTGCATTTGCTAGATGTGCCTTTTAAGTCTCTTTTAATCTGTCAGCTGGCTCTTCCTTCTTCTCTCTCTGTCCCCTTGTAATTCATGTATTGAAGGAGCCAGGTTCTCTACCTGTAGAGTTTCGCAGATTCTGGGTTTGCTGACTGTATGTCCAGGCTGTCGCTTAGCTGGCTCCTGTGCCTCTACATACCCTGCAAAGAACCTGTCATCCAGGTTCAGTGTTTTAGCAAGAATACTTGGTAGTTGTGCCGTATACTTTCCATAACTTCTGTTTTTAAATTACCTTGAAACTGTTACATCTGTTGTGAGAGATAAGAACATTGTATTAATACATGTTTTTATTCCTCTTAGGTCCTAAAACAGTACTGTGTAATGAATACTTGATTTTTTTTATCCACATGAACAATGAATTTCACTCTTCCAAAAAAATGTTTTTAATGGAATGCTGGTTATAAGTTTGACTGAACAATATAGAAAATGTTTATGATAAAATCTTAAATTTGAATTAGGAGCGTGGAATTGTGGACTGAAAGTGTTATGTCCTAATATATCTCTGTTTCTGTCTTTATCTATCTATCTATCTATTTTTTAAATTTCAGGCAAAATAAAAAAGGACTGTGATTCTATTTAAGTTAAGGCTGTAGTATACTTTACCTAATACTTTAAATAAATTAGAAGTTAGGAAAAAAAGAAATTAGAAAAAAAAATCTTTAAAAATATTAGAAGGAAAATCAGCATCTTTGGCATTTCCTTGTTTACAAAACCCATATCCTCTCTCTGTGAACTTCAGTTTTCTTCCATGCCTCCACAGGTGAAAGACCTCATTTTGTATGAAGAATATTTTATTTCACCAGTGAGGCTTGAAGAAAAGTTACTGAGTTATCACCTTCACCTTCTGTGATGTATCGTTAAAACCATTCGTTTGAAGTCAGTTTTTTCTCAGGACGTATTGTGCCTGGTGGTGTGTTAGTGCTCACATACGTGTTCTGAATCTTCTCTGTGTGCTCTCTGCTAGTTCAGCCCAGTTGGAGCTCCATGAAACTCTCCGTGATGATTCAGGAAGCCAATACCATCAGCAACAAGTTAAAAAAGAATTATGTTTTTGGCAGGTGAGTGATTATCTTATTTGTAAAGTAATTTGTTGTTTTAAACTAGTCACGCTTCACGCTTCATGTGATTTTTTTCTGTTTTAGTTTCTCTAAGGACATGGTATCCTACATGCCTGTCCAGGAGCAAGCGGGTGTCATAATCCCCAGGGGCACTGCCAGATTCCCCTCTCAGAGCTCACTCTGGAGTGAAAAAGGCTTTCAGCAATTAACATACTCGTATATTTTATAAACAGAATAATTTTAGATGTTTTAGGAATTCACTAATTTTCTTTTGAGTTGAGAATTTATAATATTCCACATTTTAAAAGGAATATACAATATTAGAACTTTTAAGAAATTATTATATAAGAAGTTATTTTAATATAGTATATACTAGACATGATTATTAGTATAACAAAAATACTTAACTATGGAGAGATTTAATCAGTGGTCTGAATTTTTATGGGAGTCATTCTAATTCGGAAAACTCTAGGTTATGTATGTTTTAGGAGAAGCATTTTTTTTCTTTGGTTTTTCTTTCAGACATGTATCAGATAAAGGAAGTAGTTCTGACACTTGTATTCAGGTTCGTAACCTGCAACTAGGGGTCTCAACTGTCTGGAGTCTGGAAAAGTTTGAGTCTAAGCTTGCGGCAATGAAAGAACTTTACGAGGTTTGGAATATTATTAAAATCTCTATAAACTTTTTGAAATAAAAATATTATATGTAAAAACTTACAGGATTCTGCCAGATTATAACGTTAATGCTTGAATTGTATACTGGAAAAATGAAAATAAACTAAATAGTGGACTTCCCTGGTGGCGCAGTGGTTGAGAGTCCACCTGCCGACGCAGGGGACATGGGTTCGTGCCCCGGTCTGGGAGGATCCCACATGTCGCGGAGCGGCTGGACCCGTGAGCCATGGCCGCTGAGCCTGCACGTCTGGAGCCTGTGCTCCTCGGCGGGAGAGGCCACAACAGTGAGAGGCCCGCGTACCGCAAAAAAAACCCCAAAAAACCCAACTAAATAGTTAACTCAATCTAGAAAAGAATAAACCTAAACCAAAGGAGAATAAATGAAGGAATCATTAAAAATAAAAGTAATAATTGACAAATTAGAATTAATAAACTCAGGCTTTGGCTCTTTGAAAAGATGAACATGTGATTTTAGGAACGGACATATAGCATTTAAATAAAGATCTCAAGCATTTTAAAATTGTATTACATTTTTATGTAAATAAGTTTAATAAGTAAGCTAATAAGTTTAATAATTTTCTAGAAAGTAAAGATTTTTCTAGAAAAAGAGAAATTATGAAAGTTGATTTAATAGGTGACTAACCAAGCAATAAATTGAAAAATTTGTCAATGAACTAACCTGAAAAAAAAATTGGTGAAAAAAAAAAAGATGCTGATCCCAGTCAATTTCATAGGTAAGCAGTTTTGAACCTCCAAAAAACAGACAAATCCTGTTACATTTAAACTATTCTAGAATGTAGCAAAGAATAGAAAGTGTCACAGTTACGACGCTAGAATAACTGATTACAGTCAAAACAAACAAAACCCACAAAAACTGAAAAGATAATTCAAAAGAGAATTACAAACCAATCTTAATATGAACACAGCTATAAAAATCCTGAAAGAAATGTTAGTAAGTCAAACCCAAGGTTGTATTTAGAGAATACTTATACCATGATTAAGTAGGGTTAATTCCAGGAATGGAATGCAAGGTATATTCACAATAGCAAATACAGAAAGGCTGAAGGGAATCATACAAAAGCACTGACAGTTTACCTCTAAATGATGGGTTTGCAAGTGGTTAAAATTTTTTTTTGTTTGTTTATATGTATTAATAACTTCCAGATTTTCTACAATGAATGTGAATTGCTTGTGTAATTAGAAAAACAAAAAACTGTATTGAGGTCATTTGATAATTCTTGCCTTGACATATACATTAAAATCTGATGGGTGAGTTACCGTACATTCCTACTTTCAACCGTTTGTTGCAATATTCTTTACTTATTTTTCCATTTAGTTATATTATTCCTGAATCAATCTCTATATTTATTTTGCTAGTACTTTAATTGGTATTGCTTTAAATATTTAAATTAAAATATAGATTATTATCATGATCAATATATTCAACCAGGAAGTGATTGAATCTTTTATGAGAAATAATTCATAATAATTTATTCCACAGTTAATATTGACCAGATATCGCTTTAAGCATTTTATAGTTATTGGTTAATGTATTCATTTCCAAAAATACTGATTCATTAAATTAATATTTTGTGTCAAAGCTAATTCAAATTTGTCTTTGTTTTTTTAAATTTTTTTATTATATATTTTTTAACATCTTTATTGGACTATAATTGCTTTACAATGGTGTGTTAATTTGTGCTTTATAACAAAGTGAATCAGTTATACATATACATATGTTCCCATATCTCTTCCCTCTTGTGTCTCCCTCCCACCCACCCTCCCTATCCCACCCCTCTAGGTGGTCACAAAGCACCGAGCTGATCTCTCTGTGCTATGCGGCTGCTTCCCACTAGCTATCTAGTTTACGTTTGGTAGCGTATATATGTCCATGCCACTCTCTCACTTTGTCACAGCTTACCCTTCCCCCTCCCCATATCCTCAAGTCCATTCTCTAGTAGGTCTGTGTCTTTATTCCCATCTTACCCCTAGGTTCTTCATGACATTTTTTTTTATCTTAGATTTCATATATATGTGTTAGCATACGGTATTTGTCTTTCTCTTTCTGACTTACTTCACTCTGTATGACAGACTCTAGGTCCGTCCACCTCACGACAGATAACTCAATTTCGTTTCTTTTTATGCCTGAGTCATATTCCATTGTATATATGTGCCACATCTTCTTTATCCATTCATCTGATGATGGACACTTAGGTTGCTTCCATGTCCTGGCTATTGTAAATAGAGCTGCAATGAACATTGGGGTACAGGACTCTTTTTGAATTATGGTTTTCTCAGGGTATATGCCCAGCAGCGGGATTGCTGGGTCGTATGGTAATTCTAATTTTAGTTTTTTAAGGAACCTCCATACTGTTCTCCATAGCGGCCGTACCAATTCACATTCCCACCAACAGCCCAAGAGGATTCCCTTTTCTCCACACCCTCTCCAGCATTTATTGTCTGTAGACTTTTTGATGGTGGCCATTCTGACCGGTGTGAGGTGACACGGTTTTGATTTGCGTTTCTCTAATGATCAGTGGTGTTGAGCCGTCACGTGTTTGTTGCCGTCTGTACGTCTTCTCTGGAGAAACGTCTATTTAGGTCCCCGTAATGTTGTCAGATTTATTCCTTTTTTTTTTCTCCTGAGGATGCTATTGTTTTTATTTTCTCTATGTTTTCTAAATCACGTTTATTATTTCTGAATTATTTAATGATTTCTGTTGCTTTTGTTAGTAGATCTCTTTTAATATAATTCCTAGTGTCATGTGATCTTTAAAAATTTTATCAGGAATGCGATTTTTTTACTTTTAACATTATCTAGATAATCTATAATTTTGTGAATTTTATAAATGCAACAAGGTAAACATTTTTCCCTTAGTTGCTAAACATTTTTAACCCATAATTACTAGAAACTATATATTTAATTTTCTTAGGGCCATTGTAGTAACAAGGGTGAAGATGTGTTTTGCGACCCTGAAGATGAATGGGAACCCGACATCACAAATGTTCCAGTGTCTTCATTTTCCAGAAGGAGGTGAGGACATTTGTGTTACTGGCTTTCTTCCTTCTCAAAAGAACTGTCTCCTGTCATGGTGGATATCTGGGAAGGGAACCCAGTATGTCCCTGATCAAATTACAGCACTTAGGGCATTACATTGTTTATATTCAGTTAGAATACGAAGAAATAGCCTCAGTGTTTTACCATATAAGTTTTAAGAGCAACTTAGACTGGCATAAACCTAATTTCCTATAAAGATGAACCGTGTTTATTACTTTACCCTTTCTCAAAAACCTGGCATATCCTATGATATTTTATTGTAAGTTATAGAGTTTGAAATGCCATTAAGTTAGTATGAGCACCTCAGAACACTAAATCACGGTGATCAAGGACTTCTGTACATGATAGATGTTGCTTATTAACTAAAATATGCAACACTCAGCGCCAGTGGACGCTGCCCCTGCTCACGCCCCTGTGCTTAGGTTACAGAGAAGCGAACGCTGAAGTAGCAAGGCCTTCGTCCTGGGACTTGGTTAGCCCCTTGGTTTGGTTTTTGAACAGGACTGCTGGCTGCCATGTCCTGAGGATACAGGGATAAGTACAGAATATTCCCTGCCCTCCGAGACCCGGCGTGGAGGAACACTGGGGCAGGGCAAGTTGATGAAGACCTGACCCGAGGCTGGGGAGGGGCTGCAGAGGAGGGTAGGTCTACGGGCATCCGCGAGGCAGGATCACGGGCCTCGGTGGCTGGTGTGGGGTGACAGTGATGCGGGGCTGCAGGCGGGTCCTGGCCGAGTGACTAGGGGAGGGTGGGGTTCCCTGAGGTGGACGGTAGGGAGGCTATTTTGGACGCGGTGAGTTTGAGGTTCCTGGGGGTCATCCAGGTGTACACTGAGGTCTAAGACTTTGTAGAAGGGATTCGGGAATTTTCAGGAGGTCAAGGTCAGTGGCGTTTCATCCAGCAGAAGCATCACCATAGATAGAACATGTACCGAATGCATGCTGGGCAGAGCCTCATTCACCGCAGAACTGCTGCTGTCCTTAACCCCAGTTTACAGGCGAAGTAACTAAGGATTTAGAGAAGGATCTTGTCCAGAGTCACCAGGCTCTCTGTCGCAGAGGGAGGAACAGCGAGTTTCGGGTTAAATGTAGTCTCAGCTTCATCGCCTTCAGCGCAGCTCAGAGTCCGTTTGGGTTTCTAAACCTCCTTAGGCCTCTCTTGGTTTTGACCTTGCTTATTTTAAACTCATTTGTATAAACTCTCCTCAAAAAGGTGGAACTACGTAATTACCTGTGACTTTTGCTTTATTTCCTGCATTCTAGCTGCTAAGCTAGAGTAAGAAGCAGCCAAGATGTCGCACTCGTGTTATATGTTAGGTACATGGCAGCTTGGATCTCAAGCTGAAGGAAACACAGAGCGTGTGCTTTAAACAGACTCTGGGCTCCTTGAGTGGATCCGTTGCAGCCTTGTGCTGTGCAGAGTCACGGGTCCCACCGAGTCCTGAGGCCTCGTCCTGGCCCCATGTGACCGGGGGCCCAGGGCAGGATGTCTCGGGGCTTCAGTTTTCTCACCTGTGAGCTGGAGACAGGACAGGGTCGTCCCTGAGGAGCAGCTGCTTCTCTGGTGACCACTGTGGTCTCTGACACGGGACCGACGACACTGATGATGCAGTGCTGCTGGGAGGCTTTGAGATCCAACCTTGTCCGTGGCTGCTCTGTAAGTGGCAGTTCTTGTTGTCAGGCACCTAATATGTACTGAATAACATGAAATCTTGGGATACAGAGAGGATATGATTTCTGATCCAATTCCAGTGAAAAGATAAGTGATACCTTCAGGTGATTTGTCCCGAGGACTTCAAAACAGAGGTGGGCTCTGGCACTAAAATGAGCTAACTCGTCCTGGGGTGGAATTGGGCGGCTGGGGCCTGGGACACTTACACCAGCCCAGAGTGGCATAAGCCTCCCAGAATTCAAACCAGACCTACAGATTCATGAGATGTGGTTTATAAATTCCTTTAGATTTAAAAATTGCTGATTTCTTATTGTTTTATTATAAACACGTATAAGTTTTGTGTACTTAGACGTGTGGATCAAATATGAGCATTAAGAATTAACATGAAAGTTTTATCCTATTGAAGGTTAGTAATTTACATCTTAAATCCCGCTGACTTTTAGGTTAATAATTAGGGAATCAACAGAAACTTAAATCGTTACTGAAAAATCAAAACAGCATTTTCTAAGGTTTCGAAATCAGGTGTTTTCATTTGGCAGAGATGTTTTTGAAAACTTCTGTCATTTAAAAGTATCATTTTTTTAAAAACATGGATTGCTCTTGGTCAGGAGCCTTGTGTATGAAGTTTCAGCCTTGTAAGAATGTTTATGACAGAATTGCACACTCTGAGAATGCCTGAAGGTAATGGACTCTTAATTATGGAGCTTCTAGGCAATGATGTGCCACGCTTGTTCTGCGGTGAAATAGACCAGTTTGTTGGCATATAAATTTTGATATGTGCTGTTGACAGTTAAAAGTAAAATTTCCCCCGATGTTAAGTAAAAATTCTTTGAAAGGAATGTGACAAGCATTTTTTAATTTGAGTTTAAACATTGTTTAACTACAGTCGTGTTGAAAGAATACGTTTTCCTAGTTCAGACTTAATGGGATAATGGACGCTTTTCTTTTCGCTACTAAGTAAAAAAACTGTAACCTGTGAGAATTGATATTTTCTCTCCCTGTTGTCAGTCATAATTCTGTGTTTCTCTCGTAGGAATTCATGGGGAAATTTTATATTTGAAACATTTAGGCGACTACAGATAGAATGCTTTTGTTTAACCATCTTTTCAACAAACAGCGTTTTTCTGTGGGTGGCCACCAGTAGAGAGGCTCCAGTTAAGGAGAAGCCTTCAAAGGTCCCGCTGGACTGAGGTCTGGGGGCTGGAGCTGGGCTTTGGAAAGTTGGTCCGTGGGTGGTGATGCGTCCTTCCCGTCACACCCCAGGGGGAACCTCCTGCCTTGTGCCGCTGCTGCGCTTCCCGGTGCCGTGCTCTTCGCCCTGGGCAGCAGATATTTGCTTGAATGTATTGACCTGGATCATTTCCCTGCTTAAAACCCTTCCCAGGATAACTTGCTCAGGATCAATGCACGCTCCCTTAGCTGGCATCCGAGGTCGGCCCCAGGCTCGCTCCGGGGGCCCTCCCGGCTCTGGGGCCGAGTCCTTTCCCCCGAGCGCCTCCGCAGCCCTCCGTGCCCTCATGACTTCCTGTGGACCGTAAGCTCCGTGAGCCCAGAAGCCCCGTTTGCCGTGTCTTAACCACAGTGTCCGGAGCCTGTGAATAGTAGGACAGCTGACCCTCGAACAGCATGGGTTTTCAGTAGTAAACACGACAGGATTGGGGTTGGCTGAGCCTGCAGATGTGGAGGAACGTCGTGTGCCGAGGGCTGACTGTGCGCCCCTAATGCCCGCGCCCCTAATCCCCGCCTCGTCCACGGGTCAGCTGTACATTTGTTCTATTCAGTTAAGTAACTGTAGGGTTAGACTAGTACCTGAAAATAGTAAATTCCTGTTCGATGAACCAAATTAATTTAACCCTTGATGAAAATATTTCCATGGAAAACATTCTCGTGGATGTCCTTTCTCTTTGGAGAATTTAAAACTGTGTCCTTCGCATTTTCCCACGTGGAGTGTAACTGCCAACCTTACGGTTTCTGTTTTTCCAGGAGCAGGACTCTGATGAAGAACAGGAGGGTTTCTGGCTGTCTGCACGGCATAGAGGCCCACGCGGTCCAGGATTTGCATTCTTCACGCTCATCAGGTACTTTTTTCATCAGACTTTGTTGTTTACTGGGAATAGCACCAAGTCTTGTCTCTGCCACTATCTTGTTTCCTGTTCTTGTGCAAATCATTTCATCTCCTGGAAGCTTCCATTTCCTCTGTAAACAGGGCGGACCGGAGACCCCTCCCACTTCTGAAACTCTGTGCTCTGTGATGTATTCCAAGCCTTTAGTTGAGTGACTAGTTCAAATGTGGAAGACGTGTGTTTGTTCAAAAATGTATGAGGATATTGTTTTCTTCTAAGTGAAAAAAAGGCAAAGTGTAGAAGATTATGTATTACAGGATATCGTATGTGTGAGGAGGAGAAAAAAGATGTATACAAACATGCTTATAAATGAATATGCTCTCCCTGAAAGCGCTGGTTTGTCCAGGGCACTTGGGGGATGGGACGGGACAGGAAGGAAGACGTCCTTTTCACAGCATATCCTTCGTTTTCTTCTGAATTTTATATAATATGCATGATTTGTCTAAAGCTACTTTAATTTTTAAAAGTTTAAAAGAAAAAGTTATAGGAATTATCCCACTGAATAATTATTTTATGCCAATATTGACTATGTTAATTTTCATAAGAAGAGGGGATACACTGTAATTTATATGTGTAAGTACCTGTAATAATTAAAATTATTGCCTGGTAACAGCAGACTACTGCACAGCAATAGAAAAGAACCACTGATTCATACAACAACCCAGATGAATCCCAAAACCCTATGTTGAGTGGAAGAAACTAGATGATAACGAGTACATTCCATATGATTCTATTTATAGGAAGTTCAAAAATAGGCAAAACTAATCTATCGTGACAGAAGCTGAGTACTTCAGGTAGAATGGTGGGTCATGAGGGAGCCTGCTGGAAAGCGGTGATGGGCGTGTTGCACGTGCTGATCTGAGCGGAAGTTATGTGGGGTCCACGTATGTAAAGACAAGCTGCACACTTAAGATGTGCACGGCTTGCACTTTACAGAATGTCACTTGTGCCTGAATAAATGGAGTTTTAAAATTACTCTGTAATGTAATAGTCTTATTTTGATAAAGGTGTCAGTGGAATATGAGTAGCCATGAAAGAAATTGTATCTCATCTTGCCTTTAAAATAAAGACACTAGGGTTTCGTTTTTTTTTAATCATAAAATTATCTTTTAGGAAGATAATTATTATCCTACTACTACTTGTTTAATATAGACTTTATGTTTACCAGCAAAATAAAAGTTTCTCTATCTGTGGTAGCAACTTATTTATTCAGTATTATTTGAGAGTAAGATGTTTTACAAAGGTACCTTTTCCAGATAACTAAACCTGTTTCGAGGGTTTTTTTTTTTTTAATTGAAATATAGTTGATTTACATCATTGTGTTAGCTTCAGGTGTTCAAGGGTCATTTTTTAAGGCCCTTTTTAAAAATTAAGATACAAGGGGAAGTCAGACGTATAAGAGGTCTTTGCTTGTTTGCAGTTTTCAGAGAGGGAGCTGGAAACCCACGTGTGCATTTAGTGCGAACCTGCCCGGGGGGCTGCGAGGTCAGGGAGGACAGGCCTGCCAGCTTCGGAAAGTCGAGCCAGTGTCTGAACCTCTCACCTTAGGGGCCGTATTTCGAAACTAGATTTTTACAAGTCTTTCTGACATGCTGATGCTGGATTTGGGGATGCATTCTTTTTTTTTTTTTTTTTTGCGATACGCGGGCCTCTCACTGTTGTGGCCTCTCCCGTTGCAGAGCACAGGCTCCGGACGCGCAGCCTCAGCGGCCATGGCTCACGGGCCCAGCCGCTCCGCCGCATGTGGGCTCTTCCCGGACGAGGGCACGAACCCGCGTCCCCTGCCTGCATCAGCAGGCGGACTCTCAACCACTGCGCCACCAGGGAAGCCCCATCGGCTCTCGCATCTTAGTAGCCCCCACCTGGTGCCTGTATTTCACTCTGCTTTTTCGTTGGCTGTTTCTAATGGCTTACGGAGTACAGCAGAAAACTAATCGTGCATATTAAGCGAGAAGCCTGCTCACGGGTTAGCGTTCCGGGGTCAAGTTATCTCCAGAGGCGCCAAATGAGCTCTTTCAAGTTTTCCGTTTACCTCTGGTTTGGACGGCGCTTCGAAAATCATGCTGAGAGTCTGTCTCCCCAAGATGTGATAGATAACTGTAGACAGCTGTTTGGCTTTCACCTCTTTTGGTGGCAGGATACCTAGAGCAGGGGCTGCGACAGGAAGAGCTGCCGAGAGATCTTCCTTCTAATGTCGTTTGCTCTATTACTGCCTGCTTTTCCAGCTTATAAATTAATTAAGCTTATTTTACTTACATTTAATGTGTTTATATTATTTTATGCAACTGCCATTGTTTTCACCAATTCACAGTTCCCTAGGTGTTACCAAAAAGTAAATAAAGAAGGAGGTTAAGCCGATGGTTATGTGGGATATTTGGATTCCCTGTAATCTGTGTCTGTAGCTGCTAAGCTATGGATGGATGCTGTTGAGAGGTTGATTGATTCTTCTGTGGAATTGTGTTTTCCGCTTGGTGTATGGAAGTAAGGGTGTCTTGAAATAGGAATAGCCTACTTGGAATGTGTGACCAGCGTTCTGTAGCCGCCTGCACTGATGGGTTTGTTTGCAAGTATTGTCCCTGGACACGAGGCTTGAGGTGGCTGTTTTCTGTCGACACAGGCTTAGTGAGGAAATCAAGCCCCGTGTACTCAGATGCAGCAGAATCCTTTCTTCCCGGAGTTTGCAAGGAATTGATTGGCTCGTCATTAGAGCTTCTTGGACAGAGTGATGATGAAGAAAACACTGTCGCGGACAACTTGATTAGTAATTTCCTTAAAATCCACGACGGGGTGCTTGCCGTGTCCAGAGCTCACGAAGAGCAGGACGAAGACAGTCAGAGTAACGGTAAGCAGCCCCTGCCCGCCCGCTCACAATAACCGCGGTTCCCTGCTCCGTTGTGCATGGCTTTGTCACCTGTGTCATGCGGTGTCCGACGTTACAGCGTCTTCATGCAGATCAGACGTGAGCTCTTGTGCTTGGGGGTCACTTCTTCTCATCGCTTTTCTTCTTCTTTCGAAGTGTTCTCTGATCGAGCAAACCAGTCGCTTGCTGTGCAGGTGGCGAGCGCCTTCGAGCGGCTCGTGGTGCTGACGGGACCCTGGCTGAGCGGCGTCCCCCGCAGGGCCGGCGCGGGGGCTTCGCCGGCCGAGCTGAGACAGGAAGTGAGGAAGCTGGGAGGCTGCTTACAGTTGTTTCTGCAGGTAAAGGGATCTCGGGTTACCGCTAGGAGAACCCATGTGTTCAGCAGGTGTTTATCGACTCTCTCCTATTCGCATCTTGCCCAGAATTCGACCCTTGGGATTTTCAGAAGCGCTGTCTGTATTGAAGTCCCAAGACTGTGGATGCTGGATGACTGAAGGATGGCGCCGAGACCTCGCAGGGCTTCGGCGCGCCGGGCACTGCAAATGTTACCTCCTTCAGTCCTCACCGCAGCCCCGGACGCGGGCGCTGGTGGCGTCACCCTTGTATCAGTGAGGAAGTGGGGGCCAGGGAGGCTGCGTCCACTGTGCACAGCCAGTAGGTCGTAGACTTGGGCCTGCGTCGCCGTGGACCCAGCCTACGCTCCTGCCCACCACCCCCTGGGCCGTACTGCCCTCCGCAGGGGCTGCCGGGAAGAGGGCCGGGGTCTCGCTCTGGTTACGGGTGGGGCTTCAGCGTGGGGTGAGTTAGTCACAGGCCTGCTGGCACAGGGGCAAGGAAAGTAACCTTGTTTCCCTGTTTACCTTAAGTCAGATAAGATGAGGCTTGGCTGTAGGAAGAGGTAAGGTGAAAGCTTCCTTTCTCTCATAAAATCTGGAGGCGGGCTTGGCGGCTGCCTCGGGACCCTGGTTCCTTCCGTGCAGCTCTCGGCTGGGCCCCGAGCGTGGCCCCAGGCTCTGTGTCTACCGCGTCCAGAGCTCCAGGGAAGGTCAGTGCACGGGATGGAAGAAGGGGCCTTCTTTTAAGGAGGTTTCTGGAAATCGCCACGTGACAGTTCTATTTATGTATCTTTGCCCGGAACCTCATCACATGACCACACGTAGCTGCAGGTGTCCCTGGGAAGTGCATTTTATTCTGGTAGCCATGTGACTAGGGAGGACTGGAGGAGGAGGACATGGGGGCTGGTGCTGGAGAGACCCCGTATCTGCTGATGCCCGGACCTCCTCCGAGAGGCTCCGCACGTACGAGGGGCCAAGGCAGAAACCCAGAGGGACAGGCTTTGTGGCAAAATGTTCTAGATACTTGGACAGATCCTGTAGGGCCTCCCAAGACTTTCCGGTCCTCCTGCCCTAGTGGATGCTTAGTTGCATCAGATGCCTCCTGGGAGGCTCTCTTTGTTGACTGACTGAACTTACGGGTCCAGTGTTGAAACTGGACCTGTGGTTTCCATTGTCCATTATTCTCCCCTAGGCAGTCTCTGTGGGGCTCCCCGAGACCTGGCCACACATTCCTCCTATTAGCTCCTCTGATACTAACCCCGTACGTTACCCGTTGTGCCGTTTAATGCACCGTGTCGGTGTGGGCAGTGAGCTCTCGGCAGGTGGACGGAATGTGGTGTCCTTTCTCACGAGGGCTCGTTGTGTGACTGATGCTCGGTTGGGTCCTTGTTATTGAGTTAATTATAAACTGACATTGGACGAAGGGTCACTTTGGATATAGGTCACGAGGAAACAGAGTGACCATCACAAGGAGGGTAGGCCGCAGACTGGTGGGGACGGAGGGCAGAGGCAGGAGGGCTCAGACAGCGCAGGCCCTGAGAGCGCGGGCCGTAGGGTCACCCCCGGTCGCCTGGGCTCCAGCCGCGTGGTCGCGGGAGGGCTGGGTGACTCGGTCAGCCTCAGATCCTGGAGGCGGTGCAGGATAGGGAAAACCCAACCCAACCCGCCGCGGGCGTTTGGAAGTCCGGTGTGTGAACCGGGGCTGGATTAGGTGTGCGTGTACCCTTGCACAGACTTTGTGAGTCTCCTGTTGCCCACCTAGAAAGTGAAGCAGCAGTACCAACCTGGCGAGGCTGCTGTGACGGCCAGTTAGTTGGCTGGTGTTACAAGAAAGGACCGCAGAGGACCTGGGGTGGAGCGCTCTCCCGTCTCTTCCGTCTCGAGGAAGAGCACTTTGACCGTAACTTAGGGCCGTGGCCAGTTGCCCTGTGAGAAGTGCTTTCCATAAGGAATCAGGACGGAGAGGACGGGTGTAACTTAGGGCCGTGGCCAGCTGCCCTGTGAGAAGTGCTTTCCATAAGGAATCAGGACGGAGAGGACGGGTGACCGGGAGGGAGATCAGCTGAGCTCAGGAGACGCTGAAGTTCAGCCGGCAAAACTGGATTTGGGAACCAGGCTCTGCTTAAGTGTAGCTTGAGCACCCTTACCTTGCAGTGATGCAGGCAGCATACTCCAGGAGGCAGACCCGGGAGGGGTGCCTGAGCCGCCCTCCCCGCTCCTCTGGGGGGCGTGGCGGAGCCTTTCATCTGCAGCGTCTCAGGTCTTCCCTCCTTTTCCCCTTCCCCTCCCCGCCCCCCATAATAGGAAGCGTCCTGGTTACCCATCCGCCAGACGGCCCGGCACAGGGGGCGCTCAGTGCTGTCTCACGTCTGGCTGCCGCCTGCCCCCCTTCCGTCTCCTGTTAGCGCAGAAGCTCTCTGAGGGCAGCCTGCATCCTAGTCGAGTCGTCACCGTCAGAAGCTACGGGATCGCACGTCGTCTGGTTCCGATCAGACTTTGATGAAGCGCGGTCACTGTATCGATGAATGCAGAGTCCGTTTTCTTCACCTTGGTCTTCTTGTTCTTACCTCCCCTGGTAATCTCATGTATCCGATACCCGGGTCCATTTTTATCTTACAGGGGTGCTCTTCAGATATTTCATCAATGGTGAAAGAGGCTCAAAAGCAGGTGATCCAAATTGTACACCAAGCCATCAAGTACACGGGGCAGTTAGCAGCTCTGAGCGGGGACCAGCTGCGCTCCCTGGAGAGCCGCGACTGCGGGGCTGCCGGCCTCCAGGTAACTCGGCAGCGTTCGTGGCGGAAGACTTCATCTCAGGGAACAGTAGAGGCTTCTGGTAGTGGTGTCACGAAGCAGGATAAGTGTTTGTTTTTCACAGCAACACATACGTTACTGGTTTAACAGGAGATTGAAAGCTGTTACAGTCTAGGTGGTTGAATGTGCCTGATGATTTGGGGATCCTCACCGTGCCTTCCGGATCTTTGGCTTGGTGGTAGCCGTCTGCTCCGGAGGGTGGGTGCTCAGCCAGCCAACGTGTGAAGAGTGTAATTACGTTTGCATGTTAGTTCTAGAAAATGTGTATTTGCTTGCTTTAATTATTCATGCTACTGAAAACATAATATTGTATTAAAACGTTCTAGCAACACGGTGTCCTGTCTAAGAGGATGAGCATTCTTTAACATAATATGTGGGATACAAAGTTACAGACTGGCTAATTCTTTTTCCTTATGCACCGTTAGTTCTTATTCTAGCTTTTGTTGAATTAATCAACTTGGAATGTATTACAGCCCTAAAATAAGCAGAAAATATAACTTAATTATTTGGTAATTTAAAAAGAATATAGAACTTGAATTTGCCAGTTAACGCTTAAAACCTTTTTCTAGGATGATTTCATGGGTGCTATTTGTGATGGTGTTGGCCTGGGAATGGAGAGTCTCCTAGATTCTGGACTAGAAAAAGCAAAAGAACTTGAGCGTGAACTCCGAAGTCAGAGTCCCCAAGATGAGGTAAGACGGACAAGGGAATGTCCTGTGTAGTACCAGCCAGTATGTAAAGTTGGTTTTTAAAAACAGTTTAACTCAGTCAGTGATTGAGGTTTTTATAAACTTATGTATTTTAGCTTGTGTTGGATTGTTTTTTACTGAAAAGGCTGTTGACATCATCACTCATGGTGACATTTCCCACGTTACACCTGAGTCACTGCAGCCCCTTTTGTGGTTCGTGCTTTGCCGGTCGTGCCACGGCTGCCTGGGGATAAACTGAGCGGACGGAGTGTGTCAGCGACCCCTACTGGCCACTTTCCACTTCTCTTTTTCTTCCTCGTCTTTGTTCAGGACTCTGCTCTTCCTCTTGAGAATGGAAACTACCATTTATCGATCCACTGTCTTGAACAAGGGGAGTCACATCAGTTGTCTCGTGTCAAGATATAGGACCAAGGGAGATGTGGGTGGCCTCCTGGGACAGGCCTGCCCCTACCTCCTCCAGCTAATTCATGTGACAGCACAAAGCCAGTGCTGGCTCACAGGGGGGCTGTGGGGACAGGCTGGATCTTGCCACTGGAGGACCTGCGTGTGTGACCCGGCTCCGTCACCTTCCAGCAGTTGTTTACCGAGCCACTCAGTGTTCTGACCCTGTTTCTTCACCTGTCATGTGTGATGACACCCGTGGCACAGGTTGTGAGCCGTTTACTTATTAAATAACTCCTGGTAGCAGGTACTGGACCAGGTGTGTACACAGAGTAGAGGCGACCCTCAGTCACCACCTTGCAGAGGGCGGTGGTTACTGCCGGTCCCGTGGCTTCACTGAGCCGGGGCGCCTAGTCTCCCTGAGTCGGGGTCTTACGTTCTACCTGCTTGACTCCCAAAGTCCGCCTGCCACGTGGAAGTCACCGATCACGCACCAGTCTTCTCTGTCGAGTGTTTGTGTTAGTGAGTCGGGGATTCGGAAGGTAGAAGTTCAAACCTGGTGACAGTGGATTTCAGGTTGGTCTGTTCTAGAGTCTTATTGTAACACCTGTTGTTAGAACCACATCTGAAGGAGCTCCCCGGGGCGCTCGGGCTCCTGAGGTCCCCCGCGTGGGTGAAGATTTACGTACGTGTTGGTGATCTGGGAAAGGCAGTTGTGTGGAGGACTGTCGGCTCCCACGCCTCTGGGTGGTTGTTTACAGGAAGGCGGGGAAAGTGAGAGTTCTTTTTTCCTCTTAGGGAAACCTTGGCATTGGTGTATTTCTAGCTCCCTTAGCTGAGGGGAAGCTTCTCGTGTGAGCCAGAGGGGCTCCCCGTCCTTCCGTCAGATGATGGGGCTTTATCTCTGCCCAGGGCAGCTCAGAGCTGGGAGACACTGAACGCTGAGTTGCTTCCCCAGGTCCCGTGTAGCCTTGAGCAGCCGCCTGAGCCTCGGTTGTACCATTTACAAGGTGAGGACGGGCCACGCTCGCTTCCTAAAGCTGCTCTGAGCAGCCTACGGGATTAAGAACGGCGTACGGGAAATCCTAACCGTAGACGCTCTGCTTGCACTTTCCTATGTCACTTTGTGTCTTGTTTTGTTTTTAAAATAAACACATTCCAAAGGAGCTCACATTGTCACTGACCCAGGGTCTGGGAGTCTAATTGTGTCCAGGGGACATGAGGCTGACTTGGGTTCCTTGACGCGGCTCTGCAGGCAGGGCGCTCCGCCTGCAACAGCTGACGCCGGAGCCTGGCTGTGCCCTGCAGCAGTGGGGCGACATTCATCACCAACGCTTTACTTATCACTGTTTGCAAAGTGGAGTTTCCGCTGGCAAGGGGCGCAGAAGGGCGCAGGGTCGGTTACTGAGCGGCAGGTGGGGTAGAGCGTGTGGGTGTGTTTAGCGGGTGCTGAGGCAGGTGCAGGTGTCGGCGCTGGTCTTGTTTCTAATGAATACTTGGTTTTAAATTGTATTTTATTTTTGTATACAGCACATTCTTATTAGTCATCCATTTTATACACATCAGTGTCTACATGTCAATCTCCATTGCCCAATTCATCCCACCACCACCATCCCCGCCCCCACCCCCGCAGTTTTCCCCCCTTGGTGTCCATACGTTTGTTCTCTACGTCTGTGTCTCAATTTCTGCCCTGCAAACCGGTTCATCCGTACCATTTTTCTAGGTTCCACATATATGCGTTAATATACGATATTTGTTTTTCTCTTTCTGACTGACTTCACTCTGTATGACAGTCTCTAGGTCCATCCACATCTCTACAAATGACCCAGTTTCATTCCTTTTTGTGGCTGAGTAATACTCCATTGTCTATATGTGCCACATCTTCTGTATCCATTCGTCTGTCGATGGGGGCGCTGGTCTTGTTTTGAGGAAATAAGCGGCTAAAGGGTCAGGCCCCTCGTCACGGAGTTGATGGGATCTGCATGTCCACGTGGACCTCTGCTCTCACCAGCCTCTCCTCTCCTCTCTGCAGAAGGCCACAGCTGTGTGCTCACGGCCGGGGTTTAGGTTATCGTATCCTTAAAAGTTAAACTCATAAGAACCCACAGAAGGAGAACAAAATATTTGAAGAAGTACAAAATAGGCTCAGACATAAGGCATTGGAGTTGTATTTTCAAGCTGGAGTCAAGGGGGAAAAAAACAGAATTTAGGTGTTCTTTTTTGTTTACCATGGAGAGGAAATTTGAGTTAGACCCAGGGAAGGGCTCTGTGGGAAAAGCCAGTTACATGCTTCAGCAGCTCGCGTGGCAGAAATGCTGTGGGAAGCGCCTCCGGGAGAGAACCAAGCAGCACAAGCAACAGCTTAGAATGGGGGGAAGGGGGGGAGGGGGAGGGAGAGGGGTCCCACCCGGGTTCTGACCTAGGCCTCGGGGTCTGGGTCCATGTTGTAAAGTGAGGACAGGTGCGTCTGCAGCACGGGGCCGTGGTGGAGAATCAACTGAGCATCAAGTGGTGAAGCACGTGAAAGTGAACTGGCTCAGACAAAGATACACACTGTGTGAGCTCGTGTGTGTGTAGAATCTAGAAAACCCGAGCTCACTGAAACAGAGGTGGGTGGAGCGGGGGTGGGGAGAGTGGGCCGTGTGGGGGGGACAGGAGGTGCAGACTTGCAGCTGTAAGATAAACGAGTCCTGGCGGTGTGACGTGCACGGTGGTGGTTGACAGTACCGTGGTTTATGTTTGAATGCTGCTGAGAGAATAGATCCTGAAAGTTCTCAAGAAACAAAATCGTGTAACTGTGAGGCGACAGATATTAACTAGACTTGCGGTGATCGTTTTACAGCACGTACAGGTATTGAATCATGCTGTACACCTGGAACTAATACAGTGTCGTATGTCAGTTTATCTCAGTGAGACCGGTGAATGCATATAAAGTTCTGAGAGTGTAATTTTTTTCTGGACACATTAGTTATCTCACCCCCTTCCAAAGGAAGTCTTGGAAATTTCTTTTCTATAAATATTTAAGTAGGCAAATGCCGCTTCTATAGCAAACGTCAGAGGGTATCCATATTTAATGTAGAATCTGTGTGTGATTTCTTTAGAAAGAAATTCCACTTACATGATTTAGACACTCCAGTCTCATGACTCCTAGACGAGAACTCTTTTCCCTGGCGGATCCCATGGAGTTCCAGGGTTTTTATCCTTCTAAATAGGTATTTGTATAACAAAGTATTTTAACTTTCTCTATAGGTTACCAAACAGATGAAAGCTAATGCCATAGGATTGATTGAATCCCTTGAAAACCTCTTTGCTGAGTGGAAAACAGTAAGAAAAGCATTAAACTGTTTTTAGGTTTAATTTTGTTTAGTGTACTTCATTTGGTTCCAGCGTGGATGTGTTTATTTCAGTTTCTGTCTTTAGCCAGTGACTCCTCTGTGCACGTTTAGTAGAAGCAGGTACAGTAGTTCTGAAGCTTCTTCCTCTTGGCGTCCTAGCTTACTAGGTTTAGCGATGGATAAAATAGTGTGCAGAAATTGAGTAGTAGTCATGTATTTTATCTGTTTCTTCCTGCTGCTGGTTTAATAACTGTCAGCTTCTGCTTGAATAGTCAGCATAGGCTAAAAAATTGTGTTTAATAATCAATATGCTCAAAGATTTTAAAATACAGGCAAATTAGATAAATTATTTTATTCTCATGTCACAGGTAAATAGAAAAATATTGTAAGTTGAGTATATAATCAATGTGTTACAAAGGAGAGAAATTTCTGTGGCTTGAAAATATTTGTTTAAATAAAATAAATGAGAGATATAAAGTTGAACTCTTAAAAATTAAATAAATTTATCTTTTATGATGTTGGATAATAAATGGTAGGTACTGCTGTTTTATTTCATTCTCATGTAATAGGATATTGGACTTTGATTTTAAATTATTTTCAAAATTTTATTTCTTTTGAAAACAGTAATTGTTAATATTGTATTGTAGTCTTGCTTGTATCAGTAGAAGCGAAGCACTGGTGAGGAAATTAAACTCATTGTCTTTCTTGAAGATAAAATTCTGGCAATTAAAATCATTTTGAATCAGCCTTACTGCCATGTAGCCTATTGTGTATTTTTTAAACTATGAACTTTATTTACACAGAAAAGCTTCAGAACTCAAGTACAAGAAGAAAATTCTGGATACCAAGATTTGAAGAAGATGCTTAATTGTGCCCCAGAATTCTTGAAGTTAAAACATTGCTTAGAGCAAACTATTCAAATTATTATTTCTGCGCTGAGAGGTATATACTGCAAATGGAATTTATGGTTAATCAGAATTTGACAGTTTGAGGAATCTTAGACATCGTCTCGTTTCTAGTCTGGTTCATTCACTGGGGCCTGCTCAACGCTCCTTCACTGACATTAATTACCTGTAGGAACTTGCGGGGTTGAATTCCCACTTAGCATCTGTAAGTTCCTCTGCCTCAATGACTAGATCCGAAGAGGCAGGTTGCTTATTTAACAGATAAACTGAATAATCTTAAGTGGTTTGAAATTGCCTTGAGGGGTCACTTTGGCTTAAAGGGCGTCTCGAGTCCATCACGACGCTCACCACCTGGTGGGGAACGCCGAGGGTGACCGCCTTTCCCTTCTCCTTGCACAGGGCACCGTGGCCACGTAGCACTCCTCCAGGACTGTGTCCAGAGTCTCTGCAGCTCGGCCAGGGGTCTCCACGGCGACCGAGCCCGCCACAGGGAGCTGGAATCTCGAGCTACCTCACTCCTCTTGGGTTTTGAATTTGAAGAAAGACCTGGTTTGTTGGGACCCTGGGAAGCGTGTGATCGGGATCCTAGAGCAGCAGGACGAGAGCAGCCTGAGGCAGACAGGCCCGGCCCCCGGAAGACCCGAGGTGTACCCAAGCGGGTGTATGAGCTCCCGGGCCCGGCCCCGGGGGGCTCAGAGCAGGGCGCACTGCCCATCCAGGAGGGCACCGGTCGGGGGTCTCCCACCGCTGGAGAGCAGAGTGACCACTTCACAGACATCTAGTCTGTGGGTGGCCTCCTGTTGGGTGTGGACATATAAACGCAGTGGATCCTGATTTCAGATGCCTGCGTGTGCACCCAGAGGTTTCCCAGACAGTTTAAAACAGGTATTTACCATGTTGGAACTTTGTGGCAATAGGATGGAATTAGGAGTTCAAAGCCAAGTGAGCAGCCCCTTCCTCTGATTTTCCATTGCCTTGAATTTTAAGTGTTCATCTTTGACGCTGATGTGCAGTCTCTGGTTGGCTCACTAGCCTGTTGGTAAAGGATTTTTGTGGTGATTGTGGTGATTATAAGTTATTTTCCTGTGAGTGGAAACTTTTGTGCCTGTATCTACGCTTCCCTGCAAATAGCAACGATGAGTTTTATGGTGAAACTGCTAAAACAAGTCTAACCAGAGCAGCTTAACTTGCACTGGTAAATCTAAAGCTCTTTTCTTGAAGGATTAACTGGCTGCTGTCTTGAGTAGTGTGTTCAGGACACAGTTTCCTGTTTCTTTCCAAATTATAAGTAGCTTCCTAAGTATAGTAGAGTTTATATTAACCATGTGGCTTGCTGGCGTACTAGTTTACTTCGTTATCTGTTGGCAGTCATATTAGGGGCTGTGCGAGTATCACTTACAACCAATTAAATACTGCCAGAAGCACACTTGACGGTTGGATGAGGTTGGGAGACCAGAGGCTGGGTCTTTTCTTGATAATCCTTGTTTGATAAACGAGCAATGAGGGTTTGTATGTGATTTGATGAAGATTAAAGATCCTCACTGTATCTCACAGCTTAAACAACCCTTTATCTACAGTCAGGTAATAGAGATGATATTGTACTTCAGGCATTTTCCATTAAGGAAATAGTCTGACATTTTTGACGGCAGAAATGTATGTAAATTGAAGAGATACACAGTGACCTTGCTTGGGTGATGTCAAGCATTTCTTGGAGAAGAATTATTTTAACTAACCAGGTCTTTCCCTCTGCCCTTTCCACTCGCAGACACACTGCGTGCTTGGCACGGCTGCTGGGAGCCAGCTGTTGGTGCCAGGGCTGAGTGTGATGATTTTCTCATTAGGCAGAGCTTGTTCTGACACAGTGACCAGTATTTATTTACGGTGTTAATGAACCGTGTGTTTTCAGGTGCTTTAAAATGGTGCAGTGTAACAAATGTGCTTTTGTTTTCTTTTTTCTTTTATTTTTGGCATTTGAGCTTGTATTCCTTCTGAGGTTCCGTATGTATTTTGTCATAGCTGATGCTCTACCAAGTGGCACTTTGATACGAAGTTTTACAAAGAGTAGGTGTGCGGACGAGGATCCTCTTTGAAGATCTTCTTAAAGTATTAGTTTGGTGGGTTTTATCTTAATTTTCAGTATTTAATCTTTACTTTTGCTTTCTAAACTCATGACTTCATTGGTCAGAAACCTTTTTTTTATTGTCTTTGTAAAATTTTGTATATACATATATTTATACTCTGGACCATTACACGATATTTGAACCAAGGGTGGAAAACGTATTTGCTGTTAGTATCATGTGCGCTGATAAGACGTGTTATAATAAAGGAAATGCCTTCAGCAGGTCTCGCCTCGTGGTCTCAGTTCTCGCTCCTGTTTGTAAAGTTAGTGTCTGTCATCCTTTCCCATCACCCGTCACAAGACCATTGTCATTGTGCCCACAGGCCACCCTCGGGGGCCACCTGCCATGTGTCACCGTCACCGTTTCAGAGACCGGCTCACTCCTCGCCTGCCTCCCCCACGCCTCCGTCACCCGGCCGGACGCTGGCTCCACTGCCCTTCCTCCGCGGAGTCCCCCGTCGGCCCCTTCCTCTCTATCCCCGAGGGCGAAGCTCGGCCGGGAGGCCGCTCGTGACCCACGTCCCTCCCCGGGCCCCCTGCTCCGTTGTGCCCAGCGCCCACGTCCAGGAAACTCTTCTTCAGCCTCTGAGCTAATCTCCTCGAGTCCTTCTCCCCAAGAACAAGCGATGCCCAGATACAGCGCGTGGCGTTTAGTCCTATAAACACCTCCCAATGCGCCACGCGCTCCGGGCCGCCCAGGGGGCCCGTGCGTCCCGCCTCCGGGCTTTGGCCAACTCGGAAAGCATCCCTCCTCCTCTCTACCTCGTCTAGTCCTGCCCGTCTCTCAGGTTCTGGAAGTCTCTCAGTCATATTAACTAACGCTGGGGACGTGACGGGCGGGGCCCGGAGATGCTGAGCAGACAGCAGCAGAGGACCTTCAGGAGGGGGACGACAGGTCACTGCAGCGGTGACACGGCGTGGCCGGTGCCCCGACGTGACGGGCAGGAGGCTCCCCACCCGAAGGCCGAGACGAGCAAGGTCGGACCCGGGACAGGGCGGCAGCAGAGGGAACCGCATGTGCAAGCCTGCAGGACGGCGGGGTTGGGGCGTGACCAGTGGGGCTGGGCTGCTGCGGGGGGCTGAGCGGGGGGCTAGGCCGGGAGCGTCCTCACAAGGACATCAGGAGAGGCCTGGCCCCAGAGCAAGGCCCTTGAATCGTTTTAAGCTGGGAAGTGATCTCGAATCTGGATTCTAGGAGATTCGCTCTGTGTGGGGGGTAGAGGATAGGTTGGAATGGCTGGGAGGTGATGTCCAGGACGCCTGGACCAGGGTCACGGATGCAGCTGGAGACAGTGAGTGAGTGGGTCCTAGAAACGTTCACGGGACGGTGGGGGGGAAGCACACCAAACTTGGTGACCTGGCAAAGGGAGGACCAGGGAACGGAGGGAAAAGCCTGCTGTCCAGACGTTCGGCCTGAGCAGCCAGGTGGGGTGGGTACCGTTGACCGGGGTAGGAAACTCCAGAGGAGGGGGCGTGGGGAGGTGGGCTCGTTCACCACAGCTGCTGTGACAGGTACCACAGCCGGCAGCTGAAACAGCGGGAACTTAGCGTCTCCCAGTCTGGTGGCCAGAGTCCAAGTTCAGGTGTCAGCGGTGTTGCTTCCTCCTGAGGCTGAAAGGGAGGATCTGGTCCAGGCCCCCTGTGCCCCACTCCCCTCCCCAGGCTTGTGCATGTCTCTCTCCAAATTTCTCCCTTTTATCAGGACAACAGTCATATTGCATTGGGGCCTCCCTTAATCCTCTCATTTTTACTTGATTATCTCTGTAGGGACCCTCTCTCCAAATAGGGTCACATTCTCAGGTGCTGGAGGTTGGGATTTAAACATATAAATTTGACGGGGTCCGGGGGGACACAGCTCAACCCATAAGAGGAGCTATAATGAACTTAGTTTTAGATCTGTTGATCTGAGTTCTCTGGGCACATCCAAGGCTTGGTGTCCAGTAGGAAGTAGAAAATATGAGTCTGACGCATGAGAGGGTTTATGGGCCTTTTATATTTTCATTCTGTGGTGTGTCTTTCCCTTTTTCATATAAACCTCATCGCTCCAATCAGTAGGTATGGCCTGATGGGAGTTTAGTGAATCATTTAATTCTTACAGTGGCTTTATCATGTAAACATAAGCTCAGCCCCAGTTTACAGAAGAATGAATAAAAAATTTTGAGACTTTGAACTATTTGTCCAAAATCACACAGGGAGAAATAACTAGAATTAGGCCTCAGATACAAGTTTATAAACTCCAAATATCACACTTCTTTGTAAATTTCAGTAGATGGAGGGGTAGAGGGAGGAAGAGACGGTTGGATGATGAATAGATGGACGAGTGGATGGACGGATGGATGGACGGATGGACAAGTGGATGGATGGGTGAGTGGGTGGATGGATGGATGGATGGACAAGTGGATGGATGGATGGTCGGATGGACAAGTGGATGGATGGATGGGCGAGTGGGTGGATGGGTGGATGGATGGACAAGATGGATGGTTGGACGGATGGATGGACAAGATGGATGGGTGGACGGATGGATGGACAAGTGGATGGATGGATGGGTGAGTGGGTGGGTGGATGGATGGATGGACGGATGGACAAGTGGATGGATGGATGGGTGAGTGGGTGGGTGGATGGATGGATGGACGGATGGACAAGTGGATGGATGGGTGAGTGGGTGGGTAGGTGGATGGATGGATAGATGGGTGGATGGATGAGTGGATGGATGGATAATGACAAGAGCTCACATTTGAGAATTTACTGTGGGCAATTACTAAACTAAAGCAGTGTACATGCAGCTGCTCATGTAATCACCAGACAACTCTGTGAGGGAGATGCTGTTGTTATCCTTACAAGCCAAGATGAAGGAAGTGAGGCTTGGGGTGGGGGGTGATTCTCCTGGGGTTATACGTTTAGGAAGTGGGTGGAGCCTAGGTTAGAAACCAGGCCTGTTTCAGAATTTTTAGTCTCTCTGCTAATTAATGCAGTTCTCTCAGAGTGTAGATGCCACTGCAACATTCAGATCCTCCCTGGTTTCATCTGAGTCTATAATTAGTCAGTAAGCATTTTTTTTTTAAGACTGTAGGTGGGCAGGATGACACCTACTCGCTGTGGGAAGCCCCCTCCTTTCTTCGCCTCTGAGAGCTGTCTTGCTGCCATTCTGGGTACCATGATGAGGATCATAAACTTTAAGGCATTCACGTTTTAAATGTCTTCTCATTTTTCATCCGCCCTAGCCGTGACATTCTCCCTGGCAAGCTCAATTTTTTTCAGATCAACTTTCTAGGTGAAGCATGACAAATATATAAAATGCACAGATCACGTGTCCTACAAGAATTTTCACTATGTGAAGACATCCGTGTAGCCACGATCTAGGTAAAGGAGCAGAATATTACAAACACCCAGTGGCCCTCCTCATACCCGCTCCTGTCATTGCCCCTGAAAGGTAACCCCCTGTCCTACTTGTAACACCATCATTAGTTGTGCCTGTTTGAGCCTCATACAGGTGACGTTACACCTGTGAGTTCCTTAGTGTCTGACTTCTGCTCGGTGTTATGTTTTTGACTAGCAGCCGTTCATCCATTTTCACTGCTGTATAGTATTCCCCTGTGTGACCATATCACAGCTTAACATATGTGTGGGTAAGTTGCAAGCTGACCACCCACCCCCTCCCCCCCGTCTGCCATACCCTTGGGCCTGTAACCTTTCAGTGCCTTCCCCCTGCCATGGCTTTGGCCGTCTGACTGGCTTTGGCTAAGAGGACATTAGCAGGAGTGATACACAGTCTTGGAAAAGTGCTTTGAAGTTGGGGCTTAGTAGCTCTTGTACTGCCGCTGTCACCACGAGACAGGTACATGCAGGCTGGTCCTAGGAGAAGGATGAGAGGCGCGTGAAGCAGAGGCTCCGACCCCCAGAATCCAGCCTAGACCAGCTCATAGATTCGTAAGCTAAAAGCAAGTGCTGGTGCTGATGCCATAGAGCCTGTGTGGGCGCCGTGCTCAGCTGACATTGCATTCCTCTGTGCCCCATGCTGTGTCTCGTTGATAGACATCTTATTCCCTGGCTTTGGTTATTACAGTAGTGGTGACATGGACATTTTTAAAAATACTTATTTTATTCATTTGTTTGGTTGCACCGGGTTCTTAGTTGCGGCTTGAGGGCTCCTTAGTTGTGGCATGTGCACTCTTTAGTTGCGGCATGCATGTGGGATCTAGTTTCCTGACCAGGGATCGAACCCGGGCCCCCTGCATTGGGAGCACGGAGCCTCAACCACTGCGCCACCAGGGAAGTCCCAGACATGAACATTCTTGAACCTGTCTTTTGGTGCACACATCTACAGTTTCCTGAATGGCTCAATATTTTTAAATTGAGGACTTGCCTGGTGGCGCAGTGGTTGAGAATCCACCTGCCAGTTCAGGGGACACGGGTTTGAACCCTGGTCCAGGAAGATCCCACGTGCTGCGGAGCAACTGAGCCCGTGCACCACAACTACTGAGCCTGTGCTCTAGAGCCCGTGAGCCACAACTACTGAGCCCGTACACCTAGAGCCCGTGCTCTGCAACAAGAGAAGCCACCACAGTGAGAAGCCCGCGCGCTGCCACGAAGAGTAGCCCCTGCTCACCGCAACTAGAGAAAGCCCGTGCGCAGCAGCGAAGACCCAAGGCAGCCAAATATAAATAAATAAAATAAATAAATATAAATAAAAATTGAAAAGAAGGAAGGTCCTCATGCAATTTCCTTGAACAATTTTGTTATGAAAATATACTATATTCCCCCAAGTAAAAGTAGCATCTGTATGCCTTTGGTTTCATTCAAGCCTCTAGAAAGATGAATGTTAACTGCAGATACACAGACAATCCCAACAGAGGTGGTTAAGCATGGGCTCCTTACCTGTGTGTGCGGCTGCCTGCTCTCCTGCAGACGGGAGGCCTGGTGAAGCTGGTGGGAACAGGGTCCCCTGGAGTCCAAGTGGGGCTTCTCTTAGCCCCTACAGGCTCCACCAAGCCCACCTGGACTTGTGCTCTCCGGGGGGTGCCCTTGTTGGGGCCGTCCAGCACCAGTGCGGTCCCCTGACGAGCCTCCAACTCTCCCTCCTCCTGGGAGCGGGGCCTCCCTGAAGCATCGCTCTTACAGATCCGCAGGGCGAGCTGCGGCCCCGTCATCTATTAGTGTAGTACACCATCAGGGCGAGGTGCACAAGAGGGCCCAGCTGGTCCATCTGTGAATTGTGGGATCCAGGAGTTCAGGTCAAGAGCGTAACGCAGATTTCAGGTTGGATTGATGTGCCTGTGAGTGGTATTTTATGATACAAAGTTTACCTCTGATTTAGAAAGTAATTTAATGTGGGTGACAGCTCAGGTTCAGGCTGAGAGGCGGCCGCAGTAGATATCCATACCTCTTGGAAGATGTATTTCAGGAATAAATTACTGTTCTTGATGCTTTTATTTCATTTTGCAGTATGTCATCAGGGGCACCAGAAAATTGGCCTGCGAGGAAAGTTTTGCACATAAAGCAAAACGGGCTCATTCTGCGGCTCACCAGGTAAATAAATGTGGGGCAAGCGTGGCCTCTGGAAGGCTCCGTCTGTCACCATCTGTTTCGGGTGGCTGGAGCTGCGTCCTCAGAGGGCCTTGCTCTTGACCTCATGTTTAGATAACAAAGCAGCGGTTGCAATGCATAAATTGTTAACAGTTTCTATAAGACTTTGGACTTCAGGAGAACTGTCGTGTTTAGGCAGAGGAACAGGGTACAGGAAGTCCAACGACAGGAACCAATAAGTGGTTCAGATAAATCAGGAACCCAACTCAGGGGATGTGTAGCTACCTTTGTTGCTCAGGAGAGAAGAGGCTCTGTTCTGTCCCATGGACGTCCCCGAACAGCTTCTGACTAGACATGGAAAGAATTTTCTGGTGGGTCTCAAAGAGAGTTGTCCACAATGATCAGTACTTAGTATATACTCATCCGTTATCTCACATAGTTCTCACAATGGCCTTATGAGTTAGGCTAATATTATTAGATCTATCTTAAAGTTGAGAGAAGGAAAGCACAGAAAGGTTGAATGACTTGCCCAAGGTCACACAGCTGGTAAATGATGAACACAAGTGATCTGGATGCAGCCATTCTGCCCGTCACCCCTGAGAGAGGCTCAGCTGTGGTTGTACGTCAGCATCACTTGGGGACCTTTTAAAAAATATTAACCCCTGAGCCCTGACTCCCAGAGATTCTGATTTAATTGGCATGGAGTGGGGACGTCTATAAATGTTTTTTAAAACAAAATTTTATTGAGGTATAGTTGATGTACAATATTATATGTTATAGGTGTACAGTATTGTGATTCACAATTTTAAAGGTTATACTCTATTTACAGTTATTCTAAAACATCAGGTATATTCCCCATGTTGTACACTGTATCCTTGTAGCTTATTTATTTTATACACAGTAGTTTGTACCTCTTACTCCCCTACCCCTATATTGTCCCCACCTTTCCTCTCCCCACCGGTAACCACTAGTTTGTTCTCGTATCTGTGACTCTGCTGCTTTTTTGTTATAGTCACTGGTTTGTTGCATTTTTTAGATTCCACATGTAAGTGGTATCATACAGTATTTGTCCTTCTCTGATTTATTTCACTTAGCATAATGCCCTCCAAGTCCATCCAAGAATACATTTTAAAAGCTTCGTAGATATTTTCTACTGTGCAGGTAAAGAACCACTAATTCAGTGGTTCTTTCAATAAATGGTCCTTATTTTCATCATGATATTTTAATGCAACTGCACCAAAAAAGGGCAGAGCTCACTTTTCAATGAGTTCTAGGGAAGCAAAGCAGTTAGAGGGCCCTGGGCTAAGGAGGTACCATCTGGGCCGCGGGATCCTCATTGGCCCGATGACACCCCGGGTGACGTTTTCCTGTAGGAGCCTCAGCACCACCGTCGCCGTGGAGACGTCAGGCCTGTGGCCACACAGGCCCTGAAACTCACGGCCCCTTCTCGAAGTAGAAAGGGCTTACTTTTGAACCTCACACCGGCACTTCCCTGGCAGTCCAGTGGTTAGGACTCGCCGCTTCCACGGCAGGGGGCACAGGTTTGATCCCTAGTCAGGGAACTAAGATCCCACACGTGTGCAGCCTGGCTGGAAAAGAAATAATAAACCTCACACCAATCTTTTCAGAAAGATTTTAAAAATTACTCCTTATCTCGAAGGCAGTGGGTTTCTTGTTGCAACTGAGATGACATCCACATTCCTTCCAGTCCTGATGGCTGGATCCTGTGCTCTGTGATCTCAGGCAGCTGGGACAGGCTCTTGGGCTGGGCCACCCCTGTGAGGCTCCCTCCCCTCTGGGGCCCCGCCCATCGGCCCCTGCGCAGGGAGTCTTGATGCTGCTCCTGGCCTGGCTCTTGCTGGCTGAGGCCTCAAATCCGCACCTCCGGCCAAATGCAAGATGGCATACGGCCAGCTCATGCAAAGAAAATCAGGAAACATCCATTCCTCCGAGGGTTTTCTATTTAGCGCAGAACGAGAATACAAATGGACATCCCAATATTGCACATTCTTCGGAGTCTATTAATGTTTCTAATGTAGTTCAAGCACGTGAAATCATCTGAAACTGACCATGAAACTGTTCAGTGCTAATACACTTGTAGATGGTTCTGAATACCACTTGATTTTAGCCCAAAGCTTTTGACCCTAATAACATTTAAATGCTGAATGGGACTATAAAATTTATATGTATAATTTTAGAAACTGAAACCAATAAGCTTTTAAAAATGTGGTTGAATAAATCTAAAATGAATCCGAATTTCATAACAGCAAGCTGTTTGTTATACATTTTATATCACAGATCTGTGTATATTGTATCAGATAATGACGGGGCTGTGGAGAAATTCAAATCGATTAAAGGGGGTGGAAAGTGCTGGCCTGGTGGGAGAGGGGTTGTGCTCTCTGCCAGGTGGTTAAGGAAGGCCTCACTGGGGTGGAGATGTGTGAGCAGAGATCCCAGGGCATGCCGAAGCCGAGCAAGTCCCGGGGCAGTGAGGGGCCCTGGGGACTCGAGGTTGGGTGAGCCCAGGTGGGGCGGGAGAGAAGAGTGTGGTCCGTTAGGGGAAGGGCAGGGTCTGCGGAGGGAGGAAGGGAGGGAGGAAGGAGACGGGACGTGGAGAGAGAGCCCCCTGTCCCCGCGCAGCCCCGAGGGGTGGAGAGAGGCCCTTTGGTCCGCTTGCAGGACGGAGAGAGGCCGTGGGAAAGTCACGGTGCCCAGCGCCGGGGCGCCGTCAGCACCAGCAGACGTGTGCTACCGCTACCAGCGCTTGCTTTCCACTGCCCTGCACACGCAGACACACACAGACACACGGACATGCGCACACAGACACACGCGCGTGCGCACGTGCACACACGCGCAGCTTCCGCTGCGGGTACCCCGTCACGTGGCTGCCTCCCGGGCGGGTCCCCGCCAAGAGCCGTGGGGCAGCGGGGGCCCAGGGCTGACCGGTCCACACCCCCCCACCCCCACCCCCACCCCCACCCCGGGGAGCTCCCGGAGCAGCCCGCTACCCTGCGGCTCACGGAGGAGCTGGATCTGCAGACCGGGGACGCGGGCGGGGGAGGGTCTCATCTGTGACTTTCTGGACTCCCTCAGCCCGTGGAGCCTCGGATTCTTCCGAATCCCGTTCCAGAGCAGACCGGGGGCGTGGGGGTGGAGGGGGCGCGTGGAGGGGGTCCTGGCCCCTTGGCTGAGCAGGGCCTCCGGTTCCCATCGGGAGTGGCCATGGCAGAGGTGGCCGGCGCTTGCGGGGCGGGGCGGCGGAGGCGAGCAGGGCTGTCCTTCTCCTGTGCTCTTTCTGCCCCCATCCCCCGAGCGCGGGGCCGTTGTCTGTCCCCCGAAGGGCGCCCCGCGCTCCTTGGCATGTGTGGGGCCTCCATCCTCGGGGAAGTGACCGGGGCCGGGCGTGGACACAGAGGCCTCTGGTCCCCCGGCTCAGGGCGGTGAGACCGCAGGGTCACCACCCCGGGCAGAGCAGAGCCCTCGGCTACTGGGTCTTTATCTCCATTCACAGGCTTGCTGACAGGCTGGAGAGCACAGCTCCCTTCACACTAAACCAGTCACCTGTCGGGGCTGGGTACCCAGGTGACCTTCCGGCCCCTGTTCTTTTTCCCCATCATGTCAAGAAGCCTGAATTTCCTGTCGCAAACCCCAGAGGGCAGCGCTTGACCGGGTCCAGGAGAGACATAAGGGGGACCCAGGGCCTGAGAGCCTGGCGAGGCTGCCCGCGGAAATGACGGGGCCTCTTCTTAGCCTCTCACCGCCTCTGACAGCCCTGCTCACAGAGGGCCCACCGCTCACAGCCCTTAAACCAGGCAGACCCCGGCCGTCCCTCGTCACGAGGGTCCCATCGACCTCACCTCCTCCTACACGAGAAGGCGGACAGGCCCCGTGGCTGCTACCGGGCAGGGCCGGGATTTGAACCCCGTGCTCCAGTGGGAAGCCCCCGTGCAACCCTGCCTCGGGGGTGGAGATGCCGCGTAGCAGGATTCGGAAGAAATACTGCATGGAAGTGACACACAGCCGCCTCCCGGCTACCTCCACCCCCGGGAGTCGCTACTCGCTTTTGCCTGTTTTCACTGCGGTTGGAACGGTGACCGACGGGGCCCGTCCACCCGTCAGGAGGCTTGGGAACGTCAGATGTGAAACAATGTGGACAAAATAAAACAGAACGATTGTCACCCTTCAAGTTTTAAAAATCTAAAACCTCATGGCAGCTCTGAACGAGCTTCATAGCCGTCAAGCTGCCTCCCAGCAAATCTGTTTACGACCTGGCATCCATGGGGGACTTTTCCCCTTGGAGTCTGATGGGGGCCGGTCAGGTGGCCGAGGCAAGGGAGCCCTCGGTCTCAGCGTCCCCCGTGTTAGTTGTTTTCCTGTCTGTCCAGCATCCATGGCGCGTGTGCTGAACGGCTTCCTCCCGGCTCTAGACCGTGTGGTTCGGATGGGTGGCCCGTTGTAGTGACCACAGGGATGGTCACGTGACCTGTGCCTGCCCAAGGGGCCGGGGGTGGCGGGAGAGAGAAGGAAAGGGCGGAGGCCCGAGGCTCTCAGGTCCAGCTGTGTCTGAACAGGGTTCGCTCCTCTGGACTTCTCAGTTCCGCGAGGCAATTGTGCTTCCATCACTCATAACCCAAAGGGCCCTAACAAACCTCTGGGGGGCAGGTGGGCAGCCAAGGAGGCCCAACCTGGCGGAAGTGCGTGGCCATCAGGCTGGGCAGAGAGGTGTGCGGCCCCGGAATCGAGCGGCCCCCAGCCCTGCCCCTGCGCATGGCGCCACAGCTGGGCTCCATCAGCCTCCGGCGTGGGGCTCTGGCAGTTTGGGGGTCTCGTCTCTGAACTGTCCCCTGATGCCTGAGCCATCATCCCAGGAAGGACAGGGCTGCGGGCAAAGCAGTGTCTTCCTTGGGTCCTGGACAGTCAGCACGGTGGCCAGGTCAGCGTGGGACAGGAAGGGGACTGCATCCCGTCTCCGGAAGGGGTTTAGGTTGGGGAGCGCTCTGCGGGGGCCGGGGAGTCCCTTCTGACCTCTAGCGCCCCCCTCAGCCACAGTGGAACCCAGGGCCACACGCAGGCCTTGACCTCTCCAGGCCTGGCTTCCCTATGTCCAGGTCAGCCCGGAGGTGCCGTTAGTCAGGGCCGTGGGGGTGCAGGGCGTCCCGAGCCCCCCAGGCTGATTGGCATAAGTATGGCTTCCACCAGCTCCGGCAGGTGACCAGCTGACCGGCACTCGGCTGGTGGGGACGAGACCACCTCCCGGGCTCTGGGAGGACAGAGGAAGTTTCCGTTACCCTGTCTGTTGCAAGATACACCTTCACCTCCTCCCCTCGACGTCTGCTGAGATGCAAACGTGCTCCTTGGCCCTTGGTCTTTGTCCTGCAACAGGGCTGGGCCTCCTGCAGCCCCTCATTAGGAGGAATGCTTTTCCACTCACTTGCTTTAGATCATGATAAGGACGTTTTCAGGTTTATAGGAATTACTCCCATCCAGGTCTAAAACCTTGACCACATGCCCCTTGCAAATGCATTGCTACTTGGGCATTGGAGGGTTGTTGTACTTTCATATGTTTTATGCCCATGGCCTGATGCTCAGCAAATGCTGCCGGGAAATACATACAAAGTGTCAAGTCTAATTAAAGTTCATGTGATATTTCCAAGAAACACTGTCAGTGAGCGAAGCTACCATGTGTCTGGTGACACCTGGATACATTTGGACCTTGGTCTCGTGACCAGTTGACTGGCAGAGCCAGAAACACATGAGCCCTTCCCAAAGGTTCAGGCCCTATTTTACATATGCTTAGAATTTTCTAGTTTAGCCTCTTTGCCTCCAAAGTATACATGCAATTATCCGAAAGTTCACTGGTTTCTGTAACAGTAACGGTTCATGTTTCTGCCTTTCTTGTTTTGTTTTGTTTTTGCTTTGCATCTCATCACGGAAGGATTTAGAATAAGCACAATGGCGCTTATGCAGTTGACTCAACGGATAGGAGGCTGACGTCTCAGTGACTGGTTTCCTTGCCTTTCTCTTTAGAAGAACTTGAAGTATTGGGGCTGACACTTTTTAATCTGCCAGCCCCCAAACATAATCCTGGTGGTAATTGTTGGAAAATGCACACACTGTGACGTAATAGATTTTTTTTACTCACTAGGTATTTTCTAAATCCTCACAGCAGGAATGGTCTCCTTTAAAGTTCCTAGTGATTTATGCAAAAAGCCTTGGCTCCTGGATGCCCCTTGAGCCATAAGCACGCGGTCTTATGGAAGCATTTGGGGAAGAGGTCTGGGGAAGAGATCTTTGCAGGGATTTTTGGCACAAAAGAAGCCCTTTACACGAAAGCGCACACAAGGGGAACCGGAGAACTGCGGAGGTTTGCCTTTGCTTTTTGGTCTATAAAGCTAACTTCAGAATAGATTTGTGTAGAGGAAAGGCAGGGCCCCAGTTAATGAGGCAGCTTTAGGGTAACCGGTGCTGTTTCCGGTGGAGGCCTGGAGTGCCCAGCCGTCTCTTCCCTGACACTTCCTGGCTCCTGAAGTGGTTCTTCAAGAAGTGCCCCCTCCAGCTTCCCAAGTTCAAAAACCGCAGCTCCTCCGGCTGGCTGGTGCTGGCTTCTGAAGAGAGACTGCGCCCCCAGGCGCTGTGATCACGGTGGTGGGAGGGGGGTGGCTCTGCAAATCTCTCTCTAAGTGGCCTCACCTAGTGCTGGCATTTCCACCATCAGTGACGCCTTTGGGTCAGAACTTAGGCGAAGCCCTAAAGTGAAAAGACTCAGGCATCCAGGACGGGATTTATTCTTGTTTTATCTTATTTGATAGAATCCGAGAGCTTTCTAAGTTGTCAAGTTTTGCACAGAAGAGAAGGGTAAATAAGCAGATCCAAAATCCAAAGTCTAAGCTTTTCTTCAATTTTGTCCTATTCCGTCTCTATCCTCCCCAAACCTTTTGCTTCTTAATGGCGACCCCCCTCCCTCTCCCCCCCCACCCCCACCAGCCATAAGCTTTCAAGTTTCTCTGAGCGTTAGTGTCTGTTGTGCTTGCTCCAGGGACCCGGAACCTGGCTGTGAACCAGCAGAGGCTCCCTCAGCCTCGCACTCGGCTCTGGAGAGGCAGGGCGAAGGGGCAAAGGGAAAAAGCAGGTTGGGGCATCAGTCATCAGAGACGGTGTAAGAGAGGGAAGGTGTCGGTCACCTGAGTTTTGGCTCCAGCTCTGCGTCTTTCCGTGTGATCCCGGGCAAATCACTGGTCCTCTTGGCTCTGCAAACTCCACCCTCATTGCAAGGACCTCTCAGATGGGGCTGTGGAGGCCGCTTGCTTGCGGAGACCAGTGCTTGTGAGCTGCAGGGCTGCACGAATCGCCAGGGGTCTTGCTAAAACCAGACACTCTGAGTTATATTCCATTGTGTATGTACCACATCTTCTCTATCCATTCCTCTGTTGATGGGCACTTAGGTTGCTTCCGTGTCTTCGCTATTGTGAAGAGTGCTGCTATGAACACTGGGGTGCACGTAAAAAGGAATGAAATGATGCCATTTGCAGCAACATGGATGAACCTAGAGACGATCGTACTAAGTGAAGTAAGTCAGACAAAGGCAACTACCGTATGATATCACTTATATGTGGAATCTAAAAAAGAATACAAATCAACTTATTTACAAAACAAAAGCAGACTCACAGACATAGAAAACAGACTTGTGATGGACAAGGGGGAGGGAGGGAGGGGGAGGGAAGAACTGGGAGTTTGGGATGAGCAGATGCAAACTAGTACATGTAGAATGGATAAACCACAAGGTCCTACTGCATAGCACAGGGAACTATATTCAGTATCTTGTGATAAACCATAATGGAAAAGAATACAAAAAGAAGAATGCATATATATGTATAACCGAATCACTTTTCTGTGCAGCAGAAATTAACACAACATTGTAAATCAACTATATTTCAACAAAAAAATAAAATTAAAAAAATAAAAATTAAAAAATAAAAAATAATACAAATGAACTTATTAACAAAACAGAAACAGACTCACAGACATAGAAAACAAACTTATGGTTCCCAAAGGGGAAGGGGGAAGGGGAGGGATAGATTAGGAGTTTGGGATTAACAGACACACACCACTCTATATAAAATAGATAACCAACAAAGACCTACTGTACAGCACAGGGAAACTGTACTCAATATCTTGTAATAACCTATGATGGAAAAGAATCTGAAGCTGTACACCTGAAACTACCACGATATTGTAAATCAACTATACTTAAATAAAAGAAATAGGAAGAAGATCTGACTTTCTGCCCGGCCTGAGAGCTTAGGGTCATCCTCCTCTTGTCCCGAGGAGGCACGAATTCACCATTTCTACTGGTTAGTTAACGGAGACCTGTTGAAACAGGAGGAGATGTGAACTTTCTTTAAGATCCCCCCTAGATTTCCATAGTCCGTGCCACAGTGCTCTGGAAGGTGTGGGTCCCACCCACTCTGACCCAGAGCGAGAAACACATACAGCGCTGGTAACCCCAGGCAGTCAGAGAATCTCCAGGTGTCTTCCTCTCTGACCTTTACTGAATGCTTTAAAAACAAAGTTCCCTGCGTATTTACACTGAGCTTCGCAGGCACCTGAGAATTTGCAGGGGGCAGAGCCCACGTGGCCTGAGCTGTGTCTGCTTTTGTTTTAGTCAAGGACTTCCACCATCTTTATTTTTCGAGACAATATTATCCAAAATTCCCCAGGCACAAAATTATATCATGTTTGGATTCTGTAAATGGTGGCCAAACTCTATAAGTGAGAGAGTTGAGGGCAAACATCTCTCCTTTGCTTTGACTTGTAATGCGTAGGGGTGTCTAGGTTGATCAGCTAAGATCTGGTCATAGCTGCAGTGCAAACTGGGCTCAGGTGGAGATACAAAGGGTTAGGTGCAACTCTAGTCAATCTGAAAAGACATGAGGCTGAAGTTCAAATGGTGGATCAGCTTATCTACCAACAGCAATCTTGGGCCAGTGAGTTTATTCGACGTAAGAATTATCAGGTCAGCTAAAAGAACCTGTTGCTCTCAGGTCAGACGGCAACTGGTAAGCATAAGAGGTGTACAGACCCAGGCTTTTCCACTTGGGAATTACCAACTACCAGTAGAGCATAGTGATGTGGGGTATTGATTCTGGAGAAAGACTACTAGTTCCATCAGTTCTTCATCATGTGGACTTTGCGAAAATGGCTTAACTTCTCTGTATGTTGGTTTCCTCGTCTGTACCATGGAGATACTAACAGCAGTCCCTTAAGAGCATCTTATGAGGATTAAGTGAGATACTGTTTTTCAAGTGATGGGCATATGGGTACGTTCAATGGATGTTAGCTATCGCCCTCGTTGCTGTTGCTCTAAGGTCTAACAAACGTAGAGCCTACTTAACCTTAAAGGCTACAGTTTGTTAACATCTGAGAGGGGTCCCAAGAGCGGCCTGTGTCTGTTTTACCGTATTTAACCCTCACAGCTTTAGTGACTCAGCCGAAGTTTTGTTATCACCACCTCCGTTCTGCAGATGAGGAAACTGAGGCTGGCGCGGTGCGGGGACGTCCCGGCCGGGGTTAGTGCTCGTCAGTTGACCAGGACTATGCGTCCTCAGCTGCAGGCTCTCAGCAGGTGGCAGGGTGGGTGCAAGGGGATCGGGGTCTTTCTGCAGCAGCAGAACTGTTTTCTCCGTTCCTTCCGTTGCCAAGCGCTTTTCCTCAACTGTCCAGGGATGAGCTGTTTTCCCTCCGCTTTCCTCTGGGCCTCCTGTCCATTTGGATGGCGCTCCAGGTAACAACGGTCCCTTTTCACCCAGGAGGGGCGGCATCTCGGCGGCAAAGGATGTGTTCCCAATATGTAATTCATCTGTGCATTCATAACGCACCACAAGGGCTTCAGGGACCACGAGAGCTGTATAAATATGCTGTTCATTATTCATCAACTTTATCCTCTTAATGGTCCCCCCGGCAGGTCTCAGTCCACCGAGAGGGGTCAGGTGTCCAGAACGGCCACATGACCTCCTCCCTGGGTAAGAGGCCCGGCCCCTCTTCCCCACCTCCACCACCACGGGACAGGGTGTGTTGGGCATCCACTCCCTGGAGCTGCTCAGGAAATCCCTAGAGTGGACCGTGCTCGTGACAGAAACGTTGTTGAGAGCACGGGGACCCTCATTCACAGGTGAGCCGGGAGACCAGGGGTCTAGCAAATTGAATATTTCGGAGTCACCTTCTGGAGCTGCTGGAAGTCTTGCTAAACTTATGGCCCCCATGTCGTGCCTTCATAGAGTATGCTGAATGAAGTACATTTCTCTAAAGCTCAGATTTTTTGGATCTGCTTATGAAAATATTATAAAGCTCATTTGTAAAAATGTAAGAAAAATTGAGAAAGTAAAGAAAATAAATATCACCCATAGTCCTTACTGCACAGAAATAATAACTGCTCTAAAGTTTTATTATTATTTTTTTTAATGGCTGCGTTGGGTCTTCGTTGCTGCGCGCGGGCTTTTTCTCTAGTTGGGGCGAGCGGGGGCTACTCTTCGTTGCCCAGCGCGAGCTTCTCATTGCGGTGGCTTCTCTTGTTGCGGAGCACGGGGTCTAGGAGTTCAGGCTTCGGTAGTTGTGGCTCGCAGGCTCTAGAGCGCAGGCTCAGTAGTGGCGCAGGGGTTTATTTGTTCCGCGGCATGTGGGATCTTCCCGGACCAGGGCTCGAACCCGTGTCCCCTGCATTGGCAGGCGGATTCTCAACCACTGCGCCACCAGGGAAGCCCTTAATTTTAATTTTTTTGGTACACGCACACAGACACACACACACAAGGTTTTAGCAGCATGCTGCATCTTGCTTTTCTCATTTAATATTTTATATTTCATGAATTCTTTCCTGTTTATTAAGTTTTTAATGTAATAAACACACCTAAATTTTATTACTTAAAAATATTTTATTGGAATATAGTTGACTTACAATGTTGTGTTAGTTTCAGGTGTGCAGCAAAGTGATTGTTATACATATACATATATCTACTCTTTTTTAGATTCCTTTCCCATGTAGGCCACTACAGAGTATTGAGTAGAGTTCCCTGTGCTGTACAGCAGGTCCTTATTAGTTACCTATTTCATATATAGTCGTGTGTATATGTCAACCCCAGTCTCCCAATTTATCCCCCCCACCTTATCCCCTGGTAACCATAAGTTTGTTTTCTACATCCATGACTCTACTTCTGTTTTGTAAATGAGTTCATTTGTGCCCTTTTTTAAGATATAAGCGATGTAAGCGATATCACATGATATTTGTCCTTCTGTGTCTGGCGTTAAGCATTTTTAAAAATACGACTTCAGTGTCTTCACACGGAGGTACACAAGCAGGTCTTTCTTCGGCGGCTCAGCATCACCCGGAATATTAATTTTCACTGATGGGGTAGGTGAGCTGGCAGAGGACGAAGTGTCAGCAGAACCCAAACAAAAAGCTGAGTGTATTTTAATGCATCATTTAATAAACCTTTTCTCACACTAACGAGCTTCTTTCCCCCCGATGCAGGAGTAGAATAAAAATCCTAGTTAATTTAGATTTTTCCTAAGGTTTGAGGATGGCAGGGTCGTTTGAGAGCACCTGGGCGGGAAGAAAGCTCCGGTGTTAATAAGACCCCAATAATGTTCCTTTAACTGCCGCTGTAAATCCACAGAGTCTCCCAGCTTCGGTGCCTGGTAGCCTGGTGACAACAGATACGAAAACTCAGACGGGGAGGCGGCTCCGAGGTGTTTCCTTCACCACTTCTGTTCTTATTCCTGCTGAGACGAATCCAGTTCCTGCTTAAAGACCGCATATTACATACATTCCTTTTACAAGTACGAATCAAAACAGGGCAGGTCGTAATTGAAAGAAAATAAACCTGCAATAATTCGCGACACGTGAACACCCAAAAGTCCGGAGGGACCACAAGGCAGGCAGAGGTCAGCATTCTGGGTCGTGGAGGCCACATGCTCTGGGGGCGCCACCCTGACCTGCTGGGAGGCTCCTTTTAGGGGGGGTGGCTTTTGTGGGGTCCCCTCCTGGCACTGAGTTGATTCTGTCCCAGGCTCCTAGTGGGCGGGGGCTGTGTCTGTGTGATCGCTGTGCACAGTCCCTGGACAAAACCACTTACTCTGTCGCTAATGAAGGTTTTAATCTAATTTATTTCTTGACGAGGCAACGCGTTCACCCGGTTCGAAATCCAAAAGGTGCCCGATAACATCTGATTAAAAAGCCTTCTTCCCATCCTCTACCCCAGCCACCCAGATTCGCAGTTTCTTATGAGTCCTTCAGTAGATATTTATAAGCGTATGCATATATTTATATGCATATATAATAATATATATAGATATTTATAAGCATATGCATATATTTAAAATTTTTAAAATATATTTTAAATATTTTAACATTTTAATTTAATATTTATTTAATTTAATTTTTAAATTTATTTAATTATTTATTATTTAAATAATTATTTAATTATTAATTATTTAATTTTAAAATTTAATTTAATTTAATATTTAAAATTTTAAAATATATTTTAAATTTAAAATTTTTCTCTTTTTTAATCAAATAGCGCATTCTATGGACACTCTACTTTGTTCATGTAACATCATCTCGGAAATCTTCTTCACGTCAGTTCCCATAGAGCTTCCTGGTTCCATTTTATGGCTGCATGGAATCTCCTTGTTTGAGCCATAACTTAGCTAACAAATCCCTCATTAATTGACATTTGGGTGGTTTTGATCTCTTGCTACCACAAAAGAAGCGTCAATGAATAATGGTGGAATATGTCACTTTGTACGTCTGATGGAATCATACGTGCTTTTGAATCTCACTAAATTGATTAGAAAACTTGAAAGGGATGAGCTGGATGGAGGCAAACGTAGTTTCGTGATGACGGGAGCAGGAAGCCAGTGGGTTAGACCTTCTTCTACCGCAAACACAAGGGGCCTGTCCAGGTGAGTGTCTGGTAGGTAGCGGCTGCCTGGGAGGGAGGCTGAACTAAGCGCTGAGCTGTCTGCTCTCTCCCTGAGCACCTTCAGCAGGTCAGGAGCGGCTGGCTGTAAGTTCCTGCATCTCCAAGACCTCCTCTTTTATGCTTCTCCTCACCCAGTCCCATTTTCTTGTAGTTTTACTTTATTTATTATTTATTTATTTATTTTGGGGTGCTGTGCCCCACGGCTTGCGGCATCTTAGTTCCCCGGCCAGGGACTGAACCCAGGCCACTGCACCGAAAGCGCCGAGTCCTAACCACTGGACTGCCAGGAAAGTCCATCTTGTATTTTTAAAGAACCAAGAATAGGCATCAAACATCCCAAACATGGAGGTCAGAGTCTATCAGTCCTCTGTCTTTAGCTGCAAAAACAAACAAACAAAACACCCCAAAACCTAAAAGCCAAAAAAACCATGAAACAAACAAAAAGAAACAAACAGAAAACCTGGAGCGTCCTGCTGCCTTTTGGTTCCAGCTCCTCCTTTTCCCTCCTCCCTCTCTCCCCACCTGCCCCCTGCCCCCTCGTACTTTTCTCCCGTCAACACCCAATAGCCAGCCTGAACCGCGTGCCTGCAGTGCCAGGCCCAGCATCCTTGCCCTCGGGGCTCCTCCCACCTATAGGGGTGGGCATGGCTGTGGATGGGGATAGGGAGTGGACGCCCCCAGGGAGGAGGACGAGAGGGTGAAGAGGAGGTCAGGGCAGCATGGAGGTCGGGAGAGCAGGCACCGTTCCCTCCAGGAGGAGGGGGGCCAAGGGGTGCCCCCAGCCACAAGGAGCACAGAGGCGGTGCAGGGACGGAGCGGACGAGGGGAAGGTGAGTGGGGACAAGACTGTAGGTCTTGAGGGTGGGAGGGGTCAGAAGATGTGTGAGCAGCCTTCAGCAACCAGCACCCTGATCGTCAGCATCAGTCAACGTCAAGGTGAGACCCTCCATCAGCAAAAATGTTAGGACTCGCTGAAGGCTCAGATGATGGTTAGCATTTTTTTTTGCGGTACGTGGGCCTCTCACTGCTGTGGCCTCTCCCGTTGCGGAGCACAGGCTCTGGACACGCAGGCTCAGCGGCCATGGCTCATGGGCCCAGCCGCTCTGCGGCATGTGGGATCCTCCCGGACCGGGGCACGAACCCATGTCCCCTGCATCGGCAGGCGGACTCTCAACCACTGCGCCACCAGGGAAGCCCGGTTAGCATTTTTTAGGAGTAAAATATTTTTAAATTAAGATATGTACATTGGCTTTTTTTAGACATAAGGTTATTGTACACGTAATAAAGTACATACAGTATAGAGTACACCTAACATTCATATGTACTGGGAAACCAAAAACTTCATGTGATTCCCTTTATTGTGGTACTAGCTTTACCGTGGTGGTCTGGAACCGAACCCACAATATCTCCGAGGTCTACCTGTATATGTGCACATATATGTGTATATATGTGCATAAACATTAAATATATACCCTACTTTTCTTTACTTAATATATTATCAGAGTTTTCTCATAGAATTCAACATTATTTTACATTATTTTTAATGACCCTGTAAATCCACTTGTGTGAATGCACCAGAATTTATGTAACCATTCTTCTAGCATGGGAGACTTGTGTTTTTTCAGATTTTGAACTATTGCAGATAATGCTTCAGCAAGCATTTTGGTACATGGATACTTGCATCTCTGATTATTTCTTTAGGATATAGTCACAGGAATGGGACTACAGTATCCAAGGGTATAGAGTCTGTGACACAGTTTGATACCTATGGACAAATGTACTCTCACCATTAGCACAGGAAAGTGCTCAACATAGCCTTACTTAACAATGAGTATTCTTTTTTTTTAAAGATTTTAGGTCATTTGATAAGTGAAAGATGACACCTTCTTGTGATTTAACTTATTGTTTCAATTATTAGTGAAGTTGAACATTTTTTCCATCTGTTAACCATTTATATTGTTTCTTTTTTTTTTTTTTTTTGCGGTACGCGGGCTTCTCACTGTTGTGGCCTCTCCCGTTGTGGAGCACAGGCTCCGGACGCGCAGGCTCAGCGGCCATGGCTCACGGGTCCAGCCGCTCCACGGCATGTGGGATCTTCCCGGACTGGGGCACGAACCCGTGTCCCCTGCATCGGCAGGCAGACTCTCAACCACTGCGCCACCAGGGAAGCCCTATATTGTTTCTTTTGTGAAGAAATTGTTTACACTTTTTGCTCATTTTTCTGTTAAGGCATTAGTGGGTTTTTATTTGTTTCATTTTGGTTTGTTTTTATTCCAGTTTGTTTAGTAGATTTATGAGTATATTAAACTTCTGTCATATATATTGCAAATAGTTTTCAATTTCTGGTTTGCCTTTTAATTTTGCTTATTATATCTTTGAAATACAGTCACTTAAAATTTTATGAGGTCAAAATTGATCAGTATTTTATTCCATTTTTTCCTTTCCATAAATTTTATGTCTAGAAAATCTTTTCCTATCCTCAGAATGTATAAATAGGCACCATTATATTTTTCTAGCTCTTGTTAATGCTTTCACTTTAAATTCTTCAATGAATTTGGGGTTTATTTTGCTGTACGAGAAGAGGTAAGAAGAATTTTTCCCCAAATAATTGACCATTAAAAAAATATTATTTGTCACACACTCCATCTCCTCCTCATTCATCTGTGATTTAAAAAATAAATATAATAGGGGCTTCCTTGGTGGTGCAGTGGTTAAGAATCCACTTGCCAATGCAGGGACATGGGTTCGAACCCTGCTCCGGGAAGATCCCACATGCCGCGGAGCAACTAAGCCCGTGCACCACAACTACTGAGCCTGTGCTCTAGAGCCCATGAGCCACAACTACTGAGCCCACGTGCCACAGCTACTGAAGCCCACGTGCCTAGGACCCGTGCTCCACAACAAGAGAAGCCACTGCAATGAGAAGCCCGTGCACCACAACAAAGACCCAACGCAGCCAAAAATAAAATAAATTAAAAAAATAAGTATAATACACTAATATCTTAAATATTTGAGGGCCCATTTTATAACTATTTTTTCCTGTTCCAGTGATCTATGTATTTATTCTCATGTCATCACCACAGTGTTTTAATTAATGTCTTTAAATTGATTTTAATTAGGCAAATCCTCCTTCACTTTTCTTCTCTGCCAAAATTTCCTAACTATTCTCAACTGTCTATTTTCTCAGGTAAATGTTAAAATAATCTTGTCAAATGTTAAAGAATGGTATTGTATTTGAATTTCATACTCCTATGCCTTAATGGAAATACAGTCTTTCTCCATGAAATTTCTCTTCTCGGGTGCATTTCTTTTTTTTTCACTTTTTGTAATTTTATTCTTAAGGACCTGGTGAAAGCCTTTCGGGACTTATCTTTTAACCCTGACAACACTGATTCTAGGTGGACTCTCCTGAAGTTTTCAGTCCTCATCCATTTACAGGTAGATAGCGTTCTCTCTCAACACTAATGCCATTTCTCTTCTTTCATTTCTACTGATAATGAATAGTTGAAAATTTCCGACTTCCAAAACAAAGTTTCCAAGGGCTGTTGGGTAACTGATTATAGTGCTGAGGTTTGGAGGTCTGTTCACGGTGGTGTGAATCAATCTCTTGTGAAAATTTCCCTCAAAAGCGCACGCAGAAGGGACCTATTTGGCCAGCTCCATGGCTCGCGTGGGAGACAGAAAGCAGAAGCCTGCACTGAATCCAAGAGCAGCCAACAGATTCTGTCCACATGTGACAGGTGGATGGTTGAATGGTGAGGACACTAAACAGAGTTTAATGAGGAAGCCCCAGAAGGTTTATGAGGTCAGAGAGAGGCCACATGTTTTGGGATGCCACGGTGTGGTCAGCTGCTGAGTGTGGGCGATGGGATGCCTAACACCCTCCGCTCACCGATGAATTCCTGTTGTTATTCTTGTTTTGGTCCGATTCCTTATTTAAGAATGATCCCCAGGTATATGATTTTGAAAACAGAGAAATTCCAATGGTATAATTTTCTTTTTAAAATATTTTTCCTTATTAGTCATCCATTTTATACACATCAGTGTATCCATGTCAATTCCAATCTCCCAATTCATACCACCACCACTACCACCCCGCCGCTTTCCCCGCTTGGCTCGGGTGCATTTCTAATTCGAATCCAACACAGGGAGGCCCCTGAAAGTCGCTGGCAGATGACACAGGAACATTAGAGGCAAATTACAGCTCTCTTGGTGACTGATATGGAACAGAACCTATTTCCTTGTCAGAACCATTAGAAAGGGAAAAACATATCAGTGGATGCCTTGAAACCTACCAGGGAGGTAAGTGGGCAAATGCAAAAGGAGAAGCTCCACGTACATGTATGTTACAGAGAGGAAGTGGCCTTGATGTAAATACAATGCCCCGCCCCGTGTGTGCCTGCGTTTCCAAGGTAACCAGCGGGGCTCCCCACCTCAGGGTTGGGGGGCTCTGTCGGTGTGAACACAGACACCCCCCTTGTGCTTTGTCTCCTCCCCCATCCTGTGGGTTGATGTGTCGTCAAAGAAGTGATTTCCTCTGCTGAGTCACGGTCAGAGCCCGGATCTTAAAAATAACGGATGGTGCTTGAGTTCATGAAACATGCAATCTTAACTCTCCCGTGAGGGAGTGAATTAATGATAAACGTAGAGCTAGAGTGCTTTATTCAGGCGTGAGAGCTTTAAGTTAAAATGACTGCAATGTAGGCTGTCTTTCTTGTACAGAAAAAAGCAGTGTTTATAACTTCAAAAGCACTGCCTTGGAGTCTTACTGGTCTGGGAGGACTCAGATGCTGTGGCTTCCACAAGAGCCCTTGATTTCTCACTGGGTCACAATCCAGCGGGTGGGCGGGGGCAGGGGCTCTTCTCCATGAAGCCACTCAGGGATCCCAGCCCCTGTAGGTGCCCCACGCTCCTTAGGTTCTGGGAGTCCCCTCCTTTCAGCCAGCAGAAGGGGAGGTTTTCATCGGCCAGGCCTGGAGGTAATGCGTCCAAGGGCCAGAATTTGGTTGCAGGATCACGTTAACCGCAAAGGAGATAACAACCGCGGTCTGGTTGTGTGGCCGGGAGGAAGAGCTTCACTGCGTGACACATTCGTTCATTCACTCATGGACACGTGTTGAATAGCTGTGACGTGCCAGATGCTGTCTGCAGCTAAGAGGACGCAGCCCACGGGACTGCAGGGGAGTCTGCCTTCGGGGGACTGTACCCTCGTTTCTGAGTTCTCACCTGGTAGCCTTGTGACTTGAGCTGTTTGAGCCGCGGGTGGGCGTGAACAGAGCTTGCAGTGCTGTGGTGAGGACTGCGGGACGCCACGTGCAAAGCCCCCATCACGCTTTCCATACATGGAGTAAATGACCTGCAATGTGTTGATCACATAATGTGTCTTCAAGATTTGTTGTGAAAGAAAGGTTTGTGTTTCTCTTCCTGTGAAGTCACAGAATTCATACAATATACACTTTCCTCTCATATCTTAAAAGACTGGATTTGTACTTCTATCAATACTTGCAAGGTTTACAGATTAAAAGGCTGGATTTACTTTCTACCCAAACATTTATCCAAAACAGACAAACAAACAAAGCTCCTTAATCCTTCAAGCAAAATAGTTTATGGGTTTTATTATGGCTCATTTGTACTATTCCTATGGAGGAAAGACAAGATTCATTTAAGCCCCGAGGAGTCCGTATGATTAGTGGGAGTGTTGGGGAAGGGCAGGTCACAGGTTTGCCAAATAACCTAGAACTTGAGGGACAAAGGGCCGTCAGCCTCCCGCTGTAGTGCTCACATTGGCCACTAGATGGCAGCATCTCACAGGACTATGTGAACTCGCCCCCCCACCCCCCGCCACCCCACCACCCCCTCCTCCCCGACTGGCTCCTTGGTCTTGGACTTGAAGCCCTGACTTCAAAATAAGGAAAGCTGAAAGGAGCAGTAAAAAATGTCAACATCTTTTTGTTCTTAATATTGTGAAAAGAAATAATCTCCAAACGCTCTCAAAGACTTCTCCTGTGACATTTTATATCCATGCTTTATACCTGGAGGCCAACAGGAATAATGCAGCTGCTGTATTTTACGAATGCTGTGTGTGTATACACGCACCTCGTGGAGGATTCTGAGTCACTTTCCAAGGCCCTCTGAGTCTGACCTCTGTTCTTGACTTCCATGCACACGTGGGAGCTGGCCTCCTCCAGGGCTGCTGATAGGAAGCCTCATTTTTTCCTAGAGACACAAAACAGAATGAGACAGTCATAAGGAGACATCCAGAGACTCTGAAAGCCACTGGGGAATTTCTGGCAGATTTTTTTTATCCTTGTGGTGATTGTAAAAGACTGTTCAGCCTGGAACGGAAGCCAGGGAATGTTTTCTTGCTGTTTAGTATCTGCGTGGGTTTTCCAGAGAACTGAGTATTGAGTGGGAATCCAGGAGACTGGGAAGGTGATGATGCCTGAGAAGAAAACTTCCCTGATGATGACACAATCACAGAAGCTGTCATTTATCGAGACATCACTCTACGGTAGTCAGGCGCTGTCCTCAGGGCTTCGCGTCTATGGTTTCATTTACTCCTCATGTGAGCCACCTACGGAAGAAAGATACTCTTATTGTAAATTTACAGGTGAGGAAACAGGCAAAGAAAGGTAACTTGTTCCAGGCCTCACAGCTAGTGTAGATGCAGGACTTGAATATGGGTTTATCTGACTCCAAAGCCAATTAACAACAAACAAACCCTTGTTTGTCTTCTATGTCACATCCGATTCCCCTGTTAAACGCTAGGCTTTGTCTGGACGTCCGCATCCCTATTAACTGCCTACCGCCCCCCCTCCCCAATAAAACTGAATTTCTGTATTCACCCAAGAATCCAGCTAATGTTTTAAAAAATCTTGATCCACAGCCTGAAGGAAGAGAAACAGTGAAATTGGGGGCGTCTTCCCCCCATGAGGCGGAGACCCTGGCCTGGGGTTAGACTCCACATCACGGTGTCAGGCCCAACCACTTAACCCTCCCAGGGCCTCCTGGTCCTCAGACGCCCAAGACCCAGCAGGACAGTGAACAGGTTGCTGGGTGATCAGGGCACCTCTCACCCCAACCTCGTCTCCGCCAGCCTCCTGACGTTTCCCTGCTGCAATGACATTGAGTTTGCCGTGTCCTCTCTGACCTTCATGGAAAGTCTCTGAGTTTGTAATGACCCATTTGTACTGTTGTTTGATTGTCTCCCTGAGGAGGCTGTGAGCCCCATCAGGGCGGCCCTGAGGTGTCTGTTTGGTCCATCACGCCCAGAGGGCCCGAGTCCATGGCAGGTGGTCCAGCAGGACTGGGTAAACTGACAGGAAGCATTTATTTTTTTTATTTTAATTTTTTTTTGCGGTACGCGGGCCTCTCACTGCTGTGGCCTCTCCCGTTGCGGAGCACAGGCTCCAGACGCGCAGGCTCAGCGGCCATGGCTCACGGGCCCAGCCGCTCCGTGGCATGTGGGATCTTCCCGGACCGGGGCACGAACCCGTGTCCCCTGCATCGGCAGGCGGACTCTCAGAAACTGCGCCACCAGAGAAGCCCCATGGAAGCATGTTTTCTGAATAAAAATAAAGTGACATGATTGAGGAAAGGCTTTCTCCCCTGACTTGTGCATTTTTTTATATGAAGTCATGTAATGCTAAAAATATTCCATCACATTTTTTTATTACTCATAGGAAATCAACATAATCAAGGATGTTTGAATCACTGAAATCAGGACTGTGGGGAAGCCAGGGCTGCTGTCCAAAGGGTGGCCGCCCAGCTGGGAAGTCGGGCCTTTGACCAGGTCAGCAAAGAGGGGTTTGGCCGACCGCTCTGCTTTTCCTCAGGTAGAATGATTTCCACAGAGCTTTCAGCATCTACTTTCTCCCCTAAGTTCTCTGTTTAAACTTTTCCACTAAATCTCTGCTTTAATGAGAAGCAGCTTTTGGTGTTTCAGCAATAGTTCTGGGGCCTCTCTCACTGCTGTCAGGTTTGCGGGTTTTATTTTTGAGTGTGTAATTGGAAAATTCCCCCGTGAGCCTGGGGAAAAGCATCAATGTCGCTACAAAAAGGGGCTCCGGGTCCCACCTATTGGATCGGGTGAGCTTTTGCGTGCGAAGCCCATTGGAGAGGTGAGGGTCAGGCTGGTAATTTCGCTGTTGCTCAGGTTGGTCATTGGTCTTTGTTCTGGGGAAGATGAGGACGCAGGAGCAGCATGGCTCGTAAAACACGTTTACGACGCCCTTGGTGGCAGGGCCTGTTGGTGGCTGGGATTTGGGGGAACAGAAGCAGCTCTGGGCCGTGCCCGAGGGCCACCCCTGCAAGTCCCCATGGGGCCCCTCCGTGCAAACGCCACCTCTTGGATTTTTCTTCTTCCACATCTCCTTACCCCTACCCGCTCTGTGTCCTTTATCTTCCTTTCTTCTCCAAAGAAAAGAAGAAACCACCTCTAAGTGGATTCTTGCTCTCTCTTTTTTTACATGGATGAAGACAAAATTCTTTTTTTGAAAAATTAATTCATTTATTATTTTATTTTTGGCTGCGTTGGGTCTTCGTTGCTGTGCGCAGGCTTTCTCTAGCTGCGGCGAGCCGGGGCCACTCTTTGTTGCGGTGCGCAGGCTTCTCATTGCAGTGGCTTCTCTTGTTGCGGAGCACGGGCTCTAGGAGCGTGGCTTCAAGAGTTGTGGCGTGTGGGCTCAGTAGTTGTGGCTTGCGGGCTCTAGAGCGCAGGCTCAGTAGGTGTGGCTCACGGGCTTAGTTGCTCCGCGGCATGTGGGATCTTCCCGGACCAGGGCTCAAACCCGTGTCCCCTGCATTGGCAGGCAGATTCTTTTTTTTTTTTTTTTTAATAAATTTATTGATTTATTTATTTATTTTTGGCTGTGTTGGGTCTTCGTTTCTGTGTGAGGGCTTTCTCTAGTTGCGGCAAGCGGGAGCCACTCTTCATCGCAGTGCGTGGGCCTCTCACTGTCTTGGCCTCTCTTGTTGTGGAGCACAGGCTCCAGACGTGCAGGCTCAGTAGTTGTGGCTCATGGGCCTAGTTGCTCCAGGGCATGTGGGACCTTCCCAGACCAGGGCTCGAACCCGTGTCCCCTGCATTGGCAGGTAGACTCTCAACCACTGCAGGTGGATTCTTAACCATTGCGCCACCAGGGAAGTCCAAGACAAAATTCTTTTACTAATTATTTTTAAGTTTTAAATTTTATATGGCAATATAGTTGATTTACAATGTTGTGCTAGTTTCAGGCGTACAGCAAGGTGATTCAGTTATACATGTACATGTATCTGTTCTTTTTCACATTCTTCTCTCATTTAGGTCATTACAGAATACTGAGTAGAGTTCCATGTGCTATACAGTAGGTCCTTGTTGGTTATCTGTTTTACATGTAGTCGTGTGTATATGTCAATCCCAAACTCTCAATTTATCCCTCCCCCCATCTTTCCCCTTTGGTAACCAAAAGTTTGTTTTCTATGTCTGTGAGTCTGTTTCTGTTTTGTAAATAAGTTCATTTGTATCAGTTTTTTTTTTTTTAGATTCCACGTGTCAGTGAGATCACATGATATTTGTCTTTCTCTGGCTGGTTTACTGCACTCAGTAGGATAATCTCTAGGTCCATCCATGTTGCCGTGAGTCTCTCTTTTTTTGTCCACCATAAACACATCTCTCTTCTCCATGATCCTCACTATTTATTTTGGAGAATTCTCCAAAGGAAATTCATTTCACGTTTTAGTGTTTCTGTTACCAAGGGCCGTGTGGGATGTGCAGAAGCCCCGTGCACTGATACATTAAATAAGCGAGAGAGATTCCCTTATGAAGCAAGGCAAGTGCTTCACTTTCTGCCAGCAGCTTCCCCTCCTGCACATCCCTACTTCATGGTAAAGTGACCCTCTGTCGCCAGAGCACCTTGCCCCCCACTGGCGTCCCCTTAGGGAAACTGCCCTCCTGCCACTGGGTGTGGGACTCACTTTATCACCCTCCAGTTCTCACGTCTCTGATTTCACCAAATCTTGGGGCTCGTATTTAATAGGCCTGTGTTTGCCTAAGTCCACGCCTATAAACCGTTCACTTGGGGACCTGAAGCTGACGGTTTTTATGACCCAAAGGTCAGTAAAAGCCGCCTCCACGTAGGGCAGCCACAGGTTCTGTGACTGAGTTGTGAAAGCTCTTGTTAGAGCCATCCCTGTCCTGAGGTTCTGCACGCCTCCTGCAGCCTATAATTTCGCTAGTAAGGATGGGACTAAAAGACAAGCGGGCTCCACCCGAGATAACCCCAGCATCTCAAGTTCACCTGCAGTTCGAGAAGGAATCCTAGTTCGGGCATCCTGGGTAGGGCAGGAATGAAGGATGGGATGGATGTGATCAGTTCTACCCGAATGTGTCTTTTGCTGGACAATCCATTTATTAACAGCTCTGATGTGTTCCTGTCTTTGTTTCTTACTACGGTCTTCTAGAGAGAGGTTACTAAACCATGGCCTGTGGGCCAGATTTGGCCTCACTGCTTGTTTTTGTCTGGCCCTCACACTGAGGATGGATTTACGTTTTTAAATGGTTGGAAAGAATCAAGAGGATAATATTTTGTGACGTGAAAATTGTGTGAAATTCACATTTTAATGTCCGCAGACAGAGTTTTATTGGAACAGGTCACACTTCCCCATCCACGTGGGTCCAGGCTCCACTGGGGCTGCCCTGGGGAGCGGGGTCATCGCCTGTGAAGCCTAAAATAGTCACTCACTGGCTCTTGGCAGAAAACGTTTGCAGATCCCTGCTCTAGAAAAACAAAAGGATGCCTCTCTGTTCACAAGTAATTTCTGCAAGTCCCCAAGGCTTGAGGGTTCCTTCGTGTTCAGGAGAGCTGCTTCCGTGGTCCCTTCTGAGCTGGTCTGGTCTAATTTCCCTCCAAGGGGCTTTCAAATTGGGTGATTCTTGAAGAATTCTGCTCAGTGACTATTTTTGCCTAAATGTTACCTTTTGATGGGCACACACTCTTCACTGGAGGAAGCTGTCATTCCGTGCTTCTCCTCCCTGGCTGTCCTTTGAATCACAGGGAGTTTTTATAAATCCCAATGGCCGGGTCTCACCCCAGGCCCATTGAATAGAACCTGTGAATGTGGGACCCAGGTGATTCTATTGTGAAAGTTCAGTTTACGAAGGGAGAACCTCCCTCTGCTATTTTGAAATTAAGGTTTTAGTTGCGATAGCCAATTCCGCTGGGAACGTGATTCCTTTCAACACGTATTTGTTGAATGCCCACAAAATGCTAATTGCTCTGGAATTTGTATGTCAAAAAAGACTGAATGTATATGTATAACTGATTCACTTTGTTATAAAGCAGAAACTAACACACCATTGTAAAGCAATTATACTCCAATAAGGATGTAAAAAAAAAAGCCATTACTAATAGTATAGCACATCAATATTAAAATATGATTTCAAAAAAAAATAAAAGAATGAAACAGCTCTCTGCTTTGTACGATTTAGCGAGAAGGCTCATCAACGCTGGACTGCAGGGCCCCCCTTTTCCCAAATAGACTAGCATCAAAATCGTCATTTCTGGGAACCAGTTAAATATGCAGGATGGAGTATGTAGATATATGGAAATCAAAAACTATTAACAAATAAAGTACTAGCTTTAGAGCCATCCCACGACCATGCTGGAAATGGCTACATTTCTACTAACATTTGTGGCCGTTGGGGGGAAGGGGGAGGGGCATCAATTTTGTTTCTCTTTAGAAGCAGCAGCATCACAAGGTAGAGCTCACAGGCCCTCCCACGTACCAGCTACACAACCCTGACCACGTCCCTTAATTTATCTTGGATCAGTTTTCCTCTTCTGTGAAATGGAGGTAATAGTCATACCTCTGCCGCAGGGTCGCTGGAGGGATTAGATGAGAGAGCACACGTCGAAGTTCTCTTACGACTGTGGAGTTCTATTCTGGTTCAAGCCTCTTCACTGGGGCTCATGCTGCCCTGAGACAGACAGAAGTAAACAAGGAAATACGAACGGAGGCCCAGGGTGGGAAGTGCTGTAGAGAAAAACTAGGCAGCATGGGGGGAGGAGTGCTTGCAGCGGGTGAAGACGTTTCAGATGGGATGCTCAGAAAAGACTCTCCAGGAGACCCGGTAACTATTCGTTAGCATTACGGTATTGATAGGAAGTGATGAGCCACCTGCTATGACCACTGGGAAGGTCTGAGAGAAGAAAATGACCAATGTACCCAGACTTTTTTTTTTTTTTTTTTTTTTTTTTTTTTTTTTTTTTGCGGTACGCGGGCCTCTCACTGCTGTGCCCTCTCCCGTTGCGGAGCACAGGCTCCGGACGCGCAGGCTCAGCGGCTATGGCTCACGGGTCCAGCCGCTCCGCAGCACGTGGGATCTTCCCGGACCGGGGCACGAACCCACGTCCCCTGCATCGGCAGGCAGACTCTTAACCACTGCGCCACCAGGGAAGCCCCCGTACCCAGACCTTTTGTCTATTTCCTTCCTCGACTCCAAGACTGTCGAGCCACTAAGATGGACAGGGTGGAACTCTGGAATATCTGCAGATGACTCGCGTCCTAATAAGAGAAACTGGGGTGGGTAAAATAACTCGCCACTTTTCCGAAGCTGCGTGATGTGCCCTGGGTCAGCCTTCAACACAGACAGCAGCCTTCGTGGGTGACGCCAAAAGGCTAATTGCCTCTGAACCAACTTGCAGTCGATAAGATTAGAGGTCTCTTAAAATTTCTAGAAGATGGGTCAAGGACATGAAGATTCATTGGACTGACTCATAAACATGCAGGAAAAAATCTCATCTCCACTAGTGACCCGGGGAAGACAGATTAGACGAAGAAAATATTTTTTACCTATCAGATCAGGAAACTGGCTGATGGGAGTATGACCTGATGCCTCCTTTTTGGGGGGCAATTTGTCAGTATCTCTCAAACTTTAGCAGGCATGGACATTTAAACCCAGAAATTCCACTTTGGGGAATCTATTCTCCAGAGATAATCACACACAAGTGTACAAGAATACATGTATAAAGGTATGGATTTATCATAAGAGTAAAAAATTATATTTCTATAGACAACCTAAATATACATCACAGGCACTTGGTACACATGTGTTAAATGAGCAAATGAGTATGTGTATAAGCGGGATATGATAAGACACAAACAGGAAAAGAGGAATCCGTGGTGTGTGAAAAGTGCCCTGGGAACCACATTAATACAGAAACACACAGCTGCTCTGTCATGGAAAGGTCTGGAAAGCTGCTAACAGGACTTCACAAATCTATTGGGTCAACCACAGCACAGAGCACTTAATAATACATAACAAATAAATAGTAATAGATTTTCTTCATATGCTGCAGAGCGGGGTATCAAAGGGGTGGGGAGGGGAGATTTTCCCCCTTCCTCTTATACTTTTCAGTATGCGTAGAAATGCTTCCAATTTTCACAGACTACTTAGGGAAGTCCTTACAATTAAACTAATTCAATATTGGTAAAAGCCTTTAGAAATACAAGCATTTTTTAACTGGACAAAAGTGTCGTATTCCTCGTTAGCGAAGCAGCTCCCATTTCCTAGCTATTGTAACTAATGGGACGTGGGAGACCTCTGCGTTGGTTACGTCATTCAAGCTTGCCAGATGGGGCAGTGGAAGCTTCTAGAAGCTAAGTAACTTTGCTGCATGTTGAAAGACTTGTCTGGTTTCAAAGACCATGAGCCCTGTTGTTTCAGGGCAGAGGAGGTCAGAGCCCTGTGGACACAGCCCACCAGACAGAAATGGGGACTCTGAGGCCACACCAGGGGACCCTCAGTCACCCAAGAACGATACTGGAGACAAGGACATAGCGACAAACTTCTCCTGTCTCACATTTTGCCTGGGATCAATCTAAGTGCAGTTGAAAATTAAGATACTGCTCTAGAAACTTAGGAATCGATTTGAATCCCTACCAGGCCAAAGTTCAGCCACGGAGCCACAGTGACCAGACAGGCCTGTGAAGGCCAGTACTCATTTGCTGTAACACTGTTTTCTAGAAAATCGACCTTTATCTTCCTCAAGGTCCTGAGTATAAGATTCCGGGGAAATATCTGTAGAATCGAGTGGTAGGACTTGGTCGGTCACTCCAAGAAACCCACAGTTCCTCCTTTCAGATAACTTTCAGATAACTGGCACCTCGCAACCTAGGGGCCCCTTTGTGGTTCCAGCCTGGGTCAGAGAGCAAAGCCGGCGTCACAGGTGACATGTACCAGCCCTCAGAGGGAGCAGGTCTGTTGCCGCTGGGTGTTCTCTTTCCAGATTTTCCAGTTCTGCTTCTATTACGTTGCCGTGTCTCTTACCCATGGAATCCAAGCCAAAGCTCTACAGATGTTGGGACTCTCCGTGGCCTGGCTGCAGACCAGCCTCCCAGCCTCCTGAGCCATCCAGCACTCGCTCTGACCGCCACCTGCTTTCTGCAAACGCGCTGCAGGCTCTGCCCGGCTCTCTGCTCCCTCCCACCCTCGGGCCAACCCAGGCCAGCAGGGGCTCTCCTTGACCTTGCCCTGCCTGGTGCCCAGCGCTGCTCACCCTGCCCCAGGTCCCCAGTTCATTTCCTTCAGAGCCGTCCCGTGGTCAGTACTGATCTTGAAAGAACGAGACTTCAGGGTCTGGTCTCGGTCACCTCTGTTTCCCTAGAGACTGGAAGAGGCCCCCGATAAACATTCATGGCATCTTTAATGAACACACTTGTTTCAGGCTGCTGCAAATTCTGTCTGGTTCCACAAGAAAGGGGAGTCAAAGATATTCAAATCAACACAGACATCAAACGTAATTGAGAACGAGGGGACTTTTCCCTCCTGTACGCACCTGTACAGCCCTCCCCCGCCCCGAGGTGTTAGCTCACCGGGCCCAGCAGTGCCCTGACTGTAGTTCCTGTGGGCAGGTCTCTTTACACAGTCCTTACAGACCAGCCTCCAAACTGTACTCCTCGTTCCCTTTCATGGAGCCACACACTATGTTTATTGAGCAGCTGTCACCCTCGCCCGCAGACTGCGACAATTTCTCCTTTCCCTGTAACGCTGGGCGTCACACAACGGGTTCACCGGAGTGCGTTTCCTACTGACCCCTCTTACACACGTGTTCATCTTGTCTCAAGGAGACGGTCGAATTTAGGTGTGGGGAGGGCTTATGTTTTTCTTCTGTGACTCTCCTCTCGCTGCCCGGGACCCAGTACGGTGAGGATGCCAAAGAAGCAACTGATGATTGAGCTACGGATGGACGGACATCTCGTGTACCGGTCGGTCACACCGTTAGCAGGAGAGCATGTTTGTTTCAACTTTCACTGAAGTCGTGGTTTGGCAATGCATCATTTGTTAATGTATCAGACGAAGCCAGGGGGCACATTCCTCAAAGGTAGAACAGTCCTCAGCATTCCAGAGGAGGCTGGGTGGGAGACGAGAAAAAGGAAATGCTAACTAACTTTATATATATGTATGTAAGCATATGAACAATAATATATACAAGCATATATATAATAATACATATATTAAGGTAGCATATAATAAGATAATGGAAACTTGTGTCAGAAGGTATAATAAGGAGCTAGACTAGGTGTTGGCAAACTTTATCTATAAAAGGCCAGACAGTAAATGCATGAGGTTTTGCCAGCCACGTAGTCTCTGCTGCAAGCACTCAAGGCTGTGGCTGCCAGCAGGCAGCAGGTGGTACTTGGGCCCCCAGGAGGTAGTTGTCAACCCCTGATAGGGGACTTCAGTAAATGTCTTTGGATGATGGGAAGGCAGCCAGGTCCCTGTGGGCAGGAGGACAGCTCTGAGGGGGTAGGTGGGGCTGACCTGGGCTCGAAGGCATGGTCAGATCTGGATAGCACATGGCAGGAAGAGGGATCATTGATGTCCGATGACTGTTATAAGCAACAATCTGCGCTGGATATTTGGGGGAAACGTTGAGAAGATATCTCGGCAGGAGAAGAACTTGCATTCAGGATGAGAGGGAGGGAGATGAAGACTGAAAGGAGGTAGGAACTTTGAGCTAATCCTGTGGCCTAGAGCTTCCGGAATGTTCCACTTACGCAGCAGAGAGGGATGGTCACCTGATCACCTGAAATGAGGTTGTTTCTATGAAATGTTTTATTGTAAAGATTAACGCAATTTATCATTCTGCTCTATAAGGTTTATTTTAGTGAAAACAACAAATGTCACGAATTGCCTATTATTGCACGGAATTAATGTTGTAGGAAAATGTGCTCCACTCATCCAGCAGTTGTTTTGGTTAGTTTAAAATGATATTTTATCTTTATTTATGTTTTTCAATTTTTTTAATTGAAGTGTAGTTGATTTATAATATTGTGTTAGTTTTGGGTGTACAGCAAAGTGATTGTGATACATATACATATATCCATTCTTTCTCAGATTCTTTTCCCATTTGGTTATTACAAAATATTTTTTTTATACCATGCTTATGTATACATTTATTTATTTATTTTTGGCTGTGTTGGGTCTTCGTTGCTGCACGTGGGCTTTCTCTAGTTGCGGCGAGTCGGGGCTACTCTTCGTTGCGGTGCATGGGCTTCTCATTGCAGTGGCTTCTCTTGTTGCAGAGCACGGGGTCTAGGTGTGCGGGCTTCAGTAGTTGTGGCACATGGGCTTCAGTAATTGTAGCTCACGGGCTCTAGAGTCCAGGCTCAATAGTTATGGCACACGGGCTTAGCTGATCCGCGGCATGTGGGATCTTCCCGGACCAGGGATTGAACCCGTGTCCCCTGCATTGGCAGGCAGATTCTTAACCACTGCACCACCAGGGAAGTCTCTATTACAAAATATTGAGTAGAGTTCCCTGTGTTCCACAGTAGATCCTTGTTGTTTATCTATTTTATGTACAGTAGTATGTACATGTCAATCCCAATCTCCTAATTTATCCCCCCTCCCACCCCCTCCCCTTTGGTAACCATAAATTTGTTTTCTATGTCTGTGAGTCTCTTTCTGTTTTGGAAATAAGTTCATTTGTGTCTTTTTTTAAGATTCCACATATGAGTGATATCATATGATATTTATCCTTGTCTGACTTACTTCACTTAGTATGTCAATCTCTAGGTCCATCCACGTTGCTATAAATGGCATGATTTCTCTCTTTTTAAAGGCTGAGTAACAGTCCATTGTACATCCAGCTGTTTTGAGGATCTTGCCACATACCACGGTGATCCTTTCACCTTAGTCTGAAAAGGATGGGGGTGGCCAAGGAGAAGGAGTGACTCCCGAAGGGCTGACCCTGGAGGGGGTGGCCTGGGTAAAGGTCAGTGTGATGTACCCCCATGGCTGGGTTACACACAGAGGGGTCAGGGTGTGGAGACCTGGGGACCGATTAGAAGGCGGTTTCCATGGACAGCTGTGACACAGCTGTGACATTGATGGGTGGGAAGTCCCGAGGGTCAGTACTGAAGGATGGGAAAGGCAGAAGGCAAATGCGTTCATGAGGCAAGGATGCCAGGGCTTGACGAAAAACAGTGGGCAAGTGAGGTGTGCACACATGCGATAATGCCACTTCCGATTAAGACAGAAGACTGGTTTTTGCATGGTAAGTTTAGAGATATCGTATTTTATTGGTTCTAAGACGCATGTGTCTTAACATTTTCACATCTGTGGATTCAGGATGCTTCAGACAGTTGGGGCACAAGCCAAGTTAACTGTCAGGTTTTGATCTTTCTTAGAGGTGCACAGAATGGCGAGGTGTCTTACCATGGCATCTTGGATTTGTTGAAATACAGTATTTGTAAGGTTTTAATGACAAATTACTAGCTAATAATCTCTCTGTTCAGGGCCCTCAGTAAGACACTAAAAGCTGCTGGAAGGTGAAAGGTGAGCTCAGAAGGGTTTTTCAGGCATCATTGGGTTTTTTTTGGTCCTTTTCTCAAACAAGGTCTGTTCCCATTGTCCTGTTAATGTAAGGAGGAGACAGACCAAGACCTTTCCCAGCCTTTTTCTTTCCTCCTGTAACTAACTGATCAATACAATACAGGTTAGTGTGATCACTTACCTTTTCACTTGCTAGGCAGCAGAAATGACATTATATACCAAGTGTAACCAGGTCGTTATGGTTCCGAAATATGAAAGCTGGCTTTTTGCACCCAGACGACTGTCTAGTCAGGGCGGTTTCAGGGCTGCAGCCCGCCATGCAGATGTGTTCATTCAGAGACAGTGAGTTGTACCTTTGAAGTCAGAAACAGAATGAGATGATTTCACATTGTTTGTTATGATCGCATCTAAATGTGTCTTAATAAGGCGTCTCCAAGTAAACAGTGGGAACAGTACACGGAGCATTTAGAGGCAGTTAGAGGTCTTGATCCTTCTTAGAGAAGTTTCAGGATATGGGCAAAACATTTTGGAAGAGGGAATTCCCTGGAGGTCCAGTGGTTAGGGCTGCGGGCTTCGACTGAAAGGGGCATGGGTTCGATCCCTGATAGGGGAACTAAAATCCCACATGCCGCGTGGACAAAAAAAATTTTTTTGAAGAAATTCTTGACAGTTGAGTTTCGTGCTGCTGAAACAGGACATTCCTGAAGGCACATCCAAACTCCATGCAGCCCTGAGGCTCCTCCACACAGAACCAGCGGGTGTCTTTTTCTGAGAGATGTTGCGAGACCCATAAACCCACTCCCATTAACATGGGATCACAGAAATGTATTTCCCATGGGAGAAAGCTAAGTTTTAAATAGACCTTTTTTGACTTCTAAATACAGACTAAGAAGCTTCCCTTTATTTTTAAATGTAAAACGCAGATTCCTGAAAGCGACATGACTGAGGGGCTTTGGTCTTAAATGTGTGCTATTTATTTATTTTGCCATCATCTGGCATGTCAGCGGGGCCCTGTAATGCCCCGTGTCACAGAAAAGCAAACACAGTCACGGTACACTCACGACCAGGCTGAGACCAGACAGCTGACTGGCTACAATTCTATGCCCCCTTTGCTATAAAAAACATGACCCTAAATCTTAACCAGTTTGGAATAAAAGGCCCCACAATTATGATATAGTAACAAAGTTCATGTTGTATACAATGTGATTGTTTCAATACTCTGCCCATCCATTTTCATTTTACCTGCTATTTATACGTGGCAGTAAAAAGTCAAGTGGAAAATCCACTCTTTGGTATGTTAGGTGCACTATTCATTTACCCGGCATGTTTGCAGGATAAAACTAAATGCAGTGGAACCCTCTTTTATAATCCTGGTGTTTGAAGTTAGAACTATACTCGCCTGGTGGTGTAATTGTAATCACAGACCTTTTCCATATGTATTTGTGTTTCCCAAAGGCTTGGGTAATGATCTACCTCTAAATATTCGATCAATCATCCCCGATACCCCCTGATTTTCAGCTAGATGGGTCTTTACCAGATATTAGATACTCAACAAGTACCAACCATTTGGAGCAGAAACAAACCTTCTGTTTGGGCTGTTACTTATCCAAACGGTCCAGTAGAGATTTTTAGTGAAAGCGGTGAAACATGCCCACTATATTAGGCAAAACAGCACTGGTAAAAGTGGGTCTGTGTGGCTCTTGTGCCCGGCAGACAGCAACCGTCACAAGAGGTCTATGTGCTCTTCTGTCCTTCCTGAGAGGTCTGCAGGGTTATTTTTTGGAGGCTAGATAGAGAAACGCCTACCGCTGTATCATTTCCTTCAGAGCCAGCAGCTTTTATTCTTTTCGGCAAGTGTTTAGAGGAAAGTGTTGATGCTTATTAATCTGTTTCTCGTCTTACACACGTGCGTCGGCGTGATTGGTGGCAAAACCGCGTATCTGACGGGTCTCAATGTAATCTACATGGCAGGACGAGATTGTTACACTGAACAGATCTGTTTGGAGTTGTTATTCTTTGTAATTACCTTCATTAAGTGAAAGCATGTGTCAATCAACTTTGAACTTTAAACATACCAGGAATTTGCAAGAAAAATGCATTTCTATTTCCTAGAGGCACATGTGTGCTTGAAGATGAGCATGTATGTAATAGGTACAGAGACGCTGTATTAGAAACATGTTTCTGTCATTTTCTGAATATATCATTTCACCCTGGTTTGCACTTGATAACTTTATAAATAAAGTGCATGACAGCTCCAGAGAATTATGTCTACAGAGTAGGTTTAATAGATCACTAATTCATGCACTAGTGTGAACGAATCGTTTTACAATAAAGAACACTGCTTCCTGAATTTCTGCAATGAAACAATGCATTCACATTAATTTTAACAACCACTGATCCCTAGGGATGTAAATTTGGAAACACACTCACTCTGCTGCAGTCATATTGGAAGGGGACCCTGTGCTATAACTTTCTGGGTTGGATCGGACCTCCCTTGGGCCAGGACTCTGTGGCCAAAGTAGAGAACATGCCACGAAAGTGTCCTCAACTTTAGCAGGTGGATGGCTGACAGTCTATGTCCTTTGTCGCCTGTGACAGGCGCCCCCCGACAGCCCCGCACTTACCGCCCACCCGCCCTGCCGCGTGCTCAGCCCCCGGGGATAACGGGATCGATGAGGTGCCCCAAAGATGGTCCAGGAAGCAAAGAGGGGAAAGCGGCAGAACTGGTCCGACGCCAGCGTCCAGCCTGCGGCGGGCAGGTTCCTTGTCTGCTTGGTGAGTAGCCAGTTACCTCCAGCAGGGGGTGGTCAGGGATAGAGAGAGAGGATGGAGGTGCGGGGGTGCGGGGGGGGCGGAGGGGAGTGTGTGTAGGAGGACCGAGCGAGCCCTCCGCAGCAACCTTCCTCCAGAGGCTGGGAGCCCCGACCCAGGTCCTCAGCCGGTGCGGGGGCTTCGGGGACCCTCCCTCCCTACAGGAGCCGGAGGGACCGCGGGGTGGCCGCCCCCGACCCCTCAGCCCTCGCCCCCCAGCCCTCCTGTGCCCCGGGTGCTAGCGCCACCTGCGCCCGCCCCCGCCGTCCCTCCTGCCCCTCCCCCACCTCTGGGCCGGGCCCCTCCACCCGCCCGACCTTTGCCCTGCGGTTCCCCGCTCCAGTCTTGGTCAAAGCACCTACTCGGACCCGCTCTGTGCTTCCAGAAGCCGCAGCCCCAGCGTGCGCCCGGCGGGACCCCTCCCTTCACGGCAGCCTGGGGGACCCTGTAGCCCGGGCATCGCGGATGCTGCGTCTGGGGTCCGGCTCACCTGAGCAGGTGGGCTCTGTTCGTCCTGCCACTCACATCGTACGTGGTCCCAGTTCCTGGAGCGACGCCGGGAACACGGTCTAGTAAACACTTTTTGAATAAAGGAGCATTTCCAAATCCCCAGACTGAGCACGAGGGGGGTCAGCTTTGTCAGACCGGCCTTCATTGAGGCTTTGCTATTTCTGACGGGGACCCCGAGGTGAGAGCCGAGGACACACGGGAGCAAGGCGGCCCAGCCTGGTCCGGTATGGCGGGTGGTGATGGGCCCCCGGGGGGGAAGGCCTCACCCACCATCTCTGGAAGGAGACCCTGCGGTGACCTCCTGGTGGGCGCCCCGGAGGTGGTGACCATCTGACCTGCCTCTTCTTCACGACACGACCTTGCGCGGTGCTCAGAGGAGGCGCTCGTCCCTCAAATCTCTCAGAAGGGCTCTGGGAGGGGACCTGGCCAAAAAGAATCCTTTTCGACGCTGCTCGGGGTGGGGGACCCTCAGTTCTAGGAGGACCTGTGGGCAGGTGAACTGAAGGAGATCAGAAGCTTCTGGAGAAATTTCAGGAAACTTGACACTGGGGAGTGAACTTGAAAAGCATCTGGGGGGCTGGGGGGGTGAGTGTGGGGACATTTAGTGGGAGAGAGCTTAGAAAGCTGTGGGGGTTCCTCTTTAAACCCCATCTTTAAAGGGCCTTTAAAACCCAAACCCCTGGTCTCCTCCATGGGAAGGACTAAAACTCCCACCAGTACCTGGATGTGGATGCATGAAAACTAGTGAGACGAGTACAGAAAGCTACTCACTGTTGAAAAGGAAGTTGTGCCATTAGACTACATGGGAAAAGCGGAAGATGGGGAAGAGTTTATTAGATGCCCATCCAGTGCGTGCAAAGGTCCTGACCTTCCCGTGATTAAGGAAAACGTTTTTGGAGGTGATGGGTCGTGTATCTCTGTGTTATATGCCGACTGCCCTGACTATAATGTTCCAGGTAACACTTTCTTAGGGTCCTCACAATTTTTAAAAAATATGCTCAATTTCAGCATTTGTCACTGTCTGTTGTTGAAGTACACATTTTATTTTATTTTATTATTATTATTTTTTTTGCGGTACGCGGGTATCTCACTGTCGTGGCCTCTCCCGTTGCGGAGCACAGGCTTCGGACGCGCAGGCTCAGCGACCATGGCTCACGGGCCCAGCCGCTCCGCGGCATGTGGGATCTTCCCGGACCAGGGCACGAACCCGTGTCCCCTGCATCGGCAGGCGGGCTCTCAACCGCTGCGCCACCAGGGAAGCCCTATTTTATTTTTAATAGCGTTATTTAGATATAATTCACATACACATAATTCACTGATTTAAACTGTACAATTCAGTGCTTTTTAGTGTATTTGCAGAGTTGTGCAACCATTACCACGGTCAGATTCAGAACGTATTTTTCACCCCGGAAGCACTGTACCCACAGGTAGTCACTTTCCACTCCTCCCTGCCCCTGGCAATCTCTAATCTCCTTTCTGTCTCCAGATTTTCCTATTCTGGACATTTCATGTAAATGGGATTCTACAACATGTGGGCTTTTGTGACTGATTTCTTTCACTTTGCAGATGTCTTCAAGGCTCATCCAAGTTGTAGCATGAATCAGTAGTTCACTCTTTTTTAGGGATGAATCCTATTCCACCATGTGGTTATACCACATTTTGTTTATCCATTCATCAGTTGATGGACATTTGGATTATGAATATTGCTGCTGTGCACATTGGTGTCCAAGTTTCTGTGCAAATATATGTTTTTCTTTCTCTTAGGTATATATTTAGAAGTGGAATCAATGGACCCTATGACGGCACCATGTTTAAACCTTTAAAGAATTGCCAGACTGTTTTTCATAGTAGTGAAGCACACATGTCTGTAGCAAAGCAAAACATGGTACCAATGTTACGGCCTTCCAGCAAGTTCTACGTTTCATCCAGACCTTCTCCTCGGAGCTCAGCTCTGCAGCCTGAAGGCTCCAGGGTGGCTGGCCACCCAGCCGCCTGGGGCGAGTGTCCAGGAGGCCCGTGGAAGAGAGTGGAGTGGGTGACCAGGGTAAGGAGAAAAGTACAGGAGGAGGAAGGAAGAAAGAAGACAGGGCGCTAAGACAGGGGGAAGAGAGGGTTGACCTGCCTTTTGGAGGCTGCCCACCCCTAAGCCTAAAATTGATGAATATATTTGTATTTTAAGTTTTCTGAGTAATTCTCACAAGTGATTAATTAAGAGGGGCGTGTGTCTGGGCTCCCCAGGGAAGGCTCAACATTGATCGTGTCATGAGCTGCAGCCTGCCTGTGGGATGACTCACATCCTGGGGGGAAGGACATGTAGCAGAGTGACTCACCTCACCTCTGGCTGAGCTTCTCCTCCCGGCCACACGCGAGAATCACTGGGAAGCTTTTAAATACCAACGATGCCAGGGCCTCACGCCAGGACCCTGATGGACATGGTCTGGGCTGGGGCCTGGGTACAGGTGTATATTAAAGGCTCTACAGGGCCTTTTTATGCAGCCAGGGCTGGGAACTACCAATGTAGAGCCACAGTTTTTTTTTTTGTTTGTTTGTTTGTTTTTTGCGGTACGCGGGCCTCTCACTGCCGTGGCCTCCCCCGTTGCGGAGCACAGGCTCCGGACGCGCAGGCCCAGCGGCCATGGCTCACGGGCCCAGCCGCTCCGCGGCACGTGGGATCTTCCCAGACAGGGGCACGAATCCGTGTCCTCTGCATCTGCAGGCGGACTCTCAACCACTGCGCCACCAGGGAAGCCCGAGCCACAGTCTTTATATTTCAACCTACATTCTCAAGACAAACCACGGTGGTGCTCTTTGGATGCCCTGTAGAACTTTTCCGGAAGTACTTCTGAGCCCCAATTATTGCTCCTTTTAACGGGTGCTAGAGAATAAGGGGTTTTGACTGCGGTATTACTTTACCTGCTAGTATCTCTCTTGGCCAGAGGTCGTTCTATTTTGGGGTCCTGGAGCACATCTGTTGGGACCCATGAGAATAGCGCAGTGGAAGGGGAGGTTACCAGGTGGGGCTGGACCAGGTACGTCTGAAAGCAGCATGGCCTCTCAGAGAATCTGGAACCCAGAGTGAGTTCCCTGCCTCCAGTTTGGGAGAGATGCTCTTCCCACTCTCCTTCATATGGATTCCTGGGCACCTTCGAAGTGCCTCGTAAGAACCAGAGGCCTGGTGCTCTGAGCTCTGCACCTCGGTCTCCACAAGCCTCAGGGGCCTTCCTGGGACCACCCTGACCCAGGTCTGCATCGTCTCCAGCCTGGCCTCGGAAGCTGTCTACTTGCTTCTCCTCTTAGCCTTTCACAACCTGCCCTCCTCACAGCTAGAGGGATCACTAAACAACAACGACAAAAAACCCCCAAACCAAAAAACAAACAAAAAAATATGCCAACATTCCCTTCCTCAAAGTTTCCAAGTGGCTTCTCATCAGACTCAGAATTAAACTCCAGCCCCTCAAGCTCTCCGAGGCCTCACGCGTACCCACCTGTCCGTCCTCACCCTGCTCCTCTCCCTCCAGCCCTGGAGCCTCGGCTTCTCTCTTCCTCTGGGTTCTGCACCTGCCATTCCCTCTGCTTGGTCCGGCCTTTCCCCAGATGATCAGTGGGTGTTTTTCTGCGTCCCCCATGAGATGACCCGCCTCTGTCATGCCGGGACCCTGGGCCGGCCATTGGTACGTCCCCACCGCACCCAGTAAGGTCAGCTGTGTGGAGGAGGTCCTCAGTAAGACACTCAAGGCTGGGAAGGGACAAAAATATAAAGAAAGTGACACGCTGGGAGGTCTGTGCCCCAAGTTCTCCGGAACAGGTAACTCAAAAGAGACAGATCAGCACATCCAAGTCTGCACTGGTTGCCTCGCTGTCCAGAGAGCAGCAGGGATTTTACGCTTGTGCAAGCAGGCCCTCTCAAAGAAGTAATTTTCTCTGCAGGACACAGGCTCAGCAGTAAATTCCCAGGCTTTTACAAGAAGATGAAAAGTGCAGATCGTATGGAAAGTTCTAATCGCACACGGGCAGCTCCAGTCTCTGTCCATTAATGGTGTGGGTCCACAATTAGACCGTAATTTCTCTCTGTCTGTGTGTCTCTTTCCTCTCAGCTCAGGAACATGCTTCATGGCAGGTCTACACGGCATGAAGTAAACCGGCTGTCATGCAGACAGACATGTTTGGACATAACACAGGCTTTGTCTCCCATTTTCATATCTTTAAATTAGATATTTTCATATTTTACATGAGGTATATTTATATCTAATTCTAGATAATCTGAAAATATATGGACTCAAGAAAAAGTCACCCATAGTTCTACCACTCAGAGAAAAGTCAGTATTTTTTATCTTCCTGTGTGGGAATACCTTGAAATTTTAAAACTTTTGCTTATGGTTATGAAAGCCATACATCTTCATCATAGAAATTTTGGAAAAGGAAGAAAACTGTAAAGAAGCAGAGAGAGAAATAGGTCATAATATAGAAAGATTTGTATAGAAAGAGTATTTCACTACGACATTACATGGGAAACGAAAGTGTCAGGCTGGTTGAAAAACCCCAAAGAAAAAAAAACAAGATAGGCACGTCCCCCTAGGGGAGTTCCCTGGTGGCTTAGTGGCTAGGATTCTGGGCTTTCACTGCTGTGGCCCGTGTTCAATCCCTGGTTGGGGAACTGAGATCCCACAAGCTGGAGAAAAAAGGGGGGCTTGAAAGGAGCACATTGCAGCCTCTTGGCATCGGCTGCTGGAAACGCCAGGGTAACTCCTGACCAGGAGGGTGACCGTGGGAGACTCAGAGTCACCACAAGAGATGGGGAGAAGGGTGAAGGGCAGCAGTGTGTGTGCGTGCGTGCGCGCGTGCGTGCGTGTGCGCGTGTGTGCGTGCGTGTGCATGTGCGTGCACATGTGCGTGTCTGTGTTTGCGGAGTGGATGGGGAAGGAGAGGGGGCCTTCTTCCACAAACACTCAGAGGGGAGAATGCCAAGGGGAGGGAGAAGGGAGTAAGGGGCCGTGGAGCCTACAGAGGTGGCCCCTGCAGGGTTCTGGGGGACCAGAGTCTGCCCCTCGGGGGGTCTTGCAGGCACTGAGGTCCTACATCAGCCCCTCACGTGCCGGGTGGCCTTCTCTGTGGCCTGGCGGGACCGTCTCGGCCATAAGTCACAGCTCCTTTGCACCGACTGGGACACCGTCCACCCAAGGAGACCCAGGCAGGGTAACGCGAGGGCCGTGGGGAGGGGGTGGGTCCCCCCGACTTGGCTCTTTTGGTCTCGTGGGAAGCGTGCTGCTGGGAGCTCACCAGCATCCCGGTGTGAGCCCGGCTTCACACTGGCCGGCCTTAAGTTTATTCTTACCTTGTGTTTTTGTTTATTTGTTTGTTTTAAAGAGAAATCAATGCTTGCCCTGCTCACCTCTCAGGAGTATTAGGGGCATAAAATGCAGTGGTGAACACAAAGGACTTACAGTAAGATTCCATGGCCGATCCCCACACACCCTTCAGATCTGCTGGTACAGCACTCCCTCCAGGAGACCCCCAGTCTGGGTGAGCCGGGGTGCCCCCAGTCTGAGCTCCCGTGGCGGTTGACTGGCGGTCAGTGGACGCTTCTGGCTGAGCTGGTGGCCGGGGCTGGTTGGTCACTGCACCCCTCCACCTCCCAGCCCCTGGCACGGCTCCTGGCACTGCTGGGGGTTCGATCAGTCTCACCTGTTGGCTGAACAGGCGAGCGTCGCTATTGAGTCCTTGCAGAATGTAAGGCAACAGTTTCGCGTTTGCCTTTTATGTAAGGAAACCAGAGCTTGAGAGAGAAAGAACAGAAGGAAGAAAACCCGGGAGACACGGGCTGCTTGAGGCAGGTTTGCGCCACGGACTTGCCAATTTCGGCTGAAAACTGCCCCACGAGGTATCACTGGGTGTGGATTTTGTGTCCACGGAAGAAATCTATTTCAAAAAGTCTATTAAAATCGATTAAAACTTCATAACTGCTTCCCTCCCCCAGGACACCTCCTTGAGGTCAGAGAAGGAAGGCTGGGTGGGGCGGGGCATGGGGTGTGCAAAGGCCTGGATTCCAGGCCAGCCTCGGCCCCGCCAGCGCGGCGCTGGGTACACAGCTCGCGGCCCTGCAGAAGCAGTTGACCGGAAACCCAAAAACCCGTGGAGCCTGCAACACAGGCTTAGGCAGCGCCCAGAGCGATGGTGAAGATTAGGCAGCCAAAGCCCTTCCATCACAATGGCTGGCAAGAATAAAGACGTTGAAATCAAAGATGTGAAATGGCAGGACCTGTGCCGTGTGCGTGGCTGAGTCTGCGTGGTCAGTGTCTGCGCGTGGGGGCTGGGGCGGGGGCCGAGGGGGCACACACCACCGCTACATGGAGCCGGTTACACCTGTGAGTCATGCTAACGATAAACAGAACCACAGAAAGTGTGTGTGTGGGGGTGTGTGTGTGTGGAGAAGCCGAGTGGAGGGCTGGTAAGGGAAAAGCCATTTATCGACTCATAGGTGAATTTTCCTTTGCTATTTTTGGTAATTTTCTTAGACTGCAATATACTTCCCACTGCAACATATTTGTATTATGCTTGGCTGATGGCTGCCACCATTTCCCATGGACTCACAGTTGTTCCTAGGCCCAGGACAGTCTGTATTAAAATTGTAAAATTATCTCTAAGCACATTACGTTATTATGTTGCTGAACTCTTGGCCTTATTTCATTTTCAAAGGATCTAATGAGGTACCTAATATGTTTCACTATTACACTGATACTGTATTTAATGCGGACCTCGTGTGTATTAAAAGCACAGAATATTAAATATCTCCAACTTTAGCATTAATGGCCCTGTGTTCTAAAATGGGGGGCATGCTTCTTGAATCTCATAAAGAATGTTTTCAGGAAAGAAACAAACTAAGATTTGGATGGGTGAAAAAAAGTAGTTTGTATTTTCTTTTATAAAAATGTTTTTCATGAAAAGACATTTTTGTTCCAATGCAGTTATTGCAAGATGAACTTGTAATGTTCTTACTGCAGGTTCGCCTCCCTACTTTACCACTGTTTATTTAGTAGCAAAACGTATCCTCCTCAACTGAGGGCAGGATGTTTCAGATCCAGGCGCTGGTTATCTAACCATCAGAAGGACGGTTGATTTTTCTTACTACGTGGTCCTTAAAAATCAGTGCATATTTTGAGAATGAGAGTGATCCATCAGGCATAGGGTCTTCACTATTACTCTAAAAACTTTAAAAAAATGTTCCAAATGAAGAAACATGTCGTAGACTCATTTCATCTGAGCACAAAAGAAAAAAAGTCTATTCTCTTATAACAATGTTTAAAATTTATGTAGAAACAAGCTTTGTCCTTTGTTTGAAGAAAACAATAGCACAGCGCCTGTGTGTGTGAGGATGATTTATCTCTTGCTAAACCACCCTAACTGTTGATGACAGAGAAAAGACAGGTATCATTAACCTTAGGTGTTGACAATTTAGAATTCACGGGAATGAGTTTGAGAAATGCTAGCTGGGTCCCACTCCTGAGTTTGTGGTGAGCAGATGAATCCTTTGAACCATCACCATAGATTCTTTATGTGACCAGAAGAGACTTGCCTGGAATGTTCATAGAGGGGGTTTGGTTTCATGTCCCTTCTCTCTGAAGTGGAAGTAAAAATTGTTTTTAGGAAAAATGGATCTATATTCCAATTAAAGTATTTTACAAGGTCCTAGAATCAAGTTTATTTGTAAATCCATAATTTACTGAACCGTTTTACCTTCCTTGCAAGTGATTCCTATAAATTAGTGATGGATTCCTGATTAATTTATTTTTGCTGCTCTTCCTGTATTTTAAAAGCTTTCATTGCTCAAGATCACCCTCTTCATAAATACCTTCAATAGATTTCAGCACAGAATGACAGCTCAAGCTCTTTTCTCCTTTACAGGGTGTTATATAATCGGGCATTCTAAAGCAAATAAGAATTCGGTGACCCCAAAAATGTATCAGATTAAAACCTACCAATAAAAAATGACGTGGTACCAGAGAAAATACTCTGCAGCTGTTCTTTGCTTTAGATACACAGAACAACACCACGGACTTGGGGTAAGATCCGGTCTCAGCGTGGCATGCATTAATTCACTTAAAAAAATCTTTTACATATGTTTATCTTCTTAGGAGCATACTGCTGTACTACATTAGATCTACTTAAAATCTATTGAGAGTATTGATTTTTTTTTTTTTAAGAAAAATCTACACAGTGAGATGGTCTCTCTCCTCTTACAAAGGCCATTAGAGAAAAACAGAATTGTGTTGACATAAAGGAGAACACTTCCTAATGTACATGACATACCGCCGTGGTTCAGAAAACTCAACTCTCTTTCAAATCTAATTATCTGATTTTGTCAAGCTTGAATGCCAGTGCTAGTCCCAGTCTGCACTGTGATCACACCACTATCGACATAAACTCCCCTAGTTAGTAACCAGATGTGGCTAAAAAAAGACTAATCCAAACAGAACTCTCTTGATATTTCACCAATGTGGTAATATTATAATCTAGTAACGACATGAACCGCTTAAATTTCATTGGGGCAGTTTTTTAAAAGATAATTTTCAATTGCTATGAGACTGGAGTTTCACAGTGTATGATTTAGCTGCAATAGTTTAGTAGAACTCGGTAGATAAATCAAACACCCTGAATTCCCTTAATAGCCATTATGATTTTGACATCTTTTTTTTTTTTTTTTCTTTTTGCGGTATGCGGGCCTCTCACCGTTGTGGCCTCTCCCGTTGCGGAGCACAGGCTCCGGACGCGCAGGCCCAGCGGCCACGGCTCACGGGCCCAGCCGCTCCGCGGCACATGGGATCCTCCCAGACCGGGGCACGAACCCGTATCCCCTGCATCGGCAGGCGGACTCTCAACCACTGCGCCACCAGGGAGGCCCCCATCTTCTTATTTTAAAGAAATTGCTGAAAATCTGACAAAACGAGTGTGGATAGCTATAACTGAACTTGACAATGTCTATATGGGGGAAGAGGGGAAATCACTATATTTAGAAACCAGTGTCCCCCCCGCCCCCCAACACACACATATTCATGTGAAGTGTGTGCATTCCGGGAGCTGGAACATCTGTTTCTCGCTTTTGTTCCTCTTCGCTGCGTTTCAATTGGATTTCCTCGCACAGGTCCCAGGCCTGTCACTGCGGCCAGGCTCTGTTAACCATCGCCACCGGTCCCGCATTAAGGAGGGGGTTCAGGGCTAAGCTAATAACTTGCCTGCCTTTCTGACTGATCACAGCGATGCTTTCCGCAGCCACTTGTCATCGGCTTCTCGGGGAGGGAGCTCTTCTTTGTCTGCACCTCTGGGGGGAACCGGTCTTGTCCCCACCGTTCCCGGAGCCCCATGTGAGAAGACAGAGCCCATTGTTGCTTCTGTGGGGTGCCTGTGTCCCCCCACCCTGTCTAGTCAAAGGAACCAAGGGTCACACACAAACTCGCCACGTTCTCTCCGAAAGAACTCCTGGTATCACCTGTGCGTGACGATTCCTTTCTTGCTTCCCCCACAGGATCTATCCCTGAATACACTTTTAAAGGAAGCTATGTGACTTTTAAAGTGAACCAGGACTTGAGTGTTCTGAATCGTGGTTATGATTTGGCATGAAAATCACAAGCGGAAAAGATTTGTCGTTCACGGGGTAGCAGGCGGGGAGCCCACATCCCAGGAAGCGGGCTGGGGCTGGGGTTGGAAGGAGACGACAATTGTAAAGATGCTCATAAAGGCCTTTACACGATTCGGCGGCTTCTACTTTACACGTGTTCCAGGCTGACCATATAAGAGGGGACGTCCAAATTCAAGGGTAGATGAAAAGCACTTAGGAGGTTTCTAACCGGCCAGGGGGACGTGTTGAATTTGCTTCCCATTTCTACTGTCTAGTTGGCTGCTGAGACAGCAAAGAAATTTGGGTTTCACCTGGCCCTGGTCCCTGGCGTTGACACCATCCTGGTGTGACTTCTGCAGCTCAGCATTGATAGAAATGAGCTCCCTTTGCCAAACCCTGCACTGGCTTTGAACCTCGAGTGTCCTCTCCCTGGGGTAGGCGTCTCACAGGGAATTCTCTCTGTGGCCAAACCTGGCCCTGGTCTCCTGTGTGGATCTATTGCAAGATGGAAAACAGATCCTGGGTAAGGAATCACCCCAGAGTGATCAGGTGCAGTTACTGTAGGCATCAGAAATGGGATCAGGGTGCACGGCTTCTCTGACACACCTGTTGGTCCTTTTTTGGGGAGGGGACGGAGGGGGGGAGACAGATATTATCCAGATTTCTGACCGCTGAAGCCATGAGTAAGCCTACCCCTGGATCTTACTAAATTTGATAATAACGGACCTTTTGTTCTGATTTTACCCATCTCCTTTGCATACCCATTTTATGAGGACTTCCAAAAAAGAATTCAACTTTAGGAATTCTAGTTGTGAAAATCTGCTCATTAGCTTGGTTGTTAGAAGCACAGAATTACATTGTTAAAGTGGTTTGAACTTTAAAGAGAAAATAAATTGATGACATAAAGAATCAGTGGAGGGGCTTCCCTGGTGGTGCAGTGGTTAAGAATCCACCTGCTGATGCAGGGGACACGGGTTCGAGCCCTGGTCCGGGAAGATCCCACATGCCGCGGAGCGGCTGAGCCCATGCGCCACAACTACTGAGCCTGCGCTCTAGAGCCCATGAACCACAACTACTGAAACCCGCCCGCCCAGAACCCATGCTCCACAGCAAGCAAAGCCCGTGCACCGCAATGAAGAGTCGCCCCTGCTCACCACAACTAGAGAAAGCCCGTGTGTGGCAATGAAGACCCAATGCACACACACACACACACACACACACACAAAAAAAAAATCAGTGGAAAATTCTAGCATTTGGGGGTGAGCCTGTGATTTCCCTTTTGCCCTTGCTGGTAAAAGCAAACAAACAAAGCACCCAGCAGCTAATGACACCAGCGCTTATGCAGAAGATGCTGGCTAATTCCTGCCAAATGTTTACTAGGCAACCAGGATTATACTGAGTGCCTCACTGCATTATTTCCCTGAAGTCTCACAAGAAGCTCACGAGGTCTCTGTTGCCTTTATGTTCACTGAGCTAAAACAGTGCAATGCACCTTCTCCTGCTGAAGAAAAATCTGAGAAACGCTTGGTCCCTCCCCCCGCAGCCCTCACTCCACCCGTGTGCCCTCGGGGGCCGAGGGGAACTTCGTTCCGACAGGTATAGGGTGAACCTGAGAGCAACCTTGGAGAAGAGAACGTAAGTGGAAAATCACCTGGAACTGTGGTTTCTTTGCAGAAGAAACGAAAAAATCAGGAGAGAGGAAGAGGGCAGCAGAGAGCGGTGATGGGAAAGGAAGACCAAATGGGCAACAACTGTGACTGGGAATTTACCAACTTCAAAACGATTAAGCAGGATGTCTTGTGACGTCACTCTGACCTATCACCCTCTATATCACAGTGACTTTCTCCCTTTCATTTTGGGACAGGTGCATTTATATATAATAATAATGAAAGAATCCCCCTAAGAACAGTAACATGTAAACACCATGATCAATCCAGACTATTTCCAAATACTGTGAGAAGGGTGTGTGGGGGGTGCATACTATAAGCAAGATTAATTCAAACTCCATATTTCATTAAAAATATTTTGCTTTAAATGATTTCATATACTACATATATTATCTCATGGGCAGTAAATAAGAGTAACTGGTCATAACTTTCTGTTTTTATTGTCATTTTCTTCTTATTTTAGGACTTTGTTTTACTTTGACACAGTTCTTTTCAGGCACCAATTCAATTTTATACCCTACTTTGTTCCCCCTTAGCATTATATCTTAAGCATAGCATTTGCTATGATCTTAAGTATTATTCAGAGACAAGATTTTTGATGGCTGTATAATATTCCATCCAGTAGGTGGTCCAGAGTTACCCCATAGCTCATATTTTGAAGTTGCTTCCAATGTTTTAGTGGAAAATATTTTTGTATGTACAAACATTTTAATAACTTGGATTTTCTCTATATTATAGTCACAGAATCACTGAGTTAAATAGTGTATATAGTTGGAGAAATCTGAGATTCTTTTGCTTTTCAATAACAGAAAGAAAGCTCTCTTTTAATGTTTTAGTTTAGCAGAGGAGCTAAAATTTCTACTATGGTGAATTTGCTTATCTGACCCACATCTTATAATACATGGAGTGGTTCCTGGCTTATTCAGAACCACTAAGGTGATAACCATAAAGAAAACATAAAGTGAAAAAAGCATGTTCAATACAAATTTCCAGAAGAACAAAAGTTCTGATTTATCTTCACACATCTATAAATGTGGCTTGTGAATATATCTTAGGGAAGGAAGATGGAATTAGGGGATGCAAAAACAGAGAGGGTGTGTTAATAGCTCTGTAATGATATAAATTTATTCTGGGGGTGAAGTAAAACTTAATGGTTCATAAATAGCAAATTCATTATATTTTTCACACTCAGGTTATATTAACACCATATAACATCTTTATGGTACCATAGCAGCATTTAAATCCTTGACTCAGCTTGAAAAACAAACATTTCCCAATCTTGACCCTGAAATGATTAGCCAAATAAAATGTTTTAATAAATATTATTGAATGAGAACATGGTTGGTTGGGTCACAAACTGTCTTATAAATGTTTTATGTTGGGACTTCCCTGGCAGTCCAGTGGTTAGGACTCCGTGCTTCCACTGCAGGAGGCACCGGTTCAATCCCTGTTTGGGGAACTAAGATCCCGCATGCCGCATGGTGCAGCCAAAAAAAAAAAAAAAAAAAAAATCAGGAAATGTTTTATGTCATCTTGTTACACTGCATTTTTTTTTTTTTTCCCAGTACGCGGGCCTCTCACTGTTGTGGCCTCTCCCGTTGTGGAACACAGACTCCGGACGCGCAGGCTCAGCGGCCATGTCTCACAGGCCCAGCCGCTCTGCGGCATATGGGATCCTCCCAGACCGGGGCACGAACCCGTGTCCCCTGCATTGTCAGGTGGACTCTCAACAACTGCGCCACCAGGGAAGCCCCTACACTGCATTTTTAAATGTTAACAAATTTATTTTAAAGGCTACATCAAGGTGAAAACTCCTTGTTTTCACTGGGGCATCAGGCAGCAGGAAATACATCATGCAGCCATTTCTCATTCAGTCATATCCCTGGCAGAAGAGATGTTAAGACAGAAAAGCTTGTATGGTTTGTTAAATATTCACTTATAATTTGCATTCATTATTAAATTATGTGTTGGGCTGATCTTTAATCTTAAACATACATACAGTGTCATAAAGCTCTCAGAATATATAATATTTCATAACTTAGTGTTACTTTAAGTGTTGACTAGAATGCACACAAATGTTTGTCAGTCACGATACTTAATTATTCCCAGGAGATTTGACCTGCATTGGGGTTGAGCTCAGTGATTCACCCCAGCCTTCAGGTCACTAAGAGAAATGTCAGTTTGCGGACACCATCTCCTCATGATGGATGGGGCTCCAGCTACGGGACCCTCAGGGTGACACTGTCATTCATTGCCCCAAACCATTTCAACACTGGGCTGGGACTTGTAAGTGGAGACTTAGAAGTGGTGGGCTTATGTTTTTGTGGTCTCAACGGCTTCACTTTTGGTTTGGGAGCTTGAGAGCTGAAATTCTCTTGAGATTCAATCCTTTGAATAGACTATCCCAGAATACAGTAAATTCCAGGCTAAGAATTTCCCATGCTTGAATAGTCAAGTATTTGATGAAGCTCCTTAGCCGTGAGATTCAATTTGCATTTGGTAAACTGAAAAAGTACAGCCACTGGGAGCAAGCTGGATGTGGCGGCGTGGTCATTTGTATTATAGTAGCCTGGTAGCTGCCCAATGAACCATGTAAAAACAGTTCATTAAAATGTTTATGTGCTTGGCTGGTTAATGCAAAGAAAGCTTTATTGCAGCCTTATAAACCCTTGGTAACTTCGGGATGGAGTCAGATCAATGCACTGTAATAACTCAGGCATGTGCTTTACTTCTCCTGGAGGGGAAAGAAGAACCAAGAAACTTCCTTTTCCTCTTTGTTTCTTTTTTTTTCTCCCTCTTTGTTTCCATGACCACATATTTTCAGGTTCTTGAAGCTAATCTGGGCTTTATTCCTTTTGGCTCTTTTTAAACCAAATGAAATATTCCAAGTTCATTTGTAGGCAGTTTGTAATAATGTTTTGTATAAAACCATGGAGTTTTGCTTGTAATAAAATCTAATCAATGAATATGTAATAAAAACTAATCATATTCATATGAAATATGAATTTCTGCATATCTGCCTTCTGATATATCTGCATTTTGTTTGGAGGTTAAACTTTTATGGAATCTCAACTATACTGAACATCAAAAAATAATTGGTATTAAGTTGGACAAGAGACTTGTTAATTTATTTACCAGTTAGTTTCTGCCATTTACTTCAGTAGCTTTGGGGATGCATGGACATATTTTAAGCTCATATAGGAGACTACAGCTGTGTGAGACTGTTACATTCCTCTATGTTGACATTTTAAAAAATACTTAAAAACAATTGGGTCTATAACAGCCAATGATTTTTTTAAAAACTTCCTTAAAGCTAACAAAACACCCACTTTTAATAGACAATTGATCTATGTGGACATTTACCTTCACAGGATATACACAATTAGACTTTCAGAGGGAGAGTGATGTTTCTAATTCATCTATACAAAGTCTTCCAATAAAAATGGTTTATTCATTAGTTTGGTATCTTGAAAACTGCCTCCAAAACAAGCATGAGAAGAAAAGATGCTTTCAGGAGGAAAGCCAAAGGTACTAAAATCCTAAAATAGTGTGATATTAAGAAAGATATCTCTATATGTTTTCTCTCCTTCCCTTGCTACACACCACTATCTACTATAACAAGCAACACACAGAGGAAGAGGCCAGAGAGTCCCCTGTTACACTCAGAAGGCATCAATTAAAATAGAGGCTCCTTGCACATAACAAGACAGTCTCAGAATAGTCTTAATGTTCTGCGATCAGTGAAACCATGGTGTCTGAAGATTGTACCTTAACGTGCCTGCGAATATAAAAATCTACTCCTGCCCCCCACCACCTCCTGCCAAGTTGGAGACTGGACAGCTGCCCCCAGTTGGCATTGGGAGCTATTTTTTCCTGCTTCCTAGGACTGTTCAGTCCTTCGATTAGGGGGTTCTTTGGGGATTTGGTACTATGTCAAACAGAGAAGAATTTGCCTCCAACACACTGTATATATTCAAAATAATTAGTAACAACTTGAAGCCAACACTTAGCAAAATGTTTCACATGTGGCAGTCACTCAATAAACCTTTGCTGAATGAATGAACGAAGGTTGAAGGAGTGGTTTTTAAAATCTTCTTTGAAATCCAGCGGCCGGGTCCTCTTATCTGAGAGTAGGAGGCTGGAGGGAAGGAAGAGGAGGAAAGAATCCATGAAGTTAAATACGAGAAGCCAAATATATATCTGCTTTGGAGCCCTAGCCTCGCCTTCAGATGCACACAGAACACCATTTAACACGTCTATCTGCACACTGCTAGACATCAGATTGTTTTCCTTCTCTACGTGGAGTTTTAAAGTAGACTTGGGTGGTTGAGTTGGGTCTGGAGCCACACCCGTTCAAGAGCACTCAGTTGAGAATCTCTTCTTATTTTATTTTATTTTATTAATTAATTAATTTATTTTTTGCGGTACACGGGCCTCTCACTGTTGTGGCCTCTCCCGTTGCGGAGCACAGGCTCCGGATGCGCAGGCTCAGTGGCCATGGCTCACGGGCCCAGCCGCTCCGTGGCATGTGGGATCTTCCTGGACCGGGGCACGAACCCGTGTCCCCTGCATCGGCAGGCGGACTCTTAACCACTGCACCACCAGGGAAGCCCGAGCATCTCTTCTTATTTTAAACTGCTCATCCCATCAACTTTCATATAAGATTCAGGAAGGATGTGAGCAGTGATGCGGCCGCTGCTGCATCATCATCTGGTTTGTGATTACAGATGGGACACTTATTGCGCCGACCCATACCTTACGCCAGCACTGTGGACAGACATCAGTGGCCAGACTTGGTCTTGGATGGCTGTTTTGGCTTCAGATGAGATTCGAAGCAAGTCATACTGAGTGAAGTAAGTCAGACAGAAAGACAAATATATGACATTGCTTATATGTGGAATCTAAAAAAATGGTACAAATGAACTTATTTACAAAGCAGAAATAGTCACAGCTGTAGAAAACAAACTTATGATTACTGGGGGGGGGTGGGGAGGGAGGGAGGGATGAAGTGGGAGATTGGGATTGACATATACACACTACTGTATATAAGACAGATAACTAATAAGGACCTACCGTATAGCACAGGGAACCCTACACAATACTTTGTAATGGTCTGTATGGGAAAGGAATCTAAAAAAGAGTGGATATATGTATATGTACATGTCCACTTTGCTGTACAGCAGAAACTAACACAATATTGTAAATCAACTATACTCTGATCAAAATTTTTAAAAAAAGAATCGATTTTTCCCAAATTTGACTAAAATCTGTGTGTGTGTACGTGTGTAATTATCGCTATATGAACACAGTGAGAGAGGGGACAGTATAAGACTTGAAACTCACTATACCTAAGATTATGGCTTTTCAGTTCCTAAAGTGAAAAAAGAGAGCTCGGATAGGTTTAATTAAGCTTCCTCACCTCTTGCAGCTTCAAAAAGCCCGAGTGGGGTGGAGAGGGGAAGGACTGTGAAGCATGTGGGTCTCCTCAAGCCCTCTCTGATTTAATTGCAAGCGCGAATGACCCCCAGTCCTGCAGCATCTCAACTTGATGTGTGTAATTGATGGCCAAACATGTTTTACAGGCTGTTAAATGGTGAGGCCACAATGAAATGTATATACGGTTGATTAAAGTGATTTTTGTACAAAAGGGTCAGAGACATTAACAAGTTAAAAGAAAGCGTGAGCTCTGTTCTTATTCTTCGAACCTTTGTTCAGTTTTTTCCCATAATTGACACCACATGTTTACTACGCCTATTTTGGTCAAAGTTAAGGCTGTAAGTATTGTATGTATTTAGAAGTGCTCTTGAGATCAGGGTTCTCACAGAGTGCTCAGAAAGGTAGATTTCAGATATTATTGTAGCACATGGTAAAGGGGAAAGATTTAAATAAACCCCTCTAGCGCGCCCTGCATTAAATTGTCTGGCTCATAATGGCAGACGAAAGTAACAGTAACTCTGAAAAGGATTCGAATGGACATCTAAATGATAATTACTGGGTAATTTTGTTTTGGTTATAATTTGTGGTGTTATTTTTATAACTGACATGAGACATAATATATTTTCAGGGTTCTGCAACAGCTAAGCAACAAATGAAAGCTGTCAGAAAGTATTTGTAGGAACAGTTATTGAAGAAAGTTGCGAGGTTGTCGAAACAATGCACAGGCTGAGTTTTTTTTTAACCCATACATCAGTGGAATGCTTTCCTAAAAATGGAATGACTGTGGACATGTGTCTTACAGCAAGTCCTCTGCCTAGGCTTTAAAAATTCTCTGATTTTCATTAGCGTGAAACCCACAAGGTCTCTTTCAGGATCTTTCAACGTGTCCTGTGTCGTAATGTAGACATCACTGGGCATTTGATGCTGTGGGCGCTGGTCATCTCACCTCCTGTTCTCTGGACCCGCCCCGCTCCCCCTTCCTCACTCTGGAGCTCTCTCTGTGTCTCCAAGGACACTGCAGAGTCTTTAGATTGTGGTCCTTAACTGGCAGCCCTCAAATCAACTGGATTTACTGACCTCTGCCCGAGCCATGAACTGAGACCGATGAACAGACCACCCAAACTGCCCGCAACTACCAGATGGCAGTTACACTTGGCCCTTCCCATGCAACGTAATTTCGTGAAATTGACCTCTCTGCTCATATGGCTCTGATTATTTGCTGACTTGTAATTTCAGTTCTTTGCATGCAAGTCTGATCTTCCTCGCCCCACTGTAAGCTCCTGGACCACAGGAACGATGACTGATGCTTTTTGTGTGTCTGTTCTCGTTCCCTGAGCTCAGCATGGCGTTCTGCACAACGTGGAAATTCAGTAGAGACCCGGAATATCCTAAAGATAATTAGGAATGCCCGGATTGGCCACGTCCCTGGCTAAATCTGCAGCTATTCAAAGTAAAATTCCAGTATCTTATTTCCATAGATATGAAATCAAGGGGGTGTATATTTTTAAATTTCCACAGTATCCTATTTCCAGAGATTTGAAATCAAGATGTTCTATCTTCCTTCATGGAGTAGGAAATAGCTCTCACGCCCTGCGGTGGCAGTACAAGGCTGAAGGAGTTATAATAATCCTTGGACTCAGATCTACTGATAACACATTTTATTAACTGCTTGGGGACCAGAACAAGACTTGTGGGGGGAACCAGCATGTCGCAAGCAATTCTAATTTCCAGGCATAGGAACTGTACTTTTGCTTGAGCAATGGCTTTACTAGGGGAAGTTCAACCAATTATTTAATTTCTTTTTTCCCTTAAATTATAGGAAAAGGGCAACTCACAGCCTCAAGCTCTCAGATACATTTAATGTTATAATAGTAGACACTCTTGCATTGTGTTTTGTTTGCTTTATGGTGATTGGGGGGAAATACACAGGAAGTTAACTAACTATGTTTCTTTATGAATGAGTCTACCTTTTCCAGTTTTTCTCGACTGTATCTTTCCCAGCACATAGAGATCTAAAATAATAAAAGGAGCTCTTGAAATAATGAAAACAGGACAAACCAGTGTTTTTCCACTTATGTTGTTTTCCAGAAAAAAGAATTCCTTCATTCCAAATTATATTTTTTCCTCAATTTCTGTTCAGTCCTTGATATTAAATTTTAATTGAGATGAGATACTTTTCAAGTCACAAGCTCAGCAGTGCCGATAAGATCTTTCTAATATGTTATAAAAGTGAAAATTCAGAAATACTGAAGTTAGAAACCCATGTTAGTGTCTTTTTTTCCGTGACTAACCCATGTCTATTCTCTATGAAATTGATGTCAAAAAAGTATTATATATTTTCAGTAGGAAATAGAAGGCTGCCCTCTACTATCCTTGTCAGGACGTTGTATCCCTTTAATCATACTTTTCATTTCAGTACATTGAAATTTCCGTTACCAAGGACAACATCATAAATAAAAGTGTTTGTGAAATTTTACCTGCAGCTTTCTAACTTTGTGCATTAAGCATGAGGCCAGCAGAGAGGTGGTCAAATGTGAAAATTTATAATCATTTATTACGTACGGCTGAAGCAAGGAGGGAATAAAAGCGTGAAGGCATACATCTATAAACGGAAGCCGAAAAGCTTAAATGAAAAGTAAAGTGAATTTCTGTGTCTTGTCATAAAGTAATGAGAAGCTAGAGCTTTTATTCATAGCAACCCAAGATGCATTTACTCTCAATCTAGCTTCGGCAGTAAACGCTTCCCTGATGTATTGCTTTGGACTTACAAAGAAATATTTGTGCTCTACATAATAGTATAGTTAGGAGAATTACTGCATGGTTGAGGAGATTCTATAAAGGTTTATAGCTGGCGGTGTTACTGTAATTTAATCACAATGTAACTAATGTAGTACTTTAATATCACAGGTTACTTTTTTATTTACCATTTATTAGTAACTGACAGAGTCAATCATCTCTACATCATAAACAAATCATGGAAGGGTTCTGAAGAACCCTAAAATCCCAGAATAGATGGACTACGGTTGTTTTACGCTACCACATTCCCAGTAATGAGCTAACCATCAGATTATTATTTAGAGCTGTGAAATGTAAGTCAGGATCCTCATTCGCAGTTCATTGGCCAAAGAAAACTTGAGAGCATTTCATGTCATGAATACAATTAGCACTGCACGATCCAATCTGAGCAATGATTAGAAGTGATTTCTGAAGAACCTTAAGGTATTTAGCTAGAGATGTTATCTGACTGTTCTATAATGTATTCATGAACATTACCATAATATTAAGCTTGTTTTTTAAATTGAAGTATAGTTGATATATAATATAGTGGTAGTTTTAGGTGTACAGCATAGTGATTAGATTCCATTATAGGTTATTACAAGATAATGGGTATTATTTCTTGGGCTACACGGTCAATCCTTGTTGCTTACCTATTTTACGGATAGTAATTTGTAAGCTTGAACTGTTGCCTTCTCATTAGAATTTTCTATAAAAAGGTTTTGTTTTTACATTTGAAAACTAAAAGGAACTGCTGTTATACTTGGTTTATACACGCTTCTCTTTTGATAGATAGATCAGTAGATAGAAAGATAGTTAGATATAGAGAGTGATAATTAGTTGCTACATAAATCAAGCCACACTGATCGGCTGATCCAAACAGTATTAATCCAGACTAGTGAAAAAATGGTACTCGTGTTTGGGGGCTGTGGGACACTGTGGAAACTAGACTGAGGGTAAATCTACATCAAAACCAAGTTTAGGGGACTTCCCTGATATTGCAGTGGTTGAGAATCCGAATGCCAATGCAGGGGTCACAGGTTCGAGCCCTGGTCTGGGAAGATCCCACATGCCGCGGAGCAACTAAGCCCGTGCAGCACAACTACTGAGCCTGCGCTCTAGAGCCCGCGAGTCACAACTACTGAGCCTCTGTGCCACAACTACTGAAGCCCGTGCACCTAGAGCCTGCACTCTGCAACGAGAAGCCACCGCAATGAGAAGCCCGCACACCGCAATGAAGAGTAGCCCCCTCTTGCAGCAACAAGAGAAAGAGAAAGCCCACGTGCAGCAACGAAGACCCAATGAAGCCAGAAATAAATAGATAAATTAAAAAAAAAAAAGCCAAGTTTAGTTCTCCGACCTTGGACAAATCTCCTGACCTTGGTAAATCTCAGTAGCTCCATCTCTAAAATAGGAGTAATGGCAGACTTCCCTGGTGGTCCAGTGGTTAAGACTCTGTGCTTCCACTGCAGGGGTGCGGGTTCCAACCCTGGTCAGGGAACTACGATCCCACATGCTGGGAACCAAAAAAAAAAAAAAAGTGAGTAATGGCACTTGCCTTACTAATCCTTCTGGATTGCTGTAAGGATCAAATAAGATATTATTTTCATATGATATCTTATAAAGCCTTTGCAGACCTAAGAGGTACATGAACTATCCATGCTTTGGACATAAAAGACATAAAATAAACGTAGAACTGAGTGTTCAGAGCAGATACATTTTATATACTATTTGAACAGCTTTTATGACAATGTGGGCGCAAACACCATGTAAAAAAGGTCTATCATTTAGCTAATATGTACGGAGCACCTACTATGTGTCAAGCACTGTTGGAGCCCATTGCATTAAGAAGAGTTGATGGAAATTTCTGAAAGGGTAATGAACTTGAATGAGGTTAAATGTGAGTACATAGCTGAGTCCCAGACATCTCCTCAAGAACCTTTGCACTGGGGCGATATCCCCCTCTATCCTCAGCGGGACGGATTAGATTTTCTAAATTTTTTAATTTCTGGGAATTTACAACCTCTTCAATTCTCCATAGATCTTCAGCTCATCTAGTGTTGGTCCCATGTGAAGTCGTTAGGCTCTAATTCAGTGACAGTGACTGATCTCTGGTTTCGGAGGTGATACTTCTGGAAATAAAAGTAGCCCTGTTCGAAAGTACAACCTTAGATTAACAACTCAAAGAAAAACAGTCTTCAGGTATCTGAAGTGACTGTTCAGTTGAGAGCAGAAATGTCAACGCAGTTGTGGGCTTTACTGATTTTTCCATGGATGTTTAGTTCCTGGTGCCTGGGATATCCCCCCCTTTGTCTGTCAAAGTCTTGCTAATTCTTCAAGGTCCAGTTAAAGGGTCTACCCCTTGTATTCCATTACACCATTTCTTACTTATAATTATAAAATTCTATGTTCTGTTATTTTGTGTAATTATTTTGTATACTTTAAAATTGTAAAAGCAAGGGCAGTCATCTTCATCTCTGAGCTCCTTTTGCTCTGGTAGTATGTCTCACACTAGACGCAAATCAAATAATCATTGAACTTAACTACCACCACTAAAAAAATTGTCTGATATAGGTATGCATACAACATTAGGATTTTTATATACTGGTGACCTCAAAAATAAGAGCTAAAGCTATTTTAGGCACTATAAAACAGTGGTATATTGGTTTTATTTTTCTTTTATGAAATTAATTTTAAAATATCACGAGTCTAACTGTTAAATGTCATATTCTGTTTTTCTCCTTTGTAGTTAATTTTAAGTCTTCATTCTGTACAGCTTATGACGTACTCTTCAGTAAAAAGCAACACTGGTTCCTACTTTTTTAGCACTGCAGTGGGTACAAAATGAACTCGAGAAAATAGAAGATGGAACACCTTCCAGGAGCGCTCAGCTGTCTGAGACTTATAACAAAACTGGGCAGTCAGCCCCCCATCAAAACAAGCCATTGTGAAAACCCCTGCGAGGTGTGGCAGTACCGGATTTGATGTTGATGGGATCAAAGGGGGAAAATGAAGGGGATGAGGACTGTGTCCCACTTTCCCAGGCTCGCTGTGGCACATCATCTCCATTCTAGAAAAGGGAGCATTTTATCTCAGGACAAGACAACACAGAGCTATAGCAAAATAGGATGGATAAAATATGCCCAAAGCCTTCCCGTTTGAAGTAATTTTTAACCGTTTGCTAAATACATTTATCTTCCTACTAGTCTAAGATGTAGAAATAAACTTAAATATTTGTGTTAGTGATAACAGAAAATCACAAGTTAGTTGACAAAAACAACCTTGGGGCAGTTCTGTGTGGTACAGCAGCCCACACCAAGGCACACCCCCTTGCCTTTCCGAACAGCTATTGTCACATCTGTATGTATAAAACATTAATTTTTCATCATTTTTTTCATGTGAAATGTCTAGCTGTACCTTTTAACATTAGAGACTAAGATAATTTAGTTCAGCTTAATATAATTTTGAAAGTCTACTCTGCCAGGTCTTTCGCTAGGGGTGTGTGTGCATGTGTATGCACCACACATAGGTATGGGTGCATGTGTGTGTGTGCACGAATGTGCACCTATATCTGGGAGGATGTTGTTAAGGGAAGGATAAATTAGACATGAAGTCTGACCTGGTGGACCGTGCAGACCCCGCCAAGGTCAAACGGCTTACCACAGACGATGGAGTATTTTGTTATCCATGAGGGATTTCATTAATAGTAGGTAAGATCTCTCATATAATCTTCGAGACATATTTTCCTAATTTCCTTTTATTTTTGTTGTTTTTAATGTGTTTTAAATGTCTATTCTCTTTCACTGGAATCTATTATCTTTTGTGATTTTTAAAAAATATATATATATTTTGCCAAATCTTTGGAAACTATCATTCTTTCAAAGAAGTGATAAACACACGAGTTTTTCAAGATTTGATTAATACTTAACTCTTTAATCCAAGTGTTGTTAAAAAGACTTTTATTTTTTAAGAATATTATTTTTTTAATAAATTTATTTATTTATTTATTTTTGGCTGCCTTGTATCATTGTTGCTATGCACAGGCTTGTTCTAGTTGCGGCGAGCGGGGGCTACTCTTTGTTTCGGTGTGTGGGCTTCTAATTGCGGTGGCTTCTCTTCTTGAGGAGCACAGGCTCTAGAGCGTGCGGGTTTCTTTAGTTGTGGCGTGCGGGCTCAGTAGTTGTGGCTCACGGACTCTAGAGCACAGGCTCAGTAGTTGTGGTGCATGGGCTTAGCTGCTCCGCGGCATGTGGGATCTTCCCGGACCGGGGCACGAACCCGCATCCGCTGCATCGGCAGGCGGACTCTCAACCACTGCGCCTCCAGGGAAGCCCCCTTTACGTAATGTCTTAGAGGCAGTGGTAGTATTGCTGATATTTAATGATGGTGTTTAATGTATACCACTGACAGCATTTGGTGAGAGTATGTAGCTGCCTGGAGACGAGTGTAACCAAGTAGGAAAGTCAGCCAGATCTGTACCTCAGCTAAGTATACTCGTTCATTCAATATTATGTAAGGAGCGTCTACTTTGTGCCAGGCACTGTGGATATCAACCGGCTGTGGGGCTTAATTCTGGGAGAGACAGATGCTAAGGAACCAGGTACAAAAGAAATGCTTAAATACAACGGTAAGGAGTGCTTCAAAGGAGACGTACCGGGGGCTCAGATGGTACATGTCAGGGCCCCAGATGGAAAGCTGGTTGGTGGGTATTTTGGAGATGAACTCACAACCCAGACACCATCAATCAACGCATCACCTACCAGATCCAACTTCTCCTAAAGATGTGAACACCTTCTCCCTAAAGAAGAAGGAAAGAGTCTACGGTGAGGATGAGTCTACAGGACCACTGTCCTCCCCAGCTGATGGGTGATCTAATTGCCAGTGGCGGTAGGGGGAGGAACAGGAGGAAATTCACTCAGTATGAAAGGCACAAAGGAGAGAATCACAACTTGGACTTTTCCATAGACTCGGGAATACACAGGGAATAGTGTAAAGGTGGTATTGGGCTTACTTCAAATGTTACCAAGTGAGGTCTGTGATAACAGAGGCAAAGGTGAGGAGATTTAAAAGAGGTTAAGGGGTGAGAAAATGTAAGAGAGGTTTAAGGAAAATTTGGAAAAGAAGTGAACGGAGAAAGGAGGAGTATATGATAACATTTCAAGTTATGTGGGACAATTTATTGTTATTCAAATTAATGTACTATTTTTCTGTGGTTAATATTCAATCGAGTGCCCTAAATGTGCTAGGTAATATGATTTGTTCTAGGAATACAAGGGTGAACAGACCTTATTCCTGTTTTCATGGAGTTTGCAGTCTATAAATCACAAAATAAAATAAGTCATAGGAAGAAATGTATAATTAAAATTGGATTCAACTGGAATCATTGGACTAGTGCTATGAAGGAAATGTATGCACAGCCCTGGAAGAGAATGCTGCAGGGGAACCCCACCTGGTCCAGGCCCCAGGGCATTAAGGAAGTGGTATCTGGGTTGAAAGGTGGAGAAAAAGTATAAGGGTTCACTAGTGGGGAAGGGGTATTCCAGGGAGAGGGAATACCATGCGCAGAGGCCCTGGGGCTGAAAGAGCATGAGGCCTTGGAGAAACTAAAAGACGTTCAGTATGGCTACAGCTGACAGGAGGAAGGAGTGTAGTCAGTGAGATTGGAGGGTACAGAGGAGTCAGGATTGACAGGGCTTAGTAGACCCAAGACCAATGGGGCTGTAGTAAAGAACTCTAAATAACGTGTTATAATCTGAGTTTTGTAAAGACCATTACTGTTGCTTGAGGAGAACACACTGAAGAAGGGCTTGAATGGATTCAGGAAGACCAGCTGGGATGCTATTGCAGTAGCCTAGTCAAGTGATCAAGGAAGTGTGAGCCAACGGGGTGGTGGTGGGGATGGTGATGGTGGTAGTGATGGTGGTGGGGATGATGATGATGGTGATGGTGAAGATGGAAAGAAGCAGACAAACTAGGCATACAGTTAGGAGGTAAAGTTGTCAGGACTGGGACAAAGTTCCTGGTTCATAGAACTGGGTGGGTGGTGGTGTCATTTCCCAACAGAGGGAAACCTGAAAGAGGACCAGCTGGATGTGCCTTTGAGACAAGCAAGTAGAGATGTCGAGCAGGCAGCTGGATATCTGTGTCTGGAGCTCAAGTAAGTGACCAGGGCTAGAGATGATAATGTGAGTGTCCTTGGGCTGTGGTCACAAATCAGACGGACTCAAGAGAGGTTAGTGTGAGAAAAGTACAGTGCTTGGGACTAGTCTTGAGGAATTCTAGCATTTAGAGCTTGGAGAAGGGAGAATGAGGCTGACAAGGAGACAGAGTCTGGGCCCCAGCTCCTACGCCCTGACTTCTGGTACCCCAGGATACTGCATGAGTTCTTTTTATGGAAAAAAAAATGATCTCATATTCTACAAACTCTGATCTGCGTCATTTATATCTTGAGAAAAATCTAGCTGGTTACACATGGTTCTAGAATCTTTAATTGAACAAAGATGTGTTGATTTGTGATGCATTTAGACCACATCTCTCTCTTGTTCAAAATCCTTCCAAAATTAAAATAGTGCTATTTTGTCTCCCATTTCCTGAGTTACAGTGAGGTTGGTCACCTTTTCCTTTTCTTATATAAATAGGTAGATGGGAACCACTTTAAAACTTGGGGCGGGGGTAGGGGAGAGGAGGAAAGGGAAGACAAGTTTCCGGGCCCCTTTCCCAGCAAAACCTCTCCTCCCTCTGCTCCCATTTTGGGAGGTCTGACCGTGGTTTACCTGGAATAATTCCAGGTAAATAGAAACAATCACCTCACCTGGGGAGAGACTCAAGCTGCAAGGACAGCCTGGACTCTGGGCTATTCGGATGGAATATCATCTGGGGATGCAGGGTGGAAGGGGTGGTGACCACGTATGTGGGAAGGAAACACCCCAGGATGCCTTTGTGGGTTTGCCTTTGTACTGAAGCAAAGGAGGGGGCCTTGGTGTCATCAAAGTCAGGAAGATAGTTCAAGGAAAAGCCAAGCAAGACATGACCTCAAATGTGTCCATGAGGTTGAGGAGATCATTTTCCGTGGGAGCTGTTTGGGGGTGAAGGTGTTTTAAAGTGAGTGGAGTGGGAGGGAAGTGAAGACATATACAGGAGGTTAGATGACTCTTGTACATTTGATGCAAAGAGGAAGAAAGGGAGAGTGGGAGAAGAAGGGAGGTCTAAGGAAGGTTTTTGGTTTTTTGTTTTTATTGAGATGAGAGAAGCGAGCATAGTTAAATCTCTTTGGCAAGGATCCAGTGGAGAGTGTGAGATTACTCCTATGAGAAACGGTGTAAGGAAGAGAATTCAGAAGTAACATTCCTGAGAAAGAAGATGAGAATGGGATTAAGGACCCTGGGGCCCTGGCTTTGAGGGGCAGGAGGGGAGGGAGGTGCAGGCGGGTTCAAGAAACTGCAAAGATGCCCTTAAAATAGGCACTGGGTCTTCTGACCTTGCAAAGGAGGCAACTGAAGTAGTTTAAAAACTGGGTAAAGGAGATCCCTCAAGGTACAGTGGTTAGGACTCTGCGCTTTCACTGCTGAGGGCCTGGGTTCAATTCCTGGTTAGGAACTAAGATACTGCAAGCTGTGTGGTGTAGCCAGAAAAAAAAAGAAGAAAAAGAAATGGGTAAAAATGTCTCCCCTTGTATTGTGAGTTCATGGAAATGAAAAGCCTCTGCCCTAATTATTTTTGCTCCAAAATGAACAATACATGGGTGTTGAACTGAATTGATAAAAGCCCCACTCTTTCTTTTCTTTTTATTTATTTATTTATTTTTGGCTGCATTGCGTCTTCGTTGCTGTGCGCAGGATTTCTCTAGTTGCGGCGAGCAGGCGCTACTCTTCGCTGCGGTGCGCGGGCTTCTCTTGTTGCAGAGCACGGGCTCTAGGCGTGTGGGCTTCAGTAGTTGTAGCACGCGGGCGCAGTCGTTGTGGCGCACGGGCTTAGTTGCTCCGCGGCATGTGGGATCTTTCCGGACCAGGGCGCGAACCCGTGTCCCCTGCATCCGCAGGTGGACTCTCAACCACTGCGCCACCAGGGAAGCCCCTCTGAGTCACTATGGAATGACATCATTAGAATATTCATTCATATCTATGTATATTGATATTAACTTGTTATCCTGTATTTAATCGCATAAATGCTCTGTCTCTTCTGAACTCAAATCACTGTTGTGTTCCCCTGTTTTCATGCATTTGTATCCATGCTTGGCATGGAGCCTAGCTGATCAGCGGTGCTCAGTGATTGTTGACGGAACAAGTGAGCCTCCCAATAAGACATCTTCATGTCTACTCCTGCCTTTCGACGACAGTGCTGTGGCGGGCGCTGTGTCCAGCACATCCTTCCATCTCTGACGTTGCCAAGCACGCAGTAGCTCTTCCATCAGTGTGTGTTGATGGTGCACAGTATTATGCTGTAATCAGTACTGAGTTTCTCTTTACCTAGTACTATTGCCCTGCATTCATTTTCTTTCCTTAGTTTTTGTTCTTTCTTCCACCTGCCTTTTCCCCTCCCCTTATTTAGGTCAATTTCTCTCCCCTTGCCTTTTCCTGTGTATTTCTGGTATTAGTCCTTTCATATTTGCCTTTTTCAAGCATATTTTGGTATTAGTCCCTTCGTATTTTGCTGTCCGACTGTCTTAGGTGAGGCAAAGTAGCCTCTTCTGTTGTAAAGACCCACCGTGTCAATGGCTTGATTAACAAAGTCTAGTCAGCACCATGGTGACCCAGCAGGACACTGAAACACTTGCATGTGTTTCGGAGTTCGTCACCTGAGGTCACATTAGTGTGTGAGTGTGTACGTGTGTTCCATCCACAACCCCTGTCCCTACTGTCATAGAGATAGAAGCATGACACCCCTTCTCCTGGTGTGGTTTGTGGTCTCTCCCTTGCCACTATTATTAACATGCTTCTGGCATTGGCAGGGCCTCCCGATCATGACGTCTGAGGCTCCCCACATGTCTCAGCTTCGCTCGGGTGTTTAATTACCCAAAAAAGCAGTTCATTACATTTTATACTCTGCCGCCATGAATGTTATTTCTTAAATATATTTTGATTTAGCTCGATGGGGTTCATTTATTTTTGTTAAATAAACTGACAATTATAAGTTTTTCGATACAGAGAGTCCAATACTCAGAGTAATTCTTGTTTGTATATCCAGACAGTATGTTTTTTAGGTGGGCTGGAGAAAGCAACATGAAGCTATAATTTGAGTTTATTTGTTTGGCATCTCAACAAACTGTAGCCCTGTGAATCATAATAACTGTTGTCTTTGATAGGATTTTTCTTATATTATTTCTAATCTTCACTACCTCCATACAAGAAGATGTTACTCTCCCTGTTCGGAAGAGGAAACTGAGGCTTAGCAAGAGTAGGTCACTTGGTTCAGCCATTTAACTAGTGTGGCTCAATTACAGAAAAGGAACCCCATACACAACTTCCAAAGAGGAACCTACTTCCTAAATGGGGTGAAGAGTGGTGGGAAGGGTAGGAATGGCTGGAGAAAGAGGACAGGGAGGGAAAGCGATTTCTTGACATGCGACATCCTCTCGGGACTGCTGTGACCCAGATTCCCATCAGGAGTTTCTAACACCACCGCTAAACGGAGGTAAGAAGCTGGTATAAAATCATACCCCACTCCAAGAAAAATTGACGACTGGCACAGTAAGTAGAGAGAAAACAGAGATGCGGGGGTGAGGTGAGGAGATTTTAGGGTGGTGCATGTCTGCAAGCCACTCGTCACCCACACCGGATCACCAGGCATGCCTGTAAAGAATGCGGATGCCTGGACGTGCTCCAGACCCCCTCTGGTGAATCTTGGACCAGAGGAGGGTGGGGCCTGCGGGGTGACACGTGTGCACACTAAGATGCAAAAACTCCTAATTTAGGGTAAGAGCCAAGGTGTTGGGGTGGGGGTGAGTGCTAAGACAGGAAATCATAATGGAAAGACATGATAATTAATCTTTCCAGTTTGGTCTTCGAAATGTACTCTCAGTGTTTGCTTTGGTAGCACATATACTAAAATAATTTGCAAACAAAAAACCAAAAAAATACAATTACTGATAGTTTAGTGGGATTATTTTTGGAAAAAAATTAGGAAACTTAGGAAAATATAAAGAAGGTAATGAAAATCACAGAAAGTTCTACAACTAGAGAAAACCCCCACTACTGTTTTGGCTATCTCCTTTCAGTCTTTTTTCACTATTCAAATCTCAATATATTTATATAATTGGAGTCACATTCTCTATACTCTTTTCTCCTGACATTGTATCTATTATAAGCAAACTTTCAAGTTGCTAAAAATTCTTTGAAAAATTAATGTTAGGGTATTATCATTTGGATGAAATGACTTATTCAATGATGTTTTTCATCGTTGGATGTTTAAGTTTCTATTTTTTCCCTATTATATTCAGTATATCAAATACAGCTTTTATTATTTAAAATTCAGCTTTATTAAGTTAACTGATCTTTTTCTTATGTCTCTTAGAAAATTCAAGCAGGTTTCACTACAGAGGTTCTGAAAGATATATAATCCAAGTATTTTTTAGTACTTTGCATCCTGAGGTGCATGTCTATCTAGCTGGGGCCCAAGGGAATGGATCTCCCTGGATGAACAATCAGGGGTTGGGTAATGACCTTTGCTTAAATTATATTGTCAGAAATAAATGAATGAAATAGTTATCAATAAAATCGAAACCAGGGGGTTTTGCTGAAGCTGCTTTCAAAACATGAATGACCCATGCTGACATAAGGAAAGAATAAAGAGTGCGAGGTTTGGTTTCTATATGATTGTTTTGGAATTTTTCCAGTTACAAAGTGTTATTCACTAGTACTGTAAAAGTATGCCAAAAACATGTCTTCAAATGCAGAAGAGATAATTAGGCTCCACTGTCCCAATTCAAAAGGAAAATAATTACTTTCTGTACGATCTCTGAAACTCTGGCCACCTGCCTGGTATTTCTCTTCAATTTTACACTTTGGAATGGCCTGTGGGCAGACACCCGGACTGGTATCAAACAACAAAGCTGCCAAAAATAACCCTTTCACCCACTTTTCAAAGGAAACTAGCCATCTTAAATCTGTACTTAGAGGATTGCTAAAAGTAACTTTTGTTTATGAAAATTATTGTTCTTGTGTCATATTTTTCCAGTATAGCTATCCCTGATTATAAGCCAACAACTTCATGGAATTTATAATAAATATAAGCTAGCTCACCTGAATCTTCAAGCTTATCGAATTTTAACCAGATTGTGTTCATTTCCCTGCAAAACTAACCCTAGGCAAATTTTTGAAAAAGACAAAAATGCGTCTTTGGATATTTTTGCATTGAGTTTTGGGGGTCCTTACATGTTCTTTCTTTTCCCTACATGAAAATCAGGAATCTCCATTATTAATAAGTACATTAGGTGGTTCTGAAGCAGGTGATAGATATATAATGGGAAAAAGAGCAGATGGGTGGGATTATAAATACTACCAGTGGGTGGTTGAATTGTGTTGAATATTAGGCTTTTTCCTGTCCTTCTTAAAATGGAAGCAGGGAGGAGACCCATAATCTGCCTCCAGCTGGACCTCATTTATTCCTCAACTATTCACTCATTCATTCATTCACCCACTCATTCATTCACCCACTCGTTCATTCATTCACTCACTCACTCATTCACTCACTCATTCATTCACTCACTCAGTCATTCACTCACTCACTCATTCATTCACTCACTCATTCAATCAATCGTTTAACAGATGCATCTTAAATATAAACTTTTATTGAACTCTGGGGAGTGGGGGGTAGGGAGCACCCCAGATGGAAAAGACTCTATATTTGCCCATGAATCCTAGTATGGAATTTGGGCACATTAACAAGCAACTGCAGTATGAGAGAAAATTCAAGAAATACCAAAGGATATCAAAGTTTTATGGCAGTTTTAAAAAAAACTTATTTCTACCTCATTTGCTTTCAAAAAGTGATTTGGGGTGGCTCTAGGGATACATGTAATACAACAGAATGAAAGTAAAACAGATGAGGAAATTAGAGGAACATAATGGTAGAAAAAGAGGATGAAATCAGAGTCAACACCACGCACAAAATGTCCATCTTAAATTAAGCACACATATGAGTAGAGGTGGGCCACACTCTTGGGTCTGAGCTTTCTCAGCTGCTGAAGGAAAGAGTCGTGCCACTCTGTGGTAAGTTTACTGTATCCATAAGATATAAAATTTCCAGGAATCAAGGCCTGAGAAAAGTCTCTTCTGTGGGTCTTCATTTAGGATACTTTTGTGATGTAGTGGACACTGTTCCCAACCACGTCCCTTGCAAACATACAAAGTTGTGTTTCACAGAGCTGTCTATTTTAATGATAAAATGCTCTTTGGTGAAAGCAGTCCTAGGATAGCCATCTGCAAAAGAATGAAGTTGGACCCTTACCTCACACCATATTAAAAAATTAACTCAAAATGGATCAAAGACCTAAAAGTAAGAGCTAACACTAGAAAACTCTTAGAAGGGATTTCCCTGGTGGTCCAGTGGTTAAGACTCTGCGCTTCCACTGCAGGGGGCACGGGGTCGATCCCTTGTTGTGGAACTAAGATCCTGCATGCCAACAGTAAATCTTGGTGACCTTGGATTTGGCAATGGATTCTACATGACATTGAAAGCACAAACAATAACAACAACAGATAAATGGGACTTCATCAACATTGAAATGTTTTGTGCTTTAAAGGACACAACAAAGGATGAAAAGACCATCTGTAGAGTGGGAGAAAATATTTGCAAATATAAGGAACTTCCTTCTAGAATTTATTTAAAAGACTTCTGCAACTCAATATTAAAAAGACAAATAACCCAATTTAAATAATGTGCAAAGGATCGAAATAGACATACAAATGGCCAATAGCTCATGAATAGATGCTCATCATCACTAGTCATCAAGGAAATGCATATTGAAACCACAATGAGATAGTAATTCACTCTGAGTAGGATGGCTGCAATAAAAAAATTCAGATAATAACAAGTGTTAGGATGTGGAGAAATCAGAGCCTCATAGACTACTGGGGAGAAGATACAGTTACTGTGGAAAACAGTCTGCAGTTTCTCAAAAATCTAAACATAATGATTATTTGCAATTCCACTCTTAGGCATATACCCAAGAGAAATGAAAACATATGTCCACATGAAAACGTGTAGGTGAATGTCCGTAACTGTACATAATATCCAAAAGGTGGAGACACCTGAATGTCCATCAACTGATAAACAGATAAATAAAATGTGGAACATCCATACAATGGAATGTTCTTCAGCCATAAAGAGGAATGAAGTATAGATAAAAACTACAACATGGATGAAGCTTGAAAATATTATGTTAAATGGTGAAAGAAGTGAGTCAAAAAAGACCACATATTATATAATTCCGCTTATATGAACTATCCAGAACAGACATATCTGTAGAGACAGAAAGCAGATTAAGGGACTTCTCTGATGGCGCAGTGGATAAGACTCAGAGCTCCCAGTGCAGGGGCCCTGGATTCGATCCCTGGTGAGGGAACTAAATCCCACATGCATGCTGCAACTAAGAGTTCGCATGCCCCAACTAAGGAGCTGGTGAGCCGCAACTAAGGAGCCCACGTGCTGCAACTAAGATCCGGTGCAACCAAATAAATAGTTTTTAAAAAAAGCAGATTAATGTTTGCTTAGAACTTGGGGAGAGAGAGACTAGGAAGAGGTCATAATTGAAGGGTGGTTTTTTATTTTTTTTGGTTAGGTGATTAAAACGTTCTAAAATTGATTGTATTGATGAATGCACAGCTCTGTGAGCATTCTAAAAACCAAAACGACTGAATTGTACACTTTAAGTGAGTGAACATTTATATCTCAATAAAGATGTTTGCAAAAAAATCCACAAAAAACAAACAATCCTAGGAGAGTTTGAAACATAGCAGTCAAGTGCGGCCCTCTGATGGTCTGGCTTGGTCCCAGACAAGTCGAGAATATCTAGCAAAAGACAAGCTGTATATCTTTCTGGAACTCATCTATTAATACTATTTCTCATAAGTGGGCTCTGATAAGAAAGGTGTACCAGAGAGTTCAAGTTACGCTTTCTGGCAGGATCCTAAAATGCAATTATTTTTTGATGATTAAGGATAAATTCAGATACTTTGGCAATCCAAACTAGAATTCTTTCACAGGGCCTGAAAGTTTAGATATATTCTATTGCGAATGTTTTGAGGTCTTTTTGTTTTTTTTGTTTTTTTTTTGCACTACGCGGGCCTCTCACTGCTGTGGCCTCTCCTGCTGCGGAGCACAGGCTCCGGACGCGCAGGCTCAGCGGACATGGCTCACGGGCCCAGCTGCTCCGCCGCATGTGGGATCCTCCCAGACCGGGGCACGAAGCCACGTCCCCTGCAACGGCAGGTGGACTCTCAACCACTGTGCCACCAGGGAAGCCCTGCTTTGAGGTCTTTTGGTGACAGCTCAGTACTGAAGATAGGTTTGAGTCAACAGTCAGAATAACTGTTCACAATGCAGAATGAACTTTAACCATTAAACTAGATGTGGTCTCAAGTACCACAATGGACTAAAACGCTATAAATAAATAAAAAAAAACCAGTTGTATCTGTTCTGGTTTTCTCAAAGTTCTTAAGTAAAAAAAGCTACAGGAACTAAAAAAAAAAATTCTTTTTGAAGACAGGTGTCCAAGGAGACTGTCTGCCATAAGCTCTGTGTGAGTCACCGTTATCTGCGGGGGCTTCATGCTATTTTGTGTGATGTGTGGAGTCCAAACGTCATTATAGTTGCTCCGTCAAAAATAACTACAATATAAGGGGGGGAAAGGCCAAAGGTCGTCTTGTTCTAGGTACCACAACCTTAGGTAAGTCTTCTCCTTGACCCATCCTTCTGGTTAGAAGCGGCTCAGGAGAGGTGACCAGGAGATGAGCAAGACCGTCTCGCCCGTTCAGAGAGCCCACGTTTGCAGCTGTCAGCACTGCCCTTACGTGGAACCCGGCCTCCGTTCTCACGTGCTGGCCTGCTCTGGGTGCTGTTTCCAGGGTCACACTGGAGGAGACCACTCCAGCCCACCTCTGTCACCTCGGAGCTCCACCTCTCTGCCAGTGTATCCTGCAGAGAATCCTCATCTCAGGTTTGGGACTCCTCCCCAAATCAATTATTTTTAAGGCTTCTAAAAGCAAGCAAATACAACTTGATTGCCTACTGCTTGCAGAAGATGTGTAAGGTGAGTGGATCATAATAATGCATTTAAGGTTTCAAAATGAGTTGTTTTCAAAGTGATTTTTGTGCCACGTGAAGGAGAGTCGCATTATCATATAATGCCAGCAGAGGCTCCGAATTGCACGTCCAGGTGGGGCGACACATAGACCCCGCCCCTGCTAGTCACCACGAGGGCCACTAAATCTCCCTGGGCCTGATTTCCTCATCTGTAAGATTAAAAGGCAGGATTATTTTATAGTCACTAGGAGATGGTATTTAAGGCATTTTCTAGCTTTAACATTTATAACTATCTTAACTGATCTTAATCAACAGATATAGGGAGAAATCAGAATTGTGATGGAATGCAGAATTTTGTCTCCAGGAAAGAGAGTGTGCTTTCCACTGCAAAGAAGGGCTAAGAAGGATTTGATGCCTACTTTGGATGTCAGAGCTTCAGCAAAAAGTTCACCTTAGGACCCTGACCCTAACCCTGGGGATACAGCTCCTAACAGGGGGAGGAACCCACCCTGGCTGAGTAGGAGTCTTTATATGGATAAGTGCTCTCTCCCAGCCCCTGCCTAAGGCTACAGCTGTCCACAGCTCCTGCAGGGTTCTGCTGATAGAACAAAGCACCTGCTGACTCTCTCATATTTCAGGTCAGATTCCACCTCATAAATGACTCATGAATATTTATTGAGCAACTACAATGTACTAGATCCTAAGACTATAGCAGGGGCCAGATTGACATGCTTAGGAGAGATGGGCAATAAAATAATAAGCAAATGGATACTTATAATAATAATCCATATGTTAAGAATTCCTACAGGAGTGAGCAGGCTGTCTGGGGGATGCAGGGGCGGAGAATCATGTGTGTGGGATGGGGACCGACCTAGAGAGTCAGCTCAGGAGGTTACACGGAACCTGAGACCCGAGGGCCTTGAGAGGACGACGCAGCGGGAAGTGGACACAGAGTCCCCAGTGTGGAGAGGCTCGGGGTGTTCCGGACCCACAGAACAGGGAGCGGAGTGAGTGGGGCCCGCAGGAGGCTGAGAGAGAGCCTGGAAATACGGCCAGGAGTCTGGACTTGACTCAGCAATGACAGCCACTGAAGGGTTTCAGAGGAGAGAGGCAGGGCCAGACTGTGGGTTTTTTAAATAATTAATTAATTAATTTGGGGCTCCATAGCATTTTAGTTGTGGCACGCGGGACCTTTCGTTGTGGCACTTGGACTTCTCTCTAGTTGGGGTGTGAGAGCTCAGTTGCTCTGTGGCATGTGGGGTCTTAGTTCCCTGACCAGGAATCAAACCCGCGTCCTCTGCATTGGAAGGTGGATTCTTAACCACTGGACCACCAGGGAAGTCTCAGGACCATGGGTCTTAAGATTACTCTGGAGGTCGTGTGGGAAACAGGTGGGGGGGTGGGGGGGGATGGAGGGAAGGAGAGTCATTCAGAGCTGGTCATAAGCAGTGAGACAGAGGTTCAATTCCATGTTTCCTCAAAGAGCTAGCCAGTGGCACCATATCATTCATTAGCGTATCTTTCTTTGAACCATCTTAGTTTATATTCTACACCCACCCCCCATATATTGCTCTATTTCTGGGTTCTATTTCGTCCATCTGTCGTGTATCCATCCCAGTGCCAAACTGTTTCAACTGCTATTCCTTTATAGCAGCGGTCCCCAAACTTTTTGGCACCAGGGTCCAGTTTCGTGGGAAACAATTTTTCCAGGGATGGGGGGCCGGGGCATGGGCACGGTTCAGGTTGTATTGTATTTACAACTATTTACGTAGCATTTACATTGTAGTAGGTATTACAGGTAGTCTTGAGATGATTTAAAGTACACAAAAGGGTGTGTGCCGGGACTTCCTTGATGGTGCAGTGGTTATGAATCTGCCTGCCAATGCAGGGGACATGGGTTCTATCCCTGGTCCAGGAAGATCCCACATGTCACGGAGCCACTAAGCCCATGCACCACAACTACTGAGCCCGTGAGCCACAACTACTGAAGCCCGCGTGCTGCAACTACTGAAGCCCGCGTGCTTAGAGCCTGTGCTCCACAACAAGAGAAGCCAACGCAATGAGAACTCTGCGCCTGTTAGGAACCAGGCCGCACAGAAGGAGGTGAGTGGCAGGTGAGCGAGCGAAGCTAAATCTGCTGCTCCCCGTCGCTCCCCATGGCTAGCATTACTGCCTGAACCATACTGCGACGAAGAGTAGCCCCTGTTCTCTGCAACCAGAGAAAGCCCGCGCACAGCAATGAAGACACAACGCAGCCAGAAAAAAAAAAAGGGCGTGTGAAGTATCTGCAGACTGGTATCCAAGATGGGTCCTGAACGAATCCCCCTCAGGTACCCAGGGATGACTATACAACCAGAGTTCTTTGATACACTTTGCCTAAGAGTTCAAATAAGCCTAAAACTTAGGATTTAGCAGCGTGCCGTGGGAAGGTGTCCTTGATCCTGGGCTGAATCCTTCAATCATTCATTAATTCTCTTGTTCATAATGTCCTACTGTGTGCTAGGAACTGCGTGGCGTGGGAGCAGATTAGCAAACCTCAGAAGCCCTGGTCTTTGCTGTCTAGCAGACTCTACAGGAAAGCAAAGAAGTAAATAAAAAAGGAATGATAGAGAATTACAATGCTTTGCTCTGGAAATCTGAATGCAGTAAACTGTTGACACAAAGAAAAGAGCAATTAATCCTAGCCGGAGGAGCGGAAGTGTTGGGAAGACGAGGTAACCCTTGACCTGAGCTTGACATTTGTATCAACTACTCAGATTGGGGAAGAAGGTATGCTTATCGCCTTTACAGAAAATACAAAACTTGGAGAGACATGTCAGGAGACAAACTCAGGAATTAGAAAAAAAATGGTGATAGTAATACTTTTAGGAATTTATATAAAGGAGATAATTGCACAAGTACAAAAAGACTGTTTATCAAGACTCTGCGTATAAGAGTGTAATTTGGAAACTTGTTCATTAAATTTGGCTTCGCGAATGCAACAGACTACTACAGAACCATTAAAATTAATGTTGTAGTTCTGTACTTATTCCCTGAAAAGATATAGATGGTGAGAGAAAATAGCATGTTTCAAAACAGAATCTAGTGTAGTCCTATATTAAAAAAATGTTCATTCATATCAATATGCATGGAGTTTCCTTTTTTTTTGGCCGCGCTGCACAGCTTGTGGGATCTCAGTTCTCTGACCAGTGATTGAACCTGGGCCATGGCAGTGAAAGGGCCAAGTCCTAACCACCAGACCACCAGGGAACTCCCAGAGTTTCCTTTTTTAAAAATTTTTTTATTTTTAAAATTTTTGGCTGTGTTGGGTCTTTGTTGCTGGGCACGGGCTTTCTCTAATTGCGGCGAGCGGGGGCTGCTCTTCGTTGCGGTGCGCAGGCTTCTCATTGCGGTGGCTTCTCTTGTTGCAGAGCACAGGCTCTAGAGTGTAGGCTCAGTAGTTGTGGCTCACGGGCTTAGTTGCTCCGCGGCATGTGGGATCTTCCAGGACCAGGGATCAAACCCGTGTCCCCTGTATTGGCAGGTGGATTCTTAACCACTGTGCTACCAGGGAAGTCCCCAGAGTTTCCTTTTTTAACTAACAAAAGTGGGATTATACAGTTTGGTAACATTCGTTTTTATGTATTATGCCATAGACCTCTTTCTATACTTAAAAATGACAAAACATAATTATCCATGCAACTGTAAACTTACTAATAAATGATGTTTGTTTTCTTTGATGCCATTATAAAAATAAATTTGTATGCTTTTAAAAATGTAATCACTCCTAGGGAGAAGAATTTGGGGTGATTTTTTCCTTTCTTCTTTATACTTTTACCATCTGATTTTTTTTTTACAATGAACAAATATTTTTTTAAAAAAACAGTAAAGCACTTTTTAAATCATAAACAGCTGCTCTACCTACCAAAACAAAGAAGATGAAACTCTGTTTTCATATCCTCCAAATGAAGCAGACAAGAGAGAGGAGGGGTAACTTGATAGTCTACGTGAACAAGATCTGGGGTTTTCAGTCATGTCATGCATCTCACCCACGATGCAGAATGCTGTTGCTGCATTGTGGAATGCATGTGGAATGCTGTTGCTGTTAAAATTCTAATGCAATTTTAGGTGACATTAACAGAATTATAGCATGCCGACCTTGGATGTGAGCTTGTCCAGCCCCTCATGGATTTAGTTTCACTTCTGCACTGTAGACAGAGACCTTACAATCCAGGGAGTGTTTGGCCAGAGGACAGAGATCAGAGACACTGTCACAGATCAGTATTGAGAAAACTCCCAACAATTAGCCTGGAAAAGAGATGATGCAAGAGGGCACGTGCCTGATGTCCTCAAATATTTCACGAGCTGTCCATGGAAAGCAGGATGGAGTTCTGAGTTGCCCCAAAGAGCAAAACTAGGGCAAAGGAGTGGGATTCACACAGAGGCAGAGTTCAGCCCAATATCACGCTGTGAATCAGAGCTGACTACCCACAAAGCAGTAAGTGTAGTAAGTTTCCCACTGCTCTAAGTGTTCAAAGCGGGTAAGTGATCGCTTACAAGGAAGTGACAGTGCTGGGGAATTGTCCCAGATGACAGCCAAGCTCCCTTCTAATTTTAAGATTATTGGTATATTTTTCCCTCGTAAAGGTGCATCCTCAGTGACCCCATATTCTGTGCACTTCTGACTACATTTCCGTTTTATCAGTTATTTTAAACTATGATTTCATAGGGGAGGGATAAATTAGGAGCTTGGGATTAATATACACACACTATTATATGTAAGATAGATAACCAACAAGGACCTACTATATAGCACAGGGAACTCTATTCAATATTCTGTAATAACCTATATGGGAAAAGAATCTGAAAAACAATGAATATATGTATATGTATAACTGAGTCACTATTCTGTACACCTGAAACTAACACAACATTGTAAATCAACTATACACCAATAAAATAAAATAAAAAACTACTACAATCTCATAATCCTTAGTTGGAGTAGCCTATGTCCCACATTTAGGAGCTCATGCCAAAGAAACCGGGAAATATATCTTGCTTAACAATCTCATGTCTTCCCACTTACAGGATTTGTCTCAATGAAGGAAAGTTTCGTTAATAATAGACACACAGTGCTGACTGAAATTGGCAATGACAATTCAATTCCCTTCCCCTGATGACCCATTAGAATCACTCAGCAGGTCTCCTATTGATTGTAGCACCCTCTCTTGGCCAGGATACCTTTCTGTGAACCACTGGTGTCTACAACAGTTACAATAAGGTTAATATGTTATTAATAATATTACTTTAACACAGCTACTTAAAGATGGCCATTTTGACAAAGTATTCAGTGCAAGAGACATTCTAACCCCTTAAGGCCATCCCTGAACCTTAATTCTTTTTTTTTTTAATTAAAAAAATTTTTTAACACCTTTATTGGAGTATAATTGCTTTACAATGTTGTGTTAGTTTCTGCTATATAACAAAGTGAATCAGCTATATGTATACATATATCCCCATATCCCCTCCCTCTTGTGTCTCCCTCCCTCCCACCCTCCCTATCCCACCCCTCTCGGTGGTCACAAAGCACCGAGGTGATCTCCCTGTGCTATGCAGCTTCTTCCCGCTAGCTATCTATTTTACATTTGGTAGTGTATATATGTCCATGCCACTCTCTCACTTCGTCCCAGCTTACCATTCCCCCTCCCTGTGTCCTCAGGTCCATTCTCTACATCTGTGTCTTTATTGCTGTCCTGTCCCTAGGTTCATCAGAACCTTTTTTTTTTTTTTTAGATTCCATATATATGTGTTAACATACGGTATGTGTTTTTCTCTTTCTGACTTACTTCACTCTGTACGACAGACTCTAGGTCCAACCACCTCACTACAAATAACTCAATTTTGTTTCTTTTTGTGGATGAGTAATATTCCATTGTATATATGTGTCACATCTTCTTTATCCATTCATCTGTCGATGGACACTTAGGTTGCTTCCATGTCCTGCCTATTGTAAATAGAGCTGCAATGAACATTGTGGTACATGACTCTTTTTGAATTATGGTTTTCTCAGTGTATATACCCAGTGGTGGGATTGCTGGGTCGTATGGTAGTTCTAGTTTTAGTTTTTTAAGGAACCTCCATACTGTTCTCCATAGTGGCTGTATCAATTTACATTCCCACCAACAGTACAAGAGGGTTTCCTTTTCTCCACACCCTCTCCAGCATTTATTGTTTGTAGATTTTTTGACAATGGCCATTCTGACTGGTGTGAGGTGATATCTCATTGTAGTTGTGATTTGCATTTCTCTAATGATCAGTGATGTTGAGCATCCTTTCCTGTGTTTGTTGGCAATCTGTATATCTTCTTTGGAGAAATGTCTATTTAGGTCTTCTGCCAATTTTTGGATTGGGTTATTCGTTGTTTTGATATTGAGATGCATGAGCTGCTTGTATATTTTGGAGATTAATCCTTTGTCAGTTTCTTCATTTGCAAATATTTTCTCCCATTCTCAGTGTTGTCTCTTCATCTTGTTTATGGTTTCCTTTGCTGTGCAAAGCTTTTAAGTTTCATTAGGTCCCATTTGTTTATTTTTGTTTTTACTTCCATTTCTCTAGGAGGTGGGTCAAAAAGGATCTTACTGTGATTTATGTCAAAGAGTGTTCTTCCTATGTTTTCCTCTAAGAGTTTTATAGTATCTGGTCTTACATTTAGGTCTTTAATCCATTTTGAGTTTATTTTTGTGTATGGTGTTAGGGAGTGTTCTAATTTCATTCTTTTACATGTAGCTGTCCAGTTTTCCCGGTACCACTTATTGAAGAGGCTATCTTTTCTCCATTGTATGTTCTTGTCTCCTTTATCAAAGATAAGGTGACCATACATGCGTGGGTTTATCTCTGGGCTTTCTATCCTGTTCCATTGACCTATATTTCTGTTTTTGTGCCAGTACCATACTGTCTTGATTACTGTAGCTTTGTAGTATAGTCTGAAGTCAGGGAGCCTGATTCCTACAGCTCTATTTTTCTTTCTCAAGATTGCTTTGGCTATTTGGGGTCTTTTGTGTTTCCATATAAATTGTGAAAAAAATTTTCTAGTTCTGTGAAAAATGCCATTGGTAGTTTGATAGGGATTGCACTGAATCTGTAGATTGCTTTGGGTAGTATAGTTATTTTTACAGTGTTTATTCTTCCAATCCAAGAACATGGTATATCTATCTCTCCATCTGTTTGTATTGTCTTTAATTTCTTTCATCAGTGTCATAGTTTTCTGCATACAGGTCTTTTGTCTCCTTAGGTAGGTTTATTCCTAGATATTTTATTCTTTTTGTTGCAATGGTAAATGGAGTGTTTCCTTAATTTCTGTTTCAGATTTTTCATCATTAGTGTATAGGAATGCAAGAAATTTCTGTGTATTAATTTTGTATCCTGTTACTTTACCAAATTCATTGATTAGTTCTAGTAGTTTTCTGGTAGCATCTTTAGGATTCTCTATGTATAGTATCATGTCATCTGCAAACAGTGACAGCTTTACTTCTTCCTTTCTGATTTGGATTCCTTTTATTTCTTTTTCTTCTCTGATTGCTGTGGCTAAAACCTCCAAAACTATGTTGAATAACAGTGGTGAGAGTGGGTAACCTTGTCTTGTTCCTGATCTTAGAGGAAATGGTTTCAGTTTTTCACCATTGAGAACCATGCTGGCTGTGGGTTTGTCATATATGAGCTTTATTATGTTGAGGTAGGTTCCCTCTATGCCCACTTTCTGGAGAGTTTTTATCATAAGTGGGTGTTCAATTTTGTTGAAATCTTTTTCTGCATTTATTGAGATTATTATATGGTTTTTCTCCTTCAATTTGTTAATATGGTGTATCACATTGATTGATTTGTGTATATTGAAGAATCCTTGCATTCCTGGGATAAACCCCACTTGATCATGGTGTATGATCCTTTTAATGTGCTGTTGCATTCTGTTTGCTAGTATCTTGTTGAGGATTTTTGCATCTATGTTCATCAGTGATATTGGTCTGTAGTTTTCTTTTTTTGTGACATCTTTGTCTGGTTTTGGTATCAGGGTGATGGTGGCCTTGTAGAATGAGTTTGGGAGTGTTCCTCCCTCTGCTGTATTTTGGAAGAGTTTGAGAAGGATAGGTGTTAGCTCTTCTCTAAATGTTTGATAGAATTCGCCTGTGAAGCCATCTTGTCCTGGGCTTTTGTTTGTTGGAAGATTTTTAATCACAGTTTCAATTTCAGTGCTTATGATTGGTCTGTTCCTATTTTCTATTTCTTCTTGGTCCTGAACCTTAATTCTAACATGTACTCACCTTTTGTCCCACCCCTGAGTCTGGCCCCATCATAAAACCTTACCCACCCCCTTATTCCTATTCTGTGACATTTTGAGCCCCTCCTAACCCTCTCCCATTGAGAAAAGGGTGTGGTTCTTCAGGAGACTGAACTCAGAATGCAGTAGGTGGGAAAATAATCTATCTTCTCCCTCTGGGTCCCCTTTCTTACATACAAAAATCTGAAAGGCAAGGTGTCAAATGAAGAAGGAGTAAAGGAAGATGCTAAAATAGTGCCCCCATGTGAAGGCAAGCCATTGGCTAGGATGGGATACAGTCTACAAATTCCTGATGGGAAGATCATTTTTCAAGCGAGATTATTTATTGCTTGCTCTTAATCTCTGTTTGTTTCCTTTCTATTATATTCCATAATGAGAAAACATTTATTTGGTCTTGCTTAGGAGTTTTATTGCCAGTGGAGGATCATAACTGATTCACTTATTGATTTGTTGATTTCTTTAATCATTCATTCACTGATCCATCGCACACTTACTGAACATCAGGTTCAGTAGCAGGAACATGAGACAGAACAAGATGCAGACCTGCCTCCCAGATGCCCACACTGCAAACTGGGCGGGATCTCCATCCTTGATGCCCTTGAAACTTTAAGGTCAAACTCGGGACAGTAATGCTGTGATCTCTACTAGCAATTCTCTTCCAAAGGCCAATCTTAAAGAAGTGGGTTTTTATGAAGACGGCAGCTCTCTGGGAAACTCCTATTCATCCTTTGAAACTTATGTAAGACACTTAGGATAGCACCTGGGATCTTATCCAGTACATGTTCCCTGGTTTGTCCTGTTGCTGTAGGATAACGAATAATCCCCTGGACAACTTGGGTGCTTTATTGTTTATCTTTCCTTCTCCTCTTCCAGATGGTTAGTCCCTCAAGGAGGGACTGGATTTTCACATTACTGCACCCCGGCACCTGGGAGCGAGCTGGGAACATAGTTGGTCTGTGATGAACATCTCCAGAAGTCGTGCTGGAGCTGCCTCTCTGTTCAGATATCTCTCCGCAAACTGTCTAGATACCATGTGCTCAGACTTGCTGAGTAGCAAGAGAAGAGAACCTTAGAGGAAACCTTTCTACATTAAGGGACAGTTATTTTCATTTTCTTAAAGCTCAGCATTGTCTCTCTTCCATTCCCGGCTCCCATATAGGATTTCTTCTTTATGGGAACAGCTGACTGTAAAACAGTCATTTCTGCACACGTGTGTCCTTTGTTCAGAGCACCGCAGAGTGGAATCCCTGTGTTTAGAGAGCCCGTCCTCTGCACCTCATTTACTGTCCTGAGCTAGAAAAAGGAGTCATTATCATGAAGTCTGTTATTCCAGGTAACCTATACTGATGCTGATGAAGTTTTTATAAACTGAAAATCAGAGCTCATGTTCAGTTGCAGAGGGAGATACTCACGGGATGAGGCAGAAATCGGGACATAGTGTCACTGGGTTTCACTCTCTCCTCCCTGGGTACAGTTCCCTGCATGTTGAACATGTGCTCTACTCTTTAAAAAGTACTACGGTGGTTAATAGAAGCACAGTACCCATCATTCTTCCATCTAATTCTGTGAGAAGGGGAATGCACTTCGACCTGTGTTTGAATTACTGGCTCTGTTACCTACTAACCTATGAACTTGGGCAAGTTGGTTGACTTCTCTGAGCCTCTTTGCTTTTCTACAAAAGGGTTATTTGGGGGAATAAATGTGATTAAGTACATAACGTGTCTAGCAGACACCATAGGCACTGCATATATGCTAGGTCCTCTTCTGTTTTTCTCAGCTCCTGGGAGATACTAAAACGATCACTGTATAAAACCAAACCAGGACTTCCCTGGTGGTCCAGTGGTTGGTTAGGACTCCGTACTTTCACTGCTAAGGGCTTGGGTTTGATCCCTGGTCCAGGAACTAGGATCCTGCAAATTGTGTGGTGAAGACAAAAAAAAAAAAAAAATCAAACCAAACTAAGCCAAAACCTGATAAAAATAAATTTTAAAAAAGGAATAGACAACAGGTTTAAAATTCTGGCTTCCAAATTCCTGAATACTTCAACCCAGGAGCTGTGGTCACATTCAGAACAACCTGCGTAGGGCTTCCCTGGTGGCACAGTGGTTGAGAGTCCGCCTGCCGATGCAGGGGACATGGGTTCGTGCCCCAGTCCGGGAGGATCCCACATGCCACGGAGCGGCTGGGCCCGTGAGCCATGGCTGCTGAGGCTAAGCGTCCAGAACCTGTGCTCCGCAACGGGAGAGGCCACAACAGTGAGAGGCCCGCGTAACGCAAAAAAAAAAAAAAAAAAAAAAAAAAAAAAGAACAACCTGTGTTACACCTGGATTGGGGTCCCAGTACCCCACTGTGGGTGCCAGGACTGGACACTGTGTGTTTCTTTGGGTCAACAGAGGCCAGTTTCCCTCTAAGTAACTTCCTCTCTCAGCTGACTTTGCAATGTTGATTCAACTTTTGCCATGTGCGTTGACAAATGCCGTTCAGAATACAAATCACAATCTTGTCAAAATCATATTCTGCATTCCTTCAAACTCAAATACTGAAATTTATGGATTATCATTTTTGGTAGAAACTCAAGTTCTCTGTAGATCTGCTTATGTTATGTTTCTCAGCAAGTAATATTGTGAAAGTTCATGTTTGTCTAATAAAGGTTCCTTGTTTCAAAATCAGTTTATCAGACTGTTTCCTTATAAATGTTTTTGTAAGTTCATTCTTAGTGGTTTTTCCCTAAATTTTTCCAAGCTATTAAAGGGAGGCTGACTAATACATTATGTACAATGTAGACAAAACTCTGAAAGGAAAACAATTTAACTGAAATTTAATGACAATGTGTTTGTGGTATGTTATTATGTGATACAGCAGTTATTGTATGAAAAAATCAGAAAGTACAGAATGAGCTCCCCTTCCTTTTTAAATAGAATGTATGTACATATTTAGGTATGAAAAAAAGACTAGAAAGATACGTCTCAAACAGATAGCAGTGGTTATCCCTAGGTTGTAAAATTACCAATTACTCAAGGTTTTTTTTTTCTAAATTTTAATTTATGAATCACCTGACAGGTAGTCTAAAATGGGCATGTGTCCCTTGTTTAACAGAGGGTGAAAAAAAACCCAGTTATTTTTAAAGATATATTTAAAATATGTTCTAATTTAGTATAAAATATATTATTTATATTATTAATATAATATAATAAATATATTTTATCATATAAGATATAATGTAAAATATAATATTTAAAATATTTTTAAAAATCTGACTTTTAAAATAATAAGCTGGATGGACAATGATGTTAATGTTATTTATATGCAAAGAGCTCTTACAAATCAGAAGACCTCAAGTGCCTCAGTAGAAATATTTATAAAGGGTCTGAACAAATAGTTCACGAAAGAAGAAATTTCAATGTCCAACACAGGTATAAAAAAACTAGACCTTATTCTTTTTTTTTTAAATATATTTTATACTTAACCACATATATACCTTTTCCAGTGTTCTTTTTTTTTTAAATTTTTATTTATTTAGGCTGTGCCGGTTCTTAGTTGTGGCATGAGGGATCTTCGCTGCAGAATGAGGGATCTTTAGTTGTGGCATGAGGGATCTTTTTTTTAGTTGTGGCATGCAGACTCTTAGTTGCAGCATGCAAACTCTTAGTAGTGGCATGTGGGTATCTTTAGTGGTGGCATGTGGGATCTAGTTTCCCTACCAGAGACGGAACCTGGGCCCCCTGCATTGGGAGCATGGAGTCTTACTCACTGGACCACCAGGGAAGTCCCCAGACCACATTCTGAATCAAAGAAATTGGAATTAAAGACAACAAACCTCGTCAAATTTTCATTAACTGTTTAATGCTGCTGCAGAGGAGTAAGATAGTAACAAGAGTCATCACTTATTGAGTACTTGCCTACAGGCAGTACGAAGCCCGAAAGCTTAAGGAAGCTGTACGTGATGACTTTGAAGCCAAACCGAACCCTGCCAACTAGAAACTCCAGGCCATGGATTCGTGGGGCAGAGAATTGGAACATTAAGACTCCTGAAAAATATTGTCAAGTTGCTTTCCAGGAGTTTGCATCAAAGCAAACCCTCTCACCAACTTGTCAGATCCTACCTTTTAGGAATTTACCTCCCGTCGAAGAAAATCATCAGAATGCAAACAAAAATAAATACAGAAGCAGGCAAAAGTGAAACGTGTACGTTAGAGAAATAGTGAAATAAACGATATTATACCCTATTTTGCTGTCCTTAAACGTGGCTATTTTGAGGAATTTTTAAAGACCTAGCAAAATGCTCATGATTTAGTATTTTAAGCCAATAAAACACTCCAGCCAGATAATCATTTGGAGAAGCCAACCATTGATAAGCCCCCAATCCCAGGTACAGAGCTTCCAGACAACTTCTTTTGTGTCCTACTCTTAAATATATATGAGAAAACTTAAAAAAAAGACAACTGCAAATTGTATAATTAATATCACCGGTATCCATGAAATGAGAATAAGATAATGTTAAAAGAAAAAATTCAGAGAACAAAACAGAGTTATTGAAAATTAAAATAACATGGCATGGCAAATTAAAAACTCAATAAAAGGTAAGAAGATGAAGTTGAGAAAATACCCCAGAAAGCAGAATAAAAAGATAAAAAGATGGAATGTGAGAAGAAAAATGAAAATTAATGATTCTATCCAAGATATCCAACATTTAAATAATAGAGTGTTTAAAGTGGGGTGGGGGAGAGAGAAATTAGGGGAAAAAAAGGAAATGATCAAAGAAATAATTTAAGATAATTTCCCAGACATGAAAGATAAGAGTTTTCAAACTGAAAGGGCCCCCAAGTGCCAGCTCAGTGAGTGAGACTTCACCCACACCAAGAACATCATCAATACCTGAAACTAATATAATACTGTAAATCAACTATACCTCAATAAAAATAAATAAAATAAAGTTTAGGGACTTCTGGTGGTCCAGTGGTTGGGACTTTGTCTCTTCCAATGCAAGGGGTGTGGGTTCGATCCCTGGTCGGGGAGCTAGGATCCCACATGCCTTGAAGCCAAAAAACAAAACAAAACAAAACAAAATGATAGAAAACCAAAACATGAAACAGAAGCAATATTGTAACAAATTCAATAAAGACTTAAAAAATGGTCCACATCAGGGCTTCCCTGGTGGTGCAGTGGTTGAGAGTCTGCCTGCTGATGCAGGGACACGGGTTCGTGCCCCAGTCCAGGAGGATCCCACATGCTGCGGAGCGGCTGGGCCCGTGAGCCATGGCCGCTGAGCCTGCGCGTCCAGAGCCTGTGCTCTGCAACGGGAGAGGCCACAACAGTGAGAGGCCTGCGTTCCGTACAAAAAAAAAAAAAAAAAAAAATGGTCCACATCAAAAAAATCTTAAAAAGTAAAAAAATTAAGTTTAGAAAAATAAACAAATAGAAAGAATATCAGCCAACACTGGGAATAATGAGGAACAAGCTTTCAGATAGAACAAAGTAGTTTTCATAAAAAGGCCCAAGAATAAGAATGACATCCAGCCCTTAACAGCAGCCCTAGAAACTGGAAGATAACTGATAAAGGCCTTCAAACTTCTGAGGGAAAATCATTTCCAAACTAGAATTCAGAACTATCCACTGAGCATGAGGGAAAAACAGACATTTTCAGATGTGTGTGGTAACAGCTTTGCTTCCCGTTCACCCTTTCTCAGGAAGCTACTGAAGGATGTGCTCCACCAAAAAAAAAGGAGTAAACCCAGAGAGAGGAAAGCAAGGATCACTGAGTAGAGTGGGGCTAAGGAGAGCCAGGTCCACATTTTCCACTGTGAAATGAAAACTGGAAACTAGGAAGTAGTGATATAAGCATATTAGTTAGACATATTAAGTATGAAAATAATGAGCTAGAAGAGTGAAAATTGGTTGCCCCTGGGGAATGGAAAACTGGAGGTGGAGGTCAATGTTTTTTATTACAGGTCTTGGAGAACCATTTGACTGTATAAACGTTGTGCATGTATAACTTTGAAAAGAGTAAAACCTCAATTTAAAAATTCATGTGGGGGCTTCCCTGGTGGTGCAGTGGTTAAGAATCCGCCTGCCAATGCAGGGGACACGGGTTCGAGCCCTGGTCCGGGAAGATCCCACATGCTGCAGAGCAACTAAGCCTGTGTGCCACAACTACTGAGCCTGCGCTCTAGAGCCCACAAGCCACAACCACTGAGCCTGTGTGCCACAACTACTGAAGCCCGTGCACCTAGAGCCTGTGCTCCGCAACAGAAGAAGCCACCGCAATGAGAAGCCCGCGCACCTCAACGAAGAGTAGCCCCTGCTCGCCACAACTAGAGAAAGCCTGCGCTCAGGAACAAAGACCCAACGCAGCCAAAAATAAATAAATTTATTTATTTAAAAAAAAATTCATGTAGATAATATCATTACTCGCTAAAGGGTGCCATGCTAATACGATTTGAATATATTGCTTTCTGATGATCTAACTTCATACAGAAATAGCACTCAGAGAATCTAGCACTACTTGACAGATGTCCTAGGCCCAACTCACAACTATCAGTTGTCCCAGAGGCCTTTGGCAAGTGTTGGGCTGCAGTCAATGGATGCTTGAAACCCCATCAAGTGCCTGAAGGGCCAGTATTCTGTGCTGTCAGTGGAAGGGCTGCCAAGGGGCTCAGAAGCCAAAAACATAAGGCGGAACTGTCTTTCTCTGGCTACACCAAGCTTTGCATCCTCTTGTGGGCTGTGTGTCGACACGCTTGTACGTGGGTGTGAGAGGCGGGGTACATGCAGGTATGCTTCTGGACATTTTCAGAGCTCTCTAGGAGCCCAGAATCTTGCTGCAGTAGCACAGAAGCCATTATTTCAGCCTGAAGAACTCTGGCCTGAAGAAGGCAACCTGATAGAGCTCTCAAGATGTCACACAGAGGCGTCCCGAGGATCTGAGTGTCACTGACAAAATGCTTTCATGTTAAAGTCATTCTACTGGATGCAACACTCTCACGGTCTATATATTTGATGCCAACTTGCTGCTTCCTACTCTCCTGTCAATGCGATCAGCTGCTTTTGAGGTCAGCTCCCACGTGAGAGAGAGCTCTCCAGGCCATTGGCTGAGCAGTCGGAGCTTCCTCAATTCATAGAATAACTGTTATTTAATTTAACTAGAGAGTAAAAGAATGAGGAACCTACAACGAAGCCTTATTTTATACTCTTTAGGAGTGAAGGTGCTTGGCCCTGATTTCAGCAGTAATATTATACGAACAAATTTTGAAAAAAGAATGACTACTAGTCCAGGATTTGGGGACAATTGAGTTACTGTTTACAGAGCCAAGAACTGGAAGTCTGGTCATGCCACAGAGATCCACGCTATCCTCAGCTACTCACGGTGAAATAAAACAGAATGTCAGCTGTCGTGGACTCACTGCTCTTGAAAGCTGCTTAATCTTCTCATGAGATTTTAGGTTGAGTCCAAAAATTTGTTAACTAAAAACTTCAAGATATTTGGCAGAAATAGTAGATTTAGTCAGCTTCACCTTTTAAAGATGGGATAGATGAGGTTTTGAATCCAGTTTAGGAATTTGTGATTATACACTATCTTCTGTAAGAAATTCACCCATTAATTTTTGGTCTACCATACAAAGTAGGCGAAGATGAAAACTGTAAGTGTAAAAGAAAGAGAAGCAAATGTGAACAAGCCATTTTATTTGTTAAGTGGAAGAATGCTACAGCAGAAAAATGCCAGCTAGGAGCCACGAAATCTAGGTTCTGTCTTCACTCTGCTACTTTGTTTTGTAACATTGGGAAAATGACTTATTTTTTAATTTTTAGAATGGGAATTAGTGAGGCCAAAATAAGATCATGCTCCATAAAAGTAATTTACAAAGTATAAGGTACTATGCAAATGTTTACAAGGAATAAATTAAATATCAGGAACTGGAAAAGGGAACTTGCATGCGCTAGTCTCGGGAGTTCTGGCTCTTATAAGTACAATGACCAGGGTTAGATTTAAGGGGGGATTTCCAAACATTTTGGACTTGTGCCATGTTATTGTTGATTTTAAAAATTTCATACTTATTTCTCCTTTCAAAAAGTTTTTTTGGGGGGACATACATATAATAACACCACCGAATTTTACACCAACTGGTATATGTGTAATAGAGGGGCCCTTGAATTTGATGAGACGGTCTGGAGACTAGAAATTTGAAAGTTGAATATTTGGGCAATTGAAGCGTTCAGCAACACATGCTCACAGTATGAGCTCAACAGTATTTGTTCAGGGAATGTAGGTCCTAATGAAGTTCTACCTGAAGGGTACATCAGGCCAGTTTAGCACCTTGACCTGAGAAACCACTGACCTATATACTCTAAGTTCAAATGGTACGTGTTCCAAGAAACATAGTTGGCTTTTGGAAGAAGATACAACTCGATTCAACATGCCAATATTTTTAGGTTTTCTTTGTTTTTAGAAATTTTCAACAGACCATTGTAATCACTCAGTGAATTTGTTTGCCTGGAACAATTTACCCGAATTCCACAGAAGAGGCTACTGCAGCCTTTTCTGGGTTTGTAGCAACAACTTGTCTCCCCCATGTTCTGTTTCCAGATGGCAAAATAGCACGATGTCCCTGTTGTCCTTAGACTGTCCATGCCATGTCATTATCTTCCAGACACAACAGGAAGTGTGGAGGTCGTCATTAGCTCTGATCTTCTGGGATGTTCTAGGAAACTTAACAGGTTGTCAGTTTCTGCTAAAATGTTAAGCTACTTTTGCAAAACTCTCCTGCAAATGTGTAGTGACATCTTTTTAAAATGCAAGTGGAAGTCTACATTTATGACAGATATAGATCACAAATAATTATTGGAGCAGCAACTCTGGATACTTTAGATTTATTAGGTTTTTATGTCCATGGGGTCCTTTTTTATATTATTTGGATTGGCAGCTCTGACTACAAAAGAAACACAAACCCACTGGAGAAATAAGAGAAAGAAAAAAAATGCATGAAAAGGACATTTCCTTAAATTTTACCATGTAGTAGCAACATTTAGGTATATTTTTGTCCACTTTTTTCTATGCATATTATTGTATCATTGTGATTATATTGTGATACAAATTTGTATGCAGATTTTTGTCATTTAACAGCCTAGAATATTTATTGCCCTATACTATTAAAAAATCTTTTAAGGGAATTCCCTGGCAGTCCAGTGGTTAGGACTCGGCACTTTCACTGCCGAGGGCCCAGTTTCAATCCCTGGTGGAGGAACTAAGATCCGGCAAGTCTTGTGACCAAAAAAAAAAAAAAAAAAGAAATCTTTTAAAATCTATTTTTAGAAAATATATTTCTGATAATAAGAGAAGTAGAAAATTTGAAAAATATATAGTAGTATATGGAAAATAAAAATTACCCATAATCCTATAACTCAAAGTAATCATCATTAATACTTTGCCATATTTCCTTCTTTTCTCTTTAAATGCATTTTCTTTTCCATAGCTGAGATAATACATTTTCTATCCTATTTTTCTTTACTCATGTATCTTAAATAGTTTCCCACATTATTAAAAACTTTTCATAAAAATTATTATTATTATTATTTTTTTTTTTTTGCTGTACGCGGGCCTCTCACTGTTGTGGCCTCTCCCACTGCGGGGCACAGGCTCCGGACGCGCAGGCTCAGCGGCCATGGCTCACGGGCTTAGCTGCTCCGCGGCATGTGGGATCTTCCCAGACCGGGGCACGAACCCGTGTCCCCTGCATCGGCAGGCAGGCTCTCAACCACTGCACCACCAGCAAAGCCCGAAGCCCTGTTTTTTTAAATTGTATACTTTGTCGGAAAACCAACCTTCTCTTTCCTTTTTTCCCTACATCCACTCATGTACTTTTCCGGCAAAACAGTCTGGCTAAGCCCCTTTCAGTCTCCACCCAATGACCCTACTGTCCACATTATTATCACAAATCCCCCTTTGCTGTTCCACCTTCAAGTTTAAAATATTCACGTTTCTTTGACACTGATGTTTCTGTGGTTTCTTGCATCTAGTCAATCAAACTTCACAACTTTATTTTCTGAAGAACACGTTCAGATTTTTCATTCACCTCTGTTCTCACTCCTCGCCTTCATTCTGGTAAACTCTCACTTGGGGTTTTCCAATATCTTCCTCATGTGGTTCTCTGCTTCCTTTCCTCCACTCCCCCTTCTAATTATTTTTATGCACCTTTACATTATTAGCCTCTACAGTGACTTACTTCTTAGAATTCCTTTAATAACTCTGCCATTTTCCAGAGTAAATAACTACTTTGGACTTAACGGAAAACTACAAAGATTCTAATCAGGATTTTCCATCCAAGCAGGTTTTTTCACATAATCTTTGTCTCTCGGGCAGGAGATGTCTCATTGGTCACTATGATATTCTCTCCTCTTTTAAGACTCAGAATCCCAATTCACCAGGGATCCTTTAATATTTAACTTTGCCTTCTCTTAATTCCATAATCCACATGTATTAGCCTTTCTGCAGTTTTTAAAAAATGCTCGATAGACTTATTTAGTATTCAAATCAACATTTCAAAGCAGACTTAACTCATTGGAAACATTACTAAAGCAGAACACAAAATTGGTCAGATTCAAAGCAATATTATTTCTTCTGTTCATTGATAGGAGTTCATTATTTATTTTGCATTTATTAATTTTTTCAATTTATGTGTGTCTTTATTTCTTATATACAGACTTATTTGTTTTGCTCTCCCACTAGGTTGTGAGTCCTGGGGACTGTGACCACGTCTGCAGTAACACTTTCTGGGGGAGCCGACATTCCTGTCTTATCCCTCCCCCATAGCTCTATCCCAGTAGTCCGAATGGAAGAGACCACCTTCTCTTATGATCTTGTTTTTCTGGTCACAGGATTGGTTAAGGGGTAAGACTGTAAACCAGTGTGAACCAATCACAGCAGTCCACTCCTCAGACCACCGTGATTGGTCCACTGAGGGACATGTGACTCAAATGGAGCAGAATCCTATCTCAGGACTTCAGAGAGAAAAGCCATTTTTGCTGTTGTCTATAGAGCTACAAGAATGAGAGCCTGGTCCTATGGAACACAACATCTCCCACCAGAGGAGAAGGATCTGGGAAGGTGGTCGAGAAACAGGCAGAGAAGGCTTTACATCCCTATTTTTGCCGTTCTGAGATTTAATTATTCAACTATTTATTCCATTCTGATAGCTACACCAGTATCCTTTCAATAAATCTCCTCTCATTTTATGTGTTTCATCTCGTTTGAGTTGGGTTTCTGTCATTTGCAAACAAAAGGGTCCTGACTCATATAATATTTAAACTATATTTCGAAGTCCTTGTAGCATAGAGCTGTAAAATGCTAACCCTCATATAATGCAAGCCTTAGAGCATATCTGGACAATCATCTTAACTTCAAAAAAGCTTTAGAAGAAAATTTTTGTTGCCAAAATTCTTTACATTCTGTCCTGAAATTCTTCCTAATTTGTTTACTCCCTACAGCCTTTTGGTTACACCACCTGAAAATCGTTGCAAGACAGAATTCATTCGGTCTTCAAATAAGGCAAACTCCAACCTCCCTAAAGTTAAACAGACTCTTATATTTGCTGATTATCCCTTAAAACACGAACTACTGTGTATAAAATAAGGTACAAGGATGTATTTTACAGCACAGGGAATATACCAATATTTTACAATAACTATAAATGGAGTATATCTATAAAATTTTGAATCACTATGTTGTACACCTAAAACTAATATATTGTAAATCAACTACACCTAAAAAAAGCCAGTGATTTGTTTATTGTACATAACAAACATGTACACAATGCTTATTTTGAGCCAGGTGTGTGCTAAAAATTTAGCTCATTTGATTCTCCCAACAAATCTCCAAGGTAGGTACTATTATTATCGCCATATATAATGAGGTAATTGAAGCACAGAGAGATGGAGTAATTTGCTCTAGGTCACAGAGCTAGTGCATGGTGGAGCTGGAATAAATTCTTAAAGTTTATTATGCATCAGAACAAATGAGATGTGTGTTAACCATGCAGATTCCTGAGACCTACTTATTCAGAACCAGAGCAAGAAAAGGTGAGACTACTCTTTAGATTTTTTTACATCGACCAAAAAATTCTGATCTCTCCTCTGCAAGCTTTAGCGAACTCAAATTTGGTGGAGAATACATTTCATCTTCTTTGATTTTTGTAATAGAATGAGATTCTGCCACATGTGGATCTGATATTTCAATTATACTGAACTTGCTTCAATAAATAGGACCAAATATATGCCCTTCAGGCATTCACTAGACACCTTAGTCTTGTGCCCCTCCAGCTCATTGCAAAGGAATAGTGGAAACAGATATTTGAGACAGACTTGAGCAAAGGACAGGCTTACTATTCCACACTTTAGCATTTCTATCATGCAAGCAAAATACATTCACCACAAACCCACAAGCTTGGACTTTGTTAGTTTGCTTCTCTGTGGAAATACTTTCAATCTCTCTCTCGGTTAACGAGGTGCCATTCAATAGTCAACTTAACTGCAGTCTGTATATTGTGCCACCCCCATCCCCATCCCCATGCTTCTACAGCCACTGTTTCTGAGGTCAACAGCAGCCACCTGGAGAGGACACATGTAGAGGTTAAGAGGTGTTCTCCGGAGCCAGTCCAGTTCAGTTCAAAGATTGCTTCTGCCACTGGGACTTTGCTGAGCCCCCCACCCCGTGCTACTCAGTGTTCTTATCTGTAAAATGGGGATAATCATGGTACCCGCATCATAGGGTAACTGTGAGGAATGAGAGGGTAATGCTTGTCAGGTGATGAGAACAGCACACATTAGTCCGCATCCAATAAATGCTCTTCACCAGAGTATGAGTTCCATCAAGGCAAGTTCAATGTTTTGTTCATGACTATGTCCTCAGTTTCTGACATACAGTAGGGACACAAATGTTAAGTGGAATGAGTAATAACTCCCAAGTCCAGGGGCATTTGGGGGCCTCTTATTTGATCTTACTGTGACAAGTGATCAAGCATTCAACAGCAGTTACCTCTCATGCCAGGATCTGTTGTAAGCACTTTACAAACACTCTTAACCCATTTAATTCCTGTAACAATCCGATGAGACAGGTACAAGGATTGTGTGCCTTTTAGACAAGATGAACGTGAGGGACAGAGATGTTTAGTACTTTGCCCGACCTCACACAGCTAGTAGGTGGCAGGGCTAGGACTGGAACCCTTTAACCTACGTGTGCTGTTAATCGTTTCTTCCTTCTTGAAACTCGCTTCCCTTCGCTTCCATGAAAACACCCTCTTTCCTTCGCTTCCATGAAAACACCCTCTTTTAACCTGACTCCTCCTTCATTGGTTCTTTTTCTTTTTTTACAAAATTTTATTGAAGGGCTTCCCTGGTGGCACAGTGGTTGAGAGTCCGCCTGCCGATGCAGTGGACATGGGTTTGTGCCCCGGTCCGGGAGGATCCCACATGCTGCGGAGCGGCTGGACCCGTGAGCCATGGCCGCTGAGGCTGCGCGTCCGGAGCCTGTGCTCTGCAACGGGAGAGGCCACAGCAGTGAGAGGCCCGCGTACCACCAAAAAAAAAAAAAAAAAATTATTGACGTATAGTTGATTTACAATGTTGTGTTTAATTTCTGCTGTACAGCAAAGTGACTCAGTTATGCATATATGCATGTTCTTTTCCATTGTGGTTTATCGCAGGATATTGAATACAGTTCCCTGTGCCAAACAGCAGTACCTTGTTGTTTATCATTGGTTCTTTTCTTTCTGCTCATCTCTAGAGCAGAGATGACATTTCCCAGAACTCTGTCCAAAGCCATCACCTCCATTTACATGCTAACATATTTACCTAGTTGATGGTTTCAGTTTCCACCTGTACTCTGATGATCCCTGAATCCATATCTCTATCCCAGGTATCCTTCCTAAGGCTCAAACTTCTGTGTCCAATCACTCACCAGACCACACTCGCATTCAACATATATAAACTAATAAATTTGGGCTTCCCTGGTGTCTCAGAGGTTAAGAATCTGCCTGCCAATGCTAGAGGATACAGGTTTGAGCCCTGGTCCGGGAAGATCCCACATGCCATGGAGCAGCTAAGCCCACGCGCCACAACTCCTGAGCCTGCGCTCTAGAGCTCGTGCGCCACAACTACTGAAGCCCACGCGCCACAACTACTGAAGCCCGTGCGCCTAGAGCCCGTGCTCCGCAACAAGAGAAGCCACCACAATGAGAAGCCCACGCACCGCAATGAGGAGTAGCCTCTGCTCGCTGCAACTAGAGAAAGCCCGCGTGCAACAACGAAGACCCAATGCAGCCAACAATAAATAAATAAAATAAAATAATAAATTTATTATTTTCCCCAACAAACATGCATTTTTTTACATTTAATTCTCTATCTTAGGAAATGGTAACCCCCCACCCCATCCCCAAAGCCAGACACCCAAGAATCATCTGTAACTCAGCTTGCCCCTGTACCCTCCATGTGCAGTCAGCATCCATGTCCGTTCGATGGTACCTCCTGAGCATCTCTGAATCCTCATAACCATTTCCTTTGTCTTGGTTCTCTTACCCTGGTTTCTCTTACCTCCTAACTGGTTGCCCTGCCTGTACCCTGTGCTGCTTCAACCCATCTCCCTTATTGCTGCTAGTGATACCTGAAAACAAAACAAAACAGAACACTCATGACATCACTTTCCCGATTCACAATCTTTAAGGATCCCCCTTTCCTAGAGAAGAGAGAAGAGTGGCTGAATTCCTTGGCATGACTCATAGGACTTACAGCTGGCCCTGTCCACTCTCTGGTTTCATCAGTTTCCCCTCTCACTTGAAAACCGCTTGGTCTAACAACTGTGAACTGAGGCAGGTCCCCTGGAGAGCTCTATGCTCTCGCCAAGCTGGGCTTTTCCTTGTCTCACCCAGACTCTCTCTTCCAGCCATCTCCCTGATCACCCTTCCTACTCCTTCAAGAACCAGATCTTGGGAGGGAAGAGATATGGGAACATGTGTATATGTATAACTGATTCACTTTGTTATAAAGAAGAAACTAACACACCATTGTAAAGCAATTATACTCCAATAAAGTTGTTAAAAAAAAAAAAAACCAGATCTTGAGAACAGCATCAAATCAAATGCATAACACAGAAGAGGCCATTCCTTAATAGACGCTAGCTCCCCTTCCACGCACGATCCACCCTCTTTCCCTGGCAAAACGAAGTGTTTGTTCTACTGTTTAAACTGCTTATGTTTCTTTTAGTCCATTAATCACAATGAATACACATTTACTTTAAAAATATAAACCCATTTTAACATAAGTTCACTTTCAATAAACCCACTTACATGTTGTTGGTTCAAATTTACTGTCATCTTTATATTAAAATAATAGGAATAAAAAAAAACCCTCACAGTCTTAACCTCAAATCAATATTTTATTTGTTCATCTTATATTTAGATCCTTATCCAGGAGCAGATTCTGTTTGCTATATTTACGGCAATATGCTCTGTGGAATTTTACCTTTCACCTCTTCTGTTGACAAAGTCATGCCTGTTTTTCTAGTTAGTTTCTGTCCCCCCTGTTTCTGACTTACGTCTTCTCCCTCCCATCCTTCCCCGTAGGAAACCAGTGACAAAGGTTTGGTGTGAATCTTTCCACCCTTTTCTCCTGTTTAATCAGTTATATTTGGGGAGGAGGAAGGGAAGGTTTTGCCGTCCTTTTGGCCAAAATGAGAATATATAATGCACAGGTCTTTTCCTCTTCCTTTTCTCATTTAACAATGCATGGGAGTCTCTCCAGGCTAATAAACATAGCTCTAACTCCCTCCTTCGGCTGTCTAATATCCTAGGGGCTGAAGATACCACAATTTATTCAGCTATTCTTGGCTTGAAGGGCCTGCAGTTGTTTCCAGGTCTTTGCCACCTTACCCAGTGCTGCCAGGAGCAACCTGGAGCATACATACCATTGTCCACTGATGCTTTGTTTCTATGGGATTTTGCCCCCCCAAACGGGAATTGTTTATAGCAGGTAGGTTGGAGCCTGATTTATAAATAAATAAAAGCACACAGTTTAGGGCCATACATTCAAAGAAGTTCAGTAGATGCTGATAATGATAAGGATGTCTGACTATGCGGTTACCTAGCAGCCTTTTGATGGGAAAAGATATGTTTCCCAGCAACTAGCAAGTATACATCATTGAATGAGAATTTGGTAGGAAAGGACAAAAGACAGAGCCTGGCACATAGCAACTGAGGGTCTCTGCCGTGAAGCCGATTTCCTGCCGCCCTCACCAGGCCCTCTTAGACTGGCAGAGGAGCAGGGTTATTACTGGATACCGAGTCCCTGACCTCGAGCTAATCAAACTGCAAAATGCTTTCGACAAACCTCAGCTTTCAAAGATCTTACCAATTGCATTATCTTGAAGCTGGTGACTTAAGTTATGAAAGGGTCTATTGAAGGCAGTGTGTGTGAAAAAGCATCGTGTGAGGAGTGAGAACATAAGTCCTTGGCTTTGCCAACCTGTCAGCGTCGTGGCACTTTGAGCAAGCCTCCAAATCCCCATATCTAAAATAAAGCTAATAATACGCACGTCGCCTACTTGGCAGTATTGTAGTGAGGACCAAACGGAATTATGTAAATGAAGTGCTTTGAGGGGGCTATACATATATTAGCATTGTTAATCTTATTCAGATTCCTGAGTAGGTAATGTACTGTGTAGGGTGGCATCTTTCCTGTTCTTTGTGTCGCCAGGAAAGAACATATTAGCACTTAAAAGAAGATTATTTTGTTGCAGTCATGAAGTGCCCTCTGAAAGCTCAAGGCCAATCAATATAAAAATAACAGACTAGATGTTGGCCCTTGAATCCATCGGCGGATACTGTTCCATGGACTTCTGTAACAATGAAAGTATTTACAAAGCTGCCTCAGTTTTGAATGTTTCATAGATAAATGAGAATAAAGAAATAGAGGAAGATTCCCGCCCCCTTAAGTTTCTATTTTTAACTCCTGTACAGCGTTAAGTGTAACACCCTGGTGTTCTTTCCCTAGTCTTGGCTCTTGCCCATGAAACACACACAGGCTACAGGAATCCAGCCACCCGCGGGAGATTCCTGCTCAATAAGTGTTATTTTTACCGGGACTAAAATATTGAGAAATTGGTACCTCTATAGATAAATACTCCAAATATATGATGGACGGGTATGTCTATGGATGGAATCGCAGAAACTTCCTAACAGACGTGAGGGGTCATTCATTTCAGAGATGTGGCATACTTCAATATTCACTCTTTGGTAGGACAATGTTGGTAGAAGGAGTTCCAGAAACCTCAGTGCCAGTTGAAGTTTGGCAGTTGGTTCCTTCCAGCTGTTTTTAAAGGTATTCTCTGCAGGGATTAAAAAGTGGCTCATGGTTAGGGCTTAAGATTTTTATGTTTCGCTGTTTCTGATTTGATTTTTCTCATTGGGAAATAGAGGAAATGGTATGTGTATCCAGTAGTGAAGGGTTTATGAAGTTCTGCAGAGTTAGGTCTACACTATCACAACTGTCAACAGCTGGTAACATCAGTGGGGAAAAAGGCATCACGTGTGAAGCATGCAATTAAATTAATTAATTATCATTCCTAACGTTTGACCTTTCACCTGGTTGTGGTGGTATCGGGTGGATAGCCCAGGAGAAAGAAAGGCAGACGTTCCTTGGAGTGACTTGGAGTTTCAGACTCTTTTGGGGTCTTGGGAAGTCATCATTTGGGGGTTTGCTCAATCATGCTCTTCAGTGCTTCTGTTGAAGAAAAAGGAGAAAGAGAAAAAACTTTTGAGACAAGCTGCCTTTACTTAAAATCCCTTTTCAGTCTAAATCCTTTTTTTAACAGGGAGATTTTTGTGGTTGATCATTTTACATTACTTTAAGGATTAAGTGTATTAAAATTTAAAATGTGTAACAAGAACACGGAAGTGTAGTAAATACAAATATTCTCCTCACTTTACCAAGACATGGGGAAAAATGTGATTTTTTTTTTTTTTACTCTTTTCTCTTGGAGAAAATTGAATTTACAGGATAGATAAATTATATGAGTGATTATACACATTATAGAATGGCTCTTTGATTTTTCAAAGCATCATATAGATTCATGCAAACAGCTGAATTTTTAACGTACGTAAATCACAGTGCATATTGTTCAATATTCAGGAAATCGTATTTATCAAGAACTCATCTATTACTGTAAACAATATTGAGTTTAGGAAAAGTGTACTGATTTCTTCAACTTACTTGTGAAATGCACCAAAAAGTAAGATGGGTTGATGGGTGATAGAGGAATGGACAGATTGATTAATAGGCAATTAAGCAAATATAATAAAATGTTAATGTTAAATTCTAAAAAAACACCCCATCTATTGTACAAAGCAAAATAGTCCTATCTCACAAATAGAATTAAAGTTTGAATGACTTAATTTTATATGTATATAACACAATACGAAATAAGAATTAGCAATTACTAAGGGAAGGAGGACTGTCAATTATCTTCTAGCCTTTTTTATAAATCAGAGAAAGAATTATATATTTTTTTCTTGAATGATCTAGAATATGGGCAAACAGCCTAGAAAATGAGTATTATCTAAGCAGCTTGAATTCACTCTGCACTCTGTAGATCTTGACAAAGGCAACCTGAAAGATGGGATTGCATGTCGATACTGAGCTTTGGAAAATCATATATACACAGTGAAAAACTCTGTCATTAAATTTTTAAAAGTTTATGACCCACATGGAAATTTTTGATTGTTCAAAACTATGTCTTTCTTACTAATACAAATACATGTACTACAATAGTTTTAGTTTCTGAAATTATATATAGGAGTATTGAAAACTAAAAAGATTAATTGTAAAAAACGTACCATACTATTGTAAAATGTTGATAATAGGGGAATCTGGGTGCAGATATATGCAAACCCTCAGTACTATCTTCTCAATTTTTCTGTAAATCTAAAGCTGTTCTTAAAAAATAAAGTCTGTTAAAAAAAAGAAACTAACAATAACAAAACTCATTTCTGTTTTATTCAGTTTCCTTGTTCTAGGATGTTTTCCATAATCTGTAATGTGTAAGTATTCAGAGGTAAAACAAATATTTAAATTTTCCTGTAATATTTTCCTTTTGAAAATGCCCTATTACTTAACTATTTGAATCATATCCAGATTTTAGTCCAGATCCCTACTTAATATTTGGTTTATTAGTACCTAACAAGACTAGTACAGTATAGATTTTTCTTTCCTCTGTAAGACAAAAACACATGGGAAATTTCTTGTTCCCTATTATCTCTACAAAGTTTAAATCGTAACAGTTTTATTTATTTTAAAAATTTAAGATTTTAGGTTTAAGAGATTTAATTTATATTTTACAATTAAGTATTTTCTAATGCTAACAACTAGTAAATAGCAGATATTTAGAATTTTATTATACATAGCAAACAAAAATGCGTGCAGTTTCACAACAGCTGATAATGTGAAATTTTATCTTAACTTGAACTGGAATTTTAAATATTATTTTAAAACTATTCACACTTATTACCCTTTAAGGTTTATCCTTTTAGCTCTTTTATACTTTAATATTAAAATTTTTTTTCTACCCTGTTGAAGACTGTAACATATTTTTCCTACTTGCTGTAGTCTAAAACTTTGCTTATAAATACTGATGCTTAGTGCTATTTCTCTGATTCCTTTGATGACATTTACTGAGTTTGTTTCATTACCCAGCTATCTTTCAGAGACTGGCATGTTCATTTTTCTAATTAATATTCTATGTAACTGGGTGGTATTTTTATTTTTTTATTTCTAAAGAAGTGAATAGCACAAGCACTATAAGTGATGTGCCGGTATGTTATCTTATAAATGCTCAAGGTACAGCTTCTAACATTGAAAAATAGAAAAATAAATTGACCTTGATGAAGTGTGTCTTCTTTTGTCTGTTCCTAGGAAAGTTTATTTCAGGTATTCCTACTGCTGAAATGATTAGCGTTAACAGCTTTTTCCCTCCATTTTATTTTACAGGGTCTCTTCATCTTCCTGATATATGGGGTGTACAACACAGAGGTAAGTCTGCTTGGAGTATCTCAAGGCTGACAGAGTGAATGAGAGAAATGACAGGTTTCTTATGTTGATAACTGAGGAACAAAGTTGGCTTTTTCATATGAGTGTCCTGCTGCTCTTCATGCTTGGACTAGTTTATATGCATCCCAGCTTCCCATTAAACACTGCCACCCTGAGCCAAGGGACAGCCTCATTTCTCATAGGCGTTGACTAATATTTTACTACTGCCTTCAGTTTTTGAGTTTTCAGTCTTTCAACACTGAAATATACTTGACAGTATTAGAGTTTCACAGTTTAAGTGGCAGAATACTTCTATGTAGCTGCATGGAGTTAGAAAAATACTAATATTTCTTGTCTCAAAATACTCATTACATATTGTCTTTTAAGTTTTTGAGCAGGCTCAGAGAGGCCCATAAGGATTAGTTGATGATCTTCATGATTCCAGTTGCAAAATTTCTCAGAGAAGTCATTTATTATTTAACTATGAGAAGTTATTTGGCTAAAAATATTGTGAGACAATTGACTTGTAATTTCATTATGAAAACGTACCATGGAAAGAAATTATTGTCATATTGCTGGTTCTTTTATGAAAAATAATCCTGTGCTTTACATACACTCTTGGCTAGGAGAGTTGCTGGTTTAGATTTTCGCTTAACATGAAAGTGGGTGCCTTGTGTGTACATTAGGCACTGAATAAATATTTGATTTTTGTTGCTCTTTGATTTCAAGATTTTACTTTCGAAGTTTCCTTAAGAGAACAATTAGTGATTTTGCCTGCGTTTCTCAGTATTCTGTACTGGGGAGGGCAGAGTGGATCTGAGTAGCGCTCTTAGAAGGGCCTGGCAGTCGATTTTTCATAAATAACATAGAGGGCCAGGCAGCAATACAACAGGGCCAGCGGACTCATTAGCCAGACTGAGAAGGCCTGTGGGCATTTAAAGAACATCTGATGATGATAAGTATGCGTGTGGGCGTGTTTTACAAGGCTGCCGCACCTGGATTACACGAGGCTTCCTCTTTCAGTAGCCTTCAGGTAGGTTGGCAGTAAAAACCTTTTTTTTGCAACGGTACCTCTGCTGCGGTTTCAAAGCAGGCCCCTCCCACAAATGCAGAGGAAAAGAGCCCATTATTAAAGTGTGTGCCAGACAAGGAGGGGTACCGGAAGCAACCTGTCCCAGTAGATGCTGAGCACTGGAGGTTCAGGGCACACAGGCAGAACCCACAGCGCCCCAAGCCTCCCCCTCCGGGGCAGGGTTCGGCTGCAACACCCGGCCTGCAAGCCGCAAAGCCGACGGGGCCAGGCCAGGCCGGACGGGCCCGCCCCGCCCATCCGCAGCCCCGCAGCATCCCCCTCCCTCCGGCCTTTCTCCGCCGCCGCGCAGCAGCCCGCCCCGGACCCCGCCCCCCGACGCCCGGTGCGCGGCCCACCAATCGCGTCTGGCCGCCCGGGCCCTCCCCTCCCGGGGGCTCCCTCCGCCCAACCACCCGAGTGATTGACAGGCGGCCGGGCGGAAGCCGCGGCGCAGGCGCGCTGGCCGGCGCAGCGGCCCTCGGGCCGGGTCGCCGAGCTCCCGGCAGGCCCCGCGCCGCGGCTGCGCAGTGCCGCGCAGGCTTTTAATTCCATTGTGGAGAGGACGGCGTTATTTTTATTAACCGGAGGCGGCGGCGGCGGCGGCGGCGGCGGCGGCGGGACCCGTAAGTGCGGGGCGCGGGCGGCGGTGGGTGGGCGGGCGCGGGCCGGGGGCGCGGGCCTGGGGGGCGGGTGGGGGCGCCGCGGCCGGCGGCCGGCCCACTCCTCTTTCCTCTCCTCAGCCAGGCCTGCTCCGGGGCATGAAAGTCGGCAGCGCGTTCCTGAGCGGCGGCGGCGGCGGCGCGGGCAGCGGCGGGCGGGCGGAGATGGAGCCCAGCTTCCCGCCGGGCATGGTGATGTTCAACCACCGGCTGCCCCCGGTCGCCAGCTTCGCGCGGCCGGCGGGCGCGGCCGCCCCTCCCCCGCAGTGCGTGCTGGCCGCCGCCCCGGCCGCGGCCCCGGCCGCCGAGCCCCCCCCGGCGCCCGCCCCGGACGTGACTTTCAAGAAGGAGCCGGCGGCGCCCGGCGCGGCCTTCCCGGCGCAGAGGACCTCCTGGGGCTTCCTGCAGTCGCTGGTCAGCATCAAGCAGGAGAAGCCGGCAGACCCCGAGGAGCCGCCGGGCGCCCCCCATCCCCACTACGGGGGGCTGTTCGCGGGGGCCGACGAGCGGGCGCCGGGGCTGGGCTCTGGGGACGCGGGCGGCCCGGGCGTCATCCAGGACCTGAGCGTCTTGCACCCGCCGCCGCCCGCCCCCCACCCCCGCGACGTGCTGCTCGGCCGGACTGACGACCCCCGCGGCCCCGAGGAGCCCAAGCCGGACGCGATCGTCAAGAAGGCCAAGAGGCCAAAGCCAGAATCTCAGGGAATCAAAGCCAAGAGGAAGCCGGGCGCATCTTCCAAGCCGTCGCTGGCGGGAGACGGAGAAGGCGCCGTCCTGTCCCCAAGCCAGAAACCTCACATCTGCGACCACTGCAGCGCCGCTTTCCGCAGCTCCTACCACCTGCGGAGGCACGTCCTCATCCACACCGGGGAGCGGCCCTTCCAGTGCAGCCAGTGCAGCATGGGCTTCATCCAGAAGTACCTGCTGCAGAGGCACGAGAAGATCCACAGCCGGGAGAAGCCCTTCGGGTGTGATCAGTGCAGCATGAAGTTCATCCAGAAGTACCATATGGAGAGACACAAGCGGACGCACAGCGGAGAAAAGCCATACAAATGTGACACTTGCCAGCAGTATTTCTCAAGGACTGATAGACTGTTGAAGCACAGGCGCACGTGCGGTGAAGCCCTGGCGAAGGGGGCGCCCAGTGCAGAGCCTGGGTCATCCAGCAACCGTAGCACCGTGGGTAACCTGGCTGTGTTGTCTCAGGGAAGTACAAGTTCTTCACGGAGAAAAGCGAAGTCGAGAAGCATAGCTGTTGAAAACAAGGAGCCCAAGACCGGGAAAGCAAATGAACCCCACATGTCAAACAGCATAAACATGCAGAGTTACTCAGTAGAAATGCCTGCTGTGTCTTCCAGTGGGGGCATCGTCGGCACTGGCATAGAGGAACTCCAGAAGAGGGTGCCAAAATTGATCTTTAAGAAAGGAAGCCGGAAGAGCATGGATAAAAACTACCTGAACTTTGTGTCACCGTTACCAGACATAGTTGGACAGAAGTCCTTGTCTGGGAAACCGAGTGGCTCCCATGGCATCGTGTCAAACAGTAGCGTGGAGACCATTAGTCTTCTCCAAAGTACGAGTGGCAAACAAGGTCAAATAAGCAGTACTTATGATGATGCCATGCAGTTCTCAAAGAAAAGAAGATACCTACCCACCGCCAGCAGCAACAGTGCCTTTTCCGTGAACGTGGGACACATGGTCTCCCAGCAGTCCGTCATTCAGTCGGCGGGCGTCGGTGTTTTGGACAATGAGGCCCCATTGTCCCTTATTGACTCCTCGGCCCTGAATGCGGACATTAAGTCTTGTCATGACAAGTCGGGAATTCCTGACGAGGTTTTACAAAGTATTTTGGATCAGTACTCCAACAAGTCAGAGAGCCAGAAGGAGGATCCTTTCAACATAACAGAACCACGAGTGGATCTGCACGCCTCAGGAGAACACTCAGAACTGGTTCAAGAAGAAAATTTGAGCCCCGGCACCCAGACTGCTTCAAATGACAAGGCGAGCATGTTGCAAGAATACTCCAAATACCTCCAACAGGCTTTCGAAAAATCCACGAATGCAGGTTTTACTCTGGGACACGGTTTCCAATTTGTCAGTCTGTCTTCACCTCTCCACAACCACACTTTATTTCCAGAAAAACAGGTATACACTACATCTCCTTTGGAGTGTGGTTTCGGCCAGTCTGTTACCTCAGTGTTGCCATCTTCGTTGCCAAAGCCTCCTTTTGGGATGTTGTTTGGGTCTCAGCCAGGTCTTTACTTGTCTGCTTTGGATGCCACACATCAGCAGTTGACACCTTCCCAGGAGCTGGATGACCTGATAGATTCTCAGAAGAATCTAGAGACTTCATCAGCCTTCCAGTCCTCATCTCAGAAACTGACGAGCCAGAAGGAACAACAGAAAAACTTAGAGTCCTCAACGAGCTTTCAGATCCCATCTCAGGAGTTAGCTGGCCAGATGGATCCTCAGAAGGACGTAGAGCCCAGAACAACGTACCAGATTGAGAACTTTGCACAAGCGTTCGGTTCTCAGTTCAAGTCGGGCAGCAGGGTGCCAATGACCTTTATCACGAACTCTAATGGAGAAGTGGACCATAGAGCAAGGACTTCAGTGTCAGATTTCTCAGGGTATACAAACATGATGTCTGATGTTAGTGAGCCATGTAGTACCAGAGGAAAGACCCCCACCAGCCAGAGTTACAGGTAAGGTCCCAACAGTGACCAGGCTGGAGGTCTTCTAATGTAATTTTGTTTTGTTTTGAGAACACTGCCATTGGAATGTTTCTACACGATCCTATTAAGAATAATGTAATGCCCTTTCAATGCAACTTTTCATATTTAGTTTATTTTGTTAGTGTGATTTTAGCTCTGTTTGTATTATGATTTTTAATCAATATCAATAGATTAAAATAGTTTGACATTCGAAGTGACAATGTTTAGCAATGAAATTTACATGTATAGATGGTCAGGGAATAGCCCAAAAGTTTTAAATGCAAAAAAAACAAACAAACAAAAAAACAAAAAAAAAACCGTACAAAAAAACCCAAAAAACAAAAAAACACACAAAAACAAAAAAACAAAAAAAAAACTTTGTTGCTAGGATTAAGGTTATTCTAATTGCTTTACTCTCAGGAAAGTGTAATAACGCATGGGAATTCTGTACGTTATCACTGTAATGGAATATCCAATTTACAGATAGTATGATAATACATTTCATCACTTAAGTAAGGGATCGAAAACATTTCAAATTGCTCTATCTGGGCTGATACGATACATGTGTCATCATTTAAGTTAGGGATCGAAAACATTTCAAATTGCTGTCTCCATCTGGGCTGATCCAAAATTCTGAGATGTTGGCTACCTATATTTTGTTGCAGCTTTTAAGTGTACTCTGAACTTCCAAACCACATTCATTCCAGCCTGGTAGAACAAATATTCTTGAATCTTTGATCAAAGCCTGGAATGATAGCTTTAATAATAGGAAAAAAAAAAAAAAGGCACCCGCTCCTTATCCCAACTGTAACAAGGCTGTGTGACGCCCATCAAGAGTTGATGGGAACAGTGTTGAAGCCCAAGTGGTTGGTTGGGTGCAGTATTAGAACCCAAGTTGGAATTACATAATCCTTTGAAATTTGGGGGTGTGTGTTATTTATTATACATGGCCTAAAAACATTGTTCTCTGTTTCTGTTATTACATGTCACCCACACTTCTAGGGGTATTTTATGTTATTTTTGTTCTTAACCTGGCCTCTCAGAGTTCTGGGCCTTCCTTGTTCCCTCTTCTCCCTATCTGGACAGTTTCAATTTTAGAATGATTCACATTCCAATAGGTGATTTGTTACGCATTTCCTATGCCTTCCGGCATCCAAACAGTAGAATAAACATCCACCCTCCCCCTTTTTAAAAACAGAACCCACACAGATGTCCATGTATAATAAAGCCCCACATGCTCAGAGCTGTGGATATTAATAAGGTGGTAATTCCAACTGGTGACAAAGCCGATGGGAGGGGTAAGAGTGGCTTATTTAGTAATGACATCAGAACCTCTTTGTGAAATTGCAGCCTGTGTAATGTACATTTTAAAAGGGTGCATTAGTCAGTATTGTACAGGGGTCTTGTAAAGTCATCCAAACTTGCTATGAACGCTAATTTGCCATTTGAAGCCACTGGTAGACAGTGGCTTTGCTCTAAACCACTTTTTAGCAATTGTATTTTTTTCCTGATTATATTTTTAATGTACTTTGATGTTTATGCTGATGAGTTTTTTATGTACTTTTGGTGATGTTTCAGTCTTATGTACTCTTCTGACGTCAGAAAAGTACCACTGGTTGTTTGCAGTCTTATTGTGTAATCAGCCTACCACAGGCTTCCATGTATAATAAAGTAATTAATATTGTGCAAGTGTAAAACACTTCTGTCATGAAAGCAGTGTTTGGAAAATGAGAAATTATTTAAAATGGTTACAACATACTAGTTAATTTCCTTTCCCCACTTTCCTCCCTTCAGTCTGCTTTACCAGCTAAAGGGTCACTTATTGTCATTGCAAGGACCTTAGAAAATGTGTTTAATCCTCTTAAATACACTCAGTACTAAAAAGTATGTATTTCTTATTTTGCTAAGTGCGGTAAGTTCTGTTGGGTACAGAGTACAAGCTGTAATCAAAGGATGGAGAGGACCTTTACCACTGTATCTCTTGAGCTGTATGATTTTTCTCCAGTGTTTTGTTTTATACAGGTTTTGAATTTCTTTAACTTTTATTGTGTGTACTGAATACTGCATATGTACTATTCTGATTGTTTGCTCTAGTTTACTACCAATAAAAGACCTGTTAATCACAAAATTGAAGAAAGGAGATATCACTTAATATCCAGTTACATTTTTCAGATTTTTCTGTTAACTACATTTCATAAAATATTCATGTCAGTGGTATAACCTGCAGTTTAGGGACTGGAGTGTGTGTGTGTGTGTGTGTGTGCGCGCGCGTGTTTTAAGTGTTTCATGTTTCTTGGTTTATTATATTTGAAAATTGGTTGAATATTTTCTTCAGTTTGAGGCACACTATCTGGAAGAATAGGAATTTAATAGTATGGAAATTAGAACGTGTTTTATTGAAATGGGGTTAGCCATCCTAAATATTATTCCAGAGAGATTATTTATTGAGGTTTCATTTTAAATCAGATTCCAGTTTCTTTTGGTTCTAGGTGCATCCTTTTTGACTCCAAAAGGTTGTAATAAAATAACAGTATGACAAATGAAAGTGGTCCTGAGCATTCTTAGTAGGGGGGAAAAAAGTATTGCTTAGTCCAAGTTTAACAGTGTTTCAAAAGGCTGTAAGTATAGATATTAGAAGAGAGCCAAGACATGGAATACTGAAGGTGCAGACAAGGTGTCTGAAACTTAGTAAATATGTTAAGTTTTAAAGATAAAGGGGAAAAGTTGTAGGTCTGTGTAAAATCTATGAGAAAATTGTGCTTTGAAATTTAGTGACTACAAACATTGAAAAATCAATAAAAACATCAGGGTAGAATAGGTCGAGGCTTTGCCTTTTTCGTATATGATACTATGTGCAGAAGTGATAAATTATTTGTATTCAGCATAAACATGGATTTCTCTGTAGAGAAGTATCTACTCGTGGTCCCATATGATTAGGAAAAGTAAATTTGTTTTCTCTTTGCCAAGATTATTCCCTAGATGTAGTCATTTTCTTGAAAAAGCGTGCTAAGCAGAATCTCACTGATTCTGCATTGAAATCCAACTCTTGATACCTCTGCACAGATGACTTATTTCTCTGTTCTAGATTAATGCTAACATTAATTTTGTTTATCTACTGACCCCCACCTTTTTTTTTTCTTTGTGTGGAATGTCTATACCTGAATATGATAATTTTAAAATTAAGGTTTTTACTTCTGAGGTATTAGGGTATGAAGTAGGAAACTATGCTTTGAATTTCTATTTTGCTGCTGTAAATTCAAGATGAGGGCTACCATAATTTAGCAGTTGCCTGTTAGTAATTTGGGAGGTAACCTTATTCAATAATAAAAACAAAAAATGTGAAAAAAAAATCTGTAGGATTTTTAATGTTTTTTAAAAGGTGCAGACAGTTTACTAATACTTCTACCTCAAATTTAGTTTTCTGTATTACACTCATCAGATGAGAGGGGCGTAACTTTCTGTACATCCTTGGTATCTCTCATTTTGTAGTCACCTGTCATTAGTAGCATTTAAGCCTGAACCGGGTGACAGTGTGAGCAGTATGGCCTCGTGAGGACACACACAGTTCTTAGCTTCCCAATTCATAAGTTCTTGCTGAACTGGAAAACGTCCCTCAGAAAAGAATTAGCTTCTGAACTTCAAAGTTATATTTTTGGAGTGAACTGCATCTGAAGACTATCATTTTCAGAGTTTTATGGTCTTTGTGTGTTCTATGACACATAATGACAGGATTTCGTTGCTGAAGTGCGATGTAAGTAGTGCTCTGGCACCATCCGTGCGTCATGTTGTACAAGATTACGCAGTAATGGTCCACAAATGTTAAGCGTCCCTCCTGGTATTTAGGAGGCAAGGTCTGGGGCCAGTCTGCTTGTACCTTCTATGAGATGATAAAGAGTTTCTGATAGATTTTGAGCAACAATGTTGTGTTCCACTTGTTACGTTTTTTATGTCCTTAATAATTTATTAATTAAAATGAACATTAGCATGAAGACAGCATCTGGTAATTCTGTTGTCTTACCCCTCAATCAAAAAAACCTAACAAAAGAAAATCCTCTGTGAGATTACTATTAGTTTTAAAAGAGACTATTACCGTAAAGAAGGCATGCACTTTTAAAATTATTTCTGCTTTGTTTGTACCTGTTTTGCTTTTTAAAGAAGTCATGACAGTATGTGAGTGTAACTTAAGTAGATTCTATTTAAATTCTTCGCGAACCTTTGGGCCCACTCTAGGGAAGAGCTGCATCGCCTTTTTAGGGTCCTGGACTCTTCGGGCAGCTGATGATGGAATGGATATCTCCCCATCCCCATACATTAGCAGAAATATATTTGCACATGAAAATTTAGAAGCCCATGTATATGCTTGCAAGAACCAGCCCCCCCGCAACCTGATACAAAGTTCCTAACCTATGGACCCCAGGCTGAGAATACTTGCTTTGGAAGGCTGCCTAAACATTGAACTTTTATTGTACAGATAACTTAGAAAGTCAATACCTAAACTTAAAAAGCATGAAATATTAATTTTTAATATTGAAATTTCTTTATCTGCTATTAACGTTTATGGAATACGTTCAGCTTACATAAAGCCATAGTTTTATGATAAGCTGGTCAAATAATGAATAGAATTTATAATTCTTGGCAGTTTCTCATCTGGTAAGTACCATCGAGATGCTAGACTTGACAATAGTTCGCTCTTTTCCATCAACAAAGAAATGTGTTAACAGTGCATAATAACTACAGTCAACTACTGTGGCTCTTCAGTTGGCCGGAAGTAGCTTCCCCCATAAGTGTATGGGCCAAGATGAAAGGCCACAGCCTTTTTGTCAAGAAGGAATAATTGTGAGTTCTTAATAACATGAAGCCTATACCTCAGGTAGCCTGAGTAACTAGCTGGGTTGAAATACACTGTGCAAGATAAGCCTTGTAAATAAAGCATGTTTTGTGTTGAAATAGGTATCTCTTGGGAAATGTAGATAAATAGCCAGAGAAAAATGTAATGATTTGGACCTTATACTCCAAAGGAGAAAATTTGCTCCCTGTTTTGGAATGGTGGGCAGAGGTTGTGTGTTGAGGGAGAGAGGTGGGGATATCTTAGAATGGAGAAGAAAAGGTATAGGTTTTGAAGAAAAATAGGGAATATAAAACTTGGTCCAATATTGACAGGGGTCCTGGAGAGTTTAAATGATCAGAAGGGTAAAGGAGATCTGTGATTGAAAAACTCAGTTCTTATTTTGTCATTCTTTCAGTTCAGACTTCCTTTGGTTCTTTGGTTTGGTATGAACTTTAGGACTATTGTGGAACAATTAATAAATAACTCTTAACAGACAACTGTGGTGAACTTCTGTTTACATTCCCAACCTAGGAAAAAGATGGCTAATCTTTGTGTTTATATATTATATCTTTAGTAACTCAATCACACAGCTTCCATTGGTTGGTGAGAATTTTAAATAACTCAAAAACGATTTGAGTCAAAGTTATTGTTTTATGTGATTAAGTGAATATGCACAGAATTTAGGAATTAAAACAAAAGCTCTGAATCTATGTGCCCAACCTACCAAAAAAAAAAAAAAAAAGAATGAAATTAACAAGTACAGTGTATAAAGGCATACTTGATTATGACAAAGGAAAAGTGTGATTGTAAAAAGTTGGAAACTCCCTAATTAATTATTTTTTAAGGTTTGCATTGCAAAATGTTTAATTTTAACTTGTGACTGGCTCATCTGTTCTTTCTAGTTTAAATAAAAATCTTGTTTTATAAGCATTGTCTATTGGAAAGTTAAAAGTTTTAGTTAGGAGCTAAAGTTTTAATCTTGATTTTTGGGATGCAGATTTTTAAGTGACGTTTTAGATAGATTTTTTTTTTTTAAAGAGTGGATTGCAAAATTGAATGACAAGATCAGCAATATAACTGTTTTATGTTGCGTTGTGCATAAACTGGGCTCTTCCTACAAGGGAGCCAAGTACAAACATGTGAAAGAGAGCTTCCTCTTTTTGAGAGGATAATGGGTATCCTTGTGGGTCTCTGTGGTAGACGGCTGTGACCCTGAGAGTGGGGACTGGAAAAATCCTTTCTGACGGAGCTGTCTCTTACTTTGTGGCCTAAACAACAAAAGTGCCTGCAAGTGATCACATTAAAAAACTTGATCTTGTACTACTTTCCACTTTTGCTATAAGTAGACCTTCAGTGAATGTCTGAAAATCGGGTTAATGTTAAGGGTTGTGTTGTTTGTAAGGTAAGTTACTGTGAAATTTTATTCCTCTGGATTTGGGAGACAGTCCCGTAGAAGTTACAAACGTTTAGTTTTTATGTTTGTTTTTTAATGAACTCCACTAAGATATCATAGGTGTTTCTATACTCAGTCACATTTGGAATAGTAAGCTGTGTATTTTTCTTCTAGATGTTCATGTTGGTAATTTAGTTGATCTCTTAAAGGTTTAGTTTAGAAAATCTGAAACCATTAATTACACTCTAACATTTTACATTGCTTAATTTTTAGTAAGGAAAAGAATTAGGTTATGACTAGCTTTAACATAGTTTGTTCCAGATTTATTTGAATATAAAAAAACTATAAATGTTGAACATAGTGTAACTTGTTCAAAACAAAGTATTAGAACTGTTGTGACAGATTTGTCTTTGAAAGCGAAGGAAGGACTACTGTGTAAAGGAAAGAGGGAAAAGGAATCTAAGGAGATTAATATTTATGGGTGTGTTTATTCTGGTCATGTCATTAAAGGGCCTTAAAGGTCTGAATGAGATCCGTTTGGAAGACTGGCAATAGTGGTAAACTGATGTGGGTTCCTTTGGGTTACTGCTGGTGAAACACAGGAGTGTATTATGAAGACAAAATTAAAATATGATTTGGGGAAATTTCTAGAGAAGACTGGTAGAATGAGCAAAAAATTACAGCTTTTCACTCTGTTTATTCTGATTTTATTAAACCTCTAAAACAAATAGATATTTGGCCAGAAGACCAGAGGAATATTAATGAAGGCTACAGAGTATTTTTGCTGATGACGCTAGTGTAAATGACCTATAAAAGGAAGGGCAGGTTGTATACGTGTTTTATTATTTAACAAATGATCATTCTGGATTATATTCAGTCATCCACCCCACTAAACCAGTATTCCATCTGGAACTAAAATACAAAAACATTTTGAATGGTCTGAAAGTACTGTTTGTTAAAAATGTTCAGTACTGAAATATCAGTTGGAATTTTGGCAACTGAATGTGAGAACAGAAATTAAAAATATTTGTAGAATTGCCTTTCATGATTCAGTGATTTTGTTTATAAGCCAGGTGTAAATAATTATTTAGATGATCCAATTTATTCTCACTACATCCCTCCGCCCATGTACTTGCTTTGTAACAAAATATTCAGAACACAAGTTACTGGGGCTGAATATATTTCTAAAAAAAAATAGAATTATATTTTCTGATGAAATACTAGCAAGAACATATGGTGGGGACATTGCTCAGCAATAAACAAGATAAATGTGTTTAGAGCTATTAAGATTCTGAAGAGAAGGGAGAAAGTTTAGCCTGTCAATAGGAAGCAACCACTGCCTGAATGCAACTTGACTTGGGTTTTGAAAAAACCCTTTTCTGATCAATGTGCCTAGAAAATTGAGCTTCACAGGACAGATACTATTTTTGAAATTCTTTGTTCACATACTGTTTCTCCCTGTGTTTCAAGAAGACCCACTGCAGACCTTTCAGGGGGCCTTCAGGTGTTGGGTGACACCAGTTCAGGCTTATAGTAAAATGTGAGTCAAAGATCTTTTTTTGAAGAAAACAAAGTTTTCACTTGTTATAAAATTACAGTGCATTTCTAGAAATGTCTGTTGGAAGGTGAAAATTAAACACTTGGAAGACATTGAGTAGCGTGAAATGATTTATCTTTTAAAAATGATCACTATAGGGTATTTGATTACAAGAAAGAAATCAAAAACTTAGTTTACACTTTGGAAATGGGTGTCAAAAATTCTGTGATTCTTTTCTGCCATTTTTTGGATGAAACTGTTAGGTTAGCTGAAGCTTATTCACTTATTAATTTATAAATAATCTAAGTTTTAGTCACTTTTTTCTCTTTTATAAATACAGCATCACTTGATTTTACATTAGGAATAGATTTTTAAAAAGGTGTTTTGATCATTGCACTTTCCTGATTTAAAGTTGCCTTTTGTAATAAAACAAAATCGAGCGTTTTCCTGTTGCCAGCTGCTCTCGTGAGCAAACATACTTTTGTAAGTTGGAAACGGCGATGACCAGTGCTCCTCTTCATCTTGGTCCCAATTACATTGTCATCCGCATGGAAACTGGAGGGAGAGCTGCCTGCTCTTGAACTTGCAGTGTCCCCTCCTCCATTCAGCTACTGGTAACCTCATAATTTTCAGCTGCTTGTAGTCTACCGGCTACTAAATTCAGAGGTGATGTGTATGTGTTGCATTAAGTAATGTTGAAGCAGAATGACTGTGGAAAAGAAAGCTTTTGCTAATCCGTTACTGAGATCAGATAAGTTCGTCATCAGTATTTTGTATTTATTACTTGTAGTCAGGAATTAAGCTTAATATTTTTAAATATTAAACATTTCAGTGTATTACTTGCCAAACAAGACCAAAATGTATATGAACAATCATCACATTATGAACAAAATGCCATATAAATCTGAGATTATTTAGTACTGGGGTTTGCAGACTCTCTGTGCATCTCCCCAACCTTCGCAGCAGTACAGAGGTACATGGCGTGTATTTTTCACTGGCAAGTAACTTCTAATTAGTCTTCTTCAGCCCTGATTCTCGTCTTGGGGCAAAGTTGTTTTAGATCCTGACCAAGTGCACTGTCTGGCTGTCTGGGGCCGGGCAGTGCAAAGTGGACCTGCCACGTGGGCATCACCTGGGAGCACGTTAGACCTGCAGAAGCAGCAGCAGAGCCTCCAGGGATGTTACAGTTGGAGAAGCACTGTCCTAAAACTTCCACCAAGGCTCCCGCACTTCTTCCTTGGCTTTCCTTTGATGAGAAAATCAAAATCCATCTGATTCCCACAGGTCCTTAATTGGAATTTCTCTTGTTTCGTTTTTTTTCTCTCTCTACTTTTTTTTAAAAAATTGAGATCTAATTGACATGTAACATTGTATTAGCTTTTGATGTACAACACAGTGATTTGATATACATGTGTATATACTGCAGAATGATCACCACAGTGAGTTTACTTCTTATACATCCCTCACCACACATTGTTACAGTCACTAGTTTTTAAAAATCAATCCACCGAGCAAATACCTGGGTGCCAGGCACTGTTCTGGGTGGTAGAGGTGAAAAGAGGACAGGTTAAGTGCCCTGAAGTCCTAGAGGGGGAGCTGGGTGAAGAAATACGCCATAGGTTGTGGGGTAGAGAACTGCTGGGAAGAATGAAGGGACCAGAAAGTGAGAGGTGGGAAGGCCTGGAAGGGGTGACGTTGGAACCAGTTCCCCAGGGAGGCGGGAGATGAGCCTGGGGAAGAGACCTAGGGTGCTGCTGTTGAGCCATGAGTATAAAAAAGGATCACGGTGGTGAGTACACCGGTGTGCCAGTCCACAGGTCCCCTGTGTGCCGGAAGTGGGAGTGTTTTCACGTCACCGGTGATGAACAGAGCCCCGGGGCAAGGTTACGCCTTTGGGAGAAGTGGTGAAACCCCCGGTGGGTCTAAGTCTTGTGGGTTTGTTTTGCTTTTAACTCTAATACCCTACTATGTCAGATGTTAACGTCTGGGCTCCACAGCGAGTAGAAGTAAAGTTACTTCATCTTCCTGGACCTGAATTTCCTCATCTGTGAAGCAGTGCATGCAGCACCCACCCCAGGGGCTGGGGCTTGTGACCGTCTTTAACCTGCCAGGCAGCGCACGTGCTCTATCACACCGGGGGAAAGATGGAAAAAGTGGTTCTCAACCGGAAGCAGTTTTGCCCTCCAGGGGACGATGGGTAATTTCTGGTGACAGTTTTGGTGGTCACAGCTTGGAACCAGGGTGTCTGCCACTGGCGTCTAATGGGGAGAGACCAGGGATGTTGCTAGACAGCCCCCTACAACAAAGGATTACCCAGCACAGAATATGTCCCCCGTGCTGTCGGGAGGAAGCTGATCCAAATGGCGCCACTACTGGGGTGATTCAGGAACAGATGGTGGGAGCTTCCGGAATACCTCGATGCCCTGACCAATCGCTGTTTAAGAGATGAGTCCAGGGCTTAGTGTGATTAAAGATGGGGCGATTTTAGCAAGAAGCTTTCCTAAAAAACCTCCTTGGGCCTACCTGATTCAATGATTTATTTATTTATTTATTTTAATTTTATTTATTTTTGGCTGAGCTGGGTCTTTGTTGCTGCGCGTGGGCTTCCCCTAGGTGCGGCGAGTGGGCGCCACTCCTCGTTGCGGTGCGTGGGCTTCTCACTGTGGTGGCCTCTCCCATTGCAGATCACGGGCTCTAGGCGCGTGGGCTTCAGTAGTTATGGCTCGCGGGCTCTAGAGCACAGGCTCAGTAGTTGTGGTGCACGGGCTTAGTTGCTCTGCGGCATGTGGGATCTTCCCGGACCAGGGCTCAAACCCGTGTCCCCTGCATTGGCAGGCGGATTCTTAACCACTGCGCCACCAGGGAAGCCCTCATGTTTATATTTAAAACATCAAAACACTGAAGGAAGAGGTACCTAATCTTTCTTTTATTCCAAGACTCTCTTTTCTTTAAAAAAGTAATCTCCCTTAAAGACAAGCCTTGGGCTTCCCTGGTGGCGCAGTGGTTGAGAGTCTGCCTGCCAATACAGGGGACACGGGTTCGTGCCCCGGTCTGGGAAGATCCCACATGCGGTGGAGCGGCTGGGCCCGTGAGCCATGGCCGCTGAGCCTGCGCGTCTGGAGCCTGTGCTCCGCAACTGCAACGGGAGAGGCCACAACAGTGAGAGGCCCTCGTAAGAAAGATAAGTCTTGGGCTTCCCTGGTGGCGCGGTGGTTGAGAATCTACCTGCTAATGCAGGGGACACGGGTTCGGGCCCTGGTCTGGGAGGATCCCGCATGCCGCGGAGCGGCTGGGCCCGTGAGCCACGGCTGCTGAGCCTGCGCGTCTGGAGCCTGTGCTCCGCGGCAGGAGGGGCCGCGATGGTGAGAGGCCCGCGCACCGTGATGAAGGGTGGCCCCCACTTGCCACGGCTGGGGAGGGCCCTCGCACGGAGGCGAAGACCCAACACAGCCCTAAATAAATAAATTAATTAATTAAAAAAAAAAAAAAAAAAGAAAGATAAGTCTTATGTTGTATGTGTTATCTGATAATACCTTTGTGTGGCCTCCAGTTGGGGCTGAGGAAGCAGTAATTGCTTCAGATCAGTGGCAGCCATGGATGCAGATGGAAGAGGGAGGAGACCCGTTATCTCAGTAGGAGAAGCGGTTTACACGTGACCTGGAACGCTGGACCACAGGTCAGAATGTCTGTTTTTGGAGCTGCATAAACCCGAGGGAGCCTGATTGTCACGTGCCCTGTCATGGTGGGATCGTATGTGCTAACACCCCAAGCACACGTCCTGAAGAACCCGGTTCATGCAGTTCCACTGGCTTTTGTGGTGGTTGGGTGTTATTGTTTATTGAACATCTACTTTGTGCGAAATCTGGCATACTTTGCCTCATTTAATTCTCCTGACAAGCCTGGGAGGCAGGATAATAATAATCTCATTTTACAGGTGAACAGATCGGGCTAGGACCCTTCCACCAGAGAAACACCAGGAATGGCGGACCAGGAATGCGAGCGTAGCTCAGCTCAGACCCCTTCCACCTTCCACAGAGGTCAACGCCCAGCCTGGCACTGAGTTTCAGGATAATGGACAGAAAGAGCTCGAGCCCAGGGATCCAGAGGCTTGAGTTCTCAAAGCAGCTCCTGGCTCCAGGGCTTCTGACCTACTGTTAAACCGTTCTAGATTACTTCTTCCCATAAATATAAAAATAGATGTCTGCTTGGGTCTCGGGAGTGCTGTGACTGTCGTAGCGGGGACAGGAAATTGCTCTGTGACAGGTAGGGCCTGTGGCCTTACTTAGAAGAGGTTGACTGGCAGAACTGGGCTGGCTGGATGTATAGGAGTGGAGGGTTTCTATTTTTACCCATTCTTTTTTACAGACTGTCCATGGCCTGTTTGTGATTCTGCAGTTAGGTGGTGTTGCTGCTGTGCTCAGCTATTGGCTGGCAATTTTCAGTGTGTATCGTGTATAGTGCTAATATCTGCAATTTGTACACTGGAAAAGGTTTTTTGAGGAAAGCAAATTTTATAACATGAAAAAGTAAATTGTTTTCTATCTCTGTGATGTTCAGGTTATTTTTGTAGTTTCCATTGGCGTGATGAATATGAAGGAAATTTAGTATAAATATCACCACCTTCCTCATTTTGTTTCCCCAAAATGTAACAATTTATAGAAACACTTGACTATTCTTGTTATCCTGTCACAGCATTCTTACTTAATAAATATGAATAAGTAGATAAAAGGAAATATAATTTGCTCAGAAATGGGAATTGTATAATGATATCAGGGTTGTGTTTTTAAATTTTATTTATTCATTTATTTTATTATTTTTGGCTGCTTTGGGTCTTCGTTGCTGTGCGCAGCTTTCCCTAGTTGCGGAGAGCGGGGGCTACTCTTCGTTGCGGTGCACAGGCTTCTCATCGCGGTGGCTTCTCTTGTTGCGGAGCACAGGCTCTAGGCGCGCGGGCTTCAGTAGTTGTGGCACATGGGCTCAGTAGTTGTGGCTCGCGGGCTCTAGAGCGCCGGCTCAGTAGTTGTGGCGCACGGGCTTAGTTGCTTCATGGTATGTGGGATCTTCCAGGACCAGGGCTCAAACCTGTGTCTCCTGCACTGGCAGGCGGATTCTTAACCACTGGCCACCAGGGAGGTCCTGTGGGTTGTTTATGTTACCATGCATTTGATTTGTTTTGTTTTCAGAATAACTAATTTAGAGAAAAAAATAGAAAATGATATATTCAAGAGTAAAAATTCTAGTGTTTATACAGATCAACTATTTTCTGAATTGTAGTCTATTGAGGAATCTTTTCTGAAGCTGTTTAATTTAGAACTTATTTAGAGGCTGAACTGAGAAATTGAAGATAATTTGAGAATAGTTTGAAATTTTTTAAAAAGAAAAATGTCACGTGGTTTTCTACTGCATGTGTTTATAATCTGATGACTGGTTTTTCTGGGACTTCTCACTATGTAGCCAGTTAGCCCGTTTAATCTTTCCCCAGAAACAGGTAGAAAGGAAAACAAAATTTGTTTTGTATTTGGGATCTGACTTCAATATTCTAAGTAGGTGGATGTCAAGCATAAAACACCTAATTTAGGAGAATATAGACACTTCTGAATGCAAACCAGTATTTTGTTATTATCTCATTAAGAGGCAGCTCATTTTAAGGATTTAACTTGACTAGTACACTTCGGGATTTTTAGCAAAACAAATTGCTTAAGATACCCCTATAAGATGAATAATAGTATCATAGTTATGTGTAACAGATTTGTTTAATTGCTGAGACTTCACATTTTGACATGCTGTTATACACTAATCCGTCTTCTGTAGCAGGTTTAATGCCATAAACTTTTAAAAAGGTGATTTTCGGTGTTCACTTTTTAAATAAAAAGTTGCCAAAAAAGAATAAATACATGAGCATTTCTAACAGTCCAAGCTTCAGATATTCTGTGCTATTGAATAGATCCTAACATCAGCCAGGTATGTTGCAGATTTATGTCACTGGTCGCAGGGGAGATCAAAAGAGTGGATCAATGTAAAATCAATCCCTGCTGGTGGTGAGCCAGTTTTATATCACTTTCCTAGTGGGACGGTGTTTCCTTTGCATACAAACAATAACAAACTAGGTGAGTTTAGCGTAAGCTGTAATGTAATGATTTCCGTTTTCAACTCAAAAATCACTCCACTTTTAGTATTTCAGTTTTAAAGATATGGTATCACTCCGTAACAGTATTACCGCGTGCCAGGCGCGACTAGCTGCTGACGGTGAAGCTCAGAACGAGACGTGGTCCTTCGTCTTGACCTTCATTAAGGTCTAGTGGCAGAGAAGGGCCGAGGCAGGGAGTCATGAGAGGGACGTGGGCGTCCTGCAGGTCCTGTAGTTGGGAACGCACCCCAGGGTCGGGGTCTCGGGACGGGAGGGCTGAGGAGGAGCTGGGCTGGCCTGAGGATGGCCGTGACCGCAGAGCAGGTGGTGCCCCCGGACAGGCAGCAGGACGGGGCGGCAGTGGGCAGGCAGCGTCGGACACAGGGGCCGGGACGGGGGTGGGGTGGTGGGAGGAAGGACGCTGGGGGCTGGAGAGCAGCGGGGGGTGGGGTGAGATGAGGAGGAGGAGGTCCCTGGAAGTCCAGCGGGCTTTAGTCCAGAGGCCGAGCAGGCCCGGGCCTCAGCGGTGTGGGAGCAGCTGTGCGGATGCGCCGGACTGATGCAGAGGGGCCGTCGGGGACACGGAGGGGCGAGGGGATGGGTGGCAGGCCACTTGGGTCTGGAAGGTTTCCAGAAAGATGGCAGGACTTGGCGAGGTGGGGAGCCGTCTCCAAAGCGTTCCTCTTAGGACCTGGGACGTGGCTAAGAGATGTCCACCAAGGGACGTGTGGGCAGGATGGAGCCAGTGCCCTGAGGCCCAAGAAGAGTCTTACAGGAGGGGAGAGCTTTCAGGAAGTGTTGAGAGGAGGTGAGCGGGCTGGGGAGGGCACAGCCCCGGCCGGCTCCAAGCCCCGGTGTTCCTGAATTCTCCCCATTTCAGCAGGTGGACGGATTCCCCTGAGCATGTTCTCTGTCAGCCCCCCGACCCGGTTTGAGCCCCCCTGGCCTCTCGATCAGACCCTTTGAACTTCCTTACCCTCCTCCCTTTGTCATTTTGCCCCTGCACCATCCGTTTCCTCTGGATAAAATCCAAACTTCCAGCGAGACCCCGCCCAGCCACGTGGCGGTCACCTTTCTCAGATTCTGTCCCATGGGCTCCGCCCCCCACCCCCCCCACCCCACCCCCACCCCCGGCTTGTCCCTGCAGGAGGCGGGCGTAGGTCAGGGCCGGACCCCGAACTGGTCACTCCATCACTGCCTCATGGTGCTGGACGCAGCTGGGCCCTTGGAAGGTGCTCACTGAGTATTTGTTAAGTGAGTGAGGGGCCGCCTCCTCTTGAGAGGCTGTGGGGAGACAGGTGGAAGTGAACTTGGGGTAGGAGCGTTTCATCTGGGATGTGAGTTGCCGAGGTTACAGAGGCAGGCTTTGAAGGGAGCAGTCTGGCGAGGAGAGTGGGAGCGCAGAGAGCTTGGGGTGTGTGGTGTAACAGGCTGTGTAATCACGGTGTCACAGGGAAACTCGGTGTCAACAAATGGACCAGGACTCAGTGTGGCCAAGCTGCCAACACTTCACTTGACTTCAGGCAGCTCAAAACTTCTGCAGGTTTAGGGCTTGGATTAGGGCATGACTATGGAATCCTGCCCCACGTTAGTTTTTCATACGTTCCAGGAATACTTGATTTGGGGATTTGATTTTGATCGGGAGTGGGGAAGAACAGTTTGCTGTTGGTTTCATTGTTTCTCCATTGCATTAGAAGAGAAGCTTTCAAACTTTGCCTGCGACCCCACAGTCAAAAATGCATTTTAGGGACTTCCCTGGTGGTCCAGTGGTTAGGACACGGCACTTCCAATGCCGGGGGGCGCAGGTTCCATCCCTGGTTGGGGAACGCCGATCCCCGCATGCCGCGTGGTGTGGCCAAAAAAAATAAATAAATAAAAATGCATTTTACATCACCTATGATACAAATCGTGTAATAGATACAAAGTTTTCACAGAAAATATCTTTGTTGGGACTTCCCTGGTGGTGCAGTGGTTAAGACTCCACGCTCCCATTGCAGGGGGCCTGGGTTCAATCCCCAGTCAGGAATCTAGATCCCACGTGCATGCTGCAACTAAGAGTTCGCATGCCACGACTAAGGAGCCCACCAGCCGCAACTAAGGAGCCCACCTGCCGCAACTAAGACCCAGCACAACCAAATAAATAAATAAATAAATAAATAAATAAATAAAGGAACAGTCTCATTCTTCAAAAAAAAATAATAACCATAATACTAAAAAAAAAAAAACTTTGTTATTGCCCTCTGATATATTTCATTCGATTTCATCCTTTAAAAAGTGCTGGAAGGGACCCACTAAAAACCAATCTATAACTTGAAGAAAACACTGTTCTAGAAAGTGAAGAGTGTCCTTTACCCTGAATGATGGAGTGGCTTACACGTCTGTCTTGATCTTGTCCCCTTTGGGGGAATGAGGGAGAGAGATGGAAAGGGAGGAAAATAGGCTTCTGTTTGTGACTCTAGGTTTTACATCAATATTTAGGTCAGGTTCTGAGTATTTCTGAATGAATAAGCAAATAACTCGGAAGGCCCCATCCTGTCCCCTTTTCCTTGCTCTATTTCCAAATGTCTGTTGCACAGGCAATGAAATGGAGAACAAGTGACTAATTCTTTTCCTTTTATCCACCTTCTGTCACTCTTAATTATTTTTATTCAAGGGAAAAATCTTTTATTGCCAAACGTGCCATAGGTATGCCCTAATTGCAAAGTTACTATGCTGTTAAAAGCTCATATAAATCATCCTAAAGAAAGGCAAATTTTAAACGCTTTCATGAAGCCTGCAGAAATTATGGGACAACATTTAGAAGCAAACATATTTTAAGTTACAGCTCTTTAGGTGAACAAAGTCCGTTAACAGTATGAGCCAAGATGCTGAAGATAAAACTCCAGAAGGTAGAGGACTTGGTAGCATTTTTACTTTACTGAAAGAAAGTTCAATGACTGCATATATTTTTATGTTTCTTTTGTTTTTTTCCTGATTATCAAGACTATGATGTTTATTGCTAAGAAACTAGAAGATCCAAAAATGAAAAAGCATTCAACACGTAGAAAACCATGTAATTAACATTTTGTCGTATTTCCTTTCAGTTTTCCCTATGCACGTATCATTTTTGTCCTTTTTAGGATATTTCTGTGTAATTTTAAAAATCTAGTTTGTTGCTTCCCTGTTACTGGTTGTTAGTAATTTTTCACTGTTGTGATGATGAAATATATGAAGCTCTGAATGACTTTGTGTATAATTCTTTGTACCTGTCTCTGATAATTTTACTACGATTAAGTCTGTAAGTAGAATATTGGTTAAAGAGTTTGAATATTCTCAAGGCTTTGATACTGCTAAATTCACTGCCAGAAATGTGTGCATGTGTGCTCACTCAGCTACAGTGTATGAAAGTGCCCAGATGATGCCCACTCTTTTTTTAAAAAATTTATTTATTTTATTTATTTTTGGTCACATTGGGTCTTCGTTGCTGCACGCGGGCTTTCTCTAGTTGTGGCGAACGGGGGCTGCTCTTCGTTGCGGTGTGCAGCCTTCTTATTGTGGCGGCCTCTCTTGTTGCGGAGCACGGGCTCCAGGCACGCGGGCTTCAGTAGTTGTGACATGCGGGCTCTGTAGTTGTGGCGCACGGGCTTAGTTGCTCTGCGGCATATGGGATCTTCCGGGACCAGGGCTCAAACCTGTGTCCCTGCATTGGCAGGCGGATTCTTAACCACTGCGCCACCAGGGAAGCCCCATGATGCCCACTCTTTGCCAACTCCAGATGGTTCTAAGAAATGTTACCATCTAGATAGAGGGGAAATGCAGTCGTTTTACTTTGCGTTTTTGTGATTATTTCTTAATGTTTATTGGCCGTTTTTCTTTTGTTAATGGATATTGCCTATGTTTTGATTTAATGCATCATGTAAGTTAAATACACTGTTAATGTAACCTCCCTTTGAAATTGACTAAACTTTCCTATACTGCCAGTTGGTAGTTTAAGTACAGCTTTGCTGGAGGGCAGTTTATGTCAAAAGCCTTAAAATATTCATAGAGCATTTGAGCTCCCAGTTACAATTCTAGGGGTGTTTTCTATGGGAATATTGTGGATGTGTACCAAGATGAACAATGATGTTCATTCCAGCACTGTTTATAAGTGAAAAATGGAAACATTCTAGATGTCCAGACAAGCTGACTAACCCATTTTATTTCTAGAGTGCAATCATTAAAAGTGATTTGGGACTCCCTGGTGGCGCGGTGGTTGAGAGTCCGCCTGCCGGTGCAGGGGACACGGGTTCGTACCCCGGTCTGGGAAGATCCCACATGCCGCGGAGCGGCTGGGCCCGTGAGCCATGGCCGCTGAGCCTGCGCGTCCGGAGCCTGTGCTCCGCAACAGGAGAGGCCACAACAGTGAGAGGCCTGCGTACCGCAAAAAAAAAAAAAAAAAAAAAAAAAAAGTGATTTGATGGGGAGTTCCCTGGCAGTCCAGTGGTTAGGACTCAGCACTTTCACTGCTGTGGCCCAGGTTCAATCCCTGGCATGGCACGACCAAAACAAATAAGGGAATTTATAAAAATGGAAAGATGCTCAATACTGATTCAATTAAAAAAAAAGCTGTAAAATATAGGATGCCTCCTATTTTCTTTTTATAAGAATAAATGCATAGGGAAAAGTCTAGAATGGTTAACAATGTGTTATGTCTGGGTGATGGGATTGTGGGTGGTTTTTTCCCTAAGTCTTTGCTTATCTGTGTATTCTAATTTGTCTACAGTGGTACACATATGTGTAAAAATTAAAGCTCTGCAAAAGACAAAAACGAGGTGGCCTAAATTTCATAAAGTGTCAGTGTTATCCAAAACAAAAATCACACTTGACACAGAGTTATTGAGTATATTGATACATGGTTGCTTTAGTTGGAATATTACTATGTGTTTTAAAATAAGCTAATGCAAAGTGTCTTTAAACTTACTGTCATCATTTAATTGAAATACTATTTGCTCCATCTTGAATTAATGTGACATATAAATTCACCTTCATGATTTTCGGTAGATCTTTGTTAAAATGCTAATATGACAACTTCTGGCCCTACTCTGACTTGCGTTGTCAGTTGGCCGAGATGCTGCCTTTCCCGTGCAGAGAAGACACCTTAATCCTGTGTCCTTAGGATGTGTTCAGAGTTTTTCTAAAGTCTAGAATAGTTCTAGGATGGTTCTGTGTTTGGCAAATAAATCCTATACCTTTTTGAAGCAAAATTTTGATTAACAATGTTGTGAGGACTTCCCTGGCAGTGCAGCGGTTAAGGATCCTCCTGCCAATGCAGGGGACACGGGTTCAAGCCCTGGTCCAGAAGATCCCACATGCTGCGGAGCAACTAAGCCCGTGCGCCACATCTACTGAGCCTGCGCTCTAGAGCCTACAGGCCACAACTACGTAGCCTGCACACCTAGAACCGGTGCTCCGCAACAAGAGAAGCCACCGCCATGAGAAGCCCGTGAGCCACAACTACTGAGCCTGCACTCTAGAGCCCAAGAGCCACAACTACTGAGCCCACGTGCCACAACTACTGAAGCCCAAGCGCCTAGAACCGGTGCTCCACAACAAGAGAAGCCACCGCCATGAGAAGCCCGTGAGCCACAACTACTGAGCCTGCACTCTAGAGCCCAAGAGCCACAACTACTGAGCCCACGTGCCACAACTACTGAAGCCCAAGCGCCTAGAACCGGTGCTCCACAACAAGAGAAGCCACCGCCGTGAGAAGCCCGTGAGCCACAACTACTGAGCCTGCACTCTAGAGCCCAAGAGCCACAACTACTGAGCCCACGTGCCACAACTACTGAAGCCCAAGCGCCTAGAACCGGTGCTCCGCAACAAGAGAAGCCACCGCCATGAGAAGCCCGTGAGCCACAACTACTGAGCCTGCACTCTAGAGCCCAAGAGCCACAACTACTGAGCCCACGTGCCACAACTACTGAAGCCCAAGCGCCTAGAACCGGTGCTCCGCAACAAGAGAAGCCACCGCCATGAGAAGCCCGTGAGCCACAACTACTGAGCCTGCACTCTAGAGCCCAAGAGCCACAACTACTGAGCCCACGTGCCACAACTACTGAAGCCCAAGCGCCTAGAACCGGTGCTCCGCAACAAGAGAAGCCACCGCAGTGAGAAGCCCGTGAGCCACAACTACTGAGCCTGAACTCTAGAGCCCAAGAGCCACAACTACTGAGCCCACGTGCCACAACTACTGAAGCCCAAGCGCCTAGAACCGGTGCTCCGCAACAAGAGAAGCCACCGCCATGAGAAGCCCATGCACCGCAATGAAGAGTAGCCCCCGCTCGCCGCAACTAGAGAAAGTCCGCATGCAGCAACGAAGACCCAACGCAGCCAAAAATAAATCAATAAAATTAAAAAAAAAAGCAACAATGTTGTGATAGTTTGAGGTGTACAGCAAAGTAATTGAGTTATACATATACATTTCTATTCTTTTCAAATTCTATTTCTTTTTCTATTCTTTTTCAAATTCTTTTCCCATTTAGGTTTTGCTACATGATATTGAGAGGGTTTCTCTTTAACCACGTGAATATTAATGACTGTGACGAAAACTCATTCTAGTTGTTTATAACCTGTGTCTTTAACAGAGGTGATCTGTTACATTCTTTAACTCCTCCCATGGTGGGGAGTTTCGCTCTAGTTTTTGTCATCGCTGGAGCTGCGGCATCCCATTTCTTTTCCCCTTGCGCAGCTATTAGCATCGGCTAGTTACCAAGAGCCACGTGGGTAGTGCAAATGTGGAGACTGCAGCGTGGTTGGAGACAGGGGGCCCCGAACCTGGTGATGAGTGACTGGGCAGGGTTGTCCATGGAGCTGAGAGAAGTGTGGAGTCTGCTTACGTCCTGAAGAATGCTTCGGGAGGAACCGTTCTAGGAAATCTCAGTGCACTATTGTAAAGATGGCTTGTGCTGAACTCCACTACCGACCAACTTCTAGTAACTAGAAGTCACAAACAAATTGTAAGGCAATTGAGTAAAGCTTTTTGTTTGTTGTGTAGCCTCTTCTTTGTTGGGCTTTCTTTTCCGCTCTCCCTTAGTTCTGATTCCCTGGTGACCCTGCAGAGCTGCACGTGGTAAGGTTTGCAGAAGGGACCCTGCTGTTTCCCCCGGGATGTGTGGTTTGGTCTTTTTTTTTTTTTTTATATTTATTGTTTGGTTGCGCCAGGTCTTAGTTGCAGCAGGCGGGGTCATTGGTTGTGGCATGCGTACTCTTAGTTGCGACATGCGTGTGGGATCTAGGTCCCTGGCCAGGACTCGAACCTGGGCCCCCTGCATCGGGAGCACAGAGTCTTATCCACTGCACCACCAGGGAAGCCCCTGGTTTGGTCTTTTCATTCTGTGATTCCCTTCCTCCATCTCCTTGAAAGAGGGCTACTTCTGATTGGCGCCATGGCTGTTTCTCGCTTTTTTCTTCCTATTAAATTTGTATAATATCCTCATATAGAGATTGGTCCTTTAGGGAACAGAAAAATATAAGACGTTCAGCAAAGAGTGTGGCCATGTGTCAGGGTACTGGGCTGTGCGGGACACACCTTATCAAGTTGAGTGTGGCTAGAATGGCTGGACCTCAGGGAGGGGTTAGGATCTGAACCCGACCTTCCCTGAGAGGCTCACCTCTTCTGTTACCTGCCTTCCGTGATATGGATTCTGACCAAGAGATCTGTCAAATAACAGGTAGGTCAGTAAGTTCAGATTCCCTGAGTGGAAAAGAAAGAATTTTGCCCAACTTACACGTACGTAGTGAGTTCAGACTTTGTTCGGTGTTCTTAGCATTGATACAACAGAGCTGGTGGACAAGTGGTGCGTAGTGCCCGCCTGGCACTGTTTGAGATCCTGAGGGGACAGTGACGAACAGAACAGGTAATGTCCCGGCCATCAGGGTGGATAGCCAGCATCTTAAGCTGTTTTCTGAACAGAACGTGTATTTATTTATTTATTCATTTATTTATTTATGGCCTCACCGCATGGCTTAGGGGATATTAGTACCCCGCCCAGGGATTGAACCCGGGCACTGGCAGTGAAAGCGCTGAGTCTTAACCACTGGACCACCAGGGAATTCCCTTCTAGAATGTGTATTTAGATAGTTTTATGCATAATTACTCCAAAATGGTGCTAAGGAAACCTAAGATGTTTTGGGGACACATCTTTTTTTTTTTTTTTTTTTTTTTTTGCGGTACACGGGCCTCTCACTGTTGTGACCTCTCCCGTTGCGGAGCACAGGCTCTGGACGCGCAGGCTCAGCGGCCATGGCTCACGGGCCCAGCCACTCCGCGGCGTGTGGGATCTTCCCGGACTGGGGCACGAACCCGTGTCCCCTGCATCGGCAGGCTGACTCCCAACCACTGTGCCACCAGAGAAGCCCGGGGGGCACATCTCTTAAGCTGTCTCAGGGGACCATGACTTCCCATAAACTCCTGGGCTGGATGGACCAGTTCCTGGTATGACTTCTTTCCTGTTTCTTCACTGCTTTTCTTGACATAAACAAAAACCGTAGTATTTTCATATTCATTCTGTGTTTCACGGAACACCCAGATTACTCATGCTTCTTTCTGAGAACAGAGTGAAATCTGGGTTGAAATGTATGTAAGCAAGATGTGAGATGTTCATATTCTTTGACTTGGTAATCCCAGTCCAAGAATTTTTTTTAGAATCTAGTCAGATATATCTGTGGTGTTATTTTTGATGGTCTCCCCTACACAAGAGATATGTCCCACAGAAGGAGCATTAAAAAAAAATTATGGAATTTTATCAGATGGAATATTTACCACTGAAAATTATAAATGTGAAGCGTCTGGCAACGTGGAAATAAAGCAAAAAGGACAAAACCCCAAACAGCATGTATACTATGAATGCAATTTAAGATTATCTTTGCGTATGGATCAGGAATGATGTACTTGGTTTGGTGCAATGGCAGTATTATGCCATCCATACTTCTTTTCTTTTTTTATACCGATTTTCCATTAATGTTGCTATATTTCCATTAATGTTGCTGTGCAAAAGTAAAACAGAGCCAGATGAGTTCAAACACCTATGCTATACCTGATTTAGGAATGATTATTGTCGTAGGCAGAAATCTTATCTATTATATCAAACCCAGTATATGGAGAAGGTGATGAAAGCAAAAGAAACAGCTGAAAGTGAATGTTCCATCTTCTTAACTTTTAGCTAGACTTTGAACTACCATGGTGATACCATGAAACCTCAGTGGGTAATGCGTCTGAATGTACCGTGAGGAGGTTGATCTGCTGTGCGTTCATCTAGGTTGTTGGGTCCCACGTTCGACAACTTGTGTGGATCGTGTCAATACAATCTTTTATCCCCAAGATGACTCAAAGGAGACTCAGACCATGAACCTAAGACACCCAAGGAACCTGACCATATTGTAAAATCAATCAATAATTCAGGGAACACAAAGTGAATGCACTGTAGTTACTGATGCTAGAATTGAACCAGCAGTAAAGTTAGAGACAGGTCTAGATCCAATTTCATACCTCTGATCAGAAAAGGTCCCCTTAATTAACGTCTTTTCCTGAGAATCCAGATATAATGAAAAACTAAAGTATCCTAAAGTTACTAGGTTAGGGCAAAATGAAGAAATTTGGGGTCTCTACAGATTCACTGTTGAGTTAGTGAATTGAGTATTTTTACTATACCGGTGATAATTAAGAAACGTGACAGGACATTTATAGTTGCTTGTTAAGTTGAATAGACTTGCAGGTGATGCTATAGCTGGAATCCTGCAGGTGTTAATATGTCAATTAAAAAAATTTACTCTTAGGAACGTAGGCCATACCATAAATTTGAGAGCAGTTTGAACTTTGAACTGTTAAGATCTTTCTTAGACTCTATCTGCAATGGGGAGGCTTGGATTGTTCGTCCATGGAGAATAAAGTCAATTACTTAGAAAGCCTATTACCAAATCTTACTTAAAAACAGAATTCTGTATTGTCCTATAGCAGCCTGGCGTAAGCAGTCTGAGAACATGTTTACAGGGCTCTTCCTGTGGTCACTGATAAGGTATTTACCTCGCCCTTGGATCTAGTATTCTTTTAGTCCTTCATTCATTCTTAAGAATTTGAGTATCTTCCAGGTACCAGGCACTGTGTCAGGTTCTGGAAGACACTGATAAGCTAGGACAGTGCAGGTTCTGCTCTCCTGGGAGTAGCATTCTAGTGGGAGTAACAGATGGAGAACAGCAAACAAGATAACTGGATTTTGATAAGTGCTGTGCAGAAGGACCCGGGACCCCGACCCAGGGTAGGGTGTGGATGGGGGTGCTTTAGACGGGACTCTACAAGAGTGAAGATGCATCTTGGGCAGTGGGTGTCTCATCCTAACAGTCCCAGCCTCTGAGCCCATTAGTGTGCAAAACTGAAATGGTGAATTAGGGGTGGAGGAGATTAATGTGGGGTGGGGTTGAGGTGCTCAAAACCTGCTAGGCAATTTGACCAAGAATCTCTGTAACTCGACCATGACTGAGTCTACTGAGACAGGCTTTTTTGCCCCAATTTTGTTCTATTCATATTTTAGCCATCTTTTAAATGTAGCCTCTGTACCTAAATTTTAGCACCCAATTTTTAAATATAGTATGTATGTAGCCAACATCCATTTTTGGATAGAGCCTCTCCTCTGACTTGTGAAGGGACGTACGTGTGCCTCTGTAACTTCACATTACAAACTGTGTTTCTATTTTGATGAGCTCTGTTTCTTTATTTGTGCATTTATCCATTTGTTATTCAACACATATTTATTTGAGAACCTACTAGGTCCTGGAGATACTGAAATGAACAAAATAAAGAGCCTCTGGTTATGACACTTGATTCGTTTTCTTTTTCCTTCTGACCTTATCCTAATATTCTGTGAATGTCACTGCTTCATGTCATATTTGGAAGACAATCTTTATGTGACGTAAATAGATGTAGTTTACAATATGTTCTGCTGCTCTTAACCCTTAAACATATTTAGGGAATTCCCTGTTGGTCCAGTGGTTAGGACTCCGAGCTTCCACTGCTGGGGGCCCGGGTTTGATCTCTGGTCAGGGAACTAAGATCCCACATGCCACGTGGCGTGGCTAAACAAACAAACAAACATTATTTGTATTGTCGGTGATTGTGTTCTCTGGGATGTGGGTAATTTAACTTTTATTAAGATGATTTTGGTATGCTAGATACTCAACTATTTTGGCCATTAGAGCGTTCTTCTTTGTTTGGGAGCATATAACCAGTTGTCCCTGACGGATTATGCGGTCCTGAGATATCTGGAGGGAAGATCCAACTCCAAACACTGCGAGATAAATCATTTCCACATTCTTGCTTAAGTGGCCATTTTAGTGTGAGAAGCACATTTTCTGTTGAGCACCAGCGTCAGTGTCTCCTTGACCCAAGGTCACAGCAGTTTTTGAGCAACAGAGGCACAACGGTTTAGGAAAAGCTCCACAGATAAGAACAAATCCTGTAGAGTTTAAAATGTTCCCTTTGAAGAACTATCGACAAAAGCACTCATTTGAAACACTGTAAGTCACATATATCAGTAGTGACAATGCGGACTGTTTTCATTTCTTCTTGTTTACAGACGCACCAAGATGACTGTGTCTGAGTTTACTAAGCATTAGCCGAGGAAAAAGCTCTTCTTCTCTAGGCAGATTCCTGAGTTCTTAGGAACATTTTGATCTCAAAACAATGAAACAAAACTGTAGAATTTAGTAGATTTCCCCCCATACACTTAATGCTTTTTATAACAGATACACTCTGTGTCTCCTTTCACGTGTAAACATAGGACCAGTATCTGTATGAACGGCTGTGTAGGCGGGGGTCCTCCCCTGTACTGTCTGTGGGGATGATTAACCCCTTCTGGAAGCAGCCCCCAGCGCCAGGGGCAGCCCCCCGTCCCCTCCATCTACACGAGGAGAGCTGTAGATGTGTCCAGGAGGGTGCTGCTCCTCTCAGGGGGTGGAAAGTCTGCTTCTGAGAAACAAACATCAAAACAAAGGTCTCACAGATGGAGACTTTCCTACCTTTGGGTCCAGTATCCAAAGTCTAGTCTAGGAAAGGCTCACTTGCCTTCCAGAGCATGAGGGGGCTGCAGGGGGTGGACCCACAGCTTTTCACAAACCATGTCCTCTCTGGCAACAGGAGGGGCCTGGGATACAGATTCTCCGACCAAGGGCGTGAGTCAGGGGTCTTCCAGAGGCGCAGCCACATGCCTGTATGATCTCACCGTGTCTGACAGTAATGCCGACCCTGGCATCGTCCCCATATCGTGACGCTCTTCATAATTCCTGTTAACGGCTGTGTAATATTTCACTAGGAAGGTGTACTGTACGTAATTAACATATTTCCTATCATCGGGCTTTTAGGTTGCTTCAGATTTTGTAGTGTACATCTTTTTTTCTTTTGGATCATCTCTGAAGATCAGTTTCCAGCAATAAGATTACTGTGTCAAAGGGAATTGACATTTTTATGACTCTCGATCCACACTGGTAAATCGCTTTACAAAAGGTTTGACCTTTTCCTTTGCGCAACTTTAAAGGTGAATCATCAGCCGTGAGCCGGTGCTTAGGTTCTGGGGCAGTTAATTATTATTCCCACATTAGGCAGAGAGAGATGTGTGCACGTCCGAATTTCTTCTAATTGCTTTCATTACACAGAGCTGACTTGTTGAGAAAAATGTTCTGGCTGCAGGACATTCCAAACAACAGAGCCATCACTTTTGGAAAGTTTGGATCAATCCCAATTTTGTAATCGGTTCCCAGAGTTGTTCATATTTCTCTTGGCAAGAATCACCTGGCGCTGTGGTCAAAGCCAGTTGAGTGGTTGAAGTCCCGGGGTGAGCGGGTCAAGGTGCCTATTTTAGCATTATGTTGGCAGCCTGGGGCCAGGTGTCTGGGTATTTTGAGAAAAGTAGTTTTGAGAAGTAATTTTCAATTCATAACTGCGAATAGCATCAGAAGAGTCATATGCAGGCCTTCCGTGGAACTTCTCTCTCTCTCTTTGTCTCTTTCTCTCTCTCTCTCCCCCCCCCGCCCCCCATATCAGTCGTAGTATAATCATTAGGTTTCAGTGAAAACGCATAGATTGCAGGGAAATCAAGATGCCTGCATGCATCACAGTGCCTGTGCTTTGCAGCAAACTGCTTGACCTGGGTTTCCCCCTCTGGCAAGCAAGCATGTTGGAAACAGGAGTCCCAAAGTCCTTAAGAAGTTTTAGGTTTTCTGTCCAGTGGGTGACACCAGTCGTGTCTGCATTTCTGTAGCCAAAGATGTAATTTCCCCATTCCCTGGTGCTGCTGTCAGGCAACAGCAGAGAAGAACAAGACGTGAGACATAAACCTATGTTTACAGTTTTCCATTTCCACCGTGAGGCTTCACAGCCTATAGCATTAGGACTAATAGCGAAAACTATTTTAACTCCCTGTAGCTTGAATTTACTTAGGTCATCCCTGCTCCGCATTAATACGTTAAACATAAAACCCAGGGGGGCTTCCCTGGTGGCGCAGTGGTTGAGAATCCGCCTGCCGATGCAGGGGACACGGGTTCGTGCCCCTGTCCGGGAGGATCCCACATGCCGCGGAGCGGCTGGGCCCGTGGGCCATGGCCGCTGAGCCTGTGTGTCCGGAGCCTGTGCTCCGCAACGGGAGAGGCCACGACAGTGAGAGGCCTGCGTACCGCAAAAAAAACCCAAAAAAAACAAACAAAAAAACCCCATAAAACCCAGGGAGAAAGAAAAAAAAAGAGCATTCACTCCTGTCCAGCAGGTTGACAGGAAGTTGACCCAGTCTGTGGGACTGGTCTGGAATTTACTGGCCATGACTTTGTTTGCTGACTGCAAACATTTTAGCATAAAAAATAGCCATCTCAGCAGCAACATCTTCAGACATGAAGGCCAATAATATTTTATTTAGCATAGTATTTTGAAAGTCTAAAGGCAGTTTAATAAGAGAGACTTGGGCCATTTAGGGGAGGGATAAAGGGTGAAAGTGGGTTCGCTCAGGGTTCACTTCCTGTTAGCAATACTGAATTATTTTTCATTTGGTCTGTTATAAAAGTAATTATTCTCTTGGGCTTCCCTGGTGGCGCAGTGGTTGAGAGTCCGCCTGCCGATGCAGGGGACACGGGTTCGTGCCCCGGTCCGGGAAGATCCCACATGCCGCGGAGCGGCTGGGCCCGTGAGCCATGGCCGCTGAGCCTGTGCGTCTGGAGCCTGTGCTCCGCAACGGGAGAGGCCACAACAGTGAGAGGCCCGCGAACCGCAAAAAAAAAAAAAAAAGAAAAGTAATTATTCTCATTTCCTCCTAAGAAGGCATAGAGTAAGAAGAGAGATTTAGGCATGAGGCTGTGTGGTCACTGTAACACGTTTATCTTTGTAGCCACCCACAGAAGGATTTTCTGTTGATTATGGAAACCCCACCTGGAGGGGCAAGGTGAGGCTCACTCCCGCTAAACCTCAGCAGCCTACCTCACCTCTCTGGTTCTGCTTGTTGTGTAGATTAGAACCAATGCAGTTAAAGCACCCAGCTGCCCTCTTGCAAGTGAGGATACTATATTTGGAGAGAAACCCAGTTCTCAGCTCTCCCCAGGGAATAGCTGTGGGAGGGTGGCCTGAAGGACCGAGACAGTTGGAAGTAGTTTTTAGCACCATAAAGCCATCCACATTCTTTCCTCAAATTCAGCTTTTTTTTTTTTTTTGACTGTCAGGCAGTTTCAGGTAATAGGAATACTGCTGTGAACAAAACAGACAAAGGCCCTGCCCTGCTGGGGGAGAGAGACAATAAACAAGTAAACAAACATGATTTATTTATCAGATGGAGATAAGGTCTCTAAAGAAAAGGCATGGAGGCAGGGATCGGAAGAGCGCAGGGTGGGTTTGGGGTAGGGCCTTCAGATCAAAGAAGGTTGGATCAGATCCTCTCACGGGAAGACACCGGGGCCTGTCCTGCAGGAAGTGCGGGGGCTCTGAACTGGTGACGAGAATATTGGGGGAAGACGTCCCAGAGAGAGAAGAGCATGAGCAAAGGCCCTGAGGCAGCTGCAGCAGGAGCAGTGTCCTTGGTACCGTCACCCGCAGAGGCCAGTGTTGTTTGTGGCTGGAGCAGACAAGGAGGAGAATGGGTGGGGACTGACCAGGGAGGGTGTGGGGTGGCCAGGCCTCAGAGAGCCTCTAGGTTAAGATAAGGACATTCGTTGGCTTTTATTTTGAGTCAGAAGGGAAGCCACGGAGACTTTGAGCAGAGGCATGGCATTGCCTGATTTCAAGGGGGTTTTATGGCGTGATGTAGAGTCAGGGAGGGGGGGCCAGGTGGAAGGGGGAGACCACATAGAGCTGTGTTCTCCAGTATGGTAGCCACAGGTGACTATTTTAATGAAAGTTAATTAAGTTCGTTTTTCATTAAAAATGTAGGGACTTCTCTGGCGGTCCAGTGGTGAAGGCTCCATGTTTCCACTGCAGGGGGCCGGGGTTCGATCCTGGGTCGGGGAACTAAGATCCCGTATGCCGCACAGAGGGACCAAAAAAGAAAAAAATTTATAGCCTCAGGAATTCCCCGGTGGTCCAGTGGTTGGGACTCGGTGCTTTTACCATCGAGGGCGTGGGTTCAGTCCCTGATCGGGGAACTAAGATCCTGCAAGCCATGCAGCTCGGGCACCCCCCACCCCCCAAAGTTATATCCTCAATTGTAATACCCACGTTTCCGGGGCTCACTTCCCACACGTAGCATCGCTGGTGGCTACTGCGTTGACAGTGGGATATAGATCATCTCCATGACCACAGAGGTTCTATTGGACAGTGCTGAGAGAGTCTTACAGGCCTTGTAGGGACTTTGGGTTTGCTCTGGGTAAATGGAAAGGTTTACCCCCTGGAAGGTGTCAAGCAGAGGATGAACGTGCTCCAAGTTATGATCACTGGGGCCGCCGTGCTGAGAATAGACTGTGACAGGGCAGTGGTGAAAGCTGGGGGGCCGTTAATCGTCTGGATGAGACATGATTGAGTCTTGGACGAGATAGTCCTGCTGGTGATGATGAGAAATGGTTGGTTCGAATATATTTTGAAGGCAGAACCAATAGACTTTTTGGATGGAATTGACGTGTGATTTGAGATGAAATGCCATGGGTGATGGTGAGGAGAGAATGCAAAGCCCAGGCGGAGGGGGGTCCCAGGCATCTTGAACCAGGAGAGAAGGCAGGGCCGTGGCTGGAAGGAGGTCTGCGAGCCCTCCTCACCGGAAGAGGTGAGGGGCAAGACAGGTGTGTTGGAAGTTTAAGGACGGTGGTGACTGAGCTGAAGAGAGAAACAGATACAGGTGGTGGGCAGTGCTGGGGCCCGTTTGAACTTGGTGGCTATGAACCCCCCTTCCTTTGGAGGTTCTCCAGCAGAGTTTGAACTGCTTACCTGCAGGTAAAGGGAAAGGAGATGCCCACAGTCCTCCTGGGCTGATGGCTTCCTGGATGGATTTGCAGGAAATACAAAGGGGAAGGGAGTTCACGGGTTTGTCGAGAGGGATGTGCAACAGATCGCGGAATCTAAAGGGAAGAAGGAGGAAAGTGACAGACGCAGAGGGCTGACGAATGGGGAGAAAGCAGACGGGGGGGCGCCATCAGTCCTGAGAACGGGTGCCGCTGGAGGTCAGGCAGGTTGGAAGGAGAGATGCTTATCAAACAGCTGGATGTCCAACTCAGTGGTGGTGAGGGGTCGGGCCTTTGAAATCCAGGCAGATACATCTTCATCCTAGGCTGACTTGCCAAGTCCTGGAATCCATATACTATACTCGCCCTAAGTCCTAGGATCCTACCTAAGCAGGTTTGGTACCCAGAATCCACAGAGCATGGGATTGGGAGCCCAGAGACCTACCCCGAGTTTCCCAGCCCGGCACAGACTGGCTGCATAACTAAGGGCCTTGAGGAAATGAACTTTCATGTCCTTCCCGTCTCTTATCTGTAACTCTGTGGCTTCATTATGATTGTAGTCTTTTCCCAAACACTAACCTTCAACATGGACCCTGAGGCATTTGCCTGTTAAAATGTGCAATTTTGTAAATATTTATCTGCCAATACCTCTCAGAAGAGTAAACTCTTGGAAAGCTGCCTTCCGGATCACATGACCATGCGGTCATGTGAGGGGGTGTGACGGGAATGGTGTACCAGCAGCATCTGGGTTAAATGTCCTTCAGGTCCTGGGATGGCTGGGTCTTTACCTGATTTCTCTAACTGCTTCCGCCTAACACAGATTTTTCTTTTCATCTTGCTCCTGCTCTATAGGAGAGCTCCTTCAGCAGAAGGACAGAGGCTGTTCCTCTCAGAATCAGATGCCATGTTGTGACCTGTGAGTGCCTATGAGCATTTGAACATCTCATTGATATTTATTGAGGGGGGATTCCAGGAAGGCAGAGCTGGGCCCTGCCACTTCCCCCTCCCCCCCTGCCCCTCCATCACTCTTCCTTCTCTGAGGCAGAGAGAGAATTAAGAACAATCTTAGGTAAATTTTTAACAAGATGGTCCAGTTTGGGCTTTGTAGGCTTGACTGATGAAGTAAGAGGTCGTTTTTAGCTAAAATAACCGCTTTGTTTGCACGTTTCCTCCTTTGAGTTTTCTAGGGTCATTAGAATGATCTAACTGCCTTACCTGTTATTTGAATGGGGTGAGCCTCTGGAGGGACAGGAAACAAAAGAAGGGTGTTGAAATGCAAATAGACCGCTCTGGGTTCCAGTCCCCGGCTGCAAAATAAAGCCAAAGCTGACATCAATGTCCCCACAGAGGTCTGTGGAAAGGCTCTAGAAAAATCTCACAAGATGTATTTCTTTTCACGCGCTGGAGTCCCGAGGTAGGTAAGAAAAACAAAAACAAAATAAAAACAAACAAAGGATTTCATACTTGGAATTTGCTCAGTGCCAGTTGAATAGCTAATTGTTTCTTGTTTTCATTCCCTCCCCCCCCTTTTTTTCTGCCTGAATAGATAATCCTTACAAAACATCTATTCATTCTACAAGTGAAAATTTCAGGAATACTCGATACTGACCTTGGCAAGGCTAATGGACCGAGTTTGAGTGATGGATCTGTGTGTGCTGTGGCTGATGTGCATTTTGGTGCTTTGTACGCCAGGTTGAGAATATTTTAGCAAAAGGAAAGGAAGGTTTATGGTGTTTTAATTAATTAATACGATGAAGGCTTGAACTTGTAGGTAAAATTATAAGACAACATTATTTTTATAGCTTATTTTGGATTGTTTTTGTTGCTTCAAGAAAGGACCTGCTGATAATTAACGATGGCTCCCTTTTCTATGTCAATGTTACCACTCACTGATATGGAAACAATTATTTTTTAAGGGACATAAAATAAGGAGGTAATACAGCCTAGCAAAAAGTATACACTTTATCAGATCCTTAAATAAACTTGGGCTTTTATCTGATTTCTGCTATGATCTAGCTATGTGACTTTGGGTAAGTTATTTAGCTCTCTCTTTTTTTTAACTTATAAAACTCGAATGAGAAATATGTGATAGTGAAAAAAATCTGTAAAAGTGTTTTAAAATCCCATGAAAAAGGCACAGTCAGAAACCACAGCGGGTTGTTTTTTTTTTTTTAAGTGAAAACACCCGATCTTGTCGGTAGACCTCAATTTTAGTATGTTAGTTTATTTTTTTAGGCCATCATTTAATTTCAGGTGCTTTATGAACTCTTCAATTTGTTAATGGAAAGAAATGCCATTTACCCAGGATGGCTACATAGCAACTTTATTCTGGTAAAATAATCCCTTAAGTCCTTTTATACGCAGCCCCTAACTGTTGACTTTATAAGGTCAGTCCTAGCTGACCAGCCTCCAGGCTGTGAGGAGCTCAAGTCCAAGATATCACCAACTCCAGCAAATGCACAGCGTGGAGAGTTTTAACAGTACCCCTGATGTGAATGTGACCCAGTCTGAACAGAGGACTCTTTTAAAAAAACTCACCAGCAATGTTACATGAACTAAGGAGATTGTTAGGTTGTATCTAACGGTGAAGTTTATTTACGCCTTATTAAAAAGCAAAGGTTGAACAGTGGAATCCCTTCCATTCAGATGCTCTTAAATGATTAAGGACTCCAACCTGCAGGCCAGCTCTTATTTCTGACTGCTGACTGCTTTTCAAGGAGAAAGCTTTGGAAACTAACATTCCAGTCCCCGAGGCCTCCAAGAATCCTAGTCCCGTGAAGGCATAGATTCTATGGGGTTAGCGGAAGCCAGTGGCTTTTGGAACTGGGAATGCCAGGCTCCAGGCTCCTGTGTTCCAATACTGACTCTGTCCGTGAGTCATCCTGACCACTGTCTTGTGTATCCCTCTTTACAGAAGAGCTGAGACTATTGACTTTTTCAGGGGTTGCAAAACACATTACAAAAGGGTAGAAAGTCACTATGCAAACATGTAAATATGAAACACTGGAGGGGACACCCTTGAATAAAGATAAATGCATTCTTTGGATAAGTGGAAGTTTATCTTTATGAAAGACTAAGGAGTTTGGTTTCAAAAAGAGTTTTATGTTTGACATTTTTTATTTAAACAGTGTGAGTTTGGGTCCTTATTTGCCCTAGTAATTGTGTTGTTTACTAAAAGGAAACTGTTGCCAAGTTGCCTTACTAGAGTAGGTAATTGATTAGCAGAGATCAGACCCCCAGGCGTTTTTGAAAAGTACATTAAAATTTAGGAACCTGACTTTCCAAGAGGGAGACTAACATTGGTTGAGTACAGGGCACGGTCCTTGGGTTTCTCTAGGGACCTTACAAAATTGTCTCTGTGTGTGTGTGAGAGAGAGAGAGAGAGAGTGTGTGTGTTAAGGAAAGCGATGAAGGCAACCATTTTATTTCTCACTTTCCCTGGAAAACTGTTCAGTACAGCTTGGGTTTTTGAATTCTGACTTCTTGTTGGACATCACCTGGATATCTCATTAATAGAGCAAACCTTTCTAATATGGAGCTCAATGTTTTTAAGTTCTTTTAATGGTGCAGCCAGCCTCTCATCATTAAAAAAAAAAGTATAATATTTAACTCCCCTTCTTTCAGCCTTCTTTCTACTCTACTGATCCAGCTACTCCTGAAATCCTTTTAGTTTTTCCATCTGTGTCCAGCATCTCTCTTCTTATTCCCAGTAAAAACTGTACTATATTCCCATCATCCATAACTAACAACTGTTATCTTTTTTGTTACATTTGTTTCAGTTCTTTAAATGAATGAAATGTTGGAGATAAGGTCAAGTTCCCTTTAAATACTAATCCCATTCCCTCCTCTGTCCTCACCTCAAGAGCCCGTGTTCAGTTTGATATGTGCTTTTAAAGTATCTTATATATGTTTACATGTATTCATAATTAGTACGTTGCATTGTTTCATGAGTGTATATATATATTTATATACATGGATCCATACCTACCTATTGTTCTATGATTTGCTTACTTTCACTGAACATGGTTTTTGAGATCTATCTATCTCTATATATACACATATATTGTATGTACACCCTTTTTTTTTTTTTTTTTTTGCGGTACGCGGGCCTCTCACTGTTGTGGCCTCTCCCGCTGCGGAGCACAGGCTCCGGACGCGCAGGCTCAGCGGCCATGGCTCACGGGCCCAGCCGCTCCGCGGCATGTGGGATCTTCCCGGACCGGGGCACGAACCCATGTCCCCTGCATCGGCAGGCGGACTCCCAACCACTGTGCCACCAGGGAAGCCCTACACACTTGTTTTTAATTGCCATCTGGTATTTCGTGATATGCATAATATCACATTTTATTAATTATTTCATCAGTGGATATGCGGATTGTTAAAATTTTTTTCACTAATATAAATAATGGTTGGGACTTCACTGGTGGTCCACTGGTTAGGACTCCGAGTTTCCAGTGCAAGGGGCACAAGTTCGATTCCCTGTCAGGGAACTAAGATCCTGCATGCCGCGTGGCACTGCCAAAAAACAAACAAAAAGTAATAATAACAATGCCTGTATTACTTTTCCCTAAGTCAGATATAGGGAATAGTTTCCTTAGGCTTGATGTCTACATCTAGAATTGCTACCTTGTGAATATGCCCAATTTCACGTTTAAGAGATAGTACCAAATTGATGTTCAGCTCTTTCCCCAGTGTTCTCCAATGCTGGTCGAATTATTTTTATTTATTAAAAAAAAAGTTTTTTTCTTGTAATGAGAACTTTCAAGATCTAATCTCTTAGCAACTTTCAAACATGCAGGACAGCATACTGTCAATGCTCTGCTGTACGTGGCATCCCCGGCGGACTTCTTAATTGTTGCTGATTTTAGGGGGGGACGTGGTTTTCTCTTGGGTTTTCTAGCTTCACTTCCATCCACTCTATTCCAGGGTGCTCCTGGTCAAACTCTGTCGGGGGCCCTGCACTCCTTCCAGGTCCAAGGGCAGCCAGGTCCCTGGGCAGCTGCTCCAGAGCGAGGCACTCACCACGTTCCCAGACTCAGCTTTTCCTTTTCTACCTCTGCAACTTGATCATGCTCTTCTGCGTTTCTTTATTGATTCAATAAATATTTATTGAGTTCATTGCTTCCTGCCAGGTGCTGGGGGTATAAGGGCGAACAAGAAAGACAATATTTAGGCTGTGATGGAGCAGAGGGTGGGGAGGGGCAGAAACGAAACCAGTAAAAATAGGAACAAGATAACTTTTCATAGTTTTAAGTGCGTGAAGAAAGTAAAATAGAAGAAGGTCAGTGTGATTTTGTATGGTGTGTTGGGGGCGTGGTGTCGGGGGTCGCGGCCATATCCACCCAGGTGGGAGCCTTAGAAGGGCAGGTACTCAGGGAGGTGCTGTTCCTCCTGAGATGTGGCGTGAGCCTCACTCTCAGGCCGAGTCGCTGCGGAGCTAGGCCAGGTGCACGGAAGCCCAGGGCTGCCCTCGGGGCTGGGTGCCTGGAAGGGCTAGGAGGGTGGCAGCTGCCGGGAGAGGCAGCGCCCTTTCAAGTGGTGATCCAACCCTCTGCATAGCCAGCCCTGAGTGTGCTGGCCCAGAAGATCTTTCTGGATGTCCACAGCCCAGGAGGGTGCCTCTCATGGCACTTTGCAAAGTGCTTTGGGATCTTGGTGTCCGTTCTTCCCAAGAGCTAATGTGCTTTCATTTTGCTGTTTTGTGTCTACCTAGAATGAGTCGGTAGAGAGGCAAAAGGTACAATGCAGAGGAAGCCTGTCCTTTCTGATTTTCTGATGGAGTCACTTTGTGTTTTTTCTTCTTTTCTTTTTTGGTCGCATCATGTGGCATGTGGGATGTTTGTTCCCCGACCAGGGATGGAACCTGCGCCCCCTGCAGTGCAAGTGCAGAGTCTTAACCACTGGACCACCAGGGCAGTCCCTGAAGTCACTTTGGAATGAACTGAGTTTCAGTGAAACCAACTTTCCTTTGGTGGGTCCAAGCTGACTTTCAAATAAAGTGATAAATAAAAGAAATTTAATTTTCCTTAATAATTGGTAAGACCAGCTGTAGGTCTCAACGGGACTTTTTCCACCCCATCCAGGGTATTTCTCAGAATAACAATTAGTGATTAATACTTAATAGAAATCAACAATCTTGTTTTCGATGCTGTGCCCACTCTGAGCTTTAGCCTGTTATGAAGAAGTGACGGTGTGTTAACTGTCGTGGGGCCCTTTCTCCAGCATCACCAGCTATGAATCTAACACTGTGTAGAGAGAAAGAAATACATTTTCCTATGAGTAAAGTCCCTTTATCTTCAGGAATATCTTTGAGTTGTGTGTTAGATTTCTCTTACAGATGAAAAAACTGAGCTTCACAGAGGTCGTTACTTGTCCCCAGGTTACAGAATTAGTGAACAAGTAAGCCTGCCTTTAAATCTGGGGCTTCTGACCCAGGGCTCTGTGAAGCTGCCACGCTTTACATAGTAACATAGCAAACATCGACCACTACTATTTCTAGACACAGCCTTTGTGCTCTTGACCACTAAGATACACTGCTGGTCGCTTCTTCCTTCTTGAACTCTCCTTTTCTCTGACCGTTTGTCAGACAGTGAGAGGCAATTTGTGCAGGAGATGAGAGCACGGGCTCTGTCTGGAGCTCGACTGCCTGGGTCAAGGTCTTCCGTACCAGCTCACTGGCTGTGTGGGCAGGTTACTCATCACGTCTGTGGTTGGGTTTCCTTATTTTTAAGGTGGGGATAATAACAGTATCGACGTCCTTGGGTTCTTGTAAGGATTAAAGGGCATAATACACAAAGGGCCTAGAAGGAGCCTTGAATTTGGGGAGTTCTCAGGCGATGTTTGTGTATCTCGGGTCTCAGCTCACACATCCAGGCCTCTCCTGGTGCAGGAGCCTCCCCCAGGGCACCGGACACCCCTGCCCTCTGCCTGCACCCCACCTTCCTGCCGCTTGGAGGTCCCCCCACCCCTGCACCTGGGGCTTGTCTGCTCCTTCGGGCCTTGGGCTCCAGGGCAGCACCTGGCATGCAGCTGGCCCTCAGCACATGCTTGTTGAGTGGCTCTCTGTCTGCTGTGTTGGTTTCCCGTCCACAGGCCCTAGGAAATCCTGGTCCCCGAAACTCCATTCCCAAAGCTTTAGATATGATCCCAAACGACTTGTGAGCCTCGTCTTCTAGCCCTGACCCCTCTTTCCCCCTGTCTTTCCAGCTAACCATTAATAAAGCAAAATCCTGTAGGCCTCCCCAGCTCAGCCTGTTCTAAACCAAGCCCCCCACCCCACCCCCCACCCCGCCTTCTGTTTCAGGCCATCCCCAGCCTGGCTGACCACGTGGGTCTTCACCCACCCATGGAGAAGCCTGGGAGAAAACCTGGACCCTTCCCTCCTCCGTCACCCACCCTCAGCCCGTCAGCCACGCAGGCATGCCCGGGATGCAGGCTGGAGGTCTGGAGCCAGCTTTTGGCCGGCCGCCTGACTCCTGAGCTCACACCCTGACCTCAGACATTTTTCTCCAGCCTCAGGGTCATGACCCCAGTTTGGGCTGATCTGGCCCCAGTAGTCGCAACAAACTTCCACCTGATGTCTCAGACCCTGTGCCTCTCACGCGGCCCCTTCTTCTCCACCCCGTGACAAGTCTTGTGTATCTTCCTGAAATACAGCTTTAGTCCTATGACTCCGCTCTTAGAAACCATGGTTGGTTCCCTTTGCATCTTTTAGTCCCAACTCCGCACGTCGCATGAAGCCCCTCCTCGGTCTTTTCCTTCTGTACCCTCTCCCGCCGGCTGCATCTCTGCCCCCAGGTCTCCTGCTAGACCAGGTGAAGAGGCGGACGCGGCACAGGCCACGTGGGGCCTAGAGCACCCTCCCTCCCCTTTGCCTACTGACATCTTTCGTCCTTCAACATTCAGCTCACAGGCCACATCCTCTGCGAAGCCTTTCAAAGAGGGCTCCCAGCAGCCCGTCTCACCAAGGCGCCGGGGGCCCATCATCTGGGGGAACCCGTTTCTCAATCAGAAGGGCAGTTCCCACAGCCCCCGGAGACAGAAGGTTGGACCAGGCCCAGGAGAACCACAGGAGATCGTTCCTTTTTGCCCCTCTCCGCCCCGTGAAGGAGCCGGGAAGGCCCTTCCCAGGCAGGGAGTTGTCGGCCTTCTCTGGGTCTGCCCAGGCTGGCCCGATGCCCAACGCAACCAGTGTTTGCCAAATGTATAAGGATGACACCAGACCAGAGAGCCTAAGATTTGAATGGATCCAAATCTCAGGTGTAAATTCCTCCAACCAACCAACCAACAGACCAGTAGAAGCCCTTGGTCGAAATCGTGGCTTTATCACTAGAACAATTTGCTTCTCTTAGCCTCCACTTCCTCATCTGTAAAATGGGGATGATTGTAACCACGTCCAGGGGTGGCTGAGAAGATTATAGGAGCTAATGGAAGGAAATTAGCCAGCACGGGGCCTGGCTAAGGAGTCTTTGTTTCAGACAAAGATATGTGTAGCTCATCACTCTAAACAGGAAACTGGGAGACAAGATCATGTCCTAAAATAACTTTTTAAAGTTAGAATTTCATTGGGAATTTTAAAAGTTAAGACAGTTAAGAATGTCACTAATATTTACAACAGCTTTCACCTAAGAAGATGCATTCAACTACATCTTAAAGTACTCTTTGACTTTTCACCATACAATTAGCAGTTGGGCTGGGGGTGGCGAGTGTGATCCGTCGCTTGTTTTGCTGCACTTTTGTGTTTTATCAGCTCTGTTTGATCGCAGACCCAGCCGGGCATAGGGGTCACTTGCGCGAGTGTTTTAGAGATCCCTGGGCCCTACCCCACACCTACTGAATCAGAACAGGGAGCCGGAAGGGGACTGTAACTCTACATTTATAAAAGCCTCCTTTGTGGTTTTGATCATCTGCAAGGTTTGGTAACCACTAGCACATATGCCACTAGAAGAGCCTAGGGCTCAATATTCTCAGCTTTATAGTCTTTGTAATTTAAAAAAAAACTAGTTTATTTGCCCTTTTGTAAACAAGATTCAATCTCTCCAGGCCTGTTTTATCTTAACTGTTTATCCTGCTGGTGGAAAAAACTGGCTCCACTTCAACAATAGGAGAAGGAAAGGTGCAAACCTCACCTTCTTCCCAACATTTTTAGCACCAGGGGGGCCATTTCCCCCGCGTCCTACTGGGGCAATTTAAATGCTAATGCAGTTAAGTCCAACAATAGTTTTAGCAATCAGATTAGAATGTTTTTTTTATGAAGATCTTATTTCTCTTTTCTCCATTCTATATTTATTTTATTTTACTCTATTTTTTGCTAGAGAGGCGTAGGTTTCGATTCTTTGACATTTCAAACCTTAAATTAAAAAACAAAACATCCCATCCTGATATCTTCTCAGCAGTATTTGCAAGAGGACAGGAAGGGATCCACCCTGTAAACCTGAGGTCTGCAGTTTGAATGTGCTGAGTCACCTGGTCTTTGCTGAGTCAAATGTTTTGCACCCAGGAAAAGTACTGCAGACAAATCAAACTGTGAGCTGGTATGTGGCTAATTTAAATGCCAGTAAGAAAACTGGAAAGGGCTAATGCATCGATACAGAGTAACTTGGTAGTAACTTTAAAACTTGTTTTTGGAGATTTCTAATAGCCTGGTAAGTGATCTTTCTGATGGGTAATGTGTTGGTGAAATTCTTTAAATATTTCTTCCCGTTCTTAGAAAGGGAAAACGAATATAAATGGTATCGCAGTTGTCTTGTGTGGTTTAGAGAACAGGAGAAAATTAGTCTTGGCCATTATTCTGAAGTTTTGCATAATTAAGCCTCTTGAATTAGTTTTAAATAAGTAATAACAAACAAAATATAGTAGTGAACCGGATATTGATAGTTGATGTCTAACTGTAGTTGAGCTTTTCGGAAGTCTGTTTTCCTATTTTGATCATGTAGCTGGATAGCCCGTGAGCAGGTATGACTACAACCGTATTAAAAGAGGAAGTGGCAGGAAGCTGCAGTTTCCTTCGAACCAGGAAGAAAGTTTATAGAACTCCTGATGGGAATGTGGACTGCAGATGGAGATAAAAGTCAGATTAATTAGTATTTGTAACTGCTATTTTATTTTTACACTATAAAGGTGGTTCCTTTCAAGTTAGTATCTGGGACTAAAGAGAATGCAGACATTCCAGGAAGTCAGAAATGTCTGTTCACCGGTATTAGCCAACATCCTAAAGTCATTTCACAAGGTGGAAATGTACTGTGGGGCCAGTTTACGTGGTCAGGCTCCAGCGTGTTTGCGTTACGAGTGGGGAGCGGCCGCTGGTCTCTGCGTGGCTGAGCCCTGGTGACCAGTGTCCCTGAACCCATCTGTGAAGTGACACAGGCGCTGCCCTGTGTGCCTGCTTCTTAAGCTGGCCACGGTGCCAGGTGCCTCCACTGCCTTCTCCATCCCGGCCTCAGTCACCTACAGAGGTGCAACTTGTACATTTTTTTCCTGTTTTTTTTTTTTTTTTTTGGCTGCACCCTGTGGCATGCAGGATCTTAGTTCCCCAACCAGGGATCGAACCCTTGCCGCCTGCATTGGGAGCGTGGAGTCTTAACCACTGAACCACCAGGGAAGTCCTGAGCAGCTTGTACTTTTAATACCTTCAAGCCAAGTGTACAAAAACTCAGAGATTAAATCATACCCACAGGACTCCTTGCCGTGGTAGAGTGAGAGTTTGCACCCAGACAGGACCCTAAGCCCTGATGTCCCCGTGGAGAGCGCCCCTAGCTCGTAAACGTGACTACTCACCGGCCAGTAACATTAAATATGGGAAAAACGTCATCAGTGGGTTGGAATCCTTGCTTTCTCTCAGTGAGCAGTTTAGGGGGAAACGGCAGAAGAGCTGCAAATAACCACCCAGGAGGCCGGAGGGGCTCAGAGAAAGATTCTAACTTAGTGCGCTTTCTGCTCAGAGCTAGTGTGTAATTCACAGGGCTGAAGACGTGAACTGTATTGAACATCTGCTGTGTTTTTTCCCCAGCTTAGATTGATGGCCATAATACCATGACTTGGCATTAAGAGAACAAACAAACAAAAACCCTAGGCTACCTGCCTTTCATTTGACTCTGTCTGGAACCGGAGGTGGGCAGTTATTGCCGCAGGCAGGGCAAGGACGCAGAGTGCCAGCGGTCAGTCGGGCCTGACCCGGTGCAGACGGGCGTCGGGCAGACACGGCTCTGAGTCTCCGTGGTTAGGAGCCTGGTGAGCTGGGACAGTTGATTTGATGCCTGTGAAATTTGGATGGTTTCTTCACAGGTCCTAGCGTGGGCTGGAGGAGACACGCAGCAAGGTGGATGTTTTCCTCTCACATCCTCAGAGGCTCAGGTATGACCAGTCGTGAGATAGAGCATCCCGGGAGACCCTTGGAGGAGAGGGATGCTCTGAGTCAGGTGCCTGTATCTGAGTTCGTGGTCAGCTCAGGGCGGAGCTCCTGGAGAAGATGAGACGTGAGCAAAGATCTGAAGTCGTGGAGTGAGTTACCCGTGCGGGGGTCTCGGTGGGAGAGGTTTCCAGGCAGAGGAAACAGCTGAGGCCAAACAGGAAATTGCCTACTGGCAAGATTTAAGAAGAACAAGGGACTCAGTGTGGCTGGAACAGAGGGAGTGAGGGGGAAAGTAGTAGAGGGTGAGGTCAGAGAGGCCAGGGGTCAGACCGCTCAGCATCCTCTCCAGGACTTTTACTACGAGAGCAATACGGAGTCTCTGCTGGGCTTTGAGCCGAGGAGGTGATGAGGTTTTACAAAGATCACTCTGATGGCTGTGTTGAGAATCAAGCTTGAAGCAGGGAGGCCCGTTAGGGGCCGGGGCAGTAATGCAGACAGGAGAGGGGGAGGGATCTGACTGGGGTTCGTGACAGCAGAGGGAGTGAGAAGTGATCAGGTCCTGGGTATGTTTTGAAGGTAGACCCAGCGGGATTTCTCAGGGGCTAGACATGGGATGTTTCAGGCATGAGCATCTGTGGGGATGGAGTTTGCCAACACGTGGAATGGGGAAGGAGATGTAGATGGAACAGATCTGGGGGGAGACCAAGACTTCGTTGTCTTTGTCCACGTTGAGATGTCCCCTGGGTATCCAGGTGGGAAGGGAGGGGTCTCTCTGGTGACACACATTTGGAAATTGTCAACATATAAATGTTTAAAACCTGGAGACTTAACAGAGACCGCTAAGGGGGTGTGGATGGAGAAGAGAAGGGGTCAAAGGGCTGGGCTTTGGGGCACGCCAACCCTGAGAGTCCTGCAAGAAGAGTGGGGTCAGCAGAGGAGACTTGAGACGGGGCTCCCAGGGAGCTCGCGGGGAAGAGGAGTGGGGGAGACTGGACGTGAGGCTGGAGGATGGGCGTCCTCAACTTGCAGTGGATGTGGACGCTCAATGTAAGACTTTGGTTGTTTATTCCAAGGTGATGGCGGCTGGGTGTACTGAGACCTTGCTCTCATTTGCCATGTGCGGGGCACTTCGCTAAGCACACGACATACCTTTAATCACTCAACCTTTATACATGCCCTGTAAGAAAGGGAGTGTCCTTATCTTCTGTAGTTGAGGGAACTGGCTCAGAGGGGTCAGAGATGTCACTCAAGGTTATCTTCCAGCAATTGCCGGTAACTGCCCAGGTGGTCCTATTCCAGGGTCCCTCCTTTGAACCACTGGCCTGTCTTCTCCTGGGTCTGGCCCTTCTCAGCCAGGGGTCAGAGGGTCAGAAGCTGAGGCTTGCATCCTTTGCCTGGAGACACCTAGCTCCTGTCCCCCAGAGGACATGCTTTACAGGCAGAGGAAATGGTATCAAGTAGGGAGGTGGCTTGATGGGATTTGCTTTGATGCATATTGATCTGGGGGCAGCAGCGTGGGGAGAGAGGATGAGGATGCTTGAGAGCGGGGGAGGGAGATAAATTTGGGGCAGGTCAGCTCAGCTCTTGAGGGGCCTGAGGGCTGACGGAGCCATGCAGCAGTCGGTGAAGGAAATGGGGTCAGCGGTCCCGGTGAGGGAAGCAATTTCAGATGTTCATCACCCACGTATATACCCTTTTCTGAAGTGGATCCCCTGAGAACAAGTCCGTCTCCCACTTTGCAGGAAAAGGGCACATCTCTTTGCCTGGCGTGTTCTGGGGCATGTGTAAAAAACCCCTGGGCTCCAGACAAAGAAGTGATGCATGAGGACCTGGAGACGCTTCCTTGCAAGTCAGGTGGTTTGGGCTGCTTGCTTTTACCACGTTGGGGGGACTGAAATGTAATTTTTTTTTTTTTTTGGCTGCACCGTGCAGCCTGTGGAATCTTATTTCCCTGACCAGGGATCGAACCCATGGCTCCTGCAGTGGAAGCACAGAGTCTTACCACTGGACTGCCAGGGAATTCCCTAAATGTGATTTATTTTTTTTTTAATTTTATTTATTTATTTATTTTTTGGCTGTGTTGGGTCTCCGTTTCTGTGCAAGGGCTTTCTCTAGCTGCGGCAAGCAGGGTCCACTCTTCATCGCGGTGCGTGGGCCTCTCACTATCGTGGCCTTTCTTCTTGGGACCACAGGCTCCAGACGCACAGGCTCAGCAGTTGTGGCTCATGGGCCCAGCTGCTCCACGGCATGTGGGATCCTCCCAGACCAGGGCTCGAACCCGTGTCCCCTGCACTGGCAGGCAGGTTCTCAACCACTGCGCCACCAGGGAAGCCCCCCTAAATGTGATTTTTGAGTAGAGATGACAAAGTGATTCTGGGGCTGTGACTTGCACAGATTTCAAAGATATGACTAACACTGCTCTGAGTAGAATACTTCATTATTTCACTTATTATTATTATTTTGGCTGCACCATGTGGCTTTTGGGATCTTAGTTTCCCAATCAGGGACTGAACCGGAGCACCGGCAGTGAAAGCGCAGCGTCCTAACTAACCACTGGACCACCAGGGAATTCCTACTTCACTTACTTATTTGAAAAGAGTTTCTCAGGGATTGTGTCTATAAAAAGAAAAGCAGTGATGCCAGGTTATGCCAAAATGTTTCATTGTAATAATGAGGCATCCACAGACCCATGAGTAATCATTGGAAAATAAACCCAGTTCCTCTCACTAAGAGATGTATTTCCAATAAGATTTTACCTTTTATGTTTAATAATTGTCAAAGTTTGCAATATACTTATGATGATTTGATTAATTGGAATTTACTGCTGCTCAATCCAGAAGAATTTTTTGTGTGTACTTAATGAATTATGGTCACAGAAACTTTTTATTTATTTATTTTTAAAATATTTATTTATTTATTTTTGGCTGCATTGGGTCCTGGTTGCTACGTGCAGGCTTTCTCTAGTTGCGGCGAGCGGGGGCTACTCTTTGTTGTGGTGCACGGGCTTCTCACTGTGGTGGCTTCTCTTGTTGTGGCGCACGGGCTCTAGGCATGCAGGCTTCAGTAGTTGTGGCGCTCGTAAATTTTAATTTTGAATTGTGTACACAGTTTGTGGATGAGATACATGAAAAGGTTATCGATAAAAGATGTTGAAGCATAAAAATAAATTTGGTTTAAAATCTGTGAGTAACACAAAACCTTGTAAAAGAATGTCTATAGCAGCATTATTCATAATAGCCAAAACATAGAAACAAGCCAAATGTCCACCCACTGATGAATGACTAAACAAAATGTGGTCTATCTGTCTAGTGGAATATTATTGGAAAATAAAAAGGAATAAGCATGGATCATGCTACAACAAGGATGAGTCTTGGAAACATTACGCTACATGAAAGAAGCCAGTCACAAAAGACCACATATTGTATAATCGCATGTGTGTGAAATGTCCAGAGTAAGCAAACCTATGGACAGAAAATAGAAGTGGTTGCTCAGGACTGTGGCAGGGAGTGGGGGATGGAGAGTGACTGCCAATGGGGACGGGATTTCTTTGGGGGTAATGAAAGTGTTTTAAAAGTGATTGTGGTGATAGATGCACAACTCTGTGATTACGCTAACAACCATGAAATTGTACACTTCAAATGGATAATTGTATAATATGTGACTTATCTGTCAATAAAACTGTTAAAAAAATCTGTGGGGCAAGTGGAGTGGAAATGGAAGTTAAAACAGAAGAAAAGAATGATGTGCCATTTCTAGCTTTACTAAAAAGATTTGTGCATGTGCAAAACACAGTTAACAAGATGCTTTGCAGCCATTTAAACTTGGGTTAAAACAATGTGATGCCAAAAGTAGACATTGCCTAGGGGCATGCACTTTGTATTTTAGGGGATTCACAAGCAAAAGAGCTTGAAGCCCAATGGATTAGATCTCCTAAAGACAATGGCTAGATTGAGTGAGATCAAAGACTGAAGAAGGAGAATTAGAAACACCAGCCTTGGGAATTCCCTTGGCGGTGCAGCTGTTAGGCCTTGGTGCTTTCACTACTGGAGCCGGGGTTCAGTCCCTGGTTGGGGAACTAAGATCCCACAAACGACGCATGCAGGAGAAACTAAGAGGGGGAAGGAGAGTGGGGGGGCAGTTTCCAGGTGGAGGGGGGTGTCAGACACCCCTTGGGGTTATTCCGGCTAAAGATGCAAAGCCATCCTCGGGGACCAGTCGGCAATGATGAGGTCATCGACCTGGCACCATCCGTTTTAATAAACTCGTTGCAGTCCAGCGCAGAGCTGGTGGCTGGGAGCAGAGTTTAGGGAGGTGAGAGGAGGTAGAAAGATGGAGGAAGTGAAGACCTCGACCTGGGACCTCGCTCTTCAGAAGCTGGAACAGATAACGGGGCAGAAATTTGGTAACTGGGGAGAAGTGGGGTAAAGGTAGTTGCTGCTGCTCTAAGGATGCAGTCAATTTGAGCATGTTTGCGGATGGAAGGTGAGAAGCTGGTGAGAGAGAGTGAGGTGCAGGAGAGATGTTCATCCCCGCAACGTGCAGGGCGTCCTGCAGATCAGCCAGACGGAGGGGACGCCTCCCGTGACCGCAGAGCTCCCAGCAGCTGGGGCGCCATGGCTCTAAGGGAGCCCCGTGGGAATCTACCTGGTCTCTGCTACTCCAGACACCCCACTCCCCAAATGGCCTGTCTCCACACAGCCCACGTTCAATGGGCGGGTGTTTAGGCTACGATAGGATGCGGATGGGGCGCGAGGAGTGATACGCTTGCTCTGCAGTCTTGAATTTGACTGCGGGTAAGAGCGGTTCCTCAGTATCTTGGCTTGGAGGGAACAGAAGTGCTCCGGTGAACACTTTTACTCCCTTAGCTCATTTGAATGATGCTGGAAGTTAGAAGCGGATCCACCTCCAGTGCTAAAGGCAATGGTCCAAGGGTGGAGGCATGGGAGCTGCTCTCATCCAAGCCCGCCCCCCATCCCCCAACCCTCTGGCCACACGAATCATGGTCCAGTGTGTGGCCCGAGACTAGGCGTCCTGTGAAGACACACAGGGGCCCCCGCGGTGCTGCTTTGTCCCTCTAGTTCACTTGACCCCCTTGCAGCATTTTTACACTCTTAGAAAATGCTCTCGACAATAACTGCCCCAACAAGAGAGAAGAAGAAAGGAGGTGTTTGTTTAGTAACAGGAAGAGAGAGGCGGGGTCGGGCCGAAGCTTTAGTATCGGCGGCAACGCAAGGAAAGAGACCAAGGAAAGAGACCGAGCATAGGGGATCTCTTGTCACTCACGTATCCGGAGCCGCACGGCCCATTTGAAGGTCACATTGCACATGGAAAGGTCATGGCAAGGGAACTGACGTCCTCCCCGTATGTGCCCTGAATCTTCTCTATTCTCTTTCCATGGTTTTGTGTTAATGCTTGGAGAATTGCAGACTGTGTTGTAAGGTGGCCAGGGAATGATGTGATTCCAGGTAGATGTATTTGAAGCCCCTTGGCAGTCCGTGAACAGTCTTCCAGGCTCTACTTGGGTGTAAGCATCCGAGTAGTAATGGTAACAATTATTAACAGGAGAAATTATTTATCTTTGGTTTTTTAAATATTTATTTATTTGTTTGTATCGGGTCTTAGTTGAGGCACGTGGGATCTTTAGCTGCGGCGCGTGGGCTTCTCTCCAGTTGTGATGTGTGGGCTCTAGGACCTGCCGGCTTAGTTGCCCTGCGGCATGTGGGATCTTAGTTTCCCTACCAGGGTTGAACCTGCGTCCCCTGCATTTGGAAGGCGGATTCTTAACCACTGGACCACCAGGGAAGTCCCTTATCTTTGTTTTTGAATTTATACTTAGTATTTTCATTGTTATTGTTACAGTGTTTTGTAGCTGGATATTAAGTTCCCTCTGTGTGTTAGGAGCCTTGAGAACACAAAGATAAATTGTACATGGCCTCTCTAAACAGCAGTTCTTATCCAGGCGGCCATGGATCCTTCTCCTTGGTTGGAATTCAGGGGCTTTGTGAACTTGGATGGAGAAAAGATTACATGTTCAGTAACCTCCAGCTGCAATGTAGTATTTCCTTCAGAGATGAATGGTGATGGAAAACCACAGTAGTATCAGCTGTCCCTGTGACTGTCACCAGGAAATCACACGTATTTTCATGTCGCATTAGAGCTGTTTGCAGTTCTCTTGAAATATTGTGCAAACGCATCACTTTGAAATAATGGTAGTTATTTGACCTACCACTAGACCTTGGCATTGAATAAAAAGGCACATATGTTATGTATTACATCAAATATGTATTTTAATGTTTTGATAACTATTTCATAATCAACTTTCTGCATATGCCTGTGTATTTTACCTGATCCTTTTTTTTTCTTTTTTTGGCCGAACCGTGCGGCTTGTGGGATGTCAGTTAGTTCCCCGACCAGGGATTGAACCCAGGACCTTGGCAGTGAGAGTGACGAGTCCTAACCACTCGAGCACCAGGGAACTCCCTTTACTTGATTCCGAGGAGGTTTCACAAGGCTGCCGAAGGAAACCAGGGCACAGAAAAGGTTAAGAACCCCTTTAGGTGTACAGTTTGGGGCAGCGGCTGGGGGACCAGAAGCCTGAACAGATAAAGTCGTAAGCAGTGGTGAGTGGTGGTGAGAAAAATACCCAGGAGCCACAGGGACCCGAGGAGGGACTGTGCTCAGCCTCAGGGGCCCCTTCTGGAGAGCTCTGAGCTGCACCTGGAAGGAGGAGTGAAGAGGAGAGAGAGACGCAGGAGGTTGTTTCCAGGGAGGGAGCAGATCGGGGGCGGGGCCTCTGGGGAAGCGAGGAGTACTGGGGCTAAGTGCTGAGTACTGTGCTGAGTCCCGGAGGCTACGGAATGACTCAGACACAGCCGAGGGGGTCGGTAAGCTCACTTTTTAAAAAAAATTAATTAATTAATTTTTGGCTGCTTTGGGTCTTCGTTGCGGTGCATGGGCTTCTCATTGTAGTGGCTTCTCTTGTTGCGGAGCACGGGCTCTAGGCGTGCGGGCTTCAGTAGTTGTGGCTCGCGGGCTCAGTAGTTGTGGCACGTGGGCTCCAGAGCGCAGGCTCAGTAATCGTGGCTCACGAGCTTAGTTGCTCTGCGGCATGTGGGATCTTCCCGGACCAGGGCTCGAACCCGTGTCCCCTGCAGTGGCAGGCGGATTCTTAACCATTGCTCCACCCGGGAAGTCCTAAGCTCATTTTTAGAACCATTTTTAATGGGGCAGCATGGACAGTGTTCACTTTTCTTGGAGAAATTCATGGCTTAATAAACCTTTTCAGAACAGCATCACTGACGTGTAATTCACATGCAATCAGTGCACATATGTGGTAAGTTCTGACGTAGGTATCCATTGTGAAAACATCGCAGTCGAGGTAAGGAATGCCTCCATCATGCCTTCCCCCACAGAGTGACCTGCAGCCCCCCTGGCCTCCCATCCCCAGCACTTGCTCATCCACTTGTGTCATGGAGACCTGTCTGCTTTTCTAGAGTTTTATGTGATGGACTCACAACCCACATCCTCTTTCTGGCCTGGCTTCTTGCACTCGGTGTAACATGTTTGAGATTCAGCCAGGCTGTTGTAAATCACCAGTTCATTCCTTCTTGCTGCCGAGTAATTGTGTGCTTTAAAAAAGGGAAAAACCCAAACGCTGGTTTTCATAACAAAATGTAAAAAGGGAGCAACGTTCCTAATCCTTATCAAACGGGAACGTGGGTTTAAGATTATTGAGAAATGCTGCGCTGGAGTGTGGTCAGAGTGAATTTCAGCCCCGGGTCCTCTTACCACCATTGCTAAATTTGAGCACATTTGGAAATATTTTAGACCTGCAAGAAGGCAGCCCCGCAGGACATGGAAACAAGCACTCAGCTGTCTCTGCAACCACAGGCTCTCTGATGAGAGGGTTAGTGAAGACACTGCCTAATGGAGTGTCCAAGAAGCAGTCCGTGTGTCTTCTGCTGTCCTCACACCCTCCTCATTCGGTAGATATGGGGCAAGAGCTATTTTCCATGTTGTACAAGTAGGAAATGAGGTTCAGTGAGCGTGTGAGGATAGTTACTCAAGACAGAAGTGAGTTAGGGGCTGACTGGGCTGCCTACTCCCCAGTCCCAGCCCTGCTGGGGGCTCGGCTTGGCTCGTGTTGGAAAGAAAAGTGCAATAATTTCACTTTCACTTTTGTTCTTGTTGGAGCTGTGATAGGATCTTTAAACTGGAGGAGTTAAGGTTTTCTCTTCCCCCTTTCCTCTTAAAACTTTCCCCTTTCCACTGGGTTAGGGCCAGCTTGTGTCGAGGATTCCACAGCCCAGTGCCTGAGTCGGGTGAGGCTCTTTTCCAAACATCAGGGGGATGCCGCGCTGGGTAAATCCTGGAGGTTTCCCTGGAGTGGGTAGGACGGAAGGACCAAATGAGAAGTAAAGGGTGTGTCTTACCCTCTTCTGGGTCATGGAAGATTTGAGAATCTGGTGAAATTGTGGGTCCTCTTTCCCAGAAAAATGCACAGATGTGCACGCACACGATTTTGCAATGATTTCAGAGTGTTTAGACTCCCCAGGGCTGGTCTGTAGGAATGACCTCGGGGTGAGTAGTTTTGGCCTGAAGTGAAATAGTCATGCCTTCAGGGAAACACAAAGCCATAGTCACTGATGAGACAGCGATTACAGATAAAGGCTGGGTGGGACTGGTGGGCTGGGTAGTGTTTGGATAGACAGCCCTCTCTATCAAATAGGTCTAATACACACCCACCCACCCCCAACTAATACCCAGTTGGGGTAGGGTGCTAGTCTCTGGGAGGCACGATTCCAGGCAGAGGGGGATGTCTGGGGGTAGGGGGGCGGACAGTGGAAGTAGGAAAGCTTCAGGGAGCTGACATGCCCAGTTTGACTGGAGGAAGATTATAGAATCGTCAGAAACAACCATAGAAAGGGAGGGAGAGGTCATATTGTGGGTGAAATAGAAAGCAAGGTGAGTACTTCTCCCCCCCCACCCCAGCTCCCCATAAAATATTCTGTAATTCCTTTTATTTATTTATTTATTTAACATCTTTATTGGAGTATAATTGCTTTACCATGCCTTTTATCTATTTATTTATTTTTCAGGTGGAGGTTTGGGGTGTATATAGGTGCATAATACATATTTATTGTCACAAATTAAGGATGTTGACAAAAATCAGAAATTCTCGTATACTATAATCTGATCTCTATTAATAGCTGACGTAGTTTGTTCTAGTCTGCGAACATTCTTATCTCTCCCAGCTCTGAGCCGCCACCCCAGTTAGAAAATAAATCCTGTGAATTTATCACAATTTAGATAACTTGTCTGTCGATGTTCTTCACGTTTATTTAAGGCTCAACATCATATCCCAGGATTTTTCTTAATTTTTTCATTTTATTTTATTATTTGGCTGCATCGGGTCTTAGCCGTGGTGCACGGGCTCTTTTTCGTGGTGTGCAGGCTTCTCTCTAGTGGAGGCGCGTGGGCTCAGTAGCTGTAGCATGTGGGCTTAGCTGCTCTGCGGCATGTGGGATCTTAGTTCCCCGACCAGAGATGGAATCCATGTCCCCTGCATTGGAAGGCAGATTCGTAACCACTGGACCGCCAGGGAAGACCCAGATATTTCTTAATTTTTAAAACATTTACTATTTCTTAGGATAGATGCTTAGAGGGGGAATTATTGGGTCAATGTATATAAACTTCTGTAGAAGCCTGAGTCAGTAGCTTTCTGGGGGGTTGGCTACCTGCTATTGGATTTTGTTCTGTTTATTTTGCTTATTTACTTTTTTCCTCTTGGTGTCCTGTGTCTGCTCCTTAGCCCCTTTCTTAAATACTGGAGCCCCCCAAACCCCCGCCTCTCCTGGGCCTTTACACTGATCCATTCTCTTCCTGATTTTCCTTGATGATCAGGCAGCCTGTGTTGACTGCCTGTCATGCACCAAGCATTGTGTTTAACAATATTACACATAATTTTCGCCACACCCCTGTTGCATAAGGATTTATATCTTCCTTTCACAGATGTGGACTCAGAGCTGAAAGCTGCTTTCCCAAGGGGACGTCTCTGGGTCTGTCTCCCCAGGTCTGCATTTGTAGCTTCCCTCTCTCCACCCAGCTCCAGGGCAGCCATCACGTCACCAGCGCAGATTCCACTTGGGGTTTCCATGGACACCAAACTGAGTCTGTCCACACTCACCTAACAACTCTGACCTCCAGCCTGCCCCCATGACATCACTGAGCCCATAGGTCACCCTTGATGATGTCTTTACCCTCCTGATCCACCCCACCCGGCTTTGTGCCTAAGTTTGGTGTTGGTCTCCATCCTCCAACCTCGAGGAGATACCGCTATCTAAAGGCATCCCCTGCCTGGTCTGTCAGAGTGGCTGCACCTCCACGTGGTCCCCCCGCCTTCAGCTGATTTCCCTCTCGCTGTGCTCACTGGAACTCTCCCCACCTTAAAAACTGCCAGTGGCCCCCCTTTACCTTGGGAACGCAACGCAGGTTTCTTAGCGTGACGTATCCATGTGCCCTGATCGCCATCCCCTCTCCCCTGTCCCTCAGCTCCGCTCACCCTGCTGCTTTCTCTGTTTGTCTCCTGGGTTCCAATCCCAGGGACGACTTGAAGTTGTAAAGAATGGGATCCCGACTAGGTCTCTCTGCTTCTCTGTCCTGTAAACTCCCACCCCAGTTTCTCGGCTGACTCCGGGGTGTCAGGACCGGGAGGTCTTAGTCCCTTCTCTTCCCCTCTCTCCCCACCACCTCCAGTGATGACCAGATTGTATTCTCCTCATCTGATTCCTATTGTGCTTCCCCATTTCCCCGAGTAAGGATTTTGAGGGCGGAGCCTGACTCACTCAATAATCTTCCTGTTCCCGTGGACTTGACAGATGGGTGGGAACCGCGGTGTTGTCCCCAAGCTTCCGTGGGCTTCGTAGGATAGCTGCTCTGTCTGCCACACGGAGCAAGTGGGCTTCGGACTTTGCATCTCTGACATTATAAGAATGTACCACGTTAGGTCCGTGAGTTAGGATTCGTTTCAATATAGTGTTCTGAATTGTTACACTATTGCCCCATTGCAATCAGATAGCTTTTGCTAGGAACACAGTCTCTCCCCCTCTTCCCCAGTTTAGTGGCTTCAAGCAACCAAGTCTCTAGCTTGTGATTCTGCGGTCAGACTGTTCTGGGCAACTCAGCTGACCTCTTCTGGGCGGGCGGCTGATCTAGGGCCGGCAGTAGGTTAGATGGTGGCCAGATAACCCAGGAGGGCCCTGCTGATGTGCCTGGCAATAGGCATGTGTCTCTCCTCCAGCAGGCTAGCTTGGGCTCATTCACATGGTGGTGTTAGGGCCCCAGGTGCAGTAACCACCCCCCAGGAGTGAAGGGGATTAAAGCCACTGCTTGCATCCCATTTGCTTCACGAGTCACAGGACCAACAGAGACGCAAGGGATGGGGAAAGAGACTCTCTGCCTTTTGATGGGAAGGACCTTGCTATGACTGCAAGAATATGGATGTAGGCAAAAGAACTTGTGGTCATTTTTACAAACTACCTCACTGGTAATGGAATTCCGCAGTATCTGATACATATTAGGCACTTAACAGAAATCTGGATTTTTGGATAAATTATTGGCCACTCATACACATGTATACGTATTATATTTATTTTGCAAACAGGGTCAAAGCACGTGTAGAAAAAACTGACCTTCTCTTTCCAGGTCGTCTTATTTTTGGATCTTTGATATTAGTGTTATGTAGAGCTCAGCTATTGCAGAGCTGTTAATAAAATGTCAACATCAGTGGCTCAAATGCATTTTTGGAAAAGGGAGTTCTTGAAGAATACTGAATTCAATGTAGAATTAAATTAATTAAAACAGATGACCAAAGCCTAGTATTATTGGGCTATTGCCTGGGGTGCATAAAAAGCTACAGAGGGGGCTTCCCGGGGCTTCCCTGGTGGCGCAGTGGTTGAGAGTCCACCTGCCGATGCAGGGGACACGGGTTCGTGCCCCGGTCCGGGAAGATCCCACATGCCGCGGAGCGGCTGGGCCCATGAGCCATGGCCGCTGAGCCTGCGCGTCCGGAGCCTGTGCTCTGCAACGGGAGAGGCCACAACAGTGAGAGGCCCACATACCGGGAAAAAAAAAAAAAAAAAAAAAAGCTACAGAGGTTTCGTTTGCATTTTAAGAATACCTCATGCACGAAGCCTCTCCATATCTTCATGCTTCATTGTCATTTCTAAGGAAAACATCTACCGACTAGAATTACTTCATTTTTCTAAAGTTGTTTGCTTTTCATTGGTGGGGTTACAATTCAAGCTGCCTAACTTGATGATTTTACAGATAAGCAAGCTGGATTTGGATTACAGAACAGTGACAGGAATAAGGAGTCAGGTGGACGGTGTTTATCATTTTTGCATTTTCCCACTAAAGCTGACACATCAGCCTGTGTGACATGAAGATGAGTCAGGCAAAGCTCCCACCTCCAGGAGCTCAGTCGGTGTCAGGGAGGGAGAGTCTTGAGGACGGTCCTGGAAACACGCACGGATGAAGTTTTGCGGGCTATGCAATGGAGCCTCGGGTTTTTTTTTAAATCCCTTCCCCCGTTCCTCTCTCCCTCCCCCTCCCCTCCCCTCCCCCTCCCCCCTCCCCTCCCCTCCCCTCCCCCTCCCCCTCCCCTCCCCCCTCCTTCCCCTCCCCTCCCCTCCCTCCCCTCTCCCCTCCCCTCCCCTTTCCCTCCCCCTCCCTCCCCTCTCCCCTCCCCCTCCCTCCCCTCTCCCCTCCCCCTCCCTCCCCTCTCCCCTCCCCTCCCCTTCCCCTCCCCTCCCCCTCCCCTCCCCTCCCCCTCCCTCCCCTCTCCCCTCCCCCTCCCCTCCCTCCTCCCCTCCCTCTCCCCTCCCTCCTCCCTTCCCCTCCCTCCCCTCCCCTTCCCTCCCCCCTTCCTCCCTTCCCCCCTTCCCCCCTCCCTTCCTTCCCTCCTTCCTTTGAAGCCTAGATTTTTAACATGGGTTCTTTTTTTTTTATAAGTTTATTTATTTATTTTACTTATTTTTGGCTGCGTTGGGTATTCGTTGCTGCACGCGGGCTTTCTCTAGTTGCGGTGAGCAGGGGCTACTCTTCGTTGTGGTGCACGGGCTTCTCATTGTGGTGGCTTCTCTAGTTGCAGAGCACAGGCTCTAGGCACGTGGGCTTCAGTAGTTGCGGCACACACACACAGGCTCAGTAGTTGTGGCTCGCAGGCTCTAGAGCGCAGACTCAGTAGTTGTGGCACACGGGCTTAGTTGCTCTGCAACATGTGGGATCTTCCCAGACCAGGGTTTGAACCCGTGTCCCCTGCATTGGCAGGCGGATTCTTAACCACTGCACCACCAGCGAAATCCTTAACATTGGTTCTTCATTCAGGAATGACACAGCAAACAAGCAACACTGGCACTTTTATCCAGGACATATGCCCAGGTGTTTCCCTGAAGATCCTCACTCCTTAGGTCTTAGGTGGGGCCCAGGCATTTGTATTTTGAAAAAGCACACATGATCTGAGAGGTACCCCTGCTTTATAAAACGTTAGTGTGCATGTAGGTGCAATAATGGGTCTTGGTTAACTTGGGATGGCAGGAGTTGCTGCCTCTTTTACTTCTTAGGCTAGACGGGTGTGGTCAATGATTAGACATCATAATTACAAAAGCAATGCCTACTCTAGAAAATGTAGACAATACAGAAGATCAACAAGAAGCAAAGAAAATACTGACAATCCTCCCACCCAGACATGACTGCTAACATTTCCATGAAAATCCTTTCACTTTTTTCTTGAAAACACACCACAAATGATCATACTGTTGTATGAACTGCTTTTTTCATTTAATATATCCTGATCATATTTTCAAGTTATTAACTAATCTTCCATGTTTATTTTTTAAATAAATTTATTTATTTTATTTATTTATTTTTGGCTGCATTGGGTCGTTGCTGCACATGGGCTTTCTCTAGTTGCGGTGAGCGGGGGCTGCTCTTGGTTGCAGTGAGTGGGTTTCTCACTGCGGTGGCTTCTCTTGTTGCAGAGCATGGGCTCTAGGTACATGGGCTTCAGTAGTTATGGCCTGTGGGCTCAGTAGTTGTGGCATGCGGGCTCTAGAGCGCAGGCTCAGTAGTTGTGGCACACGGGCTTCATTGCTCTGTGGCATGTGAGATCTTCCGGACCAGGGGTTGAACCCGTGTCCCCTGCAGTAGCAGGCATATTCTTAACCACTGCGCCACCAGGGAAGCACTTCCATGTTTTTTTAAACAGCTCAAGAGTATCTATTGTACATGCTTTATATTATTTCAGTAATATCCTATTCCTGGTGCAGGGATTCGCATATGAGTGAACATGGACGTTGTTCTTTAGGAGTTGATTGTCTAGTACAAGAACACATGTGAAAAAGTATAACACAATTTAGGAATCACTATAAAGAATACTTTATTTAAGGGGACTTCCCTTGCGGTCCAGTGGTTAAGATTGCCCTTCCAATGCAGGGGACGTGGGTTCAATCCCTGGTCGGGGAGCTAGGATCCCACATGCTGCGAGCTGTGTCCAAAAAAAAAAAAAAAAAAACCTTGTTTAACACTACAATCAAGTGAGCTTGGCAAACATTGGCTCATCCAAGATCCAGGTTTATTCTGTGTCACTTCCTGGTGGACCTGCCTTTCATAATTAATAACCACTAATACTAACACTATTTACTGAATTTCAGTTACTTAGCAGGTACTGTACCAAGCACTTTACATAAATTATCTAAAGTTTACAAGCAAGATGCAAGATAAGTTTATTTTAAAATTTTATTTTAAATAAATAAATTTTATTGAGACATAATTCACATCCATTGTAATTCACCCATTTAAGGTGTACAACTCAGTGGTTTGTAGTATATTCACAGGATTGTGCAACCATCACCACAGTCAATTTCAGAACACATTTACTACCCCACCAAGGAACTCTGTACCCAACCATCAGCAGCCTCTCTCCATTTCTTCACAACTCACCCAACCCGAGGCAACCACCTGTGCCTATTCTGGGCATTTCATATAAATGGGATCATACAGTATGTGGTCTTTTGTGACTGGCATCTTTCACATAACACAATCTGAAGGTTCATCCATGTCATAGCAAGTATCAGTACCCCATACTTTTTATGGCCAAATAATATTCAATTGCACGTATATAGCACATTTTATTTATCCATTCATCAGTGGATGGACATCTGAGTTGTTTCCACTTTAGGGCTATTATAAATAATGCTGCTGTGAACATTTGTGTCCAAGTTTCTGTGTGGATGTGTGTTTTCATGTCTCTTGGATGGATCCGCAGGAAAGGAATTGCTGGGTCATACGTCATCTCTCTTCTTTTGAGGAACTGCCAGACTATTTTCCGAAGTGGCCACACCGTTTTACATTCCCATCAGCTGTCTAAGAATTCTGATTTGTTCACATCCTCGCCAACACTTGTCAGTATATGTCATTCTGATTATCACCAAAGATAGGTTCTGTTATCCCTATTTTTCCACTGAAGGTACCCAGGGCCTAAGCAGTTGCCAGACCATAGACAGGTACCTGGTACCCTCAGACCCCAGAGCTCGTCTGCCTGCAACCCATAGCTCTCTGACTCAGCTTATCTTGTAATAATGGAAAGAGGAATACATGGAAATTCATTTTTTTCTCAGATAGTTCAGTATTCCTTTTCCTGAATTAGTTGGCAATTGAATATTTTGTATGATGGATTTCTGTAAATGACTGGTATTCCTTCTATTAAATGTATATGTCTGATTTAATTCTACTACCTCTTACAACAAGATTTATGTCCAGGTTTGTGTAGAGTACAGGTGATCAAGTGTGGTAAAGCAACCACGGAAATGTCCCTCAATTTTAGAATTTCTTAACTGTAAAATGGTAATTCTTAGCCAGAAAAAAAGTGGATAAACAGACAGAAACTCAGGTGGGGATGTTTGTTCTGGGGCTCACGTCATGACAGCTCTTCAGATTTATCTTTACATCTTTAAACATTTACATGCAGACACATTAGCCCAGCCCCAGACCAAGTAAGTTGGAATCTTCACCGTTGGCTCTGGGGTGTTTGCATTTCCAGAAGCTCCCAGGGTGATTCTGAGGCTCAGCTAAGGTTGAGAACCAGTGGTTTATATGAACAAAATGATTTGCAGAACTACAATGTTTTTGAGAAAAGTGACTGGCAGGCCCGGTTGGGCACCTCCGGTGTGAATGTTCTCTGTGTTTCTGTTGCCGAGGGTGGGAAGGGTACTGGGGGTGGGGGGTATCAGGGTGGCTTTGGCAGCTGGGAGAGGGCAGCGTGGGTAAAGTGGATCGAGTACAGCAGCATCCGTTTTCCAGCCCTGGTGAAGCTCCCTGATAAAGAAAAGGTATTCACGTGCTGTGACTTCATGCCTCCCCCAGCTTGTTATTTTCTTCTTTTTTTTTCGTATTTTTCAACAGAATACAGCTATGGTTTCATGTCTTCTAGCTTTGTGTGCATTACATAGTGTATAGGCCAGGCCAGAAGCAGTCTCCCTTTTGTTTACCTACACCATGTAATTTTGTGCACAGAACGGAACTTAGAGCACACCTAGCGTGGCTCTATCATCACAAATGTGAAGAAACCAAGGCCTGGAACACTAAGGTTCCGGGTCTCACATAACAAGGCAAGGACTAGAAATGGCCGTCCTTGGCTAGAGGCTCTTCCGTCTCCACCATAGTTTGTGGCCAGCCCACTGCTATATATGCAGACTCTTTCAACCCATTTTCTCTTTTTATTACCTGAAACTTTGTCAAACAAGGCTTCCATCATTCAGATGTTTTTCAAAGATTCTCTTTTTGGTTTGTTTCTGTTATTTAAGAATGGCCCTGGGGTCATTTTTCTGATACCCTTCATTATCCCTCCCCCCGCCCCCAGTTTTATTGAGCTATAGTTAACATATAACATTGTATTAGTTTAAGTTGTAACTACCCCACTTGTTATTGTGAAAAATTTCAAATCTAGAGAAAAGTTGAAGGAATAATACAATGAACTTTAGTATTCTTTTTATCTAGACTGAGCAATTGTTAACATTTTGGCACGTTACCTTTCTTTTCTTTTTTTTGTAATTAATTTTTATTGGCGTAGAGTTGATGTACAATGTTGTGTTCATTTCTGCTGTACAGCAAAGTGAATCAGTTATACAAGTACATATATCCACTCTTTTTTAGATTCTTTTCCCATATAGGTCATTACAGAGTATTGAGTAGAGTTCCCTGTGCTGTCTCTGAATCTCTCTTTTCTAAACCATTTGAAAGTAAGATGCCGACATCATGAAACTTACATTTTAGTAACTCCTAAAAATAAGCATAATTTTCCACATAACCATAATACAATCGTCCCACTAAAGAATCTAACATTGATACAATACTATGATGGAGTATACAGTCTATATTCATTTCCCCCAATTTTCTTGTTAATGCTCTTCATGGCTTAAAAAAAAAAATCCAGGATGTAACTGAAGTTTAGGCATTGCATCTTGTTGACATGCCTTTAGTCTCCTTTCATCAAGAACACCCCTCCCCTGCCTTTATTTTAGACTTCGGATATTGACATTTTTGAAAAATCCAGATCAGTTATTCTGCAGAATATGCATTGATCTGGCTGCGGCCAGGTCCTCGTGGGTAGAGTCAGGGAGAGAGCTGACATCCTACACGGGTGATGTGGGTCCTCTCTGATCAACACATCAGGTGATGTCAGTGCAAGACCTGGTCACCTGGCCCAGAGGTGCCCACCTGGCTTCTTCACTGGCCAGGTAGTGGTCTCCTTTGTAACTAATAAGTAATCTGTTGGATGATTCGTAGAGTTTGTGTGATTATCCTTTCTTCCAGGGACGTTTCACCCCATGGCCTTAGCATCTAAGCTGATCCTTGCCCGAGTCAATTGTTCCATCGGTGGTTTTCCAGTAGATCTACATTTATTGTTGGTGGCCTGTGACTGTATAACCAAGTAAAGATAATTCAGGAATTTTCTGAACCTGTGACTGTTAACCTTATTTGGGAAAAGGGTCTTTGCTGATATAATTAAGTGAAGGGCCTTGAGATGAGGAGATTATTCAGGTGGGCCTGAAATCCAATGACCAGTGTCCTTGGCAGAGGGAGATTTGAGATAGAGGAGAAGACACAGAGGAAGAGGTAGTGTGGCCACCAAGGAAGAAGAATTTTGTCACCTTCGTAGTTCCTCACCTACTCGGCTCTTGTGTTTCCTAAAGCAGGGGCTGGCGACTACAGCTCAAGGGTCGGATCCACTATCACCTGTTTTTATGGAGCCTGTGAACTAAAAGTGGTGTTTACATTTTTTGGTACGCGGGCCTCTCACTGCTGTGGCCTCTCCCGCTGCGGAGCACAGGCCCAGCGGCCATGGCTCACGGACCCAGCCGCTCCGCGACATGTGGGATCTTCCCGGACCGGGGCACGAATCCGTGTCCCCTGCATCGGCAGGTGGACTCTCAACCACTGCGCCACCAGGGGAGCCCGGTGTTTACATTTTTAAACGGTTGGAAAAAATTAAAAGAAGAATTTGTGACATGTGCAAATGATGCACACTTCCCATTTCTGCGTCCAGACAAAGCTTTATTGGAGGACAGCCACACGCACATGTACACGTTGTCTCTGGCTGCTTTCCTGAAACATTGCAGACTCGACTCGTTGCAGGGAGCCCGTTTGGACAGCCAAGTCTAGAATATTCACTCTCAGACTCTTTACAGAAAAAGTTTGCCCGCTCCTGTCCTCCAGGATGGACAGAAGATGCTTGGACGTTGATAAACCTCTCTGCTTCCTCATCCTCAACTATTCATGTGCGTATTTGACTCCACTTCACTCAAACATTTATTTATTCAACAAATATTTATTGAGCATCTACTTCTTCCACCAAATAGGTCAAGGAGCTCAGCCCTGACTGTCCCCCTAAGCTGGTGGAGGGGTGTCCAGAGCATTGGGGACAAGGGGCCCCAGTGGCTGAACGGTCCTCTCAGCCCCACACCTCTCTGTCAAGGGGGCACGTGGTCGCTGTCGATAGGAAGAAGGTTCGTGCAACCATGGGGTTGACCCTACACCTTGGGCAGGATCGGCCCTGAACCAGGTGGGCAGGCTCTGCTCCTGAGATGAGGATTTTCTAATCCTTCTCAGTTTGGGCTCATCTGTTACTTGGCGAGGCTCAGAAGCCCTGCTCTCTGCCTGTGCCTCTCTGTCTCCATCTGGGGTTGTAAATACATCTGAAGGAGCCGCAGAGGCCCCTTTTTCCTCTTCCGCCATGGTTTCCATTTCCTGTCCCCTGTCCCAGCTGTTAAAACTATATTAGCTAAGGAGAAGCTTGGAGGAACAAGAAATAATAGCAGTCAGCTAGGTGCCCAGGACAAGCATCCTCAGTGCTTTTACAGGCACTGCCATTTTTATTCTTTTCATTAAAATCTTTTCTTTAAATGGTAGGTACTTTTATTGTTCTCCTATTTTACAGGTGACAAAACTGAGGCTCAGAGCAGTGAAGGAATTGGCCCAAGGGAACATGACTGAAGCAGGGAGCCTGGAATTTGAACACAGGCGGTTTGACCTCGTGGGGACAGGCCTAGCATGTGGGCATATCCTGTGACCTGAAAGCTGTGTGGGTAGAAACTGTGGTTCTCTTTTCTGTAATGGCATTTTTGGTCACGCCCTCAGGTACATGCCAAGGAGAAAATTGGTCGCTCAGGCTGACCATCATCTACCAAATGGACTTGAAAGTCCTAACAGGCCAGAAACTGGATGAAGGATGGAAGGACTGACAGACGTGCTTTCTGCTGAGGTGGGGTTGTCATCACTTTGTAAAGTTAAAACATCATGACAACCCAGGATGTTTCTCGACTCAAACCCTGATTGTCCAGAATATCAGGGACCATACCTTTAGTAGAACCGACCAGCCCAGAAATGCCCGAGGTGTCTGTGGAATGTTAATCACATTTCCAGAAAATGGGGAGTGGTCAGATAAGGATGGGGAATGTGGAGGCCGGCAAAGCCAGGCAGGATTCTTGACAGAGACTCCCGTGGCCCTCAGGCGGGGACAGGGGATGCTGTACACAGCGGTGACCAGACTCAGCCACGTCCCTGCCCACCTCAGGGGACAGGACAGGTGCTCCTGGGTAATGCTGCCTCGGGACAGGTGCTCCTGGGTGACGCTGCCTCGGGACACGTTCTTTCCATTTCAGTTTAAGCCCCAAACAGGGAGGAGGGATAAATTGGGAATTTGGGATTAACAGATCCACACCACTAAGTGTAAAATAGATAAACAAGGACCTACTGCATAGCACGGGGAACTATAGTCAATATCTTGCAATAACATCATGGAAAAGAATCTGAAAAAGAATATATATAAAACTGAATCACTTTGCGGTACACCTGAAACATCGTGCATCAACTATACTTCATTTAAAACAAACAAACAAACTAATATAGGCTAGCCCTAGAAGGTTTTAGAAGAAAAATTAAATATTCTTTAATTTTTAAGAATTAGTAAAAGAAGGGCTTCCCTGGTGGCACAGTGGTTGAGAGTCCGCCTGCCGATGCAGGGGACACGGGTTCGTGCCCCGGTCTGGGAAGATCCCACATGCTGTGGAGCGGCAGGGCCCGTGAGCCATGGCCGCTGAGCCTGCGCGTCCGGAGCCTGTGCTCCGCAATGGGAGAGGCCGCAACAGTGAGAGGCCCGTGTACCGCAAAAAAATAAATAAATAAAAATAAGAATTAGTAAAAGAAGATAATTTTATTTATTTATTTTTTACTGAAGTATAGTTGATTGACAATGTTAATTTCTGCTGTACAGCAAAGTGACTCAGTTCTACACATATATACATTCTTCTTTAATAATTTGGTTTTTTGAGTTTTTATTTTTATCTATTTTTATTCTTTTAACTTTTATTAATAATTTGTTTTTTAAGATTAAATAAAATTATAGTATTCAGAAAAGAACAACAACAAAAAGAAGTCCCAAACACTTGAGTGACTACAGAAAAGTCTGCGTCTTGGGTCAGTTCGCTGCTATTTCTAGGCTGGGAGGGGATGAGGGTAACACCATGTTTCCTGGCTCTGTAAACACTTTGTTAGGAAAGTTTTGTAGAAATTAATAATCAAACACAATATTAATAATACAGAATTAGCTTGGAGTTTCCCGAGAATTTTTCGGTTACAGTTACAGTGACGTCTCAGTAAAAATCAAAGTAAACTGGATCATATAAACCTTTTTCAAGTGTCAATGTTTTCTTTATTTTAGTTTGTCCAGTCCTCTACATAGTGCTCAAAATATCAGGACCCCAGAATATCAAGCATGCTTTGATTCAAATGACAGATGCAAAATACACATTTGTGCAACTCCAATATGGGAATTGCAGCACCCACACTGTGGCACACTCAACATGGGAATATGTGGAATTTTCTTGTTGTTTTCAGGAAATAAGGTGTCATTGTTAGGACGGTTTCCTGTGGTAAAAAAATTCTCTAATTTGGTTTTAAAATAGCAGTCTTAGGTGTTGTTTTTGTCTCAGAAATGCATAGGAAATCTAAAATTGTATCTTTTTTTTTTCTTTTTATGTGTGTGCTTGTGTGTGTGTGGAAGAATTTTCCGTATTTTCCACAGACAAGAAATGAGCAGATTCTATTCCTGGTAGCGAACAATGCGATGATGTTTGTATTTTCTACATGCACGTGTGCAGACGCCCTGGCATTAGAAGGAGGGAAACTCCGTGTTGATTTTGGTGACGGGTTACAGGTACAGAAGCCATCCTTCTTATTCTGTGAGCCCCAGTCCTGAGAGCTGGTCAGCCCAGCAGCTCTGAGGTTATAATCTGTGGCCGTCAAACGGTTTTTTAACTTGAAGCTTCTCTGGCTTGGACCTCAGGACAAGCTTGCACTTAAAAACAGAGCTAACCATTTCTGGTTTGCTCGAGCCATGCCTTATTCTTTTAAGGAAGAGGTAGTCTGTCCTTAGTTTCTTTACATAAAGTGTCAGGAAAATAAATAGTTTGCAAAAGTCTTTGCAGTGCCATTAGAGAAGTTAAATACTGAAGATTCAAAACCTAATCAGAGCGTTCTTAAAAAAAGGAAAAAAAAGGCCAACCGGGGAGGAAGCACTGCTGTTTGTGGAACGGGGAGTGAGAGACTGCCGCTCTGGGGGAGGGGAGGCTGATGCTTTTTGGCGGGGGTGGGGGGCGGGGAGGGGGGCAGGGGTTGGAGTGGGGAGTTGATGCCAAGGCTCTCTCAGAGCTGTGAGGCACCAGACCAGGTATTCAGGACCTCACAACCCCATGGTCTTCTCTTCCCCCGCCGCCCCCCCTTTTTTTAAATTGTGGTACAGTATATATGACACAATTCACCGATTTAACCGTTTTAAAGTGTTCAAATTCAGTGGCATCTAGCACGTTCGCCATGTCGTGCGACCATCACCATGATCTAATTCCAGAGCATTTCCACCCCGGCAGGAGACCCGCCCCGTTAAGTCCTTCCCCGTCTCTCCCTGCCCCGCGCCCGCCTTCCATCTATGGATTCCGATTCGCCTCTTCTGGGTGTTTCCCACAAGCGGAATCATGCAGTATGTGGCTTTTGATCTGGCTTCTTTCACACAGCATGTGCTTCCTAGGTTCACCCCTGTTGTAGTGTGTGTCAGTGCTTCATGCCTTTTTATGGCTGAATAATATTCAGTTGTATGGATGGACCACATTTAATTCATCCATTCACCCGTTGAGGACATCTGGGTTGTTTCCACCTTTTGTCTGTTGTAAATAATGCTGCTATGAACATCCATGTGCAAGTTATTATTTGAAAGTCTGTTTTTAATTCTTTCAGGTACACACCTAGAAGTGGAATTGCTGCATCATGTGGTAGTTCTATGTTTAACTTATCGAGAAACCACCAAACTGTCTTTTCTCTTGCCTTTTTTTTTTTTTTTTTTTTTTTCTTTTTGCGGTATGCGGGCCTCTCACTGTTGTGGCCTCCCCCGTTGCGGAGCACAGGCTCCGGACGCGCAGGCCCAGCGGCCATGGCTCACGGGCCCAGCCGCTCCGCGGCATATGGGATCCTCCCAGACCGGGGCACGAACCCGTATCCCCTGCATCGGCAGGCGGACTCTCAACCACTTGCGCCACCAGGGAGGCCCTCTCTTGCCTTTTAATAGCTTATTTTTTTAAAAAAAATATTTATTTATTTGGTTGCGCTGGGTCTTAGTTGTGGCAAGCGGGCTCCTTAGTTGCGGCTCACCGGCTCCTTTCTTGTGGCACGTGGGCTCCTTAGTTGTGGCATGTGAACTCTTAGTTGCGGCATGCATGTGGGATCTAGTTCTCTGACCAGGGATCGAACCTGGGACCCCTGCATTGGGAGCATGGAGTCTTAACCATTGCGCCACCAGGGAAGTCCTTCTCTTGCTTTTTAAATGCCCCTCTTAAAATAAAAATTTACCACACAATTGATATTACAAAATAAATTATGGGATGTGTTAAAGAATGGTTATATTTCTAGGCTGAATATTAAAAGTCTAAGGTTTCTTTGGGGCCAAAATGCACTCAGAATAGTTTGCTAAATGAACAAGCAAACACAAACCACTTATATTTATTTACTTCCTGCCCCAGTTGGCTTTTTCCTACAATATTCAGCCTTTTGCAAAATCCAGCATCTCTTAAGAGGATGGTTATAAATCGATTATACTGTCGCTGTCCACTTTGGTTTTATACTTTCTGGGTCAGATGGCAGCCCTCTAATCTCTTTCATGATTTGGGTGGATACAGAGTAATCCCAGGGCAGATGCGAGTTAGTGCTCATCTTCCATTTTATGTTGACTTCTGCTTAAATGTCACGGTTCCCCAGGGCAGGTAGATGGGAAATAACATGATTACAGATAATACTGATGATCTCCCAACATCACATTGGCTGGCGACTTCCTGGTAGAAATGGACATAGCGGAAGATTGGGGCGTGTGCCTGCCTGGGACACAGTGAGCTCACAGGAGGGGACTGGCCCATTCCTGGAGGGGCAGCTCCCAGCCTCCAACTCCTCCCTGGTCCAGTCTCTCCAGCTCCCTGGATTTTGGGAAATAGTTCGAGGGTGCTTCTCCACGAGGGGTCTGCTCTCACCCAAAGCACTCAATAATCAATATGGCGCAGGCATCAGCCAGTCAGCACAGAGGATGTGGGCCAGGGGAGGATGCAGAAGGTTCTGGAAGCCCCCCAGGGCTCAGACTCCATGCAGTAGTTGCTGGAACATGGGCTGGTCTCAGGGTCCTGGGGTTCAGATGAAGAGGAGTGGCCCTGGGAGGGAGTGTTAGGGTATTGACTATTTATCCACTGACATACAAGTATTTTAATATTTTAACAGCTAGCATGGCTGTCCTGCCAGGCTTGGAGGATTTATCACTAGAAACTATGCTGATACTGCCCCTCCCCAACCAGTCTTCACCAGGAATCTTCAGGACCACGAGTCTGCTGTCTTACCCACTGTCTTTCCACAGGAAGTAGTTACCCGTTTTCCTACTGGAGAGGGCGTTATTTTGCCTACTTACCTGAGGCTGTGACTGTGATGCCCATCCTACCCGGATCAGTCCAGGAGGGTCACTACCATGACTAGTGATTCCTTGTACTTGCAGGAATTCCCTACTCCATGTTTTATCACAGCCTTTAAAAAAAAAAATATTTATTTATATTTTTGTCTGCATTGGGTCTTCCTTGCTGCGCGTGGGTTTTCTCTAGTTGTGGCGAGTGGGGGCTGCTCTTCGTTGCGGTGCGCGGGCTTCTCACTGCGGTGGCTTCTCTTGTTGTGGGGCACGGGCTCTAGGAGTGCAGGCTTCAGTAGTTGTGGCTCGCGGGCTCAGTAGTTGTGGCATGCGGGCTTAGTTGCTCTGTGGCACGTGGGATCTTCCTGGACCAGGGCTCGAACCCGTGTCCCCTGCATTGGCGGGTGGATTCTTAAACACTGTGCCACCAGGGAAACCCCAATGTAGACAATTTTTAAAGTCTTTATTGAAGTTGTTACAATATTGCTTCTGTTTTATGATTTTTTTTTTGGCCGCAAGGCATGTGGGATCTTCGCTCCCCGACCAGGGATCGAACCCGCACCCCCTGCACTGGAAGGGCAGAGTCTTAAGCACTGGACCGCCAGAGAAGTTCCAAATATAACTTAATTTACAAGTGCAAATTGACCTCTGCATTTCTCCTACAGTAGGAACTCGGAATGTGAGCTAACTCTCATCTAGTGGTCAGCTCTAAAGTATTTTGCATACTCCTTTTTACAGATTGGGCCTCACTGTTTCCATATGAATCATTGTATAGGATTATATGTATCTGAATAGTGTTTTGTGTGTTATGGACCATACATGGGACTTTCCACGGAGTAATTTTCAGTATATTTCAGTTTCACCTTCTCGCTGACTTTAGACTTTACACCTTCTTCAGATTAAGTTAAGGTATGAGGTGAAATTGCGTATATTATACTTGAAAACTCTTGAGAAGGCGCTGGGTTGGAGGGTGACGTCCAAGTCCAACACTGACATCTTTTGCTCCAGAGTTTGAGCTGAACCTGGGAGGAAGCCGTGGCTTGCATTCGGAGCCAGGCAGGAGTGTCTGGAAACATGAGACTCACTGTCCAGAGACATTTAGGGAAAGAGATGCCGAGGGAAACAGAGTCACGGGTGCTCGTTTTGTGGAATGGCCTGGGCTATTTATATTGTTTTCTCTTTTTTTGGCTGCGCCTTGGGCCTTGCAGGATCTTAGTTCCCCAACCAGGGATTGAACCCGGAGCCCCGGCAGCGAAAGCGCCGAGTCCTAACCACTGGACCATCAGGGAAGTCCCCTATATTGTTTTCCTTTCCTCGTATAAAAAGGACTGGCAGAAGAATCTAGTCTGGGGCTGTGTCTGAGGGATGACAGTTCATAGGTCAAGGGGAATGTGTGTCCAGAGTGAGAGCCGGAGACCTAAGCGTGCCCAGGTGGACACGGCTGCTTATGGGTCAGGAGGAGGAGAGTCCGGGAGGGAATCTGAAAGGGGCCGAGCCAAGGAAAATAGTGTCAGGGAAAAGAGAGTGGTGAAAAGGGCCCGATACCGTAGACAGAGGCCTCCCGTCGTAATGAAGTCGGATGAGGCTGGAGGGCGTCCTCCGAGTTACCTTCTCCAGAGTGGACTTTTGCCAGAATGCACTGCGGGTAGAGGCCAGACTGCAAGGAGGGGACCCGGGGAGGCGAGACTCACTTTTTCAATAGTGTAGAGAGTTGAGAGAATGTGGAAGGTTGTTAGAAGGAGAGTGAGGGCTAAGAGAACGCTTTATTATTTAATTTAAAAAAATTTTGTTTTGGAGTGTGGTTGATTTACAATGTTGTGTGTTTCAGGTGTACAGCACAGTGATTCAGTTATACCTATGCATATATTCATTCTTTTTCCGATTCTTTTCTCATATAGGTTACCACAGAACACTGAGTAGAGTTCCCTGTGCTAGACAGTAGGTCCTCGTTGGTTATCTATCTTATATATAGCAGTGTGTGTATGAAAAGAATGCTTTGAAACTAAACAGAAGGAGAATTCTGCAGCCCGTGTTTAAGCTGGAGAGGCAGTTGAAAGGGAGAGATTAGAAACAGAAGTGCCTGCTGAGGGGATGCTTCATGGAACAGGGCCCCGGGGGATTCAGGAGGGGATGCTCTGAAGGCCAGATCCAGGACCTCACCGTGGACAGAGGAGGGGCCGGCGGAGGCAAGCGAACTTCCTGCAAGACCGTAGTGTGTCTTCCACGTGTCCTCACCGTGCAGCGGTGCCTGGCCCACGGAGGGTGAGGTCTTGGGGGGCAGGTGGGGAGATGCAGGCAGAGCCCCGAGAGCTGAGAGTTCTGGCTCTGTCTGTGTTCACAGGCAAGGAGGAAAGACCATGTACTGAAGATGCAGGAGGCAGGGGTGGGGGCTTGGGGAGGGAGCTGCAGGTGGGGTGGCAGGGGGACCACTGAGGGAGGCGGGAGAGGAGGAGGGAGAAGCAGCCGCGCTGCACGGAAGGCCCTCCGAGGTTGGGGACCAGGAAAGCAGAGCCTACATCCGTGGGATGGGGGTGCAGGGGCGCGTTTCCTCCAGGTGCAGCTGCCAGGGTGGGAAGACTTGGCCACCCATGGTGAGGGATCCAGGTGGCAAGAGGATGGGGGTCCTCTCAGTTTCCAGCCTTGGGTTTCCAGTCCCCCAGGTGAAAGCTCAGCTCCTGCCTGGCCCTTAGACAAGAAGGGCGGAGTGCAGCCCTCTGGCCTCACCCCCAGGGGATGTGCACCCGGCAGGTAGTGACCCTGTGCTAACCCTGGCAGGCAAACATTGAACTCATAATAATAAAATAATAAAATCAGCATTATCACTATTTTGTTGATCTATTCTATAAAACACACTGTACTAATTCCATG